>NW_026294413.1:64685070-65995070 GCF_007827085.1 Peromyscus californicus insignis
TGTAGAGTCAACATGTCAACTTAGATGGGGGAAATCCCACAAGGTCCCACTCTTGGATGAAGAACCACAGGTGATCAATGGCTGCAGAGAAAGGGAGAATCAGTCTTCTGCTGTGGGATGTTCTGTATGTCAAATATGTTGCTCTGATTGGTTAGTAAATAAAACACTGACTGGCCAGTAGCCAGGCAGGAAGGATAGGTGGGACAAGCAGAGAAGAGAAGTCTGGGAAGTAGAAGGGTGAGTCAGAGAGACACTGCCAGCCGCCACCATCACAAGCAGTGTGTGAAAATGCCGGTAAGCCACGAGCCACGTGGCAAGGTATAGATTTATAGAAATGGATTAGTTTAAGATATAAGAACAGTTAGCAAGAAGCCTGGCACAGCCATACAGTTTGTAAGCAATATAAAAGTCTCTGTGTTTACTTGGTTGGGTCTGAGTGGCTGTGGAACTGGCGGGTGATAGAGATTTGTCCTGACTGTGGGCCAGGCAGGAAAACTCTAGCTACAGTCTTCTCTGGCTGATTATCCAATCCCATATCCCTTGCTAAATAGACTTATCATTACTAAATAGACTTAGCAGATTGTATTTATATATGTGTATAAGTGTATGTGTATGTGTGTGTAATAACAACAATTAAGAGCTCATGATTTTTAAAGGGAGTGGGAGGTATGGGAGCAGTTGGAAATGGAATGGGGGTGGAAATGGTGTAAATATAATACTCATGTTCAAAATTCTCAAAATGTGTAAAAAATAGTTTTATAAAATTAAAGCTTAAAAAAAAGTGGTGTGACAGATGCAGACATATCCACATCTTTTGACCTCAGAGTCCCTTAGTAACAACACAACATCGTGAGCCCTTGAGATTAGGCTATGGAACCAAGATTGCAAAGGAACCGCTCCGGTGTGTTGCTGTTTCCATCCTAGGTTGCTGAAGGAGATAAAGCTGGAAGGGCTGAAACAAAAGCTCACTCAGGTGGCGGGCAACAAGGAATTCCTTCTTGGAATCAAGATCCACTTGAGGAACAAGAAGAGCTTTGACCTCATGTGAAATGGATCAATTAATCACTTCAGGTGTTTTGGTCCAACTTGGCTAACAAGGAAGATTACTGTCCTCAGAATACTGACCTTCAAGAGTGGCTTCGGGACCTTCCAGTTTCGCCTTACCTGTGAAGGCTGACTGGAATTCCATCGGATGCTTTGCCTCAAAGCCCTTGGAACCTATCCCAGCGATAAGCTTTTCCTTCACCGCTCTCTCTGTGCTTCTATCCCACCCCAAGTGACCCATTTTTAAGCTTGCAATTTAGTGAATTTTAAATCAAGAACATAACTGGAAATACAAGATGAACTTGTATTTGGTCTGCATTTGGTTTACTTTCCATCCCTTCTCCTTGGGGGGTGGGGGTGGGGTGGGGAGAGCATGTAGCCAAGTCCTTGTGAGGCTGAAATGTGAGGCTGAAGGTGTTCTCAAAGCAAAACCAACCTTCTACAACTCTCTCTCTCTCTCCCTTCCCCAGCTCACATGATCATGTAATGAACTTGGTTCAAACCAACTGGTAATCCACCAGGCTGTGCTCCAGACAGTTAAGTGGCTTTAACGTAAACTTTGATTGCAAGCAGGGAGGGGGCATGCAAGATAAAAGCATCATTTGTCTTTTGCAAACTGACTGTGTGGCTACCCATTGTCTGGTGAGGACCCTGGGGAGGTAGGAGACTGGGCTAGTCCTGGGCACTCAATAAGCAGTTTTTCTTCTCTTTGGCACAGAGCGGGCGTTTTCTGAGCACACATTCCAGCTCTTTGATTGACGGGTGAGCTGGACTTGGCTAAAGAGATCTTGAGACTTAGGTCTTTTTCCGTCCAGTGGTGTCAGTGACTTAGAGCAACCAGCCTGTTGAGTCCAGGGTCTTCAAGGGGAGTCTGCGTCCATGAGTTCACAGACAGACTAACAGAGGTTTGCTTATGCTGTGGTGGCCTCTGATAGCAATGGGCTTTTGAACGCCTGGCTATTATGGGCTCCTGTCCTCCTTGTTGGTTTACTGTGGTAGCCGTCCTCTCTGACAGGGCCTGAAGCGTTTTATCTTCCCATTCAAGCAATGCTTTGAAGCTTCTGCAAGGAATATGTTACAAGTTTCGTGGTAGACAAACTCAAATAGTCGAGCAAGAAGTGAGAGAGGATGAAGAAAGATACAGATAGGCCTGTTGATGGGAAAATAGGGAAAAAAAATAATCTGACCATCCTTGAGTTAGAGAAAAACATCCTTTGTTCACCATCTCACCGAAAAAATTCCAGGTATGCAGGGTCATGGCCTCAAGCTTAATCTGGCTCCTCAGCTGGGCTTACAATTTGCAATAAAGCAAACCTTTCAAAGGCGTTCAACTTCATTAGGTTGTCTTGATGCTCAGAGAAGAACAGCTAGCACTGGATGTCTGGCAGCCGGCAGAGAGGGTCCTCGCAATGCTCCTCATCAGCAGTGAAATTTTATTGTACGTCAACTTTCTACCTGCAGAGGCCAGAAGGGTGATGAAAACTGTGCTTCCATGAACTTTCTTTTATTTATATTTATATTTAAATGTAACCTCAGAGAGAAGTGTGGTCTGTCTAACCCTGTAAGCAACATTAGATCTTCCATAACATTGGTGAAAAGACCATTGATATTGTTAAACAATCTCTGCAATAGATTTCTAAGTGAAGATATTTAAAAACCTTATCAGATGGGTGGCAATAGATCAAAGTTTGGAAAGATACGACAGGCTGCCTGGTTGGCATTTGACTGTGCCTTAAAATCTTGAAGTTGAAAACCAAATAAAATATTTTGCAGAAAAATTCAGTCTGCTGGGCTAGGAGATTTATTTTTTCTCTCTTTTGTTATTTTTCCCCAACAGAATATAGTTAAAATACATAATGGTATGTGTGTGTGCGTGCTTGAGTGTGTGTATGTGTGTGTGTGTGTGTTGGTGTTGGAGGTTGAATCCAGGGCTCATGTTAGACAAGTGTTTGACTGTCCACCTATGTCCCCAACCCTTCTGATTTCATTTAGCGACAGTGTCTTCCTGAGCTGCCCAGGCTGATCTCAAGCTTCCCGAGTAGCTGGGGTTACACATGAACCAGCTATTTAGTAGTTCTTCTCCATGGAAAAAAACCACAGCCCGATTTGAGGTTTTTCAGTCAGTGAGGGTCATGCACCTTACTTGCAGGCACTCCGTGTTTATTGAAGATAGCATAAAATGATGCAATACACTTTGCTGTATTCAAATGACAGCTTAGCATTTTTCTTTTCCTGGTGCTGAGGCATAAACCCAGGAGTGTGCACACCTATTCTGAACCTTATCAACAACAACGATCTAACACTTTCACAACCAAAATTTGTGGATTTTTTCTTACTCTTTGCATCCTTTAATACCCATTTCAAGTCAAATTTCCTGAAACTGAGATGTGCTCTGTCTGCCTTTGTAGCTGTAGATCCTCCTCCAGCTGTAGATCCCTGGGCGACAGGGCTAAGGACTTCTCTTTCCTCATTGTTCTCACCGGCTGCATGTAGGACTTTAAAGGGGAGCTTGGGAAGGAGGTAACAAGGTTTCATTGCCAAGAATGGATGTGTTCACTCCCTTAGAAAACAGGAATCCAGTGGGCTTGTATTTTGACACGGGAACCTTTGATGATACAGAATTCCTGTGCTTATTTTGGCTTCCCACTCACATCTAGTTAAATTCAATATAAAAAAAGTCTTTTTATTTATTCATTAATTAATTTATTTTATTATTTTACCAACCACAGTTTTCCCTCCCTCCTCCTGTTCCCTCCCCCGCAACTCCTTTTTAACTCCCCATCCCCCATCTACTCCTCAGAAAGGGTAAGACTTCCCATGGGAGTCAACAAAACAAGGTTTATCAAGTTGGGATAGGATCAAGCTCCTCCCCTATCAAGACTGATGGAGGCATCCCACCACAGGGAATAGGTTCCAAAAAGCCAACTCAGGTGCCAGGGACAGATCCTGATCCTCCTGCTAGGGGCCCCACAAACAGACCAAGCTACACAACTGACACCCACATGCAGAAGGCCTAGGTCAGTCCCATGCAGGCTTCCTAGCTGTCAGTCCAGAGTCCGTGAGCTTGCAAGAGCTCGAGTCAGCTGTCTCTGTGGGTTTCCCCTTCATGATCTTGACACCACCCCCCCCTTTGCTCATATCTCCCAGAGCTCTGCCTAGGGCTTGGCTATGGATCTCTACATCTGCTTCCATTAGTTACTGGAAAAAGGTTCTATCATGACAATTAGGGAAGTCACTAATCTGATTACAGGAGAAGGCCAGTTCAGGCACCCTCTCCACTATTGCTAGGAGTCTTAGTTGGGGTCATACCTATGGATTCCTGGGAGTTTCCCTGGTACCAGGTTTCTTCCTAACCCCATAATGGCCCCCTTTATCAAGATATCACTTTCATTGCTCTCCCTCTCTATCCCTCCCCCAACTGGACCATCCAGATCCCCCACATTCTCATCCTCCATCCCTTCTCTCTAAACCCTTCACCTCCAGTTTACCCAGGAGATCTCATTTATTTCCCCTTCCCAGGGGGATCCATGTGTCCCTCTTAGAATCCACCTTGTTACCTAGCTTCTCTGGGGCTGTGGATTACAGCCTGGTTATCCTTTGCTTTACATCTACTATCCACTTATGAGTGAGTCCATACTGTGTTTGTCTTTCTGAGTCTGGGTTACCTCATAGCTCAGCTGTTAAAGGCTAGGCTCACAACCCAAAATATATTTAGTTTATATTCAGCAACAGCAGCAGTGGTAAAGTCTTGTGGGTTCTTCAACTTTTCCCACATCTTCGATCTTGCAAAGCATGGTGGAATGAACACAGGAGTGCCATCTATGCTTCAACATGGGGACTTGTGTTTGCTTTGGTTAGTCACCCAATGGTGGGATTGTTGAGTCCTGTGGAGAGTCCATGTGACTGTTTGGAGAACAGTCCACCCTGCTTTTCGTAATAACTGGCTTCATTTCCATTATCATCACTGTGTAATGTTTTCTTTTCTTCATATCCTCCCCAACACCTGTTATCCTCCCCACAGCTCCCTCTGTGTGTGTCTGCATGAGCAAGTATGATTTGATGAGTGTACCTGCAAATGTTTGAACAGGGCAGAGGACAACCTTGGCTGTCATCCTTCATCTACAATGGTTTTTGAGACAGAGTCTCTCCTTGGCCTGGGACTAAGCTATGCTGGCTGGACAGGGAGCCCCTCAGGTCTACCTGCCTCCACCTGCCCACACTGTGATTCTAAGCATGCACCACCATGCTCTGATTTTGTTTTTGTTTTTAAATTAAGATATTAATGTGAGCTCTGGAAGTTGGGTTTTCATGCTTGCAAGGCAAGCACTTCACCTGCTGAGCTCCCTTTCCAGGCCCTCCTTGATCTTTTTAATAGTAACTCTTCCAGCAGGTGGGGATGATGGATAGAAGCAGCTTCAAGTTGCATTTCTACAGTTATTAGTATTCACATTTTCTCCACAAACCTGTTGGCCACTTGTAAGTATTTTGGGAAATGTCTACTCAGGCTCTTTGTCTACTTTGTTTTGAGCTATCAAGTTGTCTTGAATTTCTCATATTTACATACTAACTGACGAGGAAATACATAACTTGAAAATATGTCCCATTTTGCCAGTAGGCTTTTTGAAAAATTCTCTTGAATTTCTACCCTTTTGGTGCAGACAGAAATCCCATTGTCTACTTTTTGTAATTTTTGTTTTTTTTCTTTTATTGAAAATAGATTTTTCATTCACTGTACTTTGATTATGGTTTTCCCTTCCCTTACTCATCCCAGTTCCCCTCCACCTCCCTTTTCATCCAGATCCACATGGTGAGTAGTTTGAACATAATTGGCTCCCATTAGCTCATAAGGAGTGCCACTATTAGGAGCTGTGGCTTTGTTGGAATAGATATGGCCTTGTTGGAGGAAGTGTATCACTGTGGGGATGGGCTTTGAGGTTTCCTATGCTCAAGATTCCACCCAGTATGTGAGACTATTTCTTGTTGCCTTCTGATTAAGATGTAACCAGCACCATGTCTGCCTACATGCTGTCACGTTCTCTGCCATGATGATAATGGACTGAACCTCCGAAACTGTGAGTCACCCCGATGAAATGTTTTCCTTTATAAGAGTTGCTGTGGCCATGGTGTCTCTTTATAGCAATAGAAACCCTAACTAAGGCATCTAAGGTTTCTTTCTTTCTCTCCTTAGAAAATAAGTAGGCAACTAAGGAATAATAAAATAAAATAAAAACAAATTGGAATATGACAAAACAACCAAACAAGAAAAAGAACCAAAGAAAACCACAAGAAAGAAACTCATGCAGGCACAGAGATACACACATTTGCACACACAAGACTCCCATAAAATCCCAGATCCAGAAGCCATAATATATATGTAGAGGATCTGTAAGGTAAAAAAATAAATAAGTAAACCAAAAAGCTATAACTTAACATTATGAGGCAAAGAACCTCTAAAGATGCTGTCGAATTTGTTTTGTGTCAGCCATCTACTGCTGGACATGGGGCCTACCCTTAAGAGTGGTTTGCTTCCCCGTGAGATTTCCTCAAAGAAAACTAATTTTTCATTTGCAAGTGGCTATCAGTTGTAAATAGCTTCTAGGTTAGGGATGGGAGCATGTGTCCACCTCTCCTTTCAGCTCTAGGATCCCTGGTGCTGACCCATGCAGACTCTGGGCATATTGCCACAGTCTCTGTGAGTTCATATGTGTGCCAGTCCTGTTGTGTCCACAGGCCTTGACTCCTGGTTGTCCTACATCTCCCCACAGGCTCTTACACTTAATCTGTCTCCTCTTCCACAGAGTTCCCTGAGCCCTGAGGGGAGGGACTTGACAGAGACATCCCCTTTAGGACTGAGTGTTCCAAGGTCTCCTACTCTCTACATATTGTCTGGCTGTGAGTCTTTCTACTTTTTTTTGTTGCTGTTTTGTTGGGTCATATCCAAGAGGTCATTTGTCACATTAGCGTCATGGGTGTTTTCTCTATGTTTCTTTCTAGCAGTTTCATTGTGTTGGGTCTTAAATTAGATCTTTAATTGGAGTTGCTTTTCATTGTAGTGTGAGGTAGGGTTCTACACTCATTCCCCTGCATGTGGATAGTGTTCCCATCACCATTTGTTAAGAGGCTCTCTCTTTCTCATTGCGTTTTCTTGGTGCTGGTGTCCAAAGGAAGTACTTTTATTATTCCATCTAATTTTCCTCATTAGAAAACAATACATCAGAGACTTTAATTAAGATATAACAGTGTCAAGCTAGTAATGTCTTACTATTTTGACCTGAGCCCTCAGGCTTACGTCACTTAGGAAAATAAAATTAAGGTAATGCGTTCTTATGTACTTGTAAGTAAGAGCTCATTGCTGTGTTTAAGTCACGAGTCAATTTTAATGTGAGCTAAAGGATCTATGAATGTGTGTGTGTGTGTGTGTGTGTGTGTGTGTGTGTGTGTGTGTGTGTACATGGTGGGGAGGGGAAGGGGCTTTTAAAAAATAATATATTTTTAAATTATAATTACATTTTTTCTCCCTTTCTGTTTCCTTCCTCCATCCCCTCCCATCCACCTCCCTTGCTCTGTTCTCTCTCAAATTCATGACCTTGTTTTCTTTAATTGTTGCTACACACACACACACACACACACACACACACACACACACACACACACACACATTCACACACTCCTAATTGCATAAATACAACCTGCTCAGTCTATATACTGTTACCTGTATTATATGATCTCAGAACTGAACACTTGGTATTAGAACCAGTTAGGGGGCTCTTCCCTGAGTAAGACAATTTCTCCTGCTACAAGCATTCCCCAGTTGCCTCCCACTTCCATCTTAGCATGTCCTTTGGTGTTGCCATTATTCAGGTCTTGTTAGGAGTCATGATGAGACTTGTTAGGAGTTGATGAGACTTACTAGGTGTAGCCTTCCTGACATTTCCAGGAGATACTCTTGCAGCAAACTTCCCATTCCTCTGACTCTTAGAATTGTTGCACACTTTCTTCTACAGTCTCTTCCATTCGAGAGCTGTTGGTTACCATGAGTGTCACTATTGCACCTTTAGAGTTATTGTGCAAGTGTTGGTCATTGTTGTCATTAACAGGTGTCATAGAAAGGTATTACTATGGGTTACTTCCCTCCTTTGAAAGTATACACGGCATCTTCTAGTACCATGAAAGCTGGTTCTCAGGGAGGGGGCATTCAGGTCATCACATTCAGGTCAGGGGTCCTCTGGATCCTGTGTCCAATATTCATGGTGTCTTCTGCAATAGGGACTTACCTTCCACCTTTGGGAGGCAACCAAGGGCAATACTGATAACTTATAATGTTTTGTGAGTCTCTTGGACAATCCAGACCAACAGCTCAAAAGGAACTTCTCACACCCAATGTTGAGTTTTTGCTAGATAGTCTGTGACTCTTGGGGGTGGGTCGGTGGAGCATTGACAGCCTAGATGAAAACTATATATGCATATGTATACACAGACTTATATATAAGTATGCACCTTTAGATAGATAGATGATAATACGATTCCTTATGACATTTTCAGACATCCTTACTGTTATGTTATCCACATCCCTCCTCTTTCCATAGTTAAAACCCCTCCCCCATTTTTCCTATTTACCCCTTCAAATAACTTGTAGACCCTCTTTATTGCTCCACCATGATCTTTTATTTCCTGGTTTCTTCAGTTACCCCAGGTTATATGCTTACATCTGAAGTCAAGTCACTGTAGTTTGTGTTGAGTTGCATTACATGCAGATGCACTCACTCATGACAAGGCCACATTCAAGGGTAGAAGGAGGCAGCTGGCAAGTCCCCATCCTTTCTGATAGAAACTGGAAAGTTCTCCCATAACTACTCAGGGTGAGCCTTATAGCTTTTGTGTCTCAGTCTAGGCAATTAACCTTGAATCAGCAAAAAACATCTATGTTTGGCTAAACATGAAGGTCTAGTGTATAGCTAAGTCATTAGACTCTCAAATAAAAACATCATTTCTATGAAATCCATCATTGAAAAAATATTATAGAGTCAGTAACAACAGGATAGAGTTTATTTTCATACTGAATGAATTGTACCTTGGAGTTTATTTTGGTTCATGTGCATCTAAATTACTCATGATACAAAGTTGGGTCAGGTGATCTGTTCTCACACTTACCTTGAGGATATGAACTGTGTATGTGATAATGAAACCACTCCTAGATATGCGTCATAATTACTTCCCTCACTCATGTGGAATCTGCAAAATATCAACCTAAAGAGAGATGAAGAATCATCAGAGATTGAGAAGAGTTGTGGTCTTGGGGAGGTAGAGAATGGGTGGCTTATTGTGACTAGTGTGCCCCATGTGTATGTATGAAATACTGTATAAATCCATTAATACACGCCATGAATAGATGTTGCCAATCGATGACTGCAATGAACATTTTAATGATAGTTTTACCTAAAATATATTCTCTCCTTGTGAAAATCTCCTTTCTAATTTGGCCATTGTAAAATTACATATAATTTTATACATACATAAAATTATATGTAAAATTACGCATGTGCACATCTATATTTAGTTCTTACACAAAGATTTTCTCACTTTATAACAGAACAGGTTCTCATTTGTGAAACTTTTACAACAGGTAGTTACAGGTCCTCATTTAGTCCCCCCAAAGAACCCCTCTTGGTCAAAGATGCAACAACAGGAAAGTGTGTTCTCTTCCCATGTTATCTTTTAACATCTTACCAGTCCTCCACTCTGTCTCTATCCACACATTCAGGCAAGGGAAGAATCCATTCTCCATCACTGGAAGTCTCTGGTTAGGAAGGATGCTCCCACCCCTGGGGAGAAAACATTCTTGCCCATGCCTGGGTGCTTTCTTTCTTTGTCTTAGCTAATTCATCAGACTGTGACTTTCACCATGGCTCTTAGCGAAATGGAAGGTTATGATTATGCAGACACTCAGGCAAGTAGAAGCTCCCATGCTAGTGTGGTGAATGTAAACATCAGAAAGTCAAAGCCAGCATGATAAAGATTGTAGATAAAGACTGTAGGTTGACCTTAGTTAACTGTTGGCCAGGATGAGACTTGGACGATGTAGACCAGTTTGCTGAACCAGCTGCCGTTCCCAGCCACTGTTCTTGGTTTCACAGCATCTGTGTTCTGGAAGATTAGAGAACTTTGTAACATGCCTTGGACTCTTTCTCCTCACTCACAAAGCACAGCTTTCTGAGTGGACAAGGCTCTCTTGTTGCCATCACTCTTGGTCGCATCACTTCCTGACCCTTCGTCTTGATCAAGCATCTCTTGGCTTTCCCATCACAACAGCCACTTGTTTCTGTCCCTCGACTTGTTCCATTATGTATTGTCCAGTATCCTTTATGTTCCTTTCAGAGTTTGGGGTGGGGGGTGAGCAGAGGGGATGCCCGCACACCCGGTGAAGACCTTGGGAGAATTAACATAGATTCAATGAATATATTAAAGGAAACGGGAGTTCAGCAGCCTTGAATGGGAGATTGTTTCTCTTTGTAATCAACACTTGGGTTGTAACTGATAGGAGACATTTTTAAGGAATGTCTTTTTAAACAGTTTCAACAGCTGAACCGTCTGTTTCCTTTACATACAGGACTCCCTTTGAGGTCTATAACTGCTCTGAGGCTGAGGGCCCAGCAAGGAGGTGCAAAGAATGTCATTGAGACTTTGAGCAGAAAAACGCAGTATTTGAAGAATAGCCGTTACTAGGGATTGGGAAGGGTGTGTGCTTCTAAACGATCTAGTGCCTGCTCTGGCCATTTATCACTTTCCACTTGGGACTAGGCTACCTTGACTATCTAAAAGGGATTGAGTGAGCCTCTGACCTTGGTAGAGGCCAGAAAGACATCATCTAGGCATTGAACTGTCCAACTGAGTCTGGGTTTCTGTTCAGTCCTTTGCTGATTCAGTGAAGTTTTGTGCCTGTTTCTGTGGGTAGGCACCTGTTGTTCACAGGGTCTTAGTCCATGCTGTGTTTGTTACATCATAAAACTGTTAATTCTCTGGTGCCTTTCTATAAATTAACTCATGAAGACAGTAGACATACATGTACACACACTTGACCTGTACACTGTTGCATCCAATCTCCCAATTTCATTTATGACAATCTTTGGTTAAACTGATAATTAGTTTTTGTGACTTATAATCAGATAACTTTCATTCATGGATGGCACATATGTTTTAAATATGCATCTCTTTTGTTTGCTTTTATTTTTATTAGAATCACAGTGTTCTACATTTAAATTACAGGCTTCTGAGTACCCAGCAACAAATTTCCCCTTTGATGAGGCTATAGTATTCATTTCTATTTAGTATAGACATCAGGTAACCTGGGAGTCTCTCTCTCTCTATCTCTATATCTCTACATCTATATAGATAGATACTGGTGGCAGCCTCCTGGAACCCTTGTGTCCTGCTAGCTGTTCTCTGGCTGTGTTCACATGACATGCATACTGCTTTTCATTCCGTTATCATCTTGGACATTCCATTGGCTCCTCTCTACCAACGTGGACTCTGACATTGCCTAGACAGATTTTATGGACAGCATTTCCCCCAAGGTGGAAATCAATCAATGGAAGGAGTTGGAGGGCAGCTAATCTGGCCATTCAGTGCCTAGCTGTCTCTTCAACCCACTGTTCTAATTTCTTTTCTCTTCTCTCTCTCTCTCTCTCTCTCTCTCTCTCTCTCTCTCTCTCTCTCTCTCTCTCTCTCTCTCTCTCTCTCTTTCTCTCTCTCTCTCTCTGTAGTGTCTGGCCCTTGCCCAGTATGTATGGTGCCAATCCTCCTCTTTCCCAGAATTCTGTCTCAGTATCCACCAGTAGGAAGCCTTCTGCCTCCCATTAGGGTGGTGGGGGGAGCACAGTGATTGACAGAGCCTTTTGGAGCCCAGATATGAATGCTTCTTATGCCCCAGACACCTACTTGCACACCTGCAGGTCCACTCTTAGGCTCCTCCTTGAAAATAGTTGCTGCCTAGTTTTGACTCTTTCCAGAGGCATTCGTTATCTGGTATAACAGAGTTCGTTTTAAAATAGACTTTTTCCCACAGCAGTTTTATGTTCATAGAGGGCACAGAACTTCTTGGTGTACTCACTGTTCCACTCACATGCCCAGTCTCCTCCACTGCCAAAGTCTTGCACACAGGGACATTTGTTACAGAGCATGAACCTGTACTGACACAGCATTATCACTTGAAGTCCACAGTGCATGTAAGTCTTCATTCATTCTGTTCGGACCAGTGAAATGCCTTGTATCCACCACATTAGTGTCATACGGAGTTGCTTAACTAGACCCAGATTCCCATGCTCCACCTAGTCATTCCTCTCGTCTTTCAACTTTCGGCTCTGAGCAGTTAGGACTGAACTTCCTTTCCCATGCTGTCTGCCATCCCCTGTCCATTAACTTTCACTCTTCCATGGCTTTAGTGGTATCTCATCTGGTGATACCTCTTCTCCTGCTTCATTTGTTTCCAGTGGAAAAAGTTGGAAGTGTTACTCTCTGGCAAGGAGAAGGGTTTCTTGACTAGGGATGCAGGAAAACAGGATATGCTGTGCCTTGATTGAGGTAATAAATATGTACATAGATACACTTGAGAAAACATATCAAGTTCAAGAGAGTGCCTTGTTAATGTAAACAAAGTAACTTAAAGATAGGAAAATGGACTTGAAAAAATGAAAGCAGCACCTTAACAGATAGCACCAAGGGGACTGAACTTTCGACTTGCCTTTTTTCCAGTGATAACATATTAGGCAGTTTTATGAAGTAGAATTAGTATTTCTTCAATAAAGTTAGGAAAAATAATAGATGCTAGCAAGGATTCAGAGAAAGGAGGGTTTCCATAATCAGTAGCATGTCAGTTACCCTACCATTATGGAAAACATTTTGAGTGTTCCTAAAAAAAATGGAGTTTCTACTCAGGGGATTAAGAAAAGAGATTTGGTGAGGACATTAAAAATATTTAATAAAAATCATAAAATATCATTAGAAAGCAGTAGCATGAATAAAGCGAATAAAAAAGAATAAAAATGTGAGCAGTCATATCAGATGTAAAATGATATTTAAATATAATCATTATAGTGTTGTTAGTTTTAACAGAAGGAATAATGCAAACTGTAATGTGTTTTCTCTCTCCATTGTCAGAAGGAGAGAGAGAAAGAAAGAGAAAGAGATAGAGAGACAGAGGAAGGAGGAGTGAGTAAGGGAAAGAGGGAATGAGAATGTATCTCTCCTAAAAGTAATGGGAGAAAAAATTCTACCAGGGAACTCCTACAGCTGATAAACAACTTTAGTAATGTGGCAGGATACTAGATTAACTAAAAAAAAAAAAATCAGTAGCCCTCCTATATACAAATGATAAACAGGCTGAGAAAGAAATCAGAGAAACATCACCCTTTACAATAGCCACAAACAATTTAAAATATCTTGTGGTAACTCTAACCAAATAAGCGAAAGACCCATATGACAAGAATTTTAAGTCTTTGAAGAAGGAAATTGAAGAAGATATCAGAAAATGGAAAGATCTCCCATGCTCTTGGATAGGTAGGATTAACATAGTAAAAATGACAATCTTACCAAAAGCAATCTACAGATTCAATGCAATCCCCATCAAAATCCCAACATAATTCTTCCCAGACCTCAAAAGAACAGTACTCAACTCTCAGCTTCACATGGAAAAACAAAAACCCAGGATAGCTAAAACAATCCCATACAATAAAGGAACTTTCTGAGGCATCACCATCCCTGACTTCAAGCTCCACTATAGAGCTATAGTAATAAAAATAGCTTGGGATTGTCATAAAAACTGACATGTGGATTAATGGAATTGAATTGAAGACCCTGACATAAATCTACACACCTATGAACACCTGATTTTTGACAAAGATGCAAGAAATGAATAATGGAAAAAAGAAAGCATCTTCAACAAATGGTGCTGGCATAACTGGATGGCAGCATGTAGAAGAATGCCAGTAAATTCATAGCTATTGTTATGCACAAAACTCAAGTCTTGGTGGATCAAATACCTCAACATAAATCCAGTTACACTGAACCTGATAGAAGAGAAAGTGAGAAGTAGCCCTGAATGCATTGGCACAGGAGACTACTTCCTAAATATAACACCAGTAGCACAGATACGGAGATAGACAATTAATAAATGGGACCTCCTGAAAATGAAAAGCTTCTTTAAAGCAAAGGACACAGTCAATAAGACAAAATGACAGCCTACAGAATGGGAAAAGATCTTCATCAACCCTATATCTGACAGAGGGCTGATCTCCAAAATATATAAAGAACTCAAGAAACTAGATATCAAAATACCAAATAATCCAATAAAAAATGGGGTACAGATCTAAACAGAGAAATCTCAACAGAAGAATCTCAAATGGCCAAAAGACATTTAAGGAATTACTCAACATCCTTAGTCATCAGGGAAATGCAAATCAAAATGACTTTGAGATACCATCTTACACCTGTCAGAATGGCTAAGATAAAAAACACTGATGACAGCTTATGCTGGAGAAGATGTGGAGTAAGGGGAACACTCCTCCACTATTGGTGGGAGTGCAAACTTGGAAATCAGTATGACTGTTTCTCAGAGAGTCGGAAATGAATCTACCTCAAGACCCAGCGATACCACTCTTAGGCATATACCCAAAGGATGCTCAATAATTCTGTAAGGACACTTGCTTAACTATGTTCATAGCAGCATTATTTGTAATAGCCAGAACCTGGAAACAACCTAGATGCCCCTCAACTGAAGAATGGATAAAGAAAATGTGGTATATATACACAATGGAGTATTATTCAGTGGTAAAAAAAAAAATGACATCATGAAATTTGCATACAAATGAATGGAACTAGAAAAAAAAATCATCCTGAGTAAGGTAACTCAGACCCAGAAAGACAAACATGGTATGTACTCACTCATAGGTGGATAATAGATGTAAAGCAAAAGATAACCAGGCTACAATCCACAGCCCCAGAGGAGCTAAGTAACAAGGAGGACTCTAAGAAGGATGCATGGATCCCCCTGGGAAAGGGAAATAGATGAGATCTCCTGGGTAAACTGGGGGCAGGGTGGGGGTAAAGGGAAGGGGATGGAGGATGAGAACATGAGGGATCTGGATGGTCAAGTTGGGGGAGGGACAGAGAGGGAGATCAATGAAAGTGATATCTTGATAAAGGGGGGCAGTTATGGGGTTAGGGAGAAACGTGGTGCCGGGGAAACTCCCAGGAACCCAAGAGGATGACCCCAACTAAGACTCCTAGCAATAGTGGAGAGGGTGCCTGAATTGGCCTTCTTCTGTAATCAGATTGGTGACTAACCTAATTGTCATCATAGAACCTTCATCCAGTAACTGATGGAAGCAGATGTAGAGATCCATAGCCAAGCCATGAGCAGAGCTCTGGGAGTCCAGTTGAAGAGAGGGAAGAGGGATTATATAAGCAAGAGGGGTCAAGATCATGAAGGGGAAACCCACAGAGACAGCTGACCCGAGCTCTTGAGAGTTCACAGTCTCTAGAACGACAGCTAGGGAGCCTGTATGGGACTGACCTAGGCCCTCTGCCTGTGGGTGACAGTTGTGTGACTTGGTCTGTTTGTGGAGCCCCTAGCAGTGGGACCAGGATCTGTCCCTGGCACATGAGTTGGCTTTTTGGAACCTATTCCCTATGGTGGAATGCCTTGCTCAGCCTTGGTGTGGGGAAAGAGCTTGGTCCTGCCTCAACTTGATATGCTATGCTGTGTTGACTCTCATGGGAGGACCTACCCTTTCTGAGGAGTTTGGGGGGTGGGTCAGGTAGAAAGGAGGTGGGGGGAGGGAATGGGAGGAGAGAAGGGAAGGGAAATTGTGGTTGGTATGTAAAATAAACTTAAAAAAATTAAAAAGTAATGAGAGAATGGTTTCTTTGATTGACAGTGTTGGGAGAATCACTAATTGAAATATTTGGGGAAACTCAGCTTTTTCTCATCAGTCATCATTTGTCTTAATGAGAACACACAGAAAAACACTAATGTTCAATACACTGAAAAGCATTGAGGTCACAGAGGAGAATATGATTGTGTTCCAACTTGTTTTAAATCCAAAGATCAAGTTATTAAGGCTAAGAAAATTTGTTAAATAAATGCTGTACCAGTTACGAATTACTGTAATATTTAATAACTTGCTATAAACAAGAAAAGCTAAATTAATCCACTAATGCAAATGACCCAAGGTCAACTCATAAATTTCATGTAAATGACAAATCAATTCAAAATCTGATAATGTGAATATGACTTGTGATAGTTAGAATCCAAAGGCCCTGACCTAGAGCATGATGGAAGTATAACTAATTTAAGGTCAGGGAAACACTTTGAGGGAATATTTTCTATGAATACATTAGTAGTATGCTCCAAAATTTTAAACGTTTTTCATTTTCAGCCAAACAATTTCTAAGGCAGAGTCCAAAGTCATTGTTAAAGACACATTTAGAATCGAAATGCAAGTATGGTGATGTAGCAATAGATATAATAATGTTGGCACTGGGGAACACACAGATGTTTTCAGAGAGATGGACCAAAAACTGGTGGTACACTTAATTCAGTGATACGTTAGGTGGAGTGAGGAAGGATCTGATGAATTACAAGAGTGTTCATGATATAATATGTAAAACACTCAGGCAAACCCTGTACATTATACACATGCACATCTATAAATAAATAACAGGTTCACACAAGCTGTATTTATATGTGTACAAATATCAGAAATCACATCAAATATAGTTTTATGTCCTTTTTATCATGTATCTCCATTGTATTAGTTGTAAACT
The DNA here is from genome assembly GCF_007827085.1 of Peromyscus californicus insignis. Taxonomy (NCBI): domain Eukaryota; kingdom Metazoa; phylum Chordata; class Mammalia; order Rodentia; family Cricetidae; genus Peromyscus; species Peromyscus californicus. Next base: position 64,701,934 of record NW_026294413.1, read on the forward strand.
TATTAGCTTAATGGATAAATAGCTGGGCACGGTGCCTCATGCCTGTAATCCTGCTCTCGGATAACTGAAGCAGAGGTTTGTGACTTTTGGAGCAGTTCAGGCTGTAAAGAAGGATGCTCCCTCTAAACACAGCAGCAACAATAAAACAAAACAAAACAAACAAACAAAGTAAAGAGAATGTGAACAACGAGACCTCATAGCCCTAGTGCTTTAAATGCAATAGCTATTATTTCTGGATAGCTGTAAACTGTTTCTAATTCTTCAATAATTGTAATGATTTCTATATTTATTCCTAAGTTGAATTCAGATTAGTTAATTTTAAAGTTAAATCAGGGGAGGGTAAATATACACAACTAGTTCTGATGAAATTCGGAGTGAGAAAAAACAGACTCTATCCAGAATGGGAATTTGAATTTGCTATGAACGAAATAAAAAAAAAACAACAACAAACAAACACACAAACAAAAAGCAAGAAAATTAGGAAATAATATTGGGGAGTGAGGGCATCTGGAAAGATCAACTCAGCAAAGTATTTGTTCAGGCCACAGATGGTGTGACATCATGTGATGATGGCCAGTCTATGTGTAACCTGGGCCATGAAGGCTCAGAAGTGGTTCAGAATATGTCTACTAAAGAAATAAGGAAGCCGGGCGGTGGTGGCGCACGCCTTTAATCCCAGCACTCGGGAGGCAGAGCCAGGTGGATCTCTGTGAGTTCGAGGCCAGCCTGGGCTACCAAGTGAGTTCCAGGAAAGGCGCAAAGCTACAGAGAAACCCTGTCTCGAAAAACCAAAAAAAAAAAAAAAAAAGAAATAAGGAAGGTGGGCAGTGTGGGAAGAAAGGTAAAAAGATGGTACAGACATCAGCCACTTCGTAACACGTTGTTTGAATCTTAGATGGTCTTTTAATAAAAACCCCAGAGCCAGATATCAGGGTGAAAGTTGAAAGATCAGAGAAACAGAACAGCCAGCCACTAGCTCTTAACCTCTATGAAATCTTCAGTCTAAAGAGTGAATTCCTGTTTCCTCAGGCCTTATACACCTTTTTCTGCCCTGACATCACTTCTTGGGATTAAAAACGTGTGTGCTTCCCAGTACTGGGATTAAAGGTGTGTGCCATCACTACCTGGATCTGTTTCCAGTGTGGCCTTGAACTCACACAGATCCAGACCGATCTCTGCCTCCCGAGTGATAAGATTAAAGGTGTGTACCACCACTGCCTGGCCTTTATGTCTAATCTAGTAGCTGGCTCTGTCCTCTGATCCTTATGCAAGTTTCTTAGGGTATACAATATATCACCACAGTAACACATGCCACCTGTCCTTGACTAGACTGACCGGGACTCAGGAGACTTGGAAGGAACACACAGCTGCCAGCAAACCGAGATGTAGGCAACATGATCGCTGCTGTCAAAGGTGTGTGCTTTTTGCAAGGAGAATGATAAAATAAGTCCACTGGGTGGTTTTCTGCCCCTCTGAACTGTGTGCTTAGGAAGTGCTTGGGAAACACCTGCATTTGACTCTGCCTTTTATCCTGAGAGAATGTGACATCAGCAGCCATGATGAGTCCCAAGCCCTGGGAGGGGCTGGGTCATGTGCAAGAGGCTTGGGGATGACGGGCAAAAATTAAGATAAAAATGTGTATAGATTCTATACTCTGCATAGGTACAGGCGAAGTCTCTTCAGTATTTCATGATTTCCCTAAAAAGAGCACCAAGGACCTATGCTCAGCACCAGGAAGGGAGGAGGAAGGCTCCTGCAGTGTCTACAGCATCATTTGAGACAGTCACATCACAGTGCCAGCCTCTTCTGAGACTAACGGCACAATCAGTGTTCAGCACGACTCTGGAAAACAGGAAATCAAAATATTTTTTAGAGGAGACAGATTTCGAACAATATACTGGAAACTCTCCCAGCAGATTGCAACCGATTCTGGAGTGCTTTCTTTCTACGGAGAGGTTGAAATAAAGTGTGACTGGCCTTTCAGTGAGCAATAGACATTCAGAGGCTGTAACTATTTTCAAGGCTGAGGAAGAACCAGTGACAGAAGCTATAAACTGGTCCAAAGGGAGCCTCACAGCAGCCGGCCCTGCAGTGTGTTCCTTCGCGGGCTCCATGTTAACTAAACTGAAAGGTAAACAGACGGTGACTAAGTGATAGCGAATCTTCCTTGCCATTTTAGACACATCCTGAATTCTGGGTTACCCAGAACAACTCTTGGCTCACCACAAAGCTACTGCACAAAATGAAGGTTAAATATTTACTCCTTGGTTGGCCGAAAGGGGGGAAATGCTGTCTTTTTAAACCCAAGGGTCACATCACTATGACAAGAAGGCAATTGTTTTTTGCCCCTACAATAAAATATGCAGGACACCAGGAGCCCGGAAACCTGGCTCTTCTCATTCCCATTGGGCTCATCCTTGTCAGCTACATGAGTCTTTTGACGTGCGCTGTCTTTGCCCTCTTCCCATCGGCTTCCTTCCGCCAGCTTCCCAGACCTCCAGCTTTCATGCTCTGACATTTCCTTTCAATCTAACTCTAATAAATTGTACCTGAATTCCCTTTTGAGTCTGTCTTTAAATTCCTTTATCAATAAGACTAAAAGCCTGCAATATAGATTCTGTGTACCTACAATGACAGATTCACATTAATTTTAAAGCTCAACTATTTGAACAATTATAGACGCTGCTTGATTTATGATGGGCTATGTTCAGATAAATATATCAGAGGCTGAGCAACTGGAGCCTACACTGGATTCATTGAATGACTGCAGCCTAAAGAACGCCGAGCTCAGCAGAAGAGTGCGCTGCACCATGGGAATTTCTTCTGGTGGTCTGTGGTCAATGATGGCAAGATTGACTGGAAACGGTGGCTTCCAATTCTGTTCAGCATCCTGAAAGATGATCCATCTGACATGCATGTCCAGTCTTTGACCTTGTGACAGACATTTTCATCTACGAAATTCATGCTCAAGAACAGAACAATAGAGTTTAAATAACTGTTTTCTTTTAAATATGGTAATGTCTTAAGTGATCTTATACTTTCATGTTGGACCTCATTCATTGCCATCCTAGAGAGCACGTGCCTGGGGGTTGCCTATGAGACATATCAGTGCAGGAAAAATGCAAATCTGAAATCTGAAGAATAAGTCTTGTGATTGTTCCCCACCAGCACCAACTTGAACAGAGGTGAGCCTAACCATTGTAAGCTGGCTCATTATGGTAAGCCAAGGTCAGCGTGCACTGACATATGGACCACAGTATCATCTACTTTCTGAAATGTAATACAAATTTTCTTTATGTAATATTGCAACAATTATTTATAAATGCAGAGAAGAAAACTTCCCACAAACCCCATTTTTTGTTATTTATATCACTATAATCTATTTGAAGTTCATAGTTTCTAATGTGTTTTATTCTCACCTGTTTCTCTTCTCTCAGTGTGAACACACACACACACACATACACACTCACACACACGTATGCATGCACACTTTCCAGAGATCTATATTTTCAATATCTTTCATCTCTCTGTGGGGACACATAGTTTCAAAACACTCTCCCCATCCCACTACAAAGATTCACAAATCTAGAATCCTCTAATTGAGCACTCAGTGCAGCTTAGCACTTTCCGACAAATACTTTAAAGCACATAGTTGGGAAAATGGTGGCTGAATACGATGTTACATTATGCAAAGATCAACAGAGTCTAAGAAAGAAAGGTTTTCTTAACCAAATCCCCTTGTAACTTTCAGAGACAAAACAGCATCCACCTCGCCTTAACACTGTGAGGTGTGTGGTCCCCTACCGGGAGGACCAACCGGTTCAAAGTTCATCAGGTTGGAGGAGCAAAGAAGGAATGCATCACAGCAGAGATGGATGATTTCAAAACCACTTCAAAATGAATCCTTCTAGACAGAGGCCAGTGACTGTCTGAGAGGAGTGTTTCCAGACAGCTCCCTCATATCCAAATGGCATTTTCTGCTATGGAGTATTTACTATTGTCCAACAAAGAGGAATAAGGTCAGCAGGGTGTTCCCAGTTCTAGAGTACCCAAACATGATGGATAGAGTGTTTAAAATTCATTTCAAGGAACTGCATTTTAATATGTTTTAAGAAGAAAGTAAATACCCCAGTGGAATGGAAAGCTAAACTTACAGCTGGGAAAGTCTTCCAGGCCTCAGCAACGAAGTGTTTCTTTGAAATGGGACACTCAGATCAACTGTGAAGATCCAAAAGTCAATGGTACAGTGATGAGACCAGGAAAATAAAGTTACCTGTGAAAATGGTAATATCCAGACACTGACGAGCTACTTCAGGCAGTGGGAAGATAAAGTGGATAATGGACAGTTGTTAAGTGTCTGGACCTCCCACAAATGTGAGAATCAAATATTACTTTGGCTCCACAGAAGCGCTTAAAGCCTTGCTGAGGAATACCCACAAAGAAAGCCCACTGAGACATAAAACAGAGACTAAACAACAACATTTGAAGTCATGTTAGCCCATGGCATCATACACACACTGGACTGCACACAGGCTCACACCAACTGAAGAACACTGGTTACATTACTGACAAAGCAGATTCCAGGGCCATGATCTTTGTTCATCCTTTGATGGGATGGATGCTGGTGGAGAGAAAGCACCAATAGGGATGTTAGAAGAGAGTGATGGAGGATTCTGCCAGCTGTTCTTGACTGAACACCTTCACTCTAGCTGCCAGAGCCAGTAACATCTCTGAGAGGTGACCCAGGTGATGTAAAAGGTGAACCCACAACTACCAGAGTTGTTCATTGCTTCTAGAGATCCCCGTACCAGTGGCTTTTCTAGAAAGTGACATTTTGCTGGCCCACGGCAGTGAGTGACCTGTAAATAAAAGTGTGTCTGGAGACAAGAGATTAAACTCACATTGATTCATTTTCAAGGGGTGTAAAGAAAAACCATAAATCTCTGAAGCGAAACAAAACCAAAAGTGAAACTGGAAAAAAAAAGTGGGTAAAATCCAGCTTTTACATACTTGGGATCAGAAGCCAGACTTAAAACAGCCATATACGAAGTCTCTTTCCTCACCTGTTAGCAGGAAGTGGGAAGAGCAGTCTGACACACAAAGAAGATACAACATAATCGGGTAGGAAAAGCAGCTGATAGGCGCTCTGAGGAGGGCTGCTGTTGCACTGCCTAGTAATTACATTCTCTCTCTTGTGCATGCCTGGGTTCTGTGGCTGGCTGCCCTCAGAGGGCTGGGGACCCAGATCCTCAGGCTGAGCGATGTTTGTTTTTGTCTGCCCAGCCTCAGTTTCAAACAAGCCATTGCGTTGACCTTGAGCTAGCACTTCTTGCTATGAGTTACATTGTATCTTGACAATATCCTTTTTAGCAAGTTGGAGTAGAGCTCAGTTTATCTTTCAATGCAATCTTTAGATGTTTTCCCCCCATATTTTCAGACATGTTTCCCAATTACAAAATTGTTTAAAAATACAACAAAATTTGCCACCTTAATTATATTTTGGTACAATGATTGGTGATATGAAATTCATTGGTAATTTTACCCAGCCACTACCAGCATCCAGCTCTGTAACTCTTCTTGTCCTGTGAAAGCAGAAGTTGGTACCCGGTGAACAGCAGCTTTGTGTCACCCTCCCTGTGGCTCCTGAAATCCACCATCTACTTGTCTCGGTGATGTTGACTGTTGTATAAACTTCACATGAGTGGAATCATACACTGCTGTCTTTCTGTGACTAGTTTACTTCCCATAGCATACACCCCTAGGATCCCTTCATGCGGCATATGTCATGTATCATTGGCACATGCTGAACACTCACCACTTTGCAAGGAGATCCATCCCCTGTTTTTAAACACTGCTTCATCATCTCAGTCCCAGTGAACCACCCTTACCAGCTAGATGGCCATAGACAATGACATTCATGAGCGCTGTTGGGGAAGTCTTTCGGCTCTGGTGTCCTTTAATACCTTGGGTGTGACCATGTGCCTCATGATGGATAGTGTGTTTCAACTAGTGAGCTAGTAAAAACTAAGGGAAGAAGACTGTGGGCATACACAGAGCTCTGTAGTTCTCCCATGGTGCTCAACTTGTCATTTAAAACTCATGCATCAAATTTCTGACCTAAATCTATTGGGCTACAAATGTTCAGTTATCTGGCAACTCAGGGTATGCCAGGGTAGCTTTAGTAACTAACCAGGACCCAGTGGGACCAGGGGAAGTGCCCTGCCACAGCCTGCTGCAGAGCCTTCAAGATGCACATTCTGCATTACCAGGTTCACACTACCCAGTCATCCTAGGTATCCTGCGGTGTGCCTAGTAACTGCCTCCCAGTGTCTGAGCCAGTGTGGCTCTGAGCCTACTGTGGGTGGAGTGGGCAGGTTCATGAGTGGTACCCAAGTTCAGCAAACCTCACCACAGCTGTCACCGAACAGTCAGAAGAGACCGAGAACATGGGCAACTAGTCTGCTCCGACCTTTTGTCATCAGGGCTCTGGGTGTGTGTGACTGTCAGTTACTTCCAAGGCCCTTCTTTTGTGCCTTAAAGTGACTCACCTTGGGGGTTTGCTGCTCTCAACAATTGTGTTGAGGGATTTATTTTTTAAATATATTTACTTCTTTAAAATATATTCCTGCACTCTAATCTCAGAAAATGGACAGAAAGTTACCATCTGATTGTTTTCTAAAAATCTATAGATCCATAGGGAAAGGTGAGGGATGGAGCCCAGAGTCTGCATGTGAAATGCAAGGACTGCAGTTGGTAAATGCATACTGTAAGGAGAGCTTATAGTACACGAGGAAACTTCGGCTGCTCTTGTCACAAAAAGACCCCCTGGGGGCCACTATGTGACACCAGGGGAGCTTGCTTCAGCATAGCAGCCTTCTTATGCATCATTGTTGCATACCTTAAATATATACAATAAAATGTATTAAAAGGGGTGCATTGGATTGAAGAAAAAAGCCCCCACATTAAAAGAAGGCATCACTAAAAGCCATGCTTGTGTGCTATAATTTAAGCGCCACACAGAAGGAGCAATAGGAGACAGGAAGTGAGAAGGGCGACAGCACTAATTCAATCTCTAAAGGCTTCTTAGAGTTGTAAGTGGTGCTGCAGTGTTTTATAGCTCCTCATATTTGGAAATGCTATGACTTGCTTGGGGATACAAGACTATTATATACTATAGATAATATGTCACCTAGACAGATTTTTAAGGCATAAAATATTTTGCCTAAAATAAAGCAAACCATGGACCCTTCTTATCCAATATTTTAAGCTGCAAAACAATACAGCAAAGTTTTCTGTAAGCATTAGGATTTAAAATTCAAGGTTAGTCTACTGTAACGTGCTTTCAGCAGGAAAAAGCATGTGTTCTTAGGGTCTCTTAAGCTTGGGACAATGCCAAGACTGTACATTCATTCCTCGTGGAACGCTGAACGTTTCTACCACCTTAAATCCACATTTGCTATGAAGCATTCAACCACTGTGAAGTATTTTTGATAATTGGTGAAGATCATTTCCTTTGATGAACTGTAAATTCTCCCACTGCCATGTGGTGGGGCTGGTGGACAAAGGTTGGTTTGTTGACTTTCACTTTTTGGATGGTTGCTCTGCGTGAAATATCACTTTTTGCAGTTCTTACTAGTTTGTCAAGTCTGATAAACTTCCCGTGGAACTCACTACTTACTTTTTTATTTCTTTTGATGATTCCTGCACGGCATCTGAGTACCTCAGTCCTTAAAGAGGTGCAGAGACAAATAAAAACTGGAACAACTTTTCAACCAAGAAATTCTCACAGAAAGGCAGTTATGGGACATGGTGTCTGCATCGCAACCTTAATGCCTATGCAGTAGTTTTTACAAGGTATATCATTCTTAAGACATAATACATACTGTGGCGGTGCATGCCTTTAATTCCAGAACTCAGGGGGCAGAGGCAGTGGATCTGTGGGAGTCTGAGGCCAGCCTGGATGACACCAGTGCAACATAGTGGGATCCCGTATCAAAAAAAAAACCAAACAAATAAATAAAAGATATTATATATTACATACTTTCCGTGGCAATACTACTCATATGGTAGCTACTCTGAGAATACTCAGACATGTTTACTATACTCACCAACTTTTCCTCAAAGCCAACAAATTGTTACTCTAAAACCAGCATGGTTCTCATTTGCAATCAAGAAACATTTGGGACAAAGGGTTGTGAAGATCATCCACTTTGTTAATGATAGTTTATGTAACATTAAACCCAGTGATAAGAAAAGAATGAAGTATACCCACAATGGGAAGTGCTAACACTCAGAGTAAGAATCAAGATCTTCTAAGATGGATTTAATTCATGTGTACACCTTCCAATCTAGCTTCTAGATAACACAAGTACATAACTAATCAAATAAGATCTTACTCCAGACCCAAATCAAAGAGCTATGAATTCCTAAGGGTTTGTATTATACAGAAAGGCTTGGCATTGAATCAGCAACTATCTCAAATTTTTTATTTAAAATAAAATATTAAAACATCCCATTGGCCAATTTATTGTAAGTCAAAAGCCGTACAAAGGGTTTAGAAATATTTAAGAAACAGTAGACCAGTGTGATTTTTTTCAATCCTATATAAACATCCTATGTTTAAATCCAACTAAATATTTATCACTTAATTATAAACTCATTTAGCTGTAGGCTGTGAAATGGAGCTTGACGGGTCTCCAAAAGGAATCAGCTCTCACTGGATTTTCCAGGTATGCCCTGTATTAGGGAGAAAGGGCATCAGGTAGCAGAGCAAAGGTGAAGAGAAAGGATTTCACTGAAGTTTGCTGTTGTGAGGCTCCCAGGTGTGGCCCAGTGCACAAAGGGGAGAACACTGCATTTCCAGAGGATTAGCCCTAGCCGTGTGCTAAAGCACACACTTACTTAGGTCGGTAGGACGCTTGCAGTTTATATCTCAATCCATTTGTGTGTGTGTGTGTGTGTGTGTGTGTGTGTGTGTGTGTGTGTGTGTGAAGGAAATTGCATTATACATAAATTAATAATATACCCAGGATCCAATTAGACTTCAGATTCATGTCTGTCTGACTCAGTTTCTGTTCCTGAAACCACACGCCCATAGGTGTACCTAGCTGTTGGGGAGTGAAGATTGGTGACTAATAAGAGCAGATACATATATGGGAAGAAAAGAGGGTAATTTTAGATAAAATGTAAGTAGTGAAAGAACGCAACTTTTTATTTTTTAGCTGAAAGTGAATTTACAGGACAAGTAGATCATTATATCTCACAAATGTTTGCAACTGAGGAGTACAAAGGACGTATCCGTCACTTCCATAGACACTCAGACTTCGAGGGCTAAGTTCAAAGTCAAGAGTTGAAGGGGGCTAGGCAAAACAGAGTTACAATTCAGCATTTAAAATATTTTAATTACTTACGGTATATGGGAATAGAAAAGTATGTAGCTAAGTTTGAATGAGTGTTTAATCCTTGCTACTTAAAATGTATTTTGGATGCATGAATGAAATGAAGAAAGTCTGTGTGGAAGGGAGGACATTTGAGCTGAGTCTAAAAAACAAACCGTTCAGTGGGTGCATAAGATAGCAGGTGAGAGGAAGAAAACACAAAAGAAATAATTAAAAATAATAATTAATAGCAAGAATAATAAGAAATAATCTCTACTGAAATAGTTTTATGATACTAGAGCCAATGGAGCCAGATGATTCTGATGTCAGACAGATGTTTAGGGCAAAGCAGAGACAGTCTCACCTCTCCGGAAGGATTAGCACATTTCAGCCCAGGGTCACAATAGGGCCCATTATCTCTTTGACAAAAGTTTGATTGGAATATAGCCCTCCACATTGAATCTTCACAGCCACATCCACTCCACACAGCAGATCTGAGCACTTGCAAACACTGCCTTGTAAAGTCTGGGATGTTTATTGTTCAGACCTTCCCTGAATAAGTTTGCCAACCTCTATTCTAGGATTCTGGCTTAGTTTTCTGATTTTTTTTTTTATTGAACACTGGAAAACAATAAGAGAAAAATAAGATGACTAATAAAATAAGTTGACTAAAATAAATATTTTGAATCCCGAGTCTAGAAACCTGTTCCTATTTGAGGACAAGACCAACGTGAGAAGACACTAAACAAAACATAAAATCAGAAGGGAAGAAGAGACGAGATGGGAGAAAACTTGGACACTTCTGAGTGGTTAATTTCTAAATGGAGAAAGGCCCAAAGGAGAAGAACCCAAGGAGACTATTATCAGATTTGAGATTAACAGCTCAGGAGAGACAGCCTTGGACCCAAGCAGGAAGGTCACATGTCCTGCGAATGGTTTCGTTCAACCTCATCATGGCTGGCAGTCTCATCCGGCACACAATAATGCTTCTTGCTATGTGCAATCTCTGTTCTGTTGCCTTATACATTTTGCAATTAAGGGACAAAAGGTTTGGGGCTGGAAAGACGGCTCAGAGGTTAAGAGCACTGGCTGTTCTTCCAGAGGTCCTGAGTTCAATTCCCAGCAACCACATGGTGGCTCACAGCCATCTGTAATGAGATTTGGCTCCCTCTTCTGGCCTGCAGGGATACATGCAAACAGAACACTGTATGCATAATCAATAAATCTTTTTTTTTTTTAAAAAAGGAACAAAAGGTTTTTGTAAATTTGCAGGTGAATGGAGATGGAGCTTGGGGAATGAGCTAAAAGTTACAGAAATGAGTCTACATCATACACACAGGTAAAATGAACAAAACCCAGAAAAGAAATGGAACATCTGGAAGGAGAAGAGACAGGAGTGGCACTGAGGTTCTCAGCCAGATGTGTAGAGTGACAAGATGATAGAATGAAGCTGGGGAATTCAGCATTTTATACCGAGCCAACCACAAGTAGAAAATGAGGATAATAAAGACATGTTCAGTCATGAGAGTTCTCAAAAAGCTGACCTGCCAAGTACCATTTTTCAAATAAGCCTGGAAAATGTCTTCCCCAAGGTGAAAGAATTGAGAAAGAAAGAGATGGGGATGGGAGGAGAGAGAGAGAGAATATAAATTTCATATTTAGACTTGTGTTCCATCGCCAAGAAATCTCATAATGTGTTTGCAAATATTCCAAACTTCAAAAAAAAATCTGAAATCTGAAACATTTCTGGTACTATGCATTTCAGAAGGGATCATCCTGGGATTGTTAGGGGCACATCAGGGATGAGGCTCCAGCCTTTGGCTGTGAATAGTTAGGATTGGTATGGCAAAGGGGCTTCAGTGTTTAATATTTAAAGAACGACTCTATGGCAGCAAGACAGAGATGGCAGTAGAGACAACAACAGATGTCTCTCCTGACTCAGGTGGCATTCTGTGGGAGAAATAAGTACACCTTGGCCACCACTGTCATCTACACTTCTTGTCTGTCTCATAAAACCTAGGTAGTGATGAAATGAGCTAGGCACAGCAGTGAAATGCCACACATCCTCGCTCATAAGTAGCAGGCTAAAAAGTTGGTTTTCTAGAAACAGAGTGCACAGTGGGATACCAGGGGTTGAAGAGGGGGAGTGAGAAGGAGATGGGAGTTAGTTATCAGCAACAAAACCACAGCTAGACAGGAACACAGCTAAGTTGGTAGCCATGATGAGCAATAACTATCACATATGCTAAAATACAGATTTGGAGGGTTCCCAACCCAAACATACAAATTTTTGAGGTGATAGACATATTCATTGTAAAAATCCACCAAAATCTCATACTGTACTCTGCAAAATATGTAATTGTTATATACCAACTATATTATAATAATCTAGTAATAATCAAAATAATAAATACAATAATAATAATATTACCACAGGAAGCAAATAATATTACCACAGGAAGAAAAAAAAGTGGGATGTTACCACTTTGAGATCTGTCCTGATGACTTGGGTCCATATTACCTTCACCAAGGATCACAGCTGCCTAAACCACACATAAAATTTTGTAATCAATTGCCAACACACAGCCCAGGTCCACCTCAGGGTTTGTGAGCTGCGGTCAGTTGTGCTAGAAGTTTTTGTAATGGTTAACCTTCATGGTCAACTTGATTGCATTCAGAATTAGGAGACCCCTCTCTGGGCATGTCTGTGAGGGTGTCTACAGAGGTCACCTGAGGAGGGAACACACCCTGGGTATGAGATGGCCCCACCCACCCTAACCTGAATAAAAGGGAGAAAAAGAGAGGGCCTGATGAAGACTGGCGGTCCATTCCTCTGCTTCCTGACTTGCTCAGACGTAAATAAGCAGTCTCATACTTGTGGGAGAGGTGTGGTGGGGGGATAGTTCTCAGCTGTAGGGGCAGGGGTGTGAGACCGCCACTTAATTACCTGCATTGGAACAGCTAAGATGTTTATGTACAGATTCTTATAAACGAAAATGAACTTTGCAGGTGCTGAGTCTGCTCTTCAAAGTGAAATTTGTTAGGAGTGATTCAGAATGAAACTGTCAAACTTTCTGAGATTTTGTAACTCATCGTTAAGGAGACCATGTAGAAAAGAGTGAATAAAACAATAAGCAAATCTTTGAAAAACATTACAGTCTTATGAACTATCCATAATATAAGCTAGTCAATGAGAAGGAGAGCTGATTGTTATGAACTCTGTATCGTCTGAGCCTAGGACTGATTTCGGGCAATTGGCATATAGGCTACTGACCTGTGAGCAGAGTGAGACGGGCCTGGAGCAGAAGCTGTCATGGAGAAATACACATTACTGGGCATGGTGGCACATGCCTTCAGTCTCAGCATTTGGGAGGCAGAGGCAGGTAGATCTAAGATTGAGGCCAGCTTGGTCTACATAGCCAGTTCCAGGCCAACCAGGGCTACACAGTCTGAAGAAGAAGAAGAAAGAGAAGGAGGAGGAGGAAGGAGAGGAAGGAAGGGAAGAAGGAAGAGAGGGAGAGGAAGAAATACACATTACAACAGCTCTTCTGGGGTGCAGCATTTCACATTTAGGGAGGAAATTTTAGCCTTCAGCCAACATTCACCAGTAGTTTGGTCAGTTTTTGTGGTCAGCATGGGGATATAGCAGGATGTGACTGTGTATATTACGTAGATGCTACAGGTACTGCTAAAAATTATCCAGAAAAATGCCTCTGATACCAAAGTTGATAGACTGTAACCCAGTCATGGCATACACTCTTGAAGCTAAGCCTTGCAATTGTGGCCTTGTGTATGTTAAGCAAATGTTCTATCACTGAGATAAGTCTCTGGTAAAGGCAGTATGTTTAAGGCTTGAATTACTATACTGTTTTGATAAATTTTTCTCTGTGTCTGTTCATGGTACCTCTTTTATGACAACACCAAATTTAAATAAAAACAAACACGCAGCTCAGGTGACTTGCATGGCCATCACTAATTGGGTATACTTTCATCCTCACCAGACACAAACGTGGTCAAGAGTTCTGACTTTAACTTTGGGTCTTGCAATCACACCCTCACTGGGCCCTGGAGACCCTACCACACAGCCATGTTGTAAGTATCTGAAGTTAATTAGTATGTCCGTGTTTAGTGCGGATATCTTTAAGTATTCTGTCGTTGTCAGCTCTCCCTACAAAGGGAACGTGTGGAAGAAGTGAAGACCTCGTGCACATGGCATCACGTGTGCTGATATTTCTGTAGGCAAAACTCCGAGAAGTCAACTTCTTATTTATAATGTCTAGAGGGCCTCTACAACAAGCCTTATCAGAGTTCATCACTACCTCATCACAAGAGGCAACAGTTGAGGCTGGAGAGACGGCTCAGTCAGTAAAGTGCTTGCTGGACAAGCATGACGACCCGAGTTCAATCCCAAGCCACCCCCAGAAAAGCCAAGGTCGGCAGCATGAGCCTGTGATGCCCGTGCTGGGAGGCAGAGACCAGAACACCGTGGAGTTTGGTGGTTCCAGGTTCAGTGAGAGGCTATCTTAAACAGTACAGTGGGGAGGGATGGAGAAGATAGCCGATGTGAAGCTCTGGCCTTCAACATTCACACCTTCCCTTCCCCCATGTGTGCTTGTGTATGTGTGTGTGTGTGTGTGTGTGTGTGTGTGTGTGTGTGTGTGTGTGTGCATTACTACACATATTACTATAAAAAATAAGAAAAGGAAACAGCAGTGATGGAGTTTCTTTCCTTTAACCTTTTCTTTAAATCATTTCAACCCTTCAATTCTCAGAAATAATTTTTCCTTTTACTCATTGCTTTTCGGCCACAATAAACCTAACATGTTACTCTGATCCAGAGTCATGAAAGGCTGTGTTCCCACCAGCCCTGGGCAGGAGGGTCAGCTCATTATAATAGGGGGACTATCCCTGACAGTCATAAACTTTGTATTTCAAAAAGCTCCATGAAAGCATGTGGAAAGCTACACTACAAAGAAGTAATGTCTAAGGAGAAAAGGGGGGGTGCTGTTCAACCCAATCGTGTAATGCATATATAGATTGAAATGTCACCTTGTGCATTAGCATGTGCATTTTTTGGAGATTTATGTATTTTTATTTTTATGCGTGTGAGTGGTTTGCCTGCGTGTATGGATGTGTGCCATGTATATGCCAAGTACCTGCAGAGGATGGTAGAGGGTGTTGGATTCCTGGAAATGGAGTCTATGAGCTGATATGTGAGGGCTGAGAACCATATCTGGGTTATTTGTGTCTACTAAGTCTGCTAAAATAAACTTCAATTGAAAAGAGAATAAGCAAATCAATAGATTAATTAGTGGCAATAAACACTCAGTGGTTCCCTTCTGGCTTTTGTGAGTCACATCTTCAAGTCTTTTCCTACTCCCGCTTTCAGCTCTACTGGGACTGATGGCTGGGCCACCAGGACGGAGGCAGGGCTCTTTTCACAGGAAAATGCGAAGAAGAGGGGGTGGGTGTTCAGAGTCAAGAAGAGAATCATTTGCCACAGCATCTGGTCAGACCACTGAACTAGGACCCTCCCCCCCAAGCCCGTGTGTGTGTGTGTGTGTGTGTGTGTGTGTGTGTGTGTGTGTGTGTGCGTGTGTGTGTGTGTGTGATCTCGGTTCCAAAAGAACCATTCAGACTTTCTCATACAAACACAAAACACAAACCTGAGGCAGATGCTAGTCTGCTCCTTGTTTTTGAGCCATCCTTTGACTATCACTTCTAGGTCACTCCATCCAGTGTGGAAGTCTTGGCAGGCTTGTTAAAAGGGGGAGATTTTTGCTACATTAAGTAAGAGTAAAGATATTCTCTGTTCACTCACTGTCTAGACATGGGAAACATCTGGGAAAGGCACCAGAATTTTCACATAAATTCCATTCCACATGTCTCTGAGGCCCGCTCAGGAAGTGGTTCAACTGCTGGTCTCTGATAATAGTCTGTGGGCTCCCAATGCTACCCTCGATGTGCTCCTCAGCCCGTGCTCTGGTCCCCATCCAATAAACGCCACCTGGTTTCGAACTCAGTGTAGATGCAAATGTGTTTCTTTAACCTTGAGCAGAGTGGCGAAACTGAGTGTCTGCGGCTTCTGTGTGTAAGCACCCTGAGCTTGGAGTCGCGGATAATGCTCCATCAAGTGGGAAAGCGTGGTCTCTCTTCCTGAAAGCTGCTTTCATTCTCGTCTCTGGAAAAAGCTGCCTGGAGCCCTGCACTGGTCAGCGCCTTCTCTCAGCTGATGCAAGCTATTGCCATTTATTCTCGGTGATGTGAGCTTGTCTCCCTTGTCCTTGGAGAGTTCCCAGATCACTCAAACGCTCAGAGCAATCACTCTGTTAATTAGTTCTCCTGACGGTGTGCTGCCCCGCATGCATTATGAGATTGGCTTTAAAAATGCCAATCTACATTTAGCCAGATATCCTGGGAGAGAACAGTTACTGTGCTGTGTGTGACTTTGCATGACTCCCCGTGTGTAAACATGATATGCATGTTCTTTCTTGGCAAGGACTGTTGTCTCCTCCTCTTGAAACTCAATAGAGTGATACTTCAGTGACCCTATGGAAAGGAAGCGATGGTTGGCAGTCTGCAGGTGTCTCATACACTGTGTGGTGGAGTCTAAAGGTTCTTTAGAAGTTGACAAGGCAGGACTATATTTAGACACATTGATACTTCTTCAGCTTGGTTATGTCTAACTGGAGACTCCAACTCCGAAGAATCTCTGAGATCATCTGATGAAGAGACTCGAAGAGATTTTCTAAGCTCTGTCTGTGGCAATGCAGGTCACATAGTGCGAAGCATCACAGCCTTGCTGGCGCTGCTGCTGCTGTGGCACTCGGGAGCAGTTCCTCCAGGAGAGACTGACAATGAGGCAGAGCAGGAAGTCCGGGAGGAGGAGCTGCAACCACAGAAAAGAGCAAGAGGAGAGTGACTTTTGAGATAGCCTTCCCAAAATGGATTTCAATTATCTCACTGAAAATACTTGAGGAATAATCTATGTGATTTATATTCGTCCTCACTAAGAGTAAAGAGAGTCAATTACTCCCACATTTGCCAAGATGAAGAGGAAGAGGAGGATTAAACCACACTAATCTGGAATATTTTGCATGAATTCACAAATAAAACTTAGGAGCAACAACCATAAAACACCCCCAGCATTACAATCCTGCTTTTGATCCAACTGTTCCTGTTGAGGAAGATGATAGTCCTGATTCATCCCCCAGGAACCTCTCAATAGTTGATTAGCTATATACGGTCCTGGTAGCAATACACTGGCAGGCAGGTATTGTCAACTGTGTTACATAGAGATGGGCAAAGATCGACCAATGGGAACCAAGTCACAATTAAAAGAGAGAAGTAGCAGCATAATATAGAGCAGCAAGGTGACTGTGGCCATTGTTACGGACTGTGTACTTCTAAAAGCTAGAGAAAAGGAATTTTAAAAGATTTATACCATAAATAAATATGTCTTAAGAATTAAACGTGTTTATCCTGACTTAAACATCACACAAGGTTTTCATGAAAGAAACATAATGTAAACACACATAAATATAATTTCTTTATATTTTTATGTATCAATTACAAATGAGTTTTAAAAATTAAAAAAAAACCCAGCAGTAAGACCTTAAGCATAGCATGTATTTTAAAATAGGCTACAGTGTGACAGCAAAGATGTGAAAGACTGTAGGTGCTGCAAACCTGTCAGTCCTGCATGTAGTCAGTTCTCTGTAGGTGAGGGCACATCAGAAATAAGAAAGGCTTGTCAGCCATAGTGGGAAAACTGGGGGAACACACACAGAATTGCTATAAATCCATGCATTTTAGAATTTACCTTTCTGTGGACTTTTAGGAATGAATTAGCATCCTAGTACATTGAGAGGGAGTATCTGTCTACCTGCTAACATTGTTTAAAATGGGGTAAACATAGTTAAAATAGAAGCAACTTGATTAATAACAAAACTCCATCTATGGACTTAGAGCACGATGTATACTAATCTCTTGTCAGCGTGATCAATTGCTATGTTATTGCTGTCTCACGTGTCCTTATTTACTCTGCAGGACAGTTAATACCCCTGAAATCTCATGGGAATATTTAATGGGGAACCCGTCACCGATGGATACAGGTTGAGGCTTTGGCAGCCATGGGGTTAGTGTGGAGAGGAGGTTTCATTATAAAGATAAAATGATGAATTTAAGGAAAGCCCCTCTTCCTACTTGATGCAACCTCTCAGTGGTCCAGGGCCTCGCATGCAGGCTGCTTGCCTTCCAAGGCTTTCCATAAAGCCCAAGAGCTGGCAGGGCTCATCTCATTCTGCAACTGTCAAGAAGGTAGAATCTTTCTACATAAAATTGCAAAGAAAATAGAATCATTTGCTCTACTAAGTAGACAGTGGGTCTTTTGATACTGCTATTTGCTTAGTGCTCTCATTTTATTTTGTATTTTTCGATGATGGGAATGAGCCCAAAGCCTCATAAATGGTAGATGAATGGGTGCTTTACCAGTAGGTCCATTCCCGGCCTCAACAGTGACTTTGCAATGAGATTCTGTATAGTTGGAGAGAGGGTTAGGAAGGGGGAAAGTTAATTTTCTCTCCTTAGCATTGAAGAGTCCTGTGCACGCAAAGAATGTGTGTAGGAAAGACAGTTTCAAGCTCTCATATTACATGGAACCAGGTTAAAGAGAGGCGAACAGAAGTGGATAGAATAAGAAGCCATCATTTCATCATTTCATTTCAAACCACAACGTGTGCCCGTTTCTTTATGGATTACTTCCCTGTTGAGTTGAAGATTAAGTTGGAAAGGATGATCAGAGAGAGGCCGCTAAGTCACTTTAAAGCATTAATACACAGAAAGGAAGCTGCAAGCCCATTTGGCAGTGAAAAGCTCCTTAAAAATGTTTTAGATAACACTAACTGCTTACTAGAAGAAAAAATATTTTCAGAAATAAAACTTAAGGGGCTGGAGAGATGGCTCAGTGACTGCTTTTCCAGAGGCCCCAACATCCACATGATGGCTCTCAACTGTCTGTAACTCCAGTTCTAGGGAATCTGATGCCTTCTCCTGGCATCTGTTGGAACCAGGCATTCATATGGTGCACAGACATATATGCAGGCAAAATATCCATATACAAAATAGAAAATAAAATATAACTTAATACTGTTGTTGGCATGGCATTTCATGGAGCACTTTTGCTGGCTGTAGGATATGTTAATATTTCCCCTGAAAGAGACCAAGTTTGATTTTATTTTTAGCATCTTTCAGCTAATACATCAAATTAGAATTTTTTAAAGTCCTTCTATTTAGAGGTTATGATGGAAATCGTCACGTAATGAAGTGAAAACTATTTTTACTTTAATCCAGGTTTCTGTATTCTACCACACCTAAGTCTTTTCCTGGAAAATGCTAATGACTAGTAAAGCATAATGACTTAATGAGGTCTCCTCTCTGTCCCCTAACAGTCTATAAAGACTGGAAAGGACTCTCATTTAGATGAGGAGAGGTTGAAACTTCACTGGTACACACAACAAATGCTTATGATGCGTTTAGATGGAGTTGAATGTAGCCTCTGGTGATGGGTAGCAATTTCTGAGTTGGAACATTTCATACCAGGGGGAGGGTCCTTAGACTCTTCACAGGATATCCCTGAAACTTAGCGGATTCACAAGGCATCTTACTCTAAAAGGTTATATAAGCAGTAAGGACTTCTGACGAAGAGGCTCGCCAAGTCACTGACCTGTGGACCAGTCTGACCCTTGTGTAGAGAGCTCAAGGATGCAGCTTCTGTGAGTCTGCCAACATCCAGGCTGAGCTGGGCTTTTTGGTGATATAGCTGCATTTGAGTGGTCCCTACTCTAGGAAGTAGCCCTCACCTATACTCATGTGCACAGCCTCAACACACTCACTGGCTTGCCAAGTTGCCTTTTGTTAGATTGTTATTTTGGTCTGTTGCTAGTTCCTTATCTGGAATGAGTAGATATTTCTGTCACATTTCTCTGGGGATTAAGTCTCACACAACATATGGAGAACATCAGAATTGGCAAACAGAAAGCCAGGCATGGTGGTGTACCCATGTAATCTTGGTACTTGGGAGGAAGAGATAAAAGTACAAGCATGCAAGGCAAGCCTCATCTAGATGCAAGTTTGAGGCCAGCCTCAGCTTCAAGAGATCCCATCTCAAAAAAAGAGAGACAGATTTGCCAATGAATAGATTGATAAATATAGAGATGTAAATAATAAGGTTAATATTTGGGCAATAGAGTCTTTCATTAATTGAAATTTGGGGTTATAAATGAATATAAAAACTTGTTTTACTTTGCTTTGATGAGTATCTTCCCGATGTAGACTGCTGTGGGATGTCCTGTATTTTGTGAATAAATAAAGTGCTGATTGTCCAGTATCCGGGCAGGAAGTATGGGATGGGTGGCACAAACAGAAAGGAGAGGCTGGGAGGTAGAAGTCTGGAGGAGACGCCAGCCTGCTGTCCAGGGAGCATCATGTAAAGGCAGCAGGTAAAGCCACGGAACACGTGGCGACATATAGATGAACAGAAATGGGCTGAGTATAAGAGTAAGAGCTAGACAATGGTAGGCCTGAGCTAATGGCCGAACAGTTTAAATAATATAAGCGTCTGTACGTTTATTTTATAAGTGGGCTACAGGACTGCTGGGGCTTGGCCGGGACCCAGAGAGAAAAACTCTAGCTACAGTAGACCAATTTATTTTTACTGCATAATTAAGTTCAGCAAAAAGAATTTTAATTTTCTTAGTGATTGTTGATGGTATACAGAACCCGACTTCTCCAAATCCAGTGCTCAGATTACAGGGAAAGGATGTAACAGGCATGTGATGACAGACTGTGATACTGAACTCCAGTGTGTGTCTAGGTGAAATGGGCTCCGACGCAAGATCAGGGCCATTTCAGGGCTAGGGACCAAGAGCAGGACATTCAGACTGAGGTGACCCACCTTAGGAACATCCTGAATGGACTGACGTTGCTCTCAAACTCTATCCTTTTCTTTTTATTAAGAAGAGGATTTGACCTTCTCTCTGATCGCTGTTTCTTCCCTTCCTGGTTGTCAGCCTATCCTTCAACAATCTTCGCCCTTTGGGAACTAAAGCTTAAATTCGGAGTCTTGGTTATGCTAACCAAACACTCTACCATTGGGTTACACAACAGCCCTGTGTTAACCTTAATTCTGTAGAAATCCATAGCATAGTAATAAAACAATTATAGCTGTCAGAGCGTCATTTGCTGGTATATTATATTATTTTCAACACTCAGTCATCACAACTCCATGTGATAGATTCAAGTTATCTACATTTTTTTTTTTAACTAGGAGGAAAAATGGGCCCAGAGGGAATGTGTGACTTTCGGATGGTGACACAGCAGTTGTGTTGTGGCACTGGTTTCTGAGAGTACAGCTGGAAACAAGTTTAGTCAGTATAATCTGTTAGTGAAGAGGCCCACTTTCTATTGCATAGGGACATGTGTGTGTGGTCTCCTGTACGGAGTCTCTACTCTCAACCAGAACAGAACTGTCCCTTCCTTCCCTTGTTATCCCATCCTCTACTAATCCAATGTTTTATTTCTCCCCCTGAGATGGGAAGTGAAGAGATTTCTGTTTGTTTTGTGTGTTGGGTATGGCACCATTAGGCTAGCAAGGCCGTTTTCTTCTTAAATGATCTATAGGAAATATGGAAATCTGTCATAAGAAGGTTGAGAATTCCATAGAACACATCACAGCAAAGTGGGTCAAGTTCAAAGACAACTGGAACAGGGCATTTAGTAGTCAGAGCGATGTTTTTGCATCTCCTTAGTGTCTTTTGTACACATTCACTCCTGCCGGCCCGACCATCACTCTCTCCTCACCCTGCACACTGCTTCTCTCTACTTCAGGGATATCCTCTCAGTCAATGGACAAATGAAGGGTTAGTACAATCCATACATCATATTCAAAATGAACTATAGCCCCCCTCCAATTCTATCCAGTGTCATAAAGTCATACTGAGTAGTTCCTTTTTTTATAACATAATTTTTATTCTTTTTCCTCCCTTCTTCAAAAGGAGTGAATTAAACAGTCTTTTCAGCCCATTATAGGCAGATGGAGATTGTCCACCCCAGTGTGATGACTCTATTTGATTTTCACTTGAGTGTGATTGTAGTAGTTCAGCATTCACATTTATAGGATTACAACTGCCCAACTATTTATCCTTACATTGTGTTTCAGAGCCAAGCATGAAACAAATGCTTTCTGGATGCCTGCTAGGCTGTTAAACTATTTTAGGAATACAGCACATAACTATTTATTTTAAATGATGTCTGATTTGGTCAAAAGAGCAAAACTACACCATGATAAAAGTCAAGCATGTAAAGTTAGTTGTAAGTAGTATAAAAATTGAAACACACATTTGAACGTGTGTGTGTGTGTGTGTGTGTGTGTGTGTGTGTGTGTGTGTGTGTGTGTGTTTTGCAGTTGGCAGACATATAGTATCTCATTAGGGTCTCTCAACAACCCACCAAGGAGGGTACACCATTCTACTAACATTTGGGTTTTTCCAAGATGAAGTGATGTGCAAGAATTCACAGGCTTCTAAGAGTTAGGATTGGCCTGGAGCCCAGGACCACTAGTTCAAAATGCATACCAGTTTCTATTGACTGTGGCACCAACACCTTTGAAAGAATATGCAAGTCCAATAGTCAGAAAATCGGAGGCTCTTGTAGAAAAACCTGAAAGAACTGCTAGAGATGGGAATGGAGAGTGCCACAGTTTAGGCTTATTGAAAGTGACATAAAATAAACCCAAAACACATTAGCAAAAATGAAAAGAGACTCTCAGAGAGAGAGAGAGATCTGTCTGTCACTGGAAGCCTGTGTTCTTGCAGTTGTCTCCACAGAGAACACATCACTCAGTGTAAAACCCATTGTTGGAGACGGGCTGTGAGCTGGAAATGGCTAGCCACAGCGGGAGCTCTGCCATCTCAGTTTGGCTTACCACGGCCTTGTTTCAGCCTGGATGCAGGGCCCAACTCAAAGAACACAGGGCAGGACTCAACCCAAACAACCTGTCTAAACCTTTCCCCAGAGTGTCCTAGAAAAGACCATTTCTAGGTGCTATCCACCGTCTCCGGCAGCTGTTACTCTCCTCACGTTCTTGACCCCCACATATACATATGAAGGTGTAATTGGGATAAGAAATACATTCTGGGTTGACTGTGGCTAATCGTAAGACTCTGTGTACTTCAAAATATCTAGAAAACAGGGTTTTGAGTGTTCCCATCATAAAGAGTCAATATTGGAGGTGAAGAATATGCTAACTGCCCTGATTCATGAATTCAAATGAAACATTGCATTGTGTTTCCTAAGTATGTACAGTTAGTATGATAATTAAAATCAGACAGAAAGTAAATTAAATCTAAAAAGATGATTTCTTGCCAGGCGGCGGTGGTGCATACCTTTAATTCCTGCACTCAGGAGGCAGAGCCAGGCGGATCTCTGTGAGTTCGAGGCCAGCCTGGTCTACAGAGCAAGATCCAGAACAGGCACCAAAACAACACAGAGAAACCCTGTCTTGAACTCCCCCGCCCACCCCAAACAGGATGATTTCTTATCTCTGGATTTGATGGTTTACCTACAGTGGGCAACTCTGTGCTCTGGGAGAAGTCCTGCCCAGTCATGAAGCCCAGCAGAACCTCACAGTCATGAACCTCACAGCAGCCTGCAGAGGGGGAGATGCTCCTGAGAAAACCTTTGCCCTTCTGAATCCTGTCAGCCCAAGGTCAGCTTGCCCCTTCATAGCTGATGAAGCCAACATATTCTCTGCCTTAAGCTGGGTCCAGTTAGGCTTCTGTCGCCTGTTATTCCAGCACCTACTAGAACAATAGCATTGCCAGGCAGCTGTGCTGCAAGGTGGAGCTGGGATGCCATGTGTCACTTGTAGTTCTGTGGGTAATTAGAAGGCACTGGCGTTTTCTCAGGGGTGAATTTTATATTAGTGTTAGAAATTAAGACAGAGCTACAGTTAATGAGATTTTAAGTATGACATTTTTATCTAGAATGAATAAAAAATGAAGAGACTAAGTTTTAAGCTTAGGTAAAAAGGAAATAAACACTTGAAAAAGCTTATGTTAAAGATATTTGGAACTGTAGCTACACGGCAGTGTTTCTGTGCTCACAACAACATGGATACCTGTTGATCTGAGGGAGAGTAGATTGAGAGTGGGTCCTGTGTTCCCAGAGAAAGGAAAACCACACTTGGTATCGGAGGTGTGCAGCTGATTTCCTATCTGTCTCATCATTTTTGCCAAGTTCCAGAGGGAAAGAAGTGGCATTCTCCATGTCCCAAGTGCCGGGGACAGGTGCTGGGGAGGGATGCAGCACTTGCAGACCTGGGTATCAGCTCACGTTCTTTGATCTTGCTCTGATGCCTACTGAGGCCTCCACTCTGAAACTAAAATACTTCACAGGGGTAAGGATGTCTGGTGCCATCCTTCCTGTAGCAGCTTCTAAATTCACTGATTCTAAACTCTGTGAAACGATATCTAATGGGTTGC
Source organism: Peromyscus californicus insignis (assembly GCF_007827085.1). Classification (NCBI taxonomy): domain Eukaryota; kingdom Metazoa; phylum Chordata; class Mammalia; order Rodentia; family Cricetidae; genus Peromyscus; species Peromyscus californicus. Next base: position 64,725,851 of record NW_026294413.1, read on the forward strand.
CCTTATTGACAGTTCTTATTAAGAACTGAGGCATACTGGTGTTTAATCTTTCAAGTCTCTTCAGGAATTCTCTCTCTAGTTCTCCTTCTCCTCATCTTTGTCTCTCTCCTTTCCCCCCTCTCTCTTTTCCCCTGCCCATCTCATTCCTTGAACTATATGATACTGAGCCAGAAGAAGCTGTGTGTCCTTGGTGTGTGTTTCTTAATAGCCACTCCAAATGAGAGGCCCATCTACCTGACAGTAGCTTCAAACAAAATGAGTTTCTGGAACATTAAAGAAGGGCCAAGGATCACTGGGCAGTGTAGCACTGTCTTAGTAACTCTATCATAGCTTATTCCTCCTGAGAGGGTTGACAGGGCTGGGCACTCAGAGTGCAGCCCTGAGGTCACCACAGATTCCCTAGCAGAGTGAGGCGCAGCTCTCCCACGTTAATGGCTATGTGGGGTCTGTTCTTTCTCAAGGCACAGCCATACATTTAGTATCCTCACAGTGGAATGAGAGCCCAAGCCTAGAGAGCCATTTACCTTTCTGTCACTGAAAAACCAGAGTGGAGAGAGGGAGAGAGAAGGCTGGCGTGAGGGCCTCAGTGCAGGGCAGACAGGAGTGGAGGTGGGGGTGGGGGTGGGGTTGTGACTCTGCTTTGCCCTTGCAGTGACAGAAACTGAAGTTCCTTCAAGGACCCACTTCAGTGAGATGGTGGAGTGGTCTGCTTCCTCTCTTCCCTTTTAAAGTCCTTTGATATCTTGGTCTTTCCAAGATCATGTTGGGTCATAGTGGGCAAGGACCCAGTGGCCCATCACTTGAACAATCTTTACTTTGCAGAGGTAGACCCACTTCTGGTTCAGACAAAGAGTGTCTGGACTGCCTGCCCTTCGTGGTAAGTATATGGAGATGAGAAGGCTCCAACATTCTTCTGAACAGTAGAGGGTCGAAGAGGCACTCTCCAAAAGCTCTTGTCTGTCTGGCGTAGAGACACGAGACAGCTGCTTGTGACTTGAATCCTGGGCCAAGTCTTGCTGCTACCCAGTGGTGTTTCTGTAGAAGTTCGCCCTTCAGTCTGAGAGCCTGATGGGACATTTCAGCTTTCAGAAACTTCCCCAGACAGGGTGACCAGCTGCCACCCTGGGGATGGTTGTGCATGGAGACCTGCCTCAGGATTCACTCCTTGGAAGCAGGTGGTGAAGTGGAGTTGGGCTACACACACACTGATCTGTGGAGTTCCAGCTGGAGGCTTCAAAGCAGCCCTTTCCACAGCCCAGCAGCCTGCTGTAAATCTTCCCCAGGAGCCAGCCCCACAGGAGAGTGCAGACATGAGCCCGCCCTTATCTCAGATCTCTCACAAGGGACAAAGACCCCTTTCAGGATATTAATGTGTGCCGAGGTATTGGATTAAGTCAAAAATTGCCTTTCTTAAGAAGTCTTCAGAGCTATTATGCTCAAGTCTAAGCACAAGAAAGATTTAGCATAAGTCTGGTCCCCATTGGAAGCTACAGGAAACTCTGTAAGTGATGAGCTGTTCTTCAGGTTAAGGGTATGGGCCCTCAGAGTCCCTAACTCATCTATGTGGTTGATAACTCTCTCAAGAGATTTGACAAGACTCCATTACAGGTCTCACATACACATACATACATACATACATACACACACACACACACACACACACACACACACACACACACACTCATGCACACATGTTAATATACAAGCCGGAATACACAGAACACATTTTTATTTGAAAAAGAAGAGAACTGCAGACTGTTTGCTTCACTGACTCTCCTGGGGTCTAAAGAGGTAGGGTTGCTGCCAGGAGTTCTGTCCTTGTTACTCACAGTGATGCTGGAGATGCTCAGGAACACACCGGGGAAATAATTTTGAAATGAATCATAGGCAAGAGACTCAGAAATCCTCCATCCTTTTTGATTCCTGTAATTGTTCAGTAGGTGGGATGCTGAGTCCCACACAAGATCTGGCTGGCTTCTGAGCTGCCATGAGCCATGTTCTTTCCCCAGCCAGATGGTTCCTTGTACCTTAATGTGACTCCCCACCCTATTGTCAACTATTGAATAAAATGGACTATTATTGTGAACGAGCCGTTTCCACTGGGCGTTGGTCCCCTGGAGACTATTTCGTACAACTCCCAAGTTTAGACATCAGTTATTTCATATTAACAGCTCATGGTGTTTTGTAGTCAGATTTGTTTTGTCAACTTGTTTTTACCTAACTGCCTCATTATTCCAATGGAATAAGCGGAAGGAAACATGCTGTCTTATGAAAATCAGACGCAGACGATGCTTCGTCCTGAATTCAGTCTATCCTGTAATTGGCGCGGTTACAGAAAAGTGTCCAGGCTAATCCCAACCTACTGAAAATACCTTATCTCGGTTGCAATAATTCAGTTGGCAAACGAAAGCATGGCTGCACATCTAGAGTGTGTCTAGGTCTCCAGGACAGCGGCAAGGGAGGAGAGCTCCCACATCCCCCTGCTCATTTTCTCCTGTCGACGCCATTTCTCACGGCTTCGGGGTTGCTGGTGTTGAAGGTGGCTATTGCAGGGAGTCTTGTTCACAGAAGTAGAAGCCTTGGGAGACAGAGATGGGAAGAGGTGAGCAAGTAATTTCCCGTCATCAGCACAGTCAGATGGGTTTGCTCGTACCCTTTCGGGGAAGCTGAAAATCTCCACCAGGAAACAGTTAGGAACTTCAGAGTGCGCTGGGTGAGGCATTTCCTGTGTCCAGGAGAGTGTCACCTCCCACCTCACTCTCCGGCTGCCTCTCCATTTACCGCCACAAAGGCAGCGACCTTTAGTCACTTATGTGGTGATGTATTCTGAAGTAGGACCTTCCGTGCCATTTTTTTTTTTTTTTTGCCTTACAAGATAAAAGGGAACAGTCTGTGGCCATTTTCTATTTAAACAGAGTGGTCTTAGATACAGGATAAACAAATGTGCCCAGTGAATGGAAGCATTTATTTAAGAGCCTGGAGCAATTCTGAACCATCCACATGAATATGTCTTTTACCTCTTAAGTAGAAACTGTCAGAGAGATGGTATCGACAGAAAGGTTTCTTGAATTTGTCTTTACACTTGAACCACTAATTTGAAATGATTTTAAAAAATGTTTATATATATATATATATATATAAATATTTTTCAATTAATAAAATTCACTAATGTAAAATGTAATGTCAAATATTCAGGACATTTAATTTTCTAACATGGAAGTACAATGGAATACCAGCAAATTAAGAGATTTCTTATTTTTATTTAAAATTCTACTTACAATCTGAAGACAGTGCCAAGCGAAATAGGCTATTTAGAGTGTTTTCTATAGATGGTTTGCATTTATAGGCAATGTTGTATAAACAAATAAAATAATAAAAAGGTGCCCTTTAATTTCATTCAGGGAAATTTATTCACAACACTGTCTCTATCTTATCTTCAGGCCACATGGAAGGATGGCCTCTGGAGTTTATTGAGCCTTGATGTCTAAGAAGGATGAGTTCCAGAGGCCCCTCCAATACTGAAACCATGGATGTTCCAGTTCCTTTTTATAAAACAATGCACTATTTGTATATAATCTCAGTATATCTTCTTGTATAATTACTCATTTATGGAGGGGGGTTTGCAAGACTCACTCAGGAAGTTGTGAGATCCACAGGACATCTGTCCAAAGTTACAGAAGCAGCAACAGTTGCTAGAGAGGATGCACTCTCTCCAGGGAGCTGACTGGAAGTTGGATAGGGAGCTTCTGAAATGTAGCTTTTGTGGTCACTCACACTGGCTTGGGTTTTGTTGATACTACAGCTGCCTTTGAGATACCCAGGCTCCTGTAAGGAACCCCAGGAAACCCATTGGCCCACTGTTCTAGACTTGGGGAACATCATTAATTTGGGTGAAATAGTTTCTTCAGCTTGTCATCTGTGCTTTGTCTAGAGGGATGAGAAAAGTCACATCACAGTACTCAAACAGTGTCATTGCTATGTAAGTAGTCATTTTATTATCTCGGGGACAAGGACAAGATGGAGAGCTGCACATTTTTGTTCGGATACAGCTCTCTTTTTTACAGATATTGTGGATCTGCAGTTGGTTAGATATATAAACGTCAAGTCTACAAATCTCAGAGGACCAACGGGATGGGGGTGTGGTTCACTCTCATTCATTCATTCATTCATTCATTCATTTGTTGAGTGACTTACAAACATTCTTGGGTTGTGCATATGGCACTGGGATGTAGTGACTAGAGAGGCTATTTGCTCCTTGTGCCTTTTAGGGGAGAGTTGTGCATGTGCAGCCAAACAGAAGAGAACATAGAAAGACATAATGTTCAAGCCCCACGTGTGCCCTGGGGTGCTCTCAGGGAGCACTTAGAGGAACAGTTGACTGGGGAACTGGAAACACAACCTTGAAGGGTCAGGACGCAGCTCTGACTGTGTACCAGTTCTGGGCCTGTTTGAGAGTGGGGCTACAATTCAGCTGAGGGAGAAGTGAGCCGTTACTCAGAGGTGTGCTTATACACCTGCCTATGTTACACCTGGAGAGGAGAAGCTGTGGGAGAGTGAATTGTCTCAGGAAGACACTCAGTACTGCTCTAGCTGGTGTTCTCTTGACTTGTCTCATTTCTCACTCAAGGAGCAGGGCAGCACAGACCATGGTGAGCAGGTTTGTCATGTAAATCCAGTATACTTTTATTCTAATGAGAGTCCTTTCAGAAGAAGAGAACAGAGTATATTCAATCTGGTAAAGGTTTGGTATTTTCATTTTTCTAGAAATTTATGTATAACGTACATGTGCATTTCAGAGAGTTCTTAATTTGATGATAGCCTCCTGGCTTCTTTGCATGTTCCATGTGAGAGGGTTAATCTTCCAGCCCTGGTTTCTTATTAGGATTCTAGATGACAGATACAGTCCATACGTAATGGACACCTAGTTTTGGGACAGACCAAAAATTTTCAATGATTAGGTTCTGAAACTTCTCTTCCTTGTTCTTGTTCAGCTGGGAGCTTGGAATTTCCCACATGCAGAATAGGTGAAGTTATACCATGGATGTTGTCTTAGGGATCTGCTGGAATTCAACAATCAGGTCTGTGGTGGTGGGAAACACTGACTGCTGGCGACCTGGTGGCTGCTGACAGTGCTTTGCTGGCTAACGATTCTGTGGCAGTTGGTCTCTGTTAGAGGTGTTGTGTTTGTTTTTGGTGATGTGATTGGCTGATTTTTGAGTGTACTGTACACATCATATGACAAATGACTGGACACATATAACATTCAGAGTTATAAGTGTGTGGGTGAGTTAAAATGACTGTATGTTTAACTTAGCTAATCAACTGAATGGGACATAGTTACTTACCATTAAGAAGATCCCTGACATATAAGTGAAAACATACATTAAAGACAGGCCGAGCCCAGCATACTTGAGGGTGTAGTTAAATCTTTTCCAAGGAGCAACTTTTCATTTCTTTAGGCGGTTGAAGATTCCATATCTGATTATTGAATCTCCCACTGTCCTTGTATATCTGAAAGGCCATCACTCTAATCTGTAGTCAAGAGCTCAGGAAGCTGAGACTGAAACAGGAGGACTGCCCAGCTTGGGCTACATATTGAGATGCTGTCTCCAAACAAAATCCTTACAAATAAAAAAATGCCCCTGTGAACTCTTGCGTGTTGGACTGAAACGTCATGAACTGCTGAGCGTGGTGAAACAATGTTCAGTTGAGCTGTGTGCAAGCTCTCACTTTGTGTGTGTGTGTGTTTTCTTCTCTCAGACAAATCCAGACAAACTTGTTTCAAAATTATTGACAGCAACAGACAACACACACACACACACACACACACACACACACACACACACACACACACACACAAAATGTTTGGATATATTGATAATGAGTTAAAAGTCTTCAAATAATGCAATCATTATTATTTTTTTTCTGGCAGCAACAAGATGTCCGAGATGGAGAATAGTTTATTTTCTGGGTTGGGTCTCCTCGAGAGACTTCTGTGGTCTGTGCTGCCACTGGAGGCCATGTTGATGTCTGTGGTCCTTGGTGTCCCCTGAAGCCATGTGGATGTCCATGACCAGAAGCTGCTGCCAGAAGCCATGCTGATGTCTGTGATGTGTGGGACTGCCGGAGGCCATGTTGATGTCCATGATCTGTGCTGCCAACTGCTATGGGCAGGGAAGCTTCTTTTGCAGTGGTGTTAATGCATGCAGACTCATGACTGAGAACAAGAGACATTGACGGCTTCTGTGACAACCCCCTCCTCCCCACCTCCAAAAAAAAAAAAAAAAAAGAAATGGTCCAGAGGAAGCTATTGAAGAGAGTCCTTAAAAATTGTGATAAAGATGCCGGAAGTGTAGCTTCATCACTAGTTAGCTCTTCACAGTTGATGGCTTCTGGCAGGGGATGGGAGTGGGGAAGTACTTAGTTTTCTTTAAGGGACTGACCAATGGGAGTTTGACCATGCTCTAATGAGCATGTGGGCAACCCAAATTTGACTTGGTGCTTTTTCTTCTCTTTTCTTTTTTGGTGGGGGGCAAAAGGGAGGGAGGGTTACTTGGGAGGAATGGGAAGCAAGTGTGATGGGGTACATTGTATGAAATTGCCAAATAATTAATAAAAATATTATGTAGGGGGAAAAAATCAGGGCTTGGATGGTGAATTCAGCAGCTGAGTAATCAGCCTGTTTTAATTAGAGGGGAAGAACTGAATATAGAGACAGGAGGTCAAATCTCATGTTTTGCAAGTGCATCAGTCAGCCTGCATGCATTCCAGAATTTTCAACTCTGTCTGCTATTAGTGCCATGGTCATTGGTGTGAAAAGAAGATTTTAAAAAACCAAAAAAATGTTACAGTTCATATGCACACTAGGCAGAATATTAACCTCTGTAGACTGATTTTTTTTCCATTGGAATTACCATCTTTTGACAGGGAAACTCTGTTCACTAAAACTTACAATCATTATGGATTATGGGCCGGAGAGATGGCTCGGATGTTAAGAGCATGTAATGCTCTTTCAGAAGACACAAGTTCAATTCCTAGCACCCAGGATGGACAGTTTACCACTACCTGTAACTCTAGTTCCAGGGAAATCCAATGCCTCTGTCCTCTGTAGGTACCTACAACTCACATGCAAATCCTCAGCTAGACACTCACCATACACAGAATTAAAAAATAAAAATAAATCTTTAAAAATTATAAATAAATATTTGGATATCAAGTATATGTCAGACATTGTGCTTACTCACTCCAAAGAAGCCGAGCAAACATTAGGTTTGTTTCCCAAGGTTCCTGCCTTTTAAAAATGTGGTTTTCATTTACATTTTTTGGCATTTGTAGTCAAGCCTAGGACTTCAGAAATACTCACAAACATAAGCCCTCTCACTCACTTATACCTTTCAATGTTTCTCTGAGACATTCAGTCTTTGTGTCTTAGAATATTAAAAAATGATTAAGTTTTTTGCCCACTTAACACAAATTCTTACACTCTTTTGGACAACCCAATCCAAACACAGGTAAGGTATTTTAAAAATTAAAAACAATTTTTTTTCCTGAAATTTAAATCAAATTTTAATCATAACTTACCACATCATTCTTTTAGATTCTTATAAGTTTTGAGGAGGCTGAATGTGGTATAATTCTGAAATCTAGAAAATGCCTGTCTCAAGATCCACTGGGTCATCTTCCTCTCTTTCCATTCGACACACACATATATGTGTGTATGTGTATATATATATATATATATATATATATATATATATATATATACACACACGAACATACACACTAATCTATATATATGTTTCATCAAGATCTTTTTGCATGTCAAGTAAGAGCCAAGTGACACTGTGGCCTGGACTGTCTGACTTCCACTCTCTCCGTGGAGTAGCCCCCTCCCTACGTCACCGTCCCAGAACATCCACTCTTGATTAGGTAACCCTGATTGTTCTTAAAACAGAAAAGCTCCTCAAATATCACTAGAGTAGCCCCCCCACCCCCTTTCTAAAGCAACAGGAGTTCTGATACAGGAAATGGTCGCAGCCAGACTTCCTCGGCCCCAGGCCCTGACAGTAGCCGCTGGAACCAGTCCAGTTCATCCCACACAGGCTCTGCCTCTTCCCATCTCCCCTCAGCCCTCTTTCTCTTTCCACTTCACTAGCTCCTTGCAGGTCCTTTGGCTTTTCCCTTTGGAATTCAAAGCTCAAACTGTCAAATCTAATCCTGACATCTGCCGACTGTGTGTACAAAAGGAAGGAAATGCCATTGGGCTCTGACATTTTGATGCCCCATTATGATCCCACGTCTTGCAAAATCTTCCGATTTGTGTGCAATACAACAGAAGATTCAAACCCTAATGTTTACAATGTGTCGTGTCACGTCCGTTGTGCCTGGGTGAAATACTCTCTCATAACTTTAGAAAAGGTGTTCGTATTTAATGAACACATACATACTGTTGTTAGTTACAAGGCTTTTAGGTTGAACATGTCTGGGTTGAGCCCCTTGAGTGACAAAGAATGGTCATGTCCCAAAGCATGGTTCTTTGTCGATTCTTCATATGAATCCAGGGACAGTTTCTCCACAGGGCTTACATGTTGGGAGAATGAACTTGCACTTGGCTGGAGAGTATGAGAGCTGTAGTTTCCTATTGGAAACTCCTGTTGCATATGGTCGTCTTCTTTGTGCCTCTTCTAATAACCTAAAAGCCTAAAAGACATATTTTACAAAGAATGCTTTTTATGCCCATTTAATTTAACATCTTACCTTAAAGACAGGGGAGAGAAAACTTCTGTTGCTTGGTCCCTTTGCAGTTAGTTATCCTAACACACTGCAAAACTCACCCGAGACGAAGATTAGAGAGTGGCCTGAGCTTGTTCCCAGAATTGTAATCTAGTCTGCAACAATCTGCATGTAGAAGTTTACTGACGTAACCTTTACCACATGCAAGTACCATGAAGGCTTCAGGTATGCACACACTTGTTCTTCAGTTAAAATAGAAAGCCTAGTCCTTCCAAGTGATTGTCTCTCACGGGCCCAACAGGAAACAGTGCTTTCCAGGCTCTGTATTTAGTCTATTGAGTGAATAATTTATCTGAACTCAAAATGAAGTATTTAATGCCACCTTTAGTTCTAGGATGTAATCCTCTATGCTTGGTCTATGGAGCCTAAGGCCTCTACAAACGGTTTTCTCCCAATGGGTGTATTCTGCCCTCTAATTCTTGGAACTGTATACCCTGATCCTGTGGAATAAGATGGAAGTCAGTGCGGGCTTGTCTCTGTTTCCCCTTAGTCGTGCCAGCAAATTACACAGGCACGTGCAAACACACACTTGTACATGAGCAGGTATGGCCATGACTCTACAGCTGGCCTGGCAACTTCTCTCTGGAAACCGCCATTTCAGTAAACGAGCAGCTGCCCCATGCCCTTCCACACAGAGTCATGGTTTCCTTTGCATCCCCCAGCATGATGCTCCTACCACAGAGCTGTGGCCCCTTCACTTCCCTAGTAGGATGGCCTGTGTTTCCTCAAACTGTGAGCTAGGTAAGGCCTTTCTCCTTCAAGTTGCTCTTGTCAGGTAAATTTGATCCCAGCAGCAGGAGAAGTAACTATGCATTTCACTTTTCTAAATAACTATTCTGAAATAGCCAGTCATACCTCATTATTCTACATATATACTAACTTAAATATTGCATAATCCTCGTGTATTATATTTGTGCTTGTTTTATAACTGAGCTGAAAATAAACGCAATGATGTCTGCTGAGAAAGATTAACTTGTTGCCATGTGGATGATAATGAACTTTAATGGCAATTTGTTATTTAATGGAAATTTAATGTTTACTTAAAAAAATAGGATTTAAATCTTACCCAAGCATTAAACCTGGATTTCTAGTGAAAGGGCCATGCAGTGGTAAAAATATTGTGAACTCAAGGCCATCCATCAGACCGGACATAAAGCAGACAGACTCTAAAAACAGAAAGGAGGCAATGCCAGGTCTTGATTGGATGGTGTAGCTGAGAAAGAGTTCAGGATCATTCCTGCATCCCTGAATTTAAGAGACTTGTGAGCAAGAGAATCAGCAGCTTGAAAAGAGATTTGAAGTGTTTGGTGGTGAGTGAGGGGTGTAGGACAAGGAGTGTTTACTAAACACAGCCAATGCCGAGTCTCCGGTGGCGTTACTAGTACTCCACATTCACGTTTCCATAACTGTGCTGTTATTGCTCTACTCCCTCAGTAGACGCTGACTCTCTTGAAGACAAAAGGAGAAATAGAGGCATGGTGAGATCCTGATAAAGGGGCCAGAGAAATGTGATAGCAAGTACCACACGGCCAAGGGCCGAAGGGTCCTTCTGCCACATGTCCCTAAATGAATGAGAAGTGAGTGACTGACCAAGGCATATGAACTCGGGTTACGTTGACTGGGCAAGGACTTGTACCCCCAGATGCCTTATATGACCCACGTAGAGGGATGCTTGAGAACACTGTTGGAGCCTCCCTTGAGGATATAGAGCAGGACGCTGCCACAGCAACAAGACCAGCTCTAGTCCTGGGATCTATCTGGAGCAAGCTCCAGGCTTTGTGAAACAGAGCTCAGGGGTGGGGTTTCAGGGGCAGAGAGAGAAACAATGATTTCCAGAAAGAAAAAGAAACCGTGTACATGGTGTGGGGGTATGTGCGGAGAGGGAAGGGGAGAGGGAGGGAGGGAGGGAGGGGGGATTGCCTTGCTATACCAGTTGTGCCCACAAATCCAAATTCCAAATGTCTTAATTCCAAAGAGGATTAAAGAATTGAAACCCAACCCTTTGGTATTTGCTCAGATATGTCTCAAAAAGACAGGGATTCTTTTTTTTGAAAATGTGAAAGAGCGGTTGAGAAGAGGGGAAGGCAGAAAGGCAGAATATGCAGAGGCCAGGGCCATGGTCTCGGGAGACACAACCCTGGTGTCACAATCTCAAATGTTGACTCTTCCCCCCAAACAAATGAATAAAAATTGAAATATCAAAAATATAATTTGACAAAAGTCATCTAATTTTTTTTGAATTAGAACACTTTATTCAGAATTTGGGGAAAGGTTGGTGGGGGGTCCATGCTGTCTGCTGTGTGCCGCAGGGCAGCTCTCAGAGGCCCCCTGTTGCTAAGAGACATTTACATAAAAAATGACATTGTGTACATTTTAAATGGAGGATTTATTAGTGAAATATAAAAACATGACAAAATAAAACACAGGAGACTTAAAAAAAATAAAAATAATTGTAACAAATACTTTCCCCAGCATAAACACCAAAGTATACAAACAAGAGTTGCACATAGGGAACATGAATTGGATTCAGAAAAAAAATCAGGCCCCAACATGCAATGTATAAACAGAGATGGATTAAAAACTGTGGCATGCACACTGTGAACAAAGCCATGCCAGAGACCAGTGTGAACTGAAAAAAATGTTAAAAGTTTTACTCTAGAGGCTGGAGAGATGGTTCAGTGGTTAAGAGCACTTGTTGCTCTTGCAGAGGACCTGAGTTCAATTCACATGTGGTTCACAGTCATTCATACTTCTAGTTCCAGGGAATGAGGCCCTCTTATGACCCTTAAGGCATGCACCAGACATGCAAGTAGTGTACACATATACACGAAGGCAAAACACTCACACATAAGATAAATTGAATAAATCTAAACCAACTTTCAAAAGTCTTATTCTACTTAAATATTGATCATCAAAATCCTCATGCCCCATATGAAAATGAGATGAAATAAGAAGACAGGAGAAAAGCTGAAGTATGGTCAAGTCCCTGTGGTGTGGAAGAAGGTTGCAGACCTTCCATTGGGTTAGGAAGCAAATGTGTTCAGCCTGCCATCTGGATAGATTAGCAAATAGACTGTGGTCTGAATACCGTGAATAATAAAACTGGAGCAGTTCGTCAACTCAGAAGAATACCAAGAACTGAGAAGTAAGAGTAATGAGATTGTTTTAAAAGGAGAAAGTCTGTCCCACATTGCACCCCAAACTTCGAAAAACAGACAAAATACTCAGGGATCAACACAACAAACGAATGCTAGGGTAATTGGCTCAAGACAAAAAAAAAAAAAGGAAAAGGAAAAGAAAAAGAAAGAAAGGGAAAAAAATCCAACCAAAGAAACCAGTTGTAGCTGATTCCACTGTTCAATGACAAGCTTAGAGACTTTAGAGGGGATGCTCCAACAAGGCATCAAAAGACAAAGCACTTGAACACAGCAAAAGGATGGTGCACACATCATTTTAGGAAGCAAACAGAGCAACTTCAGATTAGGAGCTAAAAGTAGGAAGGAAATTTACTTATGAACTCATCTCTTAAACGTTCACCACAAAGAGAATGGAGAGTGCAGCAGTATCTACCACAGAATGGGGGGGGGGACAAAGAGCAGGAGTGTAGTGTCCTTGTAAGAGAGAACATACTGGGGTCTCTGGGTCCAGGAAGAAAGAAATGGCATGCTGCTCACACAGTGAGTGCCAAGAAAGTCACAGTGGTCATAGCAGGCAGAAAGGAGCCCTTGAAAGGAGAAAGAAGGTATATAACCTTGATGCTTAGAATATAGACAGATTTTTTAACACCGACAAAATAATAACGTAGACTAATTGATAGTCACCTCATCAAAACCACTATTTGTTGTTTAGGAATATATTTAATGAAAACTTTTCAAGCCTGCTTAGGAAAATAAGTTTATAAAATTTATCAGACAGAAAAACAGAATAAATTTAGAATGTGAAAAAAGGTTTATTGTGCTTGGAAAAAATGAACAAATTCAGCAAAGTGACAATCAAGTTATTAATTGGCATTTAAAATGAAACTCGACTAGTGGAGCATTAGCTTACATGGAAAAGTTGGAAATATTCTAATTTGTCAGGGAAGAATGATGGACACAGAGAGAGCGGATGATGAAGATGCCTTACCAGACTGAAAAGAGGGTTTGTAAAGCCCGAATCCAGGGAGGAATCCAACTGGTGTTCTCTAGGGATGAAGACTTGGTAAGGACAGGAGCAGAAGCCATGCAAACCCGGGAGTGTGATTCAGAACACCGGTGCAGCTGCTGACTAGTAAGGGGATGAGGGGCTCGTTTGTAATCCGAGTTTGCTTCAGACGCTATAAAATGACCTCTCCTGGATAAGTTCAGTGGTGAAGGGCACAGTTTGAAACGGTTAGGTGAGAATATAGATGGTCTCTTTGACCCAGAATTACAGAAAACTGTTTTCGTCCATGAGATTTGCTTCATTTAAATACAATACAAAAAGAAAACACTAAGAAGGAAAAGGAGAATAATTTTATAAGAGAGAGTTTTGCAAGTTGTGTCCAACCAATGCCACTTAAACAAAGTGTAATGACAGATTTTTGGAGTAAGGTTTTGGCTGCACAGAAATTATACTTTGAGCCCAGTGTTCCCATCTAAAATCCTGGGACAAGAAGTAGTCTAAATTTTTGAATTTATGTTTAATTTTAGAGTATTTGCATAGGCATAATCAAGCATGGGACTTATATGACTCCATTTTCCTCTGCTATATCAAAATATCAGAAGAGAGGCTGTATGTTCACAGCTTTGGAAGTTCAAGAGAATGTTGCTGCCTTTGTCCTGCTTCTGTGACATTGTGGTGGTAGATTATGTTATAATGGATAGAGTGCCTCAGAAAGGAGAGATGGCTGGGCACAGGAGAGATGATGGGGAGCCTGAGTGGAAAGTTATCTAACCTCTTGAGAGAACACACTGGTGTCCCTCAGAAACAAAGTTGATTCTTTTCAGGGTGGCACTCTAATGACCCAGTCACTCTGCACCATCTCAGTGAAGAGGATACTTCCAATACACCGGATGTTCTAACCATGTCCAAGCCATAGCAGGTTGACAATGTCTAGACTAAATACGAAACTCACTGGGATTGCATTTGCACCACATGCTCATGGCCTGAATGTAATTTTACGATGTTTTTGGTGGATCTAAGTTTTGACTGTAACTCATCATGTGAGGTGAGATGTGGAACTTTCCACTTGTGGCATTATTGTTGGTGTCAAAAGAGTTTCAGATTTTGGAACTTAAGATTAGGGAAACTGGCATATACAACATTATGTGGATCATTGTAAGTAATAACTACAGAAATGGAAACCAAAGCTTGATGGGAGGCCGCTCGAACCCACCAGATTGCCTGTGAGAGCACCAAGCCTGGCGTGGAAGTGAGCCACACTCCTCATCATTGTTTGCGGGCTAGGAATTGGTCCAAGTCCTGTGAAAGCAATTTCATTCTGAAATGATGTTGAAAATGCTCAAGCGCCTTCCAGTGTGATGCCACATGAAGAAGCCCTTATTGGAAGAGGCAGCAGGAGAGCTGGCAAGAGGCAGCAGCCACATCACTACCCACCCACGCTGGGAACTCCAGAGAGCCCATAATTAGGAGCCTGCATCTCTGTTTATGTGTTGTGATGCTCTAGAGTAGATAGGACAGGGGAACTAGAGCTTTTACTTTTTACCAACAGTAAAATAATCTCACAGGCAAATATCTGGTCTAGTTGAAAAATGTGTGAAAAGGTTCGGTGGTTTGCCTTTTATGTCTAGCCTCACATACAGCTTCATGTTTTCCTTTGTATATAACTATATATGTGATCTATCTATCTATCTATCTATCTATCTATCTATCTATCCATCCATCCAACCATCCTTGAGCCAAGGTCTCTCTACACAGACTAGGCTGGCCTTGAAGTCACAGAGATCAGCTCACCACTGCCTCTGAGTGCTGGGATCACAGGCATCCACATCATGCTTTCTGGCTATCATTTTATTCCTTAGAATATAACAGGAAGGGAGGAAGGTGAGATCCTTCTGTGAGGACAGGATGGAAGGAAATGAGCTGGGGTTCCAAACACAAAGGCTTAAAGACTTGGTGTTTTTATGTGATATCTTGCTCCAGGTTTCGTGTGACCAGTCTCTATTGGGCGACACTATTCTTCATCCTAGACAGGGAACCAATGATAGGCCAAAGTAGTTGTACCATTAAAATTCAACTTGATGGTGAACTGATGAGTTTTATTGGGATGACTTACAAGTGCGTGGGTGAGCGGTTCCTCACAGGATCATGAATGACTCAATGGCAGCCACATCACTGGAAGCCCAGTATGACAGGTCAAGAAGGCTGGAACCCTGGAGCTGACAGCACACGTAGGCAGCTTGGACAGCCCCCCTCCACGGTGGTCCTTACTGCTTGTACAATGTGAGGAGCAGGCACCTTGTGACAGGGATTTCCAAAGTCTTCACCAGCCTCCCTTTGGAACTTCCAGACTTTAATTTTTCCCTCTGTTTCAACTTAGAAGAAGAAATCGCCACACTATAATCTCCGGGGCTATATGTGTTCAGAGAAGAACTGCAGCTGAACTGGTCCAAAATATGGGTTTTCTGCATGAAAAGGGAAGGTATACATCCCAGCCAGTTCAGGCTGGGTCAGTTCCTCCCTCCCCTTTTTTCTTTATACCTGGATATTTTGGGAGTACACACTATGTAAATTTGATTGTTACCAGAATAGTGTAGGATAGTAGTATAAACAGAGGAACTTAATGCTCTTTCCTAGACAGGAATACGTGGAACTCCGATGCAGAGGGAGAAGACACCTGATGCCTAGCCTGATGACCTGAGTCTGATCCCCAGAGAGAACCGACTTCTACAAGTTGTCCTTTGACCCCCCACATGTGTGATATGTGCCCCTGATTATATATACCAAGACACACATATAAATAAATGTAATTATTCAGTAGGTTCAGTGGGTTCTGATGGTGCAAAGCACATCATTTGGAGAGGGATGTGTGTGCATAGTCCTTGCAGGTGGAGGAACTAGGCTGCCGAGTACATTATTGCAAGAAGGGCTGTGTACATAACCCAAACCAAATGGGGCTTCTAGTTGGGAGCTTGGGGAACGTCTCTTAAGGGGCTGCATCTGAAGGAGGCTGCATATGGTAGCAGATTCTTTCCATTTCCTAGTTAAAGTTCAACAGTTTTTTTTCTTCCTTTCGAGGAGGTTTTTTTTTTTTTTTCTCATTTTGGTAAGCATACAAATAATCAAGTTTTATTCTGACATTTTCATACTTATGTATTGTATTTTTGGTTTGTCCTCCGCGGTTCTCTTCATTTCTCACGCCCTCTTCATTTAGTTGTTGTTGTTGTTTCTCTAATTCCTGTTGTCTCAAGGCTCTTCTGTGAATTCTAAATCTCTCTGCGAAATGCAGGTGACTTCCTAGAGTTGGAAGAACAGGCCCGTTTTACTCAGCTCCATGCAAGGCGTACATATCTTCACCCCTTCCCCTAGCTTGCTCTAGGTTATGTACCCTGGAACATCGGTAGGATCACAGCTTTGGAGAAAAACAGGACAGAAAACAACTCACACTGGTGAGGTGTAACAGCTGATTGATTTGGAAGGTGCCAAGAGTTGAGGGAACACAAAAGCCCCAGCTCTGTCCCGCCTTAGGGCTCTCAAGCATTTCTAGGCAACACAGGGCAGAGAGCTAGCTCAGCAGAGCACCAAGGGCCAGGGTTTTCACAAGACCCACGCACGGCTCCTGGATCACCATTTTCCAATTCCCCGGTGACGGATGGTGAGCTCCGAGCTGCAGCCCGTGTGTTCCGATGGCGTTTTATTTTCACTGCGCTGTGGACAAGGAGTATGTTTTGTTCCCTTTTGGCCTCCCGAAGCATGCAGCTAAGGCCTTTGCTCTGCGTCGATCATTTCTCATGTCTTGATTATTCTGTTAAGTGAAGTAGTGTTTGGCAGCTTCATGAAATTCAAAGGTTGACTGTCGACATCTGGGACTTCCCAAAACTTTGTTAGCATAGGGGAAGGAGGATGACTGTCGTTCACGTATCTCAGTTTACCCGCGTGGAGCCCTGTACATGGATTGCCGAAGCTCTCCTGGGGATTTCTAACCAAGCCCTGGCTGCTTGGCTTGCTGGCTGCTTCATTCAATTCTTGGATCTATTACTAACAAATAAAGAAAATTTCCTGTCGCAGACCAACCCGAGTTCGTGGTGTGTTCTAACAGACCAAAGAGGAGAGTTTGCGTTTTGTTTTTATTTTTCAATGTTGATCTTTTACCAGAGCCAGCAGGCCTGACTTCAAATGTCTGTTTGGGGGGCTTGTTTCTCTTATGTTAAAGCAGTATGACTCTTTTGAGAGGAAAAAAAAAAAACCAAAAACAAAAACATCAACTCACACGCAGAAGATAGATCCAGCCGACTTAATATATGTTTAAGAGAGGTGAAAAGAAGAGATTAGATGCATTGAAAAGTACTTGACAGGGAATCAAAAGTTTTCTTTTTTTTTTTTTTTAAACTGGAATTGATGCTGCAAATCCCCTGTGCTTCTGAAATACGACCCACTCTGTTAATCACACGCATGTCTGTATTTTGTTGACGGAACCCCTTCATTCTCCTAAAGTCACTCTTCGGTGTCTCTTTGTAGGAGTCAGTAATTACAAAGCATAAAAACGCCCCATTTGGAGGGGCTTTTCATGGGGAGAGATTTAGGAAGCCCAGGTGTGGCTGCCAAGCAAGTGTGACTTAAGGAGACCAGTGTGTAGCAATGGTTCCGAAGGAGCCTTGAGCTCAGGCCGCTTGTGGGATTCCCCTAATTAGTAATTCAAACTGTGAAGCTCAGTTCATTATAGTGTATTAGTGAAACAATGCGGCCATTAAGCTTTATATTCAAAACTCCTCCCATGCACTCCCAGGCAAGGCAAGAATGTACCGTACCCCTTTCTTGGGTGTTTTCATAAGAACAAGTTATGACTAATCTTGCCCAGGAAATCCACTTCTGTCAGAAAACGCAGATTCTTCCCCCTGTGGAGTGTATCAGATTGCTGACATCCACCATTGCTCAAGATAGAAAATATTTTCATTATAAAACCTGCAAGACACATTCAGATGTGTAAGCTTGTTTGCCTACCTTGGAAGAAAGTTCTCTTTATCAGTGTCTGAAAGCTCAGCTCTGCATTGTTCTTAGACTCCGGCTACACGCTGTCATCATCTGAACAGTTTTCAAAATAGTTTTTTTTTTTCCAGATTTATTTATTACATATACAGTGTTTTGTCTGCATGTATGCCTACAGGCCAGAAGAGGGCACCAGGTCTCATTACAGATGATTATGAGCCACTATGTGGTTGTTGGGAATTGAACTCAGGTCCTCTGGAAGAGCAGCCAGTGTTCTTAACCTCTGAGCCACCTCTCCAGCCCCTTTTCAAAATAGTTTTTAACAAAGCTGTCTGTGTTGTTTTCTAAACAGAATGATGTAGGAATTACACTAATCTGCAAAACTATGAGTCCTAAATTATGCAGCAAAGTGCATTAGAGAGAAACTGGGAAATCTGAACACATTGTTCTAAGCAAAAATGAATTTCTAGTTCATTAGCCATGAATAATTTCAGGGAAAATATTTTTGAAATAGGTCCAGGTAAATAGGTTTATTTATTTTGTCCAGATCTCATGATGCCTGAGACAATCATGTCCAGGATGTTTCCAGTCAGTGGTTTAACACTTCAGTCATATAATCATTCATTTACAGGGGGCTTATTGAGTCCTGGGAGGGGAGGGATAATAATGAAGACAGTAGCAAGCAGACAGAAAGGAAACCTTCAAGAGAAAAGAGAACACCTTCACGGTCTCCCCACCCCAAACACCAAGGACGCTAGTGTCCATAGGAAGGGAGAGAAAGGATTTAACTGAGTTTAGCCTCCCTAGGAGGGAAGTCTCCGAAGAACACAAGAACAGATGGCCGTTTAGTGCTTGAGGTTGACACATTTACAGGTGTCTGCACAGTGGTGGCTTAGTGCACACCCAGAGATACTTACGTATGTGAAGAGAGTGGTGGTGAGTACAGCCAGAGCCATGCATCCCTCCTCTTTCTGCCCAGAGCCCAGTGTCCATGATGGACACTGCTGATGCCATCCATCCCTACCATCAACTCATAAAGCAATGCTCATTCATTTCCTCTGTAAAACATGCCAATTTAAGCGATAATTAGACATGACATACCCATAAAGAATTGTAAATAGCAATGACTGGAAGAAAAAGTCATTAAGGAACACCGTCTTTGAGAAATTCAATTCACTTTCCTTTTAATTTTGTTTCTGATTTGGGGTATTTGTTGAACCCATGTTGGAAGCTAGTCTACAAGTCAAGATTTGTTTATAGTTCCCCACTGTTTTTTTTTTTTTTCAGTGTTTCCCTTTCTTCTCTGAAGCAACACCCCCATTTCACCCCAGTGATGCCCACAGTAAAATCCTGCCCAGGCTTCTACTGATTCATGCTCAACTTTGTTTATGGCATCGATGACTCTCTTGAATGTCTGGGGCTTAGCTTGTTACCTTACCTTTTGGTTCAGGTTTCCTTTGGACATTTACCCATCTTGAACGTTTCTTAAGATGAGAACCTAAATCACCAAATACTTTTCATTGTTGTATAGATAGAAGGGGTCAGAAAGAGGCACATGCAAAGAAGGGATTTGACTAGCCTCATTGCTGCCCTACTTTTCATGAAGTTTGGCAGCAAAATCAACATAAGGATCTTGACCTTGGAGTTCAGTCATCTCTACCTGCAGTAATCATGTTGGGGCACTTTTTTTTTTTTTCTCTCCAGGCCCCTCATAGTCACTTCCCACTTGACTGAGCTCCTCAAGTGTAAGGTCTGAGCATCTCCTTAGAAATCACAGATCTTGGAGCCAGAGGAGTGGTTCAGTGGTTAAGAGCACTTGGTGCTTTTGCAAAGGACCTGGGTTCAGATCCCAGAAACCACAAGGTGGCTCACAACTAACTGTAACTCCAGTGCAGGGGATATGATGCTCTCTCCTGGCCTCCTCAGGTACTGCACAAATGTACATAACAGACAAAACACTGCTACACATACATTAAAAATAAAAAATCTTAACAACAAAACAAGAAATCACAAATCTTGCCTGAGAGGAAAGGAGAATATGCTCTCTAATAAACTGGTATTTGTTTGCAACAGGGACCTGGACTAGGGGTTTCGCTGTTTTCTGTGCCTGATCTCAGATGAGATCTGAGGGGGGTGGAAATTCTCCAAGCAGCTGTTGTTATTGAGATCCTGGAGGAAAAGGATTGATCGCGCTGGTAATTGTATCCTCCACGCTGTAACTGCTGTAACTACAGATGTTATTCTCATCGGTAGCCAACTCATCACCCTGAATTTTACGAGCTAATTGGCTCCGTAGATATCATCTGCAATCACAGACATCATGGGCATGGCTTGGTCAGCCTCTATGGAAACTTCTGGTCCAGGTGATGGTTGCCAACAAACATCAACAGGAGATGGACCAGTCAGCCCCTCGTGATGCGGGCAAATACAAACATCAACAAGAGATGCAGGCAAAGCCCATGAGCTTGAAGGAGAATGACTTCTTTAACAGCACAGGTCAAAGGAAGTTGACTTGACTTCAGAAATATTTATGACTTCATGAGATGGAAAAATTACTGATATTATCCCCATTTCACCCTTCAGAAACACTGAGGCTGATACTTACAGGTCATAAATCAGCCTCGTATAAAACATCCATAACAAGGCACTGGAAAGAGCTAATGAGTCTGACACTTTAGTCCTATTTCATTAGAGATATGATATCTCGTAGTAAATCTATCAGTTCCAGGTGCCCAATTCATTAAAATGTATATGCAGCATTGCATTTACAAAATGAGAAGGGGGGACTCTGATAATAAAAATGAATGAGCACATGTCATCTTATAAGTGTAACAAGGAGGTATATGATACAAGGAGTAAATCAGCAGACGGGGGGAGGGATCGCCGATGAATATGCATGTGAGTGGCTGAGTATATTAGGATGGGCCTGGGGACCTTGAGGGATGGAGGAAAAGAAGGTGGGTGTGGAAATGGAGGTGGCTGCCATCGTGCCATTATGCAGATAAACAGTGAGCCAAACTGTGAAACTGGGGAGGGCAGCGACATGGTTAGTGGATAAAGGCCTTTGCCAGGCAAGTGACCTGAGTTCCAGCCCATGTAAAGCAGGCGGGAGAGAACTGACTCCACAAAGTTGAGCCCTCACTTCCACAGATGTGCTGGAGCACGCATGCCCTCCCCATCCTAAACACACCCACGCCCACCATCGATTAATTCAATGATATTTTAAATGGGATGCTTTGGAATTACTTTTCTTAATCCTTTGAGCTTCCTTTCCAGCCATAACTTGTGACTTTCTGAAATTGAAAAGGAAACAAGAGGAGAGGAGAGGAAGGGGGCAGGGAATAAAGAGATGGGGGGGGGAGCGGATGAGATTTTTTTCATTTTGTCTTACACATTTTTTTTTAAACTGTGGGTAATATGTGTCATTCCAGACATACCAAGGGCCATGCATTAGTGACAGACTAGCATTTACTCAAACCTCACTTTGTATGGAATTTAAGCTGCTACTCGTAGGAGTGACTTGTGAAATGGGTTGAAATTTTAGGCTATCTAAGTAGCTTTTGAGGTCTGTGTTTTCTTCCTTCCACAAATGCTGCCATTTAGCTGGGTCACATTCAGGGCACAGAACAATGGAAGGATGACCCTTGTCTTGGCAGAGCGGGGCCCATGGGGTGAAAGTCTCATGGCACAGCCTGGCATGTGCTGTGGAAGGCAAACATGACCTTCCAGAGTCAAGTCTAACGCTGTGTCTGGGGCAATGGGAAAAAAAAAGACAGTTCACACAGGTTCCTGCCACATGGCCTCTGCCATTTGTCCTGACCATGAAATCCCTGGTTGCCTGCCACCCAGTCATGGCCATCACCCCTTTCTATCTCCTAAGCCTTAATGGCTAAATCTGGGTCTCCACCAAGCCACTGCCTTTGGTATACAGGCTCTGCTTTCCACCTGCTCACAGCCTACTGCAGGTGTCTGCAGGGAACTTGGCTCGAGCATAGTCCAAATTGATTCTTTGGATGATCCCTTTTATTCCTAAACTCATCCCTCACCCTGGCTTTCCAGGTAATGTGCCAGAAACATGCCATTTCTACTGCTGCTCAAGCCCCAGGTCCTACAAAAGCACTCACAACTGCTTGACTTGCTAGTGCCCTTAAATGGCTGCTTCCTACTGCATCCATCTGTGTGATCATACTCCAGACTCGGCCATGTAGGTAAAACACCTTAAGAGACTCTTGAAAGTCCCCTTGTCACGACTATGCCTCTGAAATTCACTTTTGTAAGCGCCAACCAGAATGACATTTCAAAATGCAAAATGTGCTAGGCAGCGGTGACACATGCCTTTGATCCCACACTCGGGAGGCAGAGCCAGGTGGATTTCTGTGAGTTCGAGGCCAGCCTGGTCTACAGAGCGAGATCCAGGGCAGGCACCAAAATGACACAGAGAAACCCTGTCTGGAGAAACAATAAACAAACAAATAAATAAATAAATAAATAAATAAATAAATAAATAAATAAATGAGTTATCATTTGTCCACACAAGCCCTTCCAGAGGCTTCCCCACATATTCCCTTAAATGGTCTATGGAACACGGCAGTCTGACACTCAAGGTTCATGAAACTTGAAGAATCTAGACTCCCATTCACCACTCTACCCACTCATATGTGTGCAGAAGTGATAAGCGATTTCCCTGACTCCCAACTCCATGCCCTAGCTGGTAAACAATGTCTACCATCTTGATGATGATGTCTGGACCCCTGAACACTCAGTTCTTTCATTACTTCATTGTACGACAACAAATGAACGGAAGCCATGACGGCTCTTGAGTTTTGTTTTGACTTACGTGCACGTGTACATGTCCACATGTGGCCGTGTACCAGGGAGTACAGGCGCCTGCGTAGGCCAGAGGCTTCAGATCCCCCTGGGCTGGAGTTATAGACAGTTGCAAGCTGCCTCATGGGGTTGCCAGAAGAGCAGCAAGTGCTCCTGACAGGTGAGCTATCTCTCCAGCCCTGGTCCCTTAAAAACAGCAACGGTTACTAATACTGAGTTAAGTTTTGACAACAATATTGTTTCAAGTGTTTGAAATCTCTGTGCTCAATTCTGTATGAATTAGAACACCGAGAACAAGTGATTACTCCACACTCACCTTCCAGATTATGACCTCATGGAAAAGGACTTCGGTTTCTCTTCATCCTCACCAGGAGTCAGTTGCAACATCCACAGAGGCCAGGAGGCTTGGGAGGAGATTTGGCATACACCTCTGGCTGCAGAGATGTCT
This sequence comes from Peromyscus californicus insignis, assembly GCF_007827085.1. Lineage (NCBI taxonomy): Eukaryota > Metazoa > Chordata > Mammalia > Rodentia > Cricetidae > Peromyscus > Peromyscus californicus. The sequence goes on from NW_026294413.1 coordinate 64,749,045, forward strand.
CTTTATTTACAAAAATAACCTGCTGTTACCAAGCACGGACATCAATAGCTTCTCTACTGTCATCGGTCTCAGTAAAATGCTGTCTGCCTCCTTGGAGGAATTTACCAGAGAAGCTCCAAGCCTGTACCTGCAGTGGGATTGTTGAGTCCTCCAAGCCATGCACTCCTACAAAAGGACAGGGAGAGGGAGAGAGAGAGAGAGAGAGAGAGAGAGAGAGAGAGAGAGAGAGAGAGAGAGAGAGAGAGAGAAAGGCAAGAAAGTGCCAATGTCTAGAGGGCTCAAGTGGATCACTTACAGTGACGTTTGGACACTTGGCCACTTCATGGAGTGTTCATCTGCTCTACGTGGGCGTTTCCAATCTTGAGCATCCAGAAAACACCAGGGGCGGTCCAGCCTCAGGATTCAGGTATGGTGACTCTACACCTACTGAGCCCTGGGTATTGATACAGGGTCCAGGCTTCGAGCTCCCAGGCCAGGCATCTGAAGTAGGACAATTCCTTGGGTCCAAATTCGCTCTACATCTCTGCTTTGGAATGAGGTTCCCTCAGGAATGGTAACATCTCCTGGACCAGAGCTTGGCTGCTGACAGTGAGCCAGGTACTCCTGAGGGTGGCTCCTGCTGAAGGAGCCAGGCTGCTGAGAGGCCTCCCAGCTTCGCCTCTGGCCTAACTAATCCTTACCCTAGATACAATTAGGAAGAGGATGAAAAGTGTTTTCACAGATGCCCTCCCCTTGAGTGGGGAGGTTGTAAGGAGGTGAGGAAAGTTTGTTTTGATGGCGCTGAGAAAGAAGCCAGTCTCTTTCAGCTTGCCCAAATTACATTACTTTTCCTTTTGAAATGGGCCCTTTTATGCTAATACGGGCACTTAAACAGAATCTAGAAAAATGCCAAACATCTGGTGGTTGAGAATGAAAGTTCAGGCAAAAACAGAGGTTTTCAAACAGCTGGATGGTTGGTCTCAAATTAATCAAGTAGTTGATATGATTGTTTTTGAGCTGTATTTCTCAGGCTTCGCTCGGGGTCCCTGTACTAAACTTGTAAGATGAGAGCCCTTAAAAATGAATAACTGGAAATTAGGATGTGGCCCTCAGAAACATTGGCGGTGGCTGTGGGTGACAGGAGACACTGGAGAGGCTGGAAGAAATGCCTTTCCAGTTGGGGAGAACTTCTGTCATGGCATGAGAAAACTGTAGGAGCCAGGGATGGTGGGGAGGCTCTCTCCGCAGGCTCCTAAGCCCCCGACAGGTGTGGGATTACTCAGGCCTGCTCACTTATTTGAACCTGTGGCATAGCCTGACTTTATCGCCTTTAATCACTGAGGAAACAGCAGCTATAGAGGGAGCCTGAGGGGGTGCTGGGGAAGGGGGCAAAGGAACAGAAGGGTGCTGTTGTCTCAGGGATAGCTTCAGTCTTTGTTGAATGTATTAATTAATACGGGGGTGGGGGTGGGGGGATTGCTGCATTGCGGTTGTCAAAAAACGGTTTATTGTCAACATGCCGGCTGCCCTGCTGAGTGATTTACAGCCATAGCAAGCCCTGTGCTTGCCCTATGACTAATATCTCAGGCAGGATGTGTGATTAGATCATAAAATTTTATTGTGTGGTTATTTATTTATATTTCTAGAAACTAAAGCAGACAATGAAGCTGGGTTGTACACAAATTTGAACAATATCAAAGGAAAAAATGTCACTTCTCCTGGTAGGGTTTGGTCTAGAAGAACAGCCCGGATGGCCGTCCCACTGAAATGTGGAGACACATGACTTAATGTTCTGCTTGCTCAACTGCATAGTTCATGTTCTCTGCTCTGAGGAGATGGATCCAAAGTGGATGCAAGGTCTGGTTGAAAACACCCTTTAATAGCATATGTAAAGTGTTCTTCACTGGCTGGAGCAGCAACAAAAAAGACCATGACCATGACAGTTTTTTTTTTTTAAAGCCTGCTAACTTTTTTTGTTTGTTTGTTTCCCATCTTCCAATGCACTGTGAGCAATGCCATGGCTTCTGTAAATGCTTTATGTCTTTAAGTAGCTGTATTTGCTTGTAGATACGCATCTCTCTGTAACAAAACACGCAGCTGCTTACTTGGCCTTTGGATTTTATTGGCATCCTGTTTATCTACAGCAAACAAGCTACTGAAGGGCAGTCCTCTCAGCCATTCACAGGCGCCCAGGGTATGGAGCAAGATGACTCTTTGAGCGACTGACAGCTGCAGGACCTCTGCATGGGGTCATGCAGTGATGGTCCCCAGTGAGTCTCATCAATTGCTTTCATCAAAAGTCCCTAGTTGCTTGGAGAGTTTCCTTCTCTGCCCTGAAAGGAAAATGCAATCTGGCCGAAACTAGGTCTTGACCTAAGGCTGGCGGTGTCCTAGCCTCTGAGGGGCCCCCAAGTGTGCTGGGAGGTGGGGGAGGTATATGTCAGGAGACCTCACCCTGTGCCCCACCTCATCTTAACAATTCCCTGGATTCATGCTTGGAAATCGTTTACTTAGGAGATAAGCTTGGCAGTTTTCTATTCACCAGAATCTGCAACTCCAGTAGCTTTGGAGGGTGGCTTCAGTTTCCTTACACTTGGATGCTCCATTGTCACTGACCAGTTAGGGCATAAGAAGGAGGACTCTGGCACGTGACTTTGCCTGTTCTACGCAGGGAGAACAGTTTGCGACAGTTCCTAAGGGTTGGGAATTTCCCCCCACATGTAGCAGGAATGTGGGAGTGGGAGGTGGGCAGTCTACCTATGTCTACAGGAGGAGCCTGATCCTGTGACCTCAGTCAGTCCTCAAGGGGTAATGCCTCTGGGAGTTGTGAGTGGAGCTGCCCATAAACTCCTGTGCCTTACTCAGGAGGGTTCCTTCCGGATGGCCTTACTTCCTGCTACAGACTTGGTTTTACTGTTGTCCCCACCACCTACACTGGGGCTTAAAGTTGAGTCCTGTATGCTGCATGTCACGAACTTCAACAAGTTTCCAGGAAGTGCCTGCAGGAAAATGAAAGACTTGAAATCCAAAGTCAAGGTCACAAAAGTGAGCAGGTGGAAAAAAAAGCTGTTTAGCCTAGTTTCTGAGACAAAATATATTTCAACAGGAAATTCTTGGAGGAGGTACCGCATAGCAAAGTTTTGGTATGATGCACGTATAGGAACAAAAGGTAATGAAATTATAAAGGAGAGGGAAAAATTTGCTATAATGATGGAAAGTCATAGTTTTCATAAGTTGAAGGATGCCCAGTTTCAAAAGAATTCCTTTGCCTCCTGGCTCCCTTAGAGTGTTACTTCTAAAACAATAAAATCTCCATAATAAAATAATAAAATCATAAAACATAATAAAACAAAAAAATAAAACATAATAAAATCCAGTGAGAATCAAATAGCATGAGATCTTGAACATCCAGTATGGCGAAAGAGCAACAGTCCAATAAAACAGCTTTCTTCTCGTAGTAAGCAGGGGAGGGAGATGCTAACCGCTCTCCCTTGCGTGGGCCTGTTGGGATAGCCTTTGTTTTGGTGAATTTGGCTTGTGTCTTCATGGAGGCAGCTTAGGGCAGTTGTGTTTCACACTGTTTCTGTGTGAAGCTCTGTGGAACAAATCGAGGCACAGATTAATGAAAACAGCTGCAGAGGCTCTTCCTGAAGGTGGTGTAAAACGCAGACTGAGTGACTTGGCGACTGATTGATTTGTCCCATAGGCACGAGCTGTTGTGTCAGGGTGTTGGAACAACAGTGTAGGTGGGAGCCATCCGGGTCTGTGGGGACCCTGAAGACCACCTTCCCTCTTGGCTGTGGCTGAAGGCGGTCATAGCTATAATCACCTTTTACTGCCTAAATATTTTATATAAGCAAACTCAAGCCATAAGCTGGGCTTGTTTCCCCGGCCCTTTCTCCAACCACCCTGGCTGGCTTCTTATTCTGCTTTTTGGGCTCCTTGTCGGGTTCTTTGAGTGTGGGCTTTACAGTTCACCAACTAGCATGAAGGACCCAGCCTTCCCATCTTGGTGTGGTCTCTGTTGATAACGATCAGGGTAGGAAGGCAGAAAATGAACATGTATTAACAAATAATCAAAGCACACTTCTTGGAGTTCACGGGCACTCTCCAGATCCAATTGTGAAAGGTTAGAACTGTCAGGTGAATGGGACGTGCAGAGATGGCTGGACTCTGTCCAATAGTACCTGGAGCAGCTGTCAACCCAATTAAGCCAGATGTGCATTCAATGTAAACGGACCTCCCAGGGGGAATAATAACAGATTTCAGTCTCTGGCAAAGGAAGAAAGGTGGGGGTAGGGATGGAAGGAAGAGAAGGGAAATTAAGATCTGTGGAATGTTTCTGGTGTCAATGTCACTCTTAACAACTCCTTAGTGACACATTGACCGGACTTGGTGGAAACAGTCCTGCAGGTAGATGACAAATGTGGCTATTTGTAAGTGAAGTCTGTGTTGGTTTTCATGTTCAATAATGTGGAATACTTGCTAAAACCCTTTCATCTTATACACAGACATACACACAGCTTATAGCTAGTGCGTGGGCTCTCTCTCTCTCTCTCTCTCTCTCTCTCTCTCTCTCTCTCTCTCACACACACACACACACACACACACAGAGAGAGAGAGAGAGAGAGAGAGAGAGAGAGAGAGAGAGAGATACAGACAGACAGACAGAGATAGAGAGACAGACAGACAATCACAGAACCTCAGTCTGACTTTAAGTCCTCAGTTATTTGAAAAATGACATTTAAGTCTTGCCAACTTTGACAGCCTTTCAAGTGAGCATGCAAACCATGAGCTAAGAAAAGGACACCCTTTGGATGTCCTCAGACTATATTCTGTTCATAGCTGAAGATGATTATCAGGCGCTCCTGTCTGTACCCTTATTGACGATTTAGCACAAACAGTCTGCAAACTTGTAAGATGCCATCTATAACAGTAAGTGTTATGTTAACACACACACACACACACACACACACACACACACACACACACACACGCACACATGCTCTAACTTCTAGGCAATTTTTTCCATTCATGCTATAAAATGTCATATCTCCAAAACAGAAGTGTTTGGGAGGCAGACCTTTAAGCTGGGCCAGGAAAATGCTTCTCAGAAAATTTTCCTTCATGTTGCTGAATTTAGTAACTACCTTGATGAGACCAGTTTGAAGCTGCCACATCTGTATGAAAATCATAAGGAACAATCTCTACCTTTTGGGTGCTTGGCAGATACAGAATAATTCCTCAGTTCTGACGAACATGAAGAACTATTTATTTAACGACTATAGAGGAAGAATGCATTCTGAGCCTGAGTGCTTGAAATGCCTTAAAAATAATAGTTTACTGAAAGTTCACAACAACACTCAGCTGTAGGTAGCCTTGCTATCCCCATTTTTCAAATGAAGAAATACAAGTCCAGAATGTTCACTGTTTGTTAAAGCCAGACAGCTACAGTCTTAGCAGTCAGAAGTATCTGTGATCTGTAAGGATCATCTCCTACAAGAGAGGTCAGACAAAAAGGCGAAAAGAGCTGGTGAAGTGTAGATTTAATCAGAAATAGCTAACGTCTATCCCTGCGGCTTCAGTGGATGGTAGGCTCAGGCAAGCTCACCCGGGGACATTCACAGATGCACAATTCAGTGTGATGAACACCAGTTTTGTGTAGCTAGAGTTTTCCTGCCTTGCCCACAGTCAGGACAAATCTCTGTCACTCGCCAGTCCCACAGCCACTCAGACCCAACCAAGTAAACACAGAGACTTATATTGCTTACAAACTGTACAGCCGTGGCAGGCTTCTTGCTTACTGTTCTTATAGCTTAAATTAATCCATTTCCATAAATCTATACCTTGCCACGTGGCTTGTGGCTTACTGGCATCTTCACATGCTGCTTGTCATGGTGGCGGCTGGCAGTCACTCCTTCCGCCTTCCTGTTCTCTCCTTTCTCCTTTCTGTTAGTCCCGCCTATACTTCCTGCCTGACCACTGGCCAATCAGTGTTTTATTTATTGACCTATCAGAGCAATTTGACATACAGACCATCCCACAGCAGTTTTGTGAGAAACAAAGGATTGGAAAATTGAGTCTGAATCTTAAGTTTTCCTCAGATAAAGTGGGTGCCAGTTATTACATTTATTTAAACATAAGGCAAAAACTGGTCCCATTTGACAATTAGTGAAGAAGGGCTTCCATATGCTCACTTGCTCCTAATTACTGGACACTAATAACCACTGGAACTACAAAGATGTATCAGCACACTCTAACCATGAAAGGATGCAGAAACTATGGAGAAGGTTGAATAGCACCCTCCAAGATCCATGTCATCCAAGAACCTCGAAGAATGACTTGACTAGAAATAGGTATTAAACAGAACTAAGTCAGGGTGAACACTTACTACACTGGATGGATGCTGAAGTCAGTGGCTAGCATCTTTACCATAAGAGACAAGTCCAAAGGCAAGGGGCACACAGGGAGGGAAGAGGCCATAGAGGCAGGGGTGGGAGTGTTGCATTTGCAAAGTAAGGGACTTCCTGGGACACATGTCAGTCTGGACTACAGAGTAAGTTTCAGACCAGCCTGGGCTACAGTGTGAAATTCTATATCAAAACAAAGCAAATCTAGGGATTCACTGGATAAGGGATCTAAGGAATATATGAGCCCTGAACCAGGGATGCAAATGCTGAAGACCCTCCTTCCATCTTTCAACAATGCTAACCTTTCTTGAGACAAACTTTTCTCTCCCTGTCTGTTGGGAATCTGGAAACACAGGAAGACAGTCTGCAAATGGGAATGTTTACTCTGGTCTGTAGGCTCACATGGCAAGTGCTCTTTGTTTTCACCCAAGTCTCTGGTCTATCTAGTCTCTGGTTCTTGGTTACCCTAGCAGTGCCAGGTATGGGTTTCTTCTCATGGAGTGAGCCTTAGGTAAAATCAAGCATTGGTTGGCTACTCGCAAGTTCTGTGTTACCAATGCCCTAGCATATTTTGCAGGCAGGACAGATTGTAGGTCAAAAGTTTTGTGGCTGGGTTGGGGTCCGTGTTTCTCTTTCAGTAACCTGCAGAATACCTTCCTGCATCAAATGTACTAGAATGTAGGGGTGAAGGCTCCATGTAGGTACCAGTTCCACCTCTCAAAGTTCAGTGAGTTGTGTTGGTGTTGTTCTCTGTAATAGGGTGCCTGCTGTCAGTTTGTGGAAAGAAACCCTTTGTCTTAGCAACAGCCTGGGTTGTTGGGGATTTTCATGGGCCCCCCGCTTGGGCAACAACTCAACCTAACGTGACCCTGCCCTGCCACTGGCAGCTTCTCCTGAAAACAAGAAATGGCCAGTTGAGACTCCGTGTCACCCGTTACTGGGAGTCCTCACTAGGATCACCTTTATAGATTTCAGGAAGTTTCCATCACATTAGGTTTCCATGTTACCCCTAAAAGTCCCACGATTCCAATTGTGTCTGCCCTCACTCTCTCCCTCCACCTCACCTCCCCCACTACATGATCCTCCTGTTCCCATCTCCATCCATTCCCAGTCCACCCATAAAATCTATTCTATTTCCTTCTCCCAAGGAGGTCCATGTGTTCACCCAGACCCATCCTCTTTACCTAACTTTTCTGAGTCTACAGATTTTGGCTTGGTTATCATTTACTTAATGGCTAATATCTACTTATAATTGAATACATACCATATTTATCTTTCTGGTTTTGAGTTACTTCATTCAGGATGATTTTTTTTTTTAATTTCATCAATTTGCCTGCAAATTTCATGATGCCATTTTTTAAACAGCTAAGTAATACTCCATTGTGTAAATGTATCACATTTTCTTTATCCATTCATCTGTTGAGGGACATCTAGGTTGTTTCCAGGTTCTGGCTGTTATGAATAAAGAAAGGCATAATGCACATAGTTGAGCAAGTGTCCTTGTCATAGGATGGGGCGTCCTTTGGTTATATGCCCAAGAGGAGTATAGTTGAGTCTTGAGGTAGATCAATTCCCAACTTTCTGAGGAACTACCATATTGATTTTCATAATGTCTGTGCATGTTTGCACTCCCATCAACAATGGAGGAGTGTTCCCCTTGCTCCACATCTTTGCCGACATGAGCTGTCACTTGTGTTATTGCTCTTAGCCATTCTGACAGGTACATTGTACGAAATTCCCAAATAATTAATAAAAACATTATGTTGGGGGAAAAAAGAATTGCAAAGTCGTTTTGATTTGCATTTCCCTGATGGCTAAGGAAGCCGAACATTTTTTTAAAAAGTGTTTCTGGGCCACTTGGGTTTCCTTTATTGAAAATTCTCTGTTTAGATGCGTATACCATTTTTAAATTGGATTATTTGGTTTTGTGATTAGTTACTTAAATCCTTTATATATTTTGGATATCAGTCCTTTATCGGATGTGGAATTGGTAAAAAACTTTTCACATTCTGTAGGCTGCCATTTTGTTCAATTGACAGTGTCCTTTGCCTTACAGAAGCTTTTCTGTTTCATGAGGTCCCACTTACTTGTTGTTGATCTTAATGTTCAGTGTTCTGTTCAGAAAGTCGTCTCCTGTGCCAATGAATCAAGGCTATTCTCCAATTTCTCTTCTTTCAGGTTTAGCATATGTGGTTTTATGTTGAGATCATTCATTCATTTGTAGTTGATTCTTGTGTAGGGTGATAAGTATGGATCTATTTGCATTCTTCTATATGAAGACATCCAATGTGAACAGCACCATTTGTTGAAGATGCTGTCTTTTCCAGTGTGTATTTCTGGCTTCTTTATAAGAAATCAGGTGTCCATATGTGTGTGAATTTATGTCTGGGTCTTTGATTCATTTCCATTGATCAATGTGTCTGTTTTTATGCCAGTACCATGAGGTTTTTATTACTGTAGCTCCGTAGTACAGCTTGAAATCAGGGATAGTGATACCTTCAGAAGTTCTTTTATTGTACAGGATTATTTTAGCTATTCTGGGTTTTTTATTTTCCATATGAAGTTGAATATTGTCTTTTCATGTATTGTAAAGAATTATTTTGGAATTTTAATGGGGATTGTGTTGAATCTGTAGATTGCTTTTGATAAGTTGTCCTTTTTCACTATGTTAATCCTACCCATCCATGTGCGTGGGAGATTTTTTCATCTTCTGATATCTTATTCAATTTCTTTCCCAAAGACTTGAAGTTTTTGTCATATAAGTCTTTCCATGCCTAGTTAGAGCCACCCCAAGATATTTTATATTATTTGTGGCTATTGTGAAGGGTGATGTTTTCCTGATTTCTTTCTCAGCTTGTTTGTCATTTGTATATAGGAGAGCTGATTTTTTTTGAGTTATTCTTGTATCCAGCAACTTTACTGAAGGTGTTTATCAGCTGTAGGAGTTCCCTGTTGGAATTTTTGGGGTCACTTATGTAATCTATCATATTATCTGCAAATAATGATACTTTGATTTCTTCCTTTACAATTTGAATCCCCTTGATCTCCTTCAGTTGTCTTTTTGCTCTAGCTAAGTCTTCATGAACTATATTCATTAGCTATGGAGAGAGTGGACAACCTAGTCTTGTTCCTAATTTTAGTGGAATTGCTTTAAGTTTCTCTCCATTTAATCTGATGTTGGCTGTCAGCTTGCTGTAAACTGTCTTTATTATATTTAAGTATGTCACTTATATCCCTGATATCTCTAGGACTTTTATCATGTAGGGATGTTGGATTTTGTCAAAGGCCTTTTCTGCATCTAATGAGATGATCGTGTGTCTCTTTTTCTTCTTTCAGTTTATTTATGTAGTTTGACTACATTCACTGATTTTCATATATTTAATCATCCTGCATCTCTGGGATGAAGCCTACTTGATCATGGTGGGTGATCTTTTTGATGTGTTCTTGGTTTGGTTTGCAAGTATTTTCTTGAGTATTTTTTGCATCTATGTTCATAAGGGAAATTGGTCCGTAATTCTCTTTCTTTGTTGGGTCTTTATGTGGTTTGAGTGTCAGGGTAACTGTGGCTTCATAAAATGAATCATGCAATGTTCCTTCTGTTTATATTTTGCAGGATAATTTGAGGGGTATTGGCGTTAACTCTTTTTTGAAAGTCTGGTAGAATTCTGCACTGAATAAAGCACATCTGACCCTGGGATTTTTTTTAAGCTAGGAGAGTTTCAGTGACTTTTCACTAGGGGTTATAGGTCTATTTAAATTGTTTATCTGATCTGGACTAAATTTTGGTAAGCTGTATGGATTAAAAAATTTATCCATTTCTTTTAGATTTTTCCAATTTGGTGGAGTTCAGGTCCTTATGATTCTCTGGATTTCCTTGATGTCTATTGTTATGTGCCCCTTTTCATTTCTATATTTGTTAATTTGGATATTCTCTCTCTGCCTTTCAGTCAGTTTGGATAAGGATTTGTCTATCTTTGATTTTCTTAAAGAACCAACTCTTTGTCTCATTGATTTTTTTGTATTGTTCTCTTTGTTTCTATTTTATTGATTTCAGTCCTCAGTTTGATTATTTGTTGCCATCTTCTCCTCTTGGGTGTGCTTATTTCTTTTTTCTAGAGCTTTCAGGTGTGCTGTTAAGTTGCTAGCATGAGATCTCCCCAATTTTTTAATGTCTGCATTTAGCACTATGAACTTTCCTCTTAGCACTTCTTTCATTGTGTCCCATAAGTTTGGGTATGTTGTATATTCATTTTCATTGAATTCTAGAAAGTCTTTAATTTTTTTCTTTATTTCTGTCTTGACCCATTTTTCTTTTAGTAGAGAGTTGTTCAGTTTCCATGAATTCATAAACTCTCTATTATTGTCATTCAGCTTTAAACTGTGGTATCTGATAGGATCCAGGGAGTTATTTCAATTTTCTTGTGTCTGTTGAGACTTGCTTTGTGTCTGAGTATGTGGTCAGTTTTGGAGAAAGTTCCATGAGGTGCTGAGAAGGTAGATTCCCTTTTGTTTGGGTGAAATGTTTTATAAATATCTGTTGGGTCCATTTGGTTTGTAATGTCTGTTAGCTCCAGTATGTCTCTGTTTAGTTTTTTTCTGGATGAGCTGTCCATTGGTGGGAGTGGGTTATTGAAGTCTCCCACTATCTGTGTGTGAGAGTCAATATGTGAGATAAGCTTTAGTAGTGTTTCTTTTTCAAACTTGGATGCTCTTTTATTTGGGGTATTGAAATGTGCTCTTGGTGGAGTTTTCCTTTGATGAGTATGTAGTGTTCTTCCCTATCTCTTTTGATTAGTTTTGGTCTGAAGTCTGTTGCATTGGATATTAAAATGACTACACCATACCAGCTTGCTTCTTGGTCCATTTGCTTAGAATATCTTTTTCCAACCCTTAACCCTGAGGTAATATTTATACTTGATGTTGAGGTATGTCTCTTGGATGCAGTAGAAGAATGGATCCTATTTTCATATCCATTCTGTTAGCCTGTGTCTTTTTATTAGGAAATTGAGACCAATAATATTGAGAGATATTCATGACCAATGGCTGTTGGTTTCTGTTATTTTGTTGTTGTTGTTGTTGGTGGTAGTGTGTGTGTGTGTGTGTGTGTGTGTGAGAGAGAGAGAGAGAGAGAGAGAGAGAGAGACAGAGACAGAGACAGAGACAGAGAGACACAGAGAGACACAGAGACACAGAGAGAGACAGAGACAGAGACAGAGAAAGAGGGAATGAAATTCCCTCCTTTTGATTTTATTGGTGTGAGATTATTTCCTGTGTTTTCATGGGTAGAGTTAACCTGTTGTTGGAGTTTTCCTTCTAGTACCTGTAGGGCTGGATTTGTAGATAGACATTGTTTAAATTTGGCTTTATCATGGACTATCTTATTTTTTCCATTCATGGTGATTGAAAATTTTGCTGGGTATAGTAGTCTGGGCTGGCGTCTGTGGTCTCTTAGAGTCTGCAGCACATTTGTCCAGGCACTTCTGGCTCTTAGAGTCTCCACTGAGAAGTCAGGATAATTCTTTTTTTTTTTTTTTTTTTTGGTTTTTCGAGACAGGGTTTCTCTGTGTAGCTTTGCGCCTTTCCTGGAACTCGCTTTGGAGACCAGGCTGGCCTCGAACTCACAGAGATCCGCCTGGCTCTGCCTCCCAAGTGCTGGGATTAAAGGCGTGCGCCACCACCGCCCAGCGAAGTCAGGATAATTCTAATAGGTCTGCCTTTACATGTTACTTGGTCTTTCCCCCTTTCAGCATTTACTAGTCTTTCTTTGTTCTATTTGTTTAGTGTTCTGATTATTATGTGAATAGGGGATTTTCCTTTCTGGTCCAGTCTGTTTGGTGTTCGTTCTGTGAGCTTCTTGTACTTTTATAGGCATCTCCTTCTTTACACTAGGAAAATTCTCTCCTATGATTTTGTTGAAAATACTTTCTGGGCCTTTGAGATGGGAATTCTTCTCCTTCCTTTGTTCCCATTTTTCTTAGATTTTTTTTTCATAGTGTCTCAGATTTCCTGGATGTTTTGTGTCATGAGTTTTTTAAAATTTAACATTTTCTTTGACCAATGTATCCATTTCTTCTATCGTATCCTCAACACCTGAGATTCTCTCTTTTGTCTCTGTTGGTGATACTTGCATCTGTAGTTCCTACTTACCTAGATTTTTCATTTCCAAAATTAGCTGAGTTTGTGTTTTCTTTATTGATTCTATTTCCTTTTTTCTGGTCTTGAACAGTTTATTCATTTTCTTCAGCCATTTGTTTGTGTCTTTTTGGATTTCTTTAAAGGATTTATTCATTTCCTCCAACTTTTTGTTTATGTTTTCCTGGATTTCTTTAAGGAATTCATTAATTTCTTTTTAAAGGATCTCTATCATCTTCATATAATTGGTTTTAAGGTCTGTTTCTCATGCTTCAGCTATGTTGGAATATTCAGGGCCTGCTGTGGTGGGATATCTGGGCTTTAATGGAGATATATTGCCCTGGACATTATTGATTGGCTTTTTATGCTGGTGTCTAGGCATACGGGTATGGGATGATAACAGATCTAGGTGCTGATTTCTCCATTTGTCTTTGTTGGGTGGGTGTTTTGTTCTTGTCTTTCTGTTTCCTCCCTGGATTTTAGGAAAGTATGATGGCTATATATTGCCTGCTCTCCTGGACTGTTTAGCTGGTGTGTTCAAAGGGAATGCCTGGGGGTGTTGGAGGCTTGGAATACTGGGATGAGTTGGGGGAAGGAAGGTTGGTAGGGAAGGTCTTTGGATCCCTTGGGGATGGGGTCAGAGAAGAAAGGGGGACCATGGCAGATTTCCTGCTACAGAGCTGGGGTGAAACCAGGTGGAAGGGTGGATTGGATCTCAGGAGCAGAAGGAGACAGGTGGGTCCACCTTCAGCCTACTTGTTGCCCTGGAAGGAGCAGCCATTGGGTTAGCAGGGGGTGCCTGCTGGGATTAGGGTCTGGGACAAGGCTACAAGTGAGGAAGAGGAAGGTTAGAAGGGGAAGATCTGTGGGATCCATAAAAGATAGAAGCATGGGGACAGGGAAGGCTGCTGAAGGTGTTCTGCTGCAGAGCTGGAGATGAGAATGGGGGCTTGGCTCTCAGGGAACAGAGAGAGGTTAGTGGGCAGCCTACCTGGTTTTCTAGAAGGTATGGCCTGTGGTTTAGCAGAGAATGCCTGCTAGAGTAGGGGCTGGGACAGCAAGTGTTGGGAGGGAAGTTTGGAGGGAGTGGTGTGTGGGATCTACAGGAGATATGGGAACTGGGGAAGGAAAACCCAAGGTAGTGTTCTGTTGCAGCACTAGGGAGGAGACAGGGGCTTGGACTGGAGGGGAGGAGGGAATAGTGAGTCTTCAGTTAGATTACTGTGTTCTCCCCGCCCCCACTCTGTTTGGCTGGTGTGTTCTCACCGAGTGCCTGCTGGGCTTGGAGGCTGGGGTAGATGTGATGAGTTGGGGGAAGAAGGGATGGGGAGAAGATCTTTGTGCTCCCTTGGGGATGGGGGTCAGAGAGGAAAGTGATTCTTGAACGTTCTTGGTGATTTTTACCTAATGGTCTCTGAAATTAGGAAGCAATTTCAAAGACAAAATAAAAAATTTCAGTGAATTCCAAATGATGGTGCCAGGCAATGTGTTCAGTTTCCCCTGTCCAGTTCCACTCAAGGTGAACCAATCCTAACTAAAATAAGAATGACAAATTTGGAAAGAATCACTACAAAATTGAATCCTTGAGACTCGTGGAAAGATTTAATTGGGCGGTCCCCTCTTTCTCAAAGAACTCTCAGTTTGCACATTAGCATAAATATGCATAATTCAAGTTACTATGTATCTTAGGGTTTCTATTGCTGTAAAGAGACACCATGACCATGCAACTCTTATAAAGGAAAACATTTAATCGGGGCTGGCTTACAGTTTCAGAGTTTTAGTCCATTGTCAGCATGGCGAGAAGAATGGCAACATGCAGGCAGATGTGGTAATGCAGAGGGAGCTTCTCAGCTTCTACATCTTGATCTTCAGGCAGCAGAAGGAGACTGTGACACTAGGGCCTAGTTTGAGCATGTAAGACTTCAAGCCCACCACCCTGTGACACACTTCCTCCAACAAGGCCACACCTACCCCAGCAAGGCCACACCTCCTAATAGTGCCATTCCCTATGGGCCCAGCGTTCAAACACATGAGTCTGTGAGGGCCATGCCTATTCAAACCACCATACTATATACTTCAGCAATAAAATCACTCTCTGATTATTTATACTCATGAGGCCTCACTAACCTATGCTAGGGCATATTACCTCTATAGTTACCTTAACATGGAGAGGGAAGGAGTGCTCAGGCTCAGCTGTCCAAAGCGGGTAGGATCGTCTGGAAACAGCTTGATAGAGTAACATATTCTGTAGTGAGAGAGTGACATGTCCAGCCAGCATAGTCCCTTGTTGACATTGTGCTATTGGAGAAATGCTTAAATAAGCAGCTTCAGCTCAAGAGTTCTTTTGGCTCCAAGTGCTGCCATGGAAAGACAGAGGCATACATGTGTCTTTATGTTGACACTAGCCCCGTGGTATGTAAGCTAATATCCTTTCCAAAGCCCTACAATAACTATGTATTTGTTTAAGCTCTTACCAATGTGCTGCAGTGAAGATGTTGACCTCTTGAATTGGCAACAAGACATTTAATAAAATTAGGAGATTAGAAGGAATTCAGAGAAGATATTTTATCCACCCTGCAGTCTCAAAATGCTACTATTCCAAAAAACAAGACAAAACAAAACAAAAAAATCCAGAAAAATGCCAACAATGAATTATTGGACAGCTGGAATTTTGTTTACGTATCTCAGAGAAGCAAGTGTTGAGACTAAAATCTGCCCTGGATAAATACTTGTGGGATGATATAATAGATGGTCTAACAGCTCGAGGTGCGGTGACGAGGTTCACTGAGCTGATATCATTGTGTCTTCGTCATTCTTCTCCAGAATAGGACCTGCTCTGAATTTACAACTGGGGACAACTCTTTTCATTTTATCCTTTTGGAGCCTGGCCCTCCCGACACTAATGGAAGTCTTAGAATCATCAGTTTTGTTGTTTGGTGGGGATTTCAAGGTCTTTGAGTGCCAAACTCCAAATACTAAGCTGTTTTTAATCATTCTTCATTTGGTATGGTGACCTGGAAAAGCATTTTGTCTAAGAACCACCTCCCCCAAACTCCAGAACAAATCTACAAATAAAAAGCTCAAATTCTTGCTTCAAGTTTGAGCTTTTTGCGTCTTCTCTAGTTCACAGCTGCTATTTGGAGCTTCATGGGGAAGAAAGAGTTCCAGAGAGTCCAACCAGTTTTTCTGGGAGTTCCCAATCTTATACACAAAACATTCTCTCTCTCTCTTGACATTTTTCCTTTTATTGAAAATAGATTTTTTTCTCCTATCATATGTCTTATTTACAGTTTCCTTCTACTCCTCCCAGTTCCTTCCCACATCCCCTTCCATCCAGATCCACTCCCTTTCTGTCTCTCATTAGATAAGAAATGGGCTTTTAAGGGGTAATAATAAAACAAAATATAATAAGATAAAACAAAAATGAACACATCAGAGTTGGACAAGACAAACCAACAGAAGGAAAAGAGCCCAAGAGTAGGCACAAGAATTGCACTCTCAGGAGTCCCATAACAACGCTAAACTGGAAGCCATACTATATAGGCAGAGGACCTGGTGCAGATCCGCACAGGCACCATGCATGTTGCCTCATGTCTGTGGGTTCATATGAGCTTTGCTCATGCTGATTTAGTGGGCCTTGTTCTCCTGATGTCCTCCATATTCTTTCTGTCTTTTCTCCTATGGGGCACCCTGAGCTCTGAGGGGAGGGATTTTATGGAAGCCTCCCATTTAGAGCTTCGTGTTCCAAGGTCTCTCACTCTCTGCATAATGTCTGGCTGCGGGTCTCTGTATTTGTCCCCAACTGCTGCAGGAGGAAGCTTCTCTGATGCTGGCCGAGCAAGGCACTGACTTGCTTCCCTAGTTAGAATCCACTTTCTTGTTTCAAAGAACACTTGCCATTTTATTTGCCTGTGACTGCACACTACAGAGTCACCAAAGAGTCCTACCTTTAATCATCATGAAATAGTTTTATGGCTATTTGTTTCCTCATTTGTTTTTTTTCTCTACTTCTCAGATTTTTACTAGTGGATAAGAACGACTTTAACTGATGTTTACTGTTTGGAAGTTGCTACTCCAAATAGGACGGGCTGTCTTCAGACACGATTTCTTGTTTGATGATTACTGTTAACACAACTAACAATTAAAATAAAGTATCCTCGGTGTACCAGTCAGTTTTGACTGTTGACTCGAATGTAGAAAGTCACCGGGGGAAGGGAGTCTCAATGATTAGGTTGGCTCGTGGACATGTCTGGGTGGATGAGTTGTCTTGATTACGTAGGTTCATGTGTCAAGACTCAAACTCAAAAGGAAC
The DNA here is from genome assembly GCF_007827085.1 of Peromyscus californicus insignis. Taxonomy (NCBI): domain Eukaryota; kingdom Metazoa; phylum Chordata; class Mammalia; order Rodentia; family Cricetidae; genus Peromyscus; species Peromyscus californicus. The sequence goes on from NW_026294413.1 coordinate 64,765,878, forward strand.
AGCAACTCCCCCTGGGGTTGTTCTGGACAAGGCATGCGAGCATTCATTCGCTCCTTGCTCTCGACGCCATGCATGTTACTAGTCGCTTCTAGGTGCTGTGCCTTGATTTCCCTTCAGTGATGGGTTGTGTGACAGATTCACCAGAAGTGTGAATCCAGTAAGCCTTTTGTCACTTAAAGTTGTTGTTGTCGGGGTGTTTTTATCACGGTGAAAGGAAAGGAAATCAGGCCGATTCTAACTCATTCTTTAAACAAGACCTGGTAGGCGTATTAATGGAAGCAGAAAGATTCCCCTCATGTTTTAATTCTGCATTCTCCTTAGGTGAGAATTAAACAAATGCCGACTGGCTTTAAGGAGAGGGCAGCAGGTTTAGTGAGCTCAGCATAAGCAAGCTGCCTCCGGAGCCCACCCCTCGTCTCCTTCCCTTTGTACTCAGGGCTCCTCCACACAGGATCTCCACCTGCTGAGACCGGTGGATTCCTGCTGTGCATGTTCCTATCCTCCTGCCGATCCTGAGACTCAACTTTGTGATTGACCTATGTCGTTAGTCAACGGGTTTTTATTCTCATTGAATTTCTACATATTTGATGAGCTCTTTCCCACGGAATGGCTGGTTTCTCCTCCTTCTGGATGTTATAATTGCTCATATACTTTTAATGCATTTTGGAAAGGAAAGAGTGTAGTGCTGAAATGCTGAGTTGGTCATCACGAACTGAAGGAAACTGCTATGTAACCTCTGCCTGGAACAGTCCACACCACTGGAGAACTGTCGGCCTCTGACTATGGGGGGTCACTATTTCCCTGTATTTTTCGCAGGCACTGTGCAGGCCGGCCCCGAGCTAGCGTGGTGGTGTTCAAGAATTCCTGGCCCCTGGGATCAAGGACTTTGCTTAGTCATCTGCTCTTCTGTGGATGGAAACTATGATTTATGTCTAAGGAAATCTGACAAAGAAGGCAGGATCCCTGCCTTAATTAAGTCACATCGAATGGAATTCACAAAGGGATGTCTTTTTTGAGGTTACTTTGCGTAGCGAAGGGATGGTATTCCATCTACTACATTGAACAAATTTCCTTTTTTGTGTTTCAACCGACAGGCTGATTTTATGATTTTTGTATTTCTTTTTTTAATTTAATTTAATTTTATTTTATAATATAATTTAGTTCTACATATCAGCCACGGATTCCCTTGTTCTCCCCTCTCCTGCCCCCCTCCCCTGAATTTTGTATTTCTTTGTTGTTGAATATTTTTCCTTTCAGCAGAGGCTGGGGGATGTCAGTTTCCAGCTCTATCACTCTCTGCCTTATCCCGTGGAGTCAGGGTCTCTCACTCAACCTGAAGTTATTCCACATCAAATACAAAAAAAAAAAAAAAAAAAAAAAAAAATCAGTATTTTAAATTTTAAAAATAAAATAATCCCATTACTGCATTAGTTACCTTTTTCATTACTATAAACAAACAGCTCATAAGAAGTAAAAACCCAGTGGAGGGGGCATTTATTGGGGCTCAAGTTTTGAGGGTTCAGTTCATCATGGTGAGGAGCGGCTTGCAGCTGAACTGGCAGGAAACTGCTTGTTCAACATCTCTGCAGATCAGGAAGCAAAGCATGGGCCTTGCAGGCACTACTCATGCTTTTCTTTTTATTCCGGTTACTCAGGAACCGGAAGCCTGTGAAAGCATGCTACCCACAGTCAGGAAAGTCTTGCCCCCTCGGTGATCTCCGGAAACAGCATCACAAACCCACTCGAAGGTGAACTTCACTGATACTCTGGGCATTTCTTAATGCAATCAGGTTGACAGAGAAGATTAGTCACCAGGCATGCTTTAGAAGGCATCCCAGCTTCAGTCTGCCTTTCCTGATGTTTCCTAGTGACCAATGTTAACTGCCCTTCTAGGCTCACGGGGCATCCCTTTGTCATTTCCTGTAAATACCTGGTAGTCTGTTGTCAGTTTAGCGTATTTTTGTTTACTGATGTTTCCCTTTTCCAGTGTGTGTGTGTGTGTGTGTGTGTGTGTGTGTGTGTGATAAGCTTGTGTATGTGTATGTGTGTTTGCATGTGTATGGGTACTCATGTGTGTGCATGAATGTGAAGACCAGAGATTGATGTCAGGACTCATCATTGATCATTCTTCCATCTTGTTCACTGATGATTTCTCAGTCAAACGCATAGCTATCAGCTATGACTAGTCTTGGCAGCCAGCTTGCCTTGGCTATCCCATCTCCACCATGTATGTGAGTTAATGGCTAGTCTTGGTAGCCAGCTTGCCTTGGCTATCCCATCTCTACCATTTATGTGAGTTAATGGCTAGTCTTGGTAGCCAGCTTGCCTTGGCTATCCCATCTCTACCATTTATGTGAGTTAATGGCTAGTCTTGGTAGCCAGCTTGCCTTGGCTATCCCATCTCCACCATGTATGTGGGCTCTGGGACTCTTCACGCTTTCATGGCAAGTGCTTTACCCCATGGTGCTCTCTCCCCAGTTCTGAGATGAATGCATTCTCTTAACGTAATTTTTTATTGATTCTTTGGGAATTTCACATCATGTACCCCAATCCTACTTATTTCCCAGTCTCCCCATATCTGACCCTCACTCCCTAGCGCCCCCCTAAAAGAAAGTTAAAAAAATTAATTCAGAACAAAACAAAACAAACTACTTGTCTCTTCCATTTTTCCTGCCTCTCCAACAGTTCTTCAGCATGGCCCCAGGTGACAGCGCAGGGCCACTCAGTTCAGCATGGCCCTGGCTGCAGCATGACCCTCATACACCAAAATAACCTCAGGTGGAAGCCTAGACTCTGGGTATCTGCAGAGCCCTTGGTGGTAATGAGCCACGGTCATCAACTCAGACTCTGGCTGCTTGTAGGACCGGGGACCCAGACATGACCATTGGTAGCAGCTCAGGCCCTGATAATACCATGGCCCCGGGTGGTAGCTCAGGCCACTCAGATTGGTGTGGCTCCAATGGCAGCACCACCCTTAGACACTAATATAGCCACAGGTGGCATCCCAGACCTGAGCATCCATGTGGACTTTGGTGGCAACACAGGCCACAGACATCACACAGACCCCTGACTATGGTAGGGCCATGGACCCAGACATGGCCCTCAGCTGCAGCTCAGGCCTGGACATCACTACGCCTCCTGGTGGCAGCATGGGCCACTCAGATCAGCATGGTCCTGGTGGCAACATGGCTCTCGGAAACTAACATAGACTAAGGTGGCTGTCTAGACCCCAGGCATCCTCTCAGTCTTCAGTGGTAACTGAAATCATGGATATCAATACAGATCCTGGTTGCTGCTGTACGGCCTAAGATCTAGACATGGCTCTTGGCAGCAGCTCAGACCTGGATATTGAGATGAATATATTATTAAATGTGTTAAATTTTTAACTGATACGTAAAAGTTGTCTGTATTTGTGGGATACTTTGTGATGTTTCAGTACATGAATATTTACCATACTGAATATTTACCTTCTTTGAAAACATTCAAAATCCTGTCTTCTAATATTTAAAACACACAGCTATAGTTAGTTAAGGGCAAGATGTTCTGGTAAATGTATTTTAAAACACAGTGTGGACACAGGTCCTGTACAGGATGTGGACACTAAGTATCTTGCCTACCATACCTAATGTTTGCCTATTTATTTTCTATATGTAACTTTTGATGTGTTATTTTAATTCTGAAGAAATTTATTTAATTTCTTTTTCTTTTTGGGTGGTTTATATCTTCCCTAAGAAATATATTTTTGTGGCTGGATATTATGGAGGCATTTTTCTCAATTGTGGTTCCCTCCTTTCAGGCAATTTTAGTTTGTGTCAAGTTGACAGAAAACTAGCAAGCACAAATTATACCCAGTATTATATAAAAAAAGTAATGATTGTGCCAAAGTCATAATTGTTTAGGGAATATAACATTTATTTAATATTTAAAAATCAATCAAAAGACTAGCTGTAAGCCATTTTTTAATTAGTGATTGATGGTCAGGGCCAAGCCCATTGTGGGTGGTGCCATCCTTGGGCTGGTGGCCCTGGGTACCATATGAAGGCAGACTGAGCAAGCCAGCAAGCAGCAATCTCTCCATGGCCTCTGCATCAGCTCCTGCCTCCAGTTTCCTGCCCTGTTTGGGTTCCTTCCCTCATTGCTTGTGATGATGAACTGTTATATGTAACTGTGAGTGAAATAAATCCTTCCCTCTCCAAGTTTCTTTTGGTCATGGTGTTTCATGTAAGCAATAGCAGCCCTAATTAAAACAACATGTGAACAGAGAACACTAATGACTTTCAAAGGATATTTTGATTTTCTTAATGCAAGATTTTTGCTTATAGTTTTCTTTTCTTGTAGTGGCTATGAAATCAATTGATTCTAGTCTACTAAAACGAGTTTGTTTATAATTAATTGCTATTATTTCTTCCTTACATGTTGGTAGCATTCACTAGTCAAACTGTACTGGCTTTTTCAAATGTCAAAGCCCATCTCTTTAACATATACAGGATATTCAGTTTTTACATTTCTTTCTGTGTTGATTATCATAATTGTGCCTTTCAAGAAGTTGGCCTAGTCTAGCTAAGAAGTGGAACTTATTTTGCTTTGAGTAAAACAGAAAGGTTAAAGACAAACTCCTTGGTTTCAAATGAAATTACTATAACCCAGGCACCTTGGTTATTGAACCATTTAATAGTTATTCTAGAAGTTAAGTGTAGAATGAGTTAGTGGGTGGGGGAGAGGCCATTAGTAGCCAAGAGCTCTTCAGAACTGAAGGATCCTCTGTCTCAGACTCTCTGACATGTTCTGTCCTGTGTTATTACCCAGCAAGTACACAACTGATATCTGCCAGTCATTCACTATGCACTCCTTTGTAGCACAGCGAAGCACAGCAATGTGAGTTCTTTCTAATGCACTGGGGCTACTTTCTAATAAAAGGATGTTAAATTAATTATAAACACTTTCAACTCAATTCATATGGACACTCTGTAATCATTCATGTGCAATTCTTCATCACAAAACCCATAGGGTGTGAAGTGTTCACCTTTACTAATGGGGTCACCAAGTCCCCTCACAAAGTTAAGTTTATTAGTACCTCATGTTTTGTTTCTAGTTACTGTTTTAGCAAATTTACCAAAAACTTGTAGAGTGTTGAATTTTTCTTCTGTTTCTTCTTGTTGCTTTGTTTCACGTAGTTTTACCCCAACTGTCACTCAAGGGAAAGGCCTGCTTTCTTTTCTATTCACAGTTTCCTTTCTTGGGATCATCACAATGATTTCCTAAAGGCTTTGAAAGATAAATTCATGTTTATTATAGCTTATTGTCATTTAAATCAAACAACTTACAGAAATAAGGAGATACTGTTTTAATTACACTAGCTTCTACTTACTGGAGCAAAGCAGACATATCATTAGGACTGGGGTTTTTAGAATAAAAGGGGGCCAGTGCAACAGTGTCCTCACGGAGGGCAACCATGGTATGCCAGGAGGTTGACCTGGCTAAACCCTGGCAGGAGTTTCAGTTCCTGTTGGGAAAGATGACCAAGTAAATAGTGGACTACTGAGGGAAAGAAAGCAGAGTGAAGAATTCAAGAGAGAGAGAGAGAGAGAGAGAGAGAGAGAGAGAGAGAGAGAGAGAGAGAGCCCAGGGGCACATCAGTGAGTCATGTGAGTATCAACAAGGTACTTGGTTTGCAATCACCAGGACTGCCTCAGCACGTTTCATCTCCTAGGCTACAGGAATCACTATCCAGCCAAGATGGACAAAGATTCTAACTAAAGGTCTGTCTCTGAGAAGAAATGACAGTCCTAAGCGCACATTATTCAAAGAACAAATCGTTGGAATAATACACTGGCTTCTCTTATGATTAAGCATATTCTAGTAATCTAACAGGCAAGGTGGCTTCCTAAGTCTTTGGTAAAACACACACACACACACACACACACACACACACACACACACACACACACACACACATCCAATGCAAAGCATGCATATAATCATCTGTTTACAGATGAAAACAAGGCAAACCCTGTGTGGAAATGAATAGGAAATGCACACTAAGGCCCAGTGTTGATATGTTTCTTTTTAAAATGAAGCAGCATCCACCTGTACTGCAGGTTTAAAAACCAGATCAGGCAATCCCTCTCAACTAGAAAACATCCAAAGAGAGACACCAAGAAAAACGATAAATTCTCACCACTTATCCAAACATCTTGAAGTGAACGGTACAAGATCTTATTTGAGAGTTTTCCAGACTGCACTTTATCAGCTAGAACACACCTCCACGGACAGGCCATTCATAGACTGCCTCTTATTTTCTCACTTCTCTTCCTTCAATGATGTCGTTTTTGCAGATTCATTAAGAGTGTACAATTCTCCCTCTCTGCTCCCTGCTCTCTGCTCTGCTCCCCCACCATCTTTAAAAAAAAAAAAAAAGAGTGTACAGTCCTATGTGCCAGATAGCTAACCGCCCCCCCCAGTTTACTGCCTAAAATTAAATACAAGAGAAAACAAAATACATGACAAACGTCTTTAAATAATATCAATACCCTCTTTTCTTTCCCTATGATATGGAGTCTACATGACAAATCTCTTACTTGAGAGTGGTAAGAACTGTTTTGCTTTGGTTCTGCTGTTTAAATGTGGCTATAACCATCTCCTCAAGTGAAATTTGTTTATTGTCTTTCTTGTCTGACAGTGACTATGGGAGGGTAACTCTACTTCTGAAAAAGTGGGTGTAAGCATTTATATAAGTTTCAGACATTTTCTAATCAACAATGTTTAAGCAAAAGTCTGTGGGAGATTCTGTGTCTGCATAGCAATAGTTGAAGCAAAATTGATGTTTATTTCACCATCTCTGAGTATCCCTTACTCTTTGATATTTATTTGTGATATTATTTTCACTACTTTAAGGTTACAAAATCTTTTTTAATATAAAAATGCAGCTAAATACCCTATCTAGAAAAAAAGGAGGCCACATGGGCCTAAACAAGGGAGTAACTGTTTCTCCCACTTGAGCCCACAATGATGTTGGGGATGACATGCTCAGTGGTGCGTTGCCTAGTCCTTCATTCTAAAATTCCTCTGGCTGATATTGAAACTGGACTTCGGTGCCACTTTTAGCCCCAGCATGCCTTCACATCAGTTTTAGACACCCCCAGCACCCTCACTGTTCATTATCCAAAGCAGACCTCCATAGGTCAAGCCTGCCACTAGGTTGATAGACGTTCCCACTGGGGTCTGTGTGCTTCTTTCACAGCAGGGTTATCTGCAATCCTGCCGCCTCCAGCACCTGTGGGTTCCCCAGCACCTGACAGTCCTCCAGGGTCCCCAGGACCTCCAGCTCCTGCAGGTCCGCCAACACCTGCAGGTCCTCCAACACCCAATGCTCCTCCAGCACCTGACAGTCCTCCAGGGTCTCCAGGGCCTCCAGCACCTGCATGGCCGCTTCCTTAAAGCCTCTCCCTAGGGCAGACAGTGTAGCCATCTTGGAAACTCAGGCCCTGCAGACAAACAAAAGAGCTTACATGAAGCTGGCATACCTCAAGCACCTGAACAAACCCCTTGCAGCAGCAAGAGGGAGGAAGGTCACAGTGGCTGCTTTCATAACATCGATGATCCTGAGCTTAAATTCGTACTCCAGTCATTATCCTAAAGTGCTTTAATTGGAGAGTAGATGATATCATCATCATCATCATCATCATCATCATCACCTCTTCCTCCTTCTCCTCCTCCTCCCCCTTCTTCCTTTTCCTCCTCTTCCTTCTTCATGATTTATTTCTTTGGCTGTATGAGTATTTGCTGGTGCACCATGAGTGAAGTGCCCATGGAATCCAGAAGAGGGCATCAGATCCCTTGGAAAGGGAATTACAGAGCGTGTGAGCTGCCATATGGATGCTGAGAATTGAACCCAGGTCTTCTGGAAGAGCAGCCAGTGTTCTGAACTGCTGAGCCATCCCTCCAGCCAAGACCATATGTTTTTAAAGAGTGTGCTAGCTTGACTGCAATTTTTTTGGTTTTTCTCCAAATTCTTACCTTGGACTTTACACATGGAAGGTCCCAACTGTTTTGAGAGCACATATTTCATCCATAGAAAAATACCCTCTCAATTAATCATAAAAAAACGCTATCTTTCTTCTCAAATGGGGGTCAGGGTGGGGAGAGGGATCTGGAATTTGGAAGTAATGACCAGAAATATCATTCAATAAGAAAGAAAACTGAATACAAGATGAAGTTCAGAGTAGCAGGCTAAGGCTAGATAACCTGGTAAGCTGGTAGGAATTGGAGCTGAAGGGTTTGAGATTTGGGCTTGGATTTGGTATACATTTTCCTTTTGGTCTTTAAAGATATATAAAGGGCAAAAATCTATCAGAAACAACTCAAGAGGTATTTATGGAGACACAGTTTCGCAGAGGTCAGTCCAGGCTGTGTGGTCCTTGGCTTGGGCAGAGCGTCATGGTGGGAGGAGCATGTGCTGGAGGAGAGTGGCGGACTCCACCGCCAAGAGGAAGACAACCAGGAGAGGTATTTACAACACTCAGAGGCATGTCACCAGTGGACAAATCCTTCCAACCAGGCCCCACATCCTAGTGTTTCCAAAACTTGCCAAAATCGAGCCACCAAGTGGGAAGTACGCATTTAGCACGTGAGCCTGTGGGGGTCATTTCATATTGACACCATGACGTGAGCCATGAGAAGCAGGAATAAGTGCTTCTCACATAAGCGCAGAAAGCTTGGTGGGCACTTTGTGCCTGCACTGTGCTGACGCTGTATTGCTTCTCCGAGATGCACTCAGCCCTGTGTCAATCATCCCTACAGCTGATTGTCTGCTGTGAAGACAACTGACTTGTACACTGAAGGATAGTGAACAGGACCTTCACAGGAGGAGCCCCCACCATCGGGAAATCAAGTGGAAAAACTAGGGAGGTGTCATGATGATCAGAGCAGCCAGGCAAGAGAATAGAATTTTGATATAATATGATGTAGTATAACATTGCAATATAATATAATACAACCAATATACTTCTTTTTGGCTTTATTTTTCAATTGGGAATAAAACTCCAGCCTTGGTTCATGTTAAGAAAGTGCTCTGCTGCACTGAGCTACATCCCTAGACCTTAGGCATGTATTTTATGATTAGAAAAATAACACTATTATTTGAAAATGAGAATTTTTAAAAGGTAAAAATTTAAGGAAAAGGATGGTCCATGATCTTACCAGAAAGCTTGGACCTTTAGTGAAACTGAAGCCATCACCGAGCACAATAGGATGCTAGGTCATCGATGCTTGTGTGTTTGTGACTCCTTTGCTGAAACTATATTTTGGCTGAGTTAATTAGTCTGTTTTGACTGCACACACGAAGTGGAAACCACCTTCACTTTAAACAGTGTTTTTGCCCAGTGCTTTCTACTGTATTCAGCACACTTTATTATGCCCAAGTCGCCCAAGTCAGTCTCGCAGCCCTCGGTTCTTCCATGGAATATCCACAAATAGACGCGACATACGCAAGCACCCAAATGATGCATCTGGATTTCTGATTTAGCTGAAAGATGTGTAAAAATGCGTGGAGCCACATCTGAGGAAGGAAAAGAACACATTTTCCCCAACCATCAGTGTGATTTATGATCCCTGAACTGTTTCCCCATCCCTTATTTGAAAATTGGCCTGAGCAAGAATGGAAGAAACCCAGATCTGAGGCTCTGGAGCGCTTGGAACTGGGTATTAGTGGATCAAATGCTTGGCACGGGCTCTGCTGTCAGCACCTCAGGTGTGTAATGCATTTCAAATTTTCAAGAGACGACTTTGATTTTGACATAATTCACACTCAAGTATTTCTTTAGATCAGGCTGAGTAATAGCCAAACACAAAGAAAGATATTACCTGGAACGAGCTATAATACCCTTTCCAATATTTCCAGCTACAGCTAATAGGAATGTAATCTTTCCATGGCTCTGATAAATAAAAACTTAAAAAAATGTTTTTAATGATCTTATCCCTGGTAGGTACCAGGATGACAAGTGGAGCCACACACTTCAATAGCACATAATGATGTTTTGAAAACAGACAGGGGGAAAAAATGAAGGTTTCTCATCCACTTTTGCTGTGCAGTGTGCTGGATACATAGTGCTTGGGAGGCATGGTCTCGCCCCACCTCTCACTGATTCATAGCAAATGAAAACTGAACTCCAGTTTGAAATTCTTTCTCCTGTAACAAAGCTTTCTTCTCTAAAACTGGTCCTGTACTTGTAAGCCCAGGGGAATGTCATCTGTATTTAGAACAGGTCATCATGAAGGTTACTTCCTCCTTGTCCAGTAGTCAACAGGGTGGAAGAGTGGTCTAGCTTGCCTCTGCTCTACGCCTAAAGAACACTAGCTGATCCAGAGATCTGCTCCTAAAAACTCCAAAGGAGTCAGGTAATTATAGCTCCAAAGAGTTTTGTTTGCTAAAGCCCTCACCATTCGAGGTCTTTAGGCTCCCAGAGAAGCCTAAGCAATGGTGGTTGCATCTTGGATCTGGATGATGACTGTTCAGTTATGAGAAAGTGGGAAGCAAGTTGGAGAGAGGCAATCTGAAATAAGTGTGCACGTGTAAGGGCACACAGAACTCTCCCAAGCATTGTCCCAGCCCATTGGTGCCACAATTAACTCCACCCTATCCCTTCTTCACCTCCTCGATAGCTAGCTTTCAAACACTCCCAAGAGTACATCCCTTTTCACATGGCAACCAGGTACCCCAACTTCCCTCACACTATGAACCCCAACCTCCAGTCTTCTAATAACTTGAACCTTAACCTCATGCTGTCAAATATTTCTGGTAAGGTCACAACGGTTGTCTCAAGAAGAGCTGATCAATAACCCAAAAGACCAATTTGGGGCCACACTGGCCGCAATGATCAACTGTTCTTTTCATAGATATTGTAAGTCTATTTAAAATACATTCAGAAGAAATATCCTAGTAAAATGAGATGAGATTAGTGACATCTGCCATAGTAAATCACAGTTCCCCAATGCACTGTGCATAACCAGGCCATTCTTTCCCATATGGACAAAGGGCTTGGCCTGGGTTGACATCTGTAAACCTATTGTATGTACGATAAATGTTAGAAGCCTGCAAAAATTTATAATGATCACATTTCTGGGTAACTGTATTTCCATAAAAACCAATTACCCAGAAGCTTCAAAGTGAGGTGCTATAAGCTCACACATAAAACTCACAGAAGTGACAAACGGAAGGGCCCTCCCGACACACAGTTCTCCTAGAGACACTCAAGCTTCATGGTCAATTAAAACCTGTCTTTGACTCTCACACATATAAGAGGCCAATAAACACATCTAAGCCATTAGTCAGTGTGATTGCAGAGATCGTCTTTGCTTTCTTGACTACCCAAGGTGTAATTCAAGCGGAGTGAACACTTTTGCTACATTTGTATAAATCAAACCCCTGGTATTCTGAAGTATACCCATGAGACGGGGGTGGAGCTTAGTGGCTGTGTGTTTGTGCTTGCCTGCCATCTGGGAGACTCTCAGTTCTGTCCCTAGCATGGCAAAAACAGATGAGTGAACGGATGACTAAGCAGATAAAGGGCCAAGGAGATGGTTGAATGTGTCAGAACACTTACTTTCTTGTCTGAGGACCTGAGTTTGAATCGTAGAACCCTCATACCTGATTGTAACCCCAGATGTGGGGTGGGCAAAGGATAAGAGGACTGTTGAGTTGCCAGCCTAGGTTCAGGTTCAATGAGAGACCTTGTCTTAAGGCAGAGGTTCTCATCCCTCCTAATGCTGCCACCCTTTAACACAGTTCCTCATGGTGTGGTGACCCCCAACCATAAAATGATTTTTGTTGCTAGTTCATACCTAATTTTGCTACTATGATGAATCATAATGTAAATAAATATTTGATACGCAGAGTATCTGATCTGTGACCCCTGTAATAGGCTGTTAGACCCCCAAACCTGTCGTGACTCAGGTTGAGAACCTGAGTCTTAAGGTGGAGTGTGTTGAGGGGGACACCCAACATCTCCTTTGGCTTCTGCCTACAACATGGGTGCATACACCGCAATACACACCTTTCCCCCTAACAAGACACACACACACACACACACACACACACACACACACACACACACACACACACACACACATACACTCACGCACACACAACACATACACAACACAAAAAGAGAAAAACAAGTAAGAGGCCCAGCAGGATTCAATGTTTAGACAGGACTTGACCTGGGAGGTGGTGCTTTGGTTTCTTTCCCTGTTTTTTGTTCAAGTCACCGACACACTCTGTAAGACTCTTCAGGGCTGCTGGGCAGTGGCTGCCACAGCAGAGGATCCAGCCAAGCCCCTGAGATGAGAGAAATGGCCCTGATCCGATGACACACTGAGTGTGATCAGCAGTGTATTCCTCAGCAAAGTGTCAGCGGTGCTCACAGGCTGAAGAGTATCAATGCTATGTTTGCCTTTTTCCAAATCCAGGTGTTCGAGGAGAAAACAAAACACTCCATGGCTTCCAGGATCTGGACCAATGTTTACAGCTGGGCACTGGTGTTTTTTTGTTTTTGTTTTTGTTTTTGTGTTTTTATCCAAATACAGACCACTCTGTGACCATGGAGGAAAGAAGAGTATTTTGTAATCAAGTCAGACTGCAGAAAGACATATATGTTGTCAATGCCACATGACATGATGTGATCAGATATCCCCATCCTGTCCACTATGAGCAGCTACCACTGCCTTATTAATTGCAGCCCGAATCTCCAGCTTTCCCCTCTTCTGATTAAGATTTACTGATGTGTTTGATCATCATATCTCCATTTGCTGACAATATCCTCTCTAGAACAAGTTTTCAATTCTTTATATTCTTCCCCCAATCAACACAATAAATCCTTTTTTTTTGTTTTGTTTTGTTTTTCGAGACAGGGTTTCTCTGTGTAGCTTTGCGCCTTTCCTGGAACTCGCTTTGGAGACCAGGTTGGCCTCGAACTCACAGAAATCCGCCTGGCTCTGCCTCCCGAGTGCTGGGATTAAAGGCGTGCGCCACCACCGCCCGGCCAATAAATCCTTTCTAATAGCTGCCCATGGTGCGTGTTTTCCCTCATAGTAGCTGTATGAAGCCATCTTACTGCTGCTGCCTTCCTATCAGCTCTAGCTAGAGGCATGGAGACATCCCTCTCGTCCTTAAGGGTTAAACCTTGGGAGTTTCCATCTTGCAAAAGGAGGGTTGGATTCTCAGTCTGAGCTTGGATAGGGCCCCTGGGAGTACAGGAAGCACCTAGAACAGGGGCCATGAGGAAGCTGGAGGACTCTTGGAAGGGGAGATGTTTCTTCAGGATGCCTTGTTTCTTACCAGCACCCCCCCCACCCCTGATTGTCACCCTCTGGGGATAAGAAACCACATTTTTCTTAAAGTAGTTCATGCAGTTCCAAACCACAACTAAAGAAAGTTGTGAAAGATGTTAAATTAGTTCAGAAGAGCATTTGCAATGTATTGGGAATCCACAAGATTTCAAAAAAGAAAAGTCAGAAAAGATGGGATGGGTGTTCCCAGAGAGACTCTCCAGGGATCCCTGAAGAGGTACCCCTACCCTGGAAGAGGAGAGGGAGGGCCTGGTGCTTGCTGCACTCCGGCTCAGAGGATGTTTGGGTTGGTACAATTTCTGCACTTCTTAAGCAAAATCTTTGTAAATCCATGGCCTTATTTGTACTCAGAGGTGTCTCTTACATTGTTTTAATAGCATATTGAGATACCCATGAAAGGGTGCTTCTGAGAAAACGGAAATAACAAACACTTGCTCCCCCCAAAAGCACAGTCGTGTGGACTAGAACACCAGGACCAAAATGATGGTGTTCCTGCAGCAGCATTCTGTGGCATCCCAGGCATGACAGTCATGTTGTTCTTCTTGATTTAGGTCTCAGTGAAGACTTGTGTCTGGGAGAGCCTCCTGGAGCATCTCCTATTCATCCAGCTTTGGGGAATCACTGCTGGTTTGGACTTTGAGACATTGCCTTCTTTCAGTTGCTCAGCTGTCCTGGGTAGAAGCATTCTGTGATACTGCTGGGGCACTCATCCAGCCGACCATGTGGCATGCCACCCACTCCTGGCTGAGGAGCGGTGCAGGTGAAAGGACTGGATGCCTGGGCTAGTGTTCTGCTAGAAGAGCTGAATCTGAGTTAAGACATTCTGGAACGCATGAGCAGGTGTACCAAGACCTCTTTCTGTGGGGTAGATATCCAGTCCCAGTTATTCTTATTCCTCCCCCTTCTCCTGAAGTCAGGAGATGAAGTGGAACAAACCCTTATTTTATGATGAATGCCCAGTAAGTTACATCATGGAAAGAGTGTTTACAAGTCCCATAGAGCAGACTGCCTGGAGACTAGCAGAGAAATGGAAAGAGAATGGGAATTTTCTGAGCTCCTCTTGTCCTGCCTGCACCCAGAGCCCTGTGAGAGGTGTGATGGGCAGGAGTCCCTAAGGAGCCCTCTCCCATGGCAAGCATTTCCTCATCTAGAACATCCTATCTGGTACAGCTAGTGGAGTTAACAGTGTTAGCCTCAGCACAGTTGATTATAGCTTAGTTCACAAAGACCTGAGCACAGAACTATCTCTCCTACCTTCTTCTTATGTAGAGAAGAGCTGTAGGTAACTCCATAGCTTCCATCACTTCCAGTCCACAAGTCTCGTCCTGAGCAGAGGCACAGCGGAGAGACAGAAACAGCAGATAGCATTCAACTACAGAATTCTCATCTTGAGAGCAGCATTCGAGTATGTCACAGTTTTATAATTCAAATATCCACCTTCTCTTTGGTTTCCCTCCTCCTCCTCCTCCTCCTCCTCCTCCTCCTCCTCCTCCTCCTCCTCCTCCATCTTTCAGAGACCTCAGAGTGCTAACATTGATCCTAAGAAGCCTCAGTACCGACAGGGAAAGCATGCTGTGGGATGGTCTGTATGTCACGTGTGTTGCTGATTGGTCAATAAATAAATCACTGATTGGCCAGTGGCCAGGCAGGAAGTATAGGCCGGACAAGGAGGAGAATAAAGCTGGGAAGTGGAAGGCTGAGTCAGAGAGACACTGCCATCCGCCACGATGAGAAACAGCATGTGAAGATGCCGGTAAGCCACGAGCCACGTGGCAAGGTATAGATTTGTGGAAATGGATTAATTTAAGCTATAAGAACAGTTAGCAAGAAGTCTGCCACAGCCATACAGTTTGTAAGCAATATAAGTCTCTGTGTTTACTTGGTTGGGTCTGAGCGGCTGTGGGACTGGCAGGTGAGAGAGATTTGTCCTGACTGTGGGCCAGGCAGGAAAACTCTAGCTACAAAAGCATTTTCAGTCACCACTTCCATACAATAGTTTTCGTGACTCTCAGGTCCAGGATCATGCCCCCTGGACTCTTCCTGACAGATTCACTAACTTCCCTCAAAGTATCATTACTCACTTCCCCTTGTCCTGGGTCAGTAGTAAGTAAATAATATAATTACCTTCTTTCTTCATTCCCATAGCTTGTCACCCTCGTGATTCCTATAAGGAGTAGTAAGAGAACCGCTGGGGTTAATCCTGTCACCTAGCCCTCATCCCATACAGCCCGTGGCATGCATGAGCACACAAACACATTTCACACACACTCACACGTTGATCATACAGACACACAAACAGCAATAAGATTTTTTTAAAAAAAAATTTCGTGTAGTGCCAATTTTAAATTTTTAATAACATTTTCAAAACCAAGTTAAAATATGATAAAGTTGTAATAAAACTTGAAGAAACTTACCTGTGAGTTGAGAAGCCACTGAAAGTGTCAGCTGCTGACTTGATTTACCCTATTGTTGTTGTTGCTGTTCCAGCCTCCCAGGCTTCCACTGTGGACGATGTTCATTGGCTCTCCAGGGAACTTGCAGGTTGTGCCTGCCAGATTGGGACTGCTGAGGCACCAAATCTGGTGAACTGAACAACTGCTGGGTTGTTCTGAGACAGCCAGTGAGGGGGGGGGCACTCATGCTGTCGAGGCATCAAGGAGCACGAGACAACTATTGTTACTATTTTAATGTAGGTTGATTTGATAAATTCTGTATACACACACACACACACACACACACACACACACACACACACACACACACACACATATATGAGATGTTTCTCCAGCATGTGACTGTCATGCACTGTTGCCATCATGTGTGCCTCTGAACATCTCTTTATATATCTTGTCAGAGGAACAACTGAGATGATGGACATCCCATTCACTTTCACCTTTTTGCATCAGGTTGGGGAAGCATCCATTTTACTTTGTACCAACTCTTTCTCAGGACTGCTAGAATGTCAGAAACCTGGGAAAGTTGGGAAAATTTGCAAACGTGAAATCCCCAGTACTTTCATATTAGTAAGCAGGAGTTCTCCCTAAAGAGAGATCTTTGTGTTGATTTGGGGGAGAATATCAAGATTTCCTCTAGATGGGGTGCTAGCATATTCTTGACTTTGTACAAAAATTGGAGTCACCCAGTATTTAAATGAATTAATAAATCTAGTCTAGTACTTGAAAATTTTGCAATATGTCGTAGAAATTTTCTGTAATCTTGTAAATGTCAAAAATTGCTAATCTACTCTAACTTCCTATAAAACATTAAGTTTATAATACATAAAGTACATGTGTACACACATATGTGCACATACCCAAACGTGTCCATGTGCACACTCATACTCACTCACATTCACACATACATGCACACACACATGTAAATATACATATGCTTTTGTGGAACTTCTGTGAGCAGACAAGACATTTGGATTATTTATTTTAGATAAAAATTAGCATTTTTGAAGCATAATAGCTGTAATCCTTTTATGATGTTTTTCTCCTAAAATATTTCTGAATTTGCCAAACCAATCTTCCTAAGGCATGCACAATACTGAGAAAGTTACTCTTTGTCATGGGTTAGGAGGTGGGTATGGGGAGAGGTATAGAGATAGGGCGCCATGTATTCCAGGCTAGCCTCATACTTACTGCAGAGCCCAGACTGGCCTTGGATTCCTAATTATCTTACTTTTAAATCCCAAGTTCCGGGATTATAGGTATGTGCCATTGCCTGGTTCCTTTTAATAATGTGTAGGATTATGGTTGGAAAACAGACAGTAGCATGCTTGCTGATTTCTTTCAATGCATATGCTAAAAATCAACTGAAGGGATGACTAGAGAGTCGCACTGTGCTTCGCAGACATATGCATTTGCTTTCCAGCATTCTAGGGTGGGAATAAAATAACCTCATCCATATGTATACACCTCAGTAATTTATTTCTTATGTTCAAAGAAACTCTTAGTCATGTGAGCACTCTTGAAAGATTAACACTGGGGGCACGTCCAGCATGTTGAACTGTAGACATCACTTAGAGCTTGTTTGTACAGTGGAGCTTTACAGTCATACAGAACCAGAATCCAAGTCAAGTTTAGAGCCTTGAATGGCTTTAGAATAAATAAATCCATCCTATCTTCCTGGCCCATTTATGTTTTTCAATGAAAGACATAATTAAACAGTGTATTCCCTGAAACTCAGAATTCACCAATGAGTTGGGAGTCAATGGTAAAAGCCTATTTAGCCTTTAGAAATTCCCAAACACCCACCATAACTGTGACTTGTTACTGCCACCAGCAATGCAGAATGAGGCTGCTTTACATCTCAGGTCCTTGTGCTCAGATACTCTGGGGGAGAGATGGTGGTTCCTGTGGCTTCATTTGCTTTTCCCTGAGAGCTGAGGGAATCGGACACTTTGACACCTGCTGTTTACTGGGAGCTTGCCCACATCATTTCTGAAGTGTATTTAAAGATATTTTTGTCTATAGTATCTCAGGTTTATTCCTATATATTAAACTTTGATTACTTTTCAAAGTGCTATAAGTGATATTTTCCTTTATGATTTCATATTCAAAGTTTTGATTATAACTGTGTAGAAATGTAAATCTGTCACCCAGATAAATCCACTTACTGGGTATAGTAGTGTGCCCTTTGTCCTCTGTCTGTGTTTCATCAGGGTTTCCCATGTATTCAACATGTTGTAATTTTAAAAAGTATGACTTAATGTCTGTGGTGGTTTGAAAGAAAATGGCCCCCCATAGGCTCATAGGGAGTGGCATTATTAGGAGGTGTGGCTTTGTTGGAGGAGGTGTGTCACTAGGGGGTGGACTTTGAGGTCTCAGATGCTCAAGCCTGTTCTGTGTGTCACAATCTCTTCCTGCTGCCTGAGGATCCAGATGCAGAACTCTCAGCTGCTTCTCCAGCACCATGTCTGCCTGCATGCTGCCATGCTTCCCACCACAGAGACAATGGACTAAACTTCTGAACTATAAGCAGGCCCCAATTGAATGTTTTCCTTTATAAAAATTGCCATGGTCATGGTGTTTCTTCACAGCAATAAAACCCTAACTAACACTATTTCTCTGTTTCAAAACTTGATGCTGGGTTGCCTCTGATTATTTCTATTTCAAAGCTAAATAGAAATTTTACAAATAAATGTTCTTGTTCATAGGCATTGGGAAAAGCATTAAATGATGAACCATGGCCTGGTCTGGTGCTTTAAGGCCTGTATCCCATTCACTCAGGAAGTTGAGGCAGGAGAATCACAAGTTCAAGGCCTGCTGGGATCCAGAGTGAATTTAAGGAGAGTAACTTAGTAAGCCCCCCTTTTTGTTTGTTTGATTTTTTGACACAGGGTTTCTCTATGCAACCTTGGCTGTCCTGGAACTCACTCTGTAAACCAGGCTGGTTTCAAACTCACAGAGATTCAACCTGCCTCTACCTCCCGAGTGCTGGGATTAAAGGTGTGTGCCATAACCTCCTAGCTGGGATCCTGTCTCAGATCAAATGAAAAATAAAAAGGAACTGTAGCTCAGTGCCAGAGAGGGCTTGGGTCCAGTCCCTACTGCCACCAAACAAACAAACAAACAAATGCAAAACACAAGAACGGATTATTACAGCTTGGTTCTGAGATGTTTCTTATCAGCCCACATGGTGTCACAGGCTTGTCCCAGTTCCATTGGTGCTTTGGGAGATGGAGGAGCCTCAAAGTGAGTGAGGCCTAGTGGCAGGTTTTAGGCTACTGAGACTGTGCTCTTGAAAGAGATTGTAGCACTTTTTGTTCTTTTTCCTTCTTGGCTGTGAGGTGAGTGGGTTTGCTTTGTCATGTTTTCTCACAGGGATATGTGGCTTAGCAATGGCTAACCAATCAGGATTCTCTAGCACCATGCCCTAAATAATCTTTTCCCCTTTTTAGTTGACTCTCTCAGGTGGAAAGCTGACTACATATGATGTTATAGAATCACTTCCTTAGACTTAATCAAAACTATAGGTAATAAGCAGTGGCTTTAAACCATGAGTGATGATTGTGCTGGCTAAAGTGTGTACAGCAAAGACACAAATATGGAAACAATGGAATGTGGTGATATATTGTGTACTCTAATAAAATTTACCTGAAGATCAGAGAAGAGAACAAGGCACTAGATTAAACATAGAGGTCAGGCAGTGGTGGCACATACTTTTAATCCTAGCACTCAGAAGCAGAGATCCCTCCGGGTCTCTGTGAATTCAAAGTCAACCCTGGACTACATGAGATTGACTCAGTCTAGGAGAGAAAACAGAGCCAGGCAGTAGTGGCAGACACCTTTAATTCCAGTATGGGGAAGTACAGATGCCTTTAATCCCAGGAAGTGATGGCTGGGTGGAGAAAGGTATATAAGGCGTGAGGAGGCAGGAACTAAAAGCTTTTTGGCAGAAGCGTCCATTTTGGCTAGAGGCTTTTTTGGCTGGAGCCTTTTGGGTGAGGACTCAGAGACATTTAGTCAGAGGATTGTGGAGCTGGTGAGGTGAGATGTGGCAGTGGCTTGTTCCTTTGTCTCTCTGTTCTTTCAGCATTCACTCCAATACCTGGCTCTGGGTTTTCCATTAAAAGACCATTTAAGATTTGAAAAACAGCTGGCACCCAATGTGGGGCATGACCAACAACTTTGAAATTAAGAGTCTCATGCTTTACCAACAACAAGGAAAGTTGATCAAAAGTGTTAGCAGGATAGTCCCGAGAACCATGAATTCAGCAACAGTGACACTGAGACAGATGTACCCAGTTCTGCCAGTCATAAGATGTTCATCAACTCACTCTGTGCATCCTGTCTCAAATACATGCTGTATATTGACTTCCTTCATGCTCACTTCAGTAGTTAGGATACATTCAACACCTTACACATACGCCAGAAGTAAAGTATATAGATGGAAAATGACTTCACAGTAGGAACCACAATGAAATATAACCATGGACCAAGCCCAGGAAATCTGACTTTAGGGTCAAATTCTTGACTGTGCCTCTCTCAAGGGCAGATCAGCTCATTTGAGAGAAATACAGTTTCCACCCCAAGTTATATAGTGTTGACTAAATATAGGCTGGGAGTGGTGTGTATACCTGTAGTCCCAGCATTCAGGAGGCAGAGACAAGAAGAATAGGAGCCATCCTCAGCTACACAGCAAGTTTGGAGCCAGCCTGAGCTACACAAGACCCTGTACTGTTTCTGTTTGTTTATTTTTGCCAACTTGATACAAGCTAGAGTCATCTGGGAAGAACCTCAACTGAGAAAATGCCTCCATCAGATTGCCTGTGAGAAACCTGTAGGGCATTTGCTTGATTAATAATTGATGCTGGAGGGCCAGCCAGCGGGAGGCCACTCCTGGGCAGGTGATCTGGGTGTATAAGTAAGTAGTCTGGGAAAGCCGTGGGGAGCAAGCTGATGAGCAGCACTTCTCCATGGCCTCTCCTTCAGTTCCTGCCCTGAGTTCTCGACTTTTTTCATCTGATGATGGATTATATAACCTGTAAGCCAAGTAAACCTTTTCTTCCCTTAGTTGCTTTTGGTCCATGCTTTATCGCAGCCATAGAAAGCAGACTAAGACAGATCCTGTGCCAGACTCTCCTCACTAAAAACGTAGCAAATATTAAAAAAAAAAATGTAGTAAAGAAATCCAACGTCCTGCTAAAGAGTTGTTAAACTTTCCTCGGGGTCAGGGTCAAAGAGATACTCATATGTGGTCTGTACTGCTCTCTGTATTAGAGTATTCATGAAATTGTTGAAAACAAGAAATGCTATGTCAGCTGTTTGATTATGTAAGCCTAACAACACATCTGCATATGTACATATAAATAAACAGTTGTGTGTTTATGCACTTATATAAATAATACATTAATGTGTAAACATGTGTCTCTCTGTCACCCCCACATCTCAGGCAGGATAGAGATTGTTTTCTTCACTGATGAGTTGTGGTATTTCTTGAGATAATCTGGGCTTTCATCCAGGCAGGTGCTTTTCTGAATTTGCTTTGCTCAGTCTAGTGGCTGCTCCATTTGTGGCCATACCTCCTACCCAGAATGCACCAGATCTAGTCTGTACCCAGCCGCTGCTCCAGCAGTTGCTGTTTGTTAACATCTCAATATTCAGAGGAAGAAAGGTCTGGGAAGGAAGGAAGCTTTCCAAAAGCTAGCTAAGTGGTGCTTACAGTCTCTTGGCTTGAAATTAACTGCATCGCCCGTTTTCAACAAAAGCTGAGTTAAAGTCACCCTTGCTGTACACTCTGGGGCATAAATATGCAAGGTGGAGCTAAGACACACTGAGTGCTAGAATTTTAGGATGTGCCTCTCTCTCTCTCTCTCTCTCTCTCTCTCTCTCTCTCTCTCTCTCTCTCTCTCTCTCTCTCTTTCTCTCCCTCCCTCTTCTCTCTCTCTCTTTCTCCTCCTCCATCTTTCCTTCCTGCTTTCTTTTTTTCCTTTCTTTCTCTTTCCCATTCCTTGTCTTTTATTTCAGTGTTGGGGATCAAACCCAGAGCCTTGCCCATGCAGGGCAAGTCTTCTACCACTGAGCTGCATTCCCCACCGTGGTGGTTATTATTTTTTTCTAGGAATCTTTTTTTTCAATTAGCTTTATCCTTAAATATAAAATTATGCTATTAATAACTTGGCTTACTCCATATTAGTATTTTGTTAATCAGTCAGAGGTCATCATGTCAGATATTTACATAGTTGGGATCTTTTGTAACTGTGACAAACACCTGGGAGAGATGCTGAAAAGAGTGAGCAGTTGGGCTCATTGTTTCAGGCCTCTGTTGTCTCCAGTGTGGTGAGAGAGGAGTGGAGGGCCGGAGTCACTCACCTTATGGCCACCAGGAAGCAGACAGAACCAGAAAAGCACCCCAAGTGGTGACTGAGAACATGCTCGCAGGGACCACATTTGTCCTGATAGCCTCCAGACAATAGCAACCTACCCAAGGACCAAGCCTTCAATACCCAAGCATTTGGGTGGTACTTTGTATCCAGACCATAAGAATAATATAAAAATTTAGTTTTGACATGCTTATAAACTGGTAAGTACTGTTCTATTTTTTAGATTAAATGCATTTTTAGAATATAAATAATATATGTCTATGATAATTTATCAATTATTTTTTAGGATTTACTTTTGAGAGGCTGGAGAGATAGTTAAGAGTACTTGCTGATTTTGCAAAGGACTAAAGTTGGGTGCTAGCACCCATATCACTGGACAGTTCACAACTACCTCTAACTCTAGCTCCAGAGCATCTGACTCCCTCTTCTGGCTCCCTTGAGCACAAGCATGCATGTATACAACACACACACACACACACACACACACACACACACACATACACACACATCTAAATGAAAATAAATAACTTTATTTATTTATTTATTATAATTTTTTCATTTATTTTATATATGGACCACAGTTTCCCCTCCTTTCTCTCCTCCCCCTCCCCCCCACCTCGCTTTTAACCACCCACTCCCCATCTACTCCTCCTCCGTCTCCATTCAGAAAGGGGCAGGCCTCCCAAGAGAGTGAACAAAACATGGCCCATCAAGTTGAAGCAGGACCAAGCTCCTCCTCCTGCATCAAGGCTGGTTGAGGCAACCCAACATGGGGGAGGGGTTTCTGAAAGCCCCCTCAAGCACCAGGGACAGGTCCTGATCCCACTGTTAGGAGCCCTCAAGCAGACCAAGCTACACAATCATCACCCACATACAGAGGGCCTAGGTGGGTCCCATGCAGGCTCCCTAGCTGTCTGGAGTTGATGAGTTCCCACGAGCTCAACTCAGCTGTCTCTGTGGGTGCCCCTGTCATGACCTTGACCTCCTAGAACTAGAATAAAATAACTTTAAAATAACTACTTTTTGTATAGCAAAATGTTCAGCTTGGAAATGTGGAAAATAACGGTTTCAAAATGTTGCATAAAAGAAAAACAAAATAGTTGATGTTGTTTATCTCACAGAAGGGAAAGCATCCTTGGAGCTCCTGAATGCGTTTATAACTGGCTTGGTAGGATGAACATTTCCAGAAAGCTACTTGAAAACCACAGGAAGGAATTCATACATACAGACATAGCCTATGTTGTGTCTAGTAGACTACAGCTCCTCATCTTTCCAGAAATTTCTAGCTCCCTGCCTTGTTCTTTCCAGAGAACCTCAAATGGAAGCCAGCTCTTCCTAGACATTACCTAAAGGACCACTGCCCTGCGCATGCCTGGGTGCTGAGTGCATACGTTCCTACGGAGTGATTGTGACTGCAGAGCCCTCGTTCCAGCCTCGCTTCCTTGCCTGTCCTTCAGCAGCTAAGACACTGACATCACCGGAATGTATGTGCTTATAATCAAACTGCATACTTGGCACCTCATTAAAACGAGAGAAAGAAAAACAGCGAGGCCCTGGTTCTCTCACTTCCAACCTGAACGGACCAGCCTCCATCCAGTCCAGGGCCAGGTTTATCACAACAGCCAGAAAGGTGCTTCAACCTTACTGTGGTTAATGGAAGTGTAAATTTGATTCCCCAGGGCTCCTTTGTGAGATGATAAGCCCCGGGACTGTCTAGTCTGCTCAGCTGGCCGTGTGTGCTGCTACCAGCTTCCCTTTGGCTCCAGGGACATGGCCACAGTCAGGGCTTTCCTAGAGGATTAGGTGTCCAAGAGCCCAAGACTTTGCAAGGCCACCAAGGGCTTCTGTTTCTTTTTCTTTTCATGTCTCTGTCCCTTGTCTCCCTAGACAGCTGTTCTCTTAGCCACTGTCCTTGCTTTCAAGAATGAGCTGATGAAGTCACGAGCAAGTGGCAGCACATCATAGACCAAATATGTTCTTATTTCTAGGCTACTGGACACTTTTGACAGATACTGTAAGAACAGGGCAATGTTTAGCTTCAAGGAATGGGTGCTAATATTAGAATTTCTGGCACCAGTGGGGTGTTTTTTTTTTTGTGGCTGGCAGTTTAGGGAACTCAGATAGTCTTCTTCTACAGATAAAAATAGGATAGGATCTCAAGGCTATAATCTGATGATTTCTAATTTTATTCATTTTAGTTGTTATGTGGTCTTCTGCAAGATGGGTAAGAATGTGTAGTCTAGAAGTGCTGTAGTATACTGTAGGACCCTGGCAAAGTATGAGTCTCTTGTGTGGTGCCTCTGTGGGCCTCAGTTTTCTCAGCTCTGAATAATGCTATTGTTGCATTAGGCTTGCATGAAAATACAATCAGTTGTGTGAAAACCATTCAGACAAGTTTAAAGACTGCAGAGAAATCGAAAAAGTAGGGGTGTCTATAAAAAGTAGAGCCACACACCTCATTTTCTGCTTGTAGTCAGATTAGGTAAGCAGTGTCAAGTTCCTGTTTGGTAGATGGGGAAACCAAGGCAAGGAATGTTGGGAACACAGTTCAGCAGGGGAGCAGGCACTCAGCACACACCAAGCTCCGGGTTTCATCTGCAAAATAAAAGCTCCTGGAGGCTAAGTGAAAGGGCCAATGTCTCCCCGCTTAAGGTCAGACCAAGACATGGGTAAGGCTGCATGTTTTCTGCTCTACTCCAAAATAGACAGTTCTCCACTTATGAAGACTGATTTAAGAGTTTTTGATTTCACAAATGGGCAAAAGTCACAGTCATAAGAAACACACTTGCAATTTTGCCCTGGGTCTTTTTCCACACTAGTAATGTTCCACTGCCCGGTGCTGGGCCAGCAATGACCGGAGCTCCCAGTTGTCCTATCACAAAGGGAAACAAGACTTCACTGCAGAGCTAGCTTCTCAGGAAGGGTGGGTCCAGTTGGTGCATTTTTGTTTTGCACTTCTGTTTTGTACTTACAAGTGGAAAAGTTGGTGGGAATGGCAGCCCCTTTCCTGGGAGGAGCCCTGTACAGAGGTCAGGTCAGCCCCAAAGGTCGGTGAGTAGTTCATGATAAATGACTCAAGGGGCACGAGATGGCCATAACCTAGGATTTGAGCTCCTGGTGCAATTCCCCTCCACTAGCAGAAGATTCTCAGAAAGAGGAAGGAGGCCCCAAGCAGCTGCTGGAGGATTGAGAGGGTGGGGGGTGTTCCCACCTGTAGTCCAGGAGAAGCAATCCAGGAGTGCAGCCTTTCACGGTTGCCTGATGCCCAACATCGTCCTGACTGTTGGGTGACTTCCATGTCTTCTTAGCAATTATGACCAGCAGTATGAGCCTTGCTTTCCCAGGGAATACAGCATCTAATACATTAATGCATTTATACCACAATATCATTTAAAAGTTTTCTAATACGAACACCTACAGGTGACACTGTTTATGTCCCTGAACTAATTAAAAGGCCTCTGGCTCCCCTCTTCCTCAGCATAAAAGAAGAAAATAATCAGGTAGCCTCTCAAACAAAGTTAATGACAGACATTTTAGTCATAGAGAGCCAGATTCATAAATACTTAACACCAGAGAGTTTGTCTTACATAAATTTGTAGGAATTTAGTGCAAAATAGTAAATTTTCTCTAGAAAATGTAATTAGATGTATAGTCTCATTTGAACCCTTTAAAGAAAGGCTTTGCACAAAGCACACATACCCTCCTGTGAGGCAGGCTGAGTCTCCTGCATCTTTACTCAGAGTGCCTGGGAAAATGAGACACGGTAATAAAAGTAAGTGCCTGGCTTGTCAGCTAAAATTTATTGTATGCAAGTATCTAACTCAAAACTTTCCTACCCCAGATTCCTGGTGGAGTGCCAAACGTGGGCTTGAAGTATCAGGAAATCCAAAGTATGTAGGTCGGTGGGGGCCAATGGGCCCTTTCGGGTGGCTCTTCTTCAAAGAAGGTTTTTTTTTTTTTCTACAATGTAAAGGATCGTTTCAACAGGATCATGTCTCTATCTGCAATAATTCCTTTCCATGGCTTCATTATTAAGTTTCTTGAATTCCAGAGCAGATTCAGGGTGACTGAAAATTTGATTAAAAATTCCAAGGACTGAAGTAGAACATCCAGTCCAAATGCCTTTCTTCTTCAGTCCCTCATGATGAGGGTTGTGTCTCCTGTACCCACTCACATTCCCGCTGCAGAGACATGGGAGGACAGAGCCCAGGAACCAGGGGAGAAAGGGGTAGATAGTTATTTATGGTAGAGGGCCACTTCAGGTGACATCTGCTGTTATGCTACCTCCCATTTAATCAGTGATGGCTCAGAAATAATTAAATCAACTGCTCTCACCAGAGCAGACCTGCTAGGGTCTCCTCAAGTCTGAGTGACGTGAAGATTAATGGGCCCATTATCAGGAGCCCACACAACACCACTAGAATGTCTGATCAGCTACATTTATAGCCACGAGTTGCTGTTTTTGAAATGGAAACAAATGTGTCACACGTAGCAAGATGGATTTCTCTGTGTAAATGGCACTGTGCCTTCCAGTCTGGGTGATCGCTATCATGAAGTGCCGTTGAGTAGCACTGGCTTGCTTGGCCTTGGAGATGAGGAGAACCAGAAAACATGCCTATTTCCTTTCCATTGTGTTTTCAAACTTAAGTGGAGCTCAGTGCAAAGGAGAGATGAAACACAGAGCAAGAAATCATGACTTCCGTCCTCATCTCCACCTTAGACTGATTTAGCATAGACAGGCCTGTCAGAAGAATTAACTTCTTATAGAAGTTAATTTTCTATTCTAAGAGATTTGGGAGCACATGACTGGGGAAGTAATGAAAGAATGCTTCTTGATAATATTGAAGCTTTTGCTTTTAGATACAACGAAAAAAGCTGAACGTCATGGCTGTGTATGTGTATATATGTGTGTACATGTACATGACATGGATGCACCTATGTACGTACGGCTAGGTGTTGAGGAAGGGTTTGGGGCTTGGGAGAGACTGAAAGAAGATCAAAGACAGAAGAGTGAACAGGTCCAGCTACAGCCTCTGCTTGTCACACCCTACCCGTCCTGTGGTCACCAGCCCTAGAGAAGTTCCCTTTGAACTGAAGTGCTCCCTCCAGGAGGCAGTTGCAGACTCAGGAGACTCAAGAGTAAACAAATGTCACAAATTTGGGACAGCAGAAACTTGCAAGAGGCATGAGGACCCCTCCCCAGGATTATAGCTGCAGTTAACAGCTGCTGAGGGAGGAGACAGGCCAACCAAGCTGCAAGGAGGGGGCTTGGAGCTGTGGCACTGTGCAGGGGTGCAGCTCCCTCCCAGGAGTCTTCCCCAGCACTGGGGCTGGCCATAGCCGAGGCTCCCCTGCAGGCTAGTAACCCCAGGGGAAGCTCATGCACTTGTTACTTGTTCGTTTTTGTCTAATCTTGGGTTCCCTTTCTGGTGTGTGTGTGTGTGTGTGTGTGTGTGTGTGTGTGTGTGTGTGTGTGTGTGTGTGTGTGTGTTGTTTGTATATATATATGTGTGTGTGTGTGTGTGTGTGTGTGTGTGTGTGTGTGTGTGTGTGTGTGTGTTATACCACCCAGGAAAAGTCTCCCATACCACACTAGTTTCTAGGGCAGTGGTTGATAACCATTAGAAGGATGAACATGGGCAGAGCTTTAGAGATTTTAACGTGTGTAAAGTTAGACTGAGACACCAAAGCAACTTCTAGCTCTGGTTTGGGGCTGGGAGGCAAATTTCCTTGTCCTGCCTTCTGTGTTTCTTGTGTGATGAAGTACTGTGCCGCTCAGAGGACTCGGGAGCCCAGGCATCTGCTCAGCCAGAGCCACCAGGGCACACAGCATCTAGCCAGACGGTGGCATCTGTCAACTAAACACCATCTTGAGTTGGGCAAAGCTATGATGATGCATGGAGTGTTTGAACTTTTTTTTCCTCTCAGAATCTGTTTATTCTGGGCAGTGCCCTGTGGCCATTCCCAGATTTGGGATGTCTGTGGCTTTGAAGCAGAGGGCCATGTGTCACTTTGGACACGATGTGCTGGCAATCACTCTTCTTTCTGTTTGTCTTCTCTGCACTCTCCCTCCTTCTGTTAAGTCCATCAAGTTTATAACAGCTCACACAAATTGGGGGGGAAAGTCTGTGTGGTGGGGGGAGAGAATGTTCTCCCTACTGCTCCCCTCATTTTTTCTTTATTTAAAATTAAATGAATAACCCCCGCCCCAAGGCCCTAGACTGAGCTCAGTGTTCCAGGAAGCCAGCTACTTGGAGACTGCAGAAAAGCAGCTGACCCCAGACGCCCAGTGGTTGCAAAAAAGAGAAGAAGAGCCACAATTTCAAGAACAGTTTCTCTAGGAAACACAGCTAACCTCCCCAGTCTGCCCTAATGGAACGTCCTTCCTCTCCTCTTCCCTTAGATAGGAACCCTCAGCTTGAAGCATGCAATGTACGATCTGTTACTGTGTTGTTGGGTCCTGCACCCTGATCACGGTGTAGCCAGATCTGAGACTCCACCTCTCAGGGAAAGCCTGGCCTTGCTGTTAAGGTCATCTAAATTATCATCCCTTTTTTCTTCCCGTACATTTATCTAATTCTTACAAAAAATAAGCAGCAAATGCTCCCTGACCACATATGACTTTGGGGGTCAGTCCAACCTTCGTTTCCATGACAATCTCATTTAGTTCCACTATGGTGGGGCTTTATTTTACAGTTGATTTTGACCTCCACAAAGGGTGTCACATTGGTCAGAGCATGGCAGGGGATATGATTGCGCTGGAATGTATGCTGGCGGTGAATGGAAGAGGAGATGGGCCCAAAGAGACACCCAAGTAGGGACCTCACACTCTGGACAAGCCCTATTGCTGGCACAGGGTCTAGTCATCCAGTTAGCCCTTCCTACTCCATCCTCTCCGACCTTCAGCCTCTGCAGCCTATCTTAACATCCAAACTCTTCTTAGGCCATTGATCCTGTCCACCCTCTTCCAAATGGGAAAAATGGAGAAGTTGTGTCCCTGACCTAACAAAGGCCACAAACAGAGGCTCAGAGGACACACCCTGTTGTTTCTGTGCCCATCTCGACATACAACTTAAAAGAATCACCTCTTAGGGCGTTAAGGTCAGGCATGCTGGTCTTCTATATGTATTATCTCACATAATCCACACAGTCATCTTTCAAAGGTGACAAAATGGAAAGATGCTCCTTCAACTTTTCCAGGGTTATGTCTAGAATGGAGAATATGGGCCCAGTCTTATCAGGTCCAAACCTTACACATTTTTTCAGTAACCGTAACCATTCTCATATTAGGCAGTGTAGAGACCCTTTCTATCTATAGACCACTTGGATAATTAGTGAAAATTCCATTTGGTGATGCATATTTCTTCAGCTCACACATGATCAACAAAATTTAGCATTGATTATGTAGTAATTGGAATGAGAATGGCCTCCATAGGTCTATAAGAAGGCTTGGTCCCCAGTTGGTAGAACTATTTGGGAGACATTAGGTGTGACCTTTTTGGAGGAGGTGTGTCACTGGGGGCAAGCTTTGAGGTTTCAAAAGACTTGAGCCAATCCCAGGCATTCTCTGCCTCTTACTTGTAGATTGCTCTGTCTTTGCTCTGACATTGTGGACTCTAACCCTCTGAAACTGTGAGCCCCAAATGAAAAGCTTTCTTTTATACGTTGCCTTGGTTATGGTGTTTCATCACAGCAACAGAAAAAAGTAACTAAGACAGCCACCAACATCACAAAGTATCATCAAATACATATTAGGAAGAAGAAGACTCTGAGTGTGTCCAGGAATCAGAATGTCCCATTGTGCATCTAACTCTCACAAAGAAGTCAACTGCCCCTCCCCCACCAAAATATCTTACACATTAAAATATTTTTGCCTTTGATGGACCTGCAAGTTCACAATTTCAGGAAAACAATGAAAATTAGGAAACGGACAAATGTGGATAGACTTAAAACGATGTCAGAAAAATGTATCTAATGTTCATGCATCTAATTAAAATAGATTGGATATTCTGTTTCTTCATATAGGGACCAAAATAATCAGTTGCCTGAATTTAGCAGCAGTAACCAACCACTCTTCCTGAACTTTTAGTTACATGGTTAGCAGTCAGCAGACCTTGAGCAGCTCCTCTTTGGTGGATGTCGTGTGCACGGTCTCAGTGTAGTCTGTGAAGGTACAATCATGGTCAGATCCAAGATCAGCTATGTGCAACTTGAGACCCTGGACTGGTCACATAATTTTTGTGGGCCTTCCTGCCTTTGTTTACTCCACCTGGCTGGTATGTGACACCTGTAAAGCATTTAAAAGTGTGTGACATCCACTTCTAGCTCAGTATATACTAATTTTTTTTGTTTGAATCACAAAGCTAGGTAACATTTTGTGATTACCTTACATGTCTGTTGTTGTCTTGAGATTGGTTATATAAATATATAATGTAAGGCTGGAAATGGCTTTATTTACTAATGGTTAGTAATAAAGGCATATAACTTCTTTATTTGAGAATCTTATTTGCTTAATTGTGGAGAATGATTTGTTAATTGCCCCCCCCCCCCCCCCCCCCTGTGTTGGGTATCCAGAAAAGTTATCAGGATCTTTGGTTGGTCTCTTAGGTGAAATGTGAGCAGGCCACAGACTCCGAGTTTCAATGTAGGAATGTGTTTAATACTCTGAAATCCCAAACCTGTTTGCTCCTTGCTACTTGAAGGGAGCTCTCCACCTCTCTCAACCACAGCCAAAAGCGAAGCAAAGAGCATCTACGGCGGAGGTCACTATGTGCCATGGAGAGCTGGGGTGACTTACTCAGGCCACCCACGGCCAGAAAAGCACACCGGGAAGGAATGTAACTTAAGAACCTGGGATAAGCCAAGCAGCATTAAAAACACTCTGCCTAAGGGAGTTGCTGAGCCCTATGGTTATTCCCAGTACTTTTCCGAATCTGAAACATTGTTGCCAAAGCTAGACTACGGATGAGAGCGGCGGTTGCTAGGAGCCTGCTCAGAGACGAAGTTATCTGGCAAACACACCGCCCTCCAAAGCAGCAGGCTGTCCTGAGGCCAGCGGCCACCAACATTGTGTGTGAGGAGGTGACAGGTCCGTGAGAGGTGTAGAGGACACAGATGTCAACCACCTACATGGTGTTTGGAAGCATCAAATAGTTCACCTTGGCTATTGGCACAGTGACTGTTTTTCACAACAAAACAATGGGACTATACTCTGAGAAAGAGTGATTGCTATGTACCCTATTTGCAGGCCGGTCATCTGAAATCTGAAGCCTGGGTGTGCATAAGTATAAAAATCTTTATGTTATAAATTTAAGATTTACAATATGATGTTTTGGTATAGAAGAACAATTACCCTTCAGTTCATTAGCCTATTATTGATTGGCAGTTTTATTTCTTTAGGTATGTAGTGTTTGCAGCTCTTTGTACACTCAGGATATGAAGTCCCTGTCAGAAGTATAGCTTGCAAAGACTTCCTGACGTTCTGCAGGCCGTGTGCTTGTTCTGCTGGCAGATGCTTTTTAGAGTGTGCACCCATTTTACTGTTGTTCTGTTCAGAGTAGCCAAGAAATGGAATCAGCTTGCTTGTTTGTCAATAGATGAATGGATAAAGACATGTGGTACATGGACACAATGGGATTTTATTCAGCCGTAAGGGAAAAATCAAATTATAAAACTTGCAAGAAATCATGATTTTTAAGCAAGGCAACTCAGACTTAGAAATGCAAGTACTGCTCCAGGGGTCCAGTTGAAGAGAGGGAAGAGGGATTCTATGAGCAAGGGCATCAAGATCATGATGGGGAAACCTGCAGAGACAACCAAACCAAGCTAGTGGAAACTCATGAAAGTTGGATCAATGGCTGTGGAGCCTGCATGGGACTGGACTGGGCCCTCTGCATAGCAAGACGATTGTGTAGCTTGATCTGCTTGGGGGGCCCTCTGGTAGTAGGATCAGAATCTATCCCTGGTGCATGAGCAGGCTTTTTGGAGCCCACTACCTATGATGGGACGCCTCGTGCAGCCTTGATGCAGGGGGAGGGGCTTGGACCTGCTTCTATTAAATGTATCTCCCCATGGGAGGCCTTACCTTCTTGTAGGAGGGAATGGGGGTTGGTTTGGGAAGAGGAGGCTGGAGGGGTGGGAGGAGGGAAGAGGGGGATCTTTGATTGGTATGTAAAATGAATAAAACATTTTTCTTAATAAAAAAAGAAATGCAAGTACTACATGTCCTCACTCATATGGGTCTTAGCTTTTAACTTAACACATTTTTCTTCCTGTGTATTATCTGTGTACTTGTTTATGTGTGTGTGTGTGTATATAGGTCAGAAAGCTAGAAAAAGAATTATGGGGGGATTTTTGAGGGAGGGGGAGGGTCACAGGACATAGGGCCATGAAAAGGAAGACTTCTGGGTATGGAAGAGTACAGGAGTTTTGGGGATAAAGAGGAAAAGAGGAAAGAGGGGAGGAAGAACAGCCAAAATAAGCTATGTATGACAATGTATGCTGTAGTGAAGCCTATTGCTTTGTGCATTATTGAAAAATAAAAAAACCCATAAGAATAGTCAGGGAAAAATGTGTCATCATTACACTCCTAAGTGGAATCTGAAACATCAAACATGTAGAAATGGATGAGAAATTAGTAGTTCCTATCATGGCAGGAGGCAGGACCGGTTGGCCACAGGGCTTGCGTTTGTGTTGGATAAGTAACTTCAGAGAATTAACATTAACCAGGACAGTTACAGTTAATCCATTGCATGCTGAAATCGTGGCCAACTCAAGAATTTATTTCATTTAAGGAATTTTTAGGAATGAATTTTTGCTAATATTTTTCTAATCTGACATTTTTTGTTACCTTTCTGCCTGTTTCTTTCCTGCCTCATTATTATCTTGAAGACAATCTTGTCTGTCATCGGGAAGTGACTTGGGACAGACAGTAGATACTGACACCCAGGGCAAGAACCTGCTTTAAGTCTTGAAGTGAGACTCAGTCCACTGCCTGTGGTTCACTCCAGACTGAGCAGGAGAAGAGGGCAAATTGCTTGGGTACTCCAGCAAAAGGCCTCTGCTGTTTCAGGAATGGTTAATTTTTTGTGTTAAAACCCATGACTCCTGGGATTGTTTGGTCATTCATTATAGGAATCAAAGCAAACCTGAGATTCTGCTGTATTGTGAAGTTTGGCCCCTTCTTTTGGAAAAAATCTTAATGATCAAGAAAGCATGTGTTTTTACTCAGATATGTTTTATGACAAAGCTGTAAAATCTTGTCTCAAATAGACCTACCGCAGGCCGGCATTGTTCCGCAGACAGTAATGGGGCTTTGCTTCTAAAATGCCTTTGTGTTCAGTCAACACTACTGATGAAAACTGGAACACTTCACACGGGAATTATTTACGGTCCCTTTGTTACCAAACTGCCATGGAGCTGAAAATGCTGTGTGCCTGCCCGAGTGTCGGCCTTAAGCTGGGAGAGACTCTAGCGTGGGGTGTGACACAGTTCAAAGGCAGCCGTCTGGGTCACCGTCAGCAACTGAGGAGAGAGGGATTTTAGTTGGCACAGACGGAATTCCAGAAGGAAGAAAGTGTGACACACTGGCTGTCCGTGTAAAGAGATTTTTTCCCCCATAATATTTAAAGGGGACAAAAGAAAAAAAAAATGTTTTCACTGAGACCCTCTGCTGTGGGGGGAAACAGACGGGCTATGAAAGTGGCTAGATAATAAGTTGACAAAGATCCATACACCAGGGGAGGATTTTAATGTAGCAGTGGGTTAATCTGTGGTCAAGACACACTGGACATTTGAAAACACAGAGGGCCATCCCACAGTGCACCTCCTCACTTCCCACTCATGCTTTTCCTTAAGGAGTTTTCAAAACCTTTCTTCCAGGGTGGAGGTAGGTGGAATCAACACAGGTGGTCCTGAGCTGCCGATGTTAAGTTTTTAACATCCAACTCATGCAAGGTATGGTCCTGGCTTTAATCTTTTAAAAACTTATTTTGATTGTACAAGTGTAGGTAGTAAAATGTAATAACTTGTAGTGAATGCAGAGTATACAGCGATCAAGCCCGGGTAGTTAACATTTCGGTCTCCTAAACAATTTTTAAACTGTTCAATTAGCCTGTAATAACTGAATGTATTAGGTTGTGCTGTGGGGCACCCCAATTTGTGTATAAAACATGTACTGATCAACCAGGGTGATAGCATCCATCTCCCCACCTTTGCTTGGTGTCTGGAAACTGAACTCTCTTCTAGTTACTCATAAAATATACAACAATTCACTGTTAACTATATCTAGCTTCCCACTCCCCCACTGCCTTCACCCTCTATTAATTACCCTTATAAATGATATTTGCCTTTAAAAATATCCACATATGAGAAAGAGGATGCAGTATTATACTTAGTACTTGTCTTTTTGCATCTGACTTGATCTCAGCACAAGGACCTCCAGTTCGATCTCATTTCCCTGCAAATGATAAGGTACTCTTTTTGTGTGTGTGTGTGTGCTCCATGGTCTCTGCATCTATTCATTCACAGATGGGCGTCTAGGTGGATTCCATATCTTTGGTGTTGTGAGTAGTGCTTTGAAGCATTGATGCTCAAGTGCCTGTCTGATAGGCCAATAACATTCCCTTTGCATGCCACATAGAAGAGCTGAGCAGTATTCTACAGAGCCCGTGTTTTCAGGCTTAAGAACCACATTTCTGTCCACAGTGGCTATGCCCACTAACATTCCCACCAGCAGGTCAGGAGAGTGCCCTTTGCCCTACATCCTTGCGTTGCTTTTCCCACTACACACCCCAGGCTGATCTTAAAATCATGACCTGCCTGAACCTCCCCATGCTGGGAATCTAAGTGTGTACAGATGTGCCCAGCATTTTGTCCTTTTCATATTGGCCACCCTAACTGGAGAAAGGGACAATATCGCGTTGTGCTGTTGACTTCGCATCTCTCTGATGGCTCATGAAGATGAGCAGTTGTTTTTTTTTTCATTTGAATTTCTTCTCTGACAACTGCCTGTTCTACTATCGGTCTTGAAGGCTGCATTGTTACAGATACATATCGCAGAGAGTCTCCTGAAGCTCGGTATCACTTTGCTCTCTCCCTCATCACATGTGAAAGGTAACTGTGGCAACGTAATTCTACACATATGCTCATGCCTGGAAACACGGTGAATGCCTGCCACATGCCAATCACAGTGGTTCTGAGGGCTGCTTGTGTTTATCAGGTTGCAATCACACAGGTTCACTAGATATTAATGAGAACTTGAAAGAAAAGGGGGTGATGGGGAAGTGGTTTAGAGGATATACTGCTCCTTTGAAAGTTATTTCTTTATTTTGAGATCATAATATAATCACATAATTACCCCCTCCCTTTCCTCCCACCAAACTTCCCATATACCCCTCCTTGCTCTCTTTCAAATTCCTGGCCTCTTTTTTTTTTATTAATTGTTATTACATACATATATGTATACGTATATACATACATATTCCTAAATACAGAAATACACCCTGCACAGTCTATATGATATTACTTGTATGTATGTTTCTAGGACTATTTGGTATCGTATAGTCAGTTGGTATGTTCTTCTCTGTCTCCTGCTCTCAGCATTCCTTAGCTGACTGCAGTTCTTTGTGTAGGGTTGAAGCCTCTTGGGCTGTCCCCACTCACGTTGGCATGCCTACTGCTGTCCTTGTTCAGCGCAGTACATACTACTCTTTCATTGGACCCAAATTTGGTTTCTAGCACCCATACTGAGTGGCTCAACAACTTCCTGTTTCTCCAGCTCTTTGAGATCTGATGCCCTCTTCTGGACCTTGTGGGTACCTGCACTCATCTGTGCACATACACACCCACACATGGACACAAACTACACATATACAGAATTACCCACACACATATGTGCACATACACACCCACACATGGACACAAACACATGCACATATACAGCCTTAAAAAAATGAAACTTTTAAAAATGGAAGTAGAGACTATGTGTTAGATATCTTGGAATCCTTTAGCAATCACCGCACAGTAGCAATGTTTAGTGCCCAGTGTGTGTTTATATAGATAAAATGAAGGGAAACAGACACACATGACTGTTTCTTCTGCATTGAAAGTCCTCATACCGATTCAAATCAATGAGAGTTTTGAGGTTCACCCTTGAGCTGTGTCTACCACATACTGAATGGACCCCTAAACCCCTGTCAGCAATTGTATCACACAAAAACAATTTATAGGATGAGCTGGTTCTTTTTTACCAACTTGACACAAGCTAGAGTCACCCAGGAAGCGGGACCCTAAACCTAAGACTGGCTGTAGGCAAATCCCTAGAGGCATTTTCTTACTCAATGATTGACACAGAGAGCCCAGCCCACTTTGGGAGGTGCCTCCGTGGGCAGGTGGTCCTGGGGTGTGAAAGAAAGCAAGCTGAGGCCTTAGAGGGGCAAGCCAGTAAGCAGCTTCCTCCAAGGTTCCTGCCTCTGCTCCTGCTCAAGTTCCGGGACTGACGTTCCTCAACGGTGGACTGTGATCACAATGTGTAAGCAAAATAAACCCTTTCCTCATCAAGTTGGCTTTGGTCATAGGGTTTATCATGGCAGCAGGAAGAAAACTACTACCCAGAGCAATTGTTGTTGTGGAGTGTGTGATCTCCTGTAAAACCCACATGTGAAGAGCTAACTCAGGTATTTCAGAATGTGACTACATTGGGAGAAATGGTCCTTAAAGAAGCAATGAAGGTGAATGAGGCCATTGGAGTGGGCTCTACTCTGCTGACTGTGTCCTTATAAAAATGTGAGAGGCTCAGAGACTCGAGGAGGAAAGATCATGTGTGGCCTAGGCAGGAAGGCAGCCATGTATTTGTATGGATACAAACAGTAGAGGTTCCAGGAGAAATCAGTGTTGCTCTCTGTGATACCTTTCTTGTGAATGTTCCTCAGCTCAGTGGAGGAGCTGAAATGGGTACATTTGGTCAGACAAAGTAAGACTCCAAGTGGCAATGGTCCAGAAAGGTCAGTTAGTGACATAATGCATCCCCAAGTGCACAGACCTGACTGGAGACGAAGAACCCATAGCAAATGCCATGCAGGAAAGATGACCCTTCTCAGGCACAGCTGGACTTTTCTCTACATGACAGTGTCCCTTTGAACTTAGCTCAGTGAACACGAGATAGAGATAGAGGCTATGGGCCTGAAACTGTGATTAGAATCTTAATGATGCCAGCAATTGTCTCACGTGTGACACACACACACACACACACACACACACACACACACACACACACGTAAAATATGAAGCCTTGCCATAAGCAATGATGTATTCCCATACCTGGAAGTCCAGGGATATTTTTCATGTTCTTCAAACATACTGGGGAGTCTTATGTCTACTTGGTACAAGCTAGAGTCATTTAAAAAGAGGGAACCTCAGTTGAGAAAGTGCCCCCACCGGACTGGCCAGTGGGCAAGCCTGTTAGGCATTTTCTTGATTGGTGATTGATATGGGAGGGCCCAGCTTACTGTGTTTGGTTACATCCCCTGGGCTGGTGGTCCTGGATGGTATAAAA
This sequence comes from Peromyscus californicus insignis, assembly GCF_007827085.1. NCBI lineage: Eukaryota > Metazoa > Chordata > Mammalia > Rodentia > Cricetidae > Peromyscus > Peromyscus californicus. The sequence goes on from NW_026294413.1 coordinate 64,803,605, forward strand.
AATCCGGCTGAGCAAGCCATGGGGAGCAAGCCTGTAAACAGCACTCCTCATTGGCCTCTGCTTTGGATCCTGCCTCCAGGTTCCTGACCGGAGATCTTGCCCTGGCTTCTTTCAGTGATGGACTTATTTAGTTTTAAGCTAAAATAAACCCTTTCCTTCACGTGTTGGTCATTGTGTTTATCACAGAAATAGAAACCCTAAGACAATTCACCTTCCCTGAGAGGGACTTACTCTCTCTACTAATTACCCAGATTTTCTGACTCCCTCATAGTGGCTTCTGAAGCTGTCTTTCATATTTTATTCGTGGTTGCAACTAGACTTCTAGAATGATTTGCTACTACTCACATCACCCAGCTCATGGGTTATAGGCCATATAGTCTGCTTTGATTCCTCAGAGAAACCTCTCGGGTCTTGGTTCTTCGGTGGCTTTCCATGGCCTCTATGACAAATCTGATTCCTTTCTTTGCTTTTGGTCCCTCAGCATATGAGTCCCTGGAGACATCCGTTTCCTCTTACCCATTATCAGCTTCCTCGTGGGTGGGTTCCCCTGACCCTTGCAATCAGGGACCCCAAGCACTCTAAGGATGTGTCCTAGTTAGCATTAACATTCAACCTGACACAGCCCAGAATCACCTAAAAACAGTCTTATTTGAGTGATCGTCTGTAGCAGGAATCTTAAAAGGTCTTATTAATAAAAACAAACCTGGAGCCAGGTATTGGAGTGAATGCTGGGAGATCAGAGAAGCAGAAAAAGCCACAGCTTCCTCACCTCGCCAATTCCTCAGCTGATCCTGTTTCCTTAGACTGGAAACCTCTGAGTCCTCATCTAAATGGATCTCAGCTGAACTTCTGCTCAAAAGCCTGAAAACTTAAGCATTCAAAATCTTCTAGTTTTTGGTCCTCATGCCTTATATACCTTTCTGCTTCCTGCCATCACTTCCTGGGATTAAAGGTGTGTGTCACCATGCCTGGCTGTTTCCAGTGTGGCTTTGAACTCATAGAGATCCAGACGGATCTCTGCCTTCGGAATGCTAGGATTAAAGGTGTGTGTGCCACCGCATGAGAGATTGTCATGGTTTTTCATTAATGCAGGAGGGCCCAGCCCACCGTGGGTAGCACCATCCATAGGCAAGTGGTCTTAGGCTGTCTGAGAAAGTATGAACCAGAGAGTGAGACAGAGAGTGAGCCAGGGGCAAGCCAGCAAGTTTCTTCCATGGTTTCTGTCTCAAGTTTCTGCTCAAGTTCTTGCCCTGACTTCCTTTAATGAAGTGGAAGCCTGATAAATCCTCCCTGCCCCTAAGTTGCTTTGTTCAGAGTGTTTTCTTCTCTCTCCAAACATAATATTTTTATTAATTATTTGGGAATTTCATACAATGCACCCTGACCACACTCACTTTCCATTCCTTCCAGGTCTACCTTGCCACCCTTATGCTTCTTGCCCCCCCCAAACCCCCAAGTCCAATTTGTATTGCCTATATATTCACTGAAGCATGGCCAGACTCCCAGTGACCAGCCCCTCAAAGAAAACTGAGTTCTTCACCATCCCCACCTCTACCCCCACCAGAAGCCATCAACTGTGAAGAGCTACACTTCGGCATCTTTATAACAATTTTTAAGGACTCTCTTCAGTAGCTTCCTGCCTGGACTGTTTCTGTTTTTCTTTTTGGGGGGCTTGGGGGAGGGGTTGTCACAGAAGCCTTCAATGTCTGTCATTCTCAGTTATGAGTCCACAGTCATTGATACCACTGCAAAAGAAGCTACCCTGCCCACAGCAGCCTGCAGCAGCACATGGATCACGGACATCAATAAGGTCTCCAGCAGTGACCACATGGACCGCAGACATCAACATTCCCTTTGGTGGCAGCATGGACCACGGAAGTTTTTCTGAGGAGGTTCAATCCAGAAAAACGAACCATTCTGTATCTCGGGTACCTTGCTGTTGCTCAGAGTCAGGGTGAATGTGTGGTTGGGCAGCATGTCTGGGGGCAGGACCTGAAAAAGCTCCAGGCTGTGTACACCACCATGTCCTTGGCGCTGGCCACCCTGCCAGTGTCCCGGCACGATCATCATACTTGTGGGCCAAGGGTGGAGCTGCAGCCCTTACTCTCCTCCCTCCAGGAACAGAGGCCCCAGGTCGAGGGCCGGGCCTGTGGACCACCAATGTCACCAGCCTAACGGGTGGTGATGGGGAGATGACTGTCCCTACTCAGCAACGACGTGCTCCCATACCTGTCACCACTGTGGCATCTCTAGTTCGGCTTCTTTCCACAGCAGCACTGCTCTGTTCTGCTGTTTTGTTTTTTCCCCAATTCTATGAAACCACTATTTTTTTTTTTTTTTTTTTTTTTTTTTTTTGGTTTTTCGAGACAGGGTTTCTCTGTGTAGCTTTGTGCCTTTCCTGGTACTCGCTTTGGAGACCAGGCTGGCCTCGAACTCACAGAGATCCGCCTGCCTCTGCCTCCTGAGTGCTGGGATTAAAGGCGTGCGCCACCACCGCCCGGCCACTATTTTTTTTATTTAAATTTTTTTTTCATTTTACAAACTAACTACAGTTTCCCCTTCCCTCCACTCCTCTTGCTCCCCCCACCTTCCCTCTACCCTGCCCCCCATCCACTCCACAGAGAGGATAAGGTGTCCCACGGGGAGTCTGGCATACCAAGTTGAGGCAGGACCAAGTCCCTCCCCCTTATATCGAGGATGAGCAAGGTATCCCTCCATTGGGAATGGGCTCCAAAAAGCCAGTTGATGCACTAGGGATAAATCCTGGTCTCACTGTCAGTAGTCCCACCAATTTCCCTAGCCATACAGCTATCACCTACATTCAGAGGGCCTCGTCCCATGCAGGTTCCCCAGCTGTCAGTCCAGAGTCGGTGAGCTCCAACTAGCTTGGGTCAGCTGTCTCTGTGGGTTTCCTCGTCATGATCTTGATCCCTTTGCTCATATAATCCCTCCTCCCTCTCTCCGACTGGACTCCGGGAGCTCCACCCAGTGCTTAGCTGTGGATCTCTGCATCTGCTTCCATCAGTCACTGGATGAAGGTTCTATGATGACAGTTAGGGTAGTCATCGATCTGATTACAGGGGAAGGCCAGTTCAGGCATTTTCTCCACTATTGCTTGGTGTCTTAGCTGGGGTCATCCTTTTGGAATCCTGGGAATTTCCCTAGCACCAGGTTTCTCCCCAACCCCATAATGGCTCCCTCTATCAAGATATCTCTTTCCTTGCTCTCCCTCTCTGTCCCTCCCCCACCTCGACCATCCCGTTCCTTCATAGTAGCACTATTCATAATAGCCAGAACCTGGAAATAACCCCGATGCCCCTCAACTGAAGAATGGATAAAGAAAATGTGGCACATTTACACAGTGGAATATTACTCAGCAGTAAGAAACCACTTTTAAAAAGCATCTTCCCATAAGCTCTACCTTTAAAAAAAAGTTGTTCTGGAGATACTGCATGCTCTGCAGGCTCATCCTCCAACGCCGCATCTCCCCAAGAAACCTCCATGGGTCTCTCAGGCTCCTTGGAGCATGCCTGAGGCCCCTCGGGTGCTGGCGGCCACTGCCAATTTGAATCTCCTCAACAGAAGGCAGACTGTCCTCCCCTTCCTCCTCCTCCGTCAGGGTCTTGCTGTGACTGCACTTTCAAGATCCTTGTACACTAGAGAGAGGTTGTGCTGCCATGCTTGAGTGGTGCTCCTGGTAGCTGTCCCTGTCACCATCGTCTCACTATGCATTGTGCTCGGGTTGGCCAGATGCCAGCTCCATAGTGTCCAGTGGGGGAGCCCAGGAAGGCACCAGCTTTATCGCTAATGAGCTCATCACCATCTGTTTGGGAGAGTCTGGGCCACTTCACTGGCACTACAGGGCTGGTGCACCAGGCTCTGTACTCAGAACGTCCTCTGTCCTTGGGCCTTAGAGTTCTCTGGTCCCTATGCTGAACACTTGCAGTTTTCTTTTAAAAATGTTTGTCTTGTAAGTGAATCCCAGTGGGTCAATGGAGAATAGGGTCAGGATGACTTGGGTTACCTTAGCTCACCCCGGGCATCCATTTCTCTGGGACTGGTTTTCTCTCATTTCTCTGGGACTGGTTTTCACCTTCCTACTCCACATTATGGCCCCAAGACACATCTGCCTCCTTTCTCTTGGTTTACTTGTGAACCTGAAGTGGGGACCAGGGTCCCAGTACACACTGGCATAGTAGCTGTGATGTCATCATAACCAGTCAGTACAGCATGTGATTGTAGGCCAGTGAGCAGGGGTGGGGGTGGGGTGGGAGATAAGCATGGGTCTGGTGGCCAGTGAGAGAGACACTGGGCAGATGAAAGGCAAATATATCTGACAATTATTGCTGAGTTCTAATATCGACTGTTCCTGAATTCCTTTTGCATTCATTGACTGGAATTCTACAGTGTAGATCGATCAATTCTTCCCTGGGCGTAGATTTTTCCACTTAGTTCTTTAGATCCGGGTACTAGCTCCTGGCTTATCCATTGTATGTTCCTGGCAGCAGTCTGGCACTGTCACTCCAGAGTTACCTCCAGGTAACCCCTCCAGGCAGCACTTTTTCACTTTCTGGAACCACAGGGGGCTGCATACATCCTGCACTCAAGCGCTTCTTTCAGGAGCCCTGCCATATTGATATTTCCAGGTCCTTTTGGAAGCTACAGCTATTGTAAAACTTGTTGCTAGTAGCTATTGGTGATTGACAGTGCTCTGTGAGCTGGATGAGTCAAAACTCCAGTAGAATCCCTCACAGTGTTTGATTACTGCCACGTTTCTGATGAGAAAGCATGCTAAGAGAAAACTCACATCCATAACTGCAGGAACCGACTCTGAGATGGAAGCCCGTCAAGATTCAGAGTCAGACTCATTCCACTTCTTCAGAACCTGAAGCCAATGTCAAGAATTGTCTTGCCAAAGTGTTGGCCAGGTAATCATCAACCTCCGCTGCTGGAGTAAAATGTTCTACAGAAGCAGTGTGTTAGTCTTTCGTTATGAAAAGCTGCAGTCTCCATGAAAACATGTTCTCTCTCCTTCCTGGGTAAGTGGCTTTGAAGAGTGAGTCCGAGTTTAATTTATGAAACAATCAGAAGGACATGTACTGGCATCACAGAGATGGGTGTCTGGCCACAGGGAACATGGAAGCAGGATGACATCAGAGACGCCAGGGAGAAATGAAGGTACCTGAAATGAATTCCTCCCCTACCCTTCGCTACCATTTTTGAGAACTTCCAAATTTCATCATTCTGACTATATCCTATTAAAATTGGTAAATCCATGCCAAAAGGAATGTTCCTTGGACTATCCCAAGTTTTATTGCTTATTTTCCTTTGATTGGGTGACATGATAGTTTATAATAGAATGGCAGGCTATGGTAACATGGAAAAAACCATAAAATTTAACATTTATGTATTTCCAACTCCTGGTCATATGTCAAAGGGATTTAAAATAGATTAAGTGAGAAATTTATAGCTTTGTATAATCATAGTCACAGCAATAATATTAAAGCTTTCAAAAGGATGAAAGATGGAAAAATATGATGTCAGGTTCTTCAGGTACATAACCTGCCTCAGTGGGGGCCATTGTGACCCATGTGTACGTGAATGTAATCAATGTGACAAAGGGGGACTGGCCTGACATCAGAGGACAGACTCATCTCCTCACTACCCAAGGAAGGACAGAGCTCTCTACCACGTAGTGAGCCAAAAGCCCGAGGTCAGATCTGAGTTCCATTTCTGAGCTGAATATTTGATTTTGATAAATTCCAGACTTTCTACCGTGTCTCTACAGGATGTTGAAACTGACAGCTAGAATAGACACATTAAGTAGCCGACAGTTACTCAGTGCTAGATCTGCCTCTGCTTTATCATGGCAGCTTTGGAGTCATGAATAAACATATAAATGGCCAGGGGTAGTGGAAATCTTGCTTGTAAGGAACATGAAAGGTGAGAGAACAAGCTGGAAGGTGTAGATTAACTATACACCATAGGCAGATGAGAGACCACGCAGATATACACTGTGCACATGCGTATACTTTGTTCATAAAATCGAAAGCAGGATGAATATGTGTATGACTTTGTGTATATATTTGATATATGAGTATTTATATATTTTATATTTTGTGTACTGTTATGAATTAGCTTTCAGAGATAATCACATAATTGTGTGTATCATTTACATGTAAAATATAACAACAATAAAAAGACAATATAATAATATAGTTATATCGCCTCTAAAATATGTATAGAACTATTATATATGTGAATGCTCATATGGTAATTGCTGTATTCCTGCTTCATTATAGCATTTGTTTTCACGAATGTCCCTGTAGAAGCATAGTTCTGTATAAAGAGTATTTTACCTAAACACATCAACAATATATTCTGTGTTTCTAACAAAATGAAAAAGGAAATATCTCTGGCCATTGAAGAACTCTTACTAGATATTTCAGGCTCTCCTAACATGAAGTTGCTCATATTCTCACCCATGTGCAGAACAGAGGTCTCAAAGATCTGTCCCTGCAGGGATGGAAGTGTCAGCCATGCTTACCTGAGGGCCAACAGGGGTGAACTGAACAGCTGGACAGTTGGTGGCGAGGCACAGAGGGTAAACGGTATTTTAGTGACTGAAATGAAAGAGCCATTTCTGGTTTAGAGAAATATCTTGAGGAGTCATTTCCCTTGTGTGAGAGGAGAGCACAGAACTATGCCAAAGGCACCAGGACCACCATTAAGGATGGGGGGTAAAGATGCTATTGAAAATGGGAATGAGCCTAGAAGAGAGTGTGAACTGGATGAGACAAGAGAGTCGATGAGCTACCAGCAGGACCACACATTCTGTCAAGAGAAGTGGTCAACGGACTTAACCTATATTTGGGGCTTTTTGAGATGTTTTCTAATGGTGGCCTTGTGCTTTTCAGGTAGTCCACACTGGCCTCAAACTCATGGCCCTTTTGCCTCAACTTTTCCCTCCCAAGGGCTATTATTATAGGTGCCAGAGGATTTATTAATAGTCAAATTAGCCACTGAATGGTACGGCAATGCCACTCCTCACTTGTCTCCATCAAAGTCACCTATGAAGCGTAATCAGCCTCTTGTTGGCCAAAATAGGAGTGTAAGCTAGAGATTAGGGGTTCTTGATAGTAAGAGTAGTCCACAGCTATAACCCCAGCATTCTGGAAGCTGAGACAGGAGGATTAAGAGTTGGAGGTCAGCTAGCACTACACCATGAGAGCCTGTCAGAAACAAGCGAAGCACAAGGGGTTCTCACAAATCCAGAGAGACTGAAGACACCAGCAGGGTTTGAAGCCAATCTTAGGTAAATTTTAAGACTTGGGATGACTCCAACTAACATCTACATTGTGGTTATAACATTTGAAATGAAATATTTCCCCCCTTTTAGATCCAGAACACAAGGATGCTACCGTGTGAGTGCCTCAGATTTCTTTACACTCATGTCTTCGGATATCCAACACCTTAGATAAGAAGAGTTGCCAAGCCCATCGTAGTCAATGTGAAAACTGTCAGCTTCAAGGTGGCGTCACAGGTGTCAGGGTCTGGTGTGTGTTTCAGGGGTGTGGTGTGAAGGGAGGCTTTGAGGGGAGGCTGCATGTCACAGGTGTCAGGGTCTGGTGTGTGTTTCAGGGGTGTGGTGTGAAGAGAGGCTTTGAGGGGAGGCTGCATGTCACAGGTGTCAGGCAATGGTGGAGGGTTAGGGAGAGAGGCAGGTTGTGGATGAAAAACTGTGCTGTGCGATTGGTTCAGTCCAGAAACTGCCACGGGACACTTTTCCAAGCCACGGTTCACGAAGCACATCATACAGGGACAGCTCAGCAACACAAAGACAGTGAGTCACTTATACAAAGACACTTGCTTGACATACCATCTCACAGAACCAACACGATCAAACAGTCTGCTGTAGCTCTAACTAGTTCATCTAGTAAGTGCCATTCTCTACGCACCCATCAGCCAGAGCATGTCAGCTCTCAAGTAAGTGCTAAGTGACAGTCTTTCAATTACTTTCTGCAGCATTTCTTACCTAAAACAGAATTCCAGCCTTTTGGCCTTCTTTTTGTGCCCCAGAAAGGCCAGAGGCTGTCCTGGCCAGAGCAAGTGTGTCTTGTATTGCGATCCTACTCTTTGTTGTCCAATAAAAACCAAAACAACTGTTTGCATGAAGATTTCTCTGTACATTTTTGCTTGGTGACTTTGGCAGGGGGTGAAGTTGGGAGATGGACTGACAGAGAAGCTAGAAATCCAAAGCTGTAGACAAAGGCTTGGAGCTTCTTGCTCTGGTGTTTCACAGGGAAGCTTCACGCTATAAGGAGTACCAAGGCAACCAAAAAATCCAGAAGAGCCCTCAACACATGCTTAAGTTAGTTAAAAAAGTATGATTAGAAACAAACGTCAGAAATACAAAAATCAAATTTGACTTGAGCAAGCACCGTTTCTGAGACTTAGGCTGGATCCCTTCATGATGCTCATGGATGTAAGTTTTGTTTATTTAGAAAGATGAGTATGACTGAAGGCTTGCACCTATTGGGCCCTGTGGAAGATGTTCTATGTACACCTGAAAATAAGGCCCAGCAGGTCACTGATGGCTAAGTGTGGGAATGTCAACAGCAGTTCTCACAGTTAGGGAGAGGATGGAGACTATGGCAGCTAACTGGAAAGGCTGGCTTGGGAGGGTTCAGACCTATCACTCCTTCCTTTGTGAGCTTTGACTAAGCAGTTATATATTCTGTAACTCTGTTTCTACAAAAAAGGATGTGATATGCTACCTATGTCATTTATTGGATAAAATGAAACTGAAGTGACCAAATCTAAGTAGCCTCTTCATTTGGCCTTATGTACCACATGAAGAACTGTGGTACTCATAATAGAAAATACTTGGTTGTGGTTTTTTTTTTTTCATTATAAAACATGGTATACATGTGTCTTTAGCCAGTATTCTATTGCTGTGAAGAGACACCATGACTGTGTCAACTCTTAGAAAACATTTAATTGGGGCTGGTTTACAGGTTTAGAGTGTTAGTCCATTATTATGGCAGAAAGCATGGTGGTACACAGGGAGACATGGTGCTGGAGAAGTAGCTGAGAATTCTACATCCAGATCTGTAGACAGAAGGAAGAGAGACTCTGGACTTGGCATGGGCTTTTGAAACCTCAAAGTCTAGCCCCAGTTACACATTTCCCCCAACAAGGCCATACCTTTCAAATAGTACCACTCCTTGGTGATCAAGCATTTGTATCCATAAACCTGTGGGGGCCATTTTCATTCAGACCACTATAACATATGAAGTACTTATGGTAATGTCATTCACACAAGTATCACCATTTTTAGATGATGATATTGACAGCAATGATAATCAGAAGTACCACTAAATCATGCTTATGTAACCAAAAAAGAAAACACAGGTAATATTAAGGAGAAAAAAATAATGAGGAGGGAGGTTTAAGTGGGGAGAGGAAGGGAGGAGGGATAATTAACACTAAGGATGGTCGAAAAGCCATATGGAAACCTATCTTATAAGCTTCATATATATACATATATATGAAGACAATTATTCATATAAAGAACTTAACTGGAGTTACCCTACACAAGTGGTGATACTCATCCCAGAAGCCATAGAGTGCCAAATAAAAAGGCCAGTGCCAGGTGTGGCCTACTATGATGGTTTGTTTCTGTCAACTGGATACAAACCAGAGTCACTTGGGAACAGGGAACTTCAGTAAGGCACTGTCTTTGTCTCAGTAGCCTATGGGCTTGTCTGTAGAATGAGTGTCAGAGGAGTGCTCAGACACAAATGGGATACCCATAGTGCCCTCTCCTCGAGGCTCAGAGATCAGTAAAGAAGGGTGGGCAGAAAGGTTGGAAGAGCCAGAGTTCAAGGATGACTGTGGTGAAACAGTGCTCTCTGGATAGGACAGGACGATTGCATTCACAAACTCACAGCCAATGTGACTTGCTTGTACAAGATGGTCAACATTTGTATTAGTTATATTTCCATTGCTCTGACAAAACACCATGACCAAGGCAACCTACAAAAGAAAATATTTTATTAGGTTTGCGGTTTCAGAGAGCTAGAATCCATAATGGTAGAGCAAAGACATGGGGGCAGAAACAGCTGAGAACTCATGTCTTGATCCGAAAGTAGGAGGAAGAGAGAGAGAACTAACTAGGTCTGGCATGAGCTTTTGAAACCTCAAAGCTCATCCCCAGTGACACACCTCCTCCAACAAGGCCACACCTCCTAAATAGTCCCACAAACTGAGGATCAAGCATTGGAACCTATGAGTCTATGGGGGACATTCTCATTCAAACCATCACAATATTCTAGCTTGGAAGGGGAAGGAGTTATCCTAACTGAGGGTCAATGGAAGATTGATGGCTTCCAGGGGAAGGAGATCAAATTTTCTTTAGGGGCATGGCTCCTGGTAGGGTGACCATGCTCCTGTGGATGGCGCTACATCCAGGAGTATAAATAAGAGTAATAAAAAAAAAGACATGAAGTGGAGGAAATAGTTATAGAGTTAGAGCAGGATGAGTTTGGGATAAATGTAAATAAAATACATTGTATAAAATTTTCAAAGAATTTTAAAAGTGATACTAAAAAAAAGGAGCTACTCAAAAGAGTTGTCTTTTAAAAAATATTTCTAGTAAGTCACCTTTGGGTAAGAAATATCAAGCCACACTTAAGAAGGAAGCATGTGCACATTTTGAAAGAATTTTCAGTAAATACATCAAAGGAAAAGAGGTAGTATGTTCCATGTAATGTTATCTACATGGAACCTGGTAGTGTTATCAATTCAAAGATGAAGTTATACTCACACCAATCATTTGACCACCAGGGAGAAGGATGAAGAGAAGTGACCCATGGCCGGGTGAGATGCTTAGGGATTGAAAATGCTGCCACCACGTCTGGACCTGAATTCCATCTTGGGACACACGGTAGAAGGAGAGAACCGACGCCTGCAAGTTGTCCTCTCGTGCGCACTGTGGTATGCGAGTGTGTGTGCTTGAGCATACACAAACATAAATGCCCAGTCATTCCATTTATACCTCTGATAGGTCAAGCACCCTGCTCAGAGCTAAGAAGCCATGAAGATCCACTCTCCTGTGAACTGACTTTTGATCAGGCTTGTCTGCATCTGACAATTGTACTTCTAGGAAAATATTTCAATCAACATTTAAACTCATGTTTAACAAATGAGCCCATTTTCACTATTTTACTTTATAATCTGAAAGCACTTGGAAATTCCTTGTATAAAATAAGTGAGAGTAAATTGAGAAAAGAATATGTGTGTATCCAAGCTGGGTCACAGTAGCCAAGAGGCATATGTGACACTTGTCCTGCTGGGGCTGGGAGAGCACTGAAGGTAGATGGACACACAGAAGAAGCTGCAGGATTTTTGTGAAGCAACATCTACCCCTAATCACATGAAAGACAAAATGACAGGGACACGCAGTGATGGAATTGTTTCTCTGCCAACATTTTACTTAGGAAGTTCTTTCGGAATCCCACTCAGAAATAAAAGCAACAGAAAGCCTCTCCCATCTCTGCGATGCAACACTGGGCACTCAGTTATGTGAAGAATTCGGTGAAGTATGTGCCTGAAATCGGGGACCATGATCAAACCATCCAGAGCCACCGACACCGTTGCTTGATCTCCTCTTTCATCCTTTACAACCCACCAGAATTCTTTGCATTACTTGTGCATCGGTTGTGCTGGTATCGAATGTACATCAAGATGGTAATTTATGGACTGAGAAAGCCTTTGCCAGTGGACATGGCTCCTTCTAGTATTTACGCACTCCATCCCGGGGCCTCAGGCCATGCCCCTGCTTACTTATCCTCTAGTCTCTTTCATTTTGTTCTTAAGGTCAGTTTAAAAGATTTGGCAGCAAATCCTAAAAGTAGCATGCTTAAAGGATTTGACTAAGAAATAATTAAATATGAAATTTAATATTGGAGATGGGTCTTCCTTCCCTAATCTGTGTCTGTGATATAATAAATTTATATTACACACTCTCATGTTCAGATATCTAAGCAATATAACATGTGCTGGGCTGATTTTCCTCCTCCTCCTCCTCCTCCTCCTCCTCCTCCTCCTCCTCCTCCTTCTCTTCTTCCTCTTTTTCATAATGGCGAAACTGGACTAAGATAAACATTTTTGGAAGTTGAAAACTAACATCCTGTTGTTACATGGCATTAGCAAATTGTGATAGAAAGAGATTTAAAAATCTTTGACTCAGGACATGAAATCGATAGCTAGTATTGAGAGTGGCCTGAATTTTTCTGATTTGGCATGGAGCTTTAATCATTCAACTTAAAAACAAAACAAAAACATAAAACAATCGCACCTTATATTTAATATGTACGTTGAGCATGCTCTCTGCGACTTGATATATGAGCTTGGAAGTACTTAGATGGTTCCCATTCCTCTCCTTATTACTGTTTAAAAGTTTATGGGCATTAAAGTTCTGGAAGTATTAAATGCCAGATCACCCTGATTATCATCCAGACTCACAAGAGAACAAGCTTCATGGCTGTTTGTTTCTCAACACCCATGCCTGAAAGCGCTGTGGGCTGTGTGCTTACATGTACGTGGGCCCACCAATCAGCACGTAGGGAAACAGCTGTTCTCTTCCATGACCACCACCTGGCAAGTCCCAACCCTCATATTTGAGTGTATTTTGACCATGTCTAAAGAGATCAAAAGAAATGCTGGAATGCTTCAGTGATAAGACCAATTCTTTCTGCTCTAACACCTTTTAAAATCGCAGTGTATAGTGGAATGTCTTAATCTGTATATATAATTGGAGAATATATATTTATACAAGAGATAAAAATATACACAAATAATACAGTTAAATATAACTCTATATTTGCTTAAAAGACAGTGGTACCTAAAAGACAGTTTTCTTCTTATTAGAAAAAATGATATTTGAATATAAATTCAAACTTCTTTAGCTATAAAGAGAGGAGCAGACAGCTATGGGAAGGGCAGGCATTTCGGGTGTGTTTACTGTGTAAAGAAGGGAGTCTGTGAGGATGTTCCTGATGGGAGAAATCACATCACAACGTATATCAAGATACCATGTTGTAGACCTTAGGTGTTTACAGTTTAAAAGAGTAAAGATTCTTTAAAAAAAATGGCAGATATTTAAGGGTAGAAACAATTTGAGAAAGCGGTGGGTGACCAAGTGACCTCAGAGTTAAAGTCATGGGAAGACTGGATGCCTAACTGTAGACAGCCATGGAGAGACTCTTGGGTGGAAATGCTGGTTTTCCTTATCTGCTTCCCCCTTTGTGTGTGTGTGTGTGTGTGTGTGTGTGTGTGTGTGTGTGTGTGTGTGTGTGTGTGTGTGTGTGGTGTATGCATGTGTGGTGTCTGCATGTGTGTGAGGTCAGCATGACTCCAGGCATGGGTCTGACTGGGCAGCACTGACACATGGACACATACACACACACACACACACACACACATGAAAACTGAATCAGGTGGACTGGGCTTTCTGATGGAGAAACCTCAGCACCTCAGAAGCTCAGAATGTTTATTAAATACGGAGAGGCAGAGTTATTGCATACAGCTGGTCAAGGAGGTGGGGCTTTTAGATATAGATAAACAAGGGCTTACGGTGTGCCTGTGGATCAAAGAAGCAGGTTTAGCAAATCTCAGTGGTACAGTCTCTATAGGGAACAGTTTTCAAGCTGTAAACATCCAGAGGGGAGAAATCCATGTTGGAATTTTCTGCACACACTGTCAACATCCACACATGGACCAGAAGGGAAGGCTTGGCCATTCTCCTGTGCATCTGAGGCTGCGGTTCTTGACATGGTAATAACATACATTCACTCAGGACCTCACACACTTCCTCTGTTCCCCATGTGTGTGTGTGTGTGTGTGTGTGTGTGTGTGTGTGTGTGTGTGTGTGTGCGCGCGTGTGTGTGTGCCCATGCTGGAGACACAGGCATTTCATGTCACATCGACCCTTTCCTCCAAATGTAAAGACCTACTGAGTGAAAGAACAGCTTTATCATTTAAAACCACCAACAAAAGAAAAAGAGTAGGCCATACTTCTCAAGTAGTTGTGTGGAAGTGCTCCGCATCAAGCATCCCTTAGTTGTCTCTTACTTATTACACATACCTGAGAGTGCTTTCCAGTGTCTTGGGACTAGGCCTTTCCTTCTCAGGCTGGCCTGAAGCTGACACACCGGTATGGGTACAAACTTAAGGAGGCATGAACAAAGCGCACAGTGGAGATCTGCCCTCTTGCCTTAGGTTGGCAGTATGGCTCTGCATGGGGCCGCCTCTTTGTCTGTGTTTAAACGTGCCTTAGTATTTTATTCTTCATGAACTTTTCTCCACTCATTTATCTTTTTTTTTCTTAATTGCTGCCCTAGAGTATTATTCATCTTCATTACTAAGATATTTTTCTTTTGGTCTCTTACATTTTGAACTCCAGGTAAGTGCCTTGACTGCTTACCATAAAGTCCAGCCCTGGTCCTCAGAAGACAAATGTCTTCCTAAGGAAAATCTATCCATACCTCAGTTAACTCAATAACTGGGAAAAGAGTTTGCTCAGATGATGGATTTTGTTTTAACTGGGCATTCATCTGCTGAAATGGTAAAATTGCCTGAAAGAAAAACGGATTTATGGCTACCACCCTCCCAATGGCTAAAGGGATTTTTATCCATGGAACACTTGTTCATTTACACAAAGTTTTATGGGTTGATCGCTTAGCCTCGTACTTTCAAAAATATTTTCCTAACCACAAAATTTTAATCTAGCAACCAGATGTTAACCACGATGTCACTCCTTTTAAGTACGTTACGTTAAAAAAGATGCAAATACGTTCCGGTTTCAGTGCCCACCTCCAAAGTATTAGGAAACTGCTGCTCTTATTGTCATGGCATTAAAAAAAGAAGAGAAGTGGCTGGAAAAAGCTGAAAACCAGAAAGCCAGTTGCTTTTCTTAGATGTGTGAGAGTACTGAGTCACCAGGGAAGACTGTCACCCAGGAAGACTGTCACTCGGCACCTGAACAGTCGGTCAGTCCTGAGAGACAGCTGCGATCTCCTTGCCTGGGGCAGAGCTCACTGGAGATGCCGACTAGACGGTAATTTGAAGGATTTCAGGAGGCTAAGTTTATAGAAGGTCAATAGAGAGTGAAGAAGCTCTGCTTCATCAAGTCTGACAGAAAGGATGCCAGCAGGTTCTCAGGACAGGATCCAAGAAAAATCACCTTGTGTTCTTGGCATGAGGAAAAGTGAGCTAACACTTTTGAAACATGCCCAGTGTGTTTTCCATGACCAAGACTCGCTCTCTAGTGAGAGTTCATCAGAACCAGCTCACACAGAGGGAAGGGTGACTGCCCCCAGTTCCAGCATGTGCTGACCTAAAAGGTTTCTCCTAAAAGGGGGAGGGGAAAATGGTAAGAAATATTTACAACAGTAATCATAGCTCATGGACACAAAGAGTTTGAGATTAGATGGTAAAAATGTAGACTGCTCCTCACCAGCTCTCCTCACCACTGTATTGACGCGATGCAGAGAGATTGAGACTGAAGATGCTACACGAGAGAGCTCTATTGCAGAAGAAATTCTCAGGGACACCGATGCCAAGAGATAGGCTAGCTTCTCATACCACGGACACAGAAAACAGGAAGTGATGCCTGGCCTCAGACCATCAACGTAAGATGTCCACTATCCTTCTAACAGCTTGGTTACTTCAGTTCTTACTCAATACACCAAGTCCAGCTTTCAATAGAAACTACAAGGCATCCTGAGTGGGCAGAAAACAAAACAAAACAATAAAACCATCTTAAATGACAAAGCATCAGAAGACTCAGAAATAAAAAAAATCACAGTAATTCATATATTAATGTTTTTATATATTTATGTAATAATTAATTATATAAAATATATAATAATTATATTAATAATTTTATATCAATGATTTTAATGTAAAAAGTAGACAAAGGTTAGGGGGGAGAGAGAGAGAGAGAGAGCGAGAGAGAGAGAGAGAGAGAGAGAGAGAAGAAGGAAGAGAGAAAATTTTGGAAATCTAAACTAGTATGACAGAAATGAAGAATGTTCTCATCCTAGGCTGGACACAGCTGAGAAAGGAGTCAATCATCCCCAAACTAGTAATATAGTCCTAACTAAAATATAAGTTGGGAAAAGAATTAAAATATAGAGCTTTATGTCCAGGAACTTTATTTTTTATTTTTAACTTTTTAAAGCAAGTGCAATTTCTCTCTCTCTCTCTCTCTCTCTCTCTCTCTCTCTCTCTCTCTCTCTCTCTCAAATAACTTTTTCATACAACATATTCTGATGAAGGGGAGTCAGTCACATATTTGGAATACTATGGGGCGATAATAATGGCTGAGAATTTTCCAGAATTAATGGCACAGCAAATAGTAGATTCAGGATAATAAGAGAATGCCAAGTGATGTAAATATGTGTGTGTGTGTGTGTGTGTGTGTGTGTGTGTGTGTGTGTGTGTGTGTTTGTGTGTGTGTATTCATTATTCACCCTTTTGAATCTGTGTTATCTGACTTAATATAATTTTTAGGTCTATCCATTTTCCTACGTATTCCATAATTTCATTTTTCTTTATAGTTAAGTACAATTTCACTATGTGTATATATCCCATTTTTATTATCTACTCATCTGCTGATGAACAGCTGACGCCACTTCCTTGCTATTGAGAATAGAGCAGCAGTAAGCATTGACAAGCCAATATCTCTATGGTGGGACATGGAGTCCTTTGGTAGATCGCTTTACTTTATTTTATTTTATTTTTTTTTTTAGTAGTTGAAATTTCAAGAAGGAAAAAAAAAAAGAAGCAGTGGTATACAGCTGAGCTGAGCAGCATTATAACCAACCTGACTGAGTGGGTTTTTGTAGAATTGTTCATCCAACAACCGCACAGCACACAGCACACATGCTTCTCAAGATGATGCAGGGACTATGACCAGAGAGAAGTCATAAGCATACCTTAACTCAACTTTATCATATTATAAAAACAATAGGGACCCTGTGCTGGCTAGTTTTATGACACCTTGACACAAGCTGGAGAGAAGATGCCTCCATGAGATCAGGCTGCAGGCAAGCCTGTAGGGCATTTTCTTAATTAGCGATGGAGGTGGAGGGCCCAGACAATTGTGGGTGGGGACACTCCTGGGCTGCTGGTCCTGGGTTTTAAAGGAAAGTAGACTGAGCAAGCCACAGAGAAGCAAGCCAGTAATCAGCACTCTTCTATGGCCTCTGCACCAGCTCCTGACTCAGGGTTCCTGCCCTGTTTGAGGTCTTGCCCTCATTGCTTTTGATGCTGAACTGTTTGTTACATGGAACTATGAATGAAATAAACCCCTTTCTCCCCAAGTTGCCTTTGGTCATGATGTTTCGTCATAGTAATAATAACCTTAACTAGGAAAGAACCTATGGAAGATGTTTTCTGGCCAAGACAGGCTTAAACCACAAATCAATAACAAATAATAGTTGAAAATACTTTAATACCTAGATATTAAATAAGATACTTCTAAAGAACACATTGGTAAGTACCATCAGAAATTGGGAGTTACTTGTGTTTACTGAAAATTACAATACAACTTACCAACATGTGTGAGATTCAGTGAGAGACTTGCCTGATGGGAAAATTTCAGTTTTAAATGCATTAGAGAAAATGGCTGAGGATTTACTATGCTATTAACCTTATGACTATTTTACAATGTGTGTGTATTAAATCACTAAACTGTATATCTTAAAATGTATACTTTTTACTTGTCAAATACACAGCAATAAAGTTTATAAAAATAAATTATATTATAAAAAATAAGAAAGATCTAAAAATCAATAGCCTAAACCTTAAAGTGTTAGCTTAAAGTAACTTTAGGGAATTAGAGAAAGCAGAGTAATTTACATCCAGTAAAACTGGGACACAGATATTATACATGATAGAAGAGAAAATGGCACCATAAGCCTAAAAAACAAAACAACAACAACAAAAAAAAATTCCAAAGAACTGGGGGTAAAAGACCTTCTTGGAACTGATATGCATTCAGGGGAGGGTGCAAGATGTGAGACTCAAGGCACAGGGCATGGGGCTTGGAGCATGGGGCACGGGACGCAGGGCTCATACACACCAGCTGTTTTCCTATGCCCGAGTAAGGGACTACTGAAACTTTTAATTCATATTTGCACCAGAGACTATGTATCTATAATTCTAACAAAATTCATATAAAACCCATGGGAAAGAAGGTACAAAAGTGTACTGAAAGAAATCAGAAGAGATCTAAGTGGGTGGAGAGAAGCTCCATGTTGACAGATGTGAAGACAGGATGTCAGGAGGACATTCGCTGTTCTCACCTTACATGACCTATGCACCAAGCAATTCTCACCTTTCCCCTAAGCACACCTCCGTTTCTTCTTTCAAAATAGCATCTTGATATGTAGCCCATGCTGGCCCAGTACTCACTAGGTAGCTCTGGTAGTCTATGTACTGTGGCACTTCACCTTCCTCAGACTCTAAGTGCTGAATCACAGGCTTATGCCACCATGCCTGGCTTATAGTCAACAGTCTTAATCTACTAGTGGGCTGTTTTGTAGAAATCAACCAACCTGAACTTTGTATAGAAAGAAAGACTTGAAGTAGCCAACAGAAGAACAAAACTGGATGCCACACTACTTAAAGCTCTGGTAACCAGGACTGATGGAAGAATGGAAGCTGTCGTCACACAGTTGACTGGGCTTTGATGGAGGAGCAAAGTCACGCTGTGGAGGAAGGATGCTTTATCTCAATAAATGGTGCAGAATCAGCTGGACATGCATTTACTACTGGTGAGATGCCCGTGCTCCCCTGGATGGCTTCATATCCATACACACATGGGTAGCTCTAACTGGATTTAGTGGGTTATCAAACAAACAAATTCATATGAAGTTGGGGAATTGTGTGTGCTGTGAGAGGTATGAGGGGAGGTGGGGTTGGGTAGATGTGATGGTATTTCATTGTATATATGTCTGAATTTCTCAAAAACTAAGAAAAATTAAGGAAGAATATTGACACAGATTTGATACTTTCACAAACTAACACAAAATGAATCATAGACCCAAATGTAAAGCTCAAGACTACAAAGCTGGAGGGTAACACAGAGGAGATCTAAGTGATTCTGGGCCAAGTGATCATGGTTTCCTACAATATAAAAACAGGAGTAAGAGAAAAATCCATGATGATCAAATTTCATTGCAACTAAAATCTTCAAGGCAGTCAGTGCAAACTGGTAATCTGAAATCCATGAGTACTGTGGCATGCGTATTCCCTCCCCACACATCATGTATATACATACACACACACACATAATAATAATAATTCCTTAAAAATTACAGGATCTCATTCTATTAAAATCACTATTAGATGAAAGCATAAGCCCCAGACTAGGAGAAAATACTTGTGGAAATCATATCTGATAAAGCATGTATCCAAAACACACAAAGAACTCTTAAAATTCAACAATAAGAACAAAAACAACCCAATAAAAAGAAAGTGGGCAATATATCTGAAGGGACATTTCACACAAGAAGATGTAAACCTGGAAGCCAACCACATGAACAGACACCAAAATCGTTTGCAAATTCAAAACATAAATTCAAACCATGAGCTGCTGCTACACACCCAAGAATGTCTAAAATGTTGGAGTGACAGCATCACGTGTCATTGAGCATTGGAATAACAGGAACACTGGAATATTGATGTTGTGATGCAAAACTGGCCCAGCTCTTCTAGAAGATAGTTTCATAGTCACTCATGAGCAAAATATATCCATACCATGGAATCCAGCATTGTGGCTTTTAAGTATTTACTCAACAAATTTAAAAGCTAAATAGTGCAGAACCTAAGACAAATGTTTATAGCTACTTGATTCTTCTATGTCAAGAACTAAAACAAACCAAGATTCCCTTCAGTAAAGAATGACTAAATATTGTGTGGTATTATAGAATAATTATTTAGCACTAAAAATAAATGATCTAGTATGCCATGGGAACACATGGAAGGAACTTAGGAGAATAGTTCTAAGAGAAAGAAGCCATTCTTAAAGGCTTCCTGCTGTGTTATTCCAGTTACAGGGTATTCTTGGCAGGGTGAAATTAGACAGTTAAAACCATTGGTTGAAGGGTGAGGAGAATGAATCAGTGGTATGAGTGTATATGCTCTTGCAGAGGACCCAAGTTCAGTTCCTAGCACCCATATTGGCCAGCTCATAACTGCATGCATTGACATCTTCTGGTCTCTGAGGGCACCTGCACATTTATTTGCATCATTAAACCCATATATATATATATGGAGAGAGAGAGAGAGAGAGAGAGAGAGAGAGAGAGAGAGAGAGAGAGAGAGAGAGAGAGAGAGAGATTGGGTGACTAGTGTTCAGAGAAATAAAGGGTGGTGAAACTCAGTGAGTTTTTTTGAGAAGGCCAAATAATCCTATATAATATTGTCAAGGTGAACACATGACTTTACACATTGGTCAATGCCTGTGAAACATGAAAGCACAGAGTGGAGCTTAATATCTGAAAAAAATGAAAATAGGTATGTTAGGTATCTAGAGAGCATTAGGAATGAAGACTGAAAAGGGTCTAATTTTATTATAACAAGTAAGAAAACACTAGAGAAAGTTTAGAGGATGTGGAAGAGGATGGCCAGGCAATTATAAAAACAAATCACATGTAAAACTAAAGGCAAGAAGACTCAAAACAATGTCCCAACTCAGCTTGGGAAGGCTGTTTCCCACACAGATATGGGCCAATGATTCTGATGCTGAAATATATGGAAAATTGGGTAAATGGATGATGACTGGTGGTAGCCAGGAGTTTTGGATTTAAAATGGGCTCTCAGATATACTGAGGAAGAATATGCAGTAAAGCATGTAAGAATGGGTAGGAGTTGAAGGCACTAATGTGAGCCATATTAGCTCATACTATTAGCTATGGAAGTATTTGCAAACACATCCACATTTCTGGGTTAGTGTATACACATGTATCTTGTCTTCTGAACAAGGTGATAGGATATAGAAGTGACAATATTCTAGTAGTGATGAGCTCATCTGAATCCCAGAGTTTGGCTTCTGATCCAAATCTCCCATCAAAGGAATCTGAGATCCCAGAGAAATGGCTGAATCAAGAATTGTGGGAGGAAATGTGAAAAGTCATCATGGAGACTGTGGCAGCTTCAAAATGGAAGGGAACTCCCAGGAGCAAGAAAAAGGGAAACTCTGCACTGCTGGGAGTATTGCAAAAGAACCCAGGACCCCTCTAAAAGAACTTCTGATGGTTGGTCTGGGATGATGAGGGCACCAAAACTAAATAAGATAGCACAGGATTATAACTCAAACTGTAGATATCCAATGTCTACATGTATATAAATAAAGGGAGATAGAAGGACAATTGCTTTGGCAGAAGAAATCTAAGTAATTTAGGTGAATGCTCTGTGCTCTCAGGGAGGAGGGCTATAACTCCTCACTCTGGAGTCTGGGCGGTGCAGAGTGACTTCCATGTGAAGGGGACACCCACAATTCCCAGGAAAGCACTGAATAGACTCTGCCTAAGCCAAAGGACCAAATCAATGTCAGTAGTAGTGCCACATAGGTCATTCCCTTAAAATAGCCAACTTCTGTGGTCTTCTGCTCTAAGACCATGCCAAAAGTCTACAAGTGAAATAACCCCCAAATGAACTCTAATGGAGGCATGTTCTAACCAGAATTCCTCCACAGCACGGAAAACCACGTAAAATTGTCACATCCAGGGCTGCATGAGGAGAAGAGATGGATGAAAGAATGTACTCTCCTGCATGGCTTCATGATAAGGTACAAGCCTTGGAAAGACTTACTGTTGATAAGATACAAGCCTTAGAAAGACCCACTAATGAAACTAAGAAAAGTATTCATAAGTAGACAGAGGAATTTAGAGCAGAAACTACTGCACCATTGCATGATGAAACTGAAGAGAAGCTGTCCAAGGTTATTAGAAAACCAATATTAGTTTATCCAGTTACTATACAAGAACTACAAGCAGATGATAGGCACCCCTGAGGTTATTCAGAAGTTAACTGGAATCCTGTAGAAATGTTAGATATGAGGAGATTTAGGGAAGCAGTCATTTCATATGATATGCATTTACCCTATGTGAAGCAGATATTAAATTCCTGGGTAATTCAGAACAGAATTATCCCTTAAGACTGGAAAGATTAAGCTACAGCAATATTAGAAGCTGGTACTCAGTTACAACAGAGAACATGGTGGAAAGAGGAAGCTAGGACTATAAAACAACAGAATAGGGCTAGAGGTATTGATATTTCCCAGGACCAGTTTCTGGTGAAGGTCCATGTGCTGAATTGTAAAGACACTGTGAACGACCACATCTTGACTTTATGTTGTTTAGCAGCTTTGAATGCTTGGGACAAGGTTGAAGAACAAGAAAGAGGACTGAGTCATTTACTAAAATTATACAAGGCCCAAAAGAAGCCTTCACTGATTTTTTGCAAAGATGGACTTTAGCTGTAAATTTAATAATATCAGATCCAGAAGTTATACAAATATCAATTAAAACTTTGACTTTTGAAATGCTAATTCAGAATGCAAAAGAGTGAATAGGCATTTAAACGTAAGATCAGCACCCATAAATGAATGGTTCCAAAATACAGCTGATATTTGATCTCATACTTATGATGCTATTTTGAGAGGAAAAGTGATTTCTAAAAATTTTAAGAAAAATCAAAATCTCAGATGTCTTAATTGTGGTAAACTATGTAGTATCTAGGGGTCCCACAGTTTAGCTACATCCAGCATGGGATATCTGAGGGGAAAAAAAAAAATCTATGAACACTATGTTCCTATGTCTGTTAAGTTTATTCCTCTAAGACAAAATTCTATCAATTCAGCTATAGCTCCACCAGACATTCAAGGCAGGAATAACTCTAGACATACCAAGCTCTTTATCCATCTACTTTATTTCTCTGGGATAAAATCCTGTTTCCATAGCCTCAGTTTTATCCAGTTTTCTAGTTCATAGTCCTGCTAACAACTAACTCCTATGCTTCCAGCCTCATCTTCGTCCTCTGTATCCTCTTTCTCCATCTCTGCTACTCTCTACTCCTGGCACTCAGAAAACTCTACCTCTATTCTTTCTCGACATACCATTCTGTCTGTCTCTACAGAAAATGGTTGCCCTTTCTTTCCCTCAGTATGGGTTCTCTGCCTCCTCAGGAATTTTATTCTACCTCTCACCTCAATATGTAAAAACCTCTTTTGTTCTCAGTCAGTTGCTCTGGAGAGCCACTAGGCCTCAAGGCAAGGAGATGGCCTGAGCTTCATTTGCACAAGAAACAATGCTATGTGTCTCACACCAGCTTGTCTCCTAAGCTCAAGTGTGGGGGGGGAGTTAGTAATTTAATAGTTCAGCAGGTCTGGAGAGCTAAACTGTTTGCCAATTGGTCTGGGCACACAAGAATTTCATAGCAGAAGACAGCTGAAATAGTAAAGACTGGATATCATCAAATATTCATAATAAATGGCTTGCCTCTTGAGAGGACCCTTGGCCAGTCAAGGTATAGCTTTAACACATAGCTGGATCTCTATAATATATTCTTGTGGTCTGCAAGAGTAAACAAGGTCATCTGAAAAGGGACTATAGGCAAGATGTTCCTGGAAACATTTTCTCTAAAGATAATTCAAACAGAAGGCCCCAACCTTCTGTAGTATGCAGGTGTGGCAAAGGCTGGCATTGGACTAATGAATGCAAGTCAACAAGGTACATGCAAGTAACCCTTTGCCATCAGGAAACATCTTAGAGGGCTTTTTGCAGGCTTCAATATTAAATTTGGGTTAGTCATTCCATGTCAGCATTGGAGAAACTCATCTGCAGAGTAGTTAAGAGACTTAATGCCTGTTGTTAAAAATCATACTGTTATGAATGATAGAACAGCTTCACTAGATAAAAATAAAGCTTCAGGAGAGACCATAAAACAAGTATTTTGGCAAACTTTTATAAATGATCAAAGACCAAAGCAAAGAATATGAATAAATGGCATTGTAACTCAAGATTTAGTTGTCATAGATGCAGATGTGACAATAATTTCACCAAAATCTTGGCATCCAGATTAGCCTCTTCAGGAGGTAAATGTTCAGCTTCTAGGGATTGGAAATCTCAGGTAAATCTAACTACAAGGTGGGTCAAGTATATAGGGTCAGAAGAATAGACTGGGAAATTAAAGACTTAAGTGGCTAACATAGCAATGAATTTATGGGGATGTGATTTGTTACAGAAAGGGAAAACACAGATTAACATTTCTTTAATCTTGGAAACAAATTACAAAATAAAGAATGCTTCTGAGAGAAATATTAGAAGGTATTATCAAGAACTGTCACTGACCATCCAAGTTGTACATAAGCAGGACATAACAACTGTTGATCTTTCAAAGATACTTACAGCCCTACCTTTCAAATGGTTAACTGACAAATCTATCTGGGTGGAAAAATGGCCTCTGACATCAGAAAAATTATCAGCACTAGAACAGCTGGTATAGGATCAACTAAATGCTCAACATATTGAATATTTGGCCAGTCCTTGGATTTCTCCTATATTTGTCATTAAAAAGAAATCTGGAAAATATAGAATGGTAATATATCTGAGAGCTATTAACAAGGTGATCCAGCCAATGGGTTCTTTACAGCCTGGAATTCCCTTGCCTTCTTTATTACCTAAAGGATGGTCTATTTTAGTGATTGATTGAAAAGATTGCTTTATTACTATACCTTTACAAGAACATAGTAGAGAAAATTTCACCTTCACAGTGCCTACTTGTAATAATTCTTAGCCTGTTGAAAGGTATCAGTGGAAATTTGTGTTGATATTGTGTCAGTATCTGTACTTGTGTCAATAATTTGTACAACAGTCATTAGGAATAATTCATAAATAGTTTCTTTAATTTATAATTTACCATTAGATGGGTGGTACCTTACTAGCTGATTCAGATGCACCTTAGAAAAAGATGTTTGATGAAGAAAATTTTGCCTTACTAGGGATTACAAGTTGTTCCTGAAAAAATGCAAAGAGGAGATACATCTTAGTTTGGATTTTTATTGCTGTGAAGAGACACCATGACCATGGCAAGTCTTAAAAAGAAAACATTAAATTGAGATGGCTTGCTTATACTTTCAGAGGTTCTGTCCACTATCTTCATGGTGGTATGCAGGCAGACATGGTGCTGGATCTGAGAGTGCTACATTTTGCAGGCAAAAGGAAGTCAACTGACAGTCACATTGAGGGAAGATTGAACCAAAGAGACCTCAAAGTCCACCCCCACAGTGACACACTTCCTCCAACAAGGCCATACCTCCTTATAGTACAACATGTTCTCTTAGGGGGCCATTTTCTTTCAGACCACCGCAAGATTCTATTAATTACCTAGGATATAAAATAGGTTTACAAGAAAATTCAACCACAGAAAGTACAAATCAGGAGAGATCAATTATAAACTCTTAATGATTTTCAAAAATTACTGGGAGATATTAACTGGCTATGGCCCACAATTGGATTAACAACTCAAGAACTAAGTAATTTATTTCAAATCTTACAAGAAGATGAGGACTTAAATAATACAAAAAAATTATCAGCTGAAGCTGAGAGAGAATTGGCTCTTGTAGGAGAGACATTACAGGATGTACATGCAAAATGCTTTGATCCATAGCTTGATTGTATCTTAGTCATACTACCTTCTATGCATTCCCCTATAGGAATTCTGATGCAGAGAGAGGATAATATCTTAGAATGAATATTTTTAGCATACACAAATACAGATAAAAATTAAAGACTTATGTAGAAAAGTTTTCTGAATTGATTCTAAAAAGAAAATTGAGACTTTGTCAATTAATAGGAATGGACTCAATAGAAATTATAGTATCTTTTATTAATGCTAAAATGTCCTGATTATGGGCAGAAAATGAACATTGACAAAGAGTTTGCAGTAATATTTTGGAAGAGATTAGCAGTAATATTTTGGGAGAGATTAGTAATAATATTCCAAAAGTAAGAGACTTCAGTTTATAAAAAGAACTAATTGGATCCTCCCTCACATTGTATAAGGAACACCAATTTCTGGAGCTCCTACACTCTATACTAATGCAAATAAATCAGGAAAGTCAGTTTATGTCAGGAAAAATAAGTAAAGTGATTCAAAGCCCTTATGATTCAGCTCAAAATTAAGAATTATATGCTAGTCTCATGGTATTATTAAAATTTCCAGAATCTTTTAATGTAGTTACTGACTCTCAATATGCAGAAAGAGTTGTTTTACATATTGAAACAACTGAACTTATTCCAGATGATTCAGGATTAACTATGTTTTTTATTGAATTACAACAAATAATCAGAAATAGAAATCATCCATTGTATATAACATATATCAGATCCCATATGGGTCTATCAGGCCCTCTAGCACAAGGCAATGATGAAATTGATAAACTATTGGTAGGAAATGTACTAGAAGCCTCAGAATTTCATAAGAAACACCATGTTAATAACATAGTTTTGAGGAAAGATTTTTTCTATCACTTGGCAACAAGCCAAGGAAATTATAAAGAAATGTCCTACTTGTTCTTTGTGTAACCAAACTACATTACCTGCAGGAAGTAGCCCAAAGGGTATTCAAAGAAATAAAATTTGACAAATGGATGTGTTTCATTTTTCAGAGTTTGGAAAATTAAAGTATCTGTGCCATACCACAGATCCATATTCAGGATTTCAATGGGTAACTGCTTTGAGTTCCAAAAAGGCTGATTTTGTAATGGTACATTTATTAGAAGGTATGGCCATTATGAGAATACCTGTACAAATTGAGACTGACAATGTTCCAGCATATGTCTCCAGTAAAGTGAAACAGTTTTTAAAAAATATTATAACATAAAGCATATTACAGGTGTTACAGGTATACTGCACAATCCTAAAGGACAACGAGTTATATATAGAAAGACCTAATTGCACTTTAAAAGTTATGCCTAATAAACAGAAAGAGGTAATAAAGATACCCAGAAATAGATTACACAATGCTTTATTAACTTTAAATTAAAAATGCTACGAGAAAGGACTGACAGCTGTGGAGAGACATTGGATAGTAGAAAAACTTGCTAAATTAAATCAGCCTGTACATTTAAAATATGTGTTGACCTCAGAAAGGAAATTAGGATATGTATTATGTTGGGGAAGAGGTTTTGCTTTTGTTTCCACAGGAGAAGAAAAGGTATGGATACCATCAAAATAAATAAAGATTAGATTCAGACAGGGGAGACCTCTTAATTAGGAGAGGCCATAGTTCCATCAAACAGCATGGCCATTCAATCTAAACTAACTTATAAGACTAACAAATGCCTTTTATTTGATCAGATATAACTTGAAAAAAAAGGAACTCCCCAAAGTTAGGGTTGGGGCAGGGTTTTGTTTTTGTTTTTGTCTTTCCAGGAGAATAAAAGCATCCAACTAAGGAATCTGAAGACCACTGGACAAATGAAACATGGGAAGAAGCTGCGTCGGGCAGCTTGGAGATGGCTGAGCTTTGAGAGCTGTCTTCATCACTGATGTTTTACTGATGTCTGGACACGTGTGGGGGATGGAAAAGGGAGACAAACCCGGGTCAGCTCCATCCAACAGGCTTCTCATGTGAGCTGAAACAGTCATTTAGTTTTCTATCAACTATGTCTGACAAACCATGACATACCTTATTTGACATTGCCAAAATATTTCCATTTCCATATGAGGTCAGCATAAAAAGTATCAATCACAAAATTTACCTTTTTTTAAGTGTTTCAAGCCAGGTATATTCTGTACATACCACACATCACCACTGAGAAACTACGTTTTCATTGGAAGGGTTTAGTACTTGATTTTTATTAAAAATAGACTCATAAATCCCAGTATGCTCAAATACACTTCCCAGTTTTCCAATCCCCAGTTGAGCATCAGGTTTCAAGTTTAAATTGAAAATAATGGAAAACAAAGGAAATTACAAACTCACAGTGGCTCATCACACCAGGCACATTTCAGATGCTCGATGGGTCTTGTGGTTGGGGGCTGCTCTGTTGGATGGCAGGGGTTCGCAGCCCGAAGCAGATTTAAGGATGAACCTGCTTGTGCCCCGACAGCTTCATATTGAACATTTCTCAAGGAAATTTGCTTTTGACATCTTAAAATTATTATTTCTGGCTGAAAGAATAGCCAGCCGTCTTCCATTGGCCACGTCATGTTTTTAGAGATCTGCTTCTATGGCCTGAGGTTCGTGACACAGTCAGGTCCAACCCCCTCTTAGCTGCTCTCCATCAAAGCAGTGCTAAGCATTGGAGATGGTGGTGAAAACCAAGACTTCGACCAGCAAATGCCATGCAGAGGAATTTCGTGACTCAACAACTGTCTAGTTACATCCCAGTTCAAGTGGAAGTGTTAGAAATGGCTGAGAGGGCGGGGGGTGGGGGGGTGCTGATTGTGGGAGATCTCTTCCCCAGAAAGGTGTTCTGTGCATGGGAATCGAGTTTATTTAACACGATGTGCTCTAGTCTGAGTGTCTAGACACTTTAGAGAGCTGAGGAATCAATTAGAGAGACCCACTAGCAGTTTAAGCTTTAAAGAAAAACAGATTGAATGACAAGAACGGCATCAAAACCAAGTGCACTTTACTTCATGGGGTTCTGCTGTTCTTAGCTTTGTGGGCACCTGTCTTCGCCAGGTCACCTGCAAAGTGACTTCGTAGTATAGAATATTTAATATTAGTGTCAATGTTCACATTTTAGCACAATTCATTATCTTTAGTGATTTATTTATGGCCTATTAAATACGAATTATAGGCTTATTTAGAAAAATAACCATCCAGAGAAAAGGATCACAGAGCCCTGCTTTCTATTCCAGAATTTGCTGCCTGAGGACTATGAACACGTAAGGGGAGAATGTAGACAGGCCACTCATCTGCTCCATTCCTAACGGTAATATTATTCTATTTTCTCTAGCAAAAGAAATAAATGTTAAGTTGGTGGTATGGTCTTGAGGCGTTTAGTAGAGAGGAGATTATATCAAAAGTCTCAAAAACCTGAGTGTCCGGGTGGGCTGCTGGCAGCTGCCAGCTGTCTGTCCACAGTGCCACCGACTTAGGACAGCAGCTCTGCCCTGATGGTTGTTGCCTGGTGTGTCTTATTTCTTTTTATGTCTGTAACAGGAACCACAGAGCATCCTTTTTTTTATTGTGCCTCCTTCACAGTAATTGATATCTTGAGATAGGCCACTAGTGGTCTTAGCTGGCGAGATGCATTTGAACATGTAAAACAAAGGCCCCAGCAGGAGTTAGGGTAAAGAAAAACCCTGGAACCATTTTAAGTTTGAGAGAACGTGGTGTGTTTGCTGTGAGCCTGGAGAAATCCAAGAGGTTTTCACTCTTGCTCCCAGGGGCCTCACTGTCCTTTTAAGCTCTCACAGCTGTCACTGGAGGAAATGCTTTGACAAGTGCGGCCCTGCTTTTTTAAAAAATTTCAGATGGTATTTACGATGGATAGATGTGACCAAAACACATTACATAAGTGTTTGAAATTTGCAAAGAATAAATGAAATACTATTAAAAACAAACGATGTTTTGTTCAACTAAAAAAAAAAAACCATAAACAACAACAAAACTAAACTTTTGTTTACTTCTGACAGAACCCAGGGGTTTGATTTCACAGAGTGTAGGGAGTGAAGGCCACCAACCCATGAATGCATTAGCCAAAAGTCAGCTTCATAATCCTGCCTATTGCTCACAGATTCCCTGACTCCATGGCTGAGAATACTCTGCTAGCAAGCTTTCTTCTTTCTTCTTATTCTTCTTTTAGAATCCTGTCTGGAGAGCTGAATCTACATTGGTGGTGAACCCGGAGGGTGTTAGCCAAAATCCAGCTTGAAATTGCTGTTGCGACAGCTGGGAGAGACAAGCTCTTTTTCTCAGAAGGTTTAAACATGGTGAAGCGGCTTTGAATTTGGGACAGCCATAGCCGTGGCCGTGACTGTGGTCATTCAACCTTTCAATGGCATCTCCAAGAAGAGCCTGACTGAACTGCCAGGAATGTTGGCCTCCATCTCCTCTTATCTTCAAAGGCTCTTACACCAAGAATTACCACCCCAAATTTTGGTATTCTTGTAAACATCTCATCTATGTCTGCCCTTTGCCTTCGGAACTTGGAGCACATCAATCTCACGAAATATCTAGGGGAAAGTAGATTACCTTCTGCCCAGAATTGGGTTGGAAGGCAGTTTGTTCCCCCAGACAGCCATGTGACTAACAGAGTTTGATAAAACTTGTTGCCCTGAGGATACTTCAGAAGGACTGTGACCTTGAAAACCATAAAAGTGGCTTGGCTGAGACATAGTCACACATGTCCTTATTTGTTTCTGCTTGTGACCAGGACTGGGTTGGCCACTCTTTCTGAATTAGAGCCCCCAGTGCTGAAAGCTTAACACTTTCTCTGAAAGGTCAAAAGTTTTCTTTCTTTCTGTTCCAATATGATCAAGGATTTAAAGCTGAGATTTGTGGAAGGGTTGAAAATAGGAAAACAAAAGCTGAAAGCATCATCAAAAGCTGAGTGGGGGTGCGGCTGTAGGGGTTGGCCTCTGAGATGACAAAGCCGGATGTCCCCCTTCATTTTGGTGCCATTTCTATCCTTTGCACAGGACGGTTTCAGTGGCATGTTGTGTCTTAGGCTCCTTACGTTGTTTATCTACCTTTGTTTCTGAGGATATTATAATAAGTAAGAGAGAAATCTCGTTCAAATGATTTCTCAAAGTCTTTACTCAAGCTGGATGTGGTGGTATATGGTAATCCTAGCACCCTGGAGGCCATAACACAGGGGCATGAGTTTGAGGCTGGCATGTATTGTGAAAAATGACAGATTTCATCGGGACATTCTCATGTGTGTGGTGTTCTTTATTCCTCCTCACTCTCAGTATCACGGACAGCTCCCTTTTCTCACTGGTACCCTTCTTCCTCCTAAATAAACCCTCCCACTGATTTTTAAGGCTTTTGAGTCCACATTCTGCAATCTCTGTTTTTCTGGGCCTAGCTTCTCTCACTTAACACAATTACTTCCTCCAGTCCATCCATTTTTTCTCACAAATGTCATAACTTCATCTTTCTTTATGGCGGAGTTGTGACCCATTGATTATATACACTCCACTTTCTTCCTCCATCCCTCTGTTAATGGATACCTGGGCTGACTGCATAACTTGCTATTGTGATGAGTGCAGATGAGCCAGTGTCTCTATGGAATACTGTCTTTGACTCCTTTGGGTTTGGACCCAGGAGTGGTATCCCTGGATCTTATGATTTTAGTATTTCTAATTTTAGTTTTCTCAAGAGCATCCACACTGATTTCTATAGTGGGTTATCTAGTTTATATATTTACAATGGTGTATAAAGGTGTTTCCTGTATCCTGAATAGCATCTGTTGTTGCTTGGTTTCTCTCTTTCTTTCTTTTTTTAGATGGAGTCTAGTTTATTTAGAGAACACTGTTTTTTTTTTTTCATTTTTATTGTTGTTTTGTTTCTTAATGAGAGCTCCTCTGACTGTGATAAGATGGAATCTCTATTTAATTTTATTTGCATTTTTCTGATGACTGAGGATGCCAGTTCTCAAATTCATGAGTGTGTTCACTGTTATTATGGGATGTATTGGTTTCAGTGCCTATGTAATAATGCTGGATTGTCTGACATCTACTAGTTTTCTCTTGTGCGTACGACAGGTAAAACTTGAACGCCATTACTGGACCAGTCTTTGTATCTTTGCCTTTTACACCCTTTCCCTGTATTTACCATTGTGAATAAAAGTGCACAAAAGCCTTGTGTTTGTTGCAGACTTACACACTGGCTCTCTGTGCTAAGAGCTATCTGAAGACTGCATGTCTGCAGTGTGACCAGCAGCTTATTCCTCCAGCTGACTACCATGTCAGGAAGTGTCAGAAAAACCATTGCTTGAAAGCTCTGGATTGCCTTCTGAATCCATTGTCATCCCTCCTGGATTAAGCACATTTAATTTTTTTTTTAGCTATCTAAAAAATAAGGTGATACTAAGATGAATGATGAACATTCCATCTTCAAAATACAGGTCAAGTAGCCTTTATTTGAAAAGCTTGGGACCAGAGGTGACTTGAGAGTTGGGAACATTTGCATCTTTTTAACACAGTACTTTGGGAATGAGCTCAGATCTGAACCTGAAGTTCATTTATGTCTGATGTACAACTTGGACACATTTTATGAAGAGAGATAATTGTGCCGGTTACCCTTGTCAGCTTGGCATAAACTAGAGTCACGTGGGAATAAGGAACCTCAACTGAAGAATTGCCTCCATCAGATTGATCTGGGGGCATGTCTGTGAGGTTTTCCCCTTAGTTTAATGATTGTTGCGGGAGGGCCCTGATCACTGTGGCCAATGATACCCTTGGACAGGTGTTTCTGGGTTGTCTAAGAAAGCAAATGGGACAAGTCGGGAGAAGTAAGCCAGTAAGCAGGATTCCTTCATTATTTCTGGTTTGGTTCTTGCTTGGGCTTCTGCTCTGACGTCCCTCAGTGATGGACTGTTACCAGGAAATGGAAGACAAAATAAACCTTTGCTTCCCCTAGGAGTTGTTTTTGGTTAAGGTGTTTACCACAGCAGCAGAAAGTAGACAGGACAGTAACCTCATTCGGTATCTTCAGCCTCTGTGTTACTGAGGGGCCTTTCAGGGAGGTCAGGTGTAGAATTTCCCAAGTGTGGCTTCTTTCTGGTACTTAAAAAGATTCAGAACTGGGAAAAGTTCGGATGTCAGACTTCCAGATTACAGCTATCCAACCTCTCCTGGTGGATTTCTGAAGTAGAGACAGATATGCGGAGTTGAAAACCAGGAATCTGCTCGGGGGGGGGGGGCGGGGGGGGAGAGAGAGAGAGAAGCAGGACTCCCACTGTGAAGTCCAGGCAGCAGTGTTTCTGACTGCTTCTTTCCTTCTCGCCTTGACTCTGGAGAACACGAGATGCCTCATGGAATAGACTCTTCCAAGGAGCCAGTGGAGAGGGGGCACTGATTACAACCCTTTTTAAAACATGCTGCTTCATAAAAATGTAGCTCTTCAGCCCCAGTGACATAGAAATCTCCTGCACAGATTTAAAAAGAGAAAGCACTCAAATGTGGCAGCCCTCTGAGCTTGGCAGGTGCCGCTGGCTAGCTGGGAACCACCGAGGCTGGAGGAAGCCTGTCTCACCGACTGGGCTTCCTGACCCCATGCCTGCGCACAGTCCTTTGACCAGATTGTACCAGGCTGGTGCCAGGCAACTGCCTCTAAATGCCTATTCCTGCAGATCCCCTACGTCCTGTGGCAATGTGGGCTGTGCATCTCCCGACTCCGAAGTTCAGATACATAGCACCAACCTGAGAAGTCAGGAAACCTTCCATGGTTGATTGTGACTCCACTGGGTAGATCTTAGCTAGACCAGGCTGCAGTTTGCCCCAGGGAAGAACTGTTTAAGTGAAGCCTGAAACAGAGCTCTACTGACTACTGTTCACCAGACTCCTGCTGTTAGCTTGATGTGTACTGTTGAGTTGTTAAAATGTGTGAGGCCCCTTGTGCTTGGTTGGGAGTCTAGACAGGTTATCAGTGTGTTATTTCTTCACTTTGTCTTGCTCTGCTTCTGTGAAGATGAAGACAGTTCAATTTCTTGGGAAAACGTTGATTGATATGCAAATAGACGCAGAATGGCAGGGGGAGCCCCTCACTGGGTTCACCTCAGCTTGCTCTGAGACCAGGTTTTGGCCCATCTCCAAAGGCAAAGGATTGACAGTGGTCATTGCTGGGGTGGGGTGGAGTCACAGAAACCCAGGAGGGCACACTTGCTGAAATCAGGAGCTGGCTAATGGAAGCAAGGGCTGACAATGGCAAACTGCCCTTCAATCAAACTAGTTTTCAGTTCCCAAGGAATAGGCACTGAGCAGCTCTTGTCTGATTTAGTGCTCAGACTCTACACTGGGGGTGGTCCTAATGCATTCATCCAGGCAACAAGAATGCAGTAAGTTGAGGCTGGGGGTTTGCTTCAGTAGGCTGGTCCACACAGCAGTGCAGAGGGTCAGGCCCTCCAGCTTGACAGGGAAGCGAGCATTGTCAGAGTAAGTAGAGGTTGGGAGCACACTACCATGGTGCATCCTCCAGCTCCTGTGGCCATGCTGTTTGCACTGCCTTCAATACTAAAGTCACTGGTGCTAAGGCATGGCTTCTCAAGCGGTTGAATCTAGAGGCTGCTCCCCATCCCAGGGTGATTCTGGGGTGTGGGACAACATACATCTTGAAATGAGAGCATGCCCTTCTTAGTGTCACCTTACTGTTTGAAACAGCCATCAAAAGGTGCTTAAAATAGATTCAAGGAAGGTAGGGAATAGTATCTACACAGCAGGGTTGCAAACCACCCTGGAAGGTTTACCAACTTCAGACTCCTGACCCCTGCTGCTAGTCACTTCAGCTTCTGGGAGTGTGACTCACCCCCCTCCTCTCCCCTCTGCAGGCTGGGCATCTTCAAACCACAGCTAGGTAGTGTGCTCCAGCATGCACACAGACAGAGGCAGTCACCTCTGATTACCTGTTTATACCTGTGAAATGACCCATTGTCTGCCTGGTGTGGCTCCAGAGGGGGGTGACCTTGATACTGACACTCTGAGCACCTTGAGTAATAAGGATTGCAACCTTCGAGTTTTGCTTTCAGTACAAGAAAAGGCGTGCGAATTCTTTGCAACTCACCAGGCTCCCATTTTCTCACCAAATGCTGCACACACAGTATGTTCGGGTTTTCTGATAGAGAATATGATCATGTTTTTGAAATGTGGCTTTTTTCTCTCATCCTGCTTGGGGGAGTTATGAATCACAGGAGTTAGTTAATATTTCAAGGATGTTTATTGCTTTTCTTCCTAAGGCACGTGACACACTGGTTCATAGCTTCTTGTGGGAGGAATTTCAGAATCAGGCTCTGGGAAGGAGGCCAGCCATGAGCACTTGATTTTCATGACCAGAACACGAGGGTGCAAGGGTACCATTCATCACTGTCACGCTCCCTGGACTTCTGTTTAGCCTTGGTGACCCATGGGTTAATTAAAGCACAGCAGCGTGTCTTTGGCTTTCATAGACACATGAATCAGACCAACCACACACACCACCATTCAGAATAACCTTAAAGTATGTGTGGATGTATGTCTCCTATACATTGTTTATTATTTTATTATGTTTTATTTATATACATATATATACATATATAGAAAACATTAAAAGATGATGGAATCGAGATTTTAAATAATATGTTATAAAAACCAGTAACTTCATAACTAACTGGTTAACTTGTCCCACACTTGACTGGTCATTATTAGTACCTGAATCAGAATTTGTTTATTCATTTATTTTTTTAATAATGAGAAACACTGCTTTTATTTCCCTTTTGATTACTTCTTAGAGATGTTTTGCATTTTTTATTTAAAAAAATATTTTATTAATAGTGAGTGTATGTGTGTGTGTGTGTGTGTGTGTGTGTGTGTGTGTGTGTGTGTTTGGGGGTTGTTATATGTGTGAGTGCAGGCACAAGCATGTCATAGCATGCCTGCAGAGATCGGAGGGCAGCTTTCAGGAGTGGATTCTCTCCTTCCACCACGGAATCTTGGGACTGAACTCAGGTCATTATGCTTGCACAGCTGACACTTTTACCCACCGGGCCATTTTGAAGGCCCTTGTGTTCTTAAATGTGCACAATTGTGCCACACTCGCGTCTGGTTTCTATGCAGATTTGTGAGTGGAGCTCAACATGATATGACAACTAACCCATAAGATGTTTGCACAGGTAAACTCCGACTTATTTTCCTAGATGGTGCAGGGTGATGCATGCATCTAGCTTTAAGAAGGTGCACTGTATCTTAGTCGATGCTTGCCAGTATTTTAGGGGAACTTTGGGAGGGGGCTTCCAGGAGCAACAAAAGAAGCAGTTCTTCTTCTAAAGCTTGCAGCTATGGAGTCATAAAAACATGAGGTCTGATGGAAGCCATTATCTCCTAGATTCTCAGGATATTACTGTTCCACATTTTGGCCTTCACTTATTTTTATCAAAATGAATCTACATTGAACTGGAACAAGCATTTAGTCAGAGTACAGATGTCATCTTCCATTCTATTTGATCAATTATGCCAGAGAAGCAATCCAGCCAGAGCCCAGGGTCCTGAGGCCTGACAGAAAGGTGGGGAAGTGACGACGGGGTCATGAGAAGGGACAGGAGCCCTCACCTAGGAATCTGGTTGAAGCCTCTCTCAAGAGGTAAAGCCGGAATTACAACAAAATCAACGACTACTCAATGCCCTCTCCCTTCCCATTTGTAAACTTCTAGGAATCTCACCAGAAACCATGCTGACATGGGTACCAAACCTCTCAGGTAACCCTGGAGGCTGCTGGTTTTATTTTATCAGATTATAATTCCACCCAAGACCTCTCCAGAGCCACCCTCTAATCTTGCTTATCAAAGGAGAGAGAAAAGGAAAATAAAGTTTCTTAGCAATAATTTGAGACACAGTTTGAGAGTCACCCAAAGAGTCTATGCACAGTTGTAACCTGTTCACATTTGGCTTCATCTTTTTCCCTGAGTGCCTCTCTTTCTCCTAGTCCACATGCTTAGGCCACATTAAACTTCTTTATATTGGCTAATCTTAAAATTCTCTTCTCCATCAAATCTCAGTTTGACCCAAGGTCCCTAAAAGCTTAGGAGAACTCCTTGAGTGGATGAGGTGACAGAGGGGAGTGTCTGTCTTCTCACTGCTGACAAGTCCTGTCACACTTGTCCTTTCTAGGCCTTCCTTCTCATTTGCATAGTCCAGACACCATTCTCTACCTCCTCACACAAGACTTCTGCACTTCTCATATGTGTCCTTTCCATGACTGCCTGATTAATTGCTGTAAAAAGGCATAGTCTACTTACCTCTTCCTTAGGATGCAGTCTAACCTGGGCTGGAGGATGAGCTTTCCATGGACTGATCCTCACCAGCTCTCCCTTACACAACACTCCTTTTTGCTTTAAAACAAAACAAGGGAGCTGGAGAGATGGCTCATGTTTAAGAGAATTGGATGCTCTTCCAGGGGACCCAGGCATCTCACTGACATGGCATCTCACAGTTCCAAGGGGATCCAAGGCTCCCTCCTGGTCTTCCATGGATACTAGGCATGCAAGTGGTGCACAGACATATGTTCAGATAAAATATTCATACACATATATGGGGAACCTGCCCCCATTTTTTCCCCAGGGTACTCTTGAGGAGAGAGGGATAAGAGGTATTAGGTAGAAAGACAGAGGGGAGAGAAACAGATAGAAACACATGATAGCCTCAGGAGGGCCTGGATCAATATCCACTGGCCCCTCCTGCATCTTCTAAAGGGCCTTTTATAGGAATGCCACGGGGTAGAGCAAAAGATCTCCCCCTAGCACAGCCAAGTACAGAACCTTCCAATCATCTGGTAACCACACACATGGTCAAACAATCCTTAATGCAGACCCTGCTGGATAAAGCAAGCTTAGATCTCACTAGGAAACCTTTGTGGGCCTCCACACACATACAATAAAAAATTAAAAAGATTGGGGATATTACTTAGTAATGTTATTGACTAGCACACACAAAATCCTGGGTTTAATCCTCACCATTCTCTGTAATCACTAGACTTTGGAGGTGGAGGCAGGAGGGTCAGAAGTTCAAGGTTATCTTCTGCAACATAGGGAGTCCAAGCCTAGCCTAGGATACAAAGTGAGACCCTGTCTCAAAAAATGCACACACACACACACACACACACACACACACACACACACACACACACACAAATGTATCATCTATTATCTATCTGTCTGTCTGTCTATCTATCTCTATTACCTCTCTATCTATCATCTATCTATCTATCTATCTATCTATCTATCTATCTATCTATCTATCTATCTATCTACTATCTATCTATCTATCTATCTATCATCTATCTATCTATCTATCTATCTATCTATCTATCTATCTATCTACCTACCTGCCTGCCTGCCTACCTATTTATAGTATGTGTAGGTCTAGGGGCACAGCTCAGAGGTGGAGCACTTGCCTAGCAGGTACAATACTTCAGAACTTCAAAAACTGTGTAATGAAAGTTAAAGACAACTATATTCACTATATAAAGATGAACCGATGTTAATATTTTTCTATATTTTCTGTAAATACACCTAAAGCTCTACATCCATTTTTCATTCTCTCATTTTTTCAAAAGGACATTCATATTATTTTTGACAATCTATTTATATTTATGAATTTTTAAAAGGACCACCAATTAGGAAAATCAATTTATAGAAATTGGTAGCAGAGAATACATACATTGTCACTTTGATAAATTTTATCTAAATATTAAATTATATTATGTCACTTTAAATGTTTTTAGAAAAATGTGGTAATTTTTCTTTTTTCTTTTCCTTCCTTGAAAATAGATTTCTCCCATATAATATGTTCTGATTACAGCTTTCTCTCTCCATACTCCTCCCAGTTCCTCCCCACCTCCCCTCCCATCTGGATCTACCTCCTTTCTGTCTCTCCTTAGAAAACAAACAGGCATCTAAGGGATAATAATAAAAAAACAAAATATAATAAGAGAGAACAAAAACAGACATCAGAACATAACAAAACAAACAGAAGGAAAGGAGCCCAAGAAGAGCTCAAGAAACAGAGATGCAGAGACCCACTCCTTTGCACACATAAATTCCATAACCCACAAAACTAGAAGCCATAATAGGCACATGAAGAGCCTGTAGGGGGAAAATTTTTTTAAAAAAGGTAAAATTAAAAGAAAAGGAAAAAGAAAGAAAAAGCCCTGGCATGACATTATGAGACAAGGAACCTCCAAAGATGCTGCTGAATTTGTTTTGTTGGCCATCTACTGCTAGGTATGGCGCCTACATTTAAGAGTAATTTGTTTCTTCAGTGAGAGTCCCTTGAAGAAAATTATTTTTTTCGGAAGTGGTTATCAGTTGGAGGGAGCTTCTGTGTTAGGGCTGAGGGCATGCTTCCCCTTTCAGTGCTGGAACAGTTGGTACAGATCCTTGAAGCCCCTGTGCACACTGCTTCAATTTGCCAGTTCACATGGGCATCAGTCTTGTGTTTAGAAGGCCTTGTTTCCTTGGTGTCCTCCACCCCTTTGGCTCTTCCATTCTTTCAACATCCTTTTCAACAGAGTTCCCTGAACCCTGAGAGGAGAGATTTGATGGAGACATTCTATTTAGGCCAGAGTATTTCAAGGTCTCTCACTCTCTGTATAATGTCTGGCTGTGGGTCTCTGTATTTGTTCCCATCTGCTTCAGGAGGAAGCTTCTCTGATGATAATTAAGTGAAGCACTGATCTATGAGTATAGCAGAATGTCATTAGGAGTCATTTTATCACTGCTTTTTTTGGGAGGGCAGTGTCAAGACAGGGTTTCTCTGTGTAGCTTCGCACCTTTCCTGGAACTCATTCTGTAGCCCAGGCTGGCCTCACAGAAATCCGCCTGTCTCTGCCTCCCAAGTGCTGGGATTAAAGGCCATGTGCCACCACAGCCTGGTCTTATCACTGCTTTTTTTTTGTTGTTAGAACAATAGTATTTGGCTTTCCCCTATGTCTCTGGGCTAGCTATATCAGGTTCTTGGTTACCCAAGCAGTGTCAAGTATGGGTTCCATCTCATGGAGTGGGCCGTAAGTCAAATCTGATATTGGTTGGTTACTCCCACACCTTTGTGCCACCATTACACCAGCATGTCTTGCAGATAGGGCACCATTGTAGATTAGAGGGCTTGTGGCTGGGCTGGTGTTTATATTTCTCCTTTGGGACCATACAGAGTAAATTCTGGTACTATGAACACCGGCCCATAAGGGTAAAAAGCTCTGAGCTGACACCAGCTCTACTTCTCCATGTTCAAGGAGTTGTGTATATGTTGTCTTCAGCAATGGAGACCTACTGTCAGTTTCTGGAGAATAAATTATATTCTTGGGTTGTTTGGGTGTTCCCAAAGAGCCCCTTTGGCCAACAACTCAATTAGATATAACCTATTCCCAGTACTGGAAACTTCTTGTGGTAACAAGAGATGACCAGTTGGGGCTGTGTCTCCCCTGTTTATTTGGCGATTTCATTTAGATCACTTTCACATGTGCATGTATTTTAGGAAACTTCTATTGTGTTAGGTTTCCATATGACCCCTCAAATGGCACTCAATTTTAGCTGTTTCTCCCTGTATCCCCTCCTTCTGCCTCTGTGCTCTGCCTCCCCACTTGATCCTCCTGTTCCAGTCCTCCCTTGTCCATCCATAACTATCTGTTCTATTTCCCCATCCCAGTGAGAGCTATCTGTCCCCCTTCATTCCTAACTCTATACTGAACATCTGTGGCTCTGTGGATTGGTTCGACTTATTTATCATTGACTTTACAGCTAATATCCACATGTGAGCAAATGCATATTATAATTGTCTTTCTGGGTTGCCTTGTTCAGGATGATTTTTTTTTTAGTTTTATCCATTTGTCTGCAAATTTCATGTTTTAATTTTTTAAATGGCTGAGTAATATTCCATTGTGTAAAAGTGCCACATTCATCTGCTGAGGAACATCTAGGTTGTTTGCAGTTTCTGGCTATTATGAATAGAACAGCAATCAACTTGGATGAGCAAATGTCTCTGTGGTAGGATGGATTGTCCTTTAGATATATGCCCAAAAGCGGTGTGGCTGGATCTTAAGGCAAATTGATTCCCATCTTCCTGGGGAGCTGCCATACTGATTTACATAGTTGCTGTACAAGTTTGACTTCTACCAGCAATGAATGAATGTGTCTTTACTTCACATTCTTGCTAGAATGAACTGTCACTTGTTTTATTGATCTTAGTCATTCTGACAGGTGTGAAGTGTAATCTCAAAGTAGTTTTGATCTTCATTTCCCTGATGACTAAGGATGTTGAATATTTCTTTAAGTGTTCCTTAGACATTTGAAATTCCTCTTTTGAGAACTCTCTGTTTAGATCTGCACCCCAGTTTTTAAATTGGGTTATTTGTTTTCTTGATATCTACATTTTTTTCTTTCTTTTTATTATTAAGAAATTTTCTATTCATTTTACATACCAAGCAAGCACACAGATCTCCCTCTCCTCCTTCTTCCATTCCCCAGCCTTCCTTCTACCCCCAACCCACCCCTAATTCCCACCTCCTCCAAGGCAAGGTCTCCCATGGGGAGTCAACCGAGCCTGGTACATTCAGTTGAGGCAGGTCCAAGCCCCTCCCCGCTGCACCAAGACTGTGTAAGGTGTCCCACCATAGGCACTGGGCTCTAGAAAGCCAGTTCATGCCCCAGGGATTGATCCCAATCCCACTGCCAGGGGCTCCCCTAAACAGTTCAAGCTAAACAACTGTCAAGGGCCTAGTCCAGTCCCATGGGGGCTCCACAGCTATTGCTCCACAGTTCATGAGTTTCCACTAGTTTGGCCTGGCCATCTCTGTACGTTTCCCTATCACAATATCTAGTTTTTTTAGTTCTTTATACATTTTGTATATTAGCCCACTATCGGACATGTACTTGATAAAAGTCTTTTCCCATTCTCTAGGCTGCTGCTTTGTCCCAATGATGGTGCCTTTTGTCATGCAGAATCTTTTAGCTTTGTGAGGTCACATTTATTAATTGTTGATCTTAGTGCCCTGCAAAATCACTGTATTGTTCAGGGAGTCTTTTCCTCTGCCAAAGAGTTCAAGACTATTCCCCATTTTCTCTTTTATCAGGTTCAGTGCATCCTGCTTTATGTTGAGGTCTTTGATTCATTTTGGAGTTGAGTTTTGTGTAGGGTGATAAGTATGGATCTCTTTGGATTTTTCTACATGCATCTGTCCAGTTTGGCCAGCACCATTTGTTGAAGATGCTGTCTTTTTCCCAGTGAGTATTTCTGGCTTCCTTTATCAGGTGTCCATACATGTCAAGATTGTCTAGGTCTTCAATTCAATTCCATTAAACAGCGTTTCTATTTTTGTGTCAATACCATGCTATTTTTATTACTATCGTTCTGTAGTACAACTTGAGGTCATGTCTGATTTTGTAAATTTGGATGTGCTCTCTCTGCTTGTTGGTTAATTAGGCAAAGGGTTTGTCAGTCTTACTGATTTTCTCAAAGAACTAACACTTTGCTTCATTGATTCTTGGTTTTTGTTCTATTTTATTTATTTCAGCCCTGAATTTGATTATTTCTTGCATCTATTCCTTTTGGTTGTGATTATTTTTTTTTTGGTTTTTTGAGACAGGATTTCTCTGTGTAGTTTGGGTGCCTGTCCTGGATCTCACCGACCTTGAACTCACAGAGATTCGCCTGGCTCTGCCTCCCGAGTGCTGGGATTATAGGCGAGCACCACGACCGCCTGGTGATTTTTTCTTTTTGTTATAGATCTTTTGGGTTTGCTGTTAAGTGTCTAGTATGAGATTTTGTTTTGTTTTGTTTTTATGTAGGTTCTTAGTGCTATGAACTTGCCTCTCACAACCACTTTCATTGTGTCTCTTAAGTATGGATATGTTGTATATTCATTTTCATTCAATCTAGAAAGTCTTTCATTTCTTTCTTGATCTAGTTTTCATTCAGTAGTTGCTCAGTTTCTATGTGTTTCTCTTGTTGATATTCATATTGCTTTGGGCCTCTGATGATAAAAATGGTAGGTTGTGATACAGAGAATGCATGTGTCAGGACACAGAGGATGGAAAAATGGTGATTGATCTCCACAGTCACCTTTGAGTGACCACACTGAGTGACCACAATGGCAATAACTTAATGCTTTTGTTTGAATGGGAAATGTCCCTCATGTCTCCCATGTTTGACCATGTAGTCCCCAGCTGGTGGCATTGTTTTGGGAATTTGTGTAACCTTTATGGTGTTACATAATGTCATAAAGGGAGTAGGCTACTAGGTGTGGGCCTTGCAGGTTATTCCTGCCTTGGCTCTGATCCAGTTCTTGCCACCTGAGCCACACTATGTGAACAATTTCCCTTTGCATTGTCCTGATATTATGGATGAAGTTTCTCAGCCACTCTGTTATTCCTTCCATAATGTGCTATTCCCTCTGAAACTGTGAACAAATAAGTTGTTTTTTCCCCCTCGTTGCTTCAGTCAGGCATTTTGTCTCAGTTAAGTTAACTAAGATGTCCGTGGAGCTTTGGTGAACATTCATCCCTAACCCAGTAATGGGCATCTCTTTGTCTTGTCCTTGTTCCACCCATCTCCTACTGTGTTCAACTCTTCTGCCCTACAGCAAACTTCTTGTTCTTTGAGAGCTGGGGAGTTTCCCATCTCAACCTGTGCTTGGAGTTCTTTATGCTTTT
This sequence comes from Peromyscus californicus insignis, assembly GCF_007827085.1. NCBI lineage: Eukaryota > Metazoa > Chordata > Mammalia > Rodentia > Cricetidae > Peromyscus > Peromyscus californicus. Next base: position 64,847,031 of record NW_026294413.1, read on the forward strand.
GAAGCCAATTGTTGAGTGATCACTCATCACATATCTTTTCTTCTCATCTGAATCTTTCTCAGTAGAACAGCCCAGTTATACATGTACAAATAACCCGCATCCCCCTTGCAACACCGAATCAATTACTTGTTACTTTATTCTTAGACTAGGAGTTTCCTCTTTGTTTCTGGTACCTGAGAGTTATACTTGATGCCTTTTAGATCAGGCATGCATTGTTTATGATTTTATAACTTACTGGATGAGTGTACATATTTATTGGGAGTGAGTTAGCTAAGTTTCACACATTGGGTACTTGATGCATCAGTTGAGTGATTTCCTCTCACGTGACTTGCTAGTGTAGACAATAGTTTAGGTGAAGTACCCTCTACGGAACCACTGTTACACTCAAGTGATGAGCTTTCTTGAGTGTGTTTTAATATTCTTTAAAGACCTTAGAGAAGAGAAGTGTGACATAAATAAGTCACATTGAATATGTTTGGGATAATTTATTTCTTGGAAGTTTCACAGCAATCAGTTGAACAAAATCTCCAGAGCCCTGGATTCTTCTTCAGTCTCTTGGTGCAGCTGAGCCTTTTACTCTTCGATAAAGTGGGACCACACCTCCATGAACACAAATGATTGGGCAGAAAGAGTCAAGGCCAGCTGGTTCTGAACTCTGAAAAACAATCAAAGGTCTATAGTATCTGATTTATTTCTGAATCACACAAAAGGCAACCAAAAACGGAAAAAAAAAAATAGGATAGAATTTGATGTTTTTTCTTGCTCCTATCTTGTTCCATTCTTGGCTCACAGGGATCTTGAAGATGGCAGTCATGTTCCAAGGGTCGACCCTGAATTGTTGCCCAAGTAGACATATTCACAAAGAACTGTGCTTGTCCAAAGATCATTGGAACAAGTGACAATAAATTCTGGGGAGGATACAGGGAAAAAGAATCCTCATTCATTGTTGATGGATTGCAAAAACTAGTGCAGCCACTATGGAAATCAGTGTGGAGAATTCTCAAAAAATTAAAAATAAGTCTATCATAGGACCCAGCTATATCACTCCTTGGGATATGCTGAAAGGACTCAACATCCTACTTTACAGATCTATTCACAGTATCTAGGAAATAGAAACAACCTAAATGTCCTGCAACTGATGAATGGATAATGAAAATGTAAATATATATACACTATGGAATTCTATTCACCTCTAAAGTTAAATGAAATCATGAAGTTTGAAGGTAAGTGGATGGAACTAGAAAAGATCACATTGAGTGAAGTAGTCAAGACCCAAAAAGACAAACATCATTTTCTCTCAATGAAGATTCTTAGTTCCAAATCTTCAGATATTAGTCTACAGCCTGTAGTAACTAACTATAGAAACCAGGAAAGTAGAATGGGACCATTGTCAGGATATGGAGGTTGGGGAGTAATAGAGAGAAGAATAGCAGAGTATAACTTATCTGATCAGGGAAATGGGAAAGGGGGTGCTTTCTAGGGAATAGGAGGGAGGAAATACAGGAGAAGGTGGGCGGTGGGCAAAATAATAGGAATGTCTGAAAAAGTCACAAGGAATAATACTATTAACTATTTATCTAAAAGAAGAAAACCGCTTGAATATTATATACATATATAGTTTTAATGAACTTTTCTTATCTGGGCTGATGGTATTCCAGCCAAGAGCCAAAACAAAGATTTTTGTTAGGTAACAAAAACTTCAATACTAAACCTAAGAAGCCCTCTTTTGAGTTGTTGGCCAGAGTTATCCAAAAGACCCCAAAAACATACAGCCTCTTGCTGTTGCCCTTGCTTACATCCTAGAGGCAGAAAGTAAGTTCTAATTGCTGGAGATATTATGCACTTCAGATACAGGGCCCGTAGATCCCTGAGATGGAACTGACATGAATTCATCCTCTCTGAGGACTAGTTTTAATGGTATCAGAAGGTACCATGCAAGCTTCCAAAGGAGGGAGGCAACCAGTAGTCCTATCCAGTTGTGCTGCCCATGAATCACATTAATGACTAGCATGGCATGATAACCCTAGGGTGCAGTAGTAGCACACTCACTTTTGTGGTAACCAACAGCTCTCTAGTTGGACTTAAGACCCACTCAAGCAGAAGGAAACCATGCTTGGTACTGGAAATGTAACTAACTACTCAATGCTAGTGAAGTCATGGATATTGGAGGAGAATCTACAACCTTTAATTTACTAAACCAGCATAATCCCTAACCATAATCTATAAACATTTTCCCTTATACCCACAGATAAATGTAGTCTTCACTCCTCATCAAGGAAACTTCTTTTTGCAACAGACAGAGATCACTGTAGAAAACCATGATCAATCATAGTGCATCGTTGTGGTTCCAGTGGATACATCTACAAAACACTCTCACACCTAAGACTCAGAGAACATTTTAGAAGAGGGACCAGAAAAATCAGAGCATCAGGGAGTTTTCTGGGAAACTGAGTTTTCTAGTAATATCAGAAGCTATACTCATAAAGCCTTATTAACATGACTGTTCACATGTGAGTTGAACAAGGATAAACACCAATGGACATGGCAAAGAAGACAGAAATGTCCCACAAGGCCTCACCCCTACATGAAGAACTATAGGCAACCAAGGAAAGCTGTAAATCAGGAGAGGTGGTCTTTTCTATGGAAGAGCACACAAAATGGTTATCCAGTGCCAAATGGTCAGCCCTGAAAATATGCATACAGTTAACACTCTACACACCGAACAGGCTATATTTAGGAACACACACACACTCATCATTTATTGGCACTGGCTTGCTTCCACTTATTCCACTTTTTCTGAATTACATTTCTGTGAACATTCATGCACATGTTTTGTAGGTTTGGATATTTTCAGCGCTCCTGTTTTCCAAAGCTATTGTACCAGACCTTTAGCCTGATAGGCAATATATAAGGACTCCAAATTTTCCATGTCCTCATCAACACTTGTCTTTTTTATTTTAGCATCCTAATGTGTGTGAAGTGGAATCTTTCTGCGGTTTTGATTATGTGTCCATAAAGATTATGTTGGAGCATCCTTCTATGGCCATACATACATCATCTTTGGAGAAGGTGTATTGTTTTTGCTTTCTTTGAAGCTGAGTTTTTTTTTTTTTAAATCTGTTTATGGTTGAGTTTTCAGTGTTCTTTGTATCTGATTGATTCAGATCTCCTCATTCTTAATTTTATTTTCTCTAAGATCAGTTTTGCTCACGGCTTATGTGTTGATATTTTCTTCTCTGTGATTTTGTTGTTTAGACATGCCACTTCTTTTTTATTTCACTACATTGTCTTATATCCCATGCAGGTAATGCATTTTTTTCTATGGTTTTCCATGAGTGAAAATTCTATAATATAAAATATTTTTGAGAACACAATTAATGTCTATCACAACTTTCTATACTCACTATGTTTACTTTGTTCAAAAATAGTTACTTGACAAGTTCACAATGTTCTTTCGCAACTTGGTTCAAATTATTCTATGAATGATTAATATCTTCTGGCGTTAAAAGTATGAGCTTGGCTCTTATTCTAATTCTGGTGCTGATGAATTATGATCTATGCTTATTTCTTTAAAAATTTTCCAATATATTTTGGGGTGAATACTGGGCAGAAATAAAAATACGGTATTCTGCCTTTTCTCTCCAAACTTGCTAGCATTTGAGATTGAATAAAATACATTAGGATACCACCATCTAGAGATGATCATGGATTTAGTCAAAAGTGAAATAAAGTTGGTACCTTCAACTTTCTTTAGAAACTAGGTTGTTTTTTGAAATTCATCAAGTCTTCTGGAGTCACTGCATGCATGAGTAAGCCAAGGCCAACCAGAAAATGTGCCTCTTGCTCACTCTAAGGCACACTCTCTTAATGGTTCTGTCAAACCTCTCCCATTGATTATAAAATCTCAAAATAAAGTATTCAAGGCAATTGCACAACGGCTCTATTCTGGTAATACCACCCTCTCACCTCTGACGAAGTGCTGGTTTGCCTTTTGCAAATGTTATATTTGTGTGGGTTCAAGTGTTCTCCCAATGACATAGGGTCAGCTCAAGTGATGGGAGGCAAGAGATAAGTTCTTTAGTCCTCCAGCCAAGCATCTAACCACTAAACCACACTGCTATTCCCTCTAATTACCTGTTAGGTAATAGGTGTAAAAATATGCCTTTGAGGTAATGAGATAAAATTAGAAGTTAGGTGATTGGCTTGGTCTTAATATCCATCTTAGCCACTAAAACAAAAAGCCACAAGAAACAGTTGGGCCCAAAGGGTTCATTGGAAAAACAGAAGAAGTGAGTGGCATCTCTGGGTAAATTCACACCATGAAAACAGACAGGCATTGAGGAATTTCCCTAAGAAGACCCCCAAAATAGAAGGTTCCTTAAGCTTACTGGGAACATGGCATCATTCAGAAGAGCTGGGATGGTGTTCTCTTTTCTTTTCTTTTCTTTTTTTTTTAAAATTTAATGATATTTTCCAAATTCTCTTGGCAATTTTATCATCAAGGAGTTTATCTGAGTTATTTGATTCTGTTAATTTGAAATGTAAACCACATAGAAAATATTTCCCTCAAACCGTCTTATTGATTACTAGCAACAAGCTTTACCGATGAAAACATGATCACTGCAACAAGATGGCGATTTAAGACACGGGGACCTTGTGCTGTAGCAATTTCCACCTTTGCTGTCATGAGGCAAGGAATGCTAAAGTAATCCTGTAAGTTCTAATCACATTACTTGCTGATAGAGCTGACCCAGGGAGGCATGCAGACCTTGGCTTCAGTATCTGTAAGTAGGATTATGGATCTGTGTCTTATCTTTTTTTTATCAAGATTATAAAAATGAAACACTAAGGATTTTGGAAAACAATTTCAAGAAGTTTCATATGGTGTTAATGACTATATTTTGAACTGAAATTTCTTAAGGAAAACAAAGAAGAAAATTTCTGTATACTGTATTATTCCCTTCCTCTTACGACAAAGCACACTGGATTGGGCTAACTGGCATGCTTCTTTATCCCACTAGAGGGTGGTCCTGTCACCTCCATGGTACAGAACACACAGGATGTGGAAAACCACTCAGACCCGAAAGCACATGTGCTGTATTTGATCTCATGTGATGCTGCCACGTTCTGACCCTGTTAGCTTTCCTGGTGTTCCTCGCCTCTCATTCCTCCGCTTTTCCAGCTTTCCTTTTGCGATGATGGCTCTCTATAAAGCTAGTTTGCGGGATACACGTTACAGCTGTAAAAGTGAGTCTACAGGAATTTAATGGTGCATAACTTTAACTTCAACATGGTTCTTAGTTCCAAATAAATATGATGCCCCGGGTCAGTACATTAATGGATGTGCCTATGCTGTTACCATCAGCAAAGTAAAATATTATGTTTCAAAAACACAAAGGAAAAGTAAGAATCTACAAATGAACAGAGACTTCGCTGAATTGTAGAGACCAAATTATAGAATTTTTGTGGTTTTAGAATTGTAGTTTTATTGCTTTAAAATGGATTCAAGTAAGTTTCAATAAAGACATAGTGAGAGAACTTGGAATTAACAGCCTCTTCCAGCCACACACTCACAACTTAAGCATATACTGGACCAAAGGAGAAGAAAATAAAGAAACCCACAGCTTTGTTACCTAAAGCCTGGAGACAGCTTCTGGCCACAGAGAGAAAGGAAAACCCAAACAGAGTGCTGCTCTGTCCGAGTAGAGGAGACCAAGATGGGAATCCAGGAAGGCCCCATTCCTACAGTGGACAGGGAGGGGTGGTGCAAAGAAAACAGACACCATTGGAGACCCAGAAGGTTCCAGAAAGGGAAGCCCAAGTCTCTGACGGAGTGATAACTTCCCATGGACACAAAAGAACTCCCCTAGTGTTCACACGAAATCGAGAGCAGTTTCTGTGTCCACCAGGGTGGGAACGGGCTATAATACAGGACAAAGGCTGTCTTCTTTGGACTCTGGTGTTTTGCCTGGGTGACTAAATTAGTCATAGGCTGAGGTCTGCTCTTGTCCTAACCCCTTAACAAAAGTCTTAAATTAACCTAACTGGTTCTTAATAATTTATTTATATGCTAAGGAGAAGTAAATACTATTTGAGAGAATACAACAAAACCTAGCAAGCATCCATAATACTTACCATTTGATGAAAAACTACCAAGGAAGGTCTGACTGATAACCAGGAGAGAAGCCAGTCACTAGAAATGTAACTCTAGATGACACAGGAGATAGATGGTGGGCCACATCTATAATTGTTCCTGATCTTGGAATCAAGGGAACAGAGTTGAAGGGAATCATGACCATGGCCAGAAGATAAACAGAAAGATGTGAGAAAAGACTTACAGAATCAAGGTGAAAAAGTAGTATCAGAAACAGAAATGCCCTCAATTGAGTTATCAGGAATTTGGCGCTTTGATTATAGACTTAAAGATGAGTGACCTTAGTGATAAAAATAAAATAGAAATACTTGAAATGCAAGATAGGAGAAATAAAGAGAATAAAAACCATCAATGACTGGCAATGATCAAGTGGAGTTGCAGCTTGAATCCTAGAATGACGACGGGGTTCTAAACACAGTCGTACTCGAGGACTTCACACCGAGGAATTCTAAGCCAGTAAGCATAAATCCGTATTGTATTGGCCACGGCTTTAAATGTATTGTAAGACTAATTTACAGCACCAAACACATATAGGGTGCAGGGGGATCTGCAGAGATGGCCCAGTGCCTAAGAGCTCTTGCACAGGACCTGAGCTTGCTCCCCAGCACCCGTTTGGTGGCTCACAACCATCTGTAACTCCAGTTTCAGTGCCCTCTTCTGGCCTCCTCGGGTACTGAATGCATTTGGTATGTAAACCAGCAAAACACATAGACATAAAATAAAAAAATGAATAAATCTTTAAAACAATAAACTCAACAAACACAGGAGTACTATATGATTTATAGAGCATATCAAAATTAAAATGAAAGACAAAAATAGTTCAAGAGAAGGAACATGGTAATATAAGTTGCATCATTGCCAAGTTCCTATACATGAATAGTGTAGGCAATTGTAAACTAAGAAGTCCATGTTGTATGCCTAGGGGAAACTTGTCCAAAACCCCAGAGGAATAGGATATATAATCAGTAGGGGTAAAACACTACTCACTTTAATGATTTTTTTATTCTGAAAAAGAAGTGAAACATAAAGGCAACAAAACCAAACCAGATAGGAATGTAGGCACAAGTTTGCAATGCTTGTACTCTACCACTGAGTCAAGAGCAGGGAGACTGTAAAGCCACCATAGGCTACAGAGGAGTTCTAGCCAGCCATGCCTACACAGTGAGACTGTCTCAGCAAACCCAGGGCTAAGAATGTGGTGCAACGCTGGACTGTCTGCTTAGCATTCACAAGGACTGGAGTTCAATCTCTAGAAATGTAAAAAAAATCAGTAATTACAGTTAATGTGAATTTAATATATATGAAATAAAACTGAATTACTATATGGAGGGACATTAATGAGATTAGCTCTGTACTTTACCAGAAATCCACTAAACATAAGCAAAACTCCACGAAGCTTGAAAGTTCTTCATACTGAGCTAGCTTAAGTACTACGTGGAAGGAAGCTTATGTAGCTAAACTGATAATAGGATGAGTGGGTTTGAGAATCAGATATGTTATACACGTCACGATGGATAAAAACAACCATTTCTCAATGACAATGGAGCCAATTCATGGAGTACACAGAAATCTTAAATATGCATTTGAAATATGAATTTAAAAACAGGGACAAACGTTAGGGGAAGGACCTGCTCCCAAATGGATAGCTTGGAAGAGACCCAGTAGTTTTGGAGTGGTGGCAATGTTCTACAATTTGAATATTGATGTGGTCAGATACAATTTGTCAAAACTCATGCACCAGTACCTAGCTTGTCCTGGCATGTAATCATAATGAAATGCTCAAAAGCCAAGTAAAACAAAGACACAAACATGTCTATCAACATTCAAGGGAGGATTCTATAAAGTTTGTATTCTCAAGGTGGTAGAGTTGGGAGTCATGTTAGAATGCAGTCCATCTCATAACAGCAGCCTTTATCAGCTGTGGAGCGTGTTTGACTTACATATTCAACTTTTGCCTCCTTTTTGTTTGTTTGTTTGTTTGTTTTTTCGAGACAGGGTTTCTCTGTGTAGCTTTTGGAGCCTGTCCTGGATTTCACTCTATAGACCAGGCTGGCCTCGAACTCACAGAGATCCACCTGGCTCTGCCTCCCGAGTGCTGGGATTAAAGGCGTGCGCCACCACCGCCCAGCCTACTGCCTCTTCTTGATTGTCTCTTGACTTACTTCCGTTGACTCCCTGGTCAGCATTTTCACCGTGCCCCACTTCAATTGTTGCTCATTTCGTAGTTGATGTTAGTTAATCCTTTGGAACCTAGAGGCCGCTGTAAGAGCTTCTCGTCCTCTCCATTCCCTTCTCCTCTCATTTTCTTTCTTTTTAGCAATCTACTGAGACTCATCCTTTGGCCTGTGTCAGATCCCCACCTGTGCGCTCTGTGCTGTTCTGTTTGCTTTTTTGAGGCATCAGTGTGTTCGAGTTGACTAGTGGTATCCTCCAGAGGGCTTTCATCCACACAATTTTAGGTGGGGGAAAGAAGTTTCTTTAAAATCTGTTATGTTCATTGGCTTTCAGTCTTGTCTTCTGTTTACCTTTTTTTTTTTTTCTGTTTTATAACCTTTGAATGTGTGGTGTCATCTGGGCTCCTTCGTATTTGTAATTATACCATATGTCATACATGCACATGACATTTCATTTGTGGTTATTTTATCTTGTTGCAATGAGACTCTTACCACTATTAAGACTTTCTCTTTTTCTTCAATAATGTTTTTAATTTTTGTTGCATTTATTTATTTATTTATTTATTTATTTATTTGTGTGTGTGTGTGTGTGTGTGTGTGTGTGTGTGTGTGTGTGTGTGTGTGTCTGTATGTGGAGTTCAGAGGCCAACCTGGGGGAGTCAATTCTCTCTTTCCACTGAGAATTTAATTCAGGTCCTCAGGCTTGGTGGCAAACGCCTTTATCGACTGAGCCATCTCATTGGTCCCTTTAAGAACACAATACATTTTAAAGCTGTACAGTATTATTTTTAATTCTCTCCCTTTCTCTCTCTGTGTGCACACACATGTGTGTGTTTGTATTTGTATGTGTGTGCAGATCTGTGTAGGGGTATGTGTGTGTGAGTGCAGGTGTCTCTGGAGGCCAGAAGAGGATGTCAAATCTCCTGAAGCTGGAGTTACAGGTAGTTTTGAGCTCCTGGTGACACTTCCCCATCTTCCTCCTCCATAGTTACTATTAGGAGTCTACAAACTGCTTCCCTGTACACAGGAAGCCATTTTGGCTTTAGGATTGTTTTCAATGTTTTGCCTTTTGTTCTGTGTTCCTGTTTCTCTCCCCAGTTTACATTTTCTGAAAAGTTAATGCTAACGGGCTCCTGAAGCTCTCTGCTCACTTCTTTGATTAAAAGTGTTAGTGGACAGTTTCTGCCTTCCAGAGTGTGAGTCTCTCTCTTCCCACTCTTGCCCTCCATAATGTCATGCAGTAGCTCTTACGCCCAGCGCCTCTTTCACCTGTATGATGTGGATGTGCACTGTCCAGTGGTTGCTTTAAATGTCTCTGAGCACACCTGGGCCAGTTCCTAGCCTCCTGCCTTTCTCCCGTTTTATTGCAAGGCTTATAATTTGGAGTTGTGGTGTCTTTTGTTTGTGTGACTTCTCAAAGTTCTGGATTCAGGTAGTTTCTGCTGTCATTATACACATTCATACTACATCTATTTCTCCGGCTCCCACCTGCTAAGTTTTGGCTTGACCCCTGTGGGGTCTGCCGGTCTTTTTGGTGGTCAGCTGTGGATATGGGTAGGGTTCTCCTTGTGTCTGTTAGCTCCTGCTCTGTGGTTCCATGGCCACATAAAGGCATTCTGCTGTGCTCATCAGGCTGTCAGGCTTCTCTGTCTGCTTTGTGGGCCATGAAGTACGGCAGAATGGACTTGGTTAAACCCCAGAAAACAGCTGTTAGCCCCGCACCTCCTCTGGAGAGTGAGGTCCTCTCCGGTGTCTTTCTGCATGTGTGCTGAGGACTTGGGCACCTTGCCTAAGCCTCACTGACTTTTTTTGACAGTTAGGAATTTGGGCAGATTTGGTACTTTGGAATTTAGGCAGATTTTGGGTCTTTGCCCTTCTGATGTTTTTTGGTTGTTAAAATCTCCCTTACCCAGTGTCTCAGTTTTGGAAGGTCTAACCTTTGGCCACTCACAACTTGTCCAGTCCATGCTGGGGTTTTTCCATTGCTATCTCTCTCTTAAAACTTTTTAAAGTCAGATTTATTCACTCTATGGGTCAGTGTTCCCTGCATGCATGCTCCATGCCAAAGGGGGTCCTGGAACTGGATTGTGGATGGCTATGAACCACCATGTGGGTCCTGAGAATCAAACCCATATCCTCTTCGACAGGTGCTCTTAAACACTGAGCCATCTCTCCAGCCCTCCACTGCTCTCTTTTGGAGCCTCTGTGTAGGATGCTAAGCGGTAACTACAAGGGCTTGTCTCTTCATTTCGGCCTCTGTTTGAGAACACCTTTTCCTGCAGTTTTCAAACTCTCTGGAAGTCTCTGGAAGGTTCTTGCTCCTTTAAGAAGTGTGTGTGTGTGCCGGGCGGTGGTGGCGCACGCCTTTAATCCCAGCACTCGGGAGGCAGAGCCAGGCGGATCTCTGTGAGTTCGAGGCCAGCCTGGGCTACCAAGTGAGTTCCAGGACAGGCGCAAAGCTACACAGAGAAACCCTGTCTCGAAAAACCAAAAAAAAAAAAAAAAAAAAAAAAAAAAAAGAAGTGTGTGTGTGTGTGTGTGTGTGTGTGTGTGTGTATGTGTGTGTGTGTGGTGGGTCGTACAGTATTACTTTATTCTGGTTGCTAGAAGTATCTTTCCTTTGCCTATGTTACTATTTGGAGCTAGAATTATTTTTATACATGTTTTTTATTGATGCATTTGTTTCTTTTAGTGGAGTTAAGCCTGTTTGGGTTCCTGGTTTTCCTTCTGTCAGTTAAACTAACCGTGCCTCTAAAGCCATTTGTTTACTTTACCCCAGTTGTCAAGTTCGCTGGCATAAATATTTATGATATTAATAATTCATTTCAACTCTTCTGGTTTTCTGGTCGGCTTTTGGTTTTTATTGGCCCCTTTTGGAACTGTCTCATGTTTTCCTGTTGTATTGATGTAGGGTTTATAATCTCTTTCTCTTTATTTGTACCTACATTGTTGTGCATCTTCTAAGTCCTGTAGGCAACAGTGCTGATCTCGATGTTAGATCTTTTCATGTAGGAACATACTTAGCATCACTACACAGGGTTTTGTTATTTTTGCTTTGGCTATGTTTTTCTTGGTTTGTGTGTGTTTTAGGAGTGGGGTCATGCCTCTGAGTGTGCAGGTGCCCATGTGTCCACACGTGGAAGGTAGAGGAGGATTCAGGTGACTTTCTCTATAGCTCTCCTTGCCTTATTGCCTTGAGGTAGGGGCCCTCACTGAACCCAAAGCTCATAGTTCAGGCTCGGCTGGTAGGCTTTCTGAATCCATGGTGATCTCTATCCATCAATGCCGAGGTTACAGGAGTAAACCACCATGTCTGATTTAAACAGAGTGCTGGAGGATGAAATCAGATTCTCACACCAACTCGTGAGCCATTTCTTCAGCCAGCCCTGACTTTTACATGCACTTTCACCTTTTCTATTTCTTGCTTTGCGTTTGAGCAACTTAGAAAGGTTTTCCTTAGTTTCCAAACTGAATTTACCTGTGTTCCCTCTGTCAAGTGTCTCCAATTTTATCCTGTTTTCATCAGAGAACATCAGCTATGTGGTTTGGATCTGTTTGCAGATTAGGAACTGATTATGCTCATTGTGTGGTCTATCTTGATGAATCTTCCTGTGCCCTTGAACATGGCATGGCAGTGCTCTTATGGTGAGGGCTCTGCTGGTTAGATCAGAAAGTAGCCTAATAATGAAGCCATATATCCAGTGATGTGTGTGCATGCAGAGGTCTAAGATTGACATCAAGGTCTTTTAGCTTATTCATTGAGGTAGCGTCTCAATTGAACCCAGAGCTCAATAATATGGCTTGTCTAGCTGGACAGCTTGCTCTATGGACCCCCACTCTCCCTTTCTAATGCAGAAGTTATAGCAAGAGTTCATGATCACCTGGCATTTATGCAGGTTCTGGGAATGAGAACTCTGATCCTCATATTGTGACAAGCATTTTGTCTGCTGAGGAATTTCCCAGACTCAGTCTCTGCTTTTTAACTACAGTTTTTGACCACTTACATTTAATGCAGAAACTAATGTGGTTGGGTTTAAATTTGCCGGGTCCTTACTTGTTTACTAAGGGTACCATTATTCATTGTCCTCACCCCCATTTCTCTTTCCTTTAAAATTTTTTTAGCAGTCCCTCTTATCTTACTAAGATAAGATGTTGGTTTTCCATATTGTTTTCTATGATTTTATTCTTTAAGTGTAATGTTAGCTTGTCATAGTCTTCCTTCATTTAATGTTATCATAGAGCTTCTATACAATGTACATAATAGTCTGTGTTTTAAAGAATCAAATACTATTTACATTTTTGTTGTCATTATTGTTTATTTACTTATTTACTTATTGAGATAGGGTGTTTCTTATAGCCCAGGCTTATCTGGAACTCTCTATGTAGTCCAAGCTGGCCTTGAAGTCATGATCCTTTGACCTTAGCTTCTTGGGTTCTGGAATTTCATTCACATGTTGTTATGCCTGGTTCCGTATACATATTTTAGAGGTGCTTTTCATTTCTCAGAATGTTTACTAGCATTTGAAATTGAGGAAAAAAGCAAGTCCCAGACACATAGGTTGCTAAAGGTAGACATTTTTTTTCCCTGTTAGTTGAGGTGAGGACAGATTGTGAGAGCAAGTGAGTGGCCAGTATTAGGCTTAACTGTTAGGATAAGCTGGGGGAGCTGTCTTTCATAATTTGTTCAAACATCTGGCCACCACTGTTAAATAGGTTAGGGAAGAGCATATGGTTCTCATTTAGAACATTGCAAATACCATCATCGTGGTGACTGTGAAATTTTTAAAAAGTCCAATACTGTTTTGATTATAAACTCAGACAGAAGGAAAAAAAAAAAAAACAACGAGAAAAACCAACAGCATTCTAAGCTAAGAATTTCAGTGTTTCATTACAGGAGTGTCTAATTCTGTGTCATGTTGTGGCTTTTGAATCTTACTTTAATGAAAAGACAGCCACCGTGTAAGTAAAAGAAAAAATTAAACAATAAAATATATATGTACAAAAGGAAATGATAAATGTATGAGAATTCACTCTTTTTAAAAGCTTGCATTGAGGATCTGAGTTCCATGTTTCTGCTGTAATCCTATTGATTAGGAAGAAGTGTATGTGTTTTCCAGTTAGACTGTAATTAAATTGGAGACTTGTATCTCTGTAAAACAGATGAAAGGGCTCTCGTAAGAGCTGTTAGGTTAATCCAGCTGCTCAAAATGTATGTTGTATTTGACCACTTGCCAAAAAGTGAAAAAAAGTCTGTGGCTGCACGAGCCAGCTGGCACAGGGTTGGAGGGTGGGGTGCTCTCAGCTGATCAGGACTGCGGCCGAAGATGTTTTATAAACCCCACTTTCAAGATGACAATTTTGGCTGTCCTACAATCTTGCCAAGCAATAATATCTTCAGAAGTAGTTTTCTCCTTAGAAATATCTCTTCTGATTCGTATCACGAGACCTCTTAAAGTGAGCCATTTAATAATATTCAAAAATAAGAACTGGCAGTGGTAGCACATTTGATGCCCTGGGTCCAAGCTCTAGCACTAACAGGGGTTTGGCAGACTGGACAGTAAAGCTCCCGACACATCAATTAAAGAGACTGCAATTTTGTCATATTTTTTCATTGAAAAGCAAAGAGTAGGGAAAAAAATCAAAGTCAAGTTTAAAGTAAAAAGCACAATGGAGATATTCATGTTAAAGGTTCATAATTCACTGTATTCATTTTCTGCTGTTATTTAAAGAGAGACTGGCCATGGGTCTATGGAGCTACTCAATATTGTAATTTTATTTCCCCCGCTGCTTGGATTGCATTGTCTTTGTTATATTAGAATAAGCACTCATGTTTCTAACCATTAAGAAAATCTTGGATTACTTTGTACCTGACTCACATGCACGTGCATCTGTGTGTGCCAGAGGGTGTGTGTGCATGTGTGCTCGCACGCCTGCCAGGTGTGGACCGGAGCCTGTCACACTAACAAGTCCCCTGCCGCCCTCCCCTTTGATTTTTTTCCCCACCTGGTGTTTGCCACAGCAACATGTCTGACTGGCCATTTGAGTTATCTGAGAAGCTGTCAAAAGGCTGAGAAGATCTGGGAAGATTTCAAAAGCCTAGCTGAGCCTGCTTTCTCAAGAATAATACTTCGTGACACTTTTATTCTCTATCCCAAACCTCAGATGTTTGATTTTTTTTTTTTTCACTGTAAAATGGGAGCAACAAGAAGTCCTCAGATTTAGAATACTTTAGAAGTATAAAACTCACAGACTGTAGCAGCTCTCACTGAGTGGTACACATTTATGGTTTCAGATAATAAAGTGTTGATGAACTCTTAGATTTTATCATTAGTCTGATATAAAAACTGGTATCTTGATGCAGTTTTTTGCTGTTTTCACTATAAACAATATAAAAGTAAAATCCCAACTAAGGACACATGGCTTTAGTAGTCCTACTGTGTGAATTTTAGCTTTATTCATTTTTGGTTTTATTTGCTTATGTTATGCTAAAAGGTAATGAAGCTACATGGTTTAAAAGTCTAGATTATATAGAGAAAAAAGCCATCAGCCAATATCCCACTCAGGTTCTACCCACAATCACCTGGTTTCCTCTACTTTCATCCCTGAATATCCTCCAGACTCACTTGGCCACTCTCTCTACCATTGCCAGATGATAGAAGCAATGCATGGGTCTTCTGATTCAGTTTAAATTTCAGATCAACAACGAACACAATTTTCAGTAAGAATATACAACGCTGCTTGGCATACTCAAAACAAAAGAAAAGTATTTTGTTTATCTCAAATTCAAAGGCACCTGAGTGCTATGTCCCTAAACCCTCCTGAAATGTTTATACACAAAAAGGGATGTGCTGCTAACTTGACTTTTCATCTTCTACTTCTCCAAAATGGTGGCATGCTTTGTTTGAGTTCTGCACCTGCACAGCCTCTCACCAGCAATGCCTTTGGCCGGCATGCCTCAGCATGAAAAAAGGCCATTTCTTTTTGCTTTATTTCATCAGATTCACTCACAGGTAAGTACCCTTCTGCTCTTAAAAATCATGCTTCAGTGAGTAATCTGCCACATACGCAATATCACAAGTATCATACTTGTAATAAATCCCCAGAGGTGGCATTTATGGTGTCAGAGGGGACATGCTGTAGTGGGTAGCCATTCCAGCTTTGACCTGGAAGTTCTAATCCCCATTGAGGCTTCGGTAATGGTCACGCCTACAAGGCGGGGCTGAGAGAGGATGCTGAAGACCGGAGATCCAGATGCGCAGGCTCTCTTGGTTCCTGAACCCTGAATGCTGGAGCTAGACCGAGCAGAGTTCTCCAGAGAACACCGCTGGACTGCGCCACACCTTTCCCAGACCCTGTAGCCTATCCCTTCACTTGTAAGTTACCCCACAAAATAAACCTCCCTTTTAACTACGTGGAGTAGCCTTAATAGTTTCACCAATATCATGCAGGTAATTTTGGTAGATAATGCAATTTTTTTCCTAAAGGTTACCACAGTGGGCAAGCCACTCAATGCGAAGGACACTAACTTCTACCCATCTCTACTAATGGTGTTGATGAACCCTTAGATTTTATCATTAGTCTGATATAAAAACTGGTATCTTGCAGTTTTTTGCAATCTTCTTTCAAAGAATATGATTGAGAATTATCTTCATGTGTTTTTAATCCATTGAATTTTTCTTGAATTTTCTAGCTGTATCACAATAGTCTGAACAATCAATTTATTTCTGTTTTTTTGTTTGTTTGTTTTGAATTTAAGGACACTGTCTAACAACAGCAGCACAGGTCACAAGAATTCCTTAGTTTTTTCCATCTATATTTTCTTTTCACTTGACCATTGCTGAAGGTTCTCACGTTTATCACCTGTGTAGAGTATAGTTTTATTCTGTTTAATTCATAGTGAGAAATCCTTCACAATCACAGACTGTGATGAGGTTCTGTCTTCTTGGATTTGGGGATTTCCATAGCTTTAACTTTTTCATTGTTGGATGTTTCTTTATAGTTTGGTATCTGCCTTACTTCCTCTGGTCTGTGGTTGTAATCTTAACTTTTTTCCCAGATGTTTTTGTGATTTAAATGTGTACCTTCCAGTAGATGTCATGTGCTGGACACTTGGTTCCTTGGTTTGTGGCATGTTTATGAGCTGTAAGACTTAGGAGTTGGTGCCTTACTGAAAGAAGTGGGTCTTGCCACTGGTGTGGGACTTGGAGGTTGGACTTGTTGCTTGTCTGTTGCTTTTGTTCAACCCTCTTACCTGATTTTCATTCATTAAATTGAGAAATATGTCCAATGCAATAGTATATTTTGGTGAGAAGGTCTTCATTTTTGATTCCTAGCCTTAGTAAGAGTATACTCACCCTGAGATGAAGTGTTACCTGTTTCTATTTTGCAGAGGTATTTGTCTGATTAAAAGCTTATCATTGCTATGATTCTTGTATTATATATATACATATACATATATACATATATATATATATATATATATATATATATATATATATATATATATATATATATATATATATAATTGCTGTGAAGAGACACCATGACCACGTGGCAGCTCTTATAAAGAAAACATTTAATTGGGACTGGCTTACAATTTAAGAGGTTTATTATATTATCATCATGGTGGGACATGGTGGCATGTAGGCAGACATGGTGCTAGAGAAAGAGCTGAGAGTTCTACATCTTGATCTGTAGGCAGTAGAAGGAGATTGTGTATAATACTGGGCATAGTTGAGTATATAGGACCTCAAAGCCCACCCCCACAGTGACACACTTTTTCTAACAAGGCCATACCTACTTCAACAAGGCCACACCTCCTAATCATGCTACTCTCTATGGGCCAAGCATTTAAAAACCTGAGTTTATGGGAGCCATTCCTATTCAAACCACCACAATGTATGTGTGTGTGTGTGTGTGTGTGTGTGTGTGTGTGTGTGTGTGTGTATGTGTGTGATAGTTTTCAACTTTCCTTTTAGATCTTAAGATACAATATTTTTCTTAGTTCCATTAATATTATAAATAATACTAAAGCATTCCCTATATTGGACCATGCAATGGTGTCATTTTTACTTTAGTTTGAATTTTCATTTTGACTAGATTATTGTAAATTATTGTAGGTCAATTTAGAGGGTGTGCTACAAATGACTAAATGGATTGATGGGTCGTATTGATGTTTAAACTGCTTCATTGTGTTTTTTGGAGCTGAACTTTTTCTTTATTATGTGCAGGAACTTAGATCTGAAGTGGCCTCAAGGCCCACTTGTTGAAGGCTCAGTCATTAACCTTGATGTTGCTGGGGGTGACAGAACATTTAGGATGTGGGACCCTGTGAGAGGAAGTTAGGGAGTTGGTGGCATGGTCTGGAGGGGGATATTTGGATCCTATCCCTCTTTTCTTTTTGGCTACCATGAGGCAAGCAGCTGCCCACTTCCCGCCTCTGTTGTGCTGTGCTGTCTATTTCAGGCCCACAAGGCCAGGTATTAAGGACCAAGATCTCTGAGACTGAGAACCAAAACAAGTCTTTCTTTCATTGAAGTTTATCTCCTCAGGGATTTTGTCACAGTGACGAAAAGCTGACAAACACCCTGATGTGTCAGACTGAGAAAACTTTCTTTAAACTTTGCACTACTGGTATCTTCTATCAAATTCTCTTTTCTTTACCTAAAGTTTTGGTTTCAATTATTATTTGCTTCTTTTTTTGATGCCTAAAGTATCCTTATACATTTAAATATTGTCTGCTAGTGTCAAAAAATCTTTTCCTACTTTAGACCTGGCATCTACCACAATCTACTTAATAACATTATAATTTCCCCGCTTTGTTTCCAGCAGAATTTATCTGGTGTCACTTTGCCATCTTTTTATGTGGAAGCCTTCTAATAACTTTGGTTTTTGTAATGATCCTTAAGAGCTTGTTTTTACTTAACATGTGAACATAACTCACTTTTGCTCATTTTTGCTACAGTACGGCTGTGACCACTGTGTCTTGGTCCCAGGTCTGTATTTATAACCCTTAGACCAAAAGTCATGTCTCTGACTTTTTTGTGGGGTCCTAATATTTAGAATGTTTCTGTTTTTGTTCTTGTGGTAACTGATGTGATTATACTATAGAATATATTTTTAGCTTGTTTCTTTTATTCTGAGCTATAAATGATTCTAAAATTATCACACACACACACACACACACACACACACACACACACACACACACATCTCACCCTTCTACTCTACTCTCTGTTCCTCATAACAGCAGCATTTCTCTTGGCATCTACCTTACACTCCAACCTCTTGATTTCCAGCTTCATGGGATCTGTACTCTCCACAGTCAGCTTTAGACAAGAGCACACTCTACCACTCAAAACTCTCTTCTCTCCTAGTTTTCATGAAGCTAAAATGTCTGTTTTGAAGGGCTGAGTTTGGGGTGGCTCACACCTGTAATTCCTAGGTTCAGGGGCTGATGCAGGAAGATTGCTACAAGTTCTCTTCCAGGTCAGCCAAGCCTTCAGAATGAGACTGTCTCACAAAAGAAAAAAAAAATTCTGCTGTCTATAAATTTTCCTTAACCACCCAAATTTCTTTCAGCTCTGTAAGTGGGATTCTCAATATGTTAATTACTTGTTGCCTGTTCTGAAGGCCAAGGTCCTATTTCCCATTCTTTTTTTTTTTTTTAGTTTTGAAAGCTTTAGCCGCTGCAGGAAACAGTTGTACTCAGAAGGTCCAGAAGGAACAATGGTGTCAGTATTATTTTTTGTTCAGTCTGGTTTGTTTGTAGCCTTTCTGTGTTCAGAACAGTTTCAAGGTAACTGCTATAGTCCAGATTTGCCTCATACTAGGACTCAGCTCCATAGAGCCTGTGAAGATTGGAAAAGGGGTGGGTGGGGGGGTGCTTCTATCCAGTGCAACTCTGTGCACAGTGTGTGGCCGGAAGGAGAGTGCAAAAATATCAAGCATGTTTCCAATGTTCTCCCTCCCCTCTCTTCCTCTCCCTTTACCTTCCTTCCTCTCCCTTCCCTTTTCCCCTTCCCTTCCCTTCCCTTCCCTTCCCTTCCCTTCCCTTCCCTTTTCCCCTTCCCTTCCCTTCCCTTCCCTTTTCCCCTTCCCTTCCCTTCCCTTCCCTTCCCTTCCCTTTTCCCCTTCCCTTCCCTTCCCTTCCCTTCCCTTCCCTTCCCTTTTCCCCTTCCCTTCCCTTCCCTTCCCTTCCCTTTTCCCCTTCCCTTCCCTTCTCTTCCCTTTTCCTCTTCCCTCCCTACCACTTCCCCATCTATAATCCCAGTGCTTGGGAGGTGGAGGCAGGAGAACTGAAACTTCAAGATCGTTACCTACGGAGGGAGTTCAAGGCCAACGTGAACTTTGGAAACACTGTCTCAATCTCCACTGCACTCCCACCAATTAAAAGGTAGAGAGAGAGAGAGAGAGAGAGTGTGTTATGTGTCTCATTGGATCACAGATGCCTATTTCTCATTTCAGTTCCTTAGTTTTTATTATATTCAATATGATGCTAGTACCTGAAAATAAAATCGGAATTCAATCTCGGTAATGGACTGGCCATTTTCTCACTGGGTCTGCCTCTTTATTTCTGGCCTGTGTGGCCTCCGGGATGCGACAGCGGCACAGCAGTGCAGTGGCCTCTGCTTCCTGGCCTGCTGCCTCAGGCCCACCTTTACTAGTGAGCTTCAGTGTCCTCACCACAAGGAATGCCTTCTACACTGTGCACATTTGGGACTGTTTGAAATGTCTTTGTTTTTCAACTGAAGTGTTTCTGGGCATATTTAACTTTAAATCTATGTGTGATTCACCATTGGCCTCCGTGACTTCATTTTATTTTTTTCCTCTTTAATTATTTTATTCCCTCTTTAATTATTTCTCTCTTGAATTTTTTAACTAAAGTTCTTATGATTCTATTTCTGTTTCACATGTCCTATTAGTTTATTACAGATACTATTTTTCCATGACTGTTACCACGATTCCCCCAAAAAGTGAGCAGAGCCCCCTGATTGCCTGGGCACCCCTGCCCAGCTTCTTGTAATGGTGTCTTCACCCTCTGCGCCTGCCCAGCTGTTGGCTCCACCAGGCTTGTGCACTTGAGGTCTCCATATGCTTTCAGGTCCATTTCAAGCCGTGACACTGTCCCTGTCCCACAGAAGACAAAAGCCACCCAGCCCTCCAGCTGGCCACTTCCCTTTCCTTCCTTTCAGTCTGCTCCTGAGTTCCTTTATCCTCTGAGCCTGAAGAGCTCTGCTTAGTTCTTTCATTTCGTATTTTACTGCCAAGCAACCCCCCCCCCCCCCCCAGGCTCTGAGAGGGTCTTTATTTTCAAAGGGTTCTTTGGAAAAGAGTCTGGGTTGCAAATTGTTTTCTTTCAGCCTGTTAAATTTGTTATTTCATTTTCTGCATGTTTGGTCATTTCAGTTGAAAATTGAGCTTTCAGCATTGTCCTTTGTTAGGTAATGTGTGTTTTCCCTTGGACATTTCGAAAACATCCTTCTTTGTCTTTTGGTTTTAGCAGTATTACCATACCAAATGTGCAAATGTGCTTTGCCTTTTCATTTTCTTTTAATTTGCTTGTGATTCATAGGTTTTCTTTAGTCTTTGACTCTGGTCTTTTGTCATTTTGAAAATTCTCAGCTATTACCTTCAAATCCTTCTGTGCCATAGCCTCTCTTTAGCACTTCAGTCACACCCTCTTTATATCCTCAAGGTGCCCTTGTTTCTATGCTGTTCTGTTTTTTTTCTTAATATTCCTTTCTGTTTTTCACATGAGAAAAATTTTCTCATAAAGCTCTTAGTAAAAGATGTATATGTGTGTGTGTGTGTGTGTGTGTGTGTGTGTGTAACTAGTCTTTCTATGTACTGTCAGCTCCCAGTACACGGAGGACTGACACAGAGACTTACTATTAATTATGAAAGCTCGGCCTTAGATTAGGCTTGCCCCACTAACTCCTATAACTTAAATTAACCCATTCATATTAATCTACATCTTTGCCTCTTGGCTTTTTACCTTTCTTTCCCATTCTGTGTGTCCAATTCGTTCAGTGTCTCTCTCGTTCCTAGATTCATCTCCTCTTCCTTCCTCTCTCTTCCTGGAAATCCCGCCTATACCTCCTGCCTACCTATTGGCCGTTCAGCTTTTTGCTACACCAATCACAGCACTACATCTTCATACAGCTCTTGGAAGTCTACTTAAGCAGAGTCCAGTGGTCTGTGAGGTCTTTCTGTCTATAATTTACCTGTTTGACTCCATTACTCTGCGACTGACTTTCTCTCTTTTTTTTTTTTTTTTTAGTTTTTCGAGACAGGGTTTCTCTGTGTAGCTTTGCGCCTTTCCTGGAACTCACTTGGTAGCCCAGGCTGGCCTCGAACTCACAGAGATCCGCCTGGCTCTGCCTCCCGAGTGCTGGGATTAAAGGCGTGTGCCGCCACCGCCCGGCAGCGACTGACTTTCTCATCTTTGAGCTGTTATTAACTACTACTTTTTTCTCTAGTGTAATAATAAAGCTAGCCATCAGTAGGGAGTAGGAAACATACTTCTAGAATCAAAATGAGTGCTTTGGATGTATTCTCTGATAGAAAGAACTGTTTCTCTCACCTTTTGATATATTTATAAAATATTTTATTATAAAGCACAATCTTTTTGTTTGTCCAAATGTTATAGAACATCTACTATTTTATAAATATATGTGTATTTATTCAAGTATGTACCTATAAAGCACATATGCATACATATGTATTTCGATTTTATCAGTTTTGTATAGTTTTCTAGGCATGATGGTTAGGCTGACAAAATCTACGCCGTTGAGATATAGATGCATATGTATATATTCCCACAAGAACATTCTGTCCATGTTTCTGCAAGATTCCCCCATCTAAAAGCTGGTACTGGCCTTGGAAATTACCTCTGAGATTCAAGTATCAATATGGAGAAGTCTAGAACAAAACCAAGATGAAAAAAAACATTATTTTTGGCAAAATTAATGCAATCTAGAAGCTTTTCTAGTAAAAACTTGAGTTATGAAAGGGTGTTTAAGTCTGCTTGGTCATCAATTTATCTGATATTTTAAAATTCTTTTTAGGGTTTCAAAAACTACATCTTCATCCCTCTTGGGGCAGAAACCTCAATGCACCAGGCTCACGTCGCATGTGAGGAAAACTTATAAACAGAAGTGAGTGTATTCCTCTGACTGTGTGAATCTCACAGCATCTCTCTATTGCTAAGACATGAGAAAGAGCACACAGGAGACTGGGGAAACACCATCCTTTGTACATGAGCCTGCTTCAAAGAGGCCATGGCCGAGCACCTCAGAAGGCAATGCTAAGTACTGGCATTCGCGTTGGCCCTGATGCCCAGTGCCATGGACACACCCTAGAAAGCCAGACGGCAATCCCCACGTGTCCCCTGGTAGGCAGTTATGAAATCCTTCTAAAATAACTGATCATCACATCTGCCTAATTGGAAACACTCCTAGGCGATTTTCTATGTCTAGCAACACGGCAGCCCTAAGCAGTGAGAGGAGGCAGTAAGTAGCCAGAGGGAAGGGCTGAAATCTACAGATACTGAGGGCAGGAGAGTCCCACGTACAGCTGCTGTGTTAGGAACAAGGGAACCTTAATTTCAGGGTTGCAGCCCTGAAAGAAAGAAGAAAGACAGCAAACTGCTGATGCTAATGGCCAGCATGGTGGCCAGTTTCTCCACTCATGCTCCACATCTTCATTTTAAAGAGCAATTTCCGGTGACTCATTCTAGGCCCTGAATTAGATTCTCTGGAGGTGGGTCCCAAGAATCTTCAATTTAGGAAGCCCACCAGGTGATTCTTATGCACATTAAACTTGAAAACAACTGACAGAAATTAAAAGACAACCGCACTGACCACAAAGAACGTCTGTTGTTGGGGAACGGGGCTGACTCACTCTTCCGCTGTTCAATCTTCAGTTGAGTTTTTGTAAATAATGTTGCTTTTGTTTATACTACAGCTTTTCGTTTTCGCTTGGTGTTCTGGGAATCCGTCTGCAGGAAAACCCTTGGATGTACTGTCGATGTATTTTGGAAGAAAATACTTGGCTGTGTTTATCCAAGTGAAATTAAAAAAGGCTGAAGATTGAGATGCCAGGGAATGAAACAAAATTAACATTAACATTTATATTTAGGGCCAAAACATGTGCTAGTGAACAAGAAACATTTTGGCAGCATTTAATACATAGCTGAAGGTAGCAGGAGTGATTCCAAGATCTTTGTGCAAATTGAAGTTCATAACTACTAGATAGTCATCCCCATTATCTCCACCATCTTTATTCCCATTCCCACCACCGTCACCCCCACATCCCCATCTCCATCATCCCTATCTTCCTCACCCCCATTCCCATCACCATCATCTCCATCATCTTCACCCCCATTTCCATCACTGTCATCCCCACTGTCCTCACTCCCATTCTCATCTCTATCATCCCCATAGTCCTCATCCCCAATCCCATCACCATCATCCCCATAGTCCTCATCCTTACTCTCATCACCATCATTCCCATAGTCCTCATCCCCAGTCCCATCACCATCATCCCCATAGTCCTCATCCTTACTCTCATCACCATCATTCCCATAGTCCTCATCCCCAGTCCCATCACCATCATCCCAACTCCCATCACCGTCCCCACATCCTCATCCCTATTCCCATCACCATCATCCCTATCTTCCTCACCCCCATTCCCATCACCATCATCTCCACCATCTTCATCCCCATTTCCATCACCGTCATCCACACATCCCCTCCCCATTCCCATCATCACCATCACCATTGTCACTGTCATCAATATTTGTTCTGGGCATTCCCTTGCAACTAGCTGCCTTGCATACGCCCTCTCATTACGTTCTCAGAAGAGTGTACATAGCTTCAGGCTAGAGCTTCTTTTTCATAATAAAATTTTCCTAGTCCTTGTTCAATATTCCAGTTCCATTGAGACTCATCTTCTCAATTGGTTGTGCTAGCCAATTGGAAGTTATCCATGACCCTGCCCCTCCCCCCCCCAATTCCCCATTGCCTCCATATCTTCCAATAACACTGTCTGGTCTTGTGAGTTACATCTATTGACTCAGAATACCATAAAGACACTCAGAAGTGCAGAAGAGGAACATTAGAAGGCCAGTAGTACCTCAATGGCACACAAACTTGTTAGCACCAAGTTCAAACACCTAGCATTATCTCAGGTAACACAAAGACAAGGAAATGGGCGCTTGGAGATAATTTTAATAAATGACAGCAGGTGGCTTAGGGTGGCTATTGTTATATTCCTACTGGTCATCATAAATATTGCTTAACAGCCCACTTTGCATGGATACTCCCATACACATTCCGTTTGGACAGAGATTCACTGTATGGAAACCTTCCACTGCTGTGAGCAGGTATATATCTAAGGCTTCACTGGGTATGCAGCCTTCCTCCCAAAGTTTGTGTTCCTAAGAGTTTGATTCATAGATTACATGCCCCTCTTGGCTTTTTCCTACCTTGATTCTTGGTTGTTTTCCTGAATTTGGTGTGTGAAAGTAAGGTTTATTACCTAACATTGCTATAGTGAACATGGGGCTAGCTGATCCTGTTCTGAATGTCAGTTAACTTGATAATGCTCTCTCCAGATAGACAGATATGGAGAGAAATTATTGGAAGCACATCACATTGCAAGGCATATTTATAGATGCTCTCAAGGCTGAAAGTAAGTTGTCCCATATGACAATTTGAATCTCCACGTAACAGAGCAGGGCTAATGGTAATCATTTAAGTCAGTAGAAAAGATGGCCCATTTGCATATCTCTGCTACTTCTACTTTCTTCTGTCTACACACACACAATAATAATAATAATGATAATAATAATAAATGATACTTTTATGAACACACAAAACACAACATGTATCATAATTTATATATATTAAACAATGACAAATGATATGAAATACACAATATGAAAACATATTGTATTTCAACTGTGTACTTTATTGACCATCATGTAAAAAAGCTCATCTCTCAGTTAAGATCATCGCCTACTCAGGTTATGTGTTGCTCTACCAAGTCCATCTAATGTCTTGGAAAGATGAATTTGTCACTCCCAGTAGGTTTTTGGCTACTCCCACAGGTTGCCATTAGGCTGTTTTGGTGGATGTACTGATTCTCATCTGTTCCATGTGCCTGTGCAGATGTGAATTTGGCCTGATTTACATCATCACACGAACAGAGCCTCCATGTTCTTTAACTGCTCATATTATGTGTAGCTTGATGTCTATTGAATCACCCATATACCATCTTAGAAATCTGAATATCAGGCCTGGAGATGTGGCTCGGTGGTTAACAGTGCTTACTGCTTTTGCCAAGGGCCTGAGTTCAGTTCCCAGCATCCACGTGGGGCATCTCACAACCGCATGTTACTCCATCTCCAAAGGATCAGAACCCCTTTTCTAAACTCTGTGGATATCTGCACATGCATGTAGGTACTCACCAACAGACACACATATACACATGACTTAAAAGTAATTCTATGTCAAGCTGCATCACTGCGTGAGCTGTGCCTTTCAGAGAAAGGTAGTCAGGAGTCGATCTTGATCTCATGAAGCCCAGAAGGACAAAATATCCCACCATGATTTAGACCTGCTGGTGCTGTGCTATGACCTCCACCAAATCCCATGTAAAAAAGTGGCTTCATAAGGACAGAAAAAAAAAAAAAAACCTTGGTAAAATAAAATGGAAATTATACTTAAAACAATAATAATAGCAATAATAAAATTTAAAAATCTCATTATCAGAGTTGTATTATTATGTACAGTCATAGCTATAGCATTTATAGATTTTATCATAGCAGGAAGTACATATCCTCAGGAGGGGGCAGCCATTACTATCAACTTTTCCAGTGTTTCCCTGGAGTGACACCAACCAAGTAGAATGAAGCTGAGAAGGGGAGCCTCAGTTAACGAAACAAAAGTCAGTTTAAACAAAAAAACAGTTCTTTGTTTACCATTTTCCTCTATCACTCACCTTCACAGCTTTAGTCATGTCTACCCTATTCATCAGTAATAACTTCGAACTCAGAAAAATTTCCATTCCTTCTCTCCTCCCTTGTCCTATTTTTCATATTACTTTCATTAGTCTTATCTCCCTTGACCTAGAAGACCTAGACAATTGCAAATCTCCCAGCACCATCCACATGACTCCCCATATTAAACCATAATAAACCTTTATTTGCTCATACTGTCTGCCATCTATTCTATGGAGTGAGGAGGTGTTTATGCATCCATAGTTTTCATCCTCTTAGCAGCTATTACTATGCTCTGTTGAATCTAAACCAGTGGTTCTCAACTAGTGGGTCATGACCCCTTTGGAGGTCAAACAACCCTTTCACAGGGGTCACCTAAGACTATCGGAAAACCCAGATACTTACATTACAATTCATAACAGTAGCAGAATTACCGTTATGATGTAGCAACAATACTGTGGGATAACGCTCTTGTACACTGGTTTAATAAAATGCTAATTGGCCAGTAGCCAGGCAGGAAGTATAGATGGGGTGAGCAGATGAGGAGAATGATGGGAAGAGGAAGGGAGGAGGAGGAGGAGGAGGAGGAGTCTCCAGCCAGACACAGAGGAAGCAAGATGACAAGGCAGAACTGAGAAAAGGTACCAAGTCATGTGGCTAAATATAGATAAGAATTATGGGTTAATTTATGTTATAAGAGCTAGCTAGCAAGAAGCCTGCCATAGGCCATGCAATTGGTAATATAAGCCTCTGAGTAATTTTTTTATAAGTGGCTGCGGGACCATGGGCCGGGCAGGACCAAAGAAAACTCTGGCTACACAAGGAAAATATGGTTGAGGTACCCACAGCATGAGGAACTGTACTGAAGGCTCCCAGCATTAGGAAGGTTGAGAACCACTCCTCTAAACAATGAGACATCAGGCCGGGCGGTGGTGGCGCACGCCTTTAATCCCAGCACTCGGGAGGCAGAGGCAGGCGGATCGCTGTGAGTTCGAGGCCAGCCTGGGCTACCACGTGAGTCCCAGGAAAGGCGCAAAGCTACACAGAGAAACCCTGTCTCGAAAAACCAAAAAAAAAAAAAAAAAAAAAAAACAAACAAACAAACAAAAAAAACAATGAGACATCAGATTCTGTCTGTGAAGTCACTATTTATTCTGAATCCTGGTAGTTGGTCTCTTCACTCTATTAATCAGAGGACACATAGTTGAACATCTTTTCATGATCTTGAGACAAACAAGCCCTTGAGAGAGGGTGACTTTCAGTAGGATTTCAATTCAAGGTAGTCAGAGATCCCAAAACCTGGTGGTGAGAGGGCAAAGATCCTTCTGTATCTCAGTAGGGGAGTGTGATTCCTACATTGAGAAAGAGGAGGTTCAAGGTACTCTGGCAGGGCTATGGCTGCTCAGATGACTGGTGGCTCAGATGTTGCTTTGGGCACTCTAACCTGAGCTAAGGGGAAGCTGGACTTCAAGCCTCTGTGTCCTCTTACGACAATCCAGGTAGATCAGATTGGCTTATGTTTCCTGCAGTGAGACCTATGACTGCAAATGGAATGTCATTTTGAAGAAATAAGGGGCCTCAGGCTGTGCCATCAAAACGTTGGCCAAAATCATTAAGGAAGACAGTCCAGTGGTGAGGAAAGTGAGACTAGAGTCTGAGATCCAAAAGACAGCCTCATGGTCCCGCAGTGCATGGCCTCTGTGTCTGCTACAGTCTTACGGTCCCTGCATGTGCATGGCCTCTGTGTCTACTGCAGCCTCATGGTCCCTGCAGATGCATGGCGTCTGTGTCTATTGCAGCCTCATGGTCCCTGCAGGTGCATGGCCTCTGTGTCTACTGCAGCCTCATGGTCCCTGCAGGTGCATGGCCTCTGTGTCTACTATAGCCTCATGGTCCCTGCATGTGCATGGCCTCTGTGTCTACTGCAGCCTCATGGTCCCTGCATGTGCATGGCATCTGTGTCTACTGCAGCCTCATGGTCCTGCAGGTGCATGGCCTCTGTGTCTACTGCAGCCTCATGGTCCCTGCAGGTGCATGGCCTCTGTGTCTACTGCAGCCTCATGGCCCCTATAGGGGGATGTTCCTGCTCTGTCTACTATATGGGGAAAACAGCTGCTTTGCAGTAGTGTTGGAATGATGGGCTAGGACAGAGCATGGAACATCCTTGGACAAATGCAGGTCCATTCCACATGATGCATAAATGTTTGACTTTTATTCTCATGCTGCAGGAAGTTAGAGAGTGTGCCAAGTCTATAATTTAGTAGTGTTGGAAGTTCTCAGAGACTCGAGTGGAATGGCATAAAGTTTTAGTTAGACTAAGTGAATGAAGACACACGAGGGATGTTAAAACAGCAACAACAGTGTGGGGGTTCTGCATACAAAAGACTTTATTTTATAATGTGAGGTGGGATAAAAGGAATCCCAGTTGGCAAACTGTATCTGAATGTCACCGGGGTTGTATTTAGTGAGACATCCACAGCTAAAGTCATCTGTGTTAGGTTTATAGCCTGAAATAAGCCCAGAATTCCAAGCTAGAAAATAGAGCCAGAGGCATCAGAGTTATTTACTCAGACATTTTTGTACCTTTGAAAGAAACAACCACAAAATGGATTTATTCGAAAGCAAATATTTCATATGCAAAGTGATAAAATTTCAAAACCAGAACTGTAATGGTAAATACCAGACACACCAGGAAACTTTTGTGCTCTTTACCTAAGGTGACATTACACAGGAATGATTGTCACATCTAGCTGCTTCCTGGCAGATAAGCCTGAAATAGTTTCATTTTCCCATTTTTCCCTTTAAAAATCTGCAGTGTAAACTTGTGTTAGTCAAACTTCCTTCTCATTGCCACAAAAACCACAGCACCGTCTGAGATGTCCCACATGGCAGCCACCAGTGGCACATGGCTCCCAGCCCTGGAACTGTGGCTAGTGAGACCCAGGGACCCAGAATCTAACTGATGAATTTTCATTTATGTTAAAAACGGTTCTCACTTAGATTGCTGAAAAAACAACTCACATCAGAGCAGCCATGATATATAATGCTACTTCTAAAGCTATTGGGATCAATATTATACAATCTAGTAGAGATTAATTTATTTCAATTAAAATGTTGCTCTCAAATTAAGCTGCTCTGTAAGTTTAAAATCCACACCAGATTTCAATGCTTGAATGCGAAGAAAAAAAAGAACAGCCAATTATTTCCTTAAAATCATTTTGAACTACTGTTGCTTTGGAACTTGTGAGATTGTGAATTAATAAAATACATTATGAAAAATTGATCATTTCTATTTTTTTCATATGGATAACAGAAAATTAAAACTCCCGTTCCCCTGAGATGATGTTCTTGTCACCAAGTCTCAGACTCGTTAGAGGACAAGACAGGATAAATCTTAGAAAATGTGTATGTTTTCTTGTAAATTGTCCTAGTGAAAAATAGCTTGATTATCGTAATTCAGACACCAAATGCCAACTTACAATGACCTGTACTAGAATGTAATTGACTTCCTCACTTTAGGGGGAAAAGAGTCTTACCCAGTCAGCCTGTGTCCCATGAGGGAATTTGAAAGTCAATGTATTTTTGTTCTGTTACTGTGTCAAGGAAGACATTGTTTATGAATATCTAAAGAGTACAAGGACAGATGCTGCCTACAAGCATGCTCACAGGCTCATACTCAGCAGAGGCCCACCTGCCTAGGGAATGGTTCCACCCACAGTGGGCTGGGCCCTCCCACATCAGTCATTAATTAAGACAATCTCTCAGAGACATTACCACATCCAATCTGATCTAATCAGATCTCTAGGTTGTGTCAAGTTGACAATAAAAACTAACCAGTATAAAGGTTTAATAGATAGTTATTTGGTTTTTTTTTGAAAATCATTAAAGATTATGGATCCTTTTTTTGCTGAACAGGAGTCCTGCATTGTAGATGGTCTGTTTTTTTCATATTCTTACCCAATCAGAGCACCATATACATAGAACGGCACATGTTCTGCCATGCAGAATTTAAATTCCATTTAGAATTTATTTCACTTGATACATTGGCATTATTTTAGAGCTAAATCAAATGTCAAGGTTATCTTTAAGAAACATTCCATCCCATCAGATGCTGAATTTTCTGCTATATTTTCCAAGAACTGCTGAATGGCTAGAGATCTGCTCTATCGAATAGTCTCCAGTCTTCCAGGACTGATGATGTCTGCCAGACAGAGTTCAGCTACTGAGTGTTAAGTGCATATATGAAGATTTAATTTAATTTAATCTATGCAGAAAAGGATTAATAATTTATTTTTCTCATACTAATTTTGCTTTGGTTGTAGAAATAGTCAAACACTGTACAGTGAATCCTTGTTTTTTTTTTTTTGACAGTCACTCTGCGGCTCATGCTGGCCTGAACTTCCTCTGTAGACTAGCCTGGTCTCAAACTCATGGTAATTTTTCTGCTTTGTAATTCCCAGCCTTCTGTGCCCTATGATTGTATAGTGAGACTCCATGCCTGGGTGACAGAGTGAATTCCTACACGTCAATTATAAAGATTCACACCAACTATCATGGTTTTTCTAGTTTTATTCCACCAGTGTCTCTAAAAGTAGTCTTTTCTAGTATAAGGTATCAATTTTTCACCTGTAAATAGTCTGATTAATTTTTGTTTAATCAAGCACTATACCATTATGCACCTAACATTTATTACTTAATTCGTATTACATAGAGAGTTCCAGGCTGGCCTATTAGGCTTTGTCTCCATAAGCTAATGACTTAGTACTAACTAGTTACCTAGTTAGACAAACAGATACATAATGGAGAAAAGAAAAGAAAGGAAGAAAGACAGATTTGAAGGATTGTTAGATGCCAGGGCAGTCTACACAGTTTTTTCACAGTCAACTCCCTGGAGTTTATTTGTCCTTAATTCTACTCCTTTCAAACTCTGTTCTGGGGAGCTGTGTGGAATACTAAAGGGACTGGTAAAGCCAGGGCATTTGTGATTTATTAGTGAAGATACTATTTCTTAGCACATCTTCCCTGACTCCATCTCTTCATACATGTGAATATTTCTGGTTCCTACCAGATTCAGGCATTTGCTTTAGATTTCAAGGCTTTAAAAACCTTTGCAATGTCCCTCTCCACCTTCTCATGTTTTTAACAAAATCATACATCAAAGGAATCACCACATTTCCTATATTACACCTCCTTATAATGTACAGAGAAAGAATGGAACAGACGATGAAAATCTGGAGTCCAAATTTTGGAAGCTCACTAAACCCGGTTAATCCCACCTCCGATGAAAGACGTCTGTCCACAAGCATAAAGATCATTTGCTGAGGTCTAATCTAAGGATCAAAAGGCCTAAGACTCAGAGCTACAGTGAAAGACAAGGACAGAATTATTAAACATGACAGCATTTCATCATAAAGATTAATTATTTACTGTAGAACCCAAGGACTATCATGAAATTAAAATCCATCAACCCTTTTCATTTAACCACGACCAAAAGCTGCCCCATAAACAGAGAACAATTTGGTTCTTTTTTTCATTTTTTTTGTCTTTGAGTTATAATTGCTGATGACAATTGCATTCTTTCTATAAAGAGATTAGCTATGATATAAATTTTGCCACAGTAAGCCATTGTTATTGACTGACTTGCTATTAATAGCTTTTTTTTGTCAAAATATTCCATATTTTTTCTCATATGTAGAATTTTTATCTACACAAATACAAATGACTTACACACACACATATATATATATACATACATGTATATATATATATGTATAAATATATTCATGACACAGATATACATATATGTGACAAGAAAGCAGAACCAGAGTGAGGAAGAGAAGGGAGTTGGGGGCAAATACGAGCAACCATACATATGCATGAAAATTCTGTAATGAAATTCATTTTTCATACAGTAAAAATCAATAAAATGATTTCCCCTTTTCACATTATGAAAGGACTAGATGTGCAAGTAGAAGATGTTATAAAGGAGAAAAGGTAAAGTTATTACTATAATCTCACCATGGCCAACAAAGATGCTCTTCTTTTGAAGATGGCTGCGTAGTCATGGCTAAAGAAAACAGCTGTGAGGAGTGTAAGGACGCACACCCTTTCTCCAATGCCCACCAGTCAGGAGTGTGAGGATGCACACCTATCTTTGATGCCCAGCTGTGAGGAGTGTGAGGACACACACCCTATCCCTTATGCCCAGCTGTGAGGAGGGTGAGGACACACACCCCTTCCCTGATGCCCAGCTGTGAGGAGTGTGAGGACACACACCTTATCCCTGATGCCCAGGTGAAACAGATCCAAGGACACTGTGAATTTATCAAGTCAACCCCATCTGCCGCTGACTGCCTGAAAGTAAGCTGATAAAAATGAGCTCTTTATAAAAGAAATTGAGTAATATCTTAGGCCAGGCATGGCAGCATACACTTTTGATCTCAGCACTTGGGAGGCAGAGACAGGTCGATCTCTGTGTGTTTGAGGCCAAGTTTGTCTATAGAGTGAGTTAAAAAAAAAACTAGAAAAAAATTTTGACTAAAATGTTATACCTGCATAATAGAAAGAATGTCCATATGTTTACAACTGTAAGAAGCTTGAAATTCAGCCTGATTTTCTCATACACACATACAAATCTCACTTCATGTAGGGCTTCTAATCACACATATTTTATCAAGTATTTATAGCTCATGGTTTGTATTGTGGACCATAGAGATCAAAATATAGAAATTAAGCAGACTCATTAGAAATTAGGAAGTGCCGGGCGGTGGTGGCGCACGCCTTTAATCCCAGCACTCGGGAGGCAGAGGCCGGCGGATCTCTGTGAGTTCGAGGCCAGCCTGGGCTACCAAGTGAGTTCCAGGAAAGGCGCAAAGCTACACAGAGAAACCCTGTCTCGAAAAATCAAAAAAAAAAAAAAAAAAAAAAAAAAAAAAAAGAAATTAGGAAGTAACAAATTCATTAAGATGTGATGTTAAATTAATCATCGAACCATGAATGTCATAGTAACCTTTGCTTTATGTACTAGGCATGCACTTAAAATAGTCCTTTACATGTTGCCTTTTCAAATAACTTACGTTAAGGCATACCCTGCATGCAACAGTACACAGTCCCTTTAAATATCCTGTTTGGTGAGATCTGAAAAATGTTCAACCGCCTACATGTGAAATACATATGTGTGGCTGTTACTTACAGAGCCTATGTAACTATTCATATAGAAATTATTTACAAGTGGAATTATGTCTCTTGGGTAAACAATGGGGTGTGTGGAGCTCTAGGCCACATGACATCTGTATGTTAAACTCCGTAGAAAGCAGTCATAGAAAGCAGCTCAAGGTAGGTATAGCATTTAAGTCCCATGAGGAGAACGAATGCTTCCTGTTTCTTTGTCAGAAGTGACAGTTGTAGATGTAACAGTCTTATTAAATAAGAAACACAGAGTTAAAAGCCCAAGAGGTCAGAGCAGTAGCTAAGAGCTGATACTAAAAACCCTTTCTTACCCTTCGCTGCTGCTGCCGTCCTTCCCCTCAGAAAGAGACCTACTTCCTGTGTATGTCTTTTTATTGACTTTCTCTTCTGCCTTCTTATTGGTTGTAAACCCAACCACATGACCTCCTCGTCACTGCCTGTCTATACAGACCTCTAGGTCTCTAAGGTTGGTACTGAGATTAAAGGCCTGTGTCTCTATGCTGGCTGTATCCTTGAACACACAGAGATCTGCCTGTCATGTGATCGGGATTAAAGGTGTGCGCCACCACCGCCTGGCTTCTGCTATGGCTTGCTATTAGCTCTGACCCCCAGGCAACTTTATTTATTAACACACAAATGAAATCACATTTCAGCACAAATTCCCCCATCTCCCCTCCCCCATCTCCCCTCCCCCAACTCCCCTCCCCCATCTCCCCCCCATCCCCCCCATCCCCCATCTACCCCCCATTTCCCCCCATCTCCCCCCCCATTACAGAGTTTTTGGCGAAAGTGCTGAGTCAGCCCTGCCAGTGGAAAGGCATGCCGGTGTTATGGAAAATATATATATTTATATATATATATATACATATATATACATATATATGTATATATATATATATATTATTGAGAGGCAGGGGTTTTATCCTTGAGAGAAAAGGAAAGCGGACTGGAAGGATGTCCAATGCTGCAGCGAAATTCTCTTCTGTCAAAATTTTCTATCTTCTATCCCTTTCTCAATTTCTATCTGTGAAAAATAAGTATAAGGTATAGTGTAGTAATATAGTGTAGGAAAAACTTAGAAGTGTAAGATCGTGTAGAAAAAATAAGGCAACTAGACAGAAAAACTCTTCAATTTTCTAACTTTGGGGGCTATGAACGCAAACTGGGGGAAAAAAATCTATCTTTGGGCTTTTCGGGTAGTAAAAAAGCTCTTCTTTGAGTTTATGGGGAAGAAAAAGTTTCCCATGGAAGCTTTTGACCTGAGGACAGCTGAAATGCTAAGTCCAAGCAACAGGAGAAAGTAATTTCTCCCTGAGGCAAAAATGGGGTGTAAAAAGCCAAAGTTTAAAGTTGGGAAGGTTTGGGAAAAGTTGGTCTTTCTCTCTTGGGAAGAAAAAAAAATTCTTTCTCTTAAACTAAAAAGCTATTCTTGGAAAAATTTTTTTGGGGGGAATCTCTTTTAAAAGCCTTAATCTTTCTCTTAAACTTAAAAACTAAAGCCTTTAGCTTTCTCAAAAAGACAAAAATTAGAATCACCTGAAGATATTAGTATGGGGACCACCTGTGATTAGCTCTAAGGGAAAACAACAAAAAAAACCTCTCTAAGTTCTCTTTCAAGCTTTAAAAATCCTCCCTGCAATGCAGGAGGCAGGGACAAGTTCCTAAAAACCTCTCTTCTAAGCTCTGTCTCTTCAAGCTAGTAAAAGACAGTGGGTGGGTCAGAGTACCCTGAGGGAAACGCTTGGGAGAGTGCGGGGGTAAAGAGCTACAGAGCCCAAAAGGGCAGGAAACTTTACCTGAGAAAGGCAAAAAAGCCAAACTTTTCAGTTATGCCCAGCTGAGGCATCAAGGGTTTTGTTTCTGAGTGAGCGTTTCAGAGTGAAAAGGTGCTCCTAATCATCCTAAATGAAAGCTCCCCCGAAGCAATGCAAACTGTTAGCACTGTATCCTCGCTTCTGAGCAAAAACCCAGAGGCGACTGGCCAGCGTCTCTGAGCTGGAGTGCATTTCGGGGATACTCGGGTTCCTGCAATTGCAAACTTCCTGGAGCACAGAGCTGAGGCAGGAAGGTGCAGGACCCAGGGGAAGATTGCCAATGAACAAAACAGCACAGTTGCCCGCTTTCCTACAAGTCCTACAAGTCCCGGGTTGATAGGTCCACAGCTGCAAAAAGAAATCTGAGAAAAAGCTTTCCTATCAGAGTAAGGACCTTTCTGGGAAAACAGTAAAGCTGAACTGTATCTGAAGCAGTTGTGCTGCCGAGTCAGAACGCTGTCTGGGGCAAGAGTCCAGCCAGTGCAAAACAGAACTATCCAGGAGTAAAGCTTTCTTTTCTGTCAGAGAAAGCACCTCTTTGAGAGAAGCTTTGTTTCAACTGACTCCTGTGAGATGAGGGAGTGTAGCTCTGAGGGGTGATTGCCTCTGGCATAAGCGCTGTCCTTGAGCACCCAGATAAACACAACCCACTGGGGGACTGGACCAGGGGAAGGCCTGATGAGGCAAAACACCTGTCCTAATGGGAGTTTAGAAATGGCAAAAACCTCCCTTGTTAGATTTTCAGTCTGTACGCAAACCACACAGACCCTGAAAACAGAAACGGACAAAAAGCCCCTACCTTCAGGAGCAGGGAAAAGCCGCCACTGTAGTGTCGGAAACTGTTTCTGGGGTAGAGGGGATAAACGGAGACCAAACTGGATACTGTCTGTGATAAAGACTCTGAAGAAACAGAGATGGGACATATCCTCCCCAGAAAATATATGACCTGAAAAAGCTGCTAGAATTTGAGGAAGGTTCGGGGGGAGAAAAAAAAGCCCCTACCTCCAAAGGCAGCTAGCAGAGGTACAGAGCCGCAGACAGATACCTAAAGCTCTGCATCTGGGGGGAAAGGAACAAGCAAAATGAGATCAGTGGGAGAAAATCTCTTCTGAAGGAGCTATGGAAAAGCTGTTGTATATGATCTTGTTTTTCACTGACTGGCTAAGGCAAGCACAAGCCCCAAGGAAAGTTGCTATCAGAAATGCCAGCCTCAATGCCGGCTAAGAGGCAGGTGCGGTTCTGATTTGGGGCCAGTGTCTGATGAAGGAGAAACACCAGTTGAAGCCAGCTGAGGAGAGAATAGGAATCTCCCAATGTGCCATAGTTGAAAATGTAAAATGCTTGTTCAAATCTCCCGTTGCAAAAGCAAAAAACTTTGTTCAACCTCCCGGGCAAGAATTTGTAAGCAAGTCTGGTAAAAGAACCAGTTGACTCTCAGACCCGAAAAGAACAATGGGAAATGACTGATATAAGGCATGTGATATAAGGGACTGATCATTATGGACTGATATAAGGGAAATGCATTCTGGGAAATGTAGTTTTTCCGCTAAAGATGGCGACATTGCCCTGAAACACTTTTGTCAGCTCGAAAATATGTTCATGGTAAACTTAAAATAAAGCCTTTAAAAAGAATAAGGAGGAAAATCATCTAACAGTTTAAGTGTCAGTTCCAATGAAAAATTGAAAGGATATGGAACTAGGTGCTTCGCAGTTTGGGGGATGGTAAAATGCCTTATTTACCCTAATAGTTGTGCAAAGTTTTTAAGGTAGTTGGATGACAAAAAGCTACCTATAAGAGCAAACAAGCCACTTTAAAATCCTTAAAACAAGGGAAAGCAGTTTATACACTGAACATTTTCTTAGATATGAAGAAATTTATGTTGAAATTTAAAAAGTTCTTTGCCTTTTGAACAAACAATGAGTGATTCCTTTGCAAATCTAATTAAGGGGATAAGAAACAGGCATTCAAAAAAAAATGACTGCTTTACAGATGGGAAACTTAAAATCTAGCTGTCTTACAAAAGAGTTGCTTCACCTGAAAGTTCCTTATAAGAAATCAATGCTAAATATTACAGCTGCTAATAATGTCAGGAGTTAAAGCTAATGAAGTGAAAATACTAAATCATGAAAATGCTTTTTCTCAAAGTAAGCTAATGAAGGATATGTTTCATGAAAAATCATCTATGTTCTTGACTCCTTTGAATAGTAACAATTTTGGAAATATTGGAACTAACAATAATGAAGTCAAAATGTTTTAACAAATTCAAGACGCTATTCACAAAAGAAAGCTGCCATGCTTTGTGGGCCATATTAGAGCTCACTCCAATCTTCGTGGTCCTTTAGCTGAGGGTAATGCAATGGCTGAGCATTATCACAAGTGGAAATGGCTCAACAGTCACATGCTCTTCATCAAAATAGCAAAAGTTTAAGAAAGCAATTCAATCTTACCAAAGAAGCAGCTCATCAAATAGTCAAATGATGTGGGGTATGTCCAAAATATTTTCTTACCCCTCACTTAGGGGTAAACCCTCAAGGTCTTCTTCCCAATCATCTATGGCAAATAGATGTTACGCATATTGTAGAATTTGGCAAATTAAGATATGTACATGTGACCATTGACACTTATTCAGGATTTTTAATGGCTAGTACACAACCTGGGGAAGCTACAAAACATGTAATTATGCACTGCTTGAAGTGTTTTTCGTATATGGGTATACCAAAAATTATTAAAACTGGTAATGGTTCTGGATATAGTAGTAAGGCATTTCAACAATTTTGTACCCAATGGGAAATCGTACATAAAAAGGTATTCCTTATAATCCTCAGGGACAAGGTATTGTGGAAAGGGCTCATAGCAGTCTTAAAATACAACTTCAAAAAATAAATATAAAAAAGGAAGAAATTTACCCTCAATCACCACATAATACATTAAATCATGCTCTTTTTGTTCTGAACTTTTTGAATATGGATGTCTATGAACAGTCTGCCGCAGATAGATTTTGGCACAGTGGCACCCAAGCAACTTTTGCTCAAGTGAGATGGAAAGATCCCTGCTTGGGATTATGGAAGGGTCCTGATCCTGTTTTAATGTTTGTGTTTTTTCACAAGAGGAGAATGAAGCTCGGTGGTTACCGGAGTGTCTGGTAAGGAGTGTGGAACTAAGGAAGGGTCAGCTCCAATGACGTTCCTATAAAGGAACCTGAATGAAAGTGGCTCAATTAGTTTTTCTGAGGTTTTGTCACTGGTTAATGCAAACAGTGAGGAAATAGAGTTCGGGGCTGTGCCTCTTTTGGTTTTACTAGCTCCTTTAGAAAAACTTTATATCACCTAATAGCTGTGCAGTATTTGGCGAAGAGCTTTACAGCAGCTAAATACGGTAATTTCACCCTCAGCGTGAAGTGAAGTTTTTAGGTAAAACAAACCAAATGTACTGCTGTAATAAAAACACTTGTCTGAATTGAAGTACTTAGGGGAGCTATTATGAATTTGGGTGAAGGGACAGCCTCTAGTTAAAAACCGTTTACCGCCGACAGTGCATCTCTGTGGGTCCAGAATGGCTGAGAGAACTGGGCTGAGAGAACTGGCAACTTTGGAGTGTGGCTTAGTCCTGGGAAGGTTACAGTCCCCTAGCAACAAGTAACACAATTCTATAACGGCAACACTCACTAAATCCCAGTGCTTTATAGCAAAGCTGACTATAAACTCTAAAATTTAGAAATGATGTACGTACTTCTTGTCTAGTTAAGAGAATCTTTCTAATAGAGATAGTGATGATAATTAAGAGTAAGAAGTAGAAAAAGATGAAAATAAGATATGTGAGTTTGTAGAAATTACTCTCTTGTTAGATTTGTTAAATCTTTAGGTGTTTGCTAAGTTAAATATATGCTAATGGTAGCCCTATATAAGTTTGTAAAATAGATCTATAGAGTTTCTTTAAGAATATAAGCTTGTAAGAAGTATCTAAAGTAGTCTTAAGACATGTAGTAATAAGCTTGTAAGATGTTAGTTGTAAATGTAAGTTTAAATAAGAAATAAGGTGGAATGAATATAAGAAGTATATAAGAAGTAATAAGAAATATATTTGCTAAAGTAGTTCTATAGTTTCCTTAATAAGTATAAATAAGTAGATGTTAATGTTATATGAGTTTGTAAAAACATGTAAATGTTGAATGTGAGTCTAAATGCTTTGCAAGGCAAAATGTTATATGAGTTTGTAAAAAAGTGTAAATGTTAAGTGTGAGTCTATGCTTAATGTATATGATGAAAAAACCTGAGATACAGAACTTCGTGTCCTAGCAGACTGCAAAGCAGGCAGTCTGAGCAGTTCTCAAAAGTTCCAGAAGCTGCTAAGAAGCTAAGAATGGCGGACGCCAGAACCAGCACAACAAGGCATCCGCAGCTGAGATCCGTGGAAAATCAACACAACACAGAAAAACCTGAGATAACATCAAAAACGGTGCGGTTTAAAATATTACTGTACCTAAAATGTCTCTGTCTGTGAGAACAAGTTGCAGAGATGCTTGTTTGAACTAAAATTGTTAACTGCAAAAAGTTTTGGTTGAAAAACGTCTCTTCATACTTTGAAGTGAAAGCCTGGTACCAGAATTTATTTCTTGTTTGAACATTTTGAACTTAAAATGAGATAAAACTACAAAAAGATCTTGGTTATGGATTTCTTCATATTTGGAAGGCTAGTACCAGAATTTATCCTTTGAATTTTGGGACTTAAGAAATGAAATGAACAATAGAGATTTCATTGCAATGGGACAATTTTGAGTTTACTTACAGTAATGATCTAGGAACTGTTTTCTGGAATTGGGTTATAAATGGAACTGTTCAAATGAAGAAATTTATTGTTTCTACCTTGACTCAAGATGCAGTTTTGTGTATGCATATATGCTGGTGATTCATGTATTCTGTGTTAAGAATGCAATTGGAACTGTTTATGTAAAATGGAATCACGTACAGAACTGGTTTTGTGTTACAAATGGACTGTTTAAATGGAAAAGTTTGGGTTTTCTAGCTAGGCTTGAGATTTTGCTTAAATTATAAAGAAAGGGGAGAGTTAATATTAGTCTAATTTCAAAAATTGTTTGAGTGGATTAATGTCATGTTTTGTTAGTAAGAAATGCAAATGGGGTATATTAAGAGACCACTTCTAAAGTGTAAAGAGTTTTATTAAGAAACTGCTTTTGGATGTTTTGCTAAGTTTTCAAAGTGTTATGGTTAGATTGAGAATACTGCATTTCAATATGGGTTTGTAGGAATTGTATAAGTTTGGGTTCCTCTAACTAGGTTTGAGATTTTGTTTAAAAAATTACAAAGAAAAAGAAGAGTTATGAGGTTGAATTATGTTTGCAGAAATTATGTTTAACCTATTGATATTAATGCACCCTGGTTTTGTGGAGTTAAGGAAATATTTAAGTTTGATGTGAATACATCGAAGTTTTTCCTGTGTTCTGTTAGCAAGAAAATTCAAATGATTGAGTTAAAGTTGTAAGATGGAGAAAATTGTTAACTATATATAGCACCATATATGCTAATTCAAATGGTTCTGTTAAGAGTTTGTTTTGTGGTGTAAGATTGGGAGAATTGTGACTATGTATAGCAATATTTGTGTTAACCTATTAATGGTAATGATGAAGCTAAGAGATTCTTTAAGTTTGTAGTCGCCTTAAGAGTTTTTGGTTTAGAAAGGGCTTGAGGCAGCTAAGACTGCTGTAGTCACCTTGGACCTAATTCAAAAGAGAAATGCCATCTATATCATCCTCTACTCCATACTGGGAGGTGTAACAGCTTGGAGATTGCTGTAAGCTATTAATAGTTATTTTTTATATATTAAGAAAGGGGGACCTGTGGGAGCCCGTTCTCGGGTTCCTCATGGCTTTACCCAGCAGGTCTGCATAGAGGATGATTAGGACCACGGGCCTGAGTGCAGGTGTCTGAGATGGTCTGCACTTGGCTGTGCTGGGGGAGGAGGTCTTTTGCTCCACCCCTTGGCGTCTCTATAAAAACCCTGGGGCAGAGACAGTCAGGGCCCATTGGAAAAGGTTCCAGGACCTCTCGAAGCTATCCTTTATTTTCTATCTGTTTATCTCCGCAAGATTCTCTGCAATAAATCCTTCTAATATTTCCTGCTGCTCGCACTCAAGAAAACTCTGGGGAACTGTGGGGGTGGTGGGTAAATGCCCCACAGATTTCATTGATTATTAAAACTTTGTTTATTTTTGGATACATACTCAAGAGTGATAGAGATATACCTAGGTCACACGGTAGATCCATTTCTAGATTTTTGAGGAAGTTCCACACTGATTTCCATAGTGGCTGGACCAGTGTGTGAATAAGTGTCCCCTTTACCCATGTCCACACCAGCATTTGTTCTCCCTTGTTTTTCCATGCATAGACACTGAAAGCTTTAAGTTGCCTTATGAGTACGACTTTAGCTGCAGTCCAGGGGCATATGATATGGTATGCTTTCATTATCAATGACATTGAAAAACTTCTACATTTCTGTTTGCTATCCTCTATGAACAATGAGTTACTTTCAAGAATGTTAATTAATATCCTAATATTTGAAGTTTTGTAGACATCTTACACCTATTGATTTCATACTGCAGTATAGGAGAATGATACACTTTGCAGGGGCCTCAGTCACTTGAAAGTTATTTAAACCTTGTGTATCCCTGGATAGGTCTGTCTCAGTCAGCATCTTCTTGGCACTTGCTCTGAGCTTGTGTCCTATAGTTACTGCATATTAAGTATATTCTGTGGTAATCATGAAGATCAAGATGACATACACTGTTCATCCTTGGATCCCCTATCATCCTTACTGATTATCTGTTACTCTAATTATTCAACATTGAACTTCTAATTTTAAAAATGACTAACTAGAGGCTGGGGATATAGACCAGTTAAGAAAGCACTTGGCTGACATTCGTAGGCCCCAGGTTCAATCCCAAGCACCTAGAAATCAGTAAAAATGACAAAGCTTTCTATCTTGAATTTAGCTCCAGTAAGGAGTTGCACTCAAAGGTTTTCCTGGGAAGTTCCCCAGACTTTGCTCCACATATAGAAGAATGAATAATTTCAGTTAGAGCACTATCCCTCAGCCTGCATGATGGTAAGATCCAAAGAGATCAAAGGCCTCAGTTTAGTACCTGAAACTTTCAATTAGCAGAAGAAAGCACAGAGATCACACTCCAGCATCAGGCACAGGAGAGGACTTCTGAATAAGACTCCATTCGCTCAGGGAGTAACACGAGCCAAAGGTTGACAAATAGGACCTTGTGAAACAAAACAGCCTTTTCTGTACAACAAAGGAAGGAATACATCAAATAAAGAGAAAGCCCAGAGTGGGAGAAAATATTTGCCAACTATGATCCCAATAGAGGGTTACTGTCTAAAATATACAAAGAACTAAAAATATTTATTAAATATAAAAAAATTTAGTGGATTAAAACAGTTGAACAGAGAGTTACTAAAAGATGAAATAAAAATGGCTAAGAAATGCTTTTAATATGTTGAACATCCTTAGAATCAAGTGTGGTGATATTGTGTTCCCCAATATATTGTGCACCCTAATAAATTTATCTGGGGTCAGAGAACAGAACAGCCACTAGACAGACATAGAGGCCAGAAAATGGTGGTACTCACACCTTTAATCCTAGCCGTCTGGAGGCAGAGATCCATCCGGATCTCTAAGTTCAAAGCCACACTGGAAACAGCCAGGCATGGTGACTCACGCCTTTAATCCCAGGAAGTGATGGCAGAAAGCTGAAAGTTGTATAAGATGTGAAAACCAGGAACAAGAGCTGGTTAAGCTTTTAGGCTTTTGAGCAACAGTTCAGCTGAGATGCATTTGGGATGAGGACTGAGAGGCTTCCAGTCTGAGGAAACAGGAGGCAGTTGAGGAACTGGTAAGGTGAGGTGGCTGTGGCTTGTTCTGCTTCTCTGATCTTCTAGCTTTAAACCAATACCTGGCTCCAGGTTTGATTTTATTAATAAGCCTTTGAAGATTCATGCTACAATCAAGGAACTGCAAATTAAAACTATTTTGAGGTTTTCTTTTGCCCCAGTCAAAATGGACAAGATTCAGAAAACAAATGACAACCAATGCTGGTGACAATGTGGGGGAAGGGAACCATCACTCACTGTTGGCAAGGATACAAATAGGTGTAGCTATTAGGAAAACCAGTGTGGAGGTTCCTCAAAAGGCTAGAATAGATCTAGCTCTGTTTGACCCATATGACTCATCTGAGTCAGCTCTACCACTCTGTGCATTTACCTCAAAG
Organism: Peromyscus californicus insignis; assembly: GCF_007827085.1. Lineage (NCBI taxonomy): Eukaryota > Metazoa > Chordata > Mammalia > Rodentia > Cricetidae > Peromyscus > Peromyscus californicus. Next base: position 64,890,656 of record NW_026294413.1, read on the forward strand.
ACTCTGTATCCTACAACAGACACTTGCTCCTCCATATTCATTGCTGCTCTAGTCACAAGAGCTGGACATGGAAACAGTCTAGCTGTCAATCAACTGATGAATGGATAATGAAAATGTGGTCCTTATACACGGTGGAGTACTACTGAGCAGTAAAGAAAAGAGATGACATCATAAGCTCTTCAAGTAAACAAATGGAAATGAGATCAAGCTGTACTGAGTTAGCTACCCAGACTCCCAGACTCAGCAAGACAAATGCTGCATGTTCTCCCTTGTATGCAGATCCAAGCTCCTCATCTGTCAATTTGTGAGTGTAACTTGGAGTCCCTGGAGAATCCAGGGAAGTAGAAGGGTGCCATCGAGGGATGAAGGAATAAATAGCTTAGAGGAGGGGGAGAGTACAGCATGGGTGGTATGAAGTGGAGAAGATGAAAAATGATGGTAAGGCATTTGAGTGGATAGGGTGGTGGAGAGCATGGTAGACAGAGGTTTGGGGAGAGGTAAATGATACTAAGGATGCTTGTAAAGCTGTATGGAAACCTACTGTTTCATAAGCTTTCTAAAAGTATATAAGAAATAATTTAATTGGAACTACCTCAAATTAGAGGATGAACTTCCCCTCAGAACTCATAGACTATCAGAGAGAAATCCCAGTGCTAGTGTGCAACGCCTCCAGCCACATTATCGGCCAGGGGATGATGCTTCAAGAGACCCCAAAACAAGACAGCTTATTGTTATTGCTCTTGGTTGCTGGTCAGAATATGAGGTAAGAACTTATTTCTGAAGACACCACACACTTCAGTTTTCCCTTCACGTTTTAGAATCTCATGAAATTAAGATGCTCATGATGGGAATCCTCCTCCCTCACAACTAGCTTCCATAGCGCAGGAAGTACTATACAGACCCTGGGGTAGAGAGAAATGATCAGCAGTCTTCTGCATCTGTGAATCTTATGAGCTGCGATGATGACCAGATAAGACACCTAACGGTGACGCAGTGATACAGATGCCTTGCGGGGAACCAACAGCTGTCAGAGTAGGTTTAAGACTACTCATTAGGAGGGAACTCTTGCCTGGTACTGTATGACTGGCCCCAAACCAGGGCTGAATGGTTTGTAGATGCTAGCAGAGAACCTAGAACTACGTTTTGACAAATTGACATAGTATCCAACAGACCTCTAAATACTTATTCTTATTACCCATACTTTAGTTCTGCTTTCAACCCTGTTAGAGAAACTTCTTCTTGCAGTGGATACGAGTTAGTACAAAGACTCAGAATTGGTCGAAGCGCAGAGGCTAAGTGACTTCAGACTACTCATCCACAAATGGGGCCCTCCCTACTCCATGGCTCAGGGGACAGATGACTGTAGAGTAAGGGGCCGTGGCAGCCAGGTTGCATACACGGACTCTCAACTTCTGTGGACTGCCGAGGGAGAAAGAATCGTCAGTTTTCTTCAGGGATGTGGCCCCTGGTAGATTGTCCATGTGTCAATGGTCAGCCCTATACTCATATGTACACAGGCAACACTAACCAGACTATTCTATTTTTTTTAAAAATAGAAGTAGACATGAAGTCTAGAGGGGGATATAGGGGGCATCCAGGAAGGGTTGAGTGGGGAAAGTGAAGGGTGGATATTATCAAAACGCATTTTATTCATGCATGGAATTCACAAAGAATAAGTAAAAATTTAAAAATGAGTAAATTGATACAGTTTTTGTGCATCCCAACATATTGCCAGTCACAATACATGCCAGGATTGAGAATTTCTACCTCCCCAAACTTTATATTTTTCCTTAATTTCCAAATCAATCTAAAATCCTGGAAAGATGCTGCTTCATTTAAGTTTCCACATTAAGGGAGCAAACTCTAGTTGACATAACTTATGAATGCTTATGGGTTTAATGGACTCATGTGTCAAAACCTCAGCCTCCAGTATGAGTGTTCTGAGTAAGGAATTAAGGCTAAGCAAGGTTGTAACGATAGGACCCTGATAGGATAATCGGTGCCCTTGTAGGAAGAGACACTAGGGACTCTTACCCCAACCCCCCCATCCACGTCTCCAGCCTGGAAGTGTGTGGTGATTCCGTAGAGGTCCGAGAAAGCCATGAAGAAGCATACCTTGCTTGTGTCTGCAGAACATGCTTGAGTTCTTAAACTATAGGACTCAGGAGATCAAAGAAGAGAAACCACCTTGAGCCAGGTCTAATCTACACTGTTAGTGAGCTTTAATTTTGCCTGATTTTTTCAAATCAAAGGACTCAAGATAACAATGTATGAATCACTCAGCATTTCACTGTCAGTAAAAATAGTTTCATATTAAAATAGTCATATTTACAAAACGTTCATGACCTTTCAAGACACACAATGAAACTGACAAGAGGCTTCTCTTTCCAAGATGTAATCCTCCCTTCCAGGCTTCAGTGGCCATGCCAAGCCCCAGACAAGAAATGGGCTTCACTGAACTCATTAACTCTGGGGGAAGAAAAAAGAAAAAAACAACAACTAACAAAAACATTTTTGAACCACACATGAAATAATTTGCAACACACATATTGAACTATTTGGAAAGCACATATATTAGCTGTCTACTGAGGACAGCACTGTGCAAGACCAGTCATTCATCCAACAAGCATTTCTTAACGATCTACTCTTTGCCAGGCCACTTAATAGGCAGTATGTGTTAATTGCATTCAAGATACTCATCTACTGATTTATAGGCAGATCTTTTCTATTGGACTCGGGGTTTCTTGTAGACAGAGGCTCCACCTTTTGTAGTTTTAAAGCTCCCAGCATTTATTCAGCCTAACTAGAGTCAATCCAAGCCCTGTTGCCCACCCAGTGAATAAGCTGTGTAACATAAACATCTTCATTTGCTCTGTCAGCAAATCCCAGGAATCGTCTCATGGGCCCCTTCTCTGCCATCCCTCCAGGTTTTTTTTCTATACTATCAATTAATTCTTCACCCCAAGCCAGGCCTATCCAAGGAAGTACATTAAGCTCTGGTGTAGACAGGGGAAGAAATAACCCCCACTATTAGCACAGACACACAAAATCAGTTTTTACTGTCCCTGCAAAAACAGTCTGCAAACATGAAATGTATTTGAAATCACTCAATTGCTTTATTCCTATGAAAGTCGCTGCCAAACTTCTCAGCCAGACTTCCCATCTAACTGTTTCGTTATTGCACTGGTCCAGTGTCTCCTCATCTGGAGGTGAGAGGTGGCTCGGATGACAGAGGAAGCACCCGTGCTCAAGTCTAGGCTCTTCTTCCAGAGCTGCACCTTGGAAGGTCTCTGCATCAAGTGGAAGGTGTTGCTGGGACGTCCTGGCCCTGGCGTGCAGACGTGGCCCATGCATGCAGTTCGATGTCTTAACAGACCACATTTGTGACTGATTCCCACAGACCACGATCTTGACAGCCCTTTCAGAAAAGAAAACGGATGATAGTTCTCCATAAATAGAAGAGTAACGTAGGAGAAAGGAGGGTCAGAAGACACCGGCCGGGGCTCTGTGCAGGGTCAGGCCCAGTGTGGTCCCGCATTGTTTTTAAAATAATCAGCCCCGTCTGTGTTCTTGAAGCCCCCACAGAGCAGGATGAAGCAGAAAATCCTCCAGGATCCATGGGGGCTGCGTTTGGGGCTTTTCCTCTCTGCCACGCAGTGTCTAACAGGCGGTCCCTGTCTGCTAAGCGGGCTCAGCCCTGGGTGGTCTCTACCTATACTGCCTCATGGCTCATGTCTTTCTTTCCCACGGAAGGGCCGAGTAAGGGAAACTCAAAAGAGCTGCCAACCTGTCCTTTGGACACAGTGGCCTTTCTAAATGAGCATCGAGCTTCTGCAGCCACAGCAAACAGCAGTTTCCTCCCTTTGTTGTGGGTCTTTAAAAAAAGAAAAGAAAGAAAAGAAAAAGCCACACACAGATGTGAAACCAGAGACAAATTAGCAAACGCGTCCTTCATTTAGTTATTTTGAGTAAAGTCTGATTGTCAGGCCACTCAGGGAAGCTATTCCGGCATGGAGACGTGGGTAGAAATGAAGGGTGTTACCGTGGTAGCAAAGCTGCTTGCATTTGACTTCAGTTTTAAAGTGTGTCCCTCATAAATGCCTGCCTTGAAACAAGAGGAAAGTAATTGGCATGCGCGAGTAGGTTCAGGCACATAGCTCCGTAGCTGATGGACATGTGCTTAAATATGTGTTTTTAAACCTCTGTTTTTTGTTTTCAGTGAAAGCCGTTAATGAATTGCTCGGTGGCACTTCCACCTGCAAAGGGCGCAGAGCACACAGTTAAGGGCCTACTTGTAATTTAGGAGTCTGTTTGAACTTCAGAGAGCATTCCACGCGGGCCCCCACGCTTATAAACTCACTTGGATAAATCACTCCTACATTACTGCATTGTTACTGTGGTATGGGGCAAAATAGTTGGCAGGCATTTCAAAGTAAATGCTTCAACCCCATGACGGCAGCTAAAAAGAAGGCCGCCAGGACCGAGCAAGTGCATGCTTTGCGGGCGTGTCTTTTTAATGGAATATTTAATAAAACAAATCGCAATCATACCTTAATTTGATTAGAATGACAGTGAGGGACTTTGGGGCCCATGGCAAGGCCGGTTTTCACGTGGAGTGTCTTCGGTTCCTTGGGTAGCTTTAGCCTCCCCAAACATAAACATGGAGGCAAGACTCTAAAATAGAATGCAAAGAGGTTGTCAGTTCAGTTCAGTCATGATAACTACCCAGCTCTGCTTTGGAATTCCTGCCTGGAAATATAAATTGATTTTCCTCCCAGAAAGAATGTGGTATGGGGCCGGGTATAGGAAAACCAGATTTATTATTATTGTTATTATTGTTGAATCGCACTGGCTCACCAGGGGCAGGGCAGGTCAGAGTTTCCACTGTAAGTCGATGTTTTTATAAGACTTTGTAGCTTGGATATGACAGTCAGCTTTGGCCTTCGGCTTGGTAAATAGCTTCTGTGCCTGGAACAGACCTTTGCCCCACCTTTCAATAACACCAAAGACAAAAACAAGGCTAAACGGCTTCCCCTGTTGCTTTGAAGTGAAAGCTATTGAGATGATTCCAGCATCCCAGGGGAAAGGACTCCAGAATTATTTTTGCTTGCTTTTAAATGATCAGTTCAGGTGTTTTCCTTTTGTCTTTCTGATTATTGTGTTTTTAGTTTTAGAGAGAATCTAGAGTTAAGCCCCCCCTGAGTGATTAATTGATGTGTGACATAATTTATCTTCTTCATAATTTGAATTTTTATTCCAAAATGCATGGTGGTTATTCTTCATAACTAATCCCTGTTATAATATATCTTTTCGAAATGCGAGTATGAGTACATTAAAACTCATAATACAAACTAAAATTATCAAATAATTTGTTATTCAAATGGGCAGTTCAGTACTGTATAATTTTCTGAGAAGTAGAAAATTTATTTCAACGTGTGTGTGTTTATGTATGTGTGTGTGTGCATGTGTGTATATATGTGTGTGTGTATGTGTATGTGCATGTGTGTGCATGGGTGTATATGTATATATGTGTGTGTATGCGTGTGTGTGTGTGTGTGTGTGTGTGTGTGTGTGTGTGTGTGTGTGTGTGTGTGTATGCAAGGACATGAGTATGTAGAGGTCAAAGAACAACTTATAGGAGTTGGTTCTTTCCTTCCACCACATGGATTCTGGGGATAGTAGATCAGATAACCAGGCTCAGCAACACCTGCCTTTACCCACTAAGCCATCTTGATGGGTTCTGAGTTTGATGCTTGAAGACGTTTGTCATCACTTATACTCAAGGGAAGCAGACATTTGGGGAGCAGGGATGGAGATAACATTTTTCCAGAGAGCAGTTCTGGGCCAATGCCTGGTTCATCCTTCCAGATTTTCATGTAGGCTGGCACTTTTATGGTTCTTGTGTGAGTTGACAACCCTTGATATCCCAAATTCACCTTGTAGATGGGTGATGGAGCTCCACATCTGGGCCCTGTCCACAGCTCCTTTATTTGCTCCATATAATGAAACCCCATTCAAGCATGATGGCTGTGTGCCTTGCCTGCCAGCCACATGGGGAGCAGGGGTCCTCCAGACTCCACAGGGACTACAGACCTTCTTGAGTAGGTTTGTTATGTCTTTGCCATCCCCTTTGTCTGGTTGTGAACCCATGAAGTCATCTAAAACACACCGAGGATTCTGTTGCAGAAAAACACATATTTGGAAGGAAGCACTGTTGAGTTGTAAGAAACCAATGGACACCTGAAGAGCTGCCCATAGCTTATTCCACTGTGTTGCATCTCAGGAACCCATACCTAAATTCTGTCCACCACCCATAATACATGGTTACTTTTACCATATCTTCTCCCCTTTAGTGCCAGGCACTCATTATCACCCCAGAGGAACTTAATTAAACTGAGAAAACAAAAATAACTACAAGAGTTTTGGTTTTTTTTTTTTTTTGTTTGTTTGTTTTCCCAGAAGTTCCCATCATGTCACACATCCACTAATGGGTCCGTTTCCTCTGACTGCATTGCTGTTACTAGGGATGTTCTCCCTGGTCCCTGAGCTGAGGTTAGCCTCTCTAGCATCTACACAGTACACCATGGGGTCCTGAAGGTAAGTTTGCCCCAATACCAATTTTATCCTCTCTGTTGGATTTTTTCATTTTTCTATTAACTAACAAACAAACAAAACTGTCACTCCCTCCCATGCCCCCTACCTCCATCCCAGCAAAGACTATTGCAGGTCGACTTTTGCTTCATAAGAAAACTCCTTCAGGGTGATAATTCTGTTATTTTACATTGGCTTATGTCCTCCTGATTTCTCTGTAGCCCATGAAGATCTTTGTTCAATACTTCACCTCCCTCATTGGCCATAGCTCTCAGGATGACTACTGACTTCCATAGTACAAGTCCATGCAGGCTTCTTGCTCCTGAACAATCTAGTTTGGGGGTGATCCCTCCCCTCTTCTGGCCTTCCCCTTAACTAACACCTGGCTTACACAGTACACACGCTCCTGATTTCCTCTCACTTCTCAGCCTCCCTGGTGTTTCCTCCCCAGGCTCACTGACATTTAAGTGGGCTCCCGCCTCAGATCCGCTTCCTTCGCCCTCCATCCTCACTGGCTTAATGTTCTCTTAAAGTCTCGGAGCTTGAATTCTATCTCAGCGCTGATCACTCCACAGTGTAAAGTCATAGCTAAATCTTGCTCGTCTACTCCCCTCATGCTTTCTCCTAGCATTTATCACTATCTGACAAGCTTCAGTTTCTCCCTTCATCTTGCTAGTGTCTCTCTCCTTCTCCCAGAACATAAACATGGGAAGGGCAGGAAATGTGTGTCGTGTTTACTGGTAAACTCCCAGCATGCAGAACACTGCTCACTGCTGATAGAGATGGCTGATATCTGATGTATAAATTATCTGCAATAATAATTTCTAACTTCTCAGTCCAAAGGGGAGAGGGGAATCCTGGAATTCCTCCTCCACGGTAAGCATAAGATGGAAAAGTTCTCTGACCCTTGCACCATCCACACCTTAATTCCAAGAATGGAATGATCTGTATTCTATAAATGAGTTCCCTGCAGAGTAGGATCAGGGTTCAACAAACTACTGTTGAGCTGTCAAGTTTGGTTTGTGGGTTTTTGTTGTTGTTGTTGTTTTAATAGTCCAAGGATTTAAAATGTTTTCACTTAAGTGGTTGGAAAAAAAAAAACAGTGATACTCCTGGCGGGTTTTGTGAAACTCACATTTCCTTATTATAAAGCACTCATTATTTGTGTTGCCGTCACTTCAGATGACCCACCCAGTTGGAAGAAAAGTGGGTCTCTGACTTAAACTGTCTGGTTCTGTGTGGGCGTTTCTACCTGTTGCCTACAAACAGGGATCTTGAGTGTCTCTGAAATCAGAGATTTTGAACATTTTCTTGCATGAAGGGGGAATGTGTGTGACAGAGCTGTTGGGGCATGGCTGCCATGTTCAACAGCAGTGACAGTGCACGTGGGCCCGCTCCCAGCCCACGGTCAGGTAGAGCGCCATGAGCAGAGTTGGCTTAGCCCATGTCAGGCCGCGCCTTCCCATCTCTACAGTAACTGATTTCTGAATCTAAGATTCCCTTCTTCCTCTGAGAAGAAGTGAAACCAGTGTCAGGGGATCCAGCCCTTATCTTCTCAGGGACAGTGCCCCTCCAGCTACTCAATGCGCAATCCCTCATTTTCCCTTTTAGTATTGAATAGCTGGCTCTATTGAATTCTATATTAGGAAAGTGAAATGAGGCAGAGACAGACATGTCTTTAATCCTTGCCATGCTCCTAATCAGGGCATCACCTTGGAAGGGAGTATCTGCCCATTCCTATTCATGTAGCTTTCTTTGGCATTGCTGCAAAATATGGAGCCTGTACCTAAACACCAGGTTCACAGACTCAATGGCCATTGATTTCCTAACTTATTATCTTACATGTACCAATTCAACCTGATACTGTTAATGCTGGGGTTCAGCTCAAAGGCAAAGCATAAAGTGATGGGCTCAGCCTCAGTATTGCAAAAGAATGTCCCCCGAAACAGAATTTAAAAACATAATCAAATGGTTGTGTTTACTTGTTCACTTTTAATGTTAGGACAAAAGGCATTTGTGATATCTTTCTTTTCACATGTGTGTGCCTGTGTGTTGCTACTAATAACAATAAAGGGAAAATACAGTTGAGCAAATGGAGCTGGAAAAATTGGTTATTCATATGGAAAAAAATGAAAATGGATTTCCTACTCCTTACCATACACAAAAATGAAATCCAGATGGATTAAGAACTTAAATGTCAAGAGCAAAACTTTCAAACTTTTAGAATTAAATATAAGGGAGTAGCTTTATGACCCCGGGGCAGAGAAACATTTCTTCAGCATGACACAGAACGTGCCAAACACAACAAAAAAGAAGCCCTCATTTGATTTTATTAGTTTTTCTTTAAAGGATCTTATTCATCAAATGACATCTTAAATAAGGCAAAAGACACACCACAAACTGGAGGAGTAACTGCAACTTAAAATCCACAGGAGATTAGTGTCAAGAATGCGCACACACACACACACAAAATAGCAAAAAGTACCACTTCAAAAAACAGTTTAAAAATAGGAAAAAGGCAAACTGTCTGAGATAAAAAAAGGGGGGGGATTTATATAATCTGCATTTTACAAGTTTACTTTAATATATATATAATCTATATGAATGTATGCATGCATTCACATAAGTATATAAGTATGTATATATGTATACGCACACACATATATACATAAATAGATACATACATACATACACACATGGAGTTTTGGCACACGGAGAGATGATGGTTCTCCCCACCAGAGCTCTGCACCATCTAACTAAAACCCACTGGCAAGCATGGAAAACTCCCTCCAGAGTATTGGTTGGGGAAACATAAGGGTCTCCCCAAACAAATGTAAAATCTCTGAACCACAGCCATGACTGGTCTGGCAAGATAGCTCCAGTGGAGCAAGAGTGGCCCTCAGATCATGAGGGTAACCAACAGTTGTTCAATTGGCATAAGGCCATTGACGCTCAGTACTGCAAACCTAACCAACTACCCATGACCGGAGAGGTCCTGGGCCTTAGAGGAGAACAACTTTCTGTAGCACGAATCCTAATGGGTCTTAATAAAAACCTGGAGCCAGATAACTGGGGACAAAGGCATGAGATCCCAAGTGCTGGGATTAAAGGCGTGTGCCACCACTGCCCGGCCTCTACGGCTAACTAGTGACTGGCTTTGTCCTCCGATCTTCAGGAAAGCTTTATTTGTTAGAGCATACACAAAATATCCCCACAACTTTCCTAAACCATTATCATTCCTAAACTGCATTCCAAATACTCACCCTCATACCCACAGATAAACGTAGCTCTCACCTTTCATCCAAAACCTTTTTGCAGCCAATGGAGACTATTACAGAGATCCAAAATCGGTCAGAATATAGAGAATGAGTGACAGTGGGGTGTCCGACCCCAGCTGATGCATTTCCAGTAAAACTCATACATCTAAAGCTCCAGGAAAATCATGGAAGGAGAGACCGGAAGGTCAGAAGAGCCAGAGGCCCGAGTGCCTGGTACAAGATCCTATCCCTAGACATGAGAGGGGAAATTCACCTGGGAATCCTCAGCAATATAGTTGCCTAAACAAAACCAGCATAGCAATAATTCTAGTTGACATGCCAGCATGGGCAGGGGAAATTCCACATGGTCCCACACCTTGCTGAAGAGCTCTAGGTGGTCAACAGCTGTGGGGAGAGGGAGAACCAGTTTTGTTCAGGAACAGCTCTCCCATAGGTTGTTCAGTCTCAAGTGCTCAGCCCTGCACACGTGTATATGGTAACAACAGAGCAACATTGCATGCACTCAGATTTTGTGTACATGTAATAGTAGTAATTAAAGAAGAGATCACCAATTTGGGAGGGAGAAGTAGATAGAACATGGGAGGAGTTGATGGGTGTCCTAGTGACGTAGATTCAATGCTTGTGTGTGAAGTGTGCATACAGATTTTTTAAAAAAGAAAATACAGCAACACACAAAAGCAAGCATTTCACATAAGAGGAAATGCTAATGGGTTGCAGACATGACCAAACATTCAGAGTCACAGATTGAGGAACTGCAAACCAAGAGAAAACAAAAGGCTGTATTAAGCCACTTTAGTTGATCAGATGTAAAATTTTGGTGACACGAACTATTGGAAATGATGTGGAACAGTGAGCACTTTCCTATGTTACTGGTGAAAGAATCAATTGTATGATCACATGGGAAACTCTGGAGCATCACTGTGGGACCGTGTACCAGTATGCTCTTTGAACTGCTAACACACACAGAATTCAAGAGGCTCGCCCAGCAGACATTCCATGAATTTCTGTAGAAACTCCAAACGGTAATTACCTCCTCAAAATGGTGACTAAATGAAATACACAGTGACAATAGAATATGAGAAATAAAAGATAGCCTGTTAAAAAACACAAATTAAACTTTGCAAATGCACACTTGAGTGAAAAAATGTAAGGAGGAATAATGTTCAGCCTGAAGCCTGCAAGTGTCCAACTGTGAAGGGTTCATGGCTCAGGTTAATGAGCAGGCAGATGGGGAAGTGTGTGGAGGGAAGCAGGGTTCCTCGAGATCTTTGATTAGGACCTAGCTCACAGGAGTTCCATATGTTAATGAATGACTGAATGGATGACTAGGTAGATGGGAAAGGACTATGAGGAAGCCCAGCAGGACAGCGGGCCAGGGCATCAATAACCACTGTTCGTAGAGCATTCAACACAGAGCACTGGAGAGCCCAAAGACACAGAATAGACAGGAACGCTGAAACAACATCAGGCAGCCAGCAGCAGCACAGGCGTCAGGTTCTTCACGAGTCCCAGCAAGGGCCAGTGTGAGAAATCAGCAGACACACGTGATCCCAGAAGGAGAAGTGCATGTGTTGTGTGTCACATGACTGCACAGGATCTCCACTAGCACTTCACCCAAGTGCACAAACCCAGAAACATACACAGAATTTAAAACAATAGAAACAAATCTTAAAAGAAATGTAAGAAGACATTGAAAATGTGAGTTAGTGTTTGATGGGTTTGTTGGATTGTTTTTTATTCATGATTAGAACATTGTCCTGATATTAGTTTATCTTAAACATAGTTTTTTTAAAAATGATGTTCCTGTGTTAGCAAAAGAGGACAAAGATGCACAAATGGTTGTTGTTACATTTACTGTCCATGTGGCTGTTGTACTGTCAGGTCTTTAAATCAGGTCCCACACATGCTGGGGATTGTTGGACCGCTGCTTCATCGCCTATGTGGATTATTCCCAAGACTGAAAAGACACACACCTAAGGGTTGATAAGGGTAGCTCTAAGCTTAGTGGGATTACAGACCACTTCAAATGTCTTTTCATGGCTTTCAATTTCCCACCATAGAATGTATGACTGTAATGGCGATAGAAAATATGGTTATTTGAAGTGTTTCATCTCATCCTCACTTTTTGTCTATAGATGTTTCCACGCTCTGATTGCTCAGAATCGGCATCCATTGAAGATATGTCAAGGTCTTCTGCACCCTCATAATTTGTCAGGACAACTAGGCATGGAGTTTCTTACAGTGCCTATGATCTCTGTCAGCTGCGCATCTTACCAGCATGGTGTGGCAGGGCAGTTAGAAGTCTTAGATGGATTTAAAAAATTATTTATTTATTTGCTTGCTTGCTCATTTATTTATTTGTTTGTTTGTTTGTTTGTCTTTTCAGCCCTTGAAGATCTGAGTAGAAATCCTCACGGAACCCCCTATCCCCTGTCAGTAGAGAGGTCGAAAGCCACGCAAAGCCTTACAAAAAGGCTGCCATGGGAACAGGCTGTGAGATACAAGGGCACTGTCTGGAACCTAGAAGAAGACATTTTATCTGACCTTGAAATGGATGCTTTTCACTGAAATGATTTGAAAACACCACTTTCCCTTGAGCAAAAGCTAAAACGGGACAATGGGCGATGTGGTTTTCCTGTGTATATTTTTACAGTGTGCATCTGGAGAGAAACTATTATAGCCACTTGTGATGGGATTGGTGGAGGGGCCAAGCAGATCCCAGGCTCTCTGAGCTCCTGCAGGGGCTTTCTTTGTACTCTGAAGTGGCTACAGATTCCATAGAGGACCCAATGTCTACAAATCCCCCTCAAAGATTAGAAAGCAAAGTTTACATCACTGTGGAAGTCTTATGGTTAAAATAACTTGAAATAATGAATACATGTTAATGAGTAAGATGTTAGTGTCTTAGATCAAACTTTCCCTGAAGATTCTAAAACAAAGCACTACTTACCTGCATGCCTTCCTGCAACAAAACCTTCTCTTGCATTCTAAGAATTCAAACTGCTGCCACAAAATTTACTGAACAATTTGAAAATAAGTATCTTTTGCTGTAATAATCAAGCCAGATCATAGGGCAAGGCAGCTGGGAATATACATTCTGAGCAAATGGTGTGATAGGTGAGAGGCTAAGAGCCCCAAGTACAGTGAAGTCTCCCGAACTATGAGCCCCCTCCAATTTGTAGTTTCCCTAAGAGAAGTATGGGTATAAACTGTGAAATCCCCGAGATGGGTCCTGTCTCTGTTTCGTTCTGTGCTCTACCAAGAGGACCACCATGGCTCTGATCGATTCAGTCCCCTGAATGAAACATACAACAAAAATAAATTGAAATAAAAATTGAGTATTTAGTTAATAAAAACAATCTCCATCGGCTTCAGAAAGTGCTCCTTATCCATTTCTTGCTTTACAGGGGACAAAGATGAGGCAGCAGAAGCCTCTGCTCGGTCTTTACAGAAACCCCTGTTGTTCACACTGGGTGGGGGGAGGGCAGGTGAGCACAGCCCTTACTGCTGTTTCTCTCCCCCCGGAGTTCCATGGCATGTCAGCCCATAGCGTCACTAAAGCACCGTTGATAGACGCCTTGACACCCACGCTGACAGCAGCGCCACCATCATATCTAGGGCTGACGAACCCTGTAATGCTTCCTTTGAATCATGAGAGAGCTGGATGTCAGCAGCCGGACACATCCTAAGGGACATCTGAGAGGTGGTTTATGTGATAAGGAAGGACGCATGTCCTGTTTTTTTCCTACTTCCATCCTAGCACATTTGTTTTATTTTTTTTTTCTCTTTCCTTTAACCATAAATCCTAGGTGTCTTTGAGTCAGAATCTAGTTTACAGACCAGAAATTCCTGGAGGGTCCTTTTCTTCCTTTGGGGTCTAGAGTTCAACGTACTCTCCCTTGGGGGCTGGCATTTGTTCATCTCTGGGTGCTGTACAAGGAGAATGCCAGTCTGGTGGCATCTGTGCTGCAGGAGATGGCTTTGCAAAATGCTCTAAGTGAAAAGAAGGGGAGCCAGTCAGGCTATCTGCTGGGCCCTGAGCTAGGCCGAGCTAAAATGTGTTTTCATTTTTATAAAATTAAATTTGGTTTATTATAAATAGGTCTCTTTCCAGTACTGGCATGGTGCCCATATTGCACATAGCCTGGCTGTGTTGAGACTGGGTCAGACTATTACCACACAAGTAGGGGATCTGGAACCGTTAAAACAATAAAACGCAGCCTGACTTCTGAAGGAACTCGAAGTTGACCTCCCCCACTTACAAAATGTTCACAAGCAGGCCTGAGATGGTGGCACAGTCTGGGAATTCCTTCAAGCACCAAGAAGGCTGAGTCAGGAAGATTGCAAATTTAAGGCCAGTCTGCGCTGCAGAGACAGAACCCATTCAAACTTAAAAGAAAACAAAATAAACACAGCCACCCTTAAAACTGACTGTCCAGCTTCTTACCAGCATGATGCCCTCTCCTGCCCTGGGGAAGGCTTTGACACTGGTCCCTTCTGTGGGCTCACTGGAGCTGCCTTCTGAGCAGGCATCAGGCCTTTTTGATCTCTCACACTCCTCTTGGCCTCATGACTGTGCCTGAGTAGAAGAGAAGTTCTCTAAGGGCAGGTGTGTTTTCTCTTCTTCAAGGACAAGGGCTCTTTCTCCCCTCTTCTTGACAAGGTGCTAAATACACGGCACACTAGCAATAGCACACAATACCAGCTGCTCCCCAAACCATTACCGGGCTTTGTTTTCTTGAAAAGAATGTATTCTTTGTCAACACGTTACATCGCTTTGGTAGCAAAATACAATTTCTCATAACTGCAGGGTATTTGGACATATACGGGCATAAAAAGCCAAAAAACGTCACAAGTAATACATAATTTGTTCTTTGTGATACACAGGTCAAATCTCTATTTGAAGTTAAATGTGTATCACCACAGGTACTGTTTATATTGATCTTGAGAGTCTGAAAGGTTGTACTGTGGATAGGAATACTTGCTGCTTTTACAGAGGACCCGGATTTGCTTTCCAACACCCATGATGGGCGCTTCACAACCACCTGTAAATCCAGTTCTGGTGGATCTGATGCTTTCCTCTGGCTACCACAGTCACCTGAATCATGTGTCACATATAAACTCATGCAGGCACACACATATACACATAAGTTAAAAAGCAAATGTTCTTTTAAGAGGCTTTGTTTATATGTCTCTTCCCCAAACCCTGTTTTATGCAGTGCTCTGTGCTCTCCTTTTTATCCATCTGTTGGTTCATTTTCCCTGGTTGGACTCTATGCCTCGGCTCTACTCCCAGCAGCTCGCTTTAGTTTTTAGCATCACGCACGGACGCTTTGCAGTGCCCTCCCTGCAGAGGTTGTTCTTTTCATTTTTTTATTATTATTAATATATCATTAAAAATTTGCAGCATTCTATCTCTGGAAATGTTCTGGCCCATTGATGCTGCTCTGTTGTGAGCATGCATGCTTTCTCTGGGTGTACTGTGACATTAAGTGTTGTGTGACACTCAAGCCTTTGATGGTTCCCTTCCAAGCTAATTCTTCATTTGGATGAGTGGCTTGTATCCTTGTTTCTTACTGCTACTGTAGCCCATGACCACAAACTTAGTAGTTTAAACCAACACAAACATATAATTTTATAGGTTTTAAGACCAGAAATCCAAAATTGGACTTCCAGGGCTAGAATCAAGAGGTCTGCAGGAGAGTCTTCCTTCCTGGTGCTCCAGGGGAAAAGCCCTTACATGGTTTCCGATTTTGAGAGGCTGTTTACCTACCATGGCTCACAGCTGCATGGTGTCCACTTGCTCTGGTCACTGGGGCTCTGCCTCTGCCTCTCACCCTCTTGGCTTCTCCCTCTTGAGGCTACAGCTAATCCTACTAGCCTACTAGCTAATCCTGGATTACTTTCCCTTGCCACCATCCTTAAGATGTTAATCTGAAAAGCCCTGTCACCATGTGAAGTATTCATGCCCACAGTCTTTGGGGAGTAGCACATGTACGTCCTGAGGGACATTATTTTGCTTACCGTGAATTGCTCTTGCCTGCAGAACAGCAGCAGAATGGTGCCTCCTCCAATGGGCTCGATGAGCCCATGAGCACTGTGGTTTGTCTTCTCAGAGTCTGGCTGGCACCACACACAAAAACCGTGCTATTGTGATGGAGAGAGAATATGTCCCAGAGCTGGGCCACTGTGGTCCATGAGTTAAACCATCATCCTGGCCAGCCAACTTCTCAGGCAACTACAGCCACAAGAGTCACACCAGGAGGGCCAGCAAGACCGGCTGCTCAGCTAAGCCCAGCTGAGACTGAATCATCTAAAATAAGTACTTGATTCTAGTTTTGAGTTCCTATGTTTGGGGCTATTTGCTAAGCCACCATGTATAAATTGCTATAGATACTCAGGATAAACAAAACTTGTACAACGTCGGGGCAACATAGGGTGTTGGGAGAGTACTCAAAGACTGTGTCGGTGCAAAGGACGAGACTCTCCAGTGGGAAGTGCAATCATTGTGTTCTGCTGAGAAGGCCTGGAAGTTAATTAGAGCTAACTAGATTGGTGTTAATGCACCATGGTATGTGTGTGGGAGGAACAACACTGCCCTTGGCCTTGGGTGACTGTCATTCCAGCCTCTGTCCCTGTGTGAACAATTCACAATTGATCCAGTTGCCTGACACCTGTAAGTCTTCGTTTTCCCTGCAGTAAATGGACGAAACAAGCATCACACCCAGCAGGCATGTGCTGTTCCGCTCACTGCAGGTGGTGTTTTCAGTGAGTAAAATCTCCCTCGTTCAACGCGTTTCACAAACGTTGGGCCGTCTCCAGTCCAACATATCAGAGAGAGGATGTATCTTTTCATAGAGCAGGTGACCTTCGCTAACTGCTCCACTGAAACTTAATGTTTTTTTTTTCTATTAAAAAAAAAAAAAAGCCTGGCTTTCCTACTTCTGGAAGCTGTCTGGAGCACGTACAGCAAACCGACAACAACAAAAATGGCACTAATTTCACCTTTCCTTTCCCCGTCTTCTCCTGTTCAAAACGCTCTGTCCCCCAGCCACACTAGCATTCACACCAGCTCTTTTTAACACTTGTGTTTGGAGGGATCATTTAAGACAAAAGCTGTTAGTAGTGGATGTAACATGAATCTTAAAAGATCTTATTAATAAAAACAAACCCAGGGCCAGGTATTGGGGTGAATGCTGGAAGATCAGAGAAGCAGAACAAGCCACAGCTACCTCACCCTGCCAATTCCTCAGCCGATTCTGTTTCCTCAGACTGGAAGCCTCTGAGTCCTCATCCAAATGGATCTTAGCTGAACTGCTGCTAAAAGCCTAAAAGCTTAACCAGGTTCTAGTTCCTGGTCCTCACGCCTTATATACCTTTCTGCTTCCTGCCATCACTTCGTGGGATTAAAGGCGTGTGTCACCATGCCTGGCTGTTTCCAGTGTGACATTGAACTCACAGAGTTCTGGATTTCTGCTTTCAAAACATTAGGATTAAAGGTGTGTGTGTGTGTGTGTGTGTGTGACCATTTTCTGGCCTCTATATCTAGTGGCTGTCCTGTTCTCTGACCCCAGATAAATTTATTAGAGTGCACAATATATTGGGGGACACAATATCACCACAAATAGACATGCTCAGTACCTAACATTTGCTCCTTCAATCATTCAACCCCAAAGACCGATGGGATAAATAAAATGAGTGAAATTCTCATAGAAAGTCACTCCTGTACTCTAACTGGAAGGATGGTTTGAGGGTCACATAATAAAGTGTTCAATTGGGTCAAATGGTGTCTGCCCCCACATCCTGAGGAAGTGCCTGTAGTCTGCCCTGCGCTGTGGCCTCCATGCTTGATTAAGCCTCTGTACCAAGGCTTTTTCTAGCTTCTAGCTTCTACATCAGGACCAACTAACCTTGACTGTACAAATGGCTGCGATGCTATTAAATGCAGCTCCTATCTGCAGTTTACAGTGCAGTCTGAAGAGAGGACCCATGTCATATATTTTCTGACAGTCTTTGGTTAGTCACACAATTTTTTTGTGCACAGTTAAGAATAACAAAATATCATGGACATATTCTAGAACAATCAGCTGATATCATAATAAGACCAGCGTTTTGGGGGATGTGGTAGTAAGACTTACGGGTAGGTGACGTTTCTTGACAACCTTTCACCTACCCAAGAGTTCACTGGTGCTCAAATACTGAAGACTTAACACTCACCCCTCTAAGATGCCATGTTCCCGATTCTCTTTGCGTTAACTCCTCAGTTCTTCTCTCACCAGCACGCTCACACACTGGGAGCCCATCTCCAACTTTTCTGAGAAGATCTGAAAATCAACGTGAAGCCTAACAGAATACTGCCTGTGTGGTCCACGTCCGGTGACACCCAGCATGTGGGCAATGCCTCAGAAGGAAGCAGGTCCTCCCTGACTGTACCCTAGAACTGGCCCACACAGGGAAGAAGTCGCCCCCAAAGAATTGCATTCTACATGCAGGCACAGCACTCCTATGGTCATTTGGAACCTGTTAGAGGCTTCGACAGGCTTGGCTTTTCATGCAGTGTTAGTGTCCTTCCAGGCACATTGGATTCAACTGGAGTGCAGGAACTAAAACTCAGATCCCTAACTCCAGATCAGAATCTGCGACAACGGAAAAGGATTCAGGATTGCAAACAAGTTTTGAAAGGTTGGTGTGGGTCCCTGCATTTCAGAAGCATCACTTTATTTTATGTGTAAATTACCCAGGAGGAGCCAGGGTGGAGGAGCACTCCCCCAGGAGGAGCAAAGGTGGAGGAGCACTATTATATTATAGAGGAAACACAACCTCCATGTGAGGGACCATCCTGTTGTGTGGAGCATGGCAAGCTCCTGCCTGGGGCCTGGCCGTGGCTCTCCAACCCTTCTAGATGGTAAACTTACTTGTTATTTGGTCTCTGGATGTTCCAACTGTTAAGGCACAGGTGTGTGGAGTCTGGATGAGGCCCCTTTGTGCCTTTCCCAACATAGGTCCATGTTGTAAGCCTGGGGAAGTCAGAGCCTCTGAAGGTACCCCTCTGTGCTCCTAAAAGGACAGAATTTCTAACTTGGTATCTCAATGGGCATTCTCAGGACTGGAATCTAGTGGCAATCATAATTGCTCCATGATATCTGCAAGGACATGGTAGGACCCAAATTTGCAGAATTCCTACGCCTCTTGTATAGACAGTATGATTCTCATGTGAAACCTGTGTACTACCTACTACAATGTAAATGCTATGGAATGCCTTACTCTGTTATTCAGGGAATAATAAGATACAAAATCTGCACATGCTCAGTTTGGACACAAATATTTCCAGCTCTAAGTCGGACGCAGTCAGAATCTAAGGGTGTGGAAGCAGCAAACTCCCCAAGTCAACTGTGTGGGATTTTCCAGTTTGTCTGGGAGACAGTGATTCCTGGGAATTTTCACCTAACACTAGAGTCTCACAGGATATTGTATTTCCAGGTCTCTGTTGCTTTTTTTTTCCTTTTATTGAAAATGGATTTTTCTTCTCACATAATATACTATGATTATGGTTTTCCCCCCTCTACTCCTTCCAGTCCCCCATTTCCTATCCAGATCCACTATCCTTCTGTCTCTCATTAGAAAACAAGAAGGCAGCTGGGCAATGGTGGTGTAGAACTTTAATCTCAGCACTTGGGAGTCAGAGGCAGGCAGATCTTTGTGAGTTTGAGGATAGCCTCATCTACATAGTGAGTTCCAGGACAGCCATAGCTATATGGTGATATCCTGTCTAAAAAAAAATCACATAAATAAGTCAAAAGAAAGAAAGAAGAAAGGAAGGAAGGAAAACAAGCAAGCAAGCTTCTAAGCGATAGTAAGAAAGCAAAATATAATATGATAAAACAAAAACTAACACATCAGAATTGGACAAAACGATAAACAGAAGGAAAAGAGACCAAGAGAAGTACAAGAAACAGAGACCCACTCATTTGCACACTCAAGAATTCCACAAAAGGAAGCCATAATAATACACGAGGACCTGGTGCAAACCTGTGCAGGCCCTGTGCATGCTGCCTCAGTCTCTGTGAGTTCATGTGTACTTTGATCATGTTGATTTAGAGGGCCTTGTTTTCTAGGTGTCTTCCAACCCCTGTGGCTCCTACATTCTCTCTGCCTCCACTTCTGTAGGGGTCCTTGAGCCCCGGGGGAAGGGATTTTATGCCAACATCCCTTTAGGGCCAAGTGTTCCAAGGTCTCTCACTCTCTGTATAATGTTTGACTGTGGGTCTCTGTGTTTGTTCTCATCTGCTGCAGAAGGAAGCTTCCCTGATCTATGAGTATAGCATTAAGAGTCATTTTATCACTACAGTTTTTTTTTTAAACAGTAGTACTTGGTTTTCTTCTAGGTCCTTGGGGTATCTGATCTCAGGTACTTGGTCACCCAAGTAGAGTCAGATATTGATTCCATCTCATAGAGTGGGCCTTAAGTCAAATCAGATACTGGCTAGTTACTTCCATAAACTTTGTGCCACCACTGTCCTAACATATCTTGCAGGCAGGGCAGGACACCACTGTAGATCAAATGGTTTGTGGCTGGATTGGTGCTTGCATTTCTCTTTTGATACGGTGCGGAGTACCTTCCTGTATCAAAGAAGCTAGAACACAGTGGTGAAGCTCTGTGTAGGCAGGAGCTCAACTTCCATGTTCAATGAGTTTTCTTGGTGCTGTTTTCATCAATGGGGACTTGCTGAGAGTGTGTGGAGAGCCATCTATGATCTATAGCCATGGAAACAGTCTGGGTTGTTCCTGGGATCCCATGGGATGTCTTTTGGGGAACAACTCAATCCTGGTACTGGAAGCTTCATTTGGTGACAAGAAATGGCCAGTTGGGGCTCCATTTCCCCATTATTTGGTAATTTCATTTGGATTGTCTTCATATATGTATGTATTTTAGGAAGTTTCTACTGTATCAAGTTTCCACATGACCCCTCAAACAGACCGTAAATTTTTGATGTTTCTCCCGGTATTCCCTCCACCATCCTCCTCTTTCTTTCCTCTCCCATCTTGGTCCTTCTGTTCCAGCCCCCCATCCATCCATAACTATCTATTTAATTCTCCATTTCTAACAAGATCTATCTGCCCACACTAGTTCCTCACTCTATCCCTAACCTCTGTGATTCTATGCATTCTAGCTTGGTTATCATTGACTTAATGACTAATATCAACATGTAAGTGAATATATGCAATATTTGTATTTTTGGGTCTGTGTTACTCACTCAGGATTATTTTTTCTAGTTTTGTCCATTTGCCTGCAAATTTCATGATGTCTGTTTTTAGTGGCTGAATAATACTCTACTGTGTAAATGTACCACACTTTTCTTTATCCATTCTTCTGTTTTAGGACATCTAGGTTGTTTCCAGTTTCTGGCTATTATGAATAGAATAGAAATGAATGTGGTTGAACAAGTGTCCTTATGGTAGTATGAAGCATCAGTTGGGTATATGCCCAAGAGTGGCATAGATGGGTCTTGAGGTAGGTTGACTCTTATCTTCCTGAGGAACCACCACATTGATTCCCATAGTGGCTGTACAAGTTTACACTCCCCTCAGCAAGGATGAGTGTTCCCCTTACTCCACACCCTCCCCAGTATGAGCTATCACTTGTTTTATTGATCTTAGCCATTCTGACAGGTGTAAGATGGAATCTCAAAGCAAATTTTGATTTGAATTTCCCTGATGATTAAGGATGTTGAACTTTTCTTTAGTTGTTTCTCAGCCATTTGAATTTCTTCTTTTGAGAATTCTCTGTTTAGATCTGTACCCCATTTTTTAAATTGGATTATTTGTTTTCTTCATATCTATTTTTGATTTCTTTGTATATTTTTAATATTAGCTCTCTATCAGATGTGGAGTTGGTAAAAATCTTTTCCCATTCTGTAGACTGCCACTTGATCAATTAACATTTGGCTTCTGTAAGTATCCTTTGCCTTATAGAAGCTTTTCAGTTTCATGTAGTCCCATTTATCAATTTTTTTTTATCCTAGTGCCTGTGCTAACAGAGTTCTGTTCAGAAAGTCTTTTCCTGTGCCAATGAATTCAATGCTATTCCCTATTTTCTCTTCTCTCTGGTATAGTGTATCTGGTTTTATGTTGAGGTTTTTGATCCATTTGTAGTTGAGTTTTTTGCAGGGTGATAAGTATGCATCTATGTGGATTCTTTTACATACAGCCATCCAGTTTGACTATCACCATTTGTGAAGGTGCTGTCTTTTTTCTAGTGTGTATTTCTGGCTTCTTTATAAAACGATAGATATCTATAAGTGTCTAGATCTATGTCTGGTTATCAGTTTGATTCCATTGATCAACAACACATCTGTTTTTGTACCAATACCATGTTGGTTTTTATTACTATAGTTCTGTAGTACAACTTGAAATTGGGGATAGTGATACTTTAGTTCTTTTGTTATCCAGGGTTGTTTTTTTTTTTTTTTTTTTTGGTTTTTTGAGACAGGGTTTCTCTGTGTAGCTTTGCGCCTTTCCTGGAACTCACTTGGTAGCCCAGGCTGGCCTCGAACTCACAGCGATCCGCCTGGCTCTGCCTCCCGAGTGCTGGGATTAAAGGCGTGCGCCACCACCGCCCGGCGTTGTTTTTAGCTATATTGGATGTTTTTGTGTTTCCATATGGAGGTGAAAATGTCCTTTGAGATCTCTGAAGAATTGTGTTAGGATTTTGATGAGGATTGCATTGAGTCCATAGATTGCTTGTGACAAGATGACCTTTTTACTACATTAGTTCTACAGATCCGGTGAGCATGGGTGAACTTCCCATCTTCAATATCTTAAAGTTTTTATCATAAAAGTCTTTCACTTGCCTGGTTAGAGTTACCACAAGGTATTTTGTATTATTTGAGGCTACTATAAAAGTTATTGTTTCCATGATTTCTTTCTCAATCTGTTTGTCATTTGTATAAGAAGGCTACTGATTTTTGTGACTTAATTTTGTACCCAGCTATTTTGCTGAAAGTATTTATCAGCTGTAGGAGTTTCGCAGTGGAACTTTTAGGGTTACTTATGCATCCTGTCATATCATCTGCAAATAAAAGATACTTTGACTTCTTCCTTTCCAATCTATATCAACTTGATCTCCATCAGCTGCCTCATTGCTCTAGCTAATACTTCAAGTACTATATTGAATAGGTATGTAGAGAGTGGACAACCTCATTTTGTTCTTGGTTTTAGTGGAATCACTTTGAGTTTCTCTCCATTTAACTTGATGTTGGCTATGGGCTTGCTGTAAACTTTTATTATGTTTAGGTATGTTCCTTGTATCCCTAATCTCCCAGGACTTTTATCATGAAAGATTGTTGAATTTTGTCATAGGCCCTTTCCTCACCTACTAAGAAGATCATGTAGTTTTTGTCTTTCAGTTTGTTTCTATGGTGGATAACATTTTTTGGTTTCTTATGTTGAACCATCCTTGCATCTCTAGGGTGATCTACTTGATCAGTACGGATGACCTTTTTGATGTGTTCTTGAATTCATTTTGCAAGTATTTTATTGATAATTTTTACATCTATGTTCACAAAAGAAACTGGCCTGCAATTCTCTTTCTTAGTTGGGTCCTTATGTGGTTTAGGTATCAGGGTGACCTCATAAAATTAACTAGGCAATGTTCCTTATGTTTCTATTTTGTGGGATAATTTGAAGCATATTGGCATTAACTTTTCTGTAAAAGGCTGGTAGAATCCTGTGTTAAAACATCTGGCCCTGGGGCTTTTTTGGTTAGAAGACTTTTAATAACTGTTTTTGTTTCACTAGTAGTTATTGGTTGGTTTAAATTGCTTATCTAATCTTGATTTAACTTTGGTAACTGTTATGTATTGAGATAATTATCCATTTCTTATAGATTTTTCCAATTTGGTGGAACACTGGTTTTAAAGTGTGTCCTTTTGATTCTCTGGATTTCCTCTATGTCTGCTGTAATGTTCCTCTTTTCATCTCTAGCTTTGTTAATTTGGATATTCTCTCTCAGCCTTTTTGTTAATATAGCTAAATGTTTGTCTGTAGTATTGATTTTCTCAAAGAACCGACTGTGTGTTTCATTGATTCTTTGTACTGTCTTTTTCTTCTTTTTATTTCTATTTTATTGATTCAGCCCTGGATTTGATTATTTCTTGTTATCAATCCCTTTTTGGTGTGAATTCTTCTTTTTATTCTAGAGCTTTCAGATGTGCTGTTAAGTGACTATTATGAGATCTCTCCAATAATTTTAAGTAGGTGTTTAGTGCTATTGACTTGCCTTCCTTGTGTCACATAAGTTTGGGGATGGTATGTATTCACTTTCATATAATTTCTTTCTTAATTTCTGTTGACCGATTTTTCATTCAGTAGTGAGTTGTTCGGTTTCCATGTGTTTTTAAGCTTTCTGTAGTTGATATTCTGCTTTAATTCATGGGGGTCAGATAGCATTCAGTGTGCTATTTCAGTTTCCTTGTGTCCGTTGAAACTTGTGTGTCTGTGAATGTGGTCAATTTTGGAGAAAGTTCATTCTTCTGTTTTTCAGTGAAATGTCCTGTAAATATCTATTAAATGTTCTGTAATTATCCATTTGGTTTATAATGTCCATTAGCTCCATCATTTCTCTGTTTAGTTTTGTTCTGAATATCCTGTCTGTTGGTGAGAGTGGAGAACTGAAATTATCCACTATCAGTGTGTGAGAGTCAATGTGTGATTCAAGCTGTAGTAGTATTTCTTTTATGAATTTCAGTGTCTTGGTTTTGGTGTATAGATGTTAAGAATCACAGTGTCTTCCTAGCAGAGCACATTTTACTTTGATGAGTATTAGTTTCTGTCCTTCCCTGTCTTTTCTGATTAGTTGGGTTCTGATCAGTCTATTTTGTGAGTTATTAAAATGGCTACATCAGCTTGATTCTTAGGGCCATTTGCTTGAAATATTTTCTTCTATCTTTTTACCCTGAGATGATGTCTATCATTGAGTGTTAAGATGTGTTTCTTTGATGCAACAGAAGGATGGATCCTGTTTTCATATCCATTCTGTAAGTCTGTGTCTTTATTGGGTAGTTGAGACTTGGATATTGAGAAATATCAGTGAGCAGTGTTTGTTGATTTCTGTTATTTTGCTGTGGTGGTGGTAGTGGTGGTGGTGGTGGTGGTGGTGTGTGTGTATGTATGTGTGTGTGTGTGTGTGTGTGTGTGTGTGTGTGTGTGTGCCTGTGTGTACACATGTGTATATGTGTTCATGTTTTCTCTCTTTGATTTGCTGGCGTGGGATTATTTATTCCTTGTGTTTTGTTGGGTGTGGTTAACTTCTTCAGGTTGGAGTTTTCCTTCTAATGCCTTCTGTAGGGCTGGATTTGTAGATAGATAGTGCTTAAATTTAGCTTTATCA
The DNA here is from genome assembly GCF_007827085.1 of Peromyscus californicus insignis. NCBI lineage: Eukaryota > Metazoa > Chordata > Mammalia > Rodentia > Cricetidae > Peromyscus > Peromyscus californicus. Next base: position 64,915,913 of record NW_026294413.1, read on the forward strand.
TGGAATGTCTTTCTCTATCTATTTTATTGAAAGTTTTGGTGGACATAGTAGTCTGGGCTGGCCCGGGCCTTCTGGCTTTTAGTGTCTCCGTTGAGAAGTCAGGTGCAATTCTAATAAGTCTGCCTTTATATGTTACTTGTTCTTTTTCCTTTGGAGCTTTTAAAATCTTTCTTTGTTCAGTATGTCTAGTGTTTTGATTGTCTGCTGAAAGGAATATCTTTTTTGATCTAGTCTATTTGGTGTTCTGTATGCTTCTTGTACCTTTTTAGGTACCTGCTTTTTTAGATTAGGAGAATTTTTTTCTATGATTTTTATCAAAAATATTTTCTATGCCTTTGATGTGGGATTCTTCTCTCTCCCACTTCTTGCATTCTGTTGGTGCATCTTGCCTCTGAGGTTCCTGTTCAAGTTTCTAGAAGTTTCATTTCCAGATTTCCTTAAGTTTGAGATTTCCTAATTGATTCTATTTCTACTTTTAGGTCTTGAACTGTTTTATTCATTTCCTTCAACTGTTTGTTTGTGTTTTTATAGATTTCTTTAAGGTATGTATTTAGTTCCTCTTTAAGAACTCCAATTATTTTTGTAAAGGCTAGTTTAATTTGATGGCTTTTCTTGATAATATATAAATTAAATGCCAGCAATAAATCAGGTGTTTCTGGGTGTTGAGAGCTGACATTTGGGAGTTGGGATAGACTAGAGGAGGGAGGAGCCTTAGAGGCTTGACAGGAGTGAGGAAAGCAGGATGTTCCACCAGGATCTGCTTAGTTCCCTGGGGATGAGGGCAGAGAGTACACAAAGACCATAGCAGACCATAGCAGAAGGTCTGCTATGGAGCTGGAATGTGAATGGGGAATTAGACTTGGAGAAATGGAGGGAGAGGTGAAGATCTGAAGTTAGGGTCCCTGCTTCATGGCTGAAGTAGCCTGCAAATTCCCAGGGAATGTCTGTAGGAGTTAGGGGCTGGGATAAAAGAATGCATAGGGTAAAGGAAGTTTGGAGGCAAAGATCTGTATGATTCACTGCAGAAGGGGGAGAAGAGAAGGGGCAGAGGAGGAGGGGGCAGAGGAGGAGGGGGCAGAGGAGGAGGGGAAGCCACAGCAGGTGGTGTGCTGCAGACCCAAGGATGAGATTTGGGGGTTGGATTTGGGGGAGTGGAGGGAGAGGTGAAGGTCTGCAGTTAGTCTACCTGCTTCCCTGGCTGGAGTGGCCTGTGGGTTCCCAGGGACCCAGGTCTGTGTTTCTGCCTTCAGTTGGACAGGGGATAGTGTCATCTTCTTCTGCTTTAAAAGTATCATTTCCCTTCAATACTTAGCCTCTTGGAAGGCGCAGAACAAACCCCATCACAAAGGTTCTGAAATTTCTGCCAGATGACTTCCTTAACAGACCAAAAGACATCTATAAATCCATCCTTGGTAACAGACAGGCAAATTCAGTGGCATTTCTTGGTAATATGCAAATGAAATGCCAGCAATAAACCAGGTTTCAATAACTAGGTTCTAACAAAAACCTTTCCATGTGGGGACAGACCACAGACAGGTGGGTAGGTGTGCATACACATCACAGCCACCCTGCTAACCTTAACTCCATTGCTCTGCTTTGACTTTGGGAACCGGTGAATAATCCGGCTGGCAGTTTTGCAGAAAACGAGAGGCATGGCTCTCACTCGGGCCCTCTTGTATTTTGAATTTTTGTGGGCTTAGGTCAGTTCATAGACTTCAGTGCCGTTGTGAAATGTAATTACAGCTCCAAGGTGCTCTGGAACTCGTGTACTGTTTGGTGATTGAAGTTGACGGGCACTGGGCTGAGCTGGAGTCTTAGAACTGATAGACCTCAGCTAATCTCAGCAATAAAAAATGGTCACCAGTGAACACTGTGACAGGCTTGGCAATAAGGGACGTCATCCCCGAGCTCACTGGGAAAGATGAAGAGACCGTCAGGTTAAAGAACGTCTTGGCTCCATTTCTGCTTGCCTTGGGTGGTGAGCGCTGTTTTAGCCATTGGTGCTTGCTCATTCCCCTCTTTCATGGGTCTTGTTGTAACAACTTCCAAAGCTATAAACAAAGAAAATAAGACATCACCTCAGATAAAAGAGCAAGAGATTTACCACAAGGAAAAATGCTTGTCCCAGAACAGTCTGGCCCCAGAGAACAAAGGGATTTGCAATCCATCTTACTTTCCAGTGTTAGAGTGCTTTATGTTAAATGTCGATTTTTCTCCTGATTACATTGTTACACATTCCACTGCTCTCATGCCATCAGCCTTGAGGACTTTATTATTTATGTAATTCCAGGACCTGATGCCGAGTAAGTGCATCTGATCTCAATGAATGGCATAGGATTTAAAAATTATCAGTAGATTTTAGAGGAGAGAGAGAGATCATCTTAATTCTCCTGCAAGGCTATCGATTAGTAACAGATGGTGCTTTTCTGATTGAATTATTTTTATTCTTCTTTTCCTTCAAATAAAAATATAGATCTGTCAAAGTATTTTAAATCATCTGGAGATAGAGGTTACTTAAACAGGATTCTTTCTTTCTCTTTCTGGGGAATACTCTAAGTTAAGACAGTCATTCACAGAGACATGGGCCTCAGCTTGCAGAGCCATTTGGAAGGCTCTTAGCTCAAAGATGGGTCTGTCAGCTTCTCTTTTTTCCTAAGGGTTTTCAAGTAGAACGTGCTCTGGGTAGAAAGTTCTATTAAGAAGTATAGGCAGAAATGTCTTTCTAGGCCCAATCAAGGATCCAAGTGCTCACTCAACAGCCCATTCAGTTGGTGAATGAATGTTTTTCCTGTCACAGCAAAAACTCCCATGGACAAGAACTCTTCAAGTCACCTCTCCAGGCCTCAGCTCTACTCTACTTGGGTGGGAGACTTCACCCCAAGACAGATAAGAAATCTAGTTTTGAAATAAGGAACACGATTCCCAGGATTGTGTCTCATCAATATCCAAGTGGATTTGGAATTTGGCTCCCAAACAGTCAATGAAAAAGTGTCCCTTACTTTCCTAGTTTAAGGCCCTGCATTCTGTGTGAGCTTAACGGTTCTGGCACAGAAAGAGTGCAGAGGAAGAAAGCCTAGGATGACAATGAGCTCCAAATGAGGGATTTGAAAATAATAGTTGGGAAAAAAACCCTGAAAATGTCATTTTCTGTGTGACTAAGACATAGAGTGGTACGTGGTAACCTTCTGGGCACATGAGGCTTTCACAGAATTTAAAAAATTAGTTAAAACTATTAAAACAATAGCATATTAAATTGAAAACTCATATTTCTTGGTTCTTTTAAGAAGTAAAACAACACATCTCAGCTCAGAGCTAGTGTTTAGAGTAGGGACCATTTGTGAGACCCCAACTATCATCCATCAGCTGTAAGAACAACTCTTCTTCCAGAGGAGCCTGCTCTGCCCCTCCACACACTCCTTCCTCGAAGTTGCATCCTGAGACCTCACCAATGGAGGTCTTTGAGGTAACTGCTTTTGTATCTTCCTTTAAGACAAATTACATGTAGGCATAATTCTCTTTTGTAAACGTGAAACTTCTATTAAGCTTATTTAAAACTAAGCTGCTTGAACATCATACACCAAGTTTTTGATTCAGAACTCAGGTATGTTATTTAAGTTAGCTTTCAAAATATTTTTTCTTAAAATTTGGGCTTTCTTAAAGATGTCCTAGAGGCCTAGAATAAATGGCTAGGTGTATATATTGGATGAGTGTGACTGGATGAGTATAATGGATCCTTTTTACTAGCTGGGTCTTAGGGTATGTTGATTAGGGTTTTTTTTTATGCTGGTTTTATTTCTTCTGTTTCTTCTTCTTCTTTTTTTTTTTTAATCAACTTGAGTCAACTGGGGAGAGGGAACCTCACCCGAGAAAATGCCTCCTTCAGATTGGCCTGCAGGTAAGTTTATGTAACATTTTATTGATTAATGTTTCATAGGGAACAGCCCAGCTCACTGTGGGCAGTTTCATCCCTGGGCTGATAGTCCTGAATTGTATAAGGAAGCAAGCTAAATGATCCATGAGGAACAAGCCAGTAAATAACATTTTTCCATAGCCTTTTCATCAGTTCCTGCTTTCAGGTTCCTGTCTTGGCTTCCCAAAATGATGGACTGGACTTGTGAGGTGAAGTAACCCCTTTCTCCCCCAAGTTGCTTTTGGTCATGGTGTTCATCACAGTCACAGAAAACTGAACTAGACCACAGAGCCATTTGCTTGCTCTCCCTGTACTCAATATTCATGGCTTGAAGGAAGAAGTGCCTCCAGTTTTCTGAGTATAGGTCTTTCATTCGGCATAGCAAGAAAGTATAGAGGGAGAAAATCCTTTAGTAAATGCCTGGATTGTGGACATACACTAGCTAAGGAAAAGGTGAACTTTCAACGTGTATTTCTATATGAATTCCTATTATATCTATGTGAGAAATAGTAGAAAAGTTGATTTGGTGCAAGAAAGTGAGTGGTTAAACAGTTGGATATTTCCTGGCTTCCACTTTGCATTTTCCGTTAATAAGAGGACAAGTTGGCTCCTCAGTAGTACACATAAACGGTTTAATGAAATTGAGACAATGCATCAAGTGGAAACCAGCATTGGAACTGGAAAAGGGAGGCAACCGAACTCCTGTGCCCAGGAATGCCCCAGACAGCCACACCTCTGGGGCTTCTGTGGCCTCGGCCGATGTATGACCCTTTCTTGACTAGTGTCCAGTGTTCTCTCTAGGATAGCTCACTAATGCCTCTCCCACTTAAAAGTAATAATTTAGTCGAGATGAGATAATGACTCATTTCTTAAAGGCCACATTAGGTCAGAACAGAAAAGAAAATACCTTATGTAAAATGTACCAGTTTACATGAACTGCTTGAGCTGGCACATGGGCTTTGTCAGCAAACAGCAATTTCTCAAGCTGACTTGTAGTCTCTCAAAGCTATCCCTGGAATAAGAATGGACAATGGAGGTGATGTCTCCCAAATCATGCAGAGACAAAGAGTATAAGAAGAACACAAGCCGTAGCATCTAACCTTCTCACCTCTAGGTCAGATCAAACATTGCAGAGAACTTGCCTCTTAGACAGAACTGTCAGATGACTGGCCAACTTGGCCATGTCTGTGCTGATCCACAGAAGGTTGGCATGGCTTCTGTGTTGATTGTCAAGGGACTCCTGATACATCTCAGGCAATCAGGGCTTTTCCCAGTCATCCTGACCTAGGCCTAGCTGAAGATAATTAGACATCAGCCCTCAATAAAGTGCATTCAGTGTAGACTTACAGGCTGGAAATGATCCAGATGGCCACTCTTTTGGACTCATTCCTATGTTATAATTTTAAGGTATTAATTTTTTCTTTGGATTCTACTCTGAAACAAGAATAGCAATGGCTTAAATTACTACGATTTTAAGGATGTAAGAATGCACACCTCTATAGGTTGGTAGCTTCATCCAACACTGCCAACATCAGCTTTTGATTTAGTACAGGGAAAGAAAATGCTTCCTAAGTCTGAAACACAACATGCATACTGAGTGTGATATCAGATCATAATTCTTTAAATTGAGTTTTCACAAGAGAAAGGGAAGTACGTATGGGTGGGAGTGGGGCATGAATTATGGATGGTGTACTGGCTGATTTTGTGTCAGCTTGACACAAGCTAGAGTCATTGGAGAGGAAGGAAGGAACCTCAGTCGAGGAAATGCCTCCACAAGATCCAGCTCTAAGGCATCTTTCTCAATTAGTGATCAGTGGAGAAGGGCCCAGGTCATTGTGGGTGATGCATCCCTAGGTTGGTCACCCTGGGTTCTATAAGAAAGCAGGCTGAGCAAGCCAGGGGAAGCATGCCAGTAAGCAGCTCCCCTCCCCCATGGCTTCTGCATCAGCTCTTACTTACCTCTGTGTTCCTGCCCTTTTTGAGTTCCTGTCCTGACTTCCTTTGATACTGAACAGCAATATGAAAGCCAAATAAAGTCTTTTCTCTCCAACTTGTTCGTCGATCATGGTGTTTTGTCTCTGCAATATAAACCCTAACTAAGACACCTAAGATAGATGGCCACACAGCACTAAAATATGCAAACTTAGAGGCTTGGTCATTTCGATCTCAGGTACATAGAAACCAGGCCAGATGAACTCTGCCTAACTGTGGGTATGTCTGACATGACTGGGAATTCTGGAACACATTTGCCTCAAAAACCAGCTTCCTTAAAAATATTCTTTGAGTGGTATAAGTTGGGTTTGACAGCTGGCTGTGTGATTTAGCAGGTAGATATTAAAAAACAGCGTCAGTTCCTGTATTTTGGAAGACAGAAAGTGTAGGGAGAGGAAAAGTAGAGCATGATCTATCTGAACCCTACACTGCAGTTTGCCCCTAGGCAGGCTTAGGAAAGACCCCTCTATCCTCAGAATGACAGACTGCTTAGGGGACTGAAGGGCAAAGAAAATCCAGTCATGACTTGTGTAAGATTAGCCGATGACTTTAAAAGCTATTCCAAACGACTAAAGTGACTTAGAATAAAATGTGCTACTGTGGAAACGTAATTTGGATTGAATGATGTGACCAGAGGTCTGGTCTTGCCTTTGCTGGGTGGGCGTGGCTTTGCACCCAGACTCGGCCAGAACAGTGAATTTACTCTTCATGAAGCTGTCACTTCTACTTCAAAATACAGTTGAGAGCTGTGTGTGTGTGTGTGTGTGTGTGTGTGTGTGTGTGTGTGTGGCTGTGCATGAATAATTGCAGAGCATGTAGAAAATAGGAAGCACTGTAATAGTTTATAATCATTGAATCACATGTCCATAGAACATACTTTTTCTGATGCTGATTCTCATCAAGTAAGAAGCCAGAGAGTGACACACATCTGTCTAGGCACAAGCAGCAGAGTACATGAGTGACAAGGGCTCCTCATTAACTCCGGTCTCTGTCTTCCTTACTGAAAATGTAGACTGAAGACCGCAAGGGAAAAAAAACAGAGGATGAAGTGACCTGAAGTCTGTTAAACATCACATTGGAAACGAAGCAACGGAGAAAATTCCAGACAAGTTATGATGTGTGGAAAAGCTTAAGGAGGTTGGGGTCCTGGTTAACGGGGTACATGTGCTAGAATCAGTCCAGATTCTCTTACCCACCTTCCCAAAGCACTCCATAAGCCCCAGCTTAGGAAAATAGTTCACTGATCCCATAGATTATGACAGCTTAATTTTCAGATTTAAATATCAAATTCTTATTTTTCAAAGACATTCGTACATCTGTTATTTTGATTGACTGGCGTGTTTGTCAAGTGTATTAATCCCTATTTTAAATTGAAGATCATCCCCCTGCACTTAATTGCTCATTTTCACCAGCTAAAAACATGGCACTAGTATATCCATCGGTATTCCCCTCAGTGTTGGATCACAGTAAGTTTCAGTTACTGTTTTCACGTATTGCTCGCATTTCTATCTTCTGCACTAAGTTGGGAGCACTCTAAAAGGAGAAGATGCATTTTTCTTATTTTTTCCAAAGTTGTCATTAAGTTGAATGATATTATATCTAATAAACATTTGATGAATCCGTGGACAATGCTGTCATCTATGATCAGAATTCATGTCTTACTATGCTTAGTCACCTAGAAGAGAGGACCTTCATTCCCCAAATGTCAAACTTTCCACAGTTTGTTTTGGTTGTTTTTGTTTGTTTAAACTTATTTATTTATTTTTTTTTTTTTTTTTTTTTTTTTTTTTTTTTTTTTTTTTTTTTTTTTTTTTTTTTTTTTTTTTTTTTTATTTTTATTTTTTTTTTTTTTATTTTTTTTTTAATTTATTTTAATTTATTTTGCAATACAATTCAGTTCTACATATTGGTCACGGATTCCCTTGTTCTCCCCCCTCCCGTCCCCCTCACCTTCCCCCCAACGCCCCCCCCCATTTGTGTTGTTTCTTTTTTTTTTTTTTTTTTTTTTTCCCCTTTTCTATTTTAATAAAAAGGAAAAAAAAGAAAAAGGTTATAACTAACAAAAGAAAAACTATATACAAAAGTACAATGACTATATACAATATATACAAGTAATAAATGTCTAAACAATGTCTAGTCCATTTGTATTTGACAAATTCAGAGAAAATAATTTCATTATCTATCCTATTTTGTTAAGTCCAAAATGTATCTAATTCACTTTCTATCCTAATTAATCTTCAACTATAACTAACTAACCTTCAACTATAACTAACTAATCTTCAACTCCCTCAGAGACCCAAGAAGGAAATAATATTAGCTAACAAAAATAAAAACAGAAAGTGCATGCAAGCAACTTCCAAAAAATTTGTGAGTTGACAGAAACAGCCAGCTGCCTGGACAGTCACCTGAGGTTTCTCCACAGTGTTGGGGCATCATCTTCAGCCTATAGGCTTAGCATATCTGACAGACTCATTTGTGAAGTAGGATGTACACAAGGTCGACAGTTCAACCTCACATTGGGTGAGAGCAGTCCACGTACCAGAAACACCTGAATTCCACTAGTGTCATGTCATGATTCAGGATTTTAAATTCTGGAAATTGTTGTTGATTTTTTAATTCAGCTGTCCATTCTTGGCTGTGTATATATTTATTTATTTATTTAGGTTTTCCAAGACAGGGTTTCTCTGTGTAACAGCTCTGGCTGTCTTGGAACTCTCACTGTAGATCACGCTGGCCTCAAACTCACAGAGATCCACCTGCCTCTGCCTCTCAAGTGCTGGGACTAAAGGCATGTGCCACCACCGCCCAGCTTGTGTGGTTGTTTTTAAAGAGAGTTTTCAACACTTCCTTGATCTGTACTTACTCAGGATTACAACTGGAAAGCTTTGGTTAGGAGTGAAGCTTCATTTCTTCAAGAACATGCTCCCCTCTGTAAAACAACTGTAAGACCAAGTGCCTGTCCTTAGTTGGAGTTGGTGGTACTGTCACATGTAGGCATGTGGGAGAGAAGGCTGCACACAGGAAGGATGTATTGGTTCCATGTGATGTCTTAGTGTATGTGCTGACTGCACACACATTTTCCCTACTGAGTCTTCCTGGTGGCTCCTCCCAGGATGGACAAGAGTGTAGGGAGATGTTTGATGATGTGATTGCTTTGGCTTTTTTTTTAAAAAAAACATTCTTATAAAACTTCGAGCAATATCAAAACCAGACACATGGCATAAGACCAATTCACATTCTTATTCAAATGCCACTTTGTGTACATTCTCTTGTGCATATGTGTGGCTTCTAATATGTTTTCCTATGTGTAAAGACAAACACCATCCAGACAAAGCTAAGGAACTCTGTCACCATTGTGATCCCAGATGCTAGGGGCTGGGAAAGATGGCTCAGAGGTTAAGAGCTCTTGCTGCTGGACCTAAGTTCCGTTTTCAGCATCCATGTTAGGTGGCTCACAACCACCTTGAACTTCACTTTCAGGGAATATGATACCTTCTTCTGAACTCCATGTGTGCCTACACTCATGTGAACACCCCCGCCACACACACACATAATAAAATCTATCTCTGTAAAAACAAAACCTTCATTGCTACTGCTTTATCCCCACCCCCTTCAACTCACCTGTAACCCCAAAACCACTGTGTTGTCCCTGTCTACAGTTTTGTAATCGTAACAATTTTATATAAATAAGATCACACAACATTAGGAATTGATTTTTCTCTCCACATACTATCTTTGAAGCCTATCCAGACAGTGTGTCAGTAATTCATCCCTTTTTATTGTTATGTATTGTGGAATGGACCATAGTTTAAATAGTCATTTAATCAATGATATTTTCCCTTGGTTTTAGGTATTAGGAATAAAGCTGCTGGGAACACTGTGGAATATTCCTTTACTCTGTGTGAATATATGTCACTGTGATTGGATTAATAAAGAAGCTGACTGGCCAATAGCTGGACAGGTAGAGGTTAGGCGGGACTTGCAGACAAAAAGAATGCTGGGAAGAAGGGAGGAGTCTCAGAATTGCGGGGACACAGAGAGAAGCAAGATGAACTTGCTGTGTTGTAAAAAGATACCACCACCTGGTAGAGCATAGGTAAGAAATATAGATTAATTTAAAATGTAAGAGCTAGTTAGTAACAAGCCTGAGCTATTGGCAGAGCATTTATAATTAATAATACATCTCTGTGTGGTTATTTGGGTGTGGGGTGGTGGGACAGAGCTGACCAGTGGTCCTGACAAAAAACTTTTCCTACAGAACACTGTGAGGTAGAGGTGGTTTTGGAGGAGGGTGTGTTTTTAATTTAAAAATTAAAAATTAAATTTCAAGTAAGTGTGTGTGTGTGTGTGTGTGTGTGTGTGTGTGTGTGTGTGTGTGTGTACATGAGTGAAGACCCCATGTTGGCATGTCTGGAGGTCATGGGCTGTTTTGCTCTATCTCTTTTCCACTTTATTTGGGGGAATAATGTCTCTTCACTATACCTATAGCTTGACATTTTTCTCGTTTTGTCCAGATTCTACTCATCATTTCCTGTGGGCATCTGTGTCCTCTTTCCTCTTTAATCACAAAGAACCATATGGGGTGTCAAAACACAATCTGCCATCTTAGAAAAAAAAGGTGGAGAGAGGGTAGCAGGGTAGTAGAGCAGAGGCAGAACAAGCAAGTCTCAAGGGGTCAGAGCTTGTTGCAATAGTTCAGGACACAAGGATGTGGCCTGAATATAGGCATGGCAGTGGGCACAAAAAGAATGGAAATCCTTATGGGCTGCTGCAACCCAAATGTTTGAGTCCTCCAAACATTTGTATGATAGAGTCCTGCTTCCAGATGATGTTACTAGGTGACTTGAGGCCTTTGGAGATGCTTAGCTCATCCAGACAGAACTGTTATGTAAAGGATTAGTGCCCTCATAAAAGAGGCCCAAGGGACCCAACTGCCTTTTACCATGTGAGGCACAGAAGAAGCATCATCTGTTAACAAGGAAGTGTGCTTTCAGCAGACACCCATTCTTCAGGTACCTTTACCGTAGACTTTCGAGCATCCCCCCAGAGCTGTAGGGAAATACATGAATACCCTTGATCATCCATCCAGCTTATGTTTACTGTGACAGCTCCAAAGGGGCTCATCCTAGGGCTTCTATCCCACTTCTCCCAGAGACTTCCCTGGCAAGCCATCCTCTTTTTAACAAGGTGGACTTCACTGTGCCTGTTGCCATGTGATCCTGGCAGGGTCCCATTTGCCACACAGCGTGGTACTTATCTGGGTGCTTCCACATTCCAACAAAGCCTCCGGGCAGTCAGCGTACCTTTATCCATCCTCATTTCCCACATGCTGAGCAGAGTGTGGGATACCTTTGAACTGAACTGGGGCCCTGGAGTGTATTCAAATGTCACATCCCACATCATTTCATTTCTGTGTTTTTTTCCTCCAGTTTTTTTTTTTTTTTCAAATAAACCAGATGAACATCAGCAGTAAAGACCAGCTGAAAGACTGAGGGTTAATTACCGACCCCAGATGAGCGTGTTCTGAGACTGACTCTCTGCCCTCACTGAAGACCATCAGTACTGTGAAAACAAGAAAGGAAAAAGAGCCAAGTGATTTATTTATTTATTTATTTTATTATTATTATTATTTGGCTTTTGGTTTTTGAAGACAGGGTTTCTCTGTGTAGCATTGGCTGTCCTGGAACTTGCTCTATAGCCCAGGCTGGCCTCAAACTCGGAGATCCTCCTGCCTCTGTCTCCTGAGTGCTGAAATTAAAGGCATGAACCGCCAAGTAATTTCTTTAAGTAATATTTAAACTATACCACTTAAAACCTATTTTGTGTCTATATTTGTAGTTGGTTGTTTTGTTTTTTTCTCTTTGGGGGGCACCACCCTAGCTCCCAAATAAATCACACACAAAGGTTTATTCTTAATTATAAATACTCGGTCTTAGTTTGGTTTGTTGCTAGCCAGCTTTTCTTAAATTATCCCATCTAGCTTCTGCCTTTGGGCTTTTCCCATTCTTTTACTTACGTAAATCTTACTCTTACTCTGAGGCTAGTTGTGTAGCTCGGTGGCTGGCCCCTGGAGTCCTCCTCCTTTCTCTGACTCCTTCTCTTCTCCCAGATTTCTCCCTCTATTTATTCTCTTGGCCTGTCAGCCCCTCCTATCCTTTCTCCTGCCTTGCCTTTGGCCATTCAGTTCTTTATTAAACCATCAGGTGTTTTAGACATGCAAAGTAACACAGCTTCACAGAGTTAAACAAATGCAACATTAGCAAAAGCAACACACCTTAAAATAATATTCTACAACATACATTTGCCCACTGGTTTTCTCAAAAGCTTTATCTGAGAACACACACACACACACACACACACAGAGAGAGAGAGAGAGAGAGAGAGAGAGAGAGAGAGAGAGAGAGAGAGAGAGAGAGAGAGAGAGAGAGAGGAGAGAGAGAGACACACACAATGGATATGCATAGACAAAATTCTGAAAAATTAGAAGTGTCTACTTTGAAAGTTTTTGAGCCAAGATGTAATACAATGAATAGAACATTCTATGCATGATCTCTTGGAACACATGGCTGTTAAAGATGTAAGATGCACCAAAGATACTGCATGAAGTTACCTTCATGTTATGTGCACACAGTATCTATGAAACACATAAATTTTGTTTGTAGAATTTGAGCCATGTTCGCTATACATGCCATTGCATATCAGCAGCTATCCCAAGCCCTGAAACCTAAAGCACTTTTGGTCTCAAGCAGCTTAGACATGGAACACTGAACCTGTAGATCCAAATCTCAAGCTAGCTTTGTTGTGGTTTTTGAGTTCATAATGAATTAAAACCCTTTCCAGTGACCAGAGTTAAGATGAGTGGCTTTGCTACCATGACTTGGAAGGAACCTAACTCCAAGGTTTCATTGAGTTAAGCTTTGCTGCACTTGCCCACCATGAATGAATCTGATCACTAAGGGACCCTGGTCCCCATAGGATCCAACTTGTATCCATCATCCAGGGGTAGCAACCACAGACTAGGAGAAAAAAACTGAAAACATTAAAAACACAATGCAAAGAAGAAATCCACTAATCCCAGAAGCAATCTGTGTTTCTGCTCTTTGCAGACTTATTTTTCCAATCCTTCACATACTTCACAAAGCACAACACTTACCTTGGAGTAGAGGAAAAGGAGAATAACAAAACTTAGTATTTTATGAACTAGATTATCTATAAGAAATTGGATATTGTTTTTAAAACATAGATATGACTGTTTCTGGAAGTCCCTCCTTCTGTTTCTGTAGCCAGATGAGTGTCCCTTGCATGTTACTCTTCCAGACCGAAACAGGACCTGCACACAGCCTCAGGTAGCTTCCCTGCTACGTTATAGACTGTCCCTGTTGACTCTGGACCCTGTAGCAAATACAGATGAGGAACCTACTTGGAGCTCAGACTTCTTTCTCATGGTTCTGGAGGCTGTCAGTCCAAGACCAAAGCAGTTTGGTGTGTGATAAGGTTTCTCTTTCTGGTTTATAGGCTTGCTCTGTCCTCGCATGGTGAAAAACAAGGCTCTCTCAGGTCTTTACCATAGGACACCCATCCTATTTGCAGAGTTCCCCAAACAACCAGACTGTATGGCTCAAGCTGAGACAGAAAAGGGGTAAAGAGTGAACAGAAGCAAGATTCCCAGAGGACATATGGGAAATGATAATTTGACAGTGCACACCAGTTAGAGTACTGCTAGAATTGAGTATACACACTGAACGCCTTTACTTCTCCCTTATAATAACTCTTACATTTGTAAATTCACTTCTTGACTATTTTTGTATTGATTTAAAACATCTTCAGGACGATTTTTTCCTAAGTCACAGAATCCGCTGATAGATTGAGTGTCATTGCAACAGAACTCACCAGCTACTGCATCTTTTGCGAACTCTTCACTCACAATGTGAACACAGAGACACCCAGAATCTTTGTATCTGAGCTCATTTCACGGTTCTACAAAACTCTCACAGACTGCTTTTTTTTAAAACATCTTTCCAGTTCATTAAAGTTAGATTTTCTAGGGAGTTTTATTTCAAAACATGGTTCTAAGTAGATGCTTCTGATGTACAACCAACCCTGATCTTTATTCAACAGCAGTCCTTGATCTTCTTGTATCTGTGACTACATGTCATGTGCTGATATGAAAACGAAGGCAACCAAGGGACCATATGCAACAAGTTTAGTTCTGTGATCTTAGCAGCCTGGTGGTTGAAGTTGTCTTCTTTGGCCAGTCACAGTTCCAGCTACGAGAACTCTCCTAAAGATCATGGTTGAAGAGTGTTACCAAGTCCAAGGAGAGCATTTGTCCTCCTTAATCCAAGAGAAGGTGCCATGTACTCCACATTATGTAATCATTCTCATAAGATGCTAGTGTTGATGTTGGAGATGTCTATGGCCGATGCTATCCAAAGATAGTAGCAAGTGCCACTGAAGGTGTTTCTGTTTCTCATGAGCTGTTTGAAACCTTGGGTCCCAGAGGACCATTCTGTCTCTCATCACTGTGGAGCCTGTCTTTGTTACTACTTTTCAACATTCATCCTTTCATCCCCTGCTTCCAGCTTGTAGCTTCAAGCACCCTAAAGATTGTTTTCTTTCTTTATATGGGTTGTCACCTAATTTACATTTTAGAAGGAACACCTGTCAGACTTGCTGACTCTTAAATGACAAAGATCATGTAGTCACAATTTTTGAGCAGCACTGTGTCCTGATGTCTTATCATGAATGTCAGGGGCCACTGCCATCTCTGAGTCTCCAGATCTGTAGTTACTAAAGACAAATGTGTGTCAATCATAAGACAGGTGCCATCATAATCTCAAGCATGTCTTTGCTTTCTGCACATACTGATTCCTCAGTGCCTGTTTTGAGAAACCCTGCAAATGACATTATTAAATACTTCTTGTTCCTCAAAACACAGAATGCTTCACATCCCTCTTTCAAATCTTGGATGCTAGATACCGAGAGTTAAAATTGAACTATCCTTGTATTCTGACCTGTATAAGAACAACTGGAAAAAGAACAATATACAAGCATGATGTCGCAGCAGCTCTAGTGAGGTAAGGGCAAGCTGGTAGTGAGTTCCAGGTCAGCCTGAGCTACAGAGTGAGGCCCTGTTTCACTCTAAGAGAGGAGGATGTGGGGAGAGAAGAAAAAGGAGGACTCATCACATTTATTTCTCAGAACATCGGCTTTGCATTTGATGCATTCTCTGCAGAAGGAAGTCATAGCTTGACTTTGTATTCCACTCTTGGGGTGTTACTGATTTTAATGGTAATGGTTATTTGGCACACTGAGGTCTTTGCTATGTGAGTACAAGAAATTCTCCAGTGTCACTAAGCATGCAGAAGGAGGGGGCATAGGGCAGATACAGTGGGAGTTCGAGAGGCATTGGCCGTGACAGGATGCTGGGCGCTTTGCTGAATGTCGAATCCCCTTAAGCAGACTGAGGTTCAAATACCATTAACTCTTGGCAGAACTCTCCCTCCTAACTCAGAGAACAAAGGGTTGCTAAAGCCCATAAAGAAAGACCTCTCCAATTTCAAATAGCTTTTTAAAGCACTTAATGAGTTAAGAGTAATCGAATCAGAAACATATGGATTAAATTTTCCTTGAAATTCATAGGAGTTCAATATTAAGGGAAAAGTCATTCAGCAAAATCCCCAAAGACTAGTCAACTCAACCTTTTAAGACCAACTAGTACTTCTGTCTAAACACTCGTCATCATCCAGTTGCCGAGGCCTGTGGGGCGTGGGTGGTGGTGTGTCCACTAAAATTCTATCGGCAGACCATCAGATTTGCCCACAGAGGAGCTCAGCACAGCAGCTTTCTGCGTGCCGTTAGTCCACCTGCTTACCCATACGTCATCTATGGTATGTGATTGGCTCACCTATGAAGAACTAGGTTTTGAACCCATATGAACTTGTTTTAGAATATCAATTCCTTTTAATATATTATATATAGTTATGTATATTATATATAACTGGGTATGCATACATGTATGTACGTATGTGTGTATGTATGTATGTATGTATGTATGTACATGCATATAGAAATCAAAGGACAGCTTGTGGAAATTGGTTCTCTTTTTTCACCATTTGTGTCCTCTGCAGAGAGTGTCTTAACTCACTGAGCCATTTTGCCAGGCCTGATATGAACGCTGTTCTGTGAATCAATCATATGAAGATCCACAATATAGATGGTTGGTTGAGGGCCAGGAGGTGGAGTTTTTCCTGTTCTTGTTTTTTACTACTGTGGCTCTTAAGCACCTCAGTGGTATTAGAAACGTAAGTTACAGCCCTCTGACCCAGCAGCTAGCCAGGAAGGAGGTAATCTGTGAACACAAATGGGAGATAGAGGCTTCTAGGAAGGAAAATGGACATGACAATGTCCAAAACTGGTAGGAAAGACTTTGGGTAGAAGTTCTATGAATTCACTTTACCAATCATTCTTATAAGCTTTCATATTTGGTTTTTATGTCCCCAGAAGACTGGCAATGTCAAATTGAGAGACAACTATGAGAAAGATAGACAGGCAGAGAGTGGACAATAAATAAATTCTGGATAAGCTGTGAGGCGCTTAGCAAATCTTGTCCTTAGGTGCAGGAGAACCAGCTGTTGACATCTGCACTTCAGAAGGCCACTGTGTCAAATGTCATATAATAAGTGACATGCATGATAAAGGCCTTGTCCCCATCCATACTCCAGAACTATAGAAAATAGTGGTTTTGGTGTCGTCCTTTTGTCCATTTTCCAGTGTTTAAAATGTACCAAAGCCTAGCTATGGACTACTAGGAAGCAGCAAACACACACTGATGTTGTCTGTGTGGTGAGTATAGGCGGTTCATCAATGTGGAACAGCTGAGAGATGAGTGTCTTTGGGAGAGACGCCTGAGGTCTGTGCACAGCATGGTAGGGTTTACGGTAAGAGCTGGTACCCACTGTCTAACATCCATCCACAGACTGTGCAGGGAACTCATGATGCCTGCGTTTTCGGGCACAGAGGATTCTGTTTTGAAATGTGGCAGCAATGTGTTAGGCGTAGTCCAAGCTGGAGGCAGATGTGAGAGGCAGTCAGCTGCAGACAGAAACACCAAATTCCCTCAGGGGTGGGGTGTGGGGTGGTGAAGGCTAGGTGGAGTCTTCAAAAGACCCATGGAAATCACTAACAGTAACAATTTGAATGTCTGTAGATCAAACCTCAGAATATAATAATGTAGTTCATATCTCCCTTAATAATTCCCTAAGATGGCATTTCTTTTGCCAAACCACGTCAAAATGATATCTAGTATTTCTTCATGAAGATATGTGGAGATGCATTTCCCAGAGCTGAAATTATTTTGTGTGTGTGTGTGTGTGTGTGTGTGTGTGTGTGTGTGTGTGTGTTTGTGTGTGTTTGTGTGTGTTAGACAGATGTCACCAAAAAAGATTTTCTGAATTCCGGAGAGTATCTAAGGTACCAATGGTCTGAAAATGATCCACCTGGGGTTAGACCTTCTATAATGCCTTAAAAGTGAACTTGCTCAAATTGAGAGGAAATAAGTAATGTCATGTGAAATGATGCATTCCTTGCCCCCAAAATCGTCCTGCAGCAGACATAGAACCACGTCTATGGATCTGAAGATTTTGTAAAGTAATCCATAAATTTAATGCCACTGTCTCCTTCTCTTAAACCCTAGCTCCTATCGAAGAACGCTGCTGGTTTCCATCTGAGCACAACAAAGACCTCCCTGTCCTTGGAGCTAAGCCAAAAGCCACTCTTCTGAGCTGACGCCTCCATGGGCAAAGCTGTCGAGAGTCCCCAGCCTTGGAACCTCCCCACGGTGAGCAGGCTTGCTGTTGGGTGGGGCTGGTGTACCCGAACCAAGCAAGGAGGCATACTGTTCTGCTCCTCCCAGCACCACAGAGCCTCCACCCTGAAGGGGGCTGGGTGCAGAAAACATGTTACTGCATTCGCATGTACCTTCGCTCTGGCTAGAGCAGGGAAAGCTGCTCTTCTGAGAGTAAAAAGGAGAGGGCTGCTTCATGACTCATTCAACACAGAAGAAAGATGCTTACGGAAGATGGTTTTGGAGACACACCATTCTGGCATTGTCAACGACCGTGAGGAGGGTGAGTGAGAGGTTCTGTGAAGTTAAAAGGAAAAATTCATGTTCTTTTCCTGTGGTTTTCAGTATTAGCACCCTTAGAGAAAAACACCGAACACTCAGGGTGCTCCTCACGAGTGGACAGGAGGCCATTTGTCCCTGGCCTAGTACCAGGTTTGACAAAAGGTATGAAGCTTATAAAATTAATTGATGAATCAATTTACTGTATGAGCACACACTTGAACACACACACACACACACACACACACACACACACACACACACACACACACACACCCCATGAGTGTAGAAGTCAGAGAACAATTGTAGGAGTCAGTTCCCTCCTATCACGTGAGTTTGGAGGATCGGACACAGGTCCCCAAGCTTGGCAGCACGTGCCCTTTACCTACTGAGCCAACTCGACGGCTCTGACGAGGGGTTTCTAAGTTCAACACGGCACTTCTCTGGGAGCAAAATGCTAGAGCACAGGAGGAAAAATCAAATAAAATACTTACAGATTTTAAATCTTTCGTATAGCAGAAAAAGTAATATTCTTATATTTTCAAAGAACCCACAACTTTTTAAAGAGGAAACCTGAGAACAGTTGCTGAAACAAAGCTCTTGGGTCCAAGTCTGGGAAGATGAAGAGAGAGAGGCAGAATGGGGAACCCGGCTTTCTTGGACAATCTGAGGCAGCAGCACCCCAAGGCAGCAAGGATTTTCAGTAGAAATGTCCTAGCCTCTGATAGAAGTCCATCCCATTCTAAATTGGTGCACATCTGTAGACTGTTTGTGGAGACTCTCTCCATGGTTGGAAAATCATTTGACATCACTCAGAGCCCTAGCCAGAAACGCATGTGGCATAAAAAACATGCACACACATGCACTTATACCGAAGCACTGAGGGTTCAGAGTTAATAAGAAAATAACCCTGGGTGTTTACCATTGAAATCAAGAATGCTCTGCCTCCCTCATCCCTACCCACCACTGTCCAAGGCACCTGCTACTCACCGCGCCGGCAGTTTTGCCTGACAGTCTTTGACATCACAGTTGACGCCTCAGGTTTGACTAGTAAGTTTTACCCACCACCTCTTGATTTGTTTTAATGGCTGGTGAGAGTTTAACTCACCTAAACATCTTATAAATCTCAGAATTAACCTCAGCACTTCTGCCTCAGTGGCATTAGATAGCGCCCGCTAGCCTCTCCCCTATTCTCTCAGGTCTCTGCTGTCATTCTAACCACCGGCACAGCAGCCCATTCTGTGGTAAGCATTGGGGAGGCTGAGGTCGTCTGTTCTAGGTTGCACTGATCCGATTTCTCATCATAAAACCTTGCAACAATCAGATTACATCATGCTGTACACCGAGGAGTAGAAGGCTTCGCCTTCCTGCCGAGCCTCGGAGCAACAGGGACTGGGGAGAAACTTGTGCTGAGCTGAAAATTATAGCTCCCGATGAGCAAAGGATGAATGGAAGCTGAGGAACAATCCCATGTTGTTCATCTTCCCTTTCCACTACATCTTGAGCAACTTAGACCGTCTTTAGAAGGTTCTTCACATCAAAAGATTATGACTTAATTTAAATGAAAAGAAACCGCTCCACCAGCTCCATATTCTCTCCCAAGCCAACTGCAGTGGCTTACGGCTTTATACACGAATTGTTCTAAGTCTGCTTGTCCTCGCAAGGTTGTCTGGCTCTTCAGTCATGAGTCACTTGGATATAATCTCCTTTGCTTTAGGCAGTCATGTGACTGTCCTCCAGGCATACTTCAGTCTATCCAGGTCCTTTTCAGTGTGTGGGTCTTGAAGCTGCTCACAGAGCAAATTTTATCATTATCCAATTGCATGGCTGGGCTATGTCAGTTAAACTGTCCCAGCCGGGGTTTCTTTGTGTATAATGATGTTTTTTTTTTTTTTTTTTTTAAATATCCAAGATTAACACAAACTCTCAGACCTACAGAACCTTAAATGTGTGTATGTGGGGGGAAATCTTAAAAGTCTTAAAATTCCATCTCAGTCCAGCATACGATTTGTCCCCTGTGTGTGATACTGCTCCAGCCTGCACTCTCAAAGAATGGGGCATCAGGATGGTCCTCCAGTGGTGGGCCTCAAGGGAGAACCCTGGATTCTTAAGAGCCTGAATCTTGACGCTGTTCTCACTTTAAAAGCCTACCCTTGCATTATATTCATATACATTTTTCATATTTCTGGCTCCTTTAGTTACTTGTAATCACAGAAAATAATGAGAGTTTAACATAGCAAACACACACACACACACACACACACACAATATGACTTAATTGTTTTTCACAAACAGCTGCATTGTTTTGCTTTCTAAATTATTGTTTTCTTGTGGGTTCTGAGCAAACAAGTAATTTAAGATCATTGTGAAAGGAGACTTTGGATGTCAACTTGTCTTAGTTAGGGTGACTACTGCTGTGACGGAACGCTATGACCAAAGCAACTTGGGGAGGAAAGAAAGGGCTTGTTTGGCTTATGCTTCTACCTCTATTCATCACTGAAGGAAGTCAGGCCGGGAACTCAAACAGGGAAAAGTCCTGGAGGCAGGAGCTGATGCAGAGGCCATGGGTGGGTACAGCTTTCTGGCTTGCTCTCCATGGCTTGCTCAGTCTGCTTTCTTTTTTTTTTTCTTTTCTTTTTTTTTTTTTTCTGAGACAGGGTTTCTCTGTGTAGCTTTGCACCTTTCCTAGAACTCACTCTGTAGTCCAGGCTGGCCTTGAACTCACAGAGATCCACCTGCCTCTGCCTCCCGAGTGCTGGGATTAAAGGTGTGCGCCACCACCACCCAGCCAGTCTGCTTTCTTATAGAACCCAGGACCACCAGCCCAGGGATAGCACCAACCATAATGGCTTGGGCCATTCCTCATCAATCGCTAACTAAGCAAATGCCCTACAGGTCAGCCTATAACCTGATCTAATGGAAGCATTTTCTTTCTTTCTTTTCTTTTTATTTATTTTTCTTTTTATTTTTTTTTGTGGAAATCCAACTTTTATAGAATTTTCTTCATTAAGGTTCCTTCCTCTTAGATAACTTTAGCTTGTGTCAAGTTGACATAAAACTAGCCAGCACAAATGTGAGATAAAAATCAATTGTACTTTTTTCGAAAATGCATCACTACTGTGTTTTGATCTATATCATATGGTCAATGAGATAAATAACTTAAAGAAAGAAAAGTCGGCCGGGCGGTGGTGGCGCACGCCTTTAATCCCAGCACTCGGGAGGCAGAGCCAGGCGGATCTCTGTGAGTTCGAGGCCAGCCTGGGCTACCAAGTGAGTTCCAGGAAAGGCGCAAAGCTACACAGAGAAACCCTGTCTCGAAAAACCAAAAAAAAAAAAAAATTATAAAAAAAAAAAAAAAAAAAAAATTATAAAGAAAGAAAAGTCTATTTTGCTTTATGGCCTAAGACGCTTCAGTCTAAAGATGGGGTAAGTTGTTTTCAGTCTGGTGGGGAGGTGGTGCATCAGAAGCATATGGCTGAGAGCACTGCTTTGCTCTATGTGTGTCTCTCTTGCTGCCAGTCTATTCACAGACACAGACACAGACACAGACACACACACACACAGTTACACACACACACACAATTACACACACAGTTATACACACATACATATACATACACACAGTCACACACACATACATATACATACACACACAGTTACACACACATACATATACATACATATACAGTCACACACACACACACCAATTCATGGTGCACTTAATTGTGGGAGAGAAAAGCTCATTTGAATAACTCAGTGAGAGCTGAAGGGGACGAAGGTCTTTTGGATCCCAAGAGTAAGGCAGGACAGATTTCCTGCTTCAACCGTCAGTCATGTACAGAACCTGGCCCCGCTAGCTTTCTCCATCTATTTCTACAGCATAATCTTTCCCTGTGGCTGTATCCTTCCATGGTGTCAGGACAGGCTCCAAACACTAGTGGGAACACATATGTGCAAGTCCATATCCAAAGAAAAAGTCCTAGAGCCATTTCGGGAAGTTCTGACAGGAGAGTCAACTGCTGTCATTGCTCAATTTCTTCCCCCAAGAGGTTTTCTTTAATAGGACCAAGTGAACCAATCAGATTGAATGGATGACAGAGAACGCTGAAGTAATCTCGTGGTAGTAGGGTCCCAGCTTCCTCAGTCCTCTGAATTAGGGAATGCTAGTCCTCAAGGGCGCTTCCTTTCTTCGTCAGCGCGGTTTGCTAATTCTAAGATTGCAGGGCTCAAACTTCTGCACTGTAAGACACTTCTGAAAATTAACTTATTTGATACTGGTGGTAGAATATTGTATTTGCTCAATTCAGTAAACGTTTTACTTGTTCCAGTTATAGGATTAGATCCTTTGAAAGGAAACAGTTTTGTGTTCAGAACTGACTTCACACAGATTGGGCCCAAATTCTAAGATCACCGAGAGCTGGTACAAATTACAGAGAACAGAGGAATGGTAGGTTAAATAGCATGCTCTGAAAAGTTTTGTTAACTCAATGAAACAGTTCCCAATTCCTTATTAATTAGAAAGTATCAAGAAAATTAGGATTTTTTAAAATAAAATATAGTAAGATAACATAAAAGCCAACACAACAGAATTGAACAAAACCAACAGAAGAAAAGAGACCAAGAGAAGGCACAAGAAACAGAGACCCACTCACTCTCTCACATAGGAGTCCCGTAGACACACTAAACTGGAGGCCATAATGTATGTACAGAGGCCCTGATGCAGATTGGTGCAGGCCATGTATGTGCCGCTTCGGTCTCTGTTAGTTCATATGAGCTTTCCTCATGTTGCTTTAAAGGGCCTTGATTTCTGGGTGTTTTCCAACCCCTCTGACTCTTATACTCTTGCTGCCTCTTCTTCTATAGGGGCTCCTAAGCCCTGAAGGGAGGGAATTGATGCCAACATCCCTTTGGGGCTGAGTGTTCCAGTGTTTCTCACTCTCTGTGTAGTGGCTGGCTGTGGGTCTCTGTATTTGTTTCTATCTGCTGCAGGAGGAAACTTCTCTGATGATGACTGAGGAGGGCAGTGGTGTGTGAGGACAACAGAATGTCACCAGGAGTCGTTTGATTGCTATGTGTTTTTTGTTGTTTGTTTTTAGAACAGCAGTATTTATTTTTCTCCCAGGTCCCTGGGCTATCTAGTCTCAGGTTTTTGGTCACCCAAGAAGAGTTTAGTATGGGTTTCATCTCTTAGAGAGGGTCTAAAGTCAAATCAGATATTGGATGGTTACTCCCTCATTGCTAGTCTAGTTTTAGCCAACATTCTTCTCTCCCACTTCCTGGAAAGAATAGCTCACCCATTTATGAACTAACACTTGTACCCAGATCAGGAGAGCACACTGATTATTAACTTAATCAACCACTGACCCTTGGAGTAGGCTTCTCCCAAAACAGGCTTGAATGGACAAGGTGTAGCTGCCTGAATGAAATTTACTAAGGGAAGAAGAGTAGGTTAGTGAAGCCATTACAATGTCATGGAAAGACATCTCTCCCTTTAGATACATGGGCAGGTGTGTGGATGGCATGTAGAATTCCCACCACTGTGACAAAAATGCTTGAGATAAACAACTTAAAGAAAGAAAAGTTTGTTTTGCTTCGTGCTTTCAAAGGTTTTAGGCTATGGGGCTCATTGTCTTCAGTCCATCAGGGAGGTGTTACATCATGGTGGAAGCATATGGCAGAGAACATGCTTTCCTCATGGTGAGCAGACAGCAAAGAAAAGAGAAGGCAGAGTCCCAGTGTAGCCTTCAAGGGCTCAAACTCAACGACCTTGCTTCCTTCTCCTGGGCTCCATTCCTTAAAGATTCCACCAGCACTGGATATCAATTGGGGACAACACTTCAATAAGACCCCAAATGTAAAATGGGTGAGTGTGTGGGGAGGGAAACATAGAAACTTAAATTAACACAGTTTCATACCTTACTGATACACTCATCTTTTGGTAGTGTGGTATTGGCTGTGGCCCTTAGAGCAGGTGAGGAAAATTATTGCATCTTTTTGTCCCTCTTTAAGCTGGGAAAAATATGAAATACAAATCCAGAGAGAGAAGTTTGATTAGTTAATTGAAGGTTAATATTAATGTTCTCCCACTTTAAAATAGTGCCATGTGGAAAGACCAAAGAGAGAATCAGGAGAGCACTTGGAAGCCATAAACAAGGGACTAAGACTTTTAAACGTATAAAAACACAAGTTTGTGTATGAGGTAAGTACACACATGGCTGAAGACTGGAGCATGTGCAGACTCTCCCTCATATTGGGAGAAATGGTTCCTAACTGAAATGGTATCACTTCTTAGCCCGTCAGGTGAGCAGAAGTGAGAAGGTTTACCAGTAGTTCCGCCATGTGGGAAAGCAGAGGCTCTCCAACATAACGATTAGGAATAGAAATCTCTATTGAGGATAATTTGGTAATATTTATTAATATATATGAAGAAAAACATTACCAAATCATTTCCATCAGGAATACACACACACAGGTTCTGCATCTTCAGATTTCACCAAATAAATAGGATATCTGGACAAACAGTTGCACCAATATTGAATACATACAGACTGTTTTCTTCTTAGGATTCCTCAAATAATGCCAACTATTTATATAATGTGTGCACTTTACTACATAGTGTAAGTAATTTAGAAAGAATTAAAATATGTAGGCAGTTGGGTATAGATCATATTCAAATCTTATGCAATTTTAAATAAGTGACTTCCGCACATTTACCATTTGATTGAATCCTGTGATCAATTCCCCATGAAAACTGGTGAGATGATATGTACAGCACTATACTGTACACACATGTGTAAAAGCACACACACACATATCTGTGTATTTGTGGTGCATGTTAGCTCTTCATTACGATGACAAAAATCTCCTAGGAAAGTAACCTAGAGGAGTAAAGGGGTACTTTCGCTCCTGGCTCAGAGGTTTCAGTCCATGACTGACTACTTCCATTGCTTCTGGGCCTGTGGTGGGATGGAGCGAAGTAGCTAACCTTCCCTGGAGAGGGAGGGAAGGAGGAGAGGGAGGCAAGGGGCGAGCTCTGACTCCAAAGGCTGGCTGCTGGGACCCACATCCTCCAAATCTGGAGCTCTCAATAGTCCGTTGAGCTCTTGACTTGTTTGTGGATGAATCCATCGACAAGGGGATGACACTCAGGATATGATAATGTGATCACCCTCACTGTACCAGCACTACTGCTGCCATCCCAACTGGGGGCAACTCAGGGGACCTGGGAAGGAAGGCAATGGCAGACAGAGACACAGGACTCTGGGTTCACTTCAGGAGTGAGGAATTTTTCTTTTTTGCCACTGCTATTTATACATCATTCAGCTAGCTACTAAAGACGGTCTTCCAAGCAATGCTTAAGTCAGGGGTTCCCAACCTATGGGTCATGACCTCTTTTGGGGGTTGAATGACCCTTTCACAAGGGTCTCCTGAGACCATCAGAAAACACAGATGTTTACATTATAATTCATAACAGCAGCAAAACTATAGTTAGGAAGTAGCAAGGAAAAAATTATGGTCGGGGGTCAGCACAACATGAAGAACTGTGTTAAAAGGTCCCAGCATTAGGAAGGTTGAGAACCACTGGCTTAAGCAGACTTTTTGACCTCTTTATCTGAGTTTCTTCTTCCCCACTTCCCTGTCTTTGTGATCTTCTTTTCTCTGGAGGACATTCCTTCTTAGCCATTATTTCATGTCTTTAGCTTTCTGAAGTCACATAGCTATATTTTGGTCAGGGTTTGTGCCTGAGAAAGGAACTTCAGACCATCTGAACCCTGACACCCCAGCTGAGAGGCAAGCCTTTCCACCCTGAACCCTTTGTGAGAAATACTTACCATCCAAGTTATAATCCCGATGTCTTTTAAGGCAGTGGTGCCTATGCTTAGGATTCTGCTCACAGCAACGTTGTTCATGGAGAGTAGGTATGCGCAGTGGAACAGCCACAGCAGTACACAGATGCATTCAGAAGAAGCGAGCTGGGCTGCTGGAGAATCATCCACTCAGTGGTATGCTCCACAGAGTTAGTGAACTATCCAGACAGGGGTTGGTTTCTCAGAAACAGCATTAAATAAAAGAGAAAACAAAGCACACACTGAGGTGCTGGATAGGCTTGCTATCATTTGTACAAGCACAACAGTGCTCGGCAGGACAGCTGTGGCAGAGTCACACAACCCGGTGGGTGTTACTGCCTGAAGAGAAAGCACAATGGCTGATGCACAGGACAGAGGGTTACACAATTTTCATCGCACACTCTGTACGTTGTACTCGTTACTTCCTCAGAGACCGTTATTTTGAAGAGATAAAATGCCAAGTGTTTTCTCTACTTAATTCCTTTGAATGTCTCAGTCTGTTTCTGCAGACAGCATGCTGGTAGGTTTGTAATGCTACCCTGAAACATTTTGGATTCTAAACATCGCCCAGGGCTTCTGTGCTGAGATCATGAGGGACAGCCTGTGCTACATGTTGGAGAGCTGGCAGAACCTTTTGAGAATGGTGTCTAGTGGAAGGATCCAAGTCACTGCGATCATTCCCTAGGAAGGGGCTTTGGGACGCTGGCCCTATTTTTCCTCTTTCTGTCTCCTTGCTTCTTGGGTGCCATCAGGGGAGCAGGCCTTCTCTGCCATGTGGTCCCTTGCATGGTACACTGGGCTGAGAAAGCACAGAGTGACAGGTCATGTGACCTCAGCCTGAAATGCTGAAGCAATTATTCCAAATTAACGCTTTTCATTACAAAGTAGGTTCCTCGGGTATGTTGGCACAGCAATACAAATCTGACCAATTCTCCTCACTACAGAGCGAGCGATCCACATTAATAGACAGTTAGACTCAGTTCCTATATGACTGTCCTGTTCCAGAATTCAAAAATCCATTTTCAAAAAAATGTCTACTTTATATATACATTTTTAAGTCTTATCATTGCCCCAAATTGTCTTCCTGACAATATATTTGTGCATAGATGAAGTAAATACTGGCTTATAGAAAACTGACTTGCTGAAAATATTTTTTCCCATCATATGTGTAGTAATTTTTTCTAGTAACGATTTATTTTTTTTTTACTTTGGCCTGGTTGTGACTTTTCTCCAGATGGATTGTACAATTTTTCTTTACATTTGTACCTGAAGCTCTTAACTTTTGTCAATTTGGTGCATGAATTGTTTTGAAGGTGTTTGGACAGTTAATTGTATAGCAAGTCAGCTGAGTTGGGTACTTCTGTAACTCTGCTGGCTGCTGCTGAATTTCTCAGGACCTTTCCCATTGTGAGACATCCATCCTTGTACCTATATCCAGTGTAGTTTTATGACAAATGTGTATTAAGATTCAACCAAACAAGCGAGATAGAGGCAAGGCATGGCTTAACAACACAATAAATATGAGCCCAGTCACATAGAGGACACCGTTTAGCTAAGGGGGCATATATAAACAGGTAAAGTAACAACCCATGCGAGACAGGCTTAAAACATGTCATTCTTAGGTGCAGAGCCATGAAAGTGATGCCTGGAGTCTATGGGGTGTCAGCAAGAGCTGCATAATGAGGAACTAGGCAGAAAGCAGAGCATATGCAAATCCCTCAGGCAAAGCAATTTGTAACAGAGTTTGAATCAAGTATGATGATATTTAATCAAGAACAGCTTGACTGTGTTCGATGTGTTAACCTTGAATGGAGACAGAGTGTGGGGCAAGAAAGAGCAGACCGGAGAACAGTATACTGTCTCAGATTCCAGCGCTGGGTACATTTGGGGGAGCTATGATGGCCAGACTTCCTGTAAAGTGTGTGTGGAAGCTGAGAAGGCAGCCACACTGGAGGGAGTGTACTGGGGGATTTGGAATGTATCAGGCTAGACAGGTTAGGATTGCTCTCAGAGGGAAAATCTACACTGAGCTCATCAGTGGGCATTCTGAGCCTAGAGAGGAGATCTCAGCTACAGAGAAAAGTGTAGTTATCAGCTAGGACCCAGCAAGGGTAAGCAGAGTGGACACTGAGAGCCCTTCAGAATCCATTGTGTAGAAAAGGACCTGAGATGTACGTAATGGAGCCCAGAAAGTATGACTGGGGGTGGTGTGGATGACCAGTCTCTATAATAAGAAAGGGTTTATCTCCGTCTTATGCTCTATGCAATTGTCTTACCTTTTCTACCACTGCAACCCAATCATAAACGCACACATACACATGCAGATAAGCACTGTGTACCCAGGACGCACAGACTGGGTCCTGAAAGGAGTCAGGCCTGGGGTGCAAAAGGAGGTAGCCTGATATGAGGAGGCAGACATCAGGAAGAAACTGGAGAGCAGGCGGGAGGCTGGTGCAGTGAGGATGGAGCCCGTGATTCATCCCCTGCAGCTGCTCCTCGACCTTGTTTAGCCTCTGAAGTGGCTCAGTGGGCAGTGACCCTGACTCAGAGAGCTTCCACATCCAGGTTTATTTAGCCCTGGGTTACCCACAGCCTCTGCAGATGGTGGTGTTAGCCCTTGACAGGGACAACCTGAAATTTCCCAAATGGTCATTGTTTGTGGACAAAAGATGACATGTCTTCACTTCTGCTGTATTTTTATGACCATCCCCGTGACATCTCTGTGTACTTTCGAGTAGCCAAAGATGATATAAAAACAAGCCTCCCTTTAGAGTAAACCTCTGTTCTATTTCATTCTGCATGGACAGTAATTTAGTATAATCCGTCAAGGAGCTGAGGCTTGGCTCCTGGCAGGATTCCTCCTCTGCCTCCTGCCCCCTTGGGGGTTCTCCCATCCCGGCTCAGTACATTGAAGCCAGATGCTCCCTTCAGACACCAGTACCTGGACAGAGTAGTCACCTCTTTGTCACTAGAGAACAAAGAGGAGAGAAACTTCATTTGTGCCTGCCTGCCCTGCCCTGCTCTTTCCAGCTTCCGGAGGGAGGGTAGAGCGCAAGGCCTGGGAAGGCCCCTATAAACTTGTTTCTCTAGAAGCAGCTTATTAGGACAATCGAGGACCTACAACAAAAACTCCCAAGGTAATACAGAGAGTGCTCATACTCCTGTCTGCCCTGATGCTGTGAGGAATTCTAAGCTTCCTGGATGGCAGAGGATCAGACTATAGGTGAAAATGTTCCCTGTAATACAAAGATTTCTCTCTCTCATTATTTATTCAATCATTATTTATATAAAACTAGATAAAGCAATATATATCTTAAGTTTACTGTTATGTCCCAAACACACTCTGGTTTTAGGTTACTCAAAACAAACAAATAAGTAAACAAACAAAGATCCAAAAAGCACACTCTGTTTTTAGGTTACTCAAATGGCTCCTGGTTTGTCCATTGGAGCTGTTTACATTGGTGGTCCCAGTGCTTCCCTTGGTAGGAGCCCCATGATTGACAGTTGGGTGTCTTGATGTGGTTCTTTTAGGCGCTTCCCTCCTTGCTGGCATCATAAGGTTCCTCATCGCCCTTGTTCTCCTCCAGCCTCAGTCACCAGATTCCACAGGAGACATGACTGTGGTCATTGAAGAGTGATGTTAGACCCCAGGACTTGGCCCAGGATGTGCTCATTCCTGCTGGGATGCTGTTATCTCTAGACACTATCAACTGAGAGACTAATAATGATCCATGTTTGCATATGTACACAAAACATACATGTACACGAAATGAAAACATATGTGCATTTACTCATGCGGTAATACTTAGGTCAATGGTCGACAGAAATAAGTCTGTGGCTTACAAGGAAGCGTACTCACCATCACCTCAGGATGTCTGGAGAGAAAGGTCCAAATTGGTTCTTCAGCCTCAGAGCTCCCAGAGAGGCCCATGAAAATGGGTGGCACCACATTGCGCCCGATCAGCTCCACATTCTTCCAGAGAGCTAAAGGGAACTTTGGTTCTCATCCACCCTTGTTCCTCCCAAACTGCCTGGATCGCAGGCACAAACTGTTCAGCCATGCTACTACTTTCTACCTTGTCACCTTGTCGCCTTGCAGGTGTCAGTGTGAACTGATATTTGATGTAAGAATCCATGTGTCTTAAAAAAGATCCCTTTTCTCTATAGGAGAGAGATTTAATTGCCCCTCATCTTTGCAAAATTATCCCCCAAAAAATACAGTGGACCAACTCACATGAAGCCTTCCATCTTGTTTAAGGTGCACCTGTATGATGACATACTGACAGGGACCTTTATATTTAAATGCATGTATTTATTTGTTTATTCATGATACTGGGGATCAAACCCAGGGCTTTATCCATGCTAGAAAGGCACTTTGCTGCTAAATTAAACCCCCCAAAACCTGTCAATAGGGCTCCAAGCTGAGGCAATTCAGCATGTTTTACCAGTGTCCCCTCAGAGCTGAAATGGGCATTCATATTTTAGCAGGAAGCACACAGTATCTTCTGAGGAGGACACAGAGGTGACAGGCCCTTGTATAAATGCAAGACTCCAGCAGTGAGCTTTGTATTTTAAGCTCTTGACTTCATATTCTCTTCCCCTTGTCCCACCAGTGGCCATGGAATGCACTATTTTGTTTTCAAGTCCAGCCATAAGATGTGGACCTTGAACTGCATGTTTACTTAGGGCACAGTTGTATGTCCTGTGTATCCCAAGGCTCCGTGGATGACTGTGGTTGTCTAAAATTGACCCTGTTCACCTGTACCTCTTGCTGGAGATCCAGGCTGCAGTGTCTGTGTGGCTCATTACCATTCTCTCCCACAGGTGCACAGCCTGTCAGGAGGCCTGATGGTAGCTACACACAGTACTTATCTGCAGTGCCCACCCTGAAAATAGGCCTCTGTGTCATGACTAAGGCATTTATGTCTTTTTCTTACTAGTACCTTGTTTGATTGATTGATTGATGGGTCTGTAAGATATTTTTGAATCAGGGTTATTTCTATTTCTGATGTAAGTTGTTACAAGCTGCATAATTTCTTAAGCCACTCTTTCGATAACCTAGGCCAAGAAAGTAGACTGGCCTAATTATAATGTCTATTTTCTTTTTCAGAAATTTTGATGGTTAGAACTCAGCAATGAGTGTTCATCACAAACATAAAATTATATTGCTTGGAGTCATAACATGTTAACATTTTTATATTTAAGATTCTCAGGGGACTTTTTTTTAGGATTCTTTTTCTAGACGGGAGAATGCACACGCATGCACATGCACATGCACATGCACACGCACACCTACACCCCCACCCCCCACTCACGCACACAGTCCGTTCTTTAGTAAATTATTTAAGTGCCTGACAGAAGATGAAGTGATATCCTATGTTCATAAAGAGATGATCTGGGATTTTAAAAATTAATACTATGTTGAACTTGGTGAGTTGGTTTTCTCAGTGACTCGTATTAAATCAATTGTGTTATTCTCATGACTGGAAATTTCATTAGGTGACATCTTAACTTAAGCCATAAAGACACAAAATGGCATGGGGGCCCAGAGAATCCCGACTGTAACCACAGACCTAGCAACAGAAATGAGGTTGTCTACGTTGCCTTTCATTTTGTGCATAACAGTAACATTACAGATCTTCAGTTTTAGTATCCTAAAACAAACATCCTAAAGCATATTTTTTATTTAGCATGTTTATCTTAATTTAAATGTTCATATAGTTTTTCTTAAAATGATTTTTGAAAATTTTGGACTCGATTAAAGCCTAACTGGAGAATATTGTGTCTGAACATGATGAAAAAGTAAGTGGCCAGACTGTAGACAATGCTGTTGTAGCTTCTACTTACAAAATTGCCATCTTGGTGATCATAGAGGAGTACTTAATTAAAAGCAATTTGTTTTATTTATTGATTTTATTTACTTATCGAACAAAGGCCTTTCTATGTAGCCCAGGTGTGAGAAATAGCTTGTGATTGTCTGCTGTAGTATGAGGTACACTTAGAACTCCTCAGAGTCACAGACAAGCAGGAGGCACTAGCCCCCTCCCTCCCTAGCTGGTGCCTGGTGCCTGCTTGTCCCAGAACTCTGAGAGTTGGAGAGTTACAGGCAGCCTGCTACATGACTGAGGCTACAGTCAGAAAGGGGGAGTCTCGAAGCCCCAAATTATTCATTGGACAAAACTTTGTGTCCTAAGTCAATGAGATGGGGAGTTTGGGAAGGAGACAAGTCCTGGCCTATGAGAGAAGAGGACAGGAATTTCTCTCTCTCTCTCTCTCTCTCTCTCTCTCTCTCTCTCTCTCTCTCTCTCTGGACTTTAAAAATCTGTTTTGTGCTGGGTTTTGCCTTTTCTCTATGCTGATGCCCTTTCTACAGAATAGCAGTCTTAAAGCCAGGTCTTTCCTCCAGCCTCAGCCTCCCTATGGGATTACAGGCATGCTCCAACACACCTGACTGCTGCAATGAAGTTTTCAGAAGCAGATGCAAAACCACTCTGGTTAAAATGTGCTATTGGAATACATAACCATCCGCACAGACAAAACAGATGGCTTTTAAAAGGTTTTTGCAGCAAGGAGAGTCATACTATGAAGTGACAATTAGATTGTCTCATGATAACATAAAGTCTGGCTCGTTTGTAAATCTTTGTAAATGTATCATTTTAACTTAGTTTTTACTCATGTGTGTGCGCATGCATGTCTGTGTGGAGGTACATGCATGTGAGTGCAGATGCCTGTGGAGGCCATGGCAGCTGGAGTTAGAGGCAGTTGTAGCCTGCCTGACAGGGCTGCTGGGAATTGAACTTAGGAGCTCTGTAAGAGCAGCATGCACTCTTAACCTCTAAGCCATCAACCCAGCCCCTATATTTTAATAAATTATTATTAATTATAAATTAATTATCAATAAATTATTGATAAACTCTTATCAAATTTCTTACATACCAAAGGAGATGGAGGATATTCATTGAAATAGTAATTAAGTTCAGAGTACAGATGTCTTGTCTGGTTTGGTATCATCTCATGTGTATAGATTCAATTTATTCAGACTTGCTGACTAGCAAAGTTCCGGGTCAACGTGTCATGAGATGTTCAGTGTAGTCTGGTCACCAACTACACAGTTATGTGCTCCCGGCTATGTGTGCCAGGACTAAGGAAAATGGACATAGCCAGTTTCCCTTCAAAAGGCAGGAGAAAGCAGAGCTTTGAAATATAAAGTTTTCTTTACTGTAGAATCACCTTTCACAGAAAAGTTGTGAGGGCATTACAGCAAATTCTCACGCTGGCTATACCTGTTTCTCACACCATTGATGTCATGCTTTAGAACAGAATGCTAATGAGCAGTCATCATGGGCTACGATTTTAAAAGTCACACACTATTGAGTCTCTTTGTTTCTGTCCCAGGATCCCCAGCTCGAGACACCACCATATTATATGTAGTTCATCTTTCTCTTCATACAACAGAACAAGTGAGCATTTCTCTGGTGCGTCTTGTCTTTAGGTTTGAAGAGCACTGTTCAGGTCTGTGCACTAACTCTACCCCCAGGATTCTGGCTGATGTCTGTTTCACAACTCCATGGCATCCTGCCTTGGGAGATAAAGACCGGGATGTGTTGTCATTCTCATGCCCTGGTGTCAATGGTCTACACCAGCAATGGTGCCATCAGACCCCATGCTGAGCTGGCATTTGTCAGCTCTGATCCACTGTGAGATGTCTCCCTCTCTCCCACACTGTTCTGTTTCCAGCCTATCACACTTTGTCCTGTAGCAATTTTCTCCCACTCAAGTTTTCTCTCCAGGACTCTTGAGACAGGAAGTAAACAAATGTCACAGTGTGAGACAGTGGAAACTTGTAAGACTGATGTTATATAAACAGTGGACATCTGCTGAGGGAAGAGACTCACCTGTAACATCTGCCCTCAAGTCCTGCAGAGAGCTCCAGGGTTGCAGCATTCATGAGTGACACCCATGGTGAGGGACACAGCTAGCTGCCTTGGAGCTGTACCTGCTCCTGTAAACAACCCTTCCCCCAGGTGGTTCCAATACACGGGCTCACTAAATTGGACTTAGGTGTAACTGACACTTTGGTCTATTGTTAATTCCTGATCTGGGGTGAATAGATGTACCCCACAGACATGTCCACAGGCCAATCCAATGGAGGAAATTCTTCAACTGAGTTTCTCTCTTCTCAGGTAACTCTGGTTTGTGTCAAGTTGAGCAAAACTAAGCAGCAAGGGTAGGAGAGGGAGACACAGCAATGCATGGACCACAGAGCTTTTCTTGTGTTTTCAGAAACAGTACAACAGAATCTCTTTCAGAGAATAGGAAAAATGGAGGCTCTTACAAATACATTCTATAAGACAAGCTTAGTGTGAAATAGAAAAGAGACATATAAAAATAAATTACAGTACAAATTCTCATGAAAACCCTAAATAAAGTCCTCTGAAAAGAAATCCAGGAATATTAAAAATAAGGACTAGGGGTCCGGAGATGGTTCAGCAGTCAACAGTATGAACTGCTCTTGCAGAAGACCAGGTTCAGTTTCTAACTACTAATTGTGAGTTTCGGGCTACTCACAATTGCCTGTGACTCCAGCTATGAAGATCTAATGCATCCCTCTGTCCTCCACATGCCCCTACACTTATAGGTAAGTGTGCACACGCATGTGTAAACACACACACGTGAATAACAGAAGAGTGTGGTGTTCACCTCGGGCTTGTCATATAGGGTACCTTATTGTATTTGCAGAGAGTGGAAGAACACATCTCATAAAATTCAATTGAAAAGCTTTAAAAGTTTTTGGCAAAGAAGGATTAGAAGAGAATTTCCTTGACCCCTGTATCCAGTGATGAATTGCTGAAAGGGTTCTGAATATGGAAGAAGATAGGAATATTGTGTCACTATGTGTATTCATATGGCAGAGAAAGGACATGTAAGGGGTGGTAATGGCTTGAAAGGAAACACAGAACATGTCAATATTTAGAGAAAAATTATTTTGGAGAAAGAAATTTTTCTCAAAAATCTGTTCACCAAATATGAACATTAACAATTAAATTCAGCAAAACAAAGTCCTGGATAAAAGATTAATGTGTTTTTCATATCAATAACCCACAAACTTAAATATTGCACACTGTGGTATAAGACAACTCATTAGAATAACCTAGCAGGGCGCATGCATGACCTCTGCTCCAAGTAAGAAGCATGGCTGAGAGCAGTTTTGTGATCCCTGCAAGTCTGCCTCAGACACAGGTCCACTCTCCACACTGACCTACAGACTCAAGCAATTCCAGCCTACACCAAAGCAGATTTAGCTAAAGTTGGCAGCTTCATAGAAAGTTTATGTGAAAATCCACAAGTTGCAAGCAGCAGAGGAAATTCTGAAGAAGACACACAAAGCTGAAAGACTTAATCAGTTGCTATGGAAAGAAGGAAATGCCATGTTGCTGGCAAGGACTTCAGGAAGAGGGACATATCCTGTGCGGGTGGGGATTTTCACAGCCTTGCCAAGTGATTTGACAGTATCTATCAAGTCTAAACACACACTCACACAAACTCACATGTATATATATATATATATATATATATATATATATATATACACACATGTATAGGTGCACATATACACACATTCACATATACTACACACATATAGTCTCAGTAACTACAGTTCTAGAAAAATCTCTAGACCATGAGTAAGGATAACAGATATGTTTCTTAAAAATATATCAGAGTAATAATTCATAGTGACTCTCTACACAATAGGCCTAAATTTGAAATCCCTATGCCTATCAATAGGATGCTGGGCAGATACATTATGATTTGCCTACACAAGGCACTACTATAGAGCCATGAGCACAGACTATTTCCACAAGCAAAAAACATGCTTGGTTCTCAAGGCATAATCCAAAATCTATAACACACAACTGTCTAGGCCTGTGAAGTTACTAAGTAGGTGAAATGTATGTGAGGTGTTCTCATCACAAGAGAGGTTACTCTGAAGAGGAGCAAGAGTGACTATGTCGACC
Organism: Peromyscus californicus insignis; assembly: GCF_007827085.1. Classification (NCBI taxonomy): domain Eukaryota; kingdom Metazoa; phylum Chordata; class Mammalia; order Rodentia; family Cricetidae; genus Peromyscus; species Peromyscus californicus. Next base: position 64,951,802 of record NW_026294413.1, read on the forward strand.
TCTTGACCTTCACACTGGTACACAGAGCTGCCTTTGCTGATGCTGATTGAATGCTAAAGCTCCTCAGGATCAACATCCAGTGCAAAGACGAGACTGGTTCCTGGAGGAAACAGATTTCTTCGAGGTGAAGTGTGAGAAATGAAGGAATCGGGAGCACATGGACTTTGCAGCCTCCCCTCCAGCAGCCAACTCTGCCTCCATCCAACCTTGGCAAATGCCTCAAACTGCTGAAGCTGATCATCGTAACTATGTCTGCAGGCTCAGAGCCAGCTCAGCTAAGTCCTAGCAGGACCTGCTCCTCTTTCTTAATTCAGAGGCACAGTATTTCCGAGGCTAATTTTCACCAGCCTGCTAAGTCTCTAGAGCTGAACTACCCTTTCCACTTTGCTCCGTGTTGACTAATCCTTGAAAATAATCAAAGGTAATTTTATAGAAGTGTGAAATGAGTTCCCCCTGCTGTCTTTGTGAGGGTGGCTTCAGAACTCTGAGCTGAGCGGATGACCTGCAGCCTCCAGCATTTTGATCAACCTATGAGCTGACCTCATATGCTGTCCCTGAAACACTAATAAGATGTAATTGCTAGTTACTTAAGTGTGATGATGCCCTCTCCTATCCACTGGCCCTTACACATATCCCCGAAACACTGAAACACTCCTTTATTTTCCTGATTATGATGTCACTCATTTTATAACATTTAATAAGATGAACATAAGCTCCATATAAACATACATACATATTCTCAGTACATTTATGGACTTCCTTTCCCCCAGCCCTGACCCCACTCTCCTGTCCATGGGTTCACTGAGCACCGTGTCCTTTCTGACATGGCCAATTCTCAAATTTTTGAAGAAGCTTCAAATTCCACGGTGCCATTTAACCAGATCACTTTTATTTCTCTGTGTGTGTGTGTGTTCACATGTGTCCATTTTCATGTGTGTGTACATGCATATTTTTGTGTATGTAAGTGGAGGTCAGCGGACAACCTCGGTTATCATTTCTTAGGCACAATCCATTATTATTATTGTTGTTGTTGTTATTATTTTGAGGCAAGGTCTTTCATGATGTGAGACTTGCTGCATGAGCTGACTTGCAGGATGGCCAGCAAGCTCTAGGGATCTGCTGTGTCCACCTATGACAATGGGGCCAACCCATCACGGACTGGAATCTTGAAACTTGAACCAAAATAAGATTTGCCTGTTATTAGTTGGTTACCTTGGGCACTTTTCTATAGTGATGGAAACAGGACTAACACAAAGTTGTTATGTGTCAATCATGCTGTGTCAGTCATGCTGACTGGAAAATTAAATAAGGCCAACACAAAGCTTACTGTTGTGAGTTTATGTATGTCAACTCTTATTGACTCACAACAGTTCTGAAGGTTTGAACAGGCTGCAATTTTACATCAGTAACAGGGCTGAAACACAAATCCTGCCTTAGCACTGTTAATAGATCTAGGAAGTAGGGGGCTCCTCCTAGTCTCACATGGAAGAAAGCACAGCTCACAGATGTCAAGAGACAGGTTTGAAAATGGGCATGTGTGAATGCACTGAGCCGTGGAAGAACACCTGGAGAAAAGCATGATTCAAGGGTAGAGTGACAGATACCTGCAGTCCCACCTACTCAGAGGTTCAGGCAAGGAGACTGACCTCAACTCAGGGCCTCAGTAGTGTATCTGCAGGAAGACTGGTGTTAATCTGATGACTTCTGAGCAGGAAGCAGGGACCACCAGGGTGCCTCAAGAACAATGAACTGGCCTAGGTAAGAAATGGAGCAGGTTAAAAAAAAAGTGCTTCGTGTATGTTGAATGTGTCCCAGAGAGTACACAGCTAGGTGACTAGAAAGAACATCGAGGGACCAAGGTTCAAAATTCTGCTGAAACAATAGGGCACTGGGTGTATGTGTGGACGGGCTGTACACCCACTTAAAGGTGTATACACATACAGCGTCATGTGAAATAAATTTAGAGAAGTTGAGTGATTCTCCTTCTGTTATCATACTCTCAGCCTCTCTCCTTCAACCCCATTCTTCTTTTCTTGGAGTTCATCTTTAAGTAAAAGATTTCCATTTCTCTTTGTTTCATCTTGCTGGTTAATATGAGTCCATTAAAAGAGTTTCATTAGCCGGGCGGTGGTGGCGCACGCCTTTAACCCCAGCACTCGGGAGGCAGAGCCAGGCGGATCTCTGTGAGTTCGAGGCCAGCCTGGGCTACCAAGTGAGTTCCAGGAAAGGCGCAAAGCTACACAGAGAAACCCTGTCTCGAAAAAACCAAAAAAAAAAAAAAAAAAAAAAAAAAAAAGAGTTTCATTAGCAGAGTAGCAGAGAGAATGCTGTCACGATGCAATGGGTAATTTAAATAAAATATTCTAGAAACAAATAGGCTTCATTTATGTAGATCAAAAATCAAGAGTTAAAATTATTGATTGTGGCTTATTTGTGTTCATTTTTTATTCTTCTTATATAGGATAAAATAGGTGAAAGGAATAACTTTCTTAATAAAATGGTCGCTGCCTGTGCTGGTGTTTTTTGTCAGCTTGGCACAAGTTGGGGTTATCTGGAAGAGGAAAAATCAATTGAGAAATGCCTCCATCAGATTGACCTGTAAGCAAGCCTGTGGGGCATTTTCTTGATTAACGATTTATACATGTGAGGGCAGAGCCAGCACACTGTAGGCAGTGACACCCCTAGGCAAGTGGTCCTGAGTTGTATAAGAAAGCTGTGTGTACCATGGAGAACAAGCCAGTAAGCAGCACTCCTCCATGATCTCTGCTTCAGTTCCTGTCTCCAGGTTCCTGCCTTGAGTTCCTGCCGTGACTTCCCTTAGTGATGGAGTGCGACCTTGGAGTTGTAAGATAAAATAAGCCCTTTCCTTTCCAAGTTGCTTTTGGTCAGTGTTTTATCTCATCAGCAGAGAATCAAACAAGGACCTTGTCCAAATCAATCTAGGTCCAAATCAATCTGGGTCAACAGGTCTCAGCCTATGGGTCACAACCCTGTGGGGGTCACATATCAGTAATCCTGGGTACCAGATATTTACATTATGAGTCATAACAGTAGCAAAATTACAGTTATGAAGTAGCAACAAAGTAATTTTAAGGTTGGGGGTCACCACAACATGAGGAACTCTGATAAATTGTTGCAGCATTAGAAAGGTTGAGAAGCACTGGTCTAGGTTGCCTTCTCATTTTTATATATAGTATGGGCAGACAGTAGTTAAGAATACTTACTGCTCTTTATGAGGCTGGGGATTGCCTCTCATCATTAACACTGGGTGTGTGTGTGTGGGTGGGGTGGTACAACTCACTACCTCCTTGAAACTCCAGTTTCCACAAGTACATAAGCAGTGCACATGAAGGTCTGTAGTCACACACACACACACACACACACACACACACACACACACACACACACACACACACATTTTAAAAATTAAAAAAAATCAAAGCAAGAATTCATTTGTTTTCTTTCTCTACTCCTCCCAGAATGCATTCCTTCTTAGGGCTTCACTTCCTGTACTTGCTCAAATGCTATTTTTGCAGACATCACACCCACTTGTTATTTCCTTTTTGCCTTTGGAAATGGTCCTGCTGGTCATGGCCACTGTGAGCCACAGGCCTCCTAAACAGCTCTGTGCCTGTGTAGCACAGGATCGATTTTGCCCTGCTCCCTAGGAACAGTGGGGCTGCAGTATTGATTGGACATCTCTGCGTGTGCCCTGCTTGCTAGGTTGTCTTTTCTATTCTTCCTCCTCTGGAGATGAAAGCAGGATTTATATAAACATGTTTTAAAGTTCCATTCCATTTAAAAGAACTTATTTCTGCAGTAAATGGGAATGGAATCATTTATTTGACATTTATATGTACTCTGCTACTTATGCATATAAGCCCATAATGTTTTTTTTTTTCTGAAGATCCTGCCGATTACTAAGAGCTGAGTTAAAATTTTCAGCTATAATTATTGTAGGCTGCCTTTTTTCTCCTCTCCTCTTGTCTCGTCTCCTCTCCATTTGCTCCCTTCTTTTCTCCTTCGTCCCCTCCCTCTCTTTCTCTCTCTGTCCTCTCCTTACTTTTTTCTCTCCTTTCTCTTTTCCTTTACCCAACTTTGTCAATCATTATCTTTCTCTTAAGGTTCTATCAGCTCCCATAACTACATCACGACAATTATAATTGTAAATAAAAGAGAAAAGTCCATTTTGAATTACAAGCAGGCACCATGGACTACCTACCTCACAGTGCAGGCTAGGGGCTCCTTGGGTTCGAAGCACCATGATCGTCCGGTAAAGCTGCCTCCATTTCCACTGAGTCAGATAAAAACAGTAAATGTCAGGTTGGTGCAGGCCACACCAGCAAATTTGACAGCTGTCCTTCCCGAAGGCTGGTGGGTTTTTTCATCATGGGTGGATGGTTTCACATTTAGACGTGTGGTCTGTCCTAGGAATGATTTGACCCTCTACAAGTGAATCAGCTGTGGTTGCACACCATTCACTTTGCTCAAGGGATGCCTGGCTCAGCCAAGTGCAGTTAACTGCCGAGAGTGCAGCTCAAGGCAGTGTGGATTGTCAGGGACTGTAGCCCCCATCAGTGCTTGATCAAATAGTCAACTGATATGAGGACAGTTGAAGACCCCAACACTGTCCTTTCTGTACATCGTAGTCTACATCTTCATGTGTTCCACATATTTTAAATATGTTGCTTTCTAAAGAGACAGAGAAAGAAGAATTGGAGTTGGGTGGGTGAGTAGTATCTAAGAGGAGTTCAGGGAGGAGAAACTATGATCAGAATATATTGTATGACATGAACAGCCTGGACATGAGTGGGGGTAATGAAAGGCGAGGGTCGAGGGAAAGAGAGCTTGGGGGAGCGGGAGATCCCAGCTGGATCAACAACAGAGAGGGAGAACAAGGAATAGGAGACCATGGTAAATGAAGACCACATGAGAACAGGAAGAAGCAAAGTGCTAGAGAGGCCCACAGAAATCCACAAAGATACCTCCACAATAGACTACTGGCAATGGTCGAGAGTCAGCCCAAACTGACCTACTCTGGTGATGGAATGGCCAAACACCCTAATTGTTGTGCTAGAAACCTCATCCAACTACTGAGGGATCTGGATGCAGAGATCCATGACTAGGCCCCGGGTGGATCTCTGGGAGTCCAATTAGCGAGAATGAGGAGGGTTTATATGAGTGAGAATTGTTGAGACCAAGGTTGGATAAAGCACAGGGACAAATAGCCAAATGAATGGAAACACATGAACTATGAACCAATGGCTGAGGGGTCCCCACTGGATCAGGCCCTCCGAATGGGTGAGACAGTTGATTGGCTTGATCTGTTTGGGAGGCATCCAGGCAGTGGGACCAGATCTTGTGCTCATTGCATGAGTTGGCTGTTTGAAACCTGGGGCCTATGCAGGATTGTTTGGCTCGGCCTGGGAGGAGGGGACTAGACCTACCTGGACTGAGTCTACCAGGTTAACCTCAGTCTGTGGGGAAGGCTTTGCCCTGGAGGAGATGGGAATGGGGGGGGGTTTTGGGGGAAGGTGAGGGGGACGGGAGGGGGGGAGAACAAGGGAATCCGTGGCTGATATGTAGAACTGAATTGTATTGCAAAATAAATTAAAATAAATTAAAAAAAAAGAATATATTGTATGAAAAAAAATTCAATAAAAAGAACTATAAAACAATTTACTTGGGAGCTTTTTTTCTTGGCCTCATTACCTGTAATGTGAAAACTCGCACGATACTGAATGGAATTTTTATGTTTCAACCTGTTACCATATTTGGTGCACTTTGTATTTGTTTAGTTTTTAAGTATGTGTTTCTTGACATTTTGGCTTATTTTCATTGTTTATGCTATGTTTTATCTTTTATATTAGTTCTGCCCTTAGAAATATGCCATCCAACCATAAACTATAAATAATGCCTTTGACCCTAGCCAGCTAACAGTACAAAGGCCTGAGGAAGCCACTGCAGACAGCCTGGATGGAGATGGTATTCCAGTCATCACTGTTTCTTTCTTTTCTTGAACATCTTGTGGTGTGGGTGCCTTCCTTGCTTTATGCTTAGGGCCATTTTCATGTCCCTGCACACCTACAGTAATTGGTGCATTCTCTTTTGCAGTTTATACCTTTACACTTTTTTGTTTTTACAATTTCTACTTGGCTTTTTTTCAGACTTGTTACATTGCTTCATACAACTTTCTGTTTTCCTAAAATTACTTTAAACCCTTAAGACCTAGCAATTTTTACCATTTTATTTTTAAGGTTTATTTATTCTCTCTCTCTCTCTCTCTCTCTCTCTCTCTCTCTCTCTCTCTCTCTCTCTCTCTCTGTATTTGTATGTACGAGCACATGTATATAGGTGCCTGGGAGTCCAGAAGAGAGAGCTGGAATTACAGGCGATTGCAGCATGCCAACATGCCTGATGTGGGTGCTGGGAACCAAACATAGATTGTCTGTGAAAATAGCATGGGCTCTTAACCATGTTTCCAGCCCCAGGACCTAGCAATTTTTAAGACAGAAATACAATTCATTGGCAGTTAAAAGTTTCATGTGTTTGCCCTGTGTTTGGTTATCACTGACTTTGTTTTGTACCCCATTCTTGAAAATACCCTTGCTGGAAATTTGTGGAATGTATTTAAAAGGAAAAGTGTGCCCTACAGCTAAGCTTTGCTTTTACTTCTGGGAGACACTTGGGAAAATGTGTGGATGTCCCTAAACCGAAGCCAAGCCTGAATGCAACTGGACTACGTAGGAATGTGAGCTAGGCTGACCAAGGCGACAGTTTCCCTGAGTGTCTGTCCTCTCTCTTCTCTCCCCATCACAGCCTTCTGAGCTCTCCCTCTGGAGTGGGTAACTGGGATGTGTTCGTTCTCGGTCCAGCCTTTCTTGGAAACCTCGCTCTAGATGGTCCAGATTTCCTAAAAGATTAAACTTGAGGACAGGTTCTGAGCTTTGGCTATTTCCTCATCACTTGAAGAGATCCTCACACAAGACTTAGGTTCACTTACATGAGCAAATAGTCTTGGATTAATTAAGGCCATGTCAGCTCTCAGCGTGCTTCTCTCTTTCACTTAGATAATACATATACCAGATAATACCCTCTGTTCTGCAGAGTCCTAAAAACAGTTTCATTTAATTCTATGAACATTTTGAGTAAAACTATTTCAGTGATTTTTCTAATCACTTATTTAATAATAATAGTACATATTCATTTATTAACAAATTTGAGCTGGGCATGTTGGCTCATGCCTCTAGTCCCAACATTTGATAGACAGAGGGAAGGGAATTACTTTGAGCTTGAAGACAGTATATTTAGTGAGTTCTAGGCTATCCAGGGTTACAAAAGGAGATCCTTCTTCAAAACAAAACAAAATATATTTTTATGAGTGGTTACTTGTATAAGGTTGATATCTTTAAATTTACTAATATGAGATGAGCTGAAGGATATGAAAATATGGGGGCCATCATTTGGCTACTTCACAAACAAGTTTCTTGAACATTGTCCTGAGTGTGCTGTATCAGAAAGACAGGGGACATATTTGCACCTTTTCACAAAGCCAGAAGTTTTTGAGTAACATTGAATTTACAGAAGGCCAGAGTTTTAGAGGCAAATGCTTTTTCTCACTTTCCTTGACAGCCTCATCCAAGGTCAACCCAGGTTCTGCTATTCCTTCCTAATTACCATTATTAGCTCCACATCCCTAACTACACGCCCCACAGTCAAGTTATCTAAAGATCTCTGAAAAGATTTATTTATTTTATGTGTATGTGTGTGTGCCTGCTTGTCTGTATGTTCACCATAGTTCATGAAGTCCAGAAAAATGCCTCAGATCCCCTGGAGCTGGTGATTGTGAGATACGTGATGTGGGTGCTGAAAACTGAACCCAAGACTTGTGCAGTAGTAATAAATGATCTTACCAACTGAGCTATCTCTTCAGCCCCAATATATTTAAATATTTTTATATATGTGGGCTACAGAGTAAACCCAGAAAAATATGGGAAACTGATGGAGAAATAAGTCTCTGTACTAATAAGGAGTCCAACAAGTTGCAAAAGCTGGAGAATTGATGAAGCTCCTGGATGCTGATTGCTGGAAACTCAGGTACAGGGTCAGAAATGAGCCGTAGAGTTGATTTTAACCACAGAGGCTTAAAAGGAAGGGACAGATCCAGATGAAGAGATGGATGGATGGACAGACACACAAGTCCAGACAAGCAAACAAGAGGACAGACAATTTGAATAGGCCACATTAGCAGCAAGGACTGGGCTAAGCTAAAATCCATGGGATAGTTGGAAGTTTTCTGCCCGTCAGTCCTTGACTCATACACTGCATGGTCACATGGCAGGTTGATGGGGTTGTTACTATCACCATCATAGTGCTAGATATCCCTTTCTTTATAGGGTCCAGGCAAGGGAGATACACCATTTTCTTGGCTTGGTGTATCTGTGTCCCCAGCACTTGTCTTCTGATTGATCTATGATTGCACAGTACTAATGTGAAACATCCATCCTTGTATTAATCAGCTTTCCATGACTGTGACAGAACATGTGGAATAGGCAATGAAAGAGGAAAGGCTTATTGTGGGTCCTCAGTCCACGGTGCTATGACTCCTTTACCTGGGCCTATCATAGGCAGAATATTGTGGTGGGTGAGTGCATGATGGAACAAAGCTACTCATATTCTGGAAACCAGAAGCAAAAAGAGAAAACAGGAGAGTAAGGAACTGAAGTCAAGGTAGATCAAGAAGGAATGTTCCCAAGAACCCACTCTCATCAATGAGGTACAATGCCCTGAGTTACCATCAACTCCCAAAAGTCCATCAGGTTACAAATATGCTGATGGGCTGATGGATTAACCTACTGGAGACAGCAGAACCTCCATGACCCAATCACTTCCCACAAATCCACCTGTGAAGAGGTTTGTACAAGTAGCCAAGTCCTCCACATGAGCCATTGGAGGTCCACTCTGACCAAACCATAACAACCACAGTGAAAATGAAACACTGAAGGTTTCTCCCCCTATGTGTTGTAGACTTTGAGCATCCCTCATAAAGTCTGCAGAGCTAGCCTGGACATCAGGCTCTTCTGTCATTGGTCAGGGCTTTTGATCCCCCAGGATCTGGGTCATACTTATACCAATAATGTCCTTAAAATTTGGGTCCCAGGAGACATAGATCTGGCTCACAACATAGACAAGGTTGGACTGCACTCATTTTCCAAACTTCAGAATAAGAAAAGCATAAGTCAGAGGAGGAAAACCCTATGATGGTGTCAGGAACACTCTTACTAAAGGAAGGCTATTTCCCAGAGAATCCCTCCAGGTCAGCTTCCTTCTGAAAGAATTTATGTAATCATCACAAACATCACAATTTCCCCATAGCCATACCCTACCACCCTTACATATATCCTGCACAATACAAACTGAACACCCTTGAACCCAAATCCTAAACACACTGGGATCTGCAACTTTGGGTACTAGCATGACATTACATGTGAAGAATTCAGTTCTGACCTCATGTGACATGCCCAGTCAAAACACAGACACACTCAGAATAGTGTACTAAATTACTCCAGGCTGTGTGGACAGTGTCTGTGGAATGTAAAGGAATCCTGTGTTAATGCAGGGGACTCATCCTCAAGACAGTGCTCTATGTATCTGCAAAAATAGTTTAAGATCCAAAGAGCTTTTGCTCCAAACATTAGAACAATTCCAGTTCACAGCATTCTGGACAAGAGGTTCTGAGAACCCCATCACCATCCAGGCAGTGTGGGTACACAAACCATGAAAATAAAACACAGGGATTGCCTGATTGGTTCCAGCAGGCATTTGCCTTTTTAGATGTGGTCTGCTCCAGTGGCTGCCTGTAATTGATTGAAACTTGGCTGAGTCATAACTGTTTATTATCCTGGAGTCAGGTGTTGGATGGCTCATGATCAGGTCTGTGGAAACCGAGTACCAAGGCAATCCTAGGACCTCCTTAGGCAATCAAACACTATTAACTATTCTCTCCTCAGCCTCTCCTTTCAAAAGTCAGTACTGGTGCTGTGGTGGAGTAATTTCACCCTAAGGAACCTTTAAACCATCCATCACAATTCAAGGAAAAGACTGATTTACAATAAAACATGAGTTATTTGCACCCCATACCATAGAAAATATTCACTATATCACCAGCCTGCCTGTCCAGCACATTTAAAAAGGCATTTGGCTATATTTTCTTTTTTATTGAAAAAAATTATTTTCATATAATATATTCTGATCATATATTCTCCCTCTCCTAACTCCTCCCAGGAACTCCCCAGTTCCCTACCTATCCAATTCCATGCTCTTCCTTTCTCACTATCTTTAAAAAACAAACAAACAAAAAGAAACTCAAATACACACACACACACACACACACACACACACACACACACACACAATACCCCCACAAAAACAAAAACCCAGATGTACAAATATGTAAGCAGTATACAATAAGACAAAGGATGCCTAAACAAAGCTATAAGAGAGACAAAAGTCTACAAAAATACCATTGAGTTCATTTTGTGTTGGCTGACTACTCCTGGGCATGGAGCCTATCCTGAAGTATGGTTAATGTACCCAGTAAGACGCCATTGGAAAAGACTAATATTTCCTTTGTAAGCAGGTACCAGTTGTAGGTAGTTTCTTGGTGAGTCTCTGCTCATGTTCCCCTCTCAGTACTAAGACCCTGTCTGGCTTGAACGGTCTGTGCAGGCCCTGTGCATGCTGTCATAGTCTCTGTAAGTTCATATGCATACCATTCCTGTTATGTCTGCAGAGCACTGTTTCCTTGGAGTTATCCATCTCCTGACCTTTACAATCCTTCCACCCCCCGTGCTTCCCCCCCCCATCTTCTACGTAGCTCCTAGAGCCCTGAAGGGAGATTTTAATGAAGACATCCCACTTAGGATTGAGTGCACCAATATCTCTCATTCTCTGCTCATTGCCCAGTTGTGGGTCTCTGTGTCAACTTCTATCTATTGCACAAGGAAGCTTCTCTGATGGCTGAGTGAGCCAATGAACTATGGGTATAGCCGATGCCAATTGGAGTCATTTTACTTCTATGTTTCTTTAGCAGAACAATTGTTTTGGGGTTTCCCAGAGGCCTATGGATTATCCAGCCTCAGGTTCTTGGACACACTGGCCGTGCCAGGCATGGGTTCCATCTTGGAATGGGCCTTAATTCCAGCCAGAGAGTGGTTGGTGACTCCCACAATGTGTGTGACACTGTTGCGCCGGCGTATCTCACAGGCGGATGACTGTTTGTAGGTTTCAGGGTTTGTAGCTGGTTTGATAATTACCATTCTCCTGTAGTAGCATGCTGAGTACTTTGGACATCCACATTCCTCAATGTCCAAGGGATCTGTTCCTCTGCTCCCTTCCTAAGTCCTGGCTCTGCTGTCCACCGCTCTCTGTCATACCATCTGACTTTCTTACTATTTTTAATGATGCTTTTATTTATTTTTTGAGAATTCCATACAATATACTTTGATTGTGTTCTTCTCCTGACTCCTTTCAGACACTCGCCTACCTTCCTACTCATCCAACTTCATGCTGTTTCTCTCTCTTAAAAAAACAAACAAACCCCAGTGGTGACTTTTAGATCATTGATCATCAAAGGCCTCTCCTTTGGCTTGTAAAGACTGCAACTGGAGACAATGTCTTAAGTTCCTATATTCCACTCCAAATTCAGATCTTACCCACAGTACTTCAAAATAGTATGCGTTTGAAACAAAATTTTATAGAGTAATTTATATTAAAGGTACATCTTTAGGATGGCCTAGAATATTTCTCAATTAAAGATGTATCTTGAAACATTATGCCTTTAAGCATTGTATCTTAATTCAACATATTAGAGGAATTTTAGAACTGCTCAGAAATACTTTGGAATCATCGCACTTGATAAATCCCATTAAGAACAAAGATTTTAGTTTTAAAAAGAGGACTTCTTTTTAAAGATCTACTTCTTTTTATTTTATGGGTATGGGTGTTTGCCTGCACGTGTGTCTGGGTACCATGTTCATGAGTACCCTTGGAAGCCAGAAGAGGATGTCAGATCCCCTGGAACTAGAGTTACAGATCACTGTGAGACACCATGTGGGTGCTGGGAATTGAACCTGGGTCTTCTGCAAGAGGAGCCAGTGCTCTTAATCTCCAAGCCATTTCCCCAGATCATTAAAGAGGACTTGTAAATTTAAATGAAATTATTTTGTTTCACTATTTTAGACTTTATGCTAATGTAATATAATACAACTCTCCAGATGGTATTAAATCGATGAATTTGATCAAAAGTTTAAGTTTTGAAGTAGGAACATAGGCCTACATTTTTACATTGCTCTGGCAAGGCTTTTCCAAGAAGTCCCATCTTAAGTAAAAAATACAGAGAACTGAGGCTACCTGCCATCATGCACCACTGTGATGTGCAAATGTGTGGTGAAAAAAATGGGAGAGAAAGAGAAGCAGAGTGGTTCATATGCTGTGAAGAGTGTGGAACTAGAGACATGTGGTAGGAACAGGCTAATACAGGTGGACCATGTGATGTCCAGGCATGTATGGCTGCCAGGGCCAGGTCTGGGTCCATGGCCCTACTGCAGCAGGGCTCCGTGTTGACGTCCATGGCCCATGTGTTACCACCAAAGGCCATACAGATGTCTGTGGTCTGGGTCACCACCTGAGGCTGTGTTGAGGTCTGAGGGCGATGATGCCAATGGGGCCATACTTATATGAGTGGCCTGCACCGCCACCCAAGGCCCTGGTGACATCCAGGCCTGAGCTGCAGCTGGGAGTTATGTCTGGGTCCATGGCCCTAACACAGCTGCGGTCTGTTTTATGTCAGTGGCCTGTGTTACCACCAAAGACCATGAGGATGCCCATAGTCTGGACTGCTGCCTAAAGCCATGTTGATGTCTGGGAACCTGCTGAGCAGGCCCCATCCCTCTCTGACCCTGGAAGAGCTGATCCCACCCCTCACAGGAGAGCTGGCCCAGGAGGCACGGGGGGGGGGGGGGGGAGAGGAGATCCTGTCCTGCCCCTCACTGGCTACCACATGAGGGTACGCTGTCTCTGCTCCTTGCTGGCTGCATTGAGGTAGCACCAGTGGTAGCATGGGCGCAGGAGAGCTGGCCCCTATGGTGTAGGCACAGGAGAGCTGGCTCAGACCCTCTCCCGAGGGGCAATTCCTGCCGAGGTCCTGTGCTGACCAACTCAGTTACCACCCAGGCCCACAACCAGGGGTTTGAGTGGTTCCACTCCAACATTTACTCCATCTATGACTTGCTGGAGCACATGAAGAGACTGATCCTGCAGAACCATAGCTACAGGATCTCCATGACTCAAGGCAACAGCTGGATATCACAGGAAAGTTTTGGTGAGGGTCCAGTATTGATGGGTATAGCAGAAGCAAGAGGTCTCAAACCAGACCAACAACTCATTGCAATGAACATTTGCAGGTAAAGCTGCTTGGTCAAAAGGGTCTACTTTATGACACACTGCAGCTCCTAATACTACTACAACAAATGAATATGTGATGCAGAAGTGGGCAATATGGAGGAATGAAGTAGGTTTTTTTTAAAAAAATTAATTTTCTTTTGTGGGGGAGGCTACAAGGGTAGAGGGTGGACATGGAAGGACTGGGGAATGAGTGGGATTCGGGTGCATGATGGGAAATTCCCAAAGAATCAATAAAAAATGTGTTACTAAAAAGAGTACAGTGACCTAACATTGGACCCTCAAGGCAGGTGTCCCACTAGAATCTACAATGAATATGTGAAGTTTCTTTAGAACAGTCTTTGGAGAATATCACACCATACCTTCTACCTCTGCTAGCAAAGGCTTGCTTTCACAGTAAGCAGACTTGGGCAGCTTCCTTTTCTTTCCATGATTCTGCTTTAATCAACTAATTAAGTTAAAGGCCACAGCAAAGTTCCGGAAGTTCTTTCTTTCTAAAAACAGCTTTTTGGCCTTTAAGAGTTACACAGAATGGCCTTCCATACCACAAGCACTACCAGACTGGGCATCTGACCTATCCCCATTACATGTGTAAGATCTGAGTCAAAAATGGGAGAGAAGGCAGAAAGTCAAGGCCAGCCCTTCCCAGCTTAACCATTTCCAGTGAATGCTTCCTTACTGTCTGGCCACTGAGCTGGCAAGTCCCAGTGGCCCACTGTGACTGTGGCTGGAAACAGTTAAGTATTTAACTTGCTGTTCCAAGCTAGTAGATATTCTTTGCCTTTAAACATGGCCTAAAGACGTTTACATGAAGTTGTAGGTAAACTTGACCTTAAGTTGGGCTCAAAGGAAGAGGCAATATTCCAAAAAGTCTAGAAGTCTACATGTCACATTCAGTTAGAAATAACATGAGAACAGCTGTCCAAAAACCATGTGGTCCTCTCCAGTTGGAAGCCCTTAAAACTAGTCAAGCGAGGGAAAGACTGTGGTGCCTGTTTCTGATGTTTACTGTGTCAGTAGAGCATGAAGTAGCACAGTAGACTGGGAGCTCACTCTGGTAACAGCACTCATAGCATAGAATCTGCCAGCTGAGAAAGTAGCCCAGAATGATTAGCCTGAGACTGGGAATCTTGAGACTGCAAAACCTGGTTATATCCTAAATCCTGGTGTCCAGCACATGTGGGAAACCTTGAGTCTAGGCCCAATGGTTACCTGGAAATTCTCTGCTAGTGTGTTTCTTTGCCTATGATGGCTATTGTAAAGTTTTGATGGGTTTGCCCACTTTTAGACAGTGCAATCTTTCTTATGAGGTGTGATGTAGCTGGCACTTGTTTGAAAGACTCATAAGGAGGTCACAGGGCAGAGACTGTAGCCAGGAGTGGGCAGTCACAGCTTCTACCAGCTGTCTTTGTGGCTAGTGCATCACTAAATTTCTTTTACTCAACCCCACTGGGAAATCAAACTCCTAATCACTTTTTATTCCTAGAAGGTCTGAATCTATTATTATTTAGAACTTAAATATTTCTAAACCTCTGATGGTAAAACTAAAGAAATAAAAGATTTCTCTAACAGTTGCTAATTAAAATCTGCCAACTAACTGAACTCTACATTTGAACTCATTATTATTGTCTTTTCTGGCTCTCTGTCTACCACCAGAGACAAAATTCTGAATACACTCATATTCCTCCTTCTGTCTCCATTTCTACAAACATCACTACGACTCAGGACTTTCCTGCTCTCTAAAATCACTGCAGTTGTTTAGTCTCTGGGCTTCTGACCTCCAGGAACCCAACTGTCTAATTCATGCCAAGTACCAAGTCAAGATTAATTTCTCTAAAGCCTGTACCAGTGACCTAACAAAGAACAAAGGACCTCCTATGATGGGTGGCCATTGCCTAACCAAACTGAGGAAGATACGTTGACTGATTATTTAGGAACAATTCTGGTTATAAAAACTCCTCCCCACAGAATTCAGATTTTGTAAGTGGGTCAGTGCAATAGGAAAGCCTAGTCACTGGGTAGCCCTGGCTTCTTACATATCCATTATGCCTTTCCTATATGGCGAAGTACAGTTTTTAGATGTCTGTGTTTCTTGTCCAGTTTCCATCTAGTCATTGGGTTTCAGAACGCCATGGGGGCTCTTGAGCAGGAGAACAGTGTGGCTGGGGATGGGGATGCTGTGGCAGTTCTGTAGCTAGAATTTGTTAGGCGAGTGAGGAGTTTGAGAACAGAGCTTGGAAGATGAGGGCTTAGTTTGCCCAGCAAAAGCAGGGAATGGAGAAGAAAGAGATAAAGTCATCCACCACAAGAATGGATTTTGAGAAATAACAGTATTTAATAAAGGTGAACAAGTAAAAATAAGACAAGCAGCAGCACCCAGGATTCCACATTCAACATCAGGTATCTTTTAAGAACTCATGTATGACAGAACTTTCCAACAAAACAAGAAATGATAGCATACTTCTTTTGGCTACATGTATTATTTCATTTTAATTGTCAACCAAATTAATATTTTTGTTTTTCTATTAATCCTCCACCCCCATATTTTTTAATCAGAATTGGCAGATGTATTATTTCTTCAAAAATATTTTTCATTCCTTGAGTCAGTATAATTGAAATAATTGATACTATGGATTGCAGTCCACTGTTACTTTAATGAGAACTCTCTCTTTTTTTTTGAGATGTAAGGATGTAATATTTTTTTAATATTAAGAAATTTTCTATTCATTTTACATAACAATTATAGATCCTCCTCTCCTCCCTCCTTCTTCTCCCCAGCCTTTCCTCCCAATCCACCCTCCATTCCCACCTCCTCCAAGGTAAGGCCTCCCATGGGGAGTCAGCAGAGCCTGGTACACTCTTTCAGCTGAGGCAGGTCCAAGCCCCTCTACCTACACCAAGGCTGTGTAAGGTGTCCCACCATAGGCAACGGGCTCCAAAAAACCTGCTCATGCACTAGGGACGGATCCTGATCCCACTGTCAGGGGCCCCTGAAGCAGGTCAAGCTAAACAACTGTCTTGCCTATGCAGAGGGCCTAGTCCAGTCCCTTGGAGGCTCCACAGCTATTGGTCCACAGTTCATGAGTTCCCACTAGTTTGGTTTGGTTGTCTCTGTGTGTTTCCCCATCATGATTTTGATGCTCCTGGCTCAAAGAATCCCCCTTCTGTCTCTTCGACTGGACTCCTGGAGCTCGGCCCGGTGGATCTCTGCATCTACTTCCATCAGTTACTAGTTGAAGGCTCTATGATGACAGTTAGGGTATTCACCAAGCTGATTACTGGAGTAGGCCAATCCAGGCACCCCACTCCACTATTGCTAGTAGTCTAAGCTAGGGTCATCCTTTTGGATTCCTGGGAACTTCCCTGGCACCCTGTTTCTCCCTGTTCCCATGATGTCTCCCTCTATCATGGTGTCTCTCTCCTTGCTCTCCCACTCTGTCCCTGTAGAACTCTCTTTCTAATTGTGGAGACCAGATGCCTTCACTAGGATGCCTTGGCAAGCAGTCCTGGACCTCCACAACTCTTTCTTTGTGTTTCACTGACCCAGAATGATCTTCAAGAACACTGAACATGGGATAGCTTTGCTACATGGCAGCAATATAATAACTTTATAGACCAATTAAGATATTTTCCCAAGTTCTGAAACCAAAAGTAACAGTGTGTTGGTTCAGAGGTCAAAGGCACTTGCCATCAACCTTAATGACCTGTGTCTGACTTCTACGTGTCACATGGTCCAAGAAGAGACTTGACTGTTACAATTGACTCCATAGAATTACTCCCACCTCTGAGCTCCACGTGTATACTGTGATACACACGCACCTGCCTGGTGCAAAATAAATAAATGCAGTACAACTGAAATTAACACAGCAACATTACATGCAAACAGATGTAATTGCTATTAGAAAGTACAATGGATAAAGCAACTTGAAGCTTATTAGGGTGATAGTTTTATTTATTAAAAAGTGTGTGTGTGTGTGTGTGTGTGTGTGTGTGTGTGTGTGTGTGTGTGTGTATGTGAAAGATTTGTTGCTAAATCCCTTACCTGGGGATGAAAAGGGTGTATGAGCATCTACTTGTGAATGCCAGGGTTGGTAAAATGTTATGCTGTGACTTGTTCCCTGAGTGAATGTGGTTCTCATTATCGCAGAAGAATGAGAAAATGAAAAACACTAAAGGCCAGAGATTCTACAGCGAAAATTCTAAATATCTGATGAAATGTGTCTTACAAAGTGAGCCCCAGATCCTTTTCAGGGCACTTAATATTCTCTCAAGGGTGAAGTGTGTTTGCTTTTAGCAAAGTAGATTAGCTTACATCTTGTGATGGGAAAAGTCTATGTAATATGCCATGTCCTTTAAGTCTAGTTTCGGAGCAGTTGGTTCGGGTTGTATCTTTTGGCCATAGCTGAGGATCTCAGTTTTCTCCTCTGTCTGAATGTTAGATCACTTTCTGTCTGCTGTCAAGCTGTTTCTCCTGGTTCCCAGGCCCCCTCCTCTTCTTCTGAGCTACTTGCGTATTTCCTAAGTCATGTTGAATCCGTCTTTACTTCTCCAACTTTATCATATGCATGCACTTTGCTTCAGAATCTAGTATTGATGCACAGACTGGACTGTTGAATGTGTCCAGTTTAAGCAGAGGATAAATTATTAGACTGTGAGTATTGGGATCAAATTCTCTACAAAATCACATGTTCAATAGGCTGGCCTGGGTCTTCAAAATAAAAAAAAAAGTGGAAAGAATTGCATTAACTGTTTGTAGTCATTGAGCGATCCGGAAGACAGGTTGACATGAACCAGCTCATTGTTTGTATCATTTTTAATTCCTCTACTATGTCTTTAAAGTTTTGGGAAAGTGGGGTGTTCCCAAGCTGACAGGCAGGCTGCCTCCCATTATCCCTCTTAGACTGAGACCCACCCCACCCAGGGCCCTAGGCCCATTCTCGCTCTTTCTCACAGCGAGTGGTTCAGCAGATGTTTAGAGGGTTGGGGTGGTTAGAGGACTGCTTGGCTGGCTTACTGGGGTGCTAACATCGTTTATTGAGAATTATGTCATGTGGATTACAGTGCTCATTCTGTCTCAAAGAAACTTTACACTCATTTGGAAAATGATCCGTGCCTATAGGGAATGACTTTGGCAATGACCTTTATTCCAGTTTCCAAGTCAAGGAGGACAACTTCAAATTCTAGAAGACAGGCTTCCACATGACTCAGTCCCAGAGTGTGGGATCGCCAACCCAAAGCTATGTTATTGGGCTCATCACAGCTATATGTCAGAATGCATTCCAGTAAAAAAAAAAAAACAAACAAACAAAAAAACCAAAAAACTATTATCTCCTGGTGAACAGTAGGATAGTCTGTCAAGACAGCCTCAGATTCCAATCCCGTTCTCCAACCAGCTCACCCAGCTTCCTTATGGGGATAACAATACTAACAGTGTAAGTTTACTGGAAACCAGTCCGTCCTAGAAAGCTTACACAAATTAACCAATTCATTTCTCACAACAAATCTATGCTACATCTCTCAGTATAAACCCATGTCAAAGGTAGGGATCTGAGGCACAGAGAGATTATGGGCCTGGCTCTAAATTCAACAGCTCGGGAGTACTTGAGTCAAAATTGGAACACTAGTTTAAATTCAAATCTTAATTTGTTCTATCCTCAAACTTTCCTCATTCTAATTTAAATGTTTATAAATCATAGTGTAAAATATTTTAAATGAAAAGGTAGAGGATTTGTTTCAGTGAAACAATATCCATGTCCAGTTGGTATGCTCATAGGTTTCAAACAGTAGATCTAATCATTTTCCCCTCACAGATCAATTCATGGGTTATGAATTTGGAGTAAGAATCTGAGAAGTACATGATGAGTGTGAGCTAGGCCACTTTAGGGACTACTGCAGCTGAGGTAAGACCTGGCAGAAACCTGGAATGCTACAATGGTATTATGCACGAAGAGCCATGCTACACTTGGAAGTTACAACCAGCGTTTGTAATAGTGTTTGCCCTGCCATTTATCAGTAGTGTATCCTTGGGAGGCTGTTTCAGTGTTCAGTGCTTTAACATCTTCATTTGAAAGATAGTTGTTAGAGTAATAGAGAGTGAATTCGCAAAGTCAGTCTGAGAATTAAATAAAGCACTATTTGTAAAGGACTGCATGTGGTGGTCACGCCACATCTGAACATCCCCACCACACCATTACTAAATAGGAAGGGTATGAAAGGTAAAACATGTAAATCAATCCCACCTTCTTCAATGAAACTAAGTACAGTATGATCCTTCACTGAAAACAGCAAGAATGGAAGAGTTCAACAGGAAAGCACTTCCGTCAATTGTCCTGAGCTGGGGGGGAGGGGAGCAGAGTGAGGACAGGGGAACACTAGAAGACTGAAGCAGCAGGGATATCTAAGGACTAAAGGAGCCGGAGTCCTACAGAAGCCGAGGAGCAGGTGGGGTGAATGTTAAAATGTCAGAGAGCAGAAGATGATGTACTCCAAGGAGAATTCAACTTTTTAGCCCTCTGTCATGGCGGGTGTGTGTGTGTGTGTGTGTGTGTGTGTATGTGTGTGAAGGTAGTCAACAGACACTGTCATTAGATCTAACTGTGTGGATGAACTTTCAAGTATTGGGCAGGTTGGTCACATGTATCATTGAAATTATGCTGTTTGTGGTATATACGAGCTATACAAGATGATAATGGGCTGAATGCCAGTATTTGTAGTAACTATAGGTCCAAAATGTGCATAGCTTCATTGCAGAAATAAAAATGATTGAACACTAGAGAATTGGCTGTCATGGGCCAGGAAGGAAAGAGAGAAAACATTGTTTTTCAAGTGGCATAGAAGAGCTCAAAGAATCTCATCTCCCCTTCCAATCTTTACGCAGACCAAGCAACTCACACTTCAGAGGGACATAAAAAGGGAACACTTTCAAGGCAGAAGCAGAACTGAAGAGCTGGTGGGGAAATTATTTGAAAGACTGATGTTGGAGAGGAATTTTCCATGGATGAGCTTTCAGTGGGGCACAGCGGGGCACAGCGGGGCACAGCGGGGTATAAGGGGAAATGTTAGGAGATGCAGGGAGAGAAAAGAATGAAAGGAGGTAAAGGGGGAATAAGACAGGACACTGGGATGGAGAACAGAGAAGTGAGATAGCCTAAAGTCAGAGTGCACGAAGCACATTCGAGACATCTTCTCTGGCCTCAGTCTAGCAGGAAGAGCGTGAGAAGCAGGAGATGTCACAGCTGAAAAGCAATTGGATTTCATCTGGATACCTAGTCTGTGTGCAGCCAGTGGATAAATAGAGAGAATGAGAGATGTTACAGATGAATCTTACCCACGGTCCAGCAGTATAGCCCATCAAATACAAAAGAGGAGCCAAGACTCATCTATCATGTACATTCAAGTACAATATGGCTGTTACTACAGATCAATTAGGGAAGGCTCATCTGTCATGTACATTCATGTACAACATGGCTGTTACTATAGATCAATTAGGGTAAGTTTGCAGGTTGTGGCTAACATTTGGTATCCATGTTTTAATGTAGTATCAAGAAGTCTTCGGAGTGATGGTAGATCAATTTAGGCCACTGGACTTAGAGCCTGAACTGAACAAATCAGCTAAAGACAGTAGAAACTGATAGTCAAAACTTGGTGGACAGAGAACAAGAAACACATTCACTTTTCCTTTCAGATACTTTGTGTGAATACTGTTTATTTTTCCCTAATTTGCCATTTGGCATGGTGTAATGCATAAATAAGAAATTAATCTGTTATTAATTATTGTTTTAATTGGAAAGAATCTTTGGCTTTGGGAACATTTTAAAATGAAAAAACTGACACACTCATGGTTTTGATGCTGTCTCAATGTTAAACTTCGAGGATCATCTTCTAATCTTAGCAACAACAAACACGGAGTTAAACTGGTCCTTTCTTCCAAGAATGCTTTGCTCACAGTTCACTGTCACTTGCTGAGCATGTGCAAAAAATTATCTGAATTAGGTGTACAGTAAAGCCTTGTAACCCGGGTTCCATGCACCCTTGTGTATTTATATTTAAGTACACAAATTTGTTAGCAGCCCCTATGTGATTCAATAGTAGTCATTCTCATGAAGACATTCTCAAAGGTATAGCTTCCGTCAGATCATGAGAGTTGAGGATGGGAAGGGATATGATGAGAGATCTATGGTTTAAAAGCAACAACTGTGCATAAGATTAAAATGTTACACACTGGGGCGACGTAGAGACATTGGGAGTTACAGGAAGCTGCCACCTTCGGAAAAGGAATCTAGTATCATTTTGTCTTCTCTTTTACCAGGAAACCCCCAACAAAATGTATTGGATGCCTTGGATTTGTAGCCATGATTTCTATTTTAAACTATTCTAGAATCGATTGTGCTAACCATGAATCTTCAGGGTGACAGCCTCTCTCATACACCTAGCAGCAAGAGAATCTGTCTTCGGATTATTGTAGGACTGAGAAATGAGACTATTTATCCACACTGCTACACTGTAGATTATGGGTCACAAAGGAGGAATCAAAGTGTGTGGTAGTGTTTTTTTCCTTTAATATCTCAAGATTATCAATCTCTTTCTTGGATCTTTGAAAGGGAAGAGTAGAGACATTACCAGCTACACACACCTTAGCAAAATAAAATCTTTTTTTTAAAGTCCATAATTTAAGGACTGGAGAGATGGCTCAGTGGTTAAGAGCACTTGCTGCTCTTGTTGAAGATCCAGGTTCAATCCCCACTGCCCCCATGGTAGTTCACAACCATCTGTAACTTCAGTTCCAGAAGCTCTGTTAGCTTCTTCTGGCTCCCCAGGCAACAGATGCACACGTGGTGTGCGCACATACCCTCAAGCAAAAACACTCACACATATAAAATTAAAATAAATATTTCAAAATAACTTTACAACGTCCATAATTTAAATATAACAAAGATCATTGGGGGCCATAGTTTAAAGTAACAAAACAGCAACAAGCTGCATTTCATCTTTTTTGGTAAGCGACAGGAGAAATGTCGTCAACAGTGAAGGTCCCCACCTGGGTTTAGCCTGGGGAGCCCTCAGCTCTCTAGTTTGACAGTAGGGTAACTCAGAAATTCATGTCAGAATTGAGCTAGATCATCTCATTACGTTCGAGGAATGGATATGGCCCTAGAAATCATTGCACTGGATTCCAAATGACAGTATAACGTCTGGACGTTATGAAGATCGTGTATCTCTCTTTGCAAGAAGGTTGTGATTCATAAATGAAAGAAAGCTTGTCAGCTGTCATCACCTTCTCCACAGAGGCTGAGTCAAATTGCTCTCCTTCTGAATCCCAAGTTTTCTGGTTTGCTGCCTTGGCTGCAGTATCTGTGGGCTCTGAGGCTCCATCCTCCTGTCTTCTCATGTCTCTGCGCCAGGCCTTCCTCCTGACTCAGCAAGCACATCTATAACTACGTGCTGATTTTGGAGGCATCCTCCGATTTCTCTTAGGCCTCCATTTTTTCCCTACTGGCATTTTCAAAGATCAACTCCTATTAATCTCACCAGGCCCGTGTTTCTAAGGGTACCATTACCCTAGCAGCAGGGAAAACAAACTTCTAAAGTCTATACATTTTAAAGGACTGTTTAGGCTTAAATACATTTAAAACATTTCTGGGATTGCAGCAACTCCGCTAGCCACACCTGCTTAATGTTCAGAGCATTTTATACCCATTAGCTTGCTATTACCCATGCTGCGTTAGATGAGGATTCTGGAATTACTCCAATCCAGACCAAGAAATTTCAAACTGTGGATATTGGGATTCTTGTCAACCTCAAGGCAAATGAGCAAAGTCTCTGACCATTATTCTGCCTTAGAATCCTCTAGTATACCACTGGGACATAAGCCAGTGGAAGCTCATCACTGTCCCTGTGTCGAACCCACAGCGTTCACGAGGAGTATCAAGTCCACCCCACACTGACTTCTCACTCAGTTCAAATGCAGAGCAGTGAATCTGTCACTTACCATAAATTAATTCAAACTCTCAAGACATTTTAAGAATACAAATACTAATTTTTTTGATATTTTCTTCTGTTTTAGCATTTTTCAAATTCATATTTTTATAGTACATCAAACCTAATCTCCGTGTCGAGGAAGAGAGGCAGCTGAAGGGGAGTCTGGTTTGAGGGACGGTGGTGCAGTAAGACATCTCTGAGGCATGCAGAGAGAGCAGGAGGAACATGGTCTCATGTTGAAATTCACGTTCACTCACATTCAAAGGGCCATGAATTTGACAGTGAATGCAACCAGGTACTTGCTAACTGTCTTCACTGATCTGCACGAGGTTGGAATGAAGCCTTAGGTACCAGTGCACACTTTGGGATTTACCTGCATTTGCATCTGTCCATGAGGAGTCTGCACATTGTCTAGAACACCAACATACCGTGAGTGGGTAGTGGTCCATAGCTAATGCATGATTTGAATCCCAAACTCAAAGACAACCAGGAAGCCGGCACTAGACCCTAGAAAGACAAGAACTGTGAAGCTGTGTCTTCCACCTGAGAACATTCAAACCGAAAGTTTTCAAAGTATCTTTCTAGCCTACAGACCCATGGCTCCTGGTTTTCTGTGACTGGTGCTGAGCCTCCTACTATCTGAAGAAATATGGTGGCGGACAGCTTGTAGTTTGGCTTTGTAGTTTCGAGGCCCTCACACCAGTTTTCATTGACCCTGCGCCTAGCTCATGCACCAGGCTCTTCGTTGACTTTGACTTTGCCTCTCTTCTTCACAGATTCTCAGTCCTTTAGGGCAACAGTATAAAGTATCAAATGAGAACTCCTAAGATTGGAAATTTTCATAATCCTTCCAGAATCTTTTTGTTTTTGCTCAAATTCTTCCCTGACTCCTTAGAATGAATTTCTCTTAAGAAAATAGTTCTACTAAAGCCCTCATGTATTGGCTACTCTGACTTGGGTAAATTCATTGCTGCATGTACAAAATCATACTTAAAACCTCCTACAACGGGGAATCCAGTGTGGAGTTTAAACTTAGGCAAAACTGGCCCAGGCAAAGCACAAATGCTGGTCCATTGGCTATTTCATCACTAAATAGAAGTTCTGTAGCCACCACATCTAGTAAGAGCCGAACTCATTGCTGCAATGGGGAGTTGTTGTATAACAAGCTCAAATCAGTCCAGGCATGTCGTCTTTACCTGGGAAGTTATTTGTGTAAAAGTGAGCAAGTACAGAGTGACATGAGACATACAGAGCACTGGGTGCCATTGAAATAAACATCTGTCAGTCATTGGCAAAAGTTTTTAAAAACAAGCTGCCTTTTACATGTCTCAGTATAATAAAGATCACATCACAGCCAACTTATTATCAAAGCTCAAAAACAAATAAATGTACAGTACTTTTGCCAAGGCCTTTTCTTGGGTTTTATTATTGCTGACAATAGAGCCAGTGTTATGAGAGGCATGCTAGTTGGGCAATCCACACATGACATGCTTTGTTCTCTGCCTGAACCTGCTCTGGCATGACTTTAGGACTAATACTATTTATTTTTGGTGTTAATATTAAACACTATTTGGCAGAAGTATGTGAATTCTGCAATCTTTAGTCACTCCCTGAAATGCTTGCAGATTCTTCCAGAATGATAAGAAACAAAGCTCTAACATTTCTGGACAAAGATTAAAAGACCCAAATGACACATGGTTGACCTTGGTGGTTTCTATTGTTGAGAAAAGTGGCTGGAGATAATTGAGACACACAGGCCTTGCTTAGAGATGGGTAGGTGAACAAATAGAGGCCCTGAGGTGATGGCTCAGGAAATGCTTGTGGTGCATCTAAATCCCTCATCAAATACTATGCTGGAAACCTCCATGGCTGGGGCTCTGCACTTGCTCCCTGAGACCACGTGAAGACACAAGAGACAAAGACCTTTCCTGAATGGGTCACATCAGAGACGAATGAGACTCAGATGTGTAGGGGACTGATACAATGCCATCCAGCTTGTGCAGAGTCTAATCCAGTCTCAGAGATGTGGTCTTCAGTATCTCTTTGCTTTATGCTTGTGTCCTTCATCTCTAGCAGCTCTTTAGCCAAAGTTGGCAGTCATCAGCAGATTGAGTTGATATCTAGCCCGGACTGAGTTTAAGGGTTCCAGTATCAGTTTTCCCAGGGACCCAATTTCCTATTCTTCTGCTAATGTTCAACATTTGCATGTAGTTTCTATGTGTCAGATAATGAATCTTAGATTGTTGTGGCCTTATTCAAATATATGTCATTTAGTGGATAAAATTGCTTTCCAAATACATTTGGTTTTAAACACTTCTCCAAAGAGTGAAATTAATGATCTCTCTATAGCAAAACCTTCCTGCCTCATAGCTAATTCTTCACCCACACAGCACCATTATTATCCCATTTGGAGTTGAGTAACTACTGCTGTATTGTGACAACTGAGATCTGGAAAGAGGGGGCATAGCATTGCATAGGACCCTGGAAAGAATTCTAGCAAAGGAAGGCCCAGAGAGTGTGTCACTGACAAGGGCTGGCTTCCAAGCCTGCGGCTCCATTTCAGGCCTGGGCCGTGTCATAGAGGCAGTCTTGACATGGGCAGAAATCTGATCCAGGATTACAGCTTAGCTGATTAACAGCTCTGTCCCCAAGATCTTGGGAAAGTGACTTCAAAGAAACATTGTATATTCCTAATACTTCTAGCTGGAAAGGAGGGTCCTCCATCCAACAGGGCAGGAATCTAGGAGTGGTTCCCAATAACCAACAGACAGATGGTTCAAAGGGGCCTCAGGGCCAGAGGCCAGGAGAGTCTGGCTGCTGTCAGTGCTGAGCCTGCCGGCCCTGTGTTCAGACCTGTGAAGGAGGCTCCAAGATCATCTCTGCTGGAAGCTGTAAATCTGGAGTTGAGGGGTGCTAGTCCCTTAGGAAATGACTCTACTTCCCCTAGCACATTCCCCCGCAGAAGTCAGTCAGGACCGGAAGTTGGCAGAAAGCAACTGAGGATAAAAGCAGTGGTGGCACATTTGGGGAGAAGGTCTCTGATAGTATAACAGTATGTCTGCGGGTGCAGACAGACAGAGCGCCGAAGACAGTGGTCCAGTTTGACCTTTGACAAAAGGTTTCTCCACCTCTGGTTCATGTTACAACATGGCAAGATTAGAGAAGGGTTCCTAAGGAACAGCAGGACGGGAGAGCAGGACATGAGACACAGCCGTCACAGACAGGAAACTCAAGAACCCGATGGAACAAAGCCTGCGTCCCCACAGCTTTGGGTTTGTCAGTGAGAGGTTTCGAAAGAGGGTTAGAGGGAAGAAGACTCACCCTAATGTGAGGGAAGAAAGAGCAATCCAGGTGGGCCCCAGAATTCCCCTCGCTTTGATCCTGGTCCACTGAGAGGTGAGCAAGCAGCCCGCTCTCCAATAGCCACACCCATAAGCTCTCCCTCCACCTGCCTTCCACACCTTGGTGAACTAGCCTCTCAAACGATGAACCCAAATCAATCCTTCCTCCTTGCTTCTTGTCAGGTATTTGCTCGCCATGACTGGAGAAGGAACTAGTAGATCAGCTTTGTTATTTTGTCCTGAGTCATCACACGGAATCTGCTAATATCTCCTGACTTCCCACCTATAACCTTTCTAATCCCTTCATTGGATTCACCTTCATTTAAAATTATAAAATAAACGCAGTGCTATTTAATATTTTGAGTTGGTGGCATCATCAGGAGTCATGGTGTAAATGTCATATGGGATAAATGTCTGGGAAGGCCGTCTCCCCCTTTCCCTTCCCGTTTCAGGTAATGATCAGCCAACCTTTCTGCTGGGCACTCAGGGAAACAAGCATCTGCGTGTTTCCTCTTCCTTTGAAAGGAAGTTCACTGTCAATTGTTTCCGAATGAGACTGACATTGCTTCAAACAATCAAAGCCACGATGAACATGATTTTGAGACAAAGATGTCATTAAACCATAAGGCCAGAATGTAAAATAATATGTCCAAATTATGTTTTCTGTAAGAAAAGAAAAAAAAGCATTTAAGAAGATTTTAATACACTGGCAGAGGAAGTATGCTTTACCAGTGTTAGAATTCCTAGCCACTCCCCAGCATCATGACCACACATGTCCTGGCAAGATGCTTAGTCATCCCAGGGCCTTACATCCTATGTAATCTGTGCACTGCGTGATCACGTAATCTATGCGCATGTGTAGCATAGCTACATAAGCCCTTGTGCACACGTGTGTGGGGGCAAACCTATAAAAGCGGGTTCCACTTACCCCTCCCCTCTCTTCCTGCACCATCATTCCCCATAGGCCTAGGCACATCCCTTCTGTTCCCTTCCCTTAATAAACTCTTATAGTGGGTTTTGTTGTATCTGGTGGCTTTTCTCATACAGTAAACAGCGCTGCTTAATGAATAACAACCAGTGTACTCCTTGTCTCTGTGTATTCTTTGGGAGTCCAAGAGGATTGAGTGGAAACAAGGAAACACAGATCCTTGCTCAAAAGGACTCTCAAGTATACCACGAATGTTAGACCAGGGCTTTGGAAACCAAAGGAACCCCAAGCAAGTAGTAGTGGCCAGCAAGTGATAGTCTGAGCATTGAAATGAGGGAGGGTAATTAAAAATACTTATTCTGTAAATGTTGCATGTAGTTCTCCTAAAAAGAGACCTTATAGTTTATGGACAACTGAGACAGGGAGTTTGTGAACAGTGCAGGCTTTTGGAGTGGTTTCCCACATGGCATTCCCTTTACAAATTCGCTCTGGCTTAAACCTCAACATCTCCTTGAGTGTTCTTAAAACACTCAAGACAATCCTTGGAGGTGTTGGACCGAATTCCAGTGCAGCCGTCCCACTACTTTCAACCTGTATTCCTGGTTTCCAGTCTCCCAGTAGGCAAGGGAGGTTTTTATTTGCGTTGATCGGGACAATGTGTGTGTGCGCTTTGAAATTTCCATACCTCTGTTTCAGCTTGGGAACTGGGACACAAAGCATCTGGAAGTACCTGCATGCACAGAAATCAGGCTTCTGGCTGGAAATGAAGAAAAACTTCCAATAAAGATCAGAGGGTGAATGGGGTGATGCTGAGGCTTAGCAGGTCTTCTAATTACCCACTTGGGGAAGCAGAGGGGCTGGGCAAGAGGAGGGGTGGGGGAGGGGCAGAGATGTGCCAAGAAGGAGAAGGAAATAAAAAGCAAACTCTCCCAACATGGGAGAGAACATCTCTGAGGCCAGCCTGTGAAAGGGAAACCTACAGCCATCGCTGCAGTTGCTCAACTTCAGCTGTGCGACTTAGTTATTAATATGCAGTGTTTCTGCGACTATTTTTTAGTCATGATGTCATAGTTCCAGGGTTTTACTGATCACCAATGACACAGTTGCCGGGGCACTGAGGTCTATGGTCCTGACGTTGGAGTAGAAAATGTCCAGTGCACAATGGGAAGGGAGCAGTGTCACAGTAAGGTCAAGGTACTTGGTTTGAACATTTTTGATGTAGCATATCAAGACCTTCTAAGTCCTGGAAACGTATTGAAGAACTCCTTCTGCTATTGTTTTACAAATTCATGTGAACACAGGAGACTTCTGAGCTGCACTCTTGGAGAAAGAGAATCAACCCCCAGACATTGCAACAATCACAACCTTCTTCCTGGGCCACTCAAAAGTTAGACATTCACTGAGGCGCTCTAGGCAAAGGACAGCAGCTTGAGGAATGAGCCGGCAGGCCTCTCTATTCCCCTGCAGGGTCTCTAATCACAGTCGGCCCCAAACTCCCCTCTCAGCGTGATGGATGTGCCTTTGTGGAGGGATGCTCAGCCAGATACAGATGTCTGCCCCTGCAAAGGTGGCATACATTTGTGATCTGAGGCTCAAAGTAGAGCCGCCAAGGCAGAAGTGATGGATGGGACGCTGAGCCTGTGAAGACTCCTGGTCGCCCGTGGAGAGAGGGACCTGGGCTGTGTAAACCCAGGGCCATGCTATGGATGTGTGCTTAATTGTGACTCTTCTTTTCCTTCATCCGAAATCCAGGTTCTGCTTTCAACTTATCATCTCTTCACCTTATTTCATCTTTGGCTTTGGTTGATCTAATTAGGAGCTTGATCGAGGCCAGATGCTCCTACTCTTTGGTAGGCAAGCGATTCAGACTCAGCCCTCCGCACACAGCCAAATGGGACTTCTTAAGTTAATACAGATTTGGAGCAGTAAGTGAAGTTACGAAAAAAATCACACACTCTAAGAAAAATAGATACCCCTGTTCTTGCTTGAGAAGAGCCAGGAGCCTGCCTCTTCCTGTTTTATGAATCCCAGCACTGGGGAATGTGCATGTATTTCATTATATTGGATGTTCTGTGACTTCGTCAAGCAGAGACGGGCAGAGTAAGAGTTATAGATTGAGAGAGGCACATAGAGAAATGGGATGCCGTGTTTTAACTATGGCTCTACTCAAGGGAGTTCTCTGAAGACAAACTCCAAATATGGAGGTTCCTAATGCCTCGAGAAATTCCTCCCTTCAGATGTGTGTGAAGGTAACAGGAGGCCCATGTGGTGTGCTGGGTGTGATGTGCACTTGTAGTTACAATGGTTTTTAAACCCCCAGTCTGGTCATTGCACCGCCAGCTAAACCCACTGTTAAGGCTCATAAAAATACAGAGTGAAAAGCCTCTGGTAACGAGCGAAGCAGACTCGATAAGAATAACACTGCTCATTCCTCCAAGTTCACACAACTCGCAGGGAAGAACTATAGATGAGTCACAGGTGTGTAAAACATGTGATTAAAAGCAGTCAGATGCAATTCTGAAACGTAGTGAAGTCAAACCTCAGAAAAACCTTACAAATGGTAAAAGTAATTTGATTGGATGTGTAACTTCAAGACAAAAGTCATTTTATTGTTTAAGAACATCAGATTAGAATGATCATAGCTCTCGTTAAAATTGAAACTTGGAAACACAGGTCTTTTTTTTTTTTAAAGATTTATTTATTTATTATGTATACAGAAGAGGGCGCCAGATCTCATTACAGACGGTTGTGAGCTACCATGTGGGTGCTGGGAATTGAACTCAGGACCTCTGGAAGAGCAGTCAGAGTTCTTAACCTCTGAGCTATCTCTCCAGCTCCTGAAACACAGGTCTTTGATCGACATGTAGACTCTACTTCCTGAGGGGCTAAGGGGTTTTGCAGAATTTGGTTTACACTTGTCTCTGGTAACTACTTACAAATGGTTTGTGAGTTTAATTTCTGTGTACACAGTTTCTAAATATTTTCATATACTTCATATACTTCATTTTTGTTCCCACGATTGTCTATCATACTCTTCAACAAGGATGCTTCAGAGTTAGGTGAGGAGATCATTTATTGGCAGACAATCTAAGAAGTGTCAATAAACTCTGTAACCAAATATAGGATGTTTAATGCCATATTCATTACCAAAGTTAGGGCTAGTGAGATGACTCAGTAGCTAAGGAGCTTGCCGCCAAGCTGGATGATCGAAGTTCAATCCCTGAGACTCACCTGCTGGAAGGAGAGGACCGATTTCTACAAATTTTCCTCTGACTTCCATACATGTGCTGTGCTATGTAGCTACACACACACACACACACACACACACACACACACACACACACACACACACAATGTAAAAAATTTAAGGTCAGAATTAATGAAAACATTCGTGATAAAAACAATGACCTGTTTTAAGTAAAGTTGGGGATCCTGTGGGCTTCCTCAGACATCCCGAGAGATGGTGTAGGCTGTTTCACAGGAAGGTGAGAGGAAGGACAATGGACTGTGCACTTCTAAAAGCTAGGGGGAGGATTTTAGATATTTTAACCATAAAAACCAAGGAATGTTGGAGGTGAGAAGAATGCTTGATTGGCTTTTAATATCATGCAATGTGTACATGTATCAAAATGTCACACTGCATCCTCTAGGTGTGTAAAATGTTTGTGATTTTGATGCATACATTTTAAATAAATGTAATATAGGAAGAAAATAATTGAGAGGAACTCATGAATCTGGAGTGAATTGCTTAATGAGCATATTGCACATATGTGTGCATTCCCCAATTCTCCACTTATAGACGAGGGACTATAATGGTTTTCCGTGTTTAGATGGGGACACTGGGGAGGGTGGTAATGACTGTGACAGGTGCCTTGCTGATTGTCAACACTTGCTGTCACTTTTATAACGCATCTCATAACTTCTGCTCATTAAACACTCAAAATCTACATATGTTCATGGATATGACTCGGTTCCTATAATTGGTCTTAAAGGAAAAAAATGGATCCACTGTTCCTGAAAGCCCCAGACCTCTTCTCTCACAGAATAAGGAAACTGAAAGTAATTTTAAAAAATATTAAAATGTATTTTAAGGAAAGGACATTCCTGAAGTTCACTTTAGTGGTATTATTTCCTAGTTTGTGTTCTGCAACCACCAATAAAGGTTTTAAGGGAACTAAGAGACCAGAGAAAAGCCCAAAGGAAACATGCCACTCTCATGTGGTCCCCACCCTGACAGATGCAGAGGACTACTCAGGCTGTGGCTGTGGCATGGTGGGTGCTCTCTAGCTCAGTGCCTTCAAGGTGTTCTTCAGTCATGATCACTCTCAGACCTACTGGAACTAGAGTATCATTCATTCAGCCCAGAGAGACACAGATCTGGAAATAGATGACTTTCCTAAAAGTTTCCTTCAGAACTAGGGCATCTGGGAAATGTCAGTCCACTCAAAGAGCTCACCACGCTCAGAAATGGCTGTACCATTTCTCATCTGATGACAATGCCGTGAGGCTCAGAAGGCTTTGACTAACAGCTTTCAGAGACTTCAGATTTACAGACATTTACAAGCGACCCATGGAGTCATAAGCAAGGCAAATTATTCAGGTAACAGGAGGGTATTAAGGAAGGGCCCGGGTGAGGTTAAAAATCGAAACAAAATCATCACAACTTCTGAAGTACAGTCAGCCTTGGCTGCCCACTGATAACCACAGGCCATGTGCCTTCTTCCTGTGTTTCTCAGGTCTGTGGCTGGTCCCTGGCTTTGTCTGAAGCCTAGGGAATGAGGTCCGAAAACCCTTGTTCAGACAAAGGATCAGTTTTCAAATACTGAATATGATAGAAACATTAGGAGCACCTGCAGCCATAAGCAGTACTTAGGAGACAGAAAGGAGCTGAAGTGGGTTAGAATCTTGCGGGTGGGGGGTAGGAAGGAGGGGGCATTCTTTCTCAGACTCCTGTTATGGCCGGGAGGTAACTGAGCAGCATGCCTTAGCTGGGTGAACCTACCGTACCTCCTGATAGGGAAGCTAATAACCCTGTGGCTGTATTTTTAAGGGGTTGCAGATAGCTCTTGGTGATTATGAAATGTACATATTGGGGTTGACAGGTAGAACTTTAGCGCCTGCCGGGAAATCAGCACCTGGCCCAGACTACTTCTATGGGCTAGCCGGGAATCTCAGGTGCATAGCGAGTTTTGACATTAGGGTTTCAGAATTCAAATTGCACTATTTCCTGTATGTCTGACCTTAAGCCAATGGTTTGCAACTCCCTGAATATTTTTGCCTTCATTAAAAAACAAACTCGTAAGGTTTTGTTTGAGTATAACCAGAGAAGCATAAAATTAGGTTTGGAGTTGCATAATACATTCTTTTGTTGCTATTAGGTAGCCTCATTGGGTTGAATGAGTTGAAGTTCCTTAAAGGAGACCATGTATTTCATTTGTTTTATCACCATGGTACAAACAACCGTTGCTATGGAAACAGAAGCACTGACATAAAGCCTCTAATAAGTGAAAGCTAAGAAGGAAGGGATTGCTTCACACATTGACATTGAAAATGTTTTCTTTTACTTTGAAAGCAAAAAAAAATTTCAAATTCACGAAAAAAGTTTTTTTTTCACTTATCATATTAGGAATTTTAAAGATGTAACCGTATATGGATGGGTCCATGATCAATTATGAATCTTATTTTTACATTGCCAAGGTCTAAAAACGAATATCCAACAACTTAAAATTTCTTTACTTTTCTTCTCTGTAGATAATAATGTAATTTCAGTGAAAATCTGTTTACCACACTTTCAACCCTTGATTAAAATGATCTAAAATATAAAAAAATACTTAATTTAGGGTGGAGTATGGTGGCTGGTGGTGCATGCCTTCAATCCTAGCCCTGGGGAGGCTGAGTTTAGGCTAGCCTCACTGACATAGTGAGATCCTGTCTCAAACAAAAACAAAAACACAGGGTCAAAGGGAGAAATGGGAACCTACACTATCTTCAGTGTCAACAGGGTAAACTGCCATATGTGGAATCTTTTCAATTATGGAAACTTAGGATGATTTATGCACCAATTTATCCGATTTTTATAATTCTATAGGGGATACAACCCCAGTGATTCTAAGTACATAAATTGGCCTGTGAAGAAACACAGCAAAGTATTTCCTATTGTTCTTCCTGCCTGACAAAACCACACAGGACATATCTCTTTCTTGTGATTATAAAAATAAGAAGGAAAAAAAAGAAAAGAAAAAGGGGAAACAGAAACCCAAGTCCCCCAAATTCTGTCTCATAAGACAGAAATGACGTGGTTTTATACAAGACTTTTGAGAAGCAGGTTAAAATATTGCTATTTTACCTACCTTCCTGAAATACTGGCAACCAATCTCCTACTGCTTTCAAATGCATGTTAGAATTATGAAAATATAGCTAGAATTTCATCAAATCCAGTTTTAAAGTCTCACCGTATTTCATTGGTGATCAGAACCCTCCTCCCAGCAGCTGTGACACACAAGGACGGGTTCTGTTCAGAGGGTGTGACAGACCAGTGGTGTGGGGCATGTCTCTCCAGGCACTCAATAGAGCAGGTATGAGGAGAAGGGAAGACTCCTTTGCAAGTTCCTCTAAAGATCAAACAGAGGAGACAGTCTCAGCATTAATTAGTTGTCCTTTTGTAAACTTTCCCATTTCGAAGTTTGGTTTGCTTCTATGATATTTCCCATAGAAGACACTGTTCTCATTCCAGTTGGTCTGTTGGGCTTTGTGGAGGAGCTCAGTCCAGAACAACGGTCTCCCACAGAATTCAGTAAGTATCTCCACCATCTAAGGATGCAATGCTCCAATACAGCCCTGAAATCTTTTCAGAGAAATCTCCGGTTAAGGTCCAGCCAACTCAAATGCCCAACAGAAATTCTGCTCTTAACTGATGTTCTCTGTATCTTGCATACAAACTGCTTTGGTAGCAACAGCCATCCAATCTCATTGAAGTTGTAAACCCCGAGCCTCTCACTTACCCAACAGATATGTAGTGTGTCTTTTGTTGGTGATGAGAAGTTGGGAGAAAGCAGTCCAACACACTGACAAGAAGGGCTGTTGTAAATATGCATGAGGTCATCCAGCACTTGCTACCTGAAATCCTTGATAACTACTCTGTCCCCTCCGTCTCTCTCCATTACAGACTCCAAGTCTCCTCCAGAGCTTGCTACATCATGCTTGTGTATGATGTCAAGATCTAGCTGGGCTTTAAAGTTCACACAATAGTCTCCCAAACTTACTTTGAATTAAGCCTTTGACATGTGGTATTCTTTAAGACAGATATTCTAAGTTTATATTGCATACATAGAATTAGTTTAAAGATCTAGAGTGGGATTTGCTAACATCCAAATTTATGTGTTGATACTTATTTTTAGTAGCTGTTAAACCTACCCCATGGTTTGAATCTAATTTAGCCTTTTTCTGCATAAAGACGTGCCAGGTGCTACGGGACGAGTTGTGGGAGCAGGAGCCAAATTTTATACTTTTTTTTTTTGGCAGTTTTCTTTACCTCCTGTATGATTAGTTGGATCTTAGCAAGGTAAAGACATCCATGTACTCATCACTGAACGCTTGTTGAATACCTACTAGGTGGTGTTCTAGGTGCCAGGGCACAGTGGGTCTGTGTGCATTTTTATGAGAGGGGACTGATAAAAAGATTAGAAATTTGGTCAGTATTTCTTTGAGCTATGCTGAGACTTTAGTGTGGTATGAGCCAGTGACTGGTTGCCATAGACAGTAAGTGACTCTTAGGTGAGGGGGTAGACATGCGCATTAGTTGTTTTTCTGTTGCTGAGAAGAAGAAGAAAATGACAAGGGCAATTTATAGAAGAGTTCTGGTGCTTCTGCTTCTGGGGTGTAAGATGGGAAGCATGGCGGCGGGTGGCAGGCATTGCGGCTGCAGGAAGCTGGGAGCTCACATCCTCAAATGCAAAGAGTGCATAGAGGGAGGGAACTGCAAGTGGCATATGTAAAGCTTTTCTCTCAAAGCCTGTCCCCAGTGACAGACTTCCTCCAGCAAGGCTGCGCCACCTACACCTCCTCAAACAGGGCCACCAACTGGGGACCAAGTGTTCCAGTGCCCAAGGCTGTGGGGGACAGTTTTCATGCACACCAGCACAGTATGGTTAAATAGAATGGTAGGAAGGGGCCACCATATGTGGATCTTTGTGAAGAGTGTATAAGAAAGAGGGGTGTCCTAGTTAGGGTTACTATTGAGGTGGTGAAACGCCATGACCAAAAGCATCTTGGGAAGGAAAGGATTGAATTTCCTTGTGCTTCTTCAGCACTGCTGATCATGGAAGGCAGTCAGGACAGGAACTCAGGCAGGTCAGGAACCTGGAGGCAGGAGCTGGTGCAGGGGCCATGGAGGGGTCTCATGGATTGTTCAGTCTGCTTTCTTATAGGACCCAGGATCACCAGCCTAGGGATGGCCATGCCCACAATGACTTGGGCCCTACCCTATCAATTACTAACTAAGAAAGTGCCTTACAGCTGGTGCTTATGGAGGCATTTCCTCAATTGAGGTTCCCTCCTTTCAGATGACTCTAGCTTGTTAGCTGTTGGCTGTGGATTATCCAGCTGAGAATTCTCCCAGTCCTGCAGCCTTCATTTATTATGTGACATAAGGCACACATAGGCAGGACCTCAGACACTGGCAACCTTCCATGTTTTTTTTTTCTATGCTTGTTTCAAACATGAGGAAAAATAACAATATTCAATATGTACATTAAAGCATTTGGATATCATACTGCAAACACTATTCATATATAGAAAAATCTCACTTAAATTTCTAGAGCAGTTTTTAATTATATTCTACACATTTCAGAATGTTTTTCTTTTCTCTAAAAAACACCCTGTTTTGTCTACTTTCTGATACATGGGTTTCATACAAACAATGACCAAAATTACGGCGGTAAATAATGCTTACTTATTTTGATGGATGTTGACTTACTACTTAGTTTATTTGTAATGAGTTATATGTAATGTCAAAAGTCTTTGCAAGCTGCTCTGATGTTAGATATGTCAAGATTCATCTTATATTGTAATTACAAAAATAATTTTTAGAAACTTATAGTTTAATACCTTATAAATAGTCCTCTTTTATACATTTGATGAAAGCATATTAGATCTGTAAGAATCACAGGGAGTATGTGAAAACATCACACATTTTGTTACAAATTTAGACGCAGAGAGGAAAATAAGCATATTTACATCTATTCAATTGCACTCACCAGCATTGGAAGACTGATGGAATTCAACGCACACTTTTTCTGACACATCCATATGCCTACACACACACAATTTGTTTTACAAACATGTTAGTGTTGGCATGTGACTTGCTTTTTGCACTTAAGAATTTATCCTGAAAATATCGCATGTATCTGCTGTCCTTTTTCAAGGCTGTATGGTCAAATACTATAACTTAGTACTTATTTCATCAATCATTTAAATAATTTCCTCATTAGTTATTTGCCTTCATGAATAACATTGCTTGGACATGTGTAAGACTATGTGTGTGCATATGTGCCAACAAGATAGAGTACTTCTTCACAATCATTGCCAAAGAAACTGTGCCACAGATAGTGACAGCAGCATTGAATATCTTCATACAGGCTAGATATCAACAACCATTTTGTTTGTTTTGGAAATGTGGCAAAAAAAAAAACCCTAGCATTGAATTGTTTAAATTTGTTAATCTATGTCTGTTTAATTATAAACAACATCCTAATACCTCATTCTTATATGAATTTGTGGGTTCATTGCTGACTGAGTCCTTGTATAGTCTCACGGGCTTGACCTGACAGGGATGGTGAGGAAATGAAGAGAAGACAGACACACAGACATACACGTACATAGAAAAGCTGGGAGCAGGTGGTCTGGGCTCCATGGAAACTCACGGTGTTTATTGGAAAGAGTTGAACAGGGAGGCAGGATTATTACATACACATAAACCAAGAGACAAGGTGAATGGTGTGCAGGTAAACAGAAGCAGGTTTAGTTAAGTTTGCTTGAAGTAGTCTCTGTACAGGAGCAGTCTTCAGGCCAGAAACATCTGGCCGGGGAGCTATAGTGGACATTTTCTTTGCACACTACCGACATCTGCACACAGACCCCTGAGGAAGGCTTTGCATCCCTCTGAGCTTCACCTAGGGGATAAAGCTTTGCTACACCCACGGGGATAACACTGTGTCAAACACACACTCACTCAGGACTCCTCTCCCTCAGGGCTTCCTCAGCTTGTCACAGTTCACATTACATTTCCTTGTTTCTATTGAGCTATCTTTCTCATTGGCTTGTAGTGGTTGTTTTTATACTATGGCTATAACCCATATGACCATTCAACGTTGTCCAGAGTGTCTCTTGTGTTTTAATATTCTTCATAGTACTTTCTCCCAACTTTTACCTTTTATGCCGACAGATCTTTCCCTTAAAGTCTTCTGAATTTTAAATTTCCTTCATGAGCATATTCTCCCACGGCTGCTTCTGTGATATTTATAAAATCAAATGGATCACGTTCCACTTTCAGTATTCAAATCAAAGGCCCCGGGAGCTACACACACTATGGCTTTATTCTGTCCTGGCAGCAGTGCCCCTCCACACAGCTATGGTATCCCAGGCTGACACCACAAAGGAATGGCCATTGAAGATGCTTTCCGGTCAGGGCTTCCATTGCTAGATCCCCCGTGTGGCTTTCAGTTGATCTGACAGGGTAGTGTTCAGCAGGCCACATCTCATGGGAAGGCAGACCAAACTGACTGGTTAGAGTCACAGGCAGTGAGGACTGGGAAATACGGACAGGGGTTTTCCAGGTCAAGGATGGACTCTCTTTCACATTGGATCCAGAGATCATTGCTATCGTGCACAGTGCTCTTTATTCTGCCTAAATGTGTACAAGAGTGTTAATTTCAGAGTCAAATCATACAGTGATGATGTAACAACTGACTTTATGCAAGAGGACAGATCTGGCCCTATTCTAAAGAGTTTGAAGAGAGAAATCATAGTTCTAGCCTCAGCACATCTATAGTCACATCCATCAGGAGTGTAAGAACTACCACTGCTAGTTTAGCTGGATGGGAGTAGCCTTGTAAACTGTAGGGGTTTTTTGGTGAAATTTTCTCCCTGCTGATTCATAGGTGCCATTAAATAATGCCAACCAAATACTTTATTTTTGTTCTTGTATGCGTTTCTTGACCCTTGGTGATTGTTCAGAACCATATCTATTTTTTGCAAGCTTGCCAAGCTGCAGAGTCTAGAGTCGGCTTTGAGGTTCGTGTGTCTGCCCTTCTGCAGCTGTCAAAGGCTGCCCCCTCATTGCTAGTCTGGGGCATCTGTTTGGTGTGTGTGGTTCTTCAACCCTTGTTGTCAGAAGATCTCCAAATCATTTCTATCAATATAACCTTCAGCTGCTCTTGTGGAAAGTGGTTTGGGATTAGAAGGCTTTGAGGTCTTCCTTTGTTATTTGGAACTCACTTGCTCTAAAACAGATAGGATTCAAGAGCCATCTGCAGCCTGTTTAACATTCTACCTCTGACTGTTACAGTATACCATGTGCAGATGGGACAAAGTTGCCCTTTCTTATGTTTTCTTCCATATACATATGCATATCTGTGTAGGTATGTGTGTGCAAGTATATATAGCTGCGTAGATATCGCTGCAAATATACAAACCGCCTTTGTAGTCATATCCACTTCTACTGAGTAGATGTTAATCTGAGTAGTCTAAAAAGATTATGAATCTTCCAGGTTTTCCAAATGTTGTGTTACCATTATAGCAATGATTATTAGCATATTAACTGGGAAGTAACACAGAGGCTGTCAAAAGACAGACATCTGCCAGGTATACCTTTACTTCCAGCATTCACTGGGTGACAGAGTTAGGTGGATCTCTGAGTTCAAGGTCATCCTGGTCTACACAGTAAGTTCCAGGACAGCCAGGGATATATGGTGAGACACTGTCTCAAGGGGGAAAAAAGACAGACATTTTAGTTCAGTAAGGCACAATGAGAGACTAAGATTCAACACCTAATTTAAAATAATTTTAACAATGTTTTAACATACATAAAGCATTGTACTCACTATGAATCTGTCTTATTTTATTTAACAATAACTCCATTAGTTTCTATCTTTTTTTTTTTTTTTTGGTTTTTCGAGACAGGGTTTCTCTGTGTAGCTTTGCGCCTTTCCTGGAACTCGCTTTGGAGACCAGGCTGGCCTCGAACTCACAGAGATCTGCCTGGCTCTGCCTCCCGAGTGCTGGGATTAAAGGCGTGCGCCACCACCGCCCGGCTGTTTCTATCTATTTTACAAAGAGAAATATAAGGTTCAGACAGCTAAAGCTGTGGAACCAAGTAAGTGAGAAGCCACCTGACTCTACAGCCTTGGTCCACAGCTGCTATCTTCATGATGGAAATAAGAGAGAGTTCACAGCACAGTGTCCAGTGTCCACCATTGTGCTTTGTGAACATTGGAAATCTGAAAGTCCAAGGAAGAGTGAAATGGGCAAGAGGTTACAACACAGAGAATCTTGATGCGGTTTCTGACGCCAGGCATGTAAGTCAGGAGGGGTCTCAACAGCAGAAAATATGCTTGGGAAGATACAGGAAGCAGGAGTCTGGGCAGCGAGATGAAGGAGTAGAAACACGGGCAAAGGATGCTCACACCAGAATCTCCATGGAGAATCTAGCAGGCACTTGGGAGGACAGCAGCAGATCCTGTGAGATCTATGGCTGACTTCAGCTGTTTGCATTGCTGTTCATGGCCAAGGGCCAGTCCTTGTTTGGATACAAGGAAAACATTGTGGTTTACCAGGTAAACAGTCAGAACTGGGACTCTGCTGGTGAGAGCAGGTGGGCGTGAAAAGTTGATACAGAGAGCAGCAGGGAAGAGCCCAGTTCCCATCTTAGGGACAACACACGGGTTTGTTTAGCAGTAGAGTTTACAGTCTTTTTGCCTTAGTATTACAGTTTGCTACTCTTTCTACAAACAAGGAAGCCTGGACTCAAAGAGATTACGCCACCTCTTTCCCAAAGCACACAGCTACCAATGGTGTTGAGATGCAAAAACCAAGATTTTGGAATTAATTTTCCCATTGTTTCATCCTATGGGAATTTTTTCTAATTTATCCTTTTAGGATTTCAGACATATGTACTGTATTTACATCATCCTTCCCTCTCTCTTCAATATTTCCTTTGCCTCCCTCCCACACACTTCCTCTCAAATTCATGACAATATTCTTTAATTATTATTGTTATACACAGGAATGTGTGTGTGTGTGTGTGTGTGTGTGTGTGTGTGTGTGTGTGTGTGTGTGTGTATAAAATCTGTCCATTTAGTGTTGCTAATATATATATTTTTTAGGGTTGACTAGGTGTGTTGGATAGCCAGTTAGAGGGCTCATCCCTGGGTAAGACTGATTCTCCCTCTCTCAGAAGCTAATAATTGCCTATAGCTCTTCATCTAGGGATGGAGCCTTGTGCGATTTACCCCGTCAGAGCTGATGTACCGTCTGGTGTTGTCATTGTTTAGGTCTTATCCTCCTACCCAAGGTAAGCATGGATCTCATCTTTCTTCAAGAAGCGTCTTCTTGCAGCAGATGGAGAGCGCCATAGAAAGCAACAACTGGTTAAAACGCAGAAAGCGACTGACCATGGTGTTCCCACCCCTCGGGGATACATCTACAATACAGTCCCTATACCTAAGGCTAAGGGAACATAGTAGAAGAGGATGAGAAAGACTGTAGGAGTCAGAGGACTAGGAGTCTTCTGTGACACTGTGTTTTCTCTATGTGACTGTGGAGGTGCTCCCATGACCTCTCAATAATATGTTTGCCTGTTGGAAAATATTTTAAGGTTGGACTTTATTATATACCTCTAAAACAATGTCTGATTCAAGATGGGGAGAACTCAAGAAAATATATTGTCTCCTTCTTCCCATGTTAAGAGAATGGATGAATCAGACAAATGGAGATTCTAAGCACCTCCACTGCAGAGATGCATGCTCTAGGTTAGAGTCTGTGGTCCTGAGTATGTGAATTGAGTGAGCCAGTTAACCCTGCTCCTTCAAAGTGAATTTGTCTGTCCTACCACAGCTCCAGATAGTCCTAACTTCCCAGTCAGAGAAGTTGCAGAGGGAGAAAAACAGTTGAGCCAATTTGTTAGGCCGTTTGGGGTGAGTAGGAGGAGAGGCCAGAATTCCTCAGCCAGAAGTCTCTCCGTGGAAACATAAAGAGAAGGGAACCAGATTCTCCCTCCACAGGAGCTCCTGGTTTTCCATGGAAAGGTGCCACATGCTGGTACATGATGGCAGCTCTTGTCACCTAGTACTGATCATCAGTCTCAAGTGTCAAATCTCTTGATTTTATCCTTTTCAGTTCTCTCACTTGAAATCCCACCTTTTCTCGTCTACTCCTTTGTCTTGAAGTTTCATGACCTTACAGTTTTCTTCACAAAATCAGAAATCAAAACCATTATCAGTAGGCCATCGGTAACAGGTCCCACTCATTTTTAATTGGGTGAAGTCCAATGGCCAATGACTTGAAGCTTGAGGAATCATGAGAAAATTAACCCTTCTTTTGTTTTACACTTACCAGGAATGTTTTGCTTTTGAAATTTCAGTAACTTTCACAGTCACTCTGGGAATTTATCATTATAAGATCATCTTTAGGATAAAAAAAAGAACATGGCCAATGGCTAATTAGGAGACCTGGGAGACCTATAAGGTAAGAGAACCCAGAATGTTGAGTCCCCAAATTGTAGTCTATAGTCAAGTTGTTCCAACTAAGCAGTATATAGGAAGGTGTCCATAAAGCATATGATTTCTTACAGTCTACAAGTCCATGCTCCATAAGCATTTAGCTGTTCCCTATGGCCACACATCCATTTCTTTGCACCCCCACATCAAAAGCCACATTGTCCCACATGCTGTCTTTCTCTTATTTCATTCTGTTATTCTGATATCCATGATTGCTTGTTACCAGTTATCAACTTTATTACCTTAAGCCTGTCTTTGTCTTTCCATGTTTACATGAACATACCCAGAACACTTCTGCACTCCAGGCTCAAACTGGTGCCCTCTGTAACACAGGAGCTCTTTGAGATGCTTACTAACAGCTCCTCAGAGAGTTCTCCAGCTCTCACTTGTACTCAGGAGAGCTGGCTGGGAACAGAAAGCATGTGATGCCTCTGCTTCTTCACCATCATAGGAAACCCTTTCTAGAGTTCATTTCAAAACAAAGCACAAAACAACAAACTTTCCAAAATTTTCAAATTCACTGCATCTTTAATTTTCCTCGAACATTTCTTCAACTATATAGTTGTATGGAAAAAAGTGGAAGCAATTATACTTTTAATTCCTTGTGCCTCCTACTCATGTGAGCTAATAAAGCTGTGTGGGAACATTGAATACAGTTTTCATGCACATAGGGATAAACATTCTCCATTTTTAACACTTCAGAGGAATGCTGTCATGTTTACTCAGAACAGTGCATTCTAATAAACCTTGCCTCATGAATTTCTTTTGTTTTTATGTAGTCATATTAAGAAAAGATCATACATAGTCTCGACCTAATACACACAATACATATTTTGTTATAAATAGTCAGGCTGATTTGAATTGATAGGACAAAGGTGAGGGTAACTGTTCTTTATTTATAACTAAAAACATTTACAAACACATTTCCTCTACAATTTCGCTTATACTCATAAACAAGGATAATTTGAAACTACTGATTTTGAGTAGAACAAAGTTCTACAGTTTTAGCCTCCTATCTATTGGGAGCACAGTTTAAGCTTCTAGAGAAGCAGCCGCCTTGTTTAACTGAGAGACATTAACAGTTGGAAAAGTCCATTTCACATGAAGCCAGTTTGCTTTTGTGTATCTGTCTTAACAATAGTTCAGAGTTCAGTCTTCCGAAAACAATGGGAGGCAGGTCTATCACTCCTTCAGCCGCTTAAACAGCTGGAGTCATGTCCACTAGGAGCCTTCTTTAGTCTTGCCTCAGTAGCTCCAGCTGTACTCAATATTCCTACATGGTTATAATTTCTAGATAACACATACTTGTTTATAGACAGCTCTTTGAAATAGGGCTGATGTGTGAGACTCTTCCAGGGGAGACATAACACAGCTACTCATCCAGGGCAGGGAATCCATGACAGACCAAAGGAACGATTGCATCAGAGTCCAACCTGGTGGTCTAGTGAGTTTTTATTGGAGCTACTCACAGGAGCATGGGTGAGGGATTACTTACAGAAGGATGAGTGAAGGGTTTCAGGAGAGTGAATGAGAAGTGACTATGAGAGAATGGGTGAGGAGTTACAAGAGGAGATAAAACTCAAAGACAGTTGCCTCACTAAAAGACCACACCAACACAGGTGATGATTCCTAAGGGCTTTGTTGCTGGGGTTCTCTGTGCAGCTTTCTGGCAGCTCAGGTAGAAGACTCTCTTCTCTGTAGTGAGGCTAGCCAGTCTCCTCTCCTAATGGCTGTTTCCTTGTGGAGGGACACTCATGAACTTTATAGGTTTCAGCAAGCTTTCTGAGATATGTGAACTTTATTTCCCAAGTCTCATGAGCCCCCTCTGCTCTTTCCTGGAGGGACAGTGCCCTAGCTTGCTCTTTG
Source organism: Peromyscus californicus insignis (assembly GCF_007827085.1). Lineage (NCBI taxonomy): Eukaryota > Metazoa > Chordata > Mammalia > Rodentia > Cricetidae > Peromyscus > Peromyscus californicus. The sequence goes on from NW_026294413.1 coordinate 64,996,147, forward strand.
TTGCTGTGATAAAACCCTGACCAAAACCAGCTTGTGGGAGGTGGGAGGTAAAAGGTTTACTTGGCATACACTGTTCTCTCACAGTGGGTCACCGAGGAAAGCTAGGGCAGGAATTCAAACAGGAACCGGGAGGCAGGAACTGAAGCACAGAACATGGAGGAACACTGCTTAATGGCTTGCTTCTCCTGGCTCAGTCAGCTGCCTTTCCTCTACAGCTCAGATCCACCTGATTAGTAGAGATGACTCTACCCACAGTGGTCTGGGCCTGCCCCATCAATGAGCAATTCGTAAAAGCACCATAGACATGAGCACAGGCCAATCTAACCTGGGCAATTCTTCAGGTAAGGTTTCCTCTTCCAAGGTGACTTGAATGTGTGTCAAGTTGACACACAAATGCATCACTCACATTAACTGTAACATCTTTTGTTTGTCCCCAAGATCTCACGATAATGTCACTGTATGAAACACAGTTCAGCTTTAAAAGTTCCGTAGTCTTTAAAAGTGTCAACACTGAAAGTTCATAGTCTCTTTAAAAATCCAAAGTCTCTTAACTGTGGGTTCTTATAAAAATCAGAAACAAGTTACATGCTTTCTTACTTCAAGAAGAAGAACCAGGAAACAGTCACAAACAGATCAAAGCAAAGCCCAAATCCAGCTATAAAAAGCCTCATGTCTGATGTCTGGAATTCACCGTTTTCTGGGCTTCAAATGGCTTGGGCAGTCCTACCTCTCCAGCTCCGCCATCCGCAACAAACATGGCTTGTGTTAGAGACTCAGGCTAGTTTCTGAGTGGGACCATCCAGTAGTCTTTCAGTTCCAACATCCTGTGGGTCTCTACTACAACGGAAGCTTCACCTTCACCAATGGCCTCTCTGCTGGGAGACTCTGACCCTGTCACCCAGTGCCAAGCCTCCTCTGCTCTCCATGACCCTTTCATGCCTTCAAAGCCAGTACCATGAAGGAGACTCTCCTACACATAGCTGAGTTCGGTTGTGCACTTGAGATGCAGGCTTGACCTCTCTGGACTAAATCTCCTGTGTGCTGACCCTGAGGAAACAGTTTCCAGAAGATTTCACTTCAGCGATGGATGCTCGTCTCTTATTTCTCAGCTCCAGCTAACCTGCATTGGTGGTTCCAGGAGAGCAAAGGCTTCACTTCCACAGATTGTTAACTCAAATACATTATGTTAAGAGTCTCAGCCAGGAGGTGGGAGGTAGTGGCGCTTGCCTTTAATCCCAGCACTCAGGAGGCAAATGCAGGCAGACCTCTGTGAGTTTGAGGCCAGCCTGGTCTTGGAGAGAGTTACAGGGCAGACTCCAAAGCTACACAGAGAAACCCTGTCTCAAACAAAACAAAACAAAGTCTCAACAGAGCATTAAAAACTACATGGTCAGTTACATCACAGCAACATCCCACATTCCTGGAACCACTTTCTGTCCTAACTTGCTTTCCGTTGCCGTGATAAAACACTGAGTAAAACCAACTTGGGCAATGAAAGGTTTTATGTGCCTTGCATGCACTGTCACAGCCCATCATTTAGGGAAGCCAGGGCAGGAACTCAAACAGGAACCTAGAGGCAGGAACTGAAGCAGAGACCATGGAGGAAAGCTGCTTACTTCCTTGCTCCCTATGGCTTGTTCAGCTACCTTTCTTGAATAGCCCTTACCTACCACGGGTCTAGGAATGGCATCACATCAATTGGTGATTTAGAAAAAGCCTCACAGACAGAAGCACAGGCAATTCTGATCATGAGAATTCTTTAGGTGAGATTCTGGCTTCTGAGGTGACTCTAGCCTGTGTAAAGTTGACATAGACTGTTTCAGATGGAGAAAAATTGTTATATACCCTATGTACTCCACTGCTCACAGTCGAACCCAGTATCCCAGATCTGACCAGAGCAGGGTACAGTGCCGTGAGAACTTTGCTGTTGGAGAGAGCAGTTGGTTCCTAGAGTCAGTGATCTGCCACTCTCCTTCACAATACACACACACATACACACACACACACACACACACACACACACACACACACACACACACACGAAGCATAGAAATCCCTAGACAACACAGCTCTCCATTCCATGCATAAATATAAGTATTAAGAGTGAACTCCAGTACTTAAGTTTGGCTTATAATGTCCATTCTCTGACCTGCTCTTTAGTATACAGCATCCACAGGCCCTGTATTCTCATAACCAACCAACCTGATGTCAAAAATACTTAAAAGCTGCATCTATACTCAATCTGGAGCCTTTCTTCTTGTCCTTCATACCTAAATAATACAGTCTAGCAGCTGTTCACACAGAATTCACAGCATATTGGATATTATATGCTGTCCAGAAGTAGTTTGAACTATACAAGAAGATATGCCTGAATTATATGCAACTATTTCTGTATTTCATTCAGGGGACTTATGCAGTCACAGATGCTGGTATCTGAGGGAGTCCCGAGAGTTCTTCCCCACAGATACTGAGAGACAAATATAATGCAATCTGTGTTAGTCAGGATTTTCTAAAGCAGTCGTTCTCAACCTTCCTAATACTACAACCCTTTAGTACAGTTCCTTATGTTGTGGTGACCCCCAACCATAAAATTATTTCATTGCTACTTCATAACTATAATTTTGCTACTGTTAAGAATCATCATATAAATATCTGTGTTTTTCAATGGTCTTAGGTGAGCCCTGACCCCCAAATGGGTCATGACCCTCAGGTTGAGAAACCACTGACATAAAGGCTGAGAATCTGGTAGTTGTTCAGTCTATGAGACCGGATATCAGAGTTCTCAGTCTGCTTCTGAAGTACTGGAGACTCCCTGGAAAGCTGTTGCTCTTCAATCTATGTAGGAATCCTGAAGAAATAGATCTAATGCCAGTGAAGGAATGCTTTTGAAGCAGGCTGGGTGAACTTCCCAGCCAGGATGAGGGCAAGCAGGCTAAAATCAAGGCTTCCTTCTTCCACGTCCTTTTACCTGGGCTTCCACCAGAAGGTGTGGCTCAGGCTCAGGGCAGGTCTTCCCAATTCAAATAATCTGGTTAAGCAAATCCCTCACAGGCATGCCCAGAAGCGTAGGTTTTCCTTGATTACAGATGCAGTCAAGCTGACAACGGAGCATAGCTGTGCCAGTTTCTCCCCGGGCATCTGATAGTTGTTACCCACTTATATAAGCTAATGAGTATTTTAAAAAAACATAGTCACTGAAATCATAAATAAATATAAATATGCCTAAATTTGAGTTATCATGAAGGATCTCACCTAAGAACATGCCACTTGGGAAGGTTTAAAGTGTGCTAACTTGCAGTACTTTGAATCTTGAATGTTCTCCCAAAGTTTATGTGCTAAAGGACTATTTTAAGGCAGGTCATTAGGTCACTGGGGACATGCTCTCAAAGAAGACTGTAGGCCTTTACCATCTTTTGCTTTTTTCTTCTGTTCCCTGATTACGATGTAAGCGGTTTGTGTCACTACTGCTGCCACAGATTCAAAACAAAAGGACCAGCCCACCACCATGGACTAGAATCTTTACAACTGTGAGCTAATACATCAGCTGACTATCTAGTTATTTGTTCTAATAATGGAGTGTTCACAAACACATAGCTCCATATGTAGGCCATGTGAGTATTTGTTCCTCATGTTTAAAAAACTTCTAAAGCTACAGTAATATCTTTAGCATTTTAGGTAAATTTTGAGTTAGATCCACAGCTCTCATAGGTTCATTTTCATCTTCCACATTCTTCCAGAAGATGCTACTTTCCAACTTTCTACACCATGCTGGGTGGCTGCCTCCTCCTCTTCCTCCTCCTCCTCCTCCTCCTCCTCCTCCTCCTCCTCCTCCTCCTCCTCCTCCTCCTCTTTCTTCTCCTCCTCTTCCATTTTTTTTTGTTTTTGTTTTTTGTTTTTTTTTTTTGAGACAGGGTTTCTCTGTGTAGCTTTGGAGCCTGTCCTGGATCTCACTCTGTAGCCCAGGCTGGCCTAGAACTCACAGAGATCCTCTTGGCTCTGACTCCCAAGTACTGGGACTAAAGGCATGCACCACCACCACCCGGCTCCAATTTTTTTTTTTATTTGAAGCCCCAGGGAAAGTTTATATTAGGCCCCTCACAATTCCCTTCCAGTGTCAAAGACAATCTTACACCATATAGAGTGTATGCGTGGCAACACTACAAGGACCAATTTCTGTGTTTTTTAACCTAAGTGACACCAGTATTTACTGGCTAAAAACAATCATTTTCCTCTGTCTCATGACTAACTTGGCTGGCTGGTGTAGAATATGACTTCTCTTTGCTGGTCTTTGAAGGCTCTTACATGATTACATCTAGACGGAGGGAGATTGAAACTTCTGGGCTTGGTAATTTCCTTTCGCCCCTCAGGCCTCTGCACTTCTCTCTGTGGTCTGTCTCCATGAGGTGCTCTAACACAAATTGCTAAACGATGTAACACAAATTGATGAACAATGTAACACGAATTGCTTAACAGTCTTATTAATAAAAAAAAACAAAAAACAAAAACCTGGAGCCAGATATTGGGATGAAAGCTGAGAGATCAGAGAAACAGAACAAGCCAACCACGTTCTTACCTCTATGAAATCCTCAGCCTTAAGAGCGAGACTTCCTGTTTACTCACATTTTATATACCTTTCTGTGCCCTGCCATCTTCCTTCCTTCCTAGTGCTGGGATTAAAGGTGTGTATGCTTCCCAAATACTTGGTAGCAAAGGCATGAGATCTCAAGTGATAGGATTAAAGGTGTAGGCCACCACTGCCTGACCTCTCTATCTAATTTAGTGGCTGGCTCTGTCCTCTGACCCCAGATAAGCTTCATTGGGGTACACAATATATCACCACAGAATACCTTTCTCTCTCACATCCCTTCAGGTGTTTCTTTCTTTAGTAGAACCACTTGAATAATCTTCATGGTGGTTCAAAACTCAAGAAGGTAGCAGATGACCCTGCCAGACTTGCTAGTAATTAGGCCCCAAAGTCGCCCACATATTGCTACTTCTACCACATCTACTGCTAAAAGCAAATCCCAAAGAAAATTCAAATTCTTGACAGGAGGAAAGTATATATGTATATAGCACCCTATCAGTCTAAAATGGTTTGTCTCAGTATGTAGTAATTTTGTCAGAAACTTGTTTGGCACCAAAATGAAACAAAAAACAAGGGATGGACCAAATGTCTACTAAATGTATTTAAGATACTGGTTTAGAGGTCAGGATGATGGCTCAGTAGTTAAAGGTGCTTGCCACCAAGCTTGACTACCTGAGTTCAATCCCCGGGACCAAGGTGGTAGGGAGACCCAATTCCCTTGACTTGTTCTCCAACCTGTATACCTATTCTGTGGCACCTCTCTCTCTCTCTGTCTCTCTCTCTCTCACACACACACACATTTCACAATCATTTACAACTATTATCAGGTGCTGTGAATGGTCCACAGTTGCTCACTCATATACCTGGAAGCAATGTGGGTGTGTTTCCATTGCCATCTATGCTAGCATGCTACAGGGATTGCACCAGAGCCTTGCTTGACTGTAGGGATCTTTCAGTTCTGTTACAGTCTTAGGGAACCACTGGCACAAACATGGTTTCTCCAGGGTGAAATGGAATATGACCATATATATTATATATATACATATATATATACACCTGAAATTAGCATGCAGGAGACAAAGCAGAGAATTCCCAGTGAGACTGTTTACCTCCATCACATACTCCTAGCCATGTGCTGAAATGTATATCAGCCCACGGCTGCTATTGATTGTTTTTCTGTGTTTACAGATTTCAGAAATAATTTCACCTTAGGACAAATACTCTGAGTCCATGGCCTTGTGTACACTGAGGAAAGATCTACTCTGAGCAATGCCCCTATTCTTGCAAATGACTTTTTCCCATATTTTTTTCCTTTGAGAATTTTCTAGGTATATACAATGTATTTTGCTTATATCCACCTCTACTGCCCCTTCAACTCCTCTTAGACCCTCCCTTACCATGTCTCTCTCCCAACTTCATATCCCCCCTTTTTTTTTTAACCCATTGAGTTCTATTATGCTGCCTATATGTTCTTGAGTATAGGGCTCTCCATTGATTCATGGACAACTTTGGGGCTCTCAACCCTGAAGAAAACTGACTCACCCACCTCCAACACCATTAACTCTCAATAATTCTTTAGCTGGGGTGGGTCTGTATGATCTCCCTCATCTAATCTGAAGGTTTGACTGGCTTGGTCTTGTGCAGATCTTGCGTAGTCAACCACAGCCACTGTGTGTTCATGAGTGTGACGGGCCTGTTGCAACCAGAAGACACTCTTGCATACAGTCCTCCCAACCTCTGGCTCTTTCAGTCTCTCAACCCCCAGTTTTATGATGTTCCCTGAGTCTGGGGTATGATCTAAATGTCTTAGTTACAGCTGAGCACTCCATGGTCACTAATTGCACTTTGACCATGGTGTGTTACCAGCAGAAATGAGTTTCTGTAGTAACTACTACTATCCTACTATCCTGTGCCAGAAGAGACTGACTCAAAATCTCCCATTAGAATGTCAAATACTTTATTAAAGTTTTCCTTATTATTTTTTAGATTTTTTTTTATATAAGTGTTTTGCTTGCATATGTGTTTGTGCACCATGTATATGCCAGTGGAGGTCAGAAGTGGGCATTGGATCTCTTGGAACTGGAGTTACCATTTGTGTGAGCTACTATGTGGGTGCTGGGAATCAAACCCAGATCCTCTGCAAGGGGAACAAGTGCCTTAACCACTGAACTATCTCCCAGCTCTTATTGAAGTTTTCAAGGAAAGGCTTATATTTTTAACATATGACACTTTTATATTTCTAACTATTAAGAAGAAAGCTAATGAATGACAAGTATTGAAGACCATTCCCCAAAAAGGCACAGGAGGAAATGACTGGATTAAATGATAAGAAAATGCCTACTATTCAAATTAAAAATTCTAAAATTCTACCTTGAAATGTCTTCACATGTAGGAAGATATTTTTAATGGAAATATGTCTTAATCTGTTTTGTTTTGAGATGGATATCACTGTGTAGTTCAGGCTGTCCTTGAATCATGGCAATCCTCCTGCTGTAGTGTCCTGAATGCTGAGATTATGGGCATGAGCCATGCCCCTGGTGTGTGCACTCACATTCTCTGGGGTGGATTCCCAGGAGTGGTTCATCTGGATCATAGGGCAGATTTAGAGGAACTTCATATTTTTCAGAGTCAAAAAAAGAAAAAATAGAATGTTTACCAAGAATATTTTTTAAAAGTTTTTGATAATGACAATCAGTATAAGAATAGATATTGAGCAACTATTTTATCTTTCACAAAACATGTATGTTTTTGTTTTTGATCAAGAAAGAATATGTAGTTTTAACAGAAATATTTAAGTTTAATGTAATAAAGCTACTATCTTAGTAAAACAATGCACATTGTATATATATATATATATATATATATAGTGTGTGTGTGTGTATGTGTTGTGATAGCTGTTCTTGACTGTGAACTTGACACACTTGGGATGATGAATTATTTTCATCGGGTTGGCCTTTGGGAATGTCTGTGAGGCCCTTTCTTGATTGCTAGTTGATGGAGGAGGGCCCAGTAGATTGTGGGCAGGGCCACCTCTGGGCCGGTGGTTCTGGGTTCTATAAGGAAGCAGGCTGAGCAGAAGCAAAACAAACTCCAGTGAGAATGTCCGTCTGTCATGTCTGCATCAGATTCTGCTGCGGGCTCCTGCTTTGGCTTGCTTCAGTGATGGACTGTGATGTGGAAGTGTAAGCCAAATAAGCCCTTTTCTTTCCTAAGTTCCTTTTGGTCATGATTTTTACATGTATTTTAGGACATGTATATTTACATGTCTTTTATTTGCATGTGTTTATATGCATATTTTACATGTGTGGCCTCTTCTGTTCTCAAAACGATCCATTTCAATTATGAAATTCTTTCATAACAGAAAATCCACATGAAATTTCCCGATTTTTCTGCATTCGTATTTGTATTTCCCATATTACTTCATGTTTCCAGGGTCTCACTAGTAGGTAAGGAGAGCTTTGCATCCTGCCTTTCTGTCAACATCCTTTGCAGTAACTCAAGCCGTAGCTGCCTTTGGCTTTGCCTCTGAACTCTGGCTTCCCTCCCTCTGCATGACACCCTTTCCTGGCCCGGCTGAACTACTGATTGCATTTCTGAGCAATCCCCCGAAGGCAGCTCTCTTCTAGGAGAGTCCTCGTCAGGGTGTATTCTAGGTTCTTCCTTCGTCCTAGACTTCTGACTCCACTGTCAGCTACCTCTCCAAAATATGTTACCAACAGAAAACCTGCCCCATAATTTGGTTTTAACTTATCAGTGGCTGCATCCAACAAGGACCAGAACATACGAGTAGGAGAAACATGTTTTACACATTTCTGGGTCTTCAGAGCTTATAAAATCTTACAGGAGTAAAACAGACATAACACCCCCCTCCCCAATCTTTATTTAGAAAATTAACTATGCTGCAATGAGCAGTTTGAGATTTTAATTCAAGTTATGAAAATCGGGACAAAAATAGATTACTTAATAATCATGAAAAATGTACCAATGCAACCAACAGCAGAAACGTGAAACACCTCCTGGCCCTGGAGGTGATGGCATCATCTACCCGTTTACTGAATGCTGCCCAGAGGGACCAGAATAACCCAGGCTTTTACAGATACCTAACCTTTACAGACCATAATAGGTTATGAGAAAGTTAAGACATACATGAAAAAACTCAGTCCATCTGACCTTTTCAATGTGAGATAAATGAACTCAGTTGGCATCTCCCCATAACTAAATAGCCCTGTGGTGTCCATGGACTCCAGATTTACTGAAATCTTTCAAACTGATCAGAGATTCCCCACCTGATGCAGACATTTAGGTGAGTCCCAGATGGTCATTACCAAGTGTACTTCCAGGAACGTTTCTCTTGCTGGCTTCTCCCATCAGCAGAGCATAATGCCATCCAGAAAATGAGAAAGTAAATAAAAGGTCTTCCAGAGAGTACTGCCTACTTAGCTTCCATGCTGGCTCGAGAGAGTCCTTTCTATGTTATCCTGGGCTGAAACTCGCTTATTTATTTATTTATTTATTTATTTATTTATTTATTTATTTAGTCAACTATAGCATGGAACAACTTCTCACCCATCTCATTAAGGTTTTAGGCCTGGCATCTTTTGTTGAGAGAATCAAGAGGTAGAGATAGGAATTCTAACCTGTAATTTTGTGGTGAGGTGATGGAAGGGGACATGTACTCACATAATAACCACATGTTTCAGCAGATTCCTTAGTAGGTTTTTTTTTTAAATGATCAAGTTTCTTTAAACATAATTACCAGGTGACTTGACATTTTTCCATCTCCCATAGCCCCTCAAAAACAAAATAATGTACTGTTCCTGTTGTTACAGTTCAGTTGTCATTGTGTTGGCATCTGGCAAAGCACTGGAGCGTGTGGATGCCAAGAGCGCTATCTGCGGCACTATCAGGAAATATCAGGAAACAGCGTGCACTTAGGCTGTAATTAATGGCTGCGTTCCCAAGTCACACCTGAGACTTGGAGAATGAAAATCAGGTTAATCTTCAGAAAATCCCAGGGAACCTTGGTAACATCGGTCTTTGCCCTGCAGGGTCAGGGTGACACTTGGAAGCACATCCTCCCCAGGCACTCTTCTGTGTTTGCAGCCCTCCCACATTCAGAAAGAGCCCGACAAGGTGTCATCGGAGGGACAAGGTTTCCAAGCTGAGAACCGGTTTGTCAAAATCACCTTGTGTTCTACGTGCCATTAAAGCTGAGTTCAGCACAAAAGGCTTACATGGAAGTCCTACTCAAATGACACGAATCACTAAAGGTAGTAATCCAGTTTCACCTATAGTGTGGTCCAATAATATGCATCTTAGAATAACACTATTTTGAGGCTCAAAGTATGTTTTATTTCTGTGGAAGTCCACATGGAAATCTGTCAGCTAAATTCAATCTATCTATCTATCTATCTGTCTATCTATCTATCTATTTATCTATCTATCTATCTATCTATCTATCTATCTATCTATCTATCTATTCACTGCACTGAACAGTGTTCATGGTCTCCCCTTCAACAAAGCATGCTGTCACAGTGGGGAACTGCTAGGTGCTTGGCAAAGCACGTTATTGCTTGCTAGTTGGCTCAGTTGATAGAAGGCTGGAATTTATGAAACCAGAGCCTTGGAAAGGACCCCTATCTGGATGTGTCAGAGTCTTGCTGCTCCATGGCCACAGATGGCTATGTCTGTAGCCAGAAATCTCACCCTTATGTACATGGTCATTAGGACAAATCACATGCAAAAACTTATCACATGTATCAAAAGGGGGAAAAAAATCCCACATTCCACATTAAAAGAGCTGCATGCCCTCTCCTTTGAGGAACAGTCTAATAAAGATATTTAGCAATGTCAAGATGGAATGTGTTCCCAGGTGAAGGAAGAGATTTGTTACTCTGTCCTAAGTCACTAGTTACCGTTAGACATCTCCATATTGTTGTGTATCTACGAAAAAAAAAAAAAAGCTACAATTGCAATACATCCTAGTGGCTGAAATATGCATATAAATTAAAATTGCCTTTTAGGAAATTGTTGTCCAAGTTTTAATGAGTGTCGGTAATGATTATCCCCAAGGCTTGGTAAAGTTTTCTCCTGAGAGGAAAAGATTGATGAGTAGAAAAGCAGAAGCATTTGTGGAAACTTCCTAAGTACAAGTGGGTGAGGAGACTTCACATTCTCCATGTCGCCAATTCTATGACTTCAAGATGGAGACCATGCTACTCTCTGGGGTAAGTAAAGCTACATGGAGTGGTCTCTTCTCTGTCTCTCTCTGTGTCTCTGTGTGTGTGTGTGTGTGTGTGTGTGTGTGTGTGTGTGTGTGTGTGTGTGTGTGAGAGAGAGAGAGAGAGAGAGAGAGAGAGAGAGAGAGAGAGAGAGAGAGAAATAGAGACAGAAATAAAGAGACAGAGATTAACAGAGAGAGAGACAGAGAAATAAAGAGACAGGGATAGAGACAGAGATTAACAGAGAGAGAGACAGAGAAATAAAGAGACAGGGATAGAGACAGAGATTAACAGAGAGAGAAATAGAGACAGAGAAATAAAGAGAGACAGAGATAGAGACAGAGATTAACAGAGAGAGAAATAAAGAGAGACAGAGAAATAAAGAGAGACAGAGAAATAAAGAGAGACAGAGAAATAAAGAGAGACAGAGATTAACAGAGAGAGAGAGAGAGAGAGAAGTCCAAGATGAAGGTACCAACAGGGTCACTTCCTCATATAAATGATGTCTTTCCCTCCATGCCTGATACACAGTGTTTCTAGTGTTTTGATGGAACATGGTTTATTCACTCTATAATTTAGTAAATAGTGCCAAGTTGCACTTCATAAAAAGCTCTACCACATTTTCATCACAAGTCTCTGAAAGTTTCTAGCTTCCCCCAGTGTCTCCATCACTGAGTATCTGAATTGATTTGTTTTGTTGTTGTTGTTTTGTTTTTGTTGGTTTGTTTTTCAAGACAGGGTTTCTCTGTATAGTTTTGGCGCCTGTCCTGGATCTCACTCTGTAGCCCGGGCTGGCCTTGAACTCACAGAGATCCACCTGGCTCTGCCTCCCGAGTTCTGGGATTAAAGGCATATGCCACCCCGCCCAGCTGATTTGTTTTTAATTTGGTAGGAAAAAACCCAAAACCCCACAGAGTCTTTTGTTCTTGTCTTGATACAGATTTCTTTCGCTGAAGAGTTTATACACTTACTGGGTTTGCTCAATCTTTGCCTTTTCTTCATAGTGCTTGTCATTTATAATTTTCTAGTTGGATGAGTCTTTCCATTTCTAGCTTGGTGGTGGTAACTACTGCTGACTCTGCAGGAGTAGTTGAGCTGAGGCTGGGAGTGTCGCTTTGTGGGACAGTGGACACTGAGCATGCAAAAGGCCCTGGGTTCAACCCTGGACACCAAATCCAAGGCAATACAACAATCACAGACCTATGGTTTGAATCTAACACCATCTCTTGTTGCTTTCGTGGCCTTGCTCTTTCTTTCCAAGCTTCAGCTGCCTTTTTGAAAGTTGGAGAAGTTTGAAGTGAGAATTGAATAGCATCATCCACGTAAAATAGAGACACAAAGTAAACTCTATTGTCATTTCCTGTGTATAACTTCCTGACCTTTATTCATAAAAGCAAGCTAGCTTTTCTCTCTAATGCATACTCTTTCTAGCATTTCTCCACACCTCTAACTAGACTCGCAATGTCTCTTACATGAGGCACTCATACTGAAGTTTTATTTACTTTACTTCATCTCGATGCTTATTGAGTTTCACATAAAACATGATAATTTATTTAAAACATTTATATAGTTTTAACATTTCAGTTGATTATAAAATATCCTGAATTATGAAACATCCAGGGTATAAAATATGCTCACACACAGACACACACACACACACACACACACACACACACACACACACACACACATTTTGTGGAGAGAGAGAACTCTGATGGCTTTCCAATGGGAACCATGACTCTAAACTATTCAAATTGTTTTAAGGAGAATGTAAACTATGTCTCCATTAATTAAAACTTGTTAGTCAGACAATACAAATAACTCATAGCTTTCATAATTTTTGTAAAACTTTCCATTTCTAAGTCAAGTGAATGATGGACTCAAAAACACCTTCTAAATGTCCTTACTTTTAATTTGTGTATTTACAGCAGCCTAATGAGATGGTTCCTATCATAAACTGGCGGGATTTCATGGTGATAAAAGCCTTCTATGGTTATGGGATGACCCACTGCCATTTTTTAAAACTCCAGTACAGTTTTGTATCTTCAGGTGTGCAATTTTGTTCCTTTGCTTTCTTATTTTAAAATTAATCCACAGTAACCTTTGATATTTTTCCCTTTGGATATGCTGACCTAGCAGGATTCTATGTGCTTTGATACATGTGCACACTCATGTGAACACTGCTACTTCTTTTGAATTTCTCTACCTTAGGTAGGTCTTTTGAAAACAACTTAATAGGCACATTTTTATAAACCTAATAGGAAATGTTTCCTCATGTGACTTGGGAGCTAGGTTCACATACGTATACTGAGATTCTTCACGGATAGTTGCTCATTCTGCTCTTTTATGCTCTTTCACTTGTCTGGTGTATCTAGTTCCTTCCCCTCCCTTCTTGCCTTCCTTTAATGTAGCTGTACTTTAAATTACTGCTATAATACCTTTGGGGAGTTTATGCATTTTAATCAGGTGATTTTGTGGCTGACTCTACTTTCTTTTCATATTTATTATTATTGCATGTGAGGGAGGATGCAGGTGCACCAGGTGTGGGCTACCACATCTGGCCATTTTCCCCATTAGTTGGTTAATAGTAATAATTCTTACAGTTTTATGTGTGTTTACATGTATATGTTTGTTTAAAATGTCTGTATGAAAATTTACATAATACATGTTTATTTACACTTTTCTTATCTGTTTCAAACTTCCTAGAATCTCAAATCTGTCATCTGGACCTAATAGTCTTTTTCCTGGAGTTTGTTACCATTAAAAATGTTTGCAATGAACACCCACTAGCTGTTGCCTCTGGGTAGGTAGACAGTCAGTAATGATAAAATGTCGTCCCTTTCCTACCCCAGCTTTCTCCCTCTTCAGAAAACAGATAGAGGTGTCTTCATTTTGTTGGTCCTTATAGGTAATGATATTTTGATTCATTGATTTTTTTCTTCATATTTTTGTAATTTCTATTTATTAATATCCATTCTGCAGTGTTTTAAAAGTCCCCGTAGCCTTGTTATTTGAACACTTGGCTCCCAGTTGATAGCACTGTTTGGGGCTGGGGGGTGTTAAAGAACTTTTAGGAGATACAACCTGCTGGATAAAATGCATTACTGGGATGGACTCGGAGAGTTTATGGCTTTGCTCCATGCCCAGCTTCTTTCTGTCTTGTGACTATGGTTAAAAACCTCTCAGCTTCCTGTTCCAGTTGCCATGCCTACTTGCCTCTTGTGGTCAAACCTCCTCCTGCCTCAATGAGCTCTTAGATTCTCAAACCAGCCGGCAAAAGAAACACTGGAGTAAGTTGCTTTGTGGCATGGTGTTCTATCATAGCAATAAAAAAGTAACTAATGCATTCTAATTTTTGTAACATTCTTCTACCTGCTTTAGTTTTTTTTTTCTATTTTTCCATCATCTTATAGAGAAAGCTTAGCATATTGATTTAAGATCTTTTATCTTTCTTAATATATGTGTTTATAAGAAAATATTGATTTATATATACTGTAGATATTTACAAATCTCTCTCTAGGCCCTGTTCTAGAAACATCCTGAATAAGTTTGTATGCTGTCCTTTATTTTTGCTCATCTGAAAATGTTTTCTGACTTCCATTTTGATTTCTGTTTTCACCTATAAGGAAACCACGTGCACATGGGTTTCTGAAATAGACCTTGTTTTTTATGTCGAACTTTGTTCCTTGGTGGTCAGACAGTGTGTTTTGTATCAGGCTTGTCTTTTATAGCTGACAGCAGTTTGTTTTATTGACTGGAATGTTTCCAACCCTGGATAATATTTCACATGCACTGAAGACCAGAGCCACCGTTGTTGCTGGGGAGGTTGTTCAGTAGATGTTTGGTTGGGTTGATGTAGAATATTTTCTAAGTTTTCTGATGTCTTGGTGATCTTTTGTATAATGGTCCTTATAATTGAATAACAGAAACTTATGGAAGGCTCTAGGACTGTTGAATTTTCTAATAAATCTTCTGTAGTTTCTATAAAATTTTGCTAGTCTGTTATTAAATGCACATATATTTTTAATTTAATAGTTTCTTGATATACTGACTGTTTTATAAAGCAGCCCCCTATATTGTAACTATTTTTTGTTTTAAAGTTTGTTTTAATCTGTTGTAAGTATAGGCACTTATGGGTAATAACATGGTTCTGGTTTGTGTTATATATCTTTTCCTACACTTTGATATCAATAGAGGGAAATGTATGCAAAAACCAGGGTGTCTTCTCTATACGAGCACATATCTTAAAGAAGACAACAGGGTAACATGTAAGACAGGGGAGGGAAAGAAGACACAGCTTGTAGCTTCCAGTTGGATTGTGGCGTTGTCTGCTTAAAGACCACTACAGAAGTTGACAGCTGAGCAGTGACACACTACAACTTCACTGAAGGCAGATTGGAAGGTGGTACACTCCTGGCTGTCAATGTGAAAGCCCAGCCATCAACTAAGACACTACAGCCCACAGTGGCTGTAGTCATTATTCACCAAGGAGCTATTAGTTTAATGACAAATCCCTTCTTTAACTTCAAAAGTTGTATGTCACAAAGCACCTCTCCAGGAGTCCCAGTGCCACAGTTAAGACGCTAACACCTACATTTAAGCAATGTTTGGACTATTTATTGAAATCAATCATGCACCTTACATCCCAAGTTATAGGCCAGTCATTAGCATCCAGTCCAGTATTCCCCTATGTAGTCACTATGACATTTTAGGAATCAAGTATTTAAAAATAAAATGGATCCAGTCTCTCTTGCTGTGAGATATGATACAATTTGGGCAGCCTGTGTTTTCTGGATTTTGCTGCTATTGTTTCAAGTATGAGTGGCAGATGCTACAATGTTGGAGAACTTTATTACAAGATTTTCTTTAATTAAATTCACTTGCCATCATGCCACTTTCTGGATAGCCCAATGTCATACCCAGACGTTGAATTGGAGGAAGAGAAGTGATCCCTCTGTGTCCTAAGTTTGGCATCTAATCATCATCCCCTGCCAGAGCACAGAAGGCTTCTGACGGTAGATCAGAGAGCCCCAACTGGGACTCCTATTCATGCAGCTAGTACAACACTCTCCAATCAGTTATGTGTAGACACAGCTGCCATTTAACTTCCGAGCTTTGTAAACTGTCTTTCAAAAGTCAATGAGCAAGAGTCATAAGACAGGGAGCCCGGTACTCAGTTAAAGCACTCACGTATGCAGATGTCTTCCGGCTTCATCCATTACTTTTGAGATACATATCTGTAACTTTTCCCAAAATTGACCCATTCCTATAACAATTTAAGACAACAAAAACACTGGGCACATGCCTTTAATTCCAACACTTGTGAGGCAGAGGCAGGTAGATCGCTGTGAGTTTGAGGCCAGCCTGGTCTACATAGTGAGTTCCAGGACAGCCAGAGCTACATAGTGAGATCCTGTCTTGCAAAAAACCAAAACAAAAACAGTAACAAAAACATCAAAAAGATATGCTAGTTTGCACACCCTTTTAACAACTGGTGGATCTCTATGAGCTAGCCTGGTCTACACAATGAGTTCCAGGACAGCCAGAGCTACTTAGTGAAACCATGTCTTGAAAAAAACAGAGCGACAACAAAAGACATCCAAAAGGTATACTAGTTTTGCACACCCTTCTAACACCACCACTAATATTACAGCAGCAGCTTTGGTTACTTGTTGGTTTATTTTCTGGTGTTGGTGACGAAACTTAGGGGCTTGCACATTCTAGGCAAATGGTCTACCACTGAGCTGCAGCCTCAGACCAGCAGTGTGTTATTCCCTTAGCAAAGGAACGATGCTTTGAGATGAGGGCTATTTTTAGGAAACTGTCAACAGGAAATAGCTGCAAATAACCTGCCTGTGGTTCTTCTGTTCATGAGACTGAGACTCATGGGGGTTCTGGAGTTCTCCATCAGAACATCGGATTCTGGACATGCAGTAGACAAAAAGTAAGAACATTCAAGATCATGGAAGAGGCCAGCCCTGGATGAAAAGGAAGAACATTCAAGATCATGGAAGAGGCCAGCCCTGGCTATGGATTCACTGTGACTGGCCAGATTTCAGTCACACTTTGCAACAGGACTTAAGACATAGTTTGGTCATGTTCTCCAGGAAGATGGGGAAACAATTTGGAACACACTGCATAGAGATTAGTGTTAATTTAATATTGTTGAACTACTGAAAAATATTTTCAGTGCCACTTTTCTAAACAAACCAACTTTCCATTTGCTCATCCACCTAGTATTCTTTCTGTAATTTAATTAACCTTAAGAGAAGAAGACTATCAGGAAGCCTTTATATTATTACCTATGAACTTAAGCAAAAAGAAATCTACATTGACATGGAAATCAAGGTCTAAATTATCATCTATTAACCGAAATAATTTCCTTGATTTGAAAGTCATGTGTTAGGACCAGCTCCATGGTGAAAGATCACCAGAACGTGTCCAGTACAAGGACCATCTCTGCAGGGCTAGATCTGTAACTCTTCTGGTCACTTGACATTGCTTCACATTTCTTCTGTTCCAAAATGTATTCATTTTTATGTTTTTAAAAAACAGTAAAATAATAGAAATATTTCTGTGATGACTGGCAGTTCTTGTTAGACATAATTTCAGTTGCTGACTTTCCTTTTATTTGTGTCTCCAAGCATTTAGACACAAGTGTATATAGGGAGTAACTGCAGATACCAGGAAACTAAAAGGGACCATGGTGACAGTGAGGATGGGGTGGGGTGGCAGGAGCATTCCAGAGAGAAATACAGGGCACTGCTGCCATGAAAGGGAAAGTGAGAAAAATAGGCAAGGAGTCTTACATGGGGCTGAGGAGGGAGGGCATCGGAGGCGGGGGAGGAATAGATAACATTGAGGATGTTTGAAAAAGCTATAAGAAACTGTATTATAAAATATTTACTTAAAATAGAATTGTGTGAATCTTCTGCTCTACCAGAGGCCATGCCAGTACTAGGAACCCCAGGTAAGACATGCCCCAACACCCCTAATACACCTTAAGCCCTGTCCAGCAGCCCCCAACAGCATCCCCTTCCCTGGACTCCATATTCTGACCCAAAACTCCAGAAAAGGACTCGCTTTACTGAAGGCCATGCAGGTATTAGGAACCCTAGAAGACACCTGCTCTGCTGGAGACCACTCTGACATTAGGAATCCCAGGTACTTGGAACAGCAGAGACCACACTGATATCCAGAACCCCAGAAGCCATGCCAGTTTCCAGAACCCCAGAAGTAAAGCAAGCACCCAAACCCCAGAGGCCAAGCAGATCACCAAAACCCCAACAGAGATACACTACTGGACCTGAAGACTTACTGGTCACCAGAACCACAGGCCACTCAGGCTAGAAGATAAAAGCAGAAGATAAAAGCAGAAAACACAAACTAGGGAATCCTGGAGATGGAAAATATAAGTAAGTGAATAGGAACTACAGATGCAAGTATAACCAACAGAATACAAGAGATAGAAGAGAGAATCTCAGGCATAGAAGATACACTAGAAGAAATTGATACAGCCACCAAAGAAAATATTAAATCTAAAAAGTTCCTGACACAAAACATCCAGGCAATCTGAGACACTATAAAAAGACCAAACCTAAGAATTATAGGAAGAGAATAAGGGAGTATATCCAGATCAAAGGCCCAGAAAATATCTTCAACAAAATCACAGAAGAAAACTTTCCTAACCTAAAGGTACAAGAAGCTTACAGAATACCTGTGATGATATATTGTGTACCCTAATAAAATTTGCCTGAAGATCAGAAAACAGAACAAGCCACTAGATTAAACATAGAGGCCAGGGAGTGGTGACATACACCTTTAATCCTAGCACCTGGAAGGCAGAGATTCATCTGGATCTCTGTGAGTTCAAAGTCACCCTGGACTACATGAGACTGTCTCAGTCTAGGAGAAAGACAGAGCCAGGCAGTGGTGGCATACACCTTTAATCCCAATACTTGGGAAGCACACACGCCATTAATCCCAACACTAAGAAGGAAGTGATTAAGCTTGCGGAGAAAGGTATATAAGATGTAAGGAGACAGGAAATAAAGGCATTTCAGTTGAGAAAACCCTTTCAGCTAGAGACCTTTCAGTTAGAGAGCTTTGTCAGCTGAAGATTCAGAGGCTTTCAAACAGAGGATTCATGGAATTGGTGAAGTGAGATGTGGCAGTGGCTTGTTCCTTTGTCTCTCTGATCTTCAGGCAAATTTTATTAGAGTACACAATCTATCACCACAAACACCAAACAGATTGGAACAGAAAAGAAAGTCCCCATTCCACATAGTAATCAAAACACTAAACACAGAACAAAGAAAGAATATAAAAAGCTGCAAGGGAAAAAGGCCAAGTAACATGGAAAAGCAGACCTAATAGAATTACACCAGACTTCTCAATGGAGACTCTAAAAGCTAAAATGGCCTGGACAGATGTCTTGCAGACTCTAAGAGACCACAGATGCCAGCCCAGACTACTACATCCAGCAAAAATTTCAATCACTATAGATGGAGAAAACAAGATATTCCATGAAAAAGTCAAATTTAAACAGTATCTATCTACAAATCCAGCCCTACAGAGGGTGCTAGAAGGAAAACTCCAACCTAAGGAGGTTAACTACAACCATGAAAATACAGATAATAAATAATCTCACACCAACAAAATCAAAAGAAGGGAATTACATACACTAGTTAGTAGAAATAGTCAAACTGAGGGTTAAAAGGATAAAATAGAAACAAAGAGAACAATACAAAGAATCAATGAAACCAAGAGTTGGTTCTTTGAGGAAAAACAAGATAGACAAATCCTTATCCAAACTAACTAAAAGGGAGAAAAAGAGTATTCAAATGAACAAAATCAAAAACAAAAAGGGAGATATAACAACAGACTCTGAGGAAATCCAGAGAATCATTAGGTCATACTTCAAAAACCTGTACTCCACAAAATTGGAAAATCTAAAAGAAATGGACAAATTTTGATAGATATAACCTACCAAAGTTTAATTAAGATCAGAAAAACAATTTAAGTAGACTATAAACCCTAGTGGAATAGAAGCAGTCATTAAAATCTCCTCCCCCACCATCAAAAAAGAAAAAGCAAGCCCAGGGTCAGATGGTTTTAGAACAGAATTCTACCAGACTTTCAAAGAAGATCTAATACCAATACTCCTCAAATCATTCCACAGAATAGAAACAGAAGGAACATTGCCAAATTCATTTTGTGATGTCACAGTCACCCTGATACTTAAATCACACAAAAAATCAACAAAAAAGAAAATTACAAACCAATGTCACTCATGAATATTGATGTAAAAATACTCAATAAAATACCAGCAAACCAAATCCAAGAACATATTAAAAAGATCAAGTAGGCTTCATCCAAGAATGCAAGGATGGT
Organism: Peromyscus californicus insignis; assembly: GCF_007827085.1. Taxonomy (NCBI): domain Eukaryota; kingdom Metazoa; phylum Chordata; class Mammalia; order Rodentia; family Cricetidae; genus Peromyscus; species Peromyscus californicus. The sequence continues at coordinate 65,016,346 of NW_026294413.1, forward strand.
TCAATATAGAAAAATCTGTCAATATAATCAACCATATAAACAAACTTAAAATAAAAAAGGACACATAATCATCTCATTAGATGCTGAAAAAGCCTTTGACAAAATCTAACACTCCTCCATGATAAAAGTCTTGGAGAGATTAGCGATACAAGGCACATACCAAAATATAATATGAAACAGCAAGCCAATAGCCAACATCAAATTAAATGGAGAGAAATTCAAAGCAATTCTACTAAAATCAGAAACAAGACAAGGCTGTCCACTCTTTCCATACCTATGCAATATAGTACTTGAAATTCTAGCTAGAGCAATAAGACAACTAAAGGAGATCAAGGGGATACAAATTGAAAGAAGTCCAAGTATCATTATTTGCAGATGATATGATAGTATACCTAAGGAAACCCAAAGTTCTACCAGGGAACTTCTACGTCTGATAAATACCTTTAGCAAAGTAGCTGGATACAAGACTAACTATACAATGGAAAAAGAAAGCATCTTCAACAAATGGTGCTGGTCTAACTGGATGTCAGCACGCAGAAAAAATGCAAAAAGACACATATCTATCACCCTGTACAAAACTCAAGTCCAAGTAGATCAAAGACCTCAACATAAATATAGATACACTGAACCTGATAGAAGAGAAAGTGAGAAATAACCTTGAATGCATTGGCACAGGAGACAACTTCCTGAACAGAACATCAATAGAGCAGACACTAAGACTGACTATTAACTGATGATTAATAAATGGGACCTCATGAAACTGAAAAGCTTCTGTAAGGCAATGGACACCATCCATAGAACAAAACAGCAGCCTACACAATGAGAAAAGATCTTCACCAACTCCACATCTGTCAGAAGGCTATTATCCAAAATATATAAAGAGCTCAAGAAGCTAGACATCCAAAAATCAAATAATCCAATTAAAAAATGAGGTACAGATCTAAACGGAGAATTCTCAATAGCAGAATCTCAAATGGTCAAGAAACATTAAAAAAAAATGTTCAACATCCTTAGCCATCAGGGAAATGCAAATCAAAATGACTGAGATTTCATCTTATACCTATTATAATGGCTAAGATAATGAACACAAGTGACAGCTCATGCTGGAGAGGATGTGGAGCAAAGAGAACACTCCTCCATTGCTGGTGGGAGTGCAAACTTTTACAGCCACTTTGGAAATCAATATGGTGGTTTCTTAGAAAATTGGGAATTGATCTACTTCAAGACCCAGATATACCACTGTTGGGCATATATCCAAAGGATACTCCATCCTACCACAAGGACACTTGCTCAGCTATGTTCATAGTAACCTTATTCATAATAGCCAGAAACTAGAAACAACCTAGATGTCCTTCAACAGAAGAATGGATAAGGAAAATGTGATACTCAGGTGTCAAAAACAATGACATCCACTCTTATGACCACAAGGCCAGCTCTCCCATCTGCCTCAGGCATTGACGGGTATGTGGGAGGACATCATTTCCCAACTCAAGCCTCCACAAGACAGATGAGAAGTGGGGAGAGCTCTCCCATGCTCACAGCTTCAGGACTGGCTCACCCATACCTGCACTAACAGGGTGGGCTCTATTGTGCTGTCCTGGCAAGATGCAGGGTCTGTTCTCTCAAGTGTTGCAGCTGGTGGGGGTTATGATCAAGTTTTGTAATGCAATGATAAGTTAAAATGAATTTATATGATTTATTTTTAAAATTCAAGCAAGGTTTCTGGAGAGGTCAGAAGTCACTCTGCAGAGTTTCAAAGCAAAACAAAGGGACTGATAATATATGTATTGAGAAAGAGTCTAGAGACCAAGATTTCTATACATGCTCTGCTTTGAACACTGAACTGTGAAGATCATACAATGCTAGTGCCTTTAGTTTCCTCCTATACTTGGATTCAAGTTGCATTGCTCAACACTTCCTTTCAAATGACCGCACACTAAGCTAGTTGCCTTTGACTCCAGGTTCCATATATAATTGCATCTGTAACAACTTTAATGTCTTCACCATCAAATAAATGATCCCATTTAAGATTATCTACAGCTATGTCCTATCACTAAATTCCCCCAAAATCTGTGAATGTTCTAACTGCTGAACAAAGTCCTTCCTTGTAAAAATCTGTGCTGCAGACTGGATTAGTAAGGTGGAATAATTCTGTAAGAGGGAACTCATTTCTGACTTCCAGTGAATAGCTCTAAGTGTTTGCAGAATAAAAGCCAACCCAGAATATCAGGGTTTCTGGCTACTATGAATAAGGCTACTATCAAACCATCAAACAAACAAAATCACAAGAGAAAATAAAAACCACTGCCAAGTGACGACTCTTTAAATAATGATTGTGAATTCAGGAGGGAGAGACTGGCAGGAGAAAGGCCAGGACAGATGGCACCTTGGGAAGTAACACACCTGAGGTGATGTGTGGGGCTGTGGAGTGTGTGGATTTCCCCTGTGTTGCTTCTCCCATGACACAGGCTGCTGGCACGAGTGTGTTCTTACAGCTGATGTTTGGCGCACTCAGCACCGGGAAGGCGCTTTCCTTTCTTCCTCTGTCACTCAGCCTTTGGCAGGGCTGCACATGAGTCGCCCTCCTTGTCACTGTAACAAAACGCCTGACAGAAGCATCTCGAGTGTGGAAGGGTCTACTAGGACTCGGAGCTTCAACCCATCACAGCCAGGCAGCCCGCGGAGTTCACTGCAGTAGGAGCCAGTGACTGCTTTTTCTCCGGTCATGGTGAATTGGAAGCAGAGAGAGCTCTAGACCAGATTAGAGGCAGGTGTATCCTTCAAGGTCCACCCTGGTGACCAACGGTCACCATCGAGGGCCTGTTTCCCAAAGGGTTTCACCACCAGCTGAGGATGGAGTGTTCAAACATTTTACATTAAAACTGTTTCAAAGTGCTAGGATGTTTTGATTCTGGGGTGCTCTGTGCACCATGTTAAGTTTGTAGTTGTCAAACAATCACAACCACATAAGGTCACACCCAAAATACCTGTTTCCAAGTCACACATTTGGTGAAAATACCAAAGTATTGTTTCCTGGCATTAAAATTCTCTAGTACCCAGTAAATCTTAGTCAGTAAAAGTGGCAAAGCTCATAAACAGATCCAATAGAGAGAGCTTTGTATAGCTCCCCGTTTTATATAGTATCTGTCTTAGTTTGTGTGCTCTTAGCCACTGACAATTAAATAGTTATGGGGGGAAGTGCCCTTACAAATACTACAGGTGTTCTTGGGAAAACATCTGGATTTAAAACTCAAAGATGTTAAGGGAAATTTTGTCCAGACTGAGAAAGATAGCCTGGCAGAATCTGCAGGAAATAAACTGGAGAAAGCTAGACAAACGTCACAAGAGAGGGGCGGTGCCTGACTAGTCTAGCATTAAAAGCAAAGTGAAATACGAAGCTTAGCAAAGGAGAGAAAGGCCAGAGCTCATCCCTGGGGGATTGGCTCAGCTTAGGGAGCTCCTAAGCAACAGCAGGTGGCCAGGGGCCACAGCTAACGTGAGGCAGGGGGGCTCAGGAAATCTTTGTATTTCTGTTAAGGGACAGTTTAAAGAGTAGAAAGATCTCGACGTCCCTTTCCTGCAGTATGTCTCCTCTCTCTCATCAATTGGATTCCCAGAACTCAGCCTGGTGCCTGGCCGTGGATCTCTGTATCTGCCTCCATCAGTCACTGGACAAAGGCTCTATGATGACAGCTAGGTTATTTGCTAGGCTGGTCACCAGAGTAGACTGGTCCAGGCCCCCTCTGGACCGCTGCCAGCAGACCAAGGTGAGGTCAACCTTGTGGATTCCTGAGAGCCTCCCCAGCACCCTGCCTCTTCCTATTCCCATGATGTCCTCATCTATCATGGTATCTTCCTCCCTGCCCTACCACTCTGTCCCTGTTCCAGCTTGACCCTCCCATTTCCCTATGTTCTCATCCCCCACTCCTCACCCTCTGCCACCCCCCACACCCAGTCCACCCATGTAGATCTCATCCACTTCTCCTTCACAGGGTCATCCATGTGTCCCTCCTAGGGTCTTTTCCTGTTAGCTAGCCTCTCTGGAGTTGTGGGTTGCAGTCTGGTCATCCCTTCCCTCTCATTTAGTATCCACTTATGAGTGAGTACACACCATGATGGGAGGATGTGCAGAGATGACTGGCCACACTAGTGGAAACCCATGAACTGTGGACTGGTGGCTGTGGAGCCCCCATGGGACTGGACTAAGCCCTCTAGACACAGAAGATAGTTGTTTGGCTCGAACTGTTTGGGGGGCACCCAGACAGGGTGATTGGGATCTGTTCCTGGTGCATGGGCAGGCTTCTGGGAATCCAGTGCCTGTGGTGCGACACCTTGCACAGCCTTGATGTAGTGAGAAGGGGCTTGGACCTGCCTAGGCTCAGTGTGCTGGGCTCTGCCGACTCCCCATGGGAGACCTCGATTTGGGGGATGTGGGGATGCGGGGTGGCTTGGGAAAGAGGGCTGGGGGGTGGGAGGAGGGGGGAGGGAGGGTCTGTGGATAGCATGAGGAGTGAGTAGAAAATTTCTTAATAAAGAAAAACAAAACAAAAGTAGAAAGAGAAGGGGAAGCCAGACGAGGGGCATATAGTAGCACTAGCAGATGGAAGACAGATGTCATGAAATCCCTCTCTTGGATGGCATTTTATAAAGACCCCTGTGCATCAGTGGCTTGATGGCCTGAGCCTGTCTGTGAAGCTCACTCTTGGGGGACTCAAAGGCCCCTAAAGGCTGTCCCAGAGGTGTGACCAGCATCCGAGACCTGATCTGTGTTGCTTCATCTGTAACTCAGGCTTCCAGAGGATGGCCTGGGGTGAGAATAGCATCTAAAAAGAATTCCTTAAGGGCCACCAAAGGGGACTCCTGCAAAGAAACAACCAATGGTATGTCAGGCCCCTGGGAGCTGTGGTAGGAATGCCAACGGTCTCGAGACCAGAGCCGGCAATCCGGCTGGAGTACATCCGTGCTCTCCACTCCTGTCCGACCTCCTCCTCTCCACACTCGTCCTCTTTAATACTCAGTTACAATCTAGTGAGCAGGACTGAATGCTCTGCTCTGGTCCTCTCTTTACCTCTTCTGTTCCCCGATTTCTTCACCTTTAATCGTCTTCTTCCAAAGCACACTGTGACCTGGTTTGTGGGGTCTTCGTGTCTCAGGCTCTGGAGAACTGGGTCTGTTCCGTTATCTGATTGTGTTTCTTTACCTTTCTTTGATTTTTAACTTTGGTCAAAATTGCCCCATCTCCCCAGTCTGTCCGATGATCTCTTTTTATACTCCCCCTTCGTGTTTTCTCTACCCAGCCCACATGAAGGAGTGGTCTCTCTTGTCTTCCGTCTGCACTCCCCACACTGACTGATGTCTCAGCACACAGCACTATCCCTTCACGTCTTCAGTGGCTGGTGTGGACGGCTGGTTATTCTTTATTGGACCGTGACTGGTGCCCACACCTCCACACTGAGGCTACCCTTCCACGGTGATTGTTTTTACAGACAGATTTCTACTCCCAAGAGAGTGCCGGGCATCAAGCCTGGTGTCTTGAACACCAATCTACCTGAGAAAAATGGTTTCTCAACCCGACTGGAGCTCAGTCCTTTTTAAACACTTCTGCCAAAAGCATTTGGTGATTTAAATTAAACAACAACAACAACAAAACCCAACCATTAACTTAACCCCAGATGCAGTAGTCCCAACACAAAAATACAAAAACAGGAAAGTCCAAGGCAACATAACTTCAGAAATTCTAATTTTTCAGTAGGACTCCTGTGAAAGTGAATGAGATGAAATCCCAAAGATTTCAAAGAAATGATTATGAATATTTTTTTTGAGAAATAAAAGAATGAATTCCAAAAGAACGCAAATACTTGGAATTCAAGAGGGGTAGACCTACAGAAGAAAAGGCAGATTGGAAATAAAAAACAAACACAAAAAACCAGTAACTCAAATAGCGTGCTCCAGCTAGGTTATGGCTTGGTTTGTTAATGATACAAAGCCATGAGGACCCGCCTTCCACTGAGGAAAGAGGCAGATGTGGTCATCCATGTCTGTAACCTCAGCAATGTTGGGGACAGAGACAGGTCATCAGGGCTTGCTGGCTGCCAACCCAGGCAAAAACACGCAAACTCTCGCTTTCAGGAGAGACCCTGCCTCGATAGGGTGTCAAGCAATGGAAGTAGACAGACATTAGACACTGTCCTCTGGCTTCCACTGACACACACAGGCACACCTGTGTGCCATATATACCACATGCCCTATCCTTACACATACATATGAAGGAGGGAAAAAATCCCCAGGGGAAACCTTACCAATACAACGGATCACAGGCATACAGAATATCAGGGTCTGAAAAAAAGGTGGAGGAGTTAGAGTATTCAGACAATGACGAACATGAGAAGAAGGTATGAATGGGGTGTTCGAGATCTGTGAGACAACATTAGAAGATCAAATCTATGAATGGTGGACACAGAACAATTTCAGAAATATAGAAAACATTTTCAGAAAAATCATAGAAAATGCACCAGATCAAGCAAACGAGATGGCCACACAGGTTAGAACACCTACAGTTAGAAGGACATAGAACAATATTCCATCTCCCACTCTGTGCAGCTTTTCTCAGCTCCTTATGTGGATGCTGAGGATTTGAACCTGCATCCTCATGCTTGCTGAGCAAATGCTTTTACTCACTGAGCTCTGTCTCCAGCTTTATTTAATCTTTAAGTTGCATGGTTCTTTTTTATTGTTTGAGAATTTCATGCATGTATTCATATAATATGTTCTGATCAACCCCATCACAAATCCTCCCTCCCATTTCCTTCTCATCCCTTCACACTTCCCCTCTTCAGTTCATGTGCTTGTTTATTGAAATAGACTTTATTTCATACAATATATTCTGATTAGAGTTTCCCCTCCCCAACTCCACCCATGTCCTCCCTGCTTCCCCACCCACTTAAATCCACACTCTCTGTTTCTATTTAGAGCTCAGAACTCCATAGTCTCTTATTCTCTGCATGTTGACCAGTTGGGGGTGGGGGTTGTCTCTGTATTAATTGCCATTTACTTAGGGGGCAGTTTGTTTCTATGTCCATTTAGCAGCATAATAGCGTCAAGTCCCCCCCCCCCCCCATGACTTAGCCAGTCACAAACCTTTGGCCCAGCTAACAGTACCAGGCATGAGTTCCATCTTGTGGTCTCAATCCAATCAGAAAGCTGTTGGTTACTCCAACAACAAGTGGCTTTTGTGCCACGATTGGAGCAGATGAACCTATCTTACCAGGCTGTTGTTAGTGTAGCTCTCAAGGTTGGCATTGGGTATCACTGCTGGTTAGTTTTCTCCCAGGTAGCTTGTATAGACCCTCCCAACACTATGAAACTGGATTTGATTTCAGTAAGTACCCTAAGTTAGGCATTTGTTTAATTCCAATACTCCAGTCATGGAACCAGAAAGACAGTGAGTTCAAGGCCAACCTGGGTTACATGGAGAGCTCAAGGCCAGCCTAGCCCACCTAGCAAGACTTTCTCAGAAATAAAACAACAGCAAAACATTAGACATGATTCCAAGCTGGGCATGTAGATGAGTCTAGAACACCCACCTAGCCTGTGTGGGGAACAGAGTTGAATACCCAAGACTATCTTTTGTGGTTACAAAACAGCATACCTGCCTTTCTCACAACTGTAAGTGGAGTGCCAGGGAATGTGTTGCCAAATTACTTGACTGTCTTGGTAAGACTTAGGATTTGTCATTATTTGGCATTTGTTAGCAATCTGATATTTGGGTTTTTAATTAATTAATTAACTAATCTCTTATTTATTTGGGGTGGGGGCACACTTGACACAGCACATGTGTAGATGTAACCATCTTATTAAATAAGAAACACAGAGCCAATTGCAGAGTTAAAAGCCCAAGAGGTCAGAGCAACAGCTAAGAGCTAAAAACCCTTTCTTACCCTACTGCCACTGCTGTCCTTCCTCTCAGCAAGAGGTCTACTACCTGTGTGTCTGTCCTTTTATTGACTTTCTGTTCTGCCTTCTCATTGGTTGTAAACCCAACCACATGACCTCCTCGTCACTGCCTGTCTATACAGACCTCCAGGTCTTCTACGGTTGGTATTGAGATTAAAGGCGTGTGTCTCCAATGCTGGCTGTATCCTTCAACACACAGAGATCCGCCTCTGCCTCCCAAGTGCTGGGATTAAAGGCATGCGCCGCCGCCATCACCGCCCAGCTTCTGCTATGACTTGCTATTAGCTCTGACCCCCAGGCATCTTTATTTATTAACATACAAATAAAATCACATTTCAGTACAAATAAAATATCACCATACACATGTATATGGAGGTCAGAGGACAATTTGGTGGAATTGATTCTCCCCACCCACCATGTGGGGCCCAGGGATTGAAATCAGGCTGTCAGCCTTCGTCCTCTGGCCATCTCACTGGCCCCAGACAATCAGCTCTTCCTCAAATAAAAGAACAGGCCATTCTTATGATTCCCATGCTATCGTATTGGAACTTGGAACTGTAAGGTCTAGAGGACCTCAGATACTCAAGGACTGCTCCTGCACTAATAGTTTGCATACAGTTAGCCAAGTTTACCTCATGGTCACAGATCTAACTGCTTCCTCAAACCCACCGAGGGGAACACACACCACAACATTATATTACTTTTCTAGTCATTTCTCGTTTTCCACGTGGATGATGCATTCTCCTTCATGGACGCTTATTTAGGCTATTCACAGCTCAGCTGGGGCTGCAGTGGCCCTTCTCTGTGAGAGTCTGATGACGAAGGCCAGGTAAGGTCTATGCAGTAGAAGAGCTTATTCAGTGCAGCCAAAATCAAGAAGCATTTATGTGAAAGGGGATTCTCATTCTTCATCAAACAAACTGAGTATCTTGGGCATTAAAATCTTACTCTGCCTTTTCTCTAGAACTTAATAAATTTCATATTCAGTTTGTTTTACTTTATACTTACATTATTGATCATGTGATAATGCTTAATAAGGTTTTAAACATTACTGTATACAATTCTCTTTTATTCATTTAAATTATTTCATGCTTTGATACGTGTAATTAGAGTTAAAGACAAGCTGTGTTAGGCAAATTTTGTTTTCCTCAAACCAACTCCAGCAATAAAAAAGGTCCTGACTTGAATTCATCCCTAGAATCTGTTCTGTCTGGATATTAACCACCGCTCCCATTTCTTCAGTGATTTCTGACTGTGGGTTGAGCTGTCACTGTCCAAAGGTTTCCACAGGGCAGAAAGGATTTGTTAGACTTACAAAGGACCCCCAGGCTGCTCAGTCTACAGAGTGACCCTAAACAAATGGTTACACTGAAATCACTTTTACTATTATTTTCCAAAAACAACATTCCTAGAAAATGGCATTTTCTCAAAAAACTTTAAAAAGTCAAAAAGAATAAAAAGAAACCTAAGGCTCAGTGGGAGAGACTTGCCTAATTTATGTAAGTCCTCCTGGATTTAATGTCCAGCATCACAAATATGGATTAGTGAATGAATGAATGAATGAATGAATGAATGAATGAGGATAGAAAGAGGGAGGAGAGGAGGAACAAAATCTTTCTGCGTACACTTTGCAGTATGGAGACTCATAGTTAATTGAAACGGACCATTAACACACTGGACCTGATTGAGTTTATAGAACACTGTAAGTTCAGAAAGCCATATAGCCATGCTACCTGAGCAGATGTCATTTTGTGCCCTTAGTATATGGACAATGGCCTCTTCAGCCCCTCTTTATTCATAAAGGAAAGGTCTGACAAAGTTATGAATGCTCTTATGCTCTTTTCTTTGACAAGCCCTTGGCTTTTCAGTGTATCCAGGTGATGTAGGCTAAATGAATTCTCCTCTATCCATTTCTGACTGTACTTCTAGCCAGGTGTGTTAGAAATACAGACAGACACATACACACACAGACATACAGACACACATACACACATGCACACACACACACACACACACACACACAGACACACACTTATAACAAACAGAGTTTGATTACTAGATACAAATAGATTCAAAAGGGTCTGAGGGAGGTCCCTACGTCTTTGGAAGTGTGCCTTGAAATGGACACTGGGGACCTGGTCACTAAATAACAGTTTTTTTCTCAGCCATACACCTGTAATCATCATGTACTGCATCATTTTAGGCCCAGGGTGACAGGACCAACTGTATATTAGAACCTCCCAAACTGTGAGCTGCCATAAGCTGTTCATTTTCATAAGTTGACTCCCTCAGATATTTGTTATAACGCTAGACATGAGATCATTCTGTCTGGATTCCTTTACTTAAGGGAAGTCTACAGCATCTTCCTAAGAGAGACTCCCGTCTCAGTAGACCAAGAAAACAGTTTTCAAAGTTTTGATCAAATGGTCACAGCCAACACAGTTTACATTACACCACAGACACAGATTCATTCTTAAAGGGCGTATACACCACTAACAACTGTCCACAGTGTGAGGCTAGCCCTTTGGCTTCAGGCAGTTTGGCTGTGAAGTACTCAATGACAAGAGCAAGGCAAATCATTTCCACTCAGTGTGGCTGCTGGGGTTACATGGGAATTGCTGAGATGGGTGAGAACTGGGATCAGGTTTGTTTCCTGGTCTCCTCATTCCTGCACCAGAACCTTCTTTTGTGGAAATATGCAGGTGCCCGAGGGGACATGACACAGGACACCGATGCAGCCAGCCCCTGATGACAGCTGTGCAGTGCTCTCATTTGTTAGTTCTAGCGAATCATTTGCCAAGCCTGAGATCAAAGGCCAAGTCATCACATGCCTGGGAAGGGGAGAAAGAGTTCTGTGCTTTCATCACACACACACCTCCTGGGATGCATACAGCTCTTTTCTTTCTTTCTTTGTTTTCATGTGCAGTCATAAAAAAAAAAAAAATGGTCAGTGCTTACAAGTTCTCAACCCAATCCCACAAAGTCCTAGTCAGTTGCAGTCTACACCCTATAAAATACTGGGCAAAGGCATTCTTAAATATTAGGGCTAATCAAAGTCCCCGAATGGGAATGGGTAAACCCTACATCTAGAAATTTCTAAATGTAAATCTTTCACTAATTGTGAAGCTATGTGTAAGTTTCCATATAAATTCTTCAGACTGCTTTAAAGTAAACTGCATCCACATTGCACAGATAATTCCAATCTCAATATGTATAGAAATGTTTAGCATCTATATTGTTGGCAAATACACAGAAGGTGTCTAAGGAAATCTGGTAAAGCGTCTTGAAAAGTGAAAAACTCTCTAATGCTGAAAAATGGGGGTGGACTCATGAGTTTACTGTATTGTAAAACTAGTTTCCAGTGTTTCAGGATCAGAATGCAAGGTAGACTAACCCAGGGAGCCTCAGGGGCGGGAAGCCAAAGGTGTCAGTGGGTTTCGATTAGTCTCTCCATCCAAAGTGCATAGTGATTGCACAGGTTTCTTTACTAACCATCTCTTTCTGAGATACCATTCAAAAGTGCGAAGTTTCTCACTTCCAGTTCCCCGTTATTAAAGTGTTAGCAAACACTGGCAGTGTTCATGCATTTTTTTCCCTAGTTTTGCTAAATTTTTTAAATGACAGGGTAAAAAAAAAACTTTCAACAGCTTTAAATAGCAGCAACTCCACCCATGCTCAGTCTAGACTGAAGATCTTATTAAAGCCTTACAGTTGCATCACCACCCTAAAGGGTCTGGAGCAGTCTCCCATCACCAAGCCTTGCTTCCTGCCAGTTTCAGCCAGTGCTCCTTTTCCCCACACCTGCACAGCCTGGAGTCTGTTCTCTGTCTCTGTACTACCTCTTCCCAAATCTCTGAGATCACCACACAATATTCTGCCTTTGCCTGCCTCTGGCTTCTCTTACTTAGTATAATGTTTCTAAGAATTACCTGTGTCAAATATAAACATGAATAGTTTCTATGTGTATACAATATATAGAACATCAATTTGAAATGATATTCTATATCATTAATCATTATCAGCAAACTGCAAATAAAACTCCAAAGTCCATTTTCCACTACACAGAAAATCAAGTTTCTTTCCATGTACACACTGATAGGGTTTGTGGATCTTTGGCTCCAATGGAAACTTCTTCCATAAACATAAGCATATAGGGACTGGAGTAATGGCTCAGTGGTTAAGAGCATGGGCTGCTCTTCCAGAGGACCTGGGTTCAATTCCCAGCACCCAGATGGCAGCTCACAGCTGTCTATAACTCTGGTTGTCCAACACCCACATACAGATGTACATGAAGTCAAAATGCCAATGCACATGAAATACAAAAAATTGTCATTAAAAATTTACTCCTTTAAAAAACATAAGCATATAAATCATCATATGGACATGCGCTTTTTGTTTTTCTTGAGCATACTCTTCAAATGAAATTTCTAAATCTTGTAGTAAGTAAGTTCAAACATGTAGAGACTGACAAGCATTTCCCCAAGGGTTCTGTAACATGCTTCTGACAGCAGACGGGGGATTCTAGGCTCCGTGACATTGACAGTTCTTGCTATTAACAGAGTTTGAAATTGTAAATGTGCTAGCAGATATGGGAAGGTGCAGAACTTGGCATTTAATTTTCAGTTTGCTAATGACTGATGATGTAGAGTAGCATTTCAAATCTGTGTTCTATCTATGTGCATATGTACAATTCTTAGCTATCCTCACATCTTCTTTGGTAAAATATCAAGCTGACTTTTAATGGGGACTTATTAAAGAGCTACAGAAGACCTTATTTCTGGATACAGGTCCTTATAAGACATACTATTTGGAGTTATTTTCCTATTAGCAATACATCTTCTCATTGTGTTAAAGATATCTTATAGAGATAAAATGTTTGAAAGAGTTGTAAAGTCTAATTATAACCCATTTTAATGGGTTGTGATTTTAGTGTAATATCTAAAATATCTGTGCCCAAGATATGCCTAAAGGTGCAAGAAGTGGCACTCAGATATTGGTGGCAACCAATAGACACTGTCTGGTTGGACTTAAGACCCACTCAACAGGAGAGAAATCATCTGTGGAACTGGAAATGTAGTTTTCTGGCCTGGTGAAGTCATGGACCTTAGGAAAGAGTCTACTAAAGGCACTTTGTTGACCAGCATAATTCTTCCCTACGTTCTAACCCTTATCTATATATCCACAGACAGTGTTGCTACCACCCCTCAACAAAAAAAGTCTTTCTTTTAGCCAATGGAGAGCATCACAGAAAACTACAACTGTACACAGTGCAGAGATCAACAGATGGTGGACAGCCCGGTCCCAGTGGATACATCTACATCACAGTTCTGGCATCTACGGCTCAGGGAACGTTGTAGAAGAGGGTTCAGAAAGATTGTAAGAGCCAGAACACCAGGCAGTAATAACTATATCCATAGGTATGCTATTGTGGAAGGGTGAAAAGTCGCAGGATCCCACATCTAGACAAAGAATCACAGGCAACTATTGACTGCTGGGAGATGGAAAACCAGCCTTACCCAGGTATTGGCTCCTTTATAGGCTGTCCAAGGCAAAGTGGTCATCCTTAAAACCATATACACCCAGACATCACAAATGGACTCTGCAAGTTATATACATACACACACACACACATATATATATTTTACAGCTATAATTTGTGCATATATATGTAACATATATAATCAAAGAAAAATAAGCTTATTTAACTTAACTTTAAAGTGGGATGTTATGGAAAGAGTCTGAGGAAGGATAACTGGGAGTGGCTGGAGGGAGACACAGGAGAGGGAAGTGATATAATTTTATTTAAATTAAAAACATTTTTAAATGAAATAAAATTAAATAAAATAAAACATAAGAAATAATATGAATATAATATATAACTATAATTATATAATTATAGTTATATAAATATAATTGCCCTATTCCAGTTACAAAGACTTTATCTAGTACTTACTTTTAGAAGTTGTAGTTTTAGAATTTTCACATAACAATGATATATTTAATAAATGCTTTAGGAGTCTAAGTTCATATTTCTACATGTGGATAAGTTTTTTTTCAGAAGCACTGAAATGAAAATAACAGATTTTCTCCATTGATTGATAACTTTTAAGACCATATTTACCATTTACTAAGGGTGTTTTTGTACTTTGTAATTAGTTGCATTATAAGTATGTTTAAAAAATAAATACCTGTTTGTACCTATAACCAATGGCGTGTGGTCTTGCTCACAGTGATCTGTAAGCAACCATGTCCTGTAAGCCATCTGACCTAGATCTTTAGCATTTCTTTATCACTTATGGGATCAGCTTGCAAACTTCTGCAAAACACCTCCTGAACTTCTGTGTTGATTCTTCTTTGGAGGGAAGTCTCATCTAAGCAACACTGATTCTTGTGTATGAAATGATTGTTCCACTTAAGCAGTTCTTTTAGTTCCTTAATAATGTCTTTCAAAGCACAACATGCAGTGTTGTGTTGTTACTTGGTAAAATGTATCCCTATATATTTGAAGCTATTACAAATGTTATTTCCTGTTTTGGTTCTGACATATAGAAATGACATAGACTTGTATTCTGCAACGCTGCTTAACAGTTCTAATAGAGGTTTCTGTGGGGTGCTCGGGAGTTTCTGGTTTCAGAATCATGAAATCTGCAAATGGAGGTAGCTATATCTTCTGATCAGATCTGTATTCAATTAATTTCTTTTCTTCCCCAGGTAGACTTGTTAGTAGTGTAGGGCAGAATAAAGGGCCTGACTGCCTCACTTACTCCTCAGCATCTAGCTACTTTTCCACAGTAGTTACTGTAGTCCTTACTGAGTGAACACTCCCAGTAATCTAATCACCTCTCATGAGCCCCACCTCTTAGGGGTTCCACCAAGTCAACATTACTACACCTAGCACCAACCTCCAACACACCAACTCTGAGGAACAAAGCTCACCCTAAAAGCACCTAAGAACTATGCAGATGTCCTGACTTCCTGTGTTTGGGGAGATGTTTTTCTGAAGCATGATGGTTATTCTTGGCTGTCAATTTGACTACATCTGGAATTAACTAAAACCCAAATGGCTGGGCACACCTGTGAGTGATTTTTCTTAATTAAATCATTTGAAGTAGGAAGACTCACCTTTAATCTGGGTTGCCTTCTGCAAGCAGCCTCTATAAAGGACATGGAGGAAGGGAGCTTTTGTTGTTTGCCTGCTTGCCCTCACTCTTACTGGTAAGCCCATTCCTTAACTAACATGAGAGCTTACTTCTTCAGGATTCTGATGTATATGGAATACCAACTGAGACATCCAGCCTTGAGGACCGAACAACTTCTGATTCTTGGCTTCTGTTGCTAGTCAGCCACAGTTGGATTAGTTGGACCACAGCCTATAAGCTACTCTAATAAATCCACTTTCTATATATAGAGTCATTCTATCATTTCTGTTCCTCTAGAGAACTCCAAGTAATACTTAAAGTTTTGTCACCTAAAGCCATTCCAGAAGGAGCACAACTGTCTAGAATGCCCTCCCTGGGAGCTCTATTGACCAGGGAAAGCTAATCTCATAGCACACATGACATATAAATGTAATCAATATAAAACACAATAAACTTAAGTAGCCAGCTCTTCAGAAAGTTAAAAAAACATACAAAAGAAAAACACACGTTAAAAGGCATATTATCAAAATAGAGAGTGAAGCCAGATATGGCACTAGTAACTATAGGTATGTGAGAGCTTAGAAGGAAACACACAATATAAGGGAATGAGAAAATACAAAGTAATATAAGAAATAATGGAAAATCTCAGCAGATAGATCAGCAAAGAAAATTAATAACTGAAATTTATTCCATTATTTTATCCAGCACCCAGAGGTGTAGTCAGACGTTTTCCTGTGACCCACCTGGCCCACAGTTGGGACAAATCTCTCCCACTTGTGTCCCCTAAGTAAATACACAGAGGCTTATATTAATTATAACTGCTCAGCCATTAGCTCAGGCTTATTACTGACTAGCTCTTACATTTAAATTCAGCCCATTTTTGTTAATCTATATGTCACCACATATTTTGTGGCTTTACCTGTGTGCCATTACAAGCTGCTCCCTGGACTGCAGGCTGACATCTCCCGACTCTGCCTTCCTCTTCCCAGTATTCTCCTCATCCACTTACCCCACCTATACTTCCTGTCTGGCTACTGGCCAATCAGTGTTTTATTTATCAATCAATCAGAGCAACATAAATTCACAGCATACAGAATGACATTCCACAGCACTTCCCCTTTTCTGTCTAATCAAAATGGAAGGTTTTAACTTTAACATAGTAAAATTACATATAATAGAACAGTTATCAAGCAAGAATTACAGTTACAATATCTAGTCTATTTGTATTTGACAAAATTAAAGAAAATATTCTATCTACCTATATTTGTGAGTCCAAAGTTTCATCTCTAACTTATCTTTTATCATAACCAAGGAAAAACTATAACTATCTAGTGTTCACCTACATCAAAGGCCCCAGAAGGATATAATATTACTTAAGTAAACAGAAAGAGCATTTTAAGCAACTTCCAAAAATCTATAATGACAGAGACAGCTGTCTGCCTGGACAGTCATCCAAAGTACCTCTGCAACATTGGGGCATCCATCTTCAGCCCACAGTCCTAAAGTCTTTCAGTTGCTTCTCTTGGTGTCCTGTAGAATGTCTGGCAGTTTCTTCTGTGAATCAGGAAACTGAAGGACCATCTGTCCTTGCAAAGCTCAGTGGTCACCTTCCTATGGGTCCTTCATATCCAGTTTATATAACATTTTGTCAAGCAAGAACAGTTTCTTGCCCAAATGGCTATTTTTGCAAAGAAGAAGATAAACTCCATATGGAGTGTCTTCAGTGCCCATCTTTCTCTTTGAAGTAAATTGGTGCTGCAGGAGCAGACGTGTCTCATTGTCCAGAAAAGCCTAAGTTTTTAAAATATGTTAAGTGCCATATTCTGTAGGTCTTTGAAGTGTTTGAAGATTACTTACCTAATTGAATTATATTTATATATACCTAAAAAACTTAACATGACTACAAGTTTGATTATCATAGATGATTAGCTATTAATCTGTATTTCTTAATTATCCATTACAACTTAAATGAGTTACATAATACCTTAAACAGGAGTAGAAATATACACACAGTATAACAAAATCAACTTTAAATTTGTATCAATAAACTAAAATCTATAGCAACATAAAATATTTATCTTATATTTCTATATCATATCTCCTTTTCTACTTTTAGAAAGAGATTGACTATGACCAATAACAATTTGTAACCAATAACCTAAACAAAGACAAATATTCCTGCTGATAGAGGACACTGATAATCTTATGGGGACACAAAGAAAAATTTAAGATTATGGTCAAGTCCTGACTGGAGTAGTCTGTGAGGCTGTATTCTCTGAGCCAGTTGCCTTGAAGTTGATTTTGGATGTTGGATGATCTGGGCCATGGTGTCATTGGAGACCTTTCAGGGGGTCTTGGCTGGTCAAACCTGATATATCTTAACCTGAAACAAATCCATAGCCTCTTGCCTCTTGTGGAAACAAAAGCAGAACCTCTTTTCCAAAGCAACATATCCTTAGATCCAAATTTTGAAGTCAAGATACCTTTAAAATATACATATTGGTTTAACTCAGCAGCTTTTACAATCAAATGTCTCTCTGCAGTTAAAAATCCCAAAGACAACATAGTCCAGACTCTCTGTGGGATATCCATCTTTACGTGGCTTATTTTTTATATTACTTTTATTTTTCTTTAAAGATGTTATTTTTTAAAACTTTCTATTTTTTAATGTAATTGCCTATATTCCTTTTCCTCTCTCTTCAAAGCTTACATATATTTTTGCAAACATTGTAAACTGTAGAAAGGTTTATTTTATCTGAACCTGTTTTATTGTGAATCTATTGCTTTCAACGGAAGCATTACTAGGACTGAAATGACAGCTTTGGCTGCTGGCTCTGCCCACCTCAGCTTTCCAACATGATAGAACTATGTTTACTGCCAGCTTTGTGGTGGTGGTGGGGAACCATGCACTCACCACCAGACACTGGGAGGCAGTGGGTCTATGCCTCCATCCAGCAGCGTGTAGCCAAAAACCTTTTTTTAAAATTTGTATTAGCAAAAACTAAATTTGCCATGCAATGCACTGTGTGGCTTGGAAATGCCACTGTGTACCATGGCAGAAATCCGCCATGCTGTGCTTAGCTGAACACCTGCCATACTGTAGGAACCTGTTTTTAGCTCCGTTTTAGAATCTTTTTTTTTTTTTAAGCTTTCTCAGGTTTTAGGTGGAAACTATTGCCCCACATTGGGCGCCATTTTGTATTCGGAAGTTTTCCTGTTTCCCAACTGGCCCACGGTCAGGACAAATCTCTCCTACTCGTGTCCCCCAAGTAAACACACAGAGGCTTATATTAATTATAACTGCTTGGCCATTAGCTCAGGCTTTTTACCGACTAGCTCTTACATTTAAATTTAGCCCATTTCTGTTAGTCTATGGGTCACCACATGTTCCATGGCTTTACCTGTGTGCCATTACATGCTGCTACCTGGATGGCAGGTTGGCATCTCGTTACTCTGCCTTCCTCTTCCCAGAATTCTCCTTATCTGCTTACCCCATCTATACTTCCAGCTTGGATACTGGCCAATCAGTGTTTTATTTTTCAATCAATCAGAGCAACATATATTCACAGTGTACAGAATGACATTCCACAGTACAGAAGTTTAAAGGATAAAGTGTGCCAAGTTTTTAAGAAGAAATAATATGGTATTGGATATATTTTCAGAAAATACAAGAGGAATAAAATTAATCAATTATCTTTTCTAAGAAGAATAGCATGAATATAATTAAACTCTCACTCAGGATAGCAACTCCCAATAAACTAGGAATAGCAGCTAAGTTCTACTGGAACAAAGTAAGCATGACTTCTGAAACTTCTAACTATGTGCCCCTATCACGACACCATCTGCCATGATGTGACATCATGAAGGGGACCATCACCACAGCCAGTGCCATGTGGCTGGGCTTTCTAACCCATAGATCATGAGTTGAATAAATCTAATGCTAAACAAACCTATTTTTTATACATTGTCCAGCCTCAAGTATTTTATTATAGCACGTGTAAAAAGATTAGTACAAGAGTCTACTTCTAAAGTCTTTTGATTTTCTTAAGATCATAGATCTTAGCATATTAAAGCATTATAATTTGGTGAATTATTTTCTGAGCCCCTGTAAACTTATGGTGCATTCTGAATTAATTTGAGGGTATGGTATAAAGTATTAATTAGAAGTTTTGTTTTGTTTAGTTTTATAGATTGCCTTTTGGTAGTCCCATCTGCCAAATATTGGTTCCCCTTCAAGAATTTTTTCCTTTGTCAGCATCAGTCTCACATACACTTGTACTTCTATTTCTGGTTTGGTGATTCTGTCCCATCAGTCTTTTTGCCTACTCTGAAACCACTCTAGTCATGAGCACAGTAGCCCCAGGGTGTCAAATCAGGCTGGGATAGCCTTTCATTATCTAAGTTTCAAAGCTATATAGGCAATCAAGCTCTCTGAATTTCCACATAGATTTTAGAAATAATTCATTATATTAAAGAAAAGCACACCTGAAGCTCCCCTATGCATCATATTAAACCTGTGTATCAGTATGGGGTATATAACATCTTGACAATGATGAGCCCTCCTCAGTCTTATGAAAAAGTGATAACTCAAGTTTCCTAGTATCTGCCAGGAATGTCATATAGGTTTCTGTTGTCCGTCTTGCACCTCTCTTGTTTGAGTTTCTGTATTGTTTCATGCTATTGAAGTTATATTATTTTGCCTCCAATTTTTATTGGTTTATGACTAATATAAAGAAATATGGCTGGGCAGTGGTGGCATATGCCTTTAATCCCAGCACTCGGGAGGCAGAGGCAGGCAGATCTCTGTGAATTTGAGGCCAGCCTGGTCTAGAGTGAGTTCTAGGAAAACCAGGGCTACACGGAGAAATCCTGTCTCAAAAAACAACAGAGAAACAAAAGACAAAAAAAGAAAGAAAGAAAGAAAGAAAGAAAGAAAGAAAGAAAGAAAGAAAGAGAGAAAGAAAGAGAGAGAAGGAAATATGATTGATTTGGGTTATTGATGCTATAGACTTCATCCAAACTAAACTTGTTTGTTGGTCTAAATGCTTCCTTGCAAATTCTATTGAATTTTCTACATAGGTGATGATGACTTCTGAGAATCAGTACATTCTCACCATTACAATCTGGATACTTTTTTATTTCTTGCCTAATTCTACTAACAGAATGTTCATTACCATTTTGAGCAAAAATGGAAGAACAAATAGCCTCATAATTTTGCTGTTCCAAGGGGAAAAGTCTATCAGTCTTTGGTGTTAAGAATAATGTCAATTACAGGCTCTCTGTTAATGTTCTTTCTCAAGTTGAAGAAGAGCTCTCTGTTTTCTGTTGTTGTGGGAGAATATCTAATACTGGATACTTTATAGATATTAGTTTTATTTCACTCAAGTTTCTAGAAGCAAGGAAGTTCAAGGCTGAATTAACACTTTTGGCAACAGACTATCTCACACTGCATCCAAACATGTAGGCACATGCAGAAGAGAGGTGAAACACACACACACACACACACACACACACACACACACACACACGCACACGCACACGCACACGCACACGCACATGCACACGCACACACACACACATGCACTCATGCACATGCACACAGAGAGAGAGAGAGAGAGACAGACAGACAGATAGACACAGACAGACAGAGAGATTGATTTTCATGTTATTAAAACTGTCTCCCACAGGAGTCAATCCTCTGCCATCAGACTGAGAACTCACTCTCAAGACAAGGGTAATTAATCCACTTTAACATCCTAATCGCCTAGTGAAAGCTACAACACTTCTCTACAGTGTTACATTGGGACCAAACTTTAACGTTAGGGCTGGTGTGACCCAACCATTTCTAAATCACAAAATTTTTTTTATTTCTAGTTTATGAATATTTTAAAATGAGAAACAGATCTTGAGTTTTAAATTTTTTCTGCATCCATTGGTATTTTGTGTTTTCTTTATAATTTTTTAATGTGTAGGTGTATCAACTTGTTTTATTTTTTTAAATATTAGCCCAACTTGCCAATCCTGATATAAGCCACATATAGTAATAATGTATTATCTGTTTATATATTTTTATTTAATGCACTATTTTTAGTGCCTTTTAAGCCAGGGTCTCACTCTATAGCCTAAACTGGCCTTGAACTTGCAGTAACCCTCCTGCCTCAGCCTCCCAAGTGCTGGAATCACAAATATTCCCAACCAGCCAGCTGGATGTGCCCATCCTAGTTAATTCTCCTCAGGTGCAGGAAACCATTAGCCCTGTGTACACTCCTTACATGTTCCCTCATTGTGATGAAACAGCTGACAAAAACGACTTGAGGAAGAAAGAGTTTTGTAGTCAGAAGATTTCCTGTGTTCCGGCCTGCCTGCAGTCAGGACAAATCTTTCCCACTCGTGTCCCCCAAGTAAACACACAGAGGTTTGTATTAATTATAACTGCATGACCATGGCTCAAGCTTCTTGCTAGCTCTCATATCTTAAATTAGCCCATAACTATTAATCTATGTATCATCACATGTTCTGTGGCTTTACCTGCATCCCATTACATGTTGCTCCTTGGGTGGCTCACTGGCGTCTTTCCCCCGCCTTCTTCCTGTCTCTCTCTTTGAATTTCCTGCCTGTGTCTAAGCTGCCTTGCCATAGGCCAGACAGCTTTATTTATCAACCAATCCGAGAAACACATATTCACAGCGTGCAGAAAGACATTCCCCCATCACTTCCCCTTTTCTGTCTAAACAAAAAGGTTTTAACTTTAACCTACTAAAATTACATATAACAAAACAGTTATCAAACAAGAATTACAGTTACAATATCTAGTCTATTTGTATTTTGTAAAATACACCTAGCCATCTTTATCCTTCAATCAGTGGAGTTCATGTTGGTGTGTGAATGCAGGTGTGCACAAGGCTGGAGAACCAACTTAGGTGTCAGTCCTTGTCTCCCTCCCCATTTGAGATAGGGTCTCTTATATTCCTAGCTGCATACACCAGGCTAACTACTGTGGGAGCATCTGCCCCACTTCCCATCTTGCTATTGGAACATTAGGATTAGAGCTATCTGGCCAGGTACCAGGTCTGGCTCTACGTGGGTTCTTGAGGTTGTACACCATCTCTTGAACCATCCAGTGAGAACACAAAGGCAGGAAGAGCAGCAGGTGGCGCCCTCCAGTACAGCATTAGTGAAGCTCTTTGGTATTGAGATGCCTAGATCTGTAAGTGGTGCAGGGCCTGGATTCCTTATCACTTGGCAGCAACTGGTAGTATAGCTCCTGGTCAGGCCTGGGTATTGACATTCCTCCACCTTTGACTGCAGACAATGGCATAGCTCTGGGCCTAGGGTTTCTGAGACTCAGCCCCAGAGGTTTTACAGATCTCTGGAACTCTTCCAGAAACCATAGCCTGCTCTGTTGCTTCTTTCTTCCTGTAATGAGCTCAGCCCACATTACTATTATGTAGCCAGAGAATGGGTGTTTAGACAAGTTATGGATACCTCACATGCAAATGAAGTTTTGTGTCTGCACCTATCACAGCACAGCTGACATGCAATGAAGGTTTGTGTTTGTACTGATCTCAGCATGGCTTGTTTAATGCCAATCACAACAGTACCTCTTTTAGGCTACCAGGGTAAATGCAAAGTCCTCTGGCTTACGTAGAAATAGTTGTAGGAACATATACAGTTTACTGAAGCTTGTAGCAGAATGTCAGATACAAAACTGTAAAACACCCTGGCTGGGTCTGTGCCTCCAGAAGCTGGGACAATCGAATGTGGCTTTCTCACAGAGTCGCATCCATGGAGGGCCAACATCAGTCCAGTCCAGTTGCCTGTTGGACTGATAGTCCTTTTATTGGATAACTAGGTTAGAAAGGGAATCCAGCCGGGCGGTGGTGGCGCACGCCTTTAATCCCAGCACTCGGGAGGCAGAGCCAGGCAGATCTCTGTGAGTTCGAGGCCAGCCTGGTCTCCAAAGCGAGTTCCAGGAAAGGCGCAAAGCTACACAGAGAAACCCTGTCTCGAAAAAAAAAAACCAAAAAAAAAGAAAGGGAATCCGGCAGCTGTAAACTGGTCATCTAATTGCCTTACTCCAACATCTTTGTTTAATTATAGGTAAGTGACATCAGGAATACTGATAATAAACTAATGCTAACAATTTTAACCAGCTGTCGACAGAGCTTTAACAATGCTTGACTCATGCCCCATTTCCAGGGAGGACTGTCCCTCTCCTCTGTCTCAAAGCTATTACAATAGTGTTGATGTTCTCTTTGGTGTCTCCATGGAGGAAGCTACATAGAACCTTGGGTAGCTAGCACTCCTTTCCTATCACCAAATGCCACCACAGTTCCAGGGACAAGGCAAAGAGTCAAAAGCTTTAGACAAAAACTTATGTCACATAACGGCCAGGATTCGTATCAAAAGACGTCCACATCCGTGATGTCCTAAGTGCCATTTTGTTGCTCTGCAGTCTTTGTCTCTGATAGGTGTTGACATTTTTTTTTCCTCAGGAACAGTGATCTTCTGGTACTAGCTGGGATATAACTCTCTCGGGTTGATCTTGATCCTGCTTGTGTATTGGCATGAGCTCACTGAACACTCTCTGTTCAACACATATGGCTGTGTCACTGTGATTAGTTACTGTCAAGTATTTTATTATGAATATCTTAATTTTTTCACATGTTTTGGAACTAGAAACGAGCTTTGGGGAGACTGTAATTATATATAATGTATATTTTCGAATTACCCCCATTTTCTTTGGGCTTATTTTGGATTTTTTAAAAATCAACAGCAACAAAAAAGAAGAACACTATCAGTGGAGCCTATTGGGGGATTCATTGTGGGTTTCTGTTCATATCTCAGATTTCACTTCCTGGATTTTTCAATATACTTATGAGTTATAAACATAATTTCCATAATTTTGTATTACACATCTGTGGTGGTATAGTGTTCCCCAAAATATTGTGTACCCTAATAAATTTATCTGGGGTCAGAGAACAGAAAAGCCACTAGATACAAAGGCTAGAAAATGGTGGCACTCACACCTTTAATCCTAGCATTCCAGAGGTAGAAATCCCTCTGGATCTCTGTGAGTTCAAGGCCACATTGGAAATGGCCAGGCATGGTGACACACGCTTTTAATCCCAGAAAGTGAGCCTTTAATCCCAGTGAGTGGTGGTAGAAAGCAGAAAGGTATATAAGGCGTGAGGACCAGAAACTAGAAGCATTTGGCCTGGTTAAGCTTTTAGGTTTTGAGCAGCACAGTTCAGCTGAGAGCCATTCAGATATGAGGATACAGAGGCTTCCAGGCTGAGGAAACAAGATCAGTTGAGAAGTTGGCCAGGTGAGGTTAGCTGTGGCTTGTTCTGCATCTGATATACCAGCATTCACCCCAATAACTGGCCTCAGGTTTGATTTAATTAATAAGACCATCTAAGATTCATGCTACACACATCCCTCCGAACATCATACATACACCCCCACACACACAGACACCCCACACACACCCATACACACAGAGGGAGGGGAGAGGGGGGCAGAGAGGCAGAGAGACAGAGAAACAGACAGACAGACAGAGACAGAAAGACAGAGTGAGACAGACAGATGGACAGAGAGAGAGTCACTAAAGGACAATGCTATTTACTGTGGAATGAGTCTGCATGGTGTGGAAACCAGAGAAAGGGGTGTGTGTGAAGAAGCTTTTGAAAGGCAAGATGAGGAGGATTCCATGACTTATTTCAAAGCAATGGTCTCTATAGGACTGGGAGAGAGGATGCCCTGAGGTCAGTACCAAGGCCTTTGTGAGACTGCTCAGGCGTCATAGCTGAAGAACCTTTGCTGGGGCTTGAGAGGCCCTGCTCTAAGGCTGTGGTCTGGGCAGTCCATAATGGTTCTTGCTATCAGGCCCTCATGAGCCCCTCTGTGGGAACCTCCAACCTGCAGTGATTTTTTTTTAATTGTTGGGGCTTTGACAGGAATGCCATCATCTCAGTTCTGACAAGTTTTATATTATGAATCTCAGAATACAGCATGGAGTGGTAGCAGCTGGACACACTCACTTTTAGTTATAAATGACATTGTTATAAGTGTTAAAAGTTTAAAACAATACTACTAAGAAAATAAAGTAAATATGTCTAAAAATGCTTACATTTTTAAAATTACATTTTTATTCACTTAATATCTGTGTGTGTGTGTGTTTGTGTGTGTGTGTGTGTGTGTGTGTGTGTGTGTGTGTGTGTGCATTATGTGCTCATGTGTAGATGTCATAGAAACTTGTGGATCCTGGGGATCAAACTCAAGTCATAAATTTTGGCAGCTGGCATCCTAACCTATTGAGCCATTTTGCTGACCCATCTAGAACAATATTTAAGTCATTAAGTATTGTGACACCCAAAGAATTTATGGTTAAATTTAAAGCCTAGAAACTACCATATTTGGGGGGCATTGTTTCTCAGTGGTAAAATTAAAATAAATGGAAGAGTAAACTATGTGGTTTGAGGTGTCCCCTAATTTCCTGTTGAATCTGAATGGTTCCCAAGACTAGACCAGGCTTACACAACTGTCCTAAAAGGTTAAGTCTCAGGCCATATTGGATCCAGCATCTTCTCCAAAGAAAGCCTTCTGGATTCAGAGCGAAAGCCCGTCTCATTAGATGGAAACTCTGCCTTCGCTCTTTAGGACTATTGCTAGTTACACATGACTGTTAACTGTGTGCCTCTCAAAGTATAGCAGAGCACTATTCTTTTGGCTGGAAATCCATCTCTGTGGTGATATTTTATTTGTGCTGAAATGTGATTTTATTTGTATGTTAATAAATAAAGTTGCCTGGAGATCAGAGGTCATAGGCATTAAGCAGAAGTCTGGCAGTGGTAGCACATGCCCTTAATCTGATCACATGGCAGGCAGAGTCTCTGTGTGGTCAAGGACAGAGCCAAGCATGCTGACATGAACCTTTAATCCCAGTACCAACCATAGAGACCTGGAGGTCTGTATAGACAGGCAGTGACAAGGAAGTCATGTGGTTGGGTTTAGAGTCAATGTGAAGGCAGAACAGAAAGGCAATAAAAAGACAAGTCAGGAAGAAGCTCTCTCTCTGGGGAAGCTACTGCTGGCGGTAAGATAAGATCGTTGTGGCTCTTGCTCTGATCTCTTTGGCTATTAACTCTGTATTTGGCTCTGTGTTTCTTATTTACTAAGACTGTTTAGAAATTCGTCTACACATCTTCTGTGATATGTTTGTGTGAAATGTCTGGTCACAGTCACCCAAATTTCCACTTGAACCTTGGACTTGTCCATCACCTCCTCTTGAAGGGGCTGGCTCATCTCTCTGAGGCTTGCTTCTTCACCTGGTAGAGCAAGGCAACAGTGCACAGAGGCAACACTCCTCATTTTCTGTTCATGTCTCTCAGGGTCCCCATCTCTCAAACACTCCATATCGTATCCTTGGGTATATCTTCTCTTGCTCCATAGGCTTCTTTGACAGTGAAAAGTCAGATTTCCTAATTCTAGAAAACAAAGGCTAGAAAGTGGGGCCCTTCTGCTTATGCTGCTCCTGGAGTCCAGCCTTATCCCCTTCCCTCCCAGATGACATCTCTCTTGAAGTCATAAGTCACTGTGTCCTAAGTCATTACTGTTTAGGCTTTCTAAACTGCATTAGCAAAGGCCTCCAGGGGCCATTACTCAGTGCCTGCACTTTGAGAGCCTATCCTGTATTATGAATATTAACATATTGTCAAGGCCTTTCCCCCAGTTCCTGATCATGTGTCTGAAAATGGAGCCCAAGTCAATTCTTTCCCTACCGTCCTGGCTGCTCTCCAGATTCTCTGTTACATCAACAGGGAGTGTTACTCCATCACAGAAATAGAGCAGATGCACCTTTTGTAAAGCAGATTGAGATTGTGTACCTATCATTTTGTCTCTTCATATGTTTCAACCTAGACTAGATAGCCCAGGAACCTAGGGTAAAACTAAATAATGCTGGTGTGAAAATCAAAAGGGAAAAACCTAGTGGTAAAATGACTCATAGTGATAGTCTGTTAAACTCTTAGCTCAATGCCTTGTTCAGCCATTGTCAGAGAATCTTCCTCCAGGAGCAGATGGGAATAAACATGGAAACCCACAGCCAGACATTACACAGAGAGTGAGAGTGTGAAACATCCAGCCCTAAAGGGGATGTCTCCTTCAAGTCCTTCCCCTCAGAACTCAGGGAGCCTTGGGGAGGCTGGAAAGAGGGTAGGCACCAGAGGGAATGGAGGACACCAAGAAAGCAAGTCCCTCCAAATCACTATGTACCAAGCTCATATGAACTCACAGAGACTGAAGCCGCATGCACAGGGCCTTCATGGGTCTGCACCAGCTCCTCTGTATTTATATTATGGCTTCCAGGTTAGTGGTTTGGGGGGAATTTCTGAGTCTGTGAAAGAGTGGTCTCTGATTCTTGTGCCTTCTCTTGGGTTCTTTTCTTTCTGTTGGTTTGTCTTGTCCAATTCCAAAGTGATAGCTTTTATTTTATCTTATTATAATTTGTTTTATATATATAACAGTTACTGGACTGTCATTTATACCTGCTGGGAGAGGGAAAATCAGTTTTCTCCAATAGAGTGACACTAGGGAAAGCAACCACTCTAGGGCATGCCACATGTTCACAAGTAGTTGACCAACATATAATGGACTCCACAGGTTTTTTGTGAGTGCTTTTATTTGGTTACAGTTTTTTTTGTGGTATGTGGTTGATATATTGTGCACAATAAACTTATCTAGGGGTCAGAGAACAGAACAGCTGCTAGATAGACATAGAGGCCAGAAAATGGTGGCACACACACCTTTAATCCTAGCATTCTGGAGGCAGAGATCCATCTGGATATCTGTGAGTTGAAAGCCACACTGGAAACAGCCAGGCATGGTGACACATGCCTTTAATCCCAGGAAGTGATGGCAGGAAGCAGAAAGGTATATAAGGCGTGAGGACCAGAACTAGAGTTAGTTAAGCTTTTAGGCTTTTAGCAGCAGTTCAGCTGAGATCTATTTGGATGAGGACATAGGGACATCCAGTCTGAGGAAACAGGATCAGCTGAGGAATTGGTGAATTGAGGTGGCTGTGGCTTGTTCTGCTTCTCTGATCTTCCAGCATTCACCCCAATAACTGGCACTGGGTTTGTTTTTATTAATAAGACCTTTTAAGATTCATGCTATATCTGGCGCCCAATGTTCGTGGTATGAATTTGCAAAAAAAGCTATTTGCCTGTGGCCTTGTGGGCCCCAGCTCAGGCCCAAGCTACACTTGGCTGGTTGTGGTGGTGCATACCCGTAGGATTTACTGAAGGAGGCAGAGGCAGGAGGATCCCGAATTTGAGGCCAGCCTAGGAAGCTTGCTAAGGAGAAGCTTCAGCTAGGGCCCAGCCACAAACGATGGTGGGATTATGGAGGCAGTGGCTGCTGCTCCAAGTTGCTGGCTGCTTTTAATTAATTGGTGACTGCAGTGATGCTGCTACCTGGGACAAAGGGTTTACTGCTGCTTGTTCAGAGAAGAATTACCAGGACCATCATGTTACAAGAAAACATCGGCAAAGGTCAGTTTGGAAAAGTTTGGCAAGACAAATGGTGGGGAGAAATTGCTGTGAAGATTTTCTCTTCTAGGAAAGAACGCTCATGGTTCTGAGAGACAGACATTTATCAGACTGTGATTGCTCCAAACCACAGAGGAGGCACAAAAATAAATAATAATTCTGTAAGGAACCATGACTACACCTAACAGCAACTTTGAAATCTTCAAAAGGATGATGGGACCCCACAAAAATGGATTCCACATGGACTATGGTAAAGCCATTAAGCTGATTAACACCAAGGAAAGATTGGACTACAAACTGCTCAGGACAATTTCAAGATGGCTAGCTGAGATGATGCAGATTCACAGACAACTTGAACAAGGACTTGAGACAAGTCCTAGACTTTCCCATTATGCAGAGACTGAACAAATGATACAAAATTAACTCTCTAAGGACTTGACAATTAACCCAAAAATTTTCTTTTCAGGATTCGCTAAAGATGTCTTCACCCCTAGAAAGCAGGAAGTAATTTTAAGAACACGATGCCCACATTCCCAAGAGGTGGGGTGGGTGCTTTTTCGTCGTTTAATGAGTGATGGATATTGTCATTGTTTACTATGGTTGGTTACAAGTTGTTAATTGTTAATGGTTAAAAAAAAAGCTAAACAAAGGAGATTAGATTCAGGGTTCTTGTTTAAAAAATAAAAAGAAAAAAAGGATATAGATAAAAGGTAGATCATTGAATCTACTCTGAAAAAAAGAGAAATAATAGGATAAAAGGGTAGATTATTGAATCTACTCTAAAAAGAAAAAAAGGAAAGATACAGAAATGATAAGATAAAAGGTAGACTTTTGAATCTACTCAGAAAAGGATATAATAATATAACAGGTAGATTATTGAATCTTCTTTTAAAAAGGAACTACTTGTTTTAAATAGGATAAGAAATGAATTTTTTTGTCTGAGTTTGTCAAATGTTAATGGACTGGACATTGTTAATGTATATAATGGAGTAATTTGGCTGAATCTGTCAAATGTTAATGGACTAGACATTGTTAATGTAATTCTTGACTATATATATTGTATATGCTTATTGAACATAGTTTTTCTTGTATTAGTTATAAGCTTTTTTATTTTAGACAAAAAAGGGGAAATGTGATCAATATATTGTACACCCCAATAAACTTATCTAGGGGTCAGAGAACAGAACAGCTGCTAGATAGACATAGAGGCCAGAAAATGGTGGCACACACACCTTTAATCCTAGCATTCTGGAGGCAGAGATCCATCTGGATATCTGTGAGTTGAAAGCCACACTGGAAACAACCAGGCATGGTGACACATGCCTTTAATCCCAGGAAGTGATGGCAGGAAGCAGAAAGGTATATAAGGCGTGAGGACCAGGAACTAGAGTTAGTTAAGCTTTTAGGCTTTTAGCAGCAGCTCAGCTGAGATTCTTTCCGAATGAGGACTCAGAGGCTTCCAGTCTGAGGAAACAGGATCAGCTGAGGAATTGGTGAGATAAGGTTAGCTGTGGCTGGTTCTCTTTCTCTGATCTTTTAGTGTTCACTCCAATACCTGGCTTCAGGTTTGTTTTTATTAATAAGACCTTTTAAGATTCGTGCCACAGTGATATTTTGCTTTCTTGATTTTGGTGGTAGTGGGGGCTTGTTGTTACATTGAGTTTCTGTTTGTTTTTTAAGAAAGAACCTTAATTTGGGTGGGTAGGGATTGGGAGGAGGATCTAGAAGGACTTGGGGGAAGGGAAAATATGATCAAATGTATTTAAATGTAAAAGTTGCTTTAAATAATAATAAAGAAGAAGAATCCATCTGATGACAGGATAATAATAGCCTCCCTTACCTGCACATAACGCTATTCAGTTAGTGTTAGGACACCCACTTGTGTCTATTTAAATCACCATGCCTTTAGCCTGGTCCCTGCAAAGTCCAGACTTCTGTGGTGGCTTTAATGAGAATGGCTCCACAGGCTCATAGATGTGAATGCGTGGACACCAGGGAGTGGCACTGTTTGAAAGGATTAGGAAGTGTGGCCTTGTTGGAGGAAGTGTGTCACTGGGTTGAGCTTTGAGGTTTCAAGAAACCCATTCCAAGCCCAGTCTCTCTCTCTTCCTGCTTTCTGAGGATCTAGGTGCAGTACTCTCAGCTACTTCTCCAGCACCATGTCTGCCTGCATGCTGACATGCTCCCTGCCATGATGACAATAGACTAAACCTCTGAGATGTAAACAAGCCTCAACTAAATGCTTTCTTATATAAGAAAAAAAATTCACTTTCAATGTAATAAATAAATGAGTAAATAGATAAATTGGTGGAAGCATCAGAGAGGTAGATTACAGTCAAGTGAAGAAATCTCACTTACAGGCCTCAGATGCCACCTGATAGCACTTTTAGTCTTTTGACTGGTAGAGAAAAGAGCTTTATTACATTACTGCATCCTAAAGGTTTTTATCTGTTTATCGAGATGTTCTGTCTGACACAGAAGAGCTGGGACAATGAATGGCTCCTCGGAGGCTGAAGATCACCCACGAGTCATTAGACTCTCTACCTAAAACATTGCAACGTCTCTATGGCCATTGAAGTTTTCGTCAGCCTTTGTAGAAACAGCTTCTCTTCCAAGAATTCTCATTCACAGGGCAAGAGCTTGAGTGAGTGGATGTCATTAGCTGAGCATCTGTGGTCCACAGCGCCCTGCCCTCCCTTTCCCTGTGACTCAGAAGACCCCTCACACATGGGGCTCCGGATGCCATGCTGCTTCATACAGCCTGACTACAGCAGGTAGTTCTCATCCCTACTGGGATATGGGGAAAGCTACCTGATTCATTAGTCGAAATTTTCAGAAATGGCGCAGGGATTAGAATATCTGAACTGTAAGACGATAACCTGGAAACTAATACCATATCAATAGACCAGATTCTAATCAATCCTCAGCTGCCTGTGCTCTCAGAAAGAAAGTAAACAGTGTGTGTGTGTGTGGGAGAGAGAGAGCCTGTGTGTGAGTGTGTGTATGTGTGTGTGTGTGTGTGTGTGTGTGAGAGAGAGAGAGAGTGTGTATGTATGTGTATGTGTGTGAGTGTGAGAAAGTGTGTGTATGTGTTGGGGGTGTCCTTACGAAACAGCTGGCTTTGAAATCGCCTCCTGTTGGCCCTAAAGCAGTCACAGAGGGCAGTAGCTGCTTGTTGCTGGTTGTGTCTGTTCCATTAACATGCGGTAAGATTTAAATACCGACAGCAGCCCTGTTGGAGCGGATCTGAACTTAAATGACTAAGATGCTTCAGTGCCTTGTCCTCCAAGTGAGACAGTTTACAAAGGCGTCAAGGGGACAGAGAGATTGTGTAAGTCAGGGAGTTGCCTGTTTCAGCTGTGTTTCTCCCCTGGTTCTCTTTCACTCCTCTTCACCCCTGTTCGCCTGCAGTTTGGGAGGTAGGCACGGTAGCTAGAGGAGAGTGATGCCTTGGGAGAAAAGAAGGTGCCAGTTTGGTGGATGGCATGAGGGGCGATCTCAGGATAAAATGGAAAGATAGTCACAGAGAAAAAGTTAGATGTTTGGGACAAAAAGGATACATCAAGGGATACTAGGCTACTCTAATCTCATCAGAACAGAGTTAGAGCAGTCTCAGAAAATACAAAGAGGTAAGGAGGTTTCTTGGAGTGGGAATGTGAATGTGTCATGAATTCCTGGGACATCAAGCATTTGGACCTAACCGTGTAACTGAAGTCCCGTAAGATTACACCGTGATAACACAGCCTTATCACCTAGTGACATCACAATAGTCTGAACGGATCTACAGCTCAGTGTAGGCCTCCTGTGGGCTGATATTCAAGTCAAATCTGCTGTGTACCAGCCACAGGCCAGAGCAAAGCACTTTCAGGTACAGCATGAGGATGCCAAACTCAGGTACAACGTGAGGATGCTGAGCAGCAGTCACTGGTCTATGTGTTTAGTATCCTACACCTTTTGGCCATTGTTTTGCTGTAGACTCCTATTTAAGAGCATCCCCCTGATGGTCCCTCCGGAAGCTTCCAGAATGAAGGCACTGACATCTGGGAAACTGCAGCATTGTGCCCATTGTTCCTCTGCAACTGTAGAGGAAGAGGTGAGGATATAGCATGAGCCAGCCTGGGAACGCTCAGCCTGATGAACATTCTTGAACTCAAGTTTGTAACAAAAAAGTTTTAAAAACATAAGAAAAACTCCAAGCATGCTGTGCTGTTTGGTACCTTAGAGACCTCAATGCCTTTCCCTCTTACAGTGGCTCACAGGTAGACAAGGCTCCAGCGTCAGTCAGGAGGCAGCCCTTTAGCTGTGCTGGCTGCTCCATCAGTCTGGCACACGTAAAGCTTTCACCTCCCTAGACCTTCACCTTTCACCACCAGGCACAGACAGCATGTATTTACACATTTAGGGAATTGATCATGTCTATACCTAGATGATCCTTAGAAATGGCTCACTGGGACATTTTGTTCTATGTATCCGGCCACAGCTTTGGAAGTTAAAGATACCATAGCACAAAACTCACTGAATTGCATGCCTTACAGGGATGGGTTCTCTGTATATGGATTATATCTCAATAAAGCCGACTTTTCAATGAGACAGAGAGCATGCAGAGTAAAGGGAGTGAAATATTTAAGGAAAAGAAATAAGATCTCCAGACCAGGAATTAATGACTAATAGAATTTACAGAATAAGAGGAATTTACAGATGTTTCCACTTTAAAGGAAAGAAATGTTCGGAGTCACAGGCACGTCTCAGAAAACAGAGGGGACAGTTCAGAGCCAACAGGAGGCAAAGGCTGAAGGGAGGGGCAAAGGACTCTATTTGTTTTGTTGTTTTTCGTTTTTCACTTTTCAGTTGTATGCATGTGTGTATACACAAGTGTCTCTCTGTGTGTGTGTGTGTGTGTGTGTGTGTGTGTGTGTGTGTGTGGTTCTTGTGCATATAAAGGCCCAAGGTTAATATTGGGTATCATCCTCCAATCTGGAACTCACAGCATAGCTGAGATTGTCCATGAACAATCTTCCTGCCCCCATCTCCCAAGTGCTATAACTTTGTTTTACTGACTGGCACATAACTCTTATAGGGTACAGTGTGACATTTTGATATATGCCAAGATGAGATCAAGTTGCTTGGGTTACACTTCAAATACTGAGCATTTTTATAGTGAGAAAATTCAAACTCTGCTAGGTATATTGAGATATACAATATAGTATCTAATACATACACTGATTTAGAACACCAGAACTTTCCACTAATAATTTCTTATGCCCTCCAATAACAACAGCCTACCTTAATGAAAATCAGTTCTTTCGGATTCAACAAATAAATAAAGGCATACTGTGTTTTCATTATATGTCTACCAATTTGCCCATCAACAAATGAATGGATACATAAAGTGTGGCTTATACACACAATGGACTACCATTAAGCATTCAGAAAGATGAAATTCTGTTATTTGTAGCAATGTGGATGGAAAGGGATGATCATTTTCAGTAACTGCCCAGCAGGGTCACTGTGTCTAGATGATCTAGAGGCCTCCTTTTCTTCTGAAAGTTAGGACTTTGCTATGCTCTTCCCTGGGGCTGAGTGTCTTCTCTATTCTCTTTGGTAACTGATTGAACTGCACTCATTTAGGACAGGTTTCAGACATTTTTAATAGAAATAGACATTTTCTCAAACTGCTCCCTGCTCTGTTTTACCCCACATTCTTTATGCACACATCATTTTGCTTTGCCATTTTGTTTTTGACAAATCCTCTGATCTCTCTCCCCAACAGTTTTATAGGCACTTTGAATGCAAGGACCCATCGTCTCTGTGTTACAGGCCAAGTACCAGGAGGAACTACTTTCTTCAAACTCATCACTTAACAGTTTCAGCCCTGCAGTCCCTGGCAGGAGGCCATCACACTCTGGACACCCTTGTGTTTCAGCTAAACTGCAATATTCCACCTGTCAGAGTTTCTATCACCTTCAGACGTTAAAATACCTTTGAACATTTTTTTAAGGCTTTTAATCTATGATATTTGAAGAACTTCTCAATTTCTCATCCCACTAATTCCCCCAACTCACCCCAGCAGAAGAAGGAAGACTGGAAGACGGGGAACAAAGGGAAAACAGGGATGAACAGAAGGGAGATGGTATTGGCGACATTTCTCCTTGCTTTGACAAAATAACCAGACAGAAGCAAAGGGTTTGCTCAGCTTGCAGTTGGAAGGTACGGTAGTCCATCAGGACAGGGAAGGTGTGGCAGTGAGGACATGCGCATCTGCTTTCATGGCATCCACAACCAAGGAGCAGAGACAGATAGAAGCAGGAAGTCAGGCATCGTGCTTCCTTTCCCTGCTTTACTCCAGCCAGGCACCCCGGGCCCTTGGATGCTGCCACCTACATCCAGGGTGGCCATCCATTTCCCTCCACTGCTCATCTCTCTGGAAACGCTCTCTTAAACTTGTCCAGAGCTGTGTTTGCTGAAATCCAGTCAAATTGACAAGAAAGACTAATCAGCATAGGCTGGAAATGGGAATGGAAGGGAGCAGAGAGAGGGAGAAGAGAGAATGTAAGAAGACAAGTGAAGGAAAGGGGCAGGAAGGGAGGGGAGGGAAGGATGAATTCACTGGGATAAAGTGCCAGTGGTTTGGTGAGCAGTGGGGCATCTCCAAGAGCGTTAATCACTTGTGAAGCCAGAACCAAAGAACAAGGCAGGTTGTCTACCCCCACCAGCCTGTAGCTCACATTCAAGCCTCACAAACAAATGGGAAAACTGATCTGTGTTCACATGGCAGTGATTTGTGTTATACTAGTGCCTGGCAGGTCCCAAAGTTGATGTTGTCTCTAGTCTCCCTGCCAAGAAACTGGAGAAACCTAGGACACAGCTCTTTGCCAGGGCAGTACCAGCTGAGGCTCAGCCTTGACCAGCCAGCAAGGACATGTGGACCATATTCTGGAACACTCAGCTGTGATGCACGGAGAGGTTAAACAGCAGACTCCAGCACTGCCTTTGCCAGCAGAGGGTTCAGGGAAGGCAACCAACCTGCACATTTTCCTGCCTTATCGCCAGCTCTTTTCCATGTTCTCAGGGTTTGGAACCAGACTTTTATGCTCTGGCCTCAAGTTACATTTTGTGTCAATATGGCTGTGCCTCTGCAATGAACCCAAGCCCCATATTTCTTCTTCCTCTGCCCATGGAAGAATTTTCTTGGGCGTAGGCAAGATGACTTCAATTTCTGTATCACTCCCACAATGGAGAGGAAAATAACCGAGAATATTTTCAGATAGCTCTTGATGAGGAAGAAATGTATCATTCCCTTCACTATCTCCCAGAAGACAGCCTGTCTTGAGAGCTGTGGGGATTGGTATGGTTTCCTTCATGTTTAGAAATGGTTCCACATAATAGCGTGACAGGATGACAAGGCATGCATTTGGGCTCCATTCACTTCCTGAGACCTGCAAGAAGAATTAAAATCCAGAAGTAAAGCTAACATCGTAGATTCCCACACAGACTCATTTCCTAGGACAAACATAACAAATGGCCATGAACCTGGTGACTTAAAATAATAACACTTTATTCTCTCATAGTTTTGGAAGCTACGTCTTCCATCAAGATGAGGGCATGGCCATGTTACTTTTGAAAGTCCTAGGGGATGATCCTTCTCATCACTCCCAGCTTCTGAGACTATAAGAACTGCATGGCTTGCACCCACATCTTCCCAGCACCTGCCTCTATCATCACTCATATTTCTTTCTGGGGTCTCTGTATCTCCTCTTCTTTGTGTCTCTTTGAAGGACCTTTATCACTAGCTGAGGTCCCCACCCTAATCATAGGCAATCTTGTTTTAGATCTTCGCCTTAATTACACCTGCCAAAGGCTTTACCCTAAATGAGGTCTTCGATGGTTAATCTTCATTGTCAACTTCACAGGATTAGAATCACCATGGAAACATACCTATGAAGATTTCTATGAGGACATTTCCAGAGAGATTCAATTGAGGTGGATAGAGACGCCTGGATGTGGGCAGCACCATTCATAAACTGGGGTTTGGGAATGAATGACAATGAAAAAGAATCAGAACACCAGCGTTCACTTCTCTGTTTCCTGGGTGTGGATATAAGTGACCAGCTGCCTTCTTCACTATGTCAAACCATGAGCAAACATAAACCCTCTTTGTTCTGTTGCTCTCATCTGATACCCTGTCATATCAACAAAAGCAACTCAGACAGCCATAGGCAGAGGTCATTTGATGGACATAGATGAGCTGATCTTGATGTTTATATGGAGATACAAAAGACCCAGGATAATCACCTCAGTATTGAAGAACTGACTGACATGACTCAACATCAAGTCTCACTATAAAACTACAGTGATCAATGGTACTGGTGAACAATGAGACAAACAGAGCAATACCATAGAGAGGCCAGAAATGTCCCCACATGAACAAGATCAGCTGACTGAGCTCTGACAAAGGAGCAGAGGCTACTTGATGGAGAAGAGGGCAATGTGACAACCAGCAACCGTGGGAACACTCTGTATCCACAAACGACAGCAAAAACAGATCTAACATAATCTTACACGTGTCACACACGTTTCCCTGAGATGACTAATAGACCAAAATACAAGTTGTAAAACTATAAGACTCATAGTTACTAAGAGGAAAAGTATCTGTCCTTGGATAGAGTGTTACCTTCTAACATGACACAAAATACATGGGACATGAGAAAAAAACTGATAAACTGAACTTCATTAGAATTAATTTTTATGGGTTGTGAAAGATAGTACCAAGAGAATAAAAATATGAGTGCCAGACTGGAGAAGATATTTGCAAAAGAAACATCAAATAGAGGACCATTATCTGAACTATGCAAAGAAGTGTGTGTGTGTGTGTGTGTGTGTGTGTGTGTGTGTGTGTGTGTGTGTGTGTTCATGTATGGGTGTACATATATGTCTTTCTAGACCCTGATCTGCCGTGTACATTGAGACAGTCTCTTTCTAAACAAGAGCTCACCATTTTGTCTGGACTGGCTAACTAGGCTGATCCGGGGATTCCTTTTCCACTTCCCATGCACTGGGACTGCAGACAGGTCATTACACTCACTTGGCCTTTATGTGGGTTCTGGGGATCAGAATTCTGGTTCTTACTCTTACACAGAAAGTACTTTACCTGCTTAGCCATCTTACCAGCCCCTAAAATTCACAAAGAACTCAACGTCAAGAAATCAGAAAGTCTGGTAGAAATATGAGTCAGAGACTGTAACAAATACTTTGTCAATGACATTGATAAATAAATAAACAGAGAGATAATTTCCATCCTGGATTGCTGTGATGGCTAATCTTGGTGGTCAACTTGACACATTTAGGATGACAGAACCTCAGAGACTTGCATCCATTAGACTGGCCTATGGACGTGTCTGTGATGCCTACACTTGACTGCTAACTTCCTAAGCAAGCCCAGCCACCTGAGGGGATTACTATTCCTGGGAAGTTAGGCCTGGGCTATTCAAGATAGATAGCTGAGCACGATCTTTGGAGCAAGCAAGTAGTAAGTAGAAGTCCAATGTTCCTGTTTCAAGTTCCTGACCTGTTGGAGTTCTTTCTCTGCTTGAGCTCCTGACCTAACTTCCCTCAGTGATGACCTAAATCGTTCATCATTGTAAGATGAAATGAACTGTTTCCTCCTCAAGCCACTTTTGGCCATGGTGCTCACCATAGGAACAGGAGACGTTCCAGGACAGCTCCCGCGATTATCTTTAGGGCAGTAAAGTGCCCTGTGCTACGTGACCCTGCGAGGTGCACGTCATTAGACATTTGCTAAAACCCGTGTGCACAGCAGAAAAGTGTGAACTAGGTGAGGTACGGATCATAGCAGCGTACCATCCCGGGGATGAGTATCAAGGCTGAGAGGTCAGGGTGTGTAGAGGAACTCTCCACTTTCTACTCAGCTTTCTGTGAATAAAAGCTGATTTAAAAATCAAGTTCATTAATCTAAAATTGTCCGTTTGTGGAAGCAGAATCAAAGATGTGCATCCACTAACAATGAAATGATGTCCAATGAAAACATCCTCCTACGCGTTCTATAGTTAAATGTTGGCAGTCAAAGCACCGCCAGTGTTGACCACAGTGAGAGAGCTGGGGACGTAAAGCATGTCATTGGCTGTCCTTAAAGAAGGCAGCATTGCTGGGCGGTGGTGGCGCACACCTTTAATCCCAGCACTTGGGAGGCAGAGCCAGGCGAATCTCTGTGAGTTCGAGGCCAGCCTGGTCTACAAAGCGAGTTCCAGGAAAGGTGCAAAACTACACAGAGAAACCCTGTCTCGAAAAACAAAACAAAACAAAACAAAAAAAAAAGAAGGCAGTATGTATAGATTTTAAACTCTATTAAAGTATGTTTTCCTTAAAATGCTACACACAGTGATACTGAATATGTTTTCAAAATGGAGTTAATGGGAAAGAGGTGATTCCCTTATCACCTATGTACAGAACAAAGTGATTATGTTTTGTTCAACTAAATATGACAAAGTAAAACATGTTAAGAATTATACATACAATGACAGAAATTAAACCCTAGAGCAAGGAAGCTAGGAGACACAACCACCTAATGATGTGACAGTATTCATATACCTTCTACTCTGCACCTCATGGATCTTACTCTAAAACTGAATACACACTCAGACACAAAGCAAGTCTCAAGAGACATGAGAAAATTGAAATAACTCCCTGCATCGTATTAGACTACCAAGTATTATCAACAACTATCATCAAAAACAGAAACAACAGAAATTTACAAATTCATGGAAACTGAACAACTCTCTACTGAATGAAAAATGGGTCAAAACAGTAATAAATATATTAAGACTTTGAAGAAAAATGAATGAACAACATACTCAAACTTATGGGACATAATAAAAGCTGTGCTAAGAGGAAAGATCATAGTACTAAGTATCTAAATAAAAAACATTCAGAGACATCTCATATTAGTCACTTAACACACACCTGAAAGTTCTAGAACAACAAAGAAGCAATCATATCAAAGAGAAGTAAACAAGAAACGATTAAAGTGAGGGCTGAAATTAATAAAATGGAAACAAAGAGAATAATACAAAGAACCATGAAACAAAGAGTTGGTTCTTTGAGAAAACCAGCAAGATAGAGAAACTCTTATCCAAACTAACTACAGGCAGAGAGAGAATATCCAAATTAATAAAATCAGAAATGAAAAGGAGGACATAATAATAGACACCAGGCAGTTCAGAGAATCATTAGGACAAACTTTAAAAACTTGTATGCCACCAACTTGGAAATCTAAAAGAAATAATAATTTTATTGATAAGTAGCACTTACTAAAATTAAATCAAGATCAGATAAACAACTGACATATGACCCCTAGTGAAATAGAAGCAGTCATTTAAAGTCTCTCAACCAATAAAAGTCTAGGGCCAGAAGGTTTTAGTGCAGAATTCTATCAGATTGTCAAAGAAGAGTTAACGTCAATACTCCTCAAATTATTCCACAAAACAGAAGCAGAAGGAACATTGCCAAATTTATTTTATGAGGCCACAGTTACTCTGATACCAAAACAACACAAAGACTCAACAGAGAAAGAACTGCAGGCCAATTTCCCTTATGAACATAGATATATAAAAGTACTCAAATTACTTGCAAATGAATCCAAGAACACATCAAAAAGGTCATCCACTATGATCAAATAGGCTTCATCCCAGAGATGCAGGGATAATTTAATATATGAAAACCAGTAAATGTAACCTGCTATATAAATAAACTGAAAGGAAAAAAAAAATCACATGATCATCTTATTAGATGCAGAAGAGAGGCCTTTGACAAAATCCAAAACCCTTTCATGATAAAAGTCCTGGAGAGATTAGGGATACAATGGACATACCTAAACATCATAAAGTTAATTTACAGCAAATATGTAGTCGATATCAAATTAAATGGAGAGAAACTCAAAGCGATTCCACCTAAAATCAGGAACAAGACTAGGTTGTCCACTCTGTCCCTATCTATTCAATACAGTACTGGAAGTTTTAGCTAGAGCAGAAGGACAACTGAAGCAGATCAAGGGGTGTGAACTGGAAAGGAAGAAGCTGAAGGATTGTTATTTGCAGATGATATGATAGCATAGCATAGTAAGTGACCCTAAAACTTTCACCAGCAAACTCCTACAGCTGATAAATTATTTTATCAAAGTAGCTAGATGCAAGATTAACTAAAAAAAATCAGTAGTCTTTCCATATACAAATGACAAATGGACTGAGGAAAAAAATCAGGGAAACAACACTTTTCACAATAACCTCAAAAAGTATAAAATATTTTGGGGTAACTCTAACCAAGCAAGTCAAAGACTTGTATGTTAAAAACTTCAAGTCTTTGCAGGAAGAAATTGAATAAGCTGTCAGAAGACAGAAAAATCTTCCATGCTCATGGATCAGTAGGGTTAACATAGTAAAAATGGCCATTCTACCAACAACAATCTACAGATTCAATGTATTTCCCATCAAAATGCCAACACAATTCTTTACAGACTTGAATGTACAATTCTCAACTTCATATAGAAAAACAAAAAGCTCAGGATAGCTAAAACAATCCTGAATAATAAGCCAACTACTGGAGGTCCCATCATTTCCTGTTTCAAGTTGTACTACAGAGCTGTAGTGGTTACAACTGCATGGTACTGGCAAAAACAACAACAAAAACAAACAGACACTTTGATCAATAGACTTGAATTGAAGACCCACATATAAATCTACACCCATATGGTCACCTGATTTTTAACAAAGAAGCCAGAAATGAACACTGAGAAAAAATAGAACATCTTCAATAAAGTGGTGGTCAAATTGGATGTCAGCACGTAGAAGAATGCAAATAGATTACCTTACACAAAATTTAAATCCAACTGGATCAGAGACCTCAACATAAAACCAGTGACCCTGAAACTGAAAGAAGAGAAGGTGGAGAATAGCCTTGAACGCACTGGCACTGGAGACAGCTTTCTGAACTTTTCAATAGCACAGGCACTAAAATCAACAATTAATAATGGGACTTCATGAAACTGAAAAGCTTCTGCACGGTGAAAGATACCATCATTTGGACAAAGTGGCAGCATATAAGATGGGAAAAGACTTTTTACCAACTCCACATCT
Organism: Peromyscus californicus insignis; assembly: GCF_007827085.1. Taxonomy (NCBI): domain Eukaryota; kingdom Metazoa; phylum Chordata; class Mammalia; order Rodentia; family Cricetidae; genus Peromyscus; species Peromyscus californicus. The sequence goes on from NW_026294413.1 coordinate 65,058,133, forward strand.
GATAAAGGGTTAATATCCAAAATATATAAAGAACTCAGAAAGATAGATATCAAGAAAACAAATAATCCAATTTAAAAGTGGGGTATAAGATCTAAACAGAGAATTCTTAATACAGTAAACTCAAATGGCTGAGAAACAAAGAAATGCTCAGCATCCTTAGTCATTAGAGAAATACAAATCAAAACTGCTTTGAGATTCCATCTTATACTTGTCAGAATGGCTCAAACTAATAACACAAGTGACAGCTCATGTTTGTAAGAATATGGAGCAAGGGGAACACTACTCTACTGCTGGTGGGAGTGCAAATTTGCACAGCCTCTATGGAAATCAATGTGATAGTTCCTCAGGAAGTTGGGAATTGATCTACCTCAAGATCTAGCTATACTACTCTTGGGCATATATGCAAAGGATGCTTCATCTTACCAAAAGGACACTTGCTCAGCCATGTTTATTGTGGCTTTATTCATAATAGCCAGAAACTGGAAACAACCTAGATGTCCCTCAGTGGAAGAATGGGTAAAGAAAATATGGTACATTTATACAATGGAGTATTTATTACTCAGCTGTTAAAAAAAATGACACCATGAATTTGTAGGCAAATGGATGTAACTAGAAAAAAAATCATCCTGAGTGAGGTAACCCAGACCCAGAAAGACAAATATGGTATGTATTTACTTATAAGTGGAAATTGGCAATCAAGTAAATAATAATCGAGCCACAATCCATAGACCAGAGAGGTTAGGTAAAGAGGAGGGGTCTGGGGGGATACCTGGCTCTCCCTAGGAGGGAAGAACAGAATGGATTTTATGGGTGGACTGGGGGCAGGGAGGGGGGATGTAAGAAGGGGGGCTTGGGTCAGGTAGGAAGAGAGATAGGGTGGAGGGAAAGAGGGCAGGGAGAGACAGCTGGAATTGGGGAGCATCTGGGGAGGTATGGAAACAGTGCTATAGAAACATCCTGAAATCTATGAAGGTGGTTCTAATGAGGACTGCTAGTAATGGGGGATACTGAATCTCAACTGGCCATCTCCTGTAACCAGGCAAGGCTTCCAGGGATGAGTCCGGGTTGCATTCAATTGCATTCAGTTGAGCTGTTGACCAAAGGGGTCTCATGGAAATCCCCGAACAATTCAGGCTAATGCTAAGACAAAGAAACTGACAGCAGGGCCCCATTGCCAAGGTCATCATACACACAACTCATTGAACATGGGGAAGTTGAGCTGGTGCCTACATAGAGACTTCACCCCTATGTTCTAGTGTCTTTACTCCAGTTAGGTCTCTGCATGCTACCAAAGGAGCAACATAAACAGCAACACAGCCACAACCCTTTGACTTACAGTCTGACCTACCTGCAAATTATGCTAGAGCAAAGTGGCACAGAACTTGTGGGAGTAGCCAACAAATTTCTGGTTTGACTTAAGGCCCATTCATAAGAAGGAACCCATACCTGACACTGCTTGGATAACAAAGAACCAAAGACTAGGTAGCCCAGGGACCTAGGGTAAAAATGAACACTACTGATCTAAATTTTTTTTAAATGCATCAATAAAATGATTCTTAATGACATTCTACAATACTCCTAGATCAGTGCCTTATCCAGTCATCATATCACAAAAGCTTCCTCCTGGAGCAGATGGGAACAGAAGCAGAGACCCACAACTGGACATTAAGTGGAGAGAGTCCAAATGGGAGGTCTCCATCAAATCTCTCCCCTTGGGGCTCAGGGAGTTCCTCAGAAAGTTTGTAAGGGTCAGAGGGCATGGATGACACCAGAGCAACTGAATCAACTAAGCAAGGCAATATGAGCTCCCAGAGACTGAAGCAGCCAGCACAGGGCCTACCTGGGTCTGCATCAGGTCCTCTGCACATATAGTATAGATAGTAGCTTAGTGTTTTAGGGGACTCCTGGGTGTGAGAATGAGCGGGTCTCTGACTCTTATGCCTCATCTTGGGACTCTTTTCCTCCTGTTTGTAGTTTCCAACTTTGATATTATTATTTTTGCTTCATCTTATTATGTTTTATCTTGTCATGTTTGGTTGTTTCTCTTAGAAGCCTGTTTTTATATGAGAGGCAGAAAGAGAGTAGATCTGGAAGGGAGGGGAGATGGAGAGGAACTTGGGGTAGGGGGAGAGGAAACTATACTCAGGATATATTTTTTGAGAAAAGAATCCTTTTTCAATAAAAGGAAAAAACTAATAAAAAAAAAGCCTACACCATTCCTAGTTAGTTCTCTATTCTCTCTCTCTGTGTGTCTCCCCTTCAGCCCTCTGCCTCATGCTGTGGATCAGATGTAAGCTTGTAGATACTACTCCAGCCTCATGTCTACCTGTCTGCTACCATGCTCCGTGCTTGGATGGTTATGAACTTTACTACTCTCCAGAACCATGAGCCCCAAATTCAATACTTTTATAAGTTTCTTTGGTCATGGTATCTTGTCACAGCAAGTATAAAAATAACTAAGACAGAAAACATGTGACATACATAGTAAGACTGGGATGAAACATTTTAAGGTTAATAACAGGTTTTTCTGGGTAATTGCTGATTGTAATTTTCTCCCAAACTCATTTCTGTGTTTTTAAATTTTTCTATAATATTTTTAATATAATAAACACAAGCACACAAGGATATGTCCATAGACACTCCAACGTTACTATAGAATCCTGCACAGACTATTCCCATGGGCCATGGTAATTTAACAGTACATGCCTATCACTCTTAAGACTCCAGAGCAAATGAAGAGATGAGTAGCAACCTGAGATCACCACCTCAAGCCTTGGCAGAGCAGGAAACAAGAGTTAACGAGACCCAGGAGTCCATATGCAAGGTAGCATATGAACCAATTATTCAAAGCTGTTCTACCAAGTTGAAAGCCATCAAAGCAGTAATCTGAGCATGACTCACTGAAAGTGTTGCTCTTCCCTCTACACAGTGAATGTGGGAGAACTACTTCCACATCACTGCAGATTCATGAGCCTCAGTCTCTCTCCGTGTGCAGATTCAGGAATTTAATGTTGTTCACCACACTATTGGATCATAACTTGTTTGATGATTAATCATTTTCCTTTGATTCTTCCAGTAAATTCCTGCAGTGGTCTTCAGCAGAGAATAGGAGGCACCTTCATTTTCACAGCAGCCATAGTGAGCAACTGGCTCTTCAAGAATAGAGGCTGTTAGTAACTGTTCGTGAAGATGGAAAGGCTTACCTCAGTGTTGTTTAGTAGAGTTACTGAGTTTGAAGTAAATCCCTGGTTACCCCGCATCCTCTTGCCTGCTGGTCACAGGCAAGTGTTTGAACCATATGGTAAAGCTTCTTCATTGATTTAAACACTTAGACCCAATGCTTAACTAAACTGTCATGCTAGGACCGAGGAAGTGTGCTTGTGTGGAAGGCTGGCATTGGTTAATAAAACACAGTGATTACAATAACAGTGAAAAGAACCTGGAAGAACCACCCAGATCTTCATCCCATTGAAGTTCATCTCTCCAAGTTTCACCAAAGTGTCACTTACCCAAAACAGAGCCAGCCCTCTGATATGTGACAGTCAAAGATGGGCCAGAAACTCTCTTCTAACTCAGCATTAGCCACTAACTGAGAAACAAGACTGTCAGAATGCCTTATAAATAAATGTGAGGAGAGTGGGTCCTCACTCAAATACAACTAAGTACTTTGTCATAGAAACTAGTCTGGTTAGTAAAACTATCAAATAAGGATGTTCATTTTATTCCTACAATAATAGTAACCAAAGTAGTTACAAAAATAGTAAAAGCAATGCCTAGTCCACACTCCCTTAAGAATGTCAGTTATATTTAGGAGGACATTCTTCAAAGCACCAACCAACACGAGCATACCCAATGCACAAGGTAACTCCAGCATATAGTGGCTAATTTCAAAGCATCTCATTGCACAAAGTGAACTCTGTACTAAGCAGTGACTCCAATTCCTTCAGCCCCTAGATCCTGAGACCCAGCAGTCTGCTTCCTGCTCCTCCAGGATTTCCTATTTGGGAATGATATAGCAATATATAGACTTTGTCTGGCTTTAAAAACATTTTGAGACCCGCTCTCCCGTAGCCCAGCCTTGAAACTGCTATGCATCTCATAGCAACCTTGAACTCCTGAACTTGTCTCTGCCTCCTGAATGGTGTGATTACATGTACGCATTAATCGTCTTCTAAAACTTGGTTAATGTACTTAACTGCACCTTCTGTAGGGAAATGTGCCTTGCAGTACTTTTCCCATTCTTAATTAGGCTGTCATTGCTGCTATGCTTTTGGAGTTTTACTCATCCCTTATATAACTTTGAGCTTCAACTTCATACGGCTATGCATTGCTACATCACTTTTCATGCCTGAAATACTCCATCATGGATTTACAGCACCGTTTGCTTTCTTCTCTTCTGTTAGTGTGTATTCGAAGTTAATTTCTTCCTTTTGCTTTCTGTGTACGCAACCCACATACAAGCTTTTGCTGAACTATCTGATTTCACCTCTTTGGGGCAGGCAGGTAGCGGTGGACTTGCCACTCAGGTGGTAGTTCTGGAGCTAGCTTTGTGAGTATCCATTGAAGGGTAGGTCAGAGGTCCATCTTGGATCTCGTTTTTGAGACGGGGTCTCCCATTTGCCATAACCAGACTAGGCTGAATAGGCAGTGAGCTCCAGTGTGATGCCTGCATCTGCGTTCCCAGTCCTGGGATTTCAAACATCCACCACCACATCTTGCCTTTTTATGTGGATTTGGGGGATTAAATTCTGGGTCTTACGCTCCAGTGACAAGCACTTCCTGGCTGAACTAATGTGTGATTGCCTTTTTTTTAAGTTGATTTTTTGTTTTTATTTATTTATTTACTTACTTATTCATTTCTATTTTTGAGACAGGGTTTCTTGTAGCCCAGCTCTATGATTAACTTTTAAGGGAACTGTGTAGCTGGAGAATTTTTCTCCAGCTCCCACCACCAAGTCCCGGCAGTCCCGGAGCCCACTTATAAAACAAACACACAGACTCTTACATTATTTAAACTGCTTGGCCATTAGCTCAGGCCTATCATTGTCTAGCTCTCACTCTTATATTCAGCCCATTTCTATTAATCTTTACTTTGCCACGTGGCTCGTGGCTTACCGGTACTTTACGTCTTCCTTGTCTTGGCGGTGGCTCCAGCCGGTCTCTCTTTCCTCCCCCCTTCCTCAATTCTCCTCTCTCCTTGTCCCGCCTACACTTCCTGCCTGGTCACTGGCCAATCAGTGCTTTATTTATTGACTAATCAGCAACACATTTGCCATACAGAACATCCCACAGCACTTCCTCCCCCCTTTTTTTTTTTCAAAAAGGAAGGTTTTAGCCTTAACAAAGTAAAATTACATATAATTTGGGAATTTGGGCGTAGCTTCTTTTACTACTTCCTGTTGGAGGGGGGGCGCTGTATCTTATGGGGATACAAAGAAAATTTTAGGATTATGGAGTAGTCCATGAGGCTGTATTGTTTGAGCCAGTTGTCTTCAAACAGTTTTGGATGTTGAATCATCTGGGCCATGGTGTCATTGGAGACCTTTCAGGGGGTCTTGGCTGGTCAAACCTGATGTATCTTAATCTGGAACAAATCCATAGCTTCTGGCTTTCTGTGGGAACAAAAGAGACTCTTTTCCAAAGCAACACATCCTTACATCCAAATTTTGAAGTTAAGGTATCTTTAAAGTATACATATTGGTTTAACTCATCATCTTTTATGATCAAATGTTTTTCTGTAGTTAAAAATCTCAAAGACAGCATAATCCAGATTCTCTGTGTAATACTCATCTTTATGTGGCTTATTTTTTATATTAACTTTACTGTCTCTTTAAAGACTTTATTTTTGAAAACTATGTATTTGTTTTTATAACTGTATATATCACCTTTTTTGTCTCTTTCAAACCTACATATCTTTTACATACATTGTAAACATCTGAATCTGTCTTATTGTGAATCTATTGCTTTAAGCTGCAGCAGCTGTGGCTGCTGGCTCTGTCCACCTCAGCTTTCCAACATGGCGGTGGTTTACCGCCAGCTCTGGGAACTATCGTAGGTCTATGCTTTTAGCCAAGTAGCGTGTAGCCCAGAAACCTCTTTTTTGTTTTGTATTAGCAAAGTCTAAATCCACCACGCAGCTTAATGTGCCACTTGCAGAGGCCTCAATGCCGCCATAAGGCAGCGGCAGGTTGAGCATGCATGCTAGGAACCCACCAGTAGCTCAAACCGGCAGCTGCTGCTCATTTGAGAGAGACAATTAGGAACTGTTTTTAGCTCCGTTTTAGAATCTTTTTTCAGTTTTTAGGTGGAAACTCTTGCCACCACGTTGGGCGCCAGAACTGCAAATAATTTCTCCAGAGTGCTGGAAAGGTAGCTCAGAGGTTAGGAACACTGGCTGCTCTTCCAGGGGAACTCAGTTTAGTTCCCAGCATCCACATGGTGACTCACAACCATCTGTAACTCCAGTTCCAGGGGACCCAACTTCCTCCTCTGGCCTCAAGAGACACCAGTCACACATGGGCACAGAAACTCATGCAAACAAAACATCCATACACATAAAATAAAATTCGAGAAATCTTACAAAAATGTCTCCAGTGGCTTAGCCATCTACCTTCCCAGCACAGAGCACAGGCAGTCTCTCTATCCTGACCAGTACCTCTGCTTTCTGTCTCTTTCCTGTTCAGTCCTCGGGCTAAAACATGGCATCTGTATGACTTGGGTTGTTTACTCCACAGGAAAATGATGGAAAGTGTCTTTCCAGATGTTCCCTTCTGTCCATTTGCAGATTATCTGTGGAGGGTTGACCACTGCAGCCTGCCTCTTTAACAAAACTTTGTTGTTGTTGTTGTTGCTAACAGTTCTTTATATATTCTAGATAATTAAGTCCTTTTCAGATGTCTAATGCTCAATTATTTTCTTCCATTCTGCAGTTTTTCTTTACACTTTCCCTATAATGTTATTGATACACAAAAGTTTGTAATGGAAGAATAATTCATCGTAAGAAAACCAATATGTGAAATAAATCCTATTAATAGAACCCAGGGGGAAATAACCTGATAATATTTCTTAACAAAACTTAAGGGATAACATTTCAGAAAGAAAGAAAAGAGAGAGAGAGAGAGAGAGAGAGAGAGAGAGAGAGAGAGAGAGAGAAAAAGGAAGGAAGGAAGGAAGGAAAAGAAGAGAAATGAGAGGAAAAGTAAAAGACTGTGGAACAGAAGGGAATTCCTCAAACATATTTATGACAATTCAGAGCTGACACCTTTCCCAATGGTGGCCGTCTGAGAGGTTTCCCTCTGGGTCAGGAGTCACACAAGGAGCCAGCTTCCTCATCTCCACTCAACATTGCCAAACAATCATGGAAAGACAAGCAAAAGGCCTCTTTGTCCAGAGAAGCAAAAGGGTCTTTTTAGGGTCATAGTCCTATGACAGAAATCCCCCGAATTCAACACAAAACTGAGAGCCAATAAATGATCTGGGAAAACTGCAGGTGAGCAAGGTCAACACATGAAGCATCGTTTTTCTAAACACCACCAATTATGAATATATAAAGGAAATTCGGAAAACAGTAAACAGTATCCAAACAATAAGTGTCTATGAATACATTAAACCAAGTTAAGTAAAGATTTGTTCATTGAGGACTGAAAAATCCTGCTGAAGGAAGTTGAAGAAGATAAGTGTGAAACCATCCCATGGTCATGGATTGGAATGCCTAATATTGTTAGAATAGCAATACTGCTCAAGGTGATCTGGAGATTAATGTAAACTCTGTTGAAATTCCACTAGTCTTCACATTGAAATGGCAAGTCAGTTTTTTGTGCTCATGTGGAATGGAGAAACATTCTGAATAGACAAAACAATTCTCAAGAGAAGAGTGGAGCTGGAAAAGTCACACCTTTCAGGGTAAAATTATGTGAGAAAGCTACTATACAAATAAAGTACCGTTGTGAATAAGGACCATGGCATAGAGCTGAGTCCAGATTTCAGCCACACATCTGTGGTCAATTGACCCCCCAAAATACTCAATGGGGAAAGTGAAGCACTAAAAAACTGAATAGGATGTGAGAGAGAATAAACTGGGATATTTTTCAACTGCAAACCAAACAATGCCAGAACTGAACAAAAAAACGTAAACACATAAACACAGAACCTGAACGCATAAAATGTTGTGCGGGAAACATGGAAGAAGTGTTCGGAAACAGAACTGGACAGTGGCTTCTCAGATACGACACCAGAAGCACCAGGGAGAAACAGAGATCAAACTTCCATGTATCACTTACGTTTGTATTACCAAAATAACCACGATAATGAAAAAGACAGTTTTAATACACTTAACATTATTCCCAGGAGAATTTGATCATGAACAAGTACTTTCACCTAAAATCAAATTTGACCTAAGTGCTGGTGGGCTTTGTCTCCACCACATTGATGGCATAAACTACCCAATATCTAGTTCTGCCTCTCTGTGCTTGAGGGCATTTATTCTGACCAATCAACCAACTTCTCTGATGACAGCAAGGGAGGCTAGAAGTGGCAGAGAATCAACAGAGGTTCATGTGTTGAGTGCTTAGTCCTTGGATAGTGGCACTATTGGGGTGGGGGTGGAAACTTTAGGAGATTTAAAGATTGTACCTGGTCCCAATCCCTTCTCTCTCTGCCTCCTGTCTACCAGGGTGTGAGTATCCTCTGCCACATGCTCCCACAGACACTGTGATCTCTCTTACCATGGATCCAAGGGCAAGAGCCTGAAACTTCTAATGCTGTGAGCCAAAGTTAGCAGTTCTCCATTTAAGCCTTTATATCAGGTATCTGGGCCCATTGACAAGCAGGCAGAACAGGCCTTTGATGCATCATTTAGATGCTCCAGGTCAGAGCTGAGGGGACAGCTCAGAACTTGCCTAGTATGCTGCACAAGGCCCCAAGTCCAATCCCTAAGATTACTCAGAAGGCGAGGGATGGGGAGTGAGGGGGGAGAAGAAAGAAAGAAAGAAAGAAAGAAAGAAAGAAAGAAAGAAAGAAAGAAAGAAAGAAAGAAAGAAAGGAAGGAAGGAAGGAAGAAAGAAAGGAAAGAAACCATGTCTAACGTGAGGATTCATTGTCAGCATAAGAACTCTGTAATAGATGAATTCATGCTATTGGACTTACTAAAACATTAACATTTCTAGGGATGACTCAGGCTCGTGTAGCCTTCTAATATTTCCACACAATATTGTCATCAGCAAAGTTCATGCTTAGGAACCACACAGTCAAAAATATCACAAAACTTTCACAGTGTTTTAAGGAATTCTGTGATTGTGCATTAGGCTGCATTAGTAGCAATCTGGAGTTCATGCAGCCCATGGCTGTTTGTCGGATATGCCTATGAGAATGTTATATGCTGAACTCAAGAATCTAAACTTTAAAATGTTAGACAGTCAGCAGTAGCATAAAGACCGAGATTTATTTGAGAAAGATGGCTGCTTTCCTGTTCCTGACTTCCTGGAGAAAAGACGGGGTAAAGTAAAGAAAAATCAAAATGCAGGAATAACACTCAAAGCCTTCAGAGGACTGAGCATCAAGGTTGGGTAACTCAGGTAAGAGTGATGATGGGCTTCATGCTTTTCTGTCATACCTATCTGTTTATATCCCATACTCCCCTAACAGCCATGTCTAATGTGCTCTTCTACCATACATAAGTAGGAGAAACCTACGCTGGTTGGTTTTCTATCAACCTTACACAGGCTAGAGTAATCTGAGAATAAGAAACCTCAGTTGAGAAAATACCCACATCAGAATGGCCTGAAATCAGAATACCCCAAGCCTGTGGGGTATTTTCTTGATTGATGACTGATGTGAAAGTGTCCAGCCCACTGTGGGTGGTTCTACCCATGACAGGTGGTCTTGTGGTGTGTAAGAAAGCAAATTGAACACATCATGGGAGCAAGCCAGAAAGTAGCTTTCCTCCATGGTCTGTGCTTCAGTTCCTGCCTCCAGGTTCCTGCCTTAAGTTCCTGACCTGAAACAAAGTAAAATGAACCCCTTTCCTCCCAAGATTGGACACAACCATTTAACAGCATGAAGCTCTCAACTCAATGGGTGAGCTCATGAACACAGTGCTCCAAGGGCCCCAGATCAATCATAAATGTGTGGGTCAGCAGGCATATCACAACTGCACCAAATAAATTCTTATCTAGGTTTAGAGCCGAATATATAGTAAGTTTGAGGGCGGTCTGACTTTGTGAGAGTTCAAGGCCAACCCAGGCTACTGAGTGAGATCCTGGCTCAAGAAAACAAAGAAAAGTCAATAATAAGTTCAAAACCTCCAAATGCTTCATTTCTTCTTTCCAAAAATCTAAAGATGTCTGCAGAGAAGGATCATAAAACACTTAAAACGCCACAGAGAATTCCAGAAACTCTCTTTCCTCCCCAGCCTGCAGAGTCAGCTTCCTCTGTTATGAATTATTATGGGGGATGGGGAGTGGGGAGATGGGAACCCCGAGGGTACCCCTGCATCAGAGAAACACGCTGGGCAGATGCAGCAGCAGGCCAGGCAGATGCATGCCATGCGGCGGCAGCCTTGGCCAGTAATTCACAGCCCAGATGCTGCATCCATGTGGAGGTTTATTATAATAGAGAGATGAAGAGAAAGACAGGAAAGAGAGAGACAGAGAAAGAGGGCGAAGAAGAGAGAGAGAGAAGTCGAGCGTGCACACCTCGTGGGAGGAAAATGGAAGAAGATAAAGAGGAAGGGGAGGAGCTTTTCCTTAGAATGGGGTTTTTACATCAGGATGCAGGGCGGAGCCAAGGGGTGGAATTTCAAGGTGTGGATCAGAATATTAACATCCTCCCCACTTCATTTACTCCAGCAGTGACCTTTCTTGTGTGAAGGATTCAGGAATCAAAATTTGGAAGAAGAATTTAACAACAAACAGAAACAGAAAGCATCAAAATATGCAATCTAAGCAAAAGGTAAAGAACTCTGGAGCACCAAGGCAGAGGTTGGGCATTCCCTTCAGAACCATGGTTTTGCTTTGTTTATTCATATGACTAGTTCCCCAAGGACCAAGCTCTCTCTACTGTTTCTCATCCCTCAAGTAAACCTGTATCCCCATCCCATAGAAAAGCCTGATCACTTACTCAGACATACTCACCAGAGATAGCAGAATGTTTAAATATTGCTTTGGTTTTAAGCTCTGGAAAAAAAAAAAAAACCAGTCATGGAAAGTTTACATGATCTTCTTCATATGAATTCTCAGGGTAGGGGGAAGCCTTGAGTCTGGGCCAAAGTAAGAAGTGTTGAGCTGCCCAGAAATGGCTTGGCTGGTCAGGAGGGCTCAAGAGCTGGGAACTGAAGCAGTTTTCATGAAGCGTTGCCTTCCTGTTGGCAAAGCCTCCCTAAAGGAGGCAAATGTGAAGAGCCTGCTGCTTCTCCCACGTGTGATTGTCTTTGATTCATTTATTATGTAAGAACAGGAGACCTCTCCAGATGGGAGCAATGGACAGAGTCTAGACATCGTTTATTGGCTAGCGACATGGAAACAAGTCTGTAGTGTCTACTATTTTTCTTCCTTTGGACTTTTCTCCTCATTTTACCATTTTTTTATATTGCATATTTTGAAAAATTAAATGATCCTGACACTTTGAATTATTCAAAAGCTAAAAGACATATTTCCCACTGTGCTGGGAATGGCTGCTCCCCCTTCCTGAGACAGTAGCTCTGGCTCCTGGCTCTGTCAGGAAGGGCTGCGATCGCTATCACTTCTGTGTCTGGCCTTCCTGGTTTTCCTACAAGACTAAATAAATGAAGTAGCAATGGATCGAAACACACTCAAGAGCAGCGATTTCCCCCACTGGAATGTTCCTGAAAGATGTTTATTGTCTTCAACTGGTTTAAGTGCATCAATTTAACAAAATATTACCAGGTGTTGACTGGGCACCATGTGACATGGTAAACCTTAGAAATACAAAGGCATTAGGTACAAAGTTACCTCAACAAACCTATGCCTGTCCAGATTAGCAGAAGAGATAAGTCAATAATTTCAGATCTCTTCTATATGATGTGGTGACTACTGCCCTGTCTCCAGGTCAATGCTTGTGCCTCATATTCTGTGCTCAAACTTCACTGGGACCATTCAACTTCCCCCTCAGCTGCCTCTTGGTCTCAGCTATGGACAGGCCTCAAAATGTGTTTTTATATTTTGGGTCTTGAGGACACTTCATTAGAAAAATCTTTCCAGATTTTCAAGACTGGGTTAATTTCACCCCTGTATTCACAGAGCCAAGTTCTAGTCACATCATATTCTCAGGATCCAATCATTCTATCCCTAGGATGTGGCACATGTCTGATACTGAGCAGAAAAGAAATTCCCATTGGTGAACGACACATGAATATGCTGGGGTGCCAAAGCAAGCACTTTTCAATGTCCTTTTACCTCAAGTGTCTTCTTAAGTAGCTTCAATGAACATTGCAGAGTTCCTTGATGTAGAAATAATGTTATAAGGTTTGTGTAATGATTCCCAAAAGGTTAGCTGGAGATATGCCTACAAATGGCAGATGTCTGTGTCTCAGTAAAGCTGTGAAACTCTGTTAAACAAATGAAACTCATTTCTATATTATGAAAATGCTTAGAACATTTGAAAAATGAATAGCTACTCTGAAGCATTGTCACTGCTTGCTTGGGTCAAAGAATACTTTCATGACCTACACATCACTGCATGTTGGCCACCCATCCTACTCCAACTATATTCAAGGCCATAAAGAAAAAGAGTGCACTGATCCCGGCCCCTAGATCCTGTTGTCCAGTTAGAAGACATGACAGAAACAAGCTGAATAAAGACATAATCAGACAAATAAGCACCCAAGAAGCCTGTAGAAATCCCTAGGCTGCTACTGTTCAGAAGACTAAATGCTCAACGAAGTGAAGAGGCAAAAGGTGTTGGCTTGATTGATTAGGGGCGGTGCATCCCACAGATATGAAAGATGAGCTGGGGTCATTATACAAACACCTAAAGCAGCAGCGTCCCAGGGGTGGTGTGATGGCTATCTTGGTTGTCAACTTGACTACAGCTAGAATCAATGAAAAACCCTCTGACTTCAAGAAGCAGATTACAGCATCACACCAAGCATTTGAGACTCAGAGGAGAAGGCAAAGATGAAAAACCCACTGAATAGCTCTTTGGACAGCACCTTAATAAAGAGGAAGTTGTCTGAACGAGCTGGGGGGAAGTTTCAAGTTTCCTATTAACTTATTTGTTTGTTCTCATGTTGAGCAAATACAGTGAGAGTCCACAATGCACAAGGATCACGTGTTGTCAACTCAGACTCAGATCCACCACAGCTTAAATGACTCTTCTAGCTCCTATACAAAAGAAACTTAATAAAGTTTTACCCAAACCTGATGGCATTCCTAAAGACCTAGAAATCCCTCTATTTCCAGTGGTATGCTGTGTGGTTGAGGGTGGTCTTCTCATTTATTTCAATAAAAAACAATACTGGAGGAGGAAGGAGCAGGTGTCACATGCCTAGGATCCAAGCACACAGGTGACTGAGGCATGAGGACTACAACAAGTTTGAGGCTAGCCTTGTTTACATAATAAGTTCTAGGCTGGCCTGGGCTATAGAGCAAGACCCTATCTCAGGAAATTCCCTCTAAAAAATGTACTGGGGAAAAAACTGAATCACCAATTTATATTTTCCCTATAAGATCTAGTTTTATAAAATATTGTCATATGGTAAGTCAAAGAATAAGCAGACCAAACAAACAAGCAAACACAAAGGGGAAAAAAATATAAAGGCATACTAGGGAACTAATGAATCTTAGTTTTCAGGATTTTTATCAGCTCTTAGATACTATAACTGAGTTATTTCTCTCTTTAAAGAAATATTTACTTTTGTATTTCTTATATATTTGCAATTTCATATTGCTTTTCTTCAAAGAAATACCACAAACCCATGTCTACCTATTTTCTTATGTATTATATTCAGTGATGTTCTCATAGTGTTCTCATATCATATCATAGGAATAGAATGGTGGTGTGGGATATTTGTATACTGTGTGAAGATACCCTGCTGTGATTGGTTTAATAAAGAGCTGAATGGCCAATAGGTAGGCAAGAGGTATAGGCGGGAATTGTAGGCAGGGAGAGAGGAAGTAGGAGATAAATCTAGGAGCAAGAGCAACATGGAACAAGTTGGACACATAGAATGGAATCGAGGAAAAAGCCATGTGTTAGAGCATAGATTAATAAAAATATGGGTTAATTTAAGTTATAAGATCTAGCAAAAAAAAAAAAAAGATCTTGGCCTAAGCTTAAGGCCAAGCTTTCATAATTAATAATAAGTCTCTGAGTTATTATTTGGGAACTGCCTTGTGGGACGGAGAAAGACTAGTTACATATGGCACCCAATGTGGAGGCTCAAATATCTACATAGTGCCTGAGAAAGTGGTCTCTCAGGTAAGTTCAGTATACAGAGGGTCAGCTCTTTTTAAGAGGTCCTGCTATACAGATGAGCACTTGAACAGCTGGCACTGGGTACAAACTCCTGCTTCAGGCAGACACAACAAATTCCCAGAGCTGGGGCAGATGAATGTGGCTCCAGGGTGGTACCCACTGACATGAGACTAGGTGGTCATAGAACCAAGGGGGTGGAGCCAGCCACCAACCAGGAGCCATATGCTAAGCAGACCTTTTTAAGATTTGGCTCATGCAGTCAGAGGAAGCTGCAGATATGAAAAACAAACAAACAACAACAAAAAAACCAAAAACCAAAAAAACAACCCAGGTCCAGGCCAACAAACAGGTTGCAGTGTGTTTAAAAATGTACTTAAATGCTAAATAAAGAGAAAATGGATATACACATTCATAGAAAAAATAGTTAAAAAATAATAAAGTCTTTAAAGAAAGAGTAAACTAATATAAAAAACAGAATAAGCCACAGAAGGATGGATAATACACAGGTCACCTGGATTCTGTATGGTGTTTTGTTGATTTTGAATTTTTTAAATGTTAATGTTCAAAAAAGCAACAGCTACTGAGAGAAGTTGGACTCTGGAAACTGCTAAATTAAACCAACCCATATACTTTAGAGATGGCTGGGCTTCAGAGTGGAAGTTGGGAAATGTGTTGTATTGGGGGAGAAGTTGTGCCTTTGTTTTCACAGGAAACAAAAAGCTATGGATTCCTTCAAAGTTAATCGAGATTAGATTTGACCAGGGGAGACCTCCTGAGGCTCCTGGCTACAGACATGAGGGAAAAAGCCAAGAAAGACTATAGGACAGTGATGATTCCTCAACATGGGAACAGCTCTGAGACTGGATGAGACAAGATAAACCTTGGGGCTACAGAGTCCTTGTGACTTATTATATTTGCCATCCTTTCATATGGCATGGATAGAGGTTTGGGCATACAGTCCAAATGGACTTATAAAGTTGACAGATGCCTTTTACTTGCTCAGACATAAAACAAAAAAAGTCGTCTTTAGCTGACTTGTACACACTTCACATTTAATAGTTATGTTAATACAGATATATATGTTACCTTTAAAAGTTTATGTGGTTTTCAGAAAAAAAAGGACCAAACAGCAATAAAGACAAGTAGCCCAGATAATCCAGCCTCTCAGAATGCCTCTGTGGCAGTTTCCTCAAAATCTACATCTAGAACTAGTAACTTCAAAGCTGCTAGCTGAGATGGTCCGGTTTCACAGACTACTCCATCCAGACTTCAGATAAGCTCTACATTTTCCCATTATACCATGACTAGACAACAGCTAGCTCTCACCAAATTTGACCATTATCTTAATTTTCCCAGGGTCCCCTAAAGATGCCATTACCACCAGACATCAAGAATCAGTCTAGAAAACATGATGCCTACATTCCCAATAGGTGGGTTTGGTGGTTGTTGATCATTCTGTGGATTATGGATGTTTGTCGTTATTTAGGGGGATTGGTTACAAGTTGTTACTGGTCATGGTCAGGAAAAAAGCTGAACAAAGGAGTGTAGATTCAGGGATCTCTTTCTGAAGGTAAAAAGGAGGATATAGTATAAAATGATGAGAAGAAAAGGTGGATTGTTGAATGCACTTTTGAACTGAAAAGCAACTACTTGCTAGTCTCAAATATTTTACTTTCATATAGGTTTTTGTATATTGATGCAATTTTTAAGGTTATTTTTGTTATACTGTATACTCTTATTTAAGATTGGACTTATGCACCTCATTTAACAGTGTAATGTAGAGCTCTAGTCCTTAAAAGTTATTTAGGATAATAAAAAAATCCATAAATTAGTATTTAGTCATCTATAACAATCAAACTTATAGTCATGTTAGGTATGATTTTAAGGTCAAATAGAGATATATTTTTTAAATATATGATGGTCTTCAAAGACTTCAAAGACCTACAGAATATGGCCTTTAAAATGTTTTAATAACATAAGGCTTTTCATGACAATGAGACACATCTGCTCTTGGCAACACCAATTTACTTCAAAAAGGGATGATGGGCATCAAAGAATCTCCATATGGAGTTTGCTTTCAGTGTGCCAAAGCTAGTCATTTGAGCAAGAAACTGCCCTTGCCTTTGCTGTTGATAGTATGCTGTCCAAATTGGACCAGCAAGACACAAAAGAAGGTGACTGCCAAACTTTGCCAGGACAAGGTAGGACAGTCCTTCAAAATTCTTGCTTCATAAGAAAGTTTATCAGATATTCTAGGCTTGTATGCCAAATATGGATGTCTCTATATTACAGAGGAGGCTTGGGTGACTGTCCAGGCAATTTTGGAAGTTGCTTGCTCTGTACTTCCTGTTTAATCAGGTAATATTATATCTTTCTTAGGTCCTTGATTGGGTGGAAGACTAGATAGTTGTAGTTACAGTTTTCCTTGTTACCAAATTCAGAAAAGAACTTCACAGAAGAGGTATAAAGTATATAAGATTGAGAGACATAAAAGCTTAAGCTGTTTATCTAAAAATTTTTTTAAGGTCTAAGAAGATAGTTTTGGTTGGTGATTCAAGTTAGGGTAGGAAATAAATTAGGTACAAAACTTGGACTCCACAAGATAGGATAGATAATAATTTCTCCAAATACAAATGGACTGGACATTATAAACATAAGCCTTACTTGATAATTGTTCTTATTGTATATAGTTTTACTGTATTAGAATTAAAACTTTTCACCTGTATTTAGACAAAAAGGGGGAAATGTTGTGGGCTGTTTATACTCTGTGTCAAGATATATTGCTGTGACTGGTTTAATGAAGAGCTGAATGGCCAATAGCTAGGCAAGAGGTATAGGTGAGACCTCTGGGCGGAGAGAGAGGAACTAAGAGAAGAATCTAGATGCAAGAGAGATGCAGAACAAGTTGCTCACCCAGAATGGGATAGAGGTTAAAGGCTGCGTGGTAGAATGTAGATTTATAAAAATATGGGTTAATTTAAGTTATCAGAGCTAGTTAGGAATAAGCCCGAGCTATAGGCTTTCATAATTAATAATAAGTCTACGTGTCATTATTCAGGAGTTGGCTGGCAGGACAGAGAAAGACTCATTACAGAATGGTTTCATTAAACACACACACATATGTATATTTCAGGATCATTTAGAAAACTTTAACAGCATCTAGTCCATTTAATTTGGTAAAATAAGATATTCTGAAAAGATATCATGGTGGACAAAGGCACCTGCCACTCAGCCTGACAGCCTGAACATGACAGCAGGGACCCGTGTTTGAAAAGAGAATAACCACTCACTGTAAGTTGTCCTTTGATGCCCACTACCCTCTCCTCCCCCAAATAATAATAATGCACTAAGACATGTAAAGAATGCTTAAAAATAAAAAAATCAAATGTAATAGATTACTGTAGAAAGTTGTTGTCTGGGGCTTGGGAAGGCAGCTAGCTCAGTCAGTGAAGAACTTACCACACATGTATAAGGAACTGAGTCTGGATCGTCAACATGCTTTTTAAATATTTTGTCTGCCTATATTTTTTAAAGCCAGGCATGGCAGTGCATATATAATCCTAACGCTGGAAAGGCAGAGGATCCCTGTTGCTGGCCATTCTAGCCAATCAGTGAGCTCCAGGCTCAGAGAGAGATCCTGTCTCAAAAATAAACAAATATGTACTCACCTAAGCACATTCTTCTGAATGATCACATGTGTATAGACACACACAAAGTCTAACATTTTCCCCAATAGATAGTGCTAAGCAAAGCAATGTCTACATAAACATAATAGAAGTTAAATGTTGTAATGCATGAAAATCCTTGAGAGCATCTCTGCGGCTTTGAGCACAGAGCCTGAAATTACAGGTGAAAATGTGCACGGGACTTCTTTTGAATCAATAGTGTGGAATATGTTGCAGAAATCAACAGGAACATGATTTTTACAACAACCCAACCCCTTCCTATCCCAATCTCAGCACTTCTTTTTCTTCTACAGAATACCAATGCTATCAGTTGTTTGTGTGTTGCTGGGATTTCAGCCCGGAGCTCTATGTGTGTTAGACATAAGGTCCACTGCTGGGCTGCATGCCCAGCCCTGCCCTTGAGAAAGCATTTGTGAGTTTTCCTGTGAATTCTACATGTTTGGAGATATTTCAAGTTTTGATGCAACTTCTCAAAACATTGTGTACCTTGCTTAGTTCACAGAACAACAAACAAGAAAGCATGTTTCATCTATATTTAAAGCTTTTGAATTTGAATTGCTTTCTGTAGCTGCAGAAAAGCCCATGATATAGATGAAAGGGGTTTCCTATAATGGATATTCAGGGGCTCAGTCGGTTCAATATTAAAATGTACAAAGCTGTGGTGAGTAAAAAGGACACAGAGTCATTTTTAAAAGATCAAGCTACAGAAAAATAAAAACCAGAAATAAAAGTTGGCTGTATTAGGCATATTTCTCATCAAATTTTCTCCTAGGTGGTACATCTTTTATATGATATTATTCTTTTGGTCTTCTCTTCAAGTTTGTGGGGTTTTTTTAATTCACTTCAAATTTTAATTGTTTTTTTTTTTTGGTTAGTTATGCATTGTATTTCTAGACACACTATTAAACAATCTCACAATAACTAAATTAGTGTCTTCAATTTTTCCAGTTTTAGCTTGTTTAATTTTATTCTCTTGTTGGATGGCACTGGCTTGAAATTGATGCTAATTTTTTTAAGTGTTAAATAATAGTACAATGTGTTCAATTACAGTGGTAGAAACATCCTGGTCCCATTTCTTACTTCCCCATGAATGTTTCTGATCCAAATGCTCCTTAGTCTGCCAGAACATGACATCCTGATAAATCCACTATAACCTGAAGATGCTGGAGTCAAGCATGCACTTAGTATGCCCAACATACAAACACTGTCACAAAGCAAGTCCCCACACAGTGTGGTCTCCATGAGTTTCCTTTGTAATTGAGAACTAACTGGGAACTCCAGGACCTGTAGCCACCACCGACGTTAGGGAAGTGTGTCATACCACTTGCTGCTGGCCTGGGAGGAATTTTTAAAATCAAAGTACAGTTTCTCCTGAGCACATAAGTCTGTATGCTGTTGTAAAGTCAGTGAATTGTAAAGTGAACCACTCATTGTAAGTTCAGACCATCTGAACTCTTCTTTAATCATAATATTAAATTGAAAACTGCCATAAATATATTACTCACGTTGATGAAGAATGTGTGTGCAGGAGCCTCTGTATCCCAGACCCCAATAGGTACCTAACACTGAGTGGCACCCACCAAGTTTTTTCCCATGCATGGTACCTATGACACAAACTATCGGATTAAAATTTCAACAGTCCTACAAGTAGGAAATACTTTTATTTCTTACTTTACATATAGGGAAACTGATGCTCAAAAGACTTTCAGCACTGGCTCAAGCCTGGTTCAGGATTTAATCCGAGACTCAAACTGGTGTCCACACAGTGGTAAAGGCTGGTTTCTGTCCATTTAGGAATGCTGTCTGTCGTTTCTTCTGCTCACAGATGCAACAACTTGCCTGCTGTGCCTGAGCACTGCCTTGCTCCACAGCCACGTGGCTTGAAGTGTGAAGCCCAGCACCGAACTGGCCCTAATTTCTTTTTCCTTCTTCACAGCGTCTCACATAGATTTGGTCTCTCTTTAGCACACATCTCCTTTCCTTTCCTTTCCTTTCCTTTGTGAGTTGAGAACACTCCCTTTTCACTTTAAGAAAATACTATACACATTCACTCTGGCATATGTGAGCTGCAAGCATTACCATTCTTGCACTCCCACCTTATGAGTAAACAAAACAAGGTTTAGTTGGATGCAAGCACTTTGGTACAAAAATAGGCAGTAACTAATGAGAAGGTAGCATATACACCATGGATACCTCCAACCAAGGATAGCTCACATCCTGGATGGAATGAAGCAAGATAGTGTGAGATTCCTTCACACTCCTAGGAATCATGTGCAATTTAAAACTTAAGAATGGTTCATTTCTAGAATTTTCTATTTAGAATTTTCATATCACAATCAATTGCAGGTATATGAAATGATACAAAGTGAAAATGCAAAATAGGATCCTTCATTACAATTTTTTTCTATCATAGCTGGATATTATACATTTACTTAGTTTTCTAAGAGTACCCATATGAATTCTCTGGTTGTATTTATCAATGTCAGTGTGAAATTAGTGAACTTGTAAGTATTAAACAGGTTTGCCTTCCAGAAAAAAAATGATTGTGAAGTATCATTTTAAATATATTTTTAAATCCCATTTGTTAACATTTCACCTGCTTTTGCATTGAGATCCACAAATCACATGACCATTTTGCTCAGTATTTTTTGTCTTTGTTGGGTTTTGGAGGATAGTCAGTGTGATAAGGCCCTCCTGGTCAGGGATAGCTTATTGTGGAAGGTCCCCAACTTCACCCAGGTGTCTCCAGAGTAAGAGGGCAAGTGTCCCTCACTCCTGTAGAGTCAGAAGCACCCTCAGGCCTGGCCTTGGTTGCTTATCCTCAGTAGGACTTCTGTTACTTCCTCAACCTGCCAACTAGTGCCTTTAGCATGACATGGGGCCTGAGTCAACTAACTTCTGCTTAGGGTCACTGTCAGGACACATGAAGTTTGGGTTTCCTTCTCTTGCTAGATAACAAAACTCAATAAAAGCTTGGCAAGGCAGCATATATCTGTCATCCCAGTACTCTACAGGCTATACTGGGCTACAGAGAGAGATCCTATCTAGAAGGAAGGAAAAGCAAAAGAGAAGAGAGGAGAGGAGGGGGGAAGAAGGGAGGAGAGGGGAGGGGAGAGGAGGTAAACGCAAAAGTCTATAGACTGTTAATTGCTGCTGGGAGAGGGCAAACATTTTCCATAGTGATGTAACCACTAACAAAAAGTCCATGCTCCTGTAAATAATCTGTTTGCCAGGATCCTGTAAGAAACCCTAATACAACACTATTGATTGCAAGAAAAATTAAAAACATAAAAAAGCAAACTAAATGGGAAGGGGAGGGGGATCAATGGGAATGATAAGGGGGCAAGAGAGGGTAATGTGGGGTGACTGTGTGTGGAAATGAAATAATAAAGATTATTATTGTATATAACTAATATATGCTAATAAGAAGGAGGCCAGTGAGATGGCCCAGGCAGGAAACTTTCCTGCTGCCAAACGTGACCACCTGAGTTTGATTCCTAGGATCCATGGCAGAGAACTGACTGCTACAACTTGTCCTTTGACCTCTGCATATCTGGTGTGACTGTATGTGCTCCCACAAAATAAATCAGTAAATGGGAAAAGGGGGGGTTGTAAAAAGGAGAAAGTCAGCTGACTGCCTCTGTTTCTTGATCCGTGGGGGTATGATGCAGCAGCTTCACTCTCCAGCCGCCACAGCCTCTGTCTTCTCCAGCTACCCCGCCTTCCCTGTCAGCAGGGACTACACTCAACCATGAGACAAAATAAATCCTCCCTCGAAAAAGAGAAAACAATACAGGACACTCAGCTCTGTGTTGTCCTTCATCCCTAGGGGCACATTGTAGGCCTGCACTTTCTTGTCTTGTCTTCTAGCAAATATCCTCGATTGCCTCTTGCTCCATTTCCCTAGTTACAGCTGGGTCTAGATACCACAAAGGGGCAGGAGGAGAGAAGCTGACACAAACTTCTTAGATAAGAGGTCCCAGAAAGATTTTAATGGATCACAGTCCTCAGGGCTGCTGCCAGGGCTGTGGATTTCAGTGACAAGAGATTGAGTAGGGATATGGTTTCATGTACCCTCAGACTGTTGAAGCAGATTCCTCTGTAGAGCTGGAGTCATAAATGGTCAAAGGCCTGTGATGGTCTACTTGGTTCTCCATGTTGGTGATTTTGATTTCTTCCAAAAACCTTTGTGTTATTGCAGAGGGGAAAATAACTTAATGGTATTTCCTTTTCTAGTAAAAACTAAGACATTTCCATCTACCATGTCTTTTCCCTGTGGGAGTATGTTTATTCTCTCCATGACATCTCAATAACTTTGTTAGCATGTGTCACACAGCCTCGTGGCCTCTTTGAGATCTCAAGAACCCTGCTAAGCTTGTGTAACTCAGCAGAAAGATGTTTCTAAGTTGCACTGAGACACAAATCTCCACTATGCTAAATCACTAGGCAGTGCGATGGTCCTTAAAAAAATCTTTGGATATTGGTCTAGAACAGCAATTCTCAACCAGTGGGTTTCAACCATTGGAAAGCACATATTTCCAGTGTTCTTAGGAACTGAGACACCATTCAGTAGCAAAATTACAATCATGAAGTAGCAACAAAAATAAACTTATGGTTGGGGTTTCTAAGACCATCAGAAATAACGTGTTTCCCGATGGTCATGACCCAAGAGTTGAGAACCACTGGTCTAGAGAAATGCTCAGAGGTAAAGAGCACTCATTGCTCTTTCAGAGAACTGGAGCTGACTTCCCATCAGGCATCTCACAACCACCTGTATAGTCCAGCTCCAGGGGATTTGTGTGCCTTCTTCTGGCCTCTGTTGGACACACACACACACACACACACACACACACACACACACACGCACACACATGCACACATGCACACATGCACACACATATACAGATACACACATATACATAATACAAAACTTAAAACCTTTTAAGTATTTGGGACTTAAGTAGAAATGGCTGAATTGTGGGCTCAGTCTTGGAGCCTGTGTGAAGGGTGAGATATGAATAAATGAAGTGTTCTTACTTCTCCAGGATCATCTAATTTCTCAGTCAGGTAAATTCAATCTTATCCAAATTTTAATCATGTCATGGAGGTTAGTTCTCAGTGTTCCATATCTCCCGATTGACTTCACAATAGCATCTGAGTGCCTATGGATAGGGAAGATGCTTTTCTAGTCTGACTGGGAAATGAGTGGCCAGGAAGCAGATTCCTGCTTTTTTGGAGTGACACTCTTCAGTCTCTGAAGGGCCCCACAATCATGGTGATGTTCCTGAGTCCAAGGCCACTCAGGCATTGTGGTAGCTTTTCTTATCAAAGTCCCCAGCAGTGTCTGTGCCTTCTTCTTCGAGAAACTGTCGCCCTGCAGCATTGGTCTCAGTTGTTTATCCTCATGCCTCTCCATGCTATGTGTGAGTGTTTCTTATCTTCTCTACACCCATGCATACCACCAATCCCAGAAACCTGCCTCAGCTCCATCACTATTGCCTCAGTACTTCTTCAGGGGGTGCATCACACTGAAGGTCTTGATATAGTTTCCCTGTTGCAGAATATTTGTTCACACTGTGAAGATATGTCTTTTCCAAGGTTCTTCTGAGTTTAATATGGAGCTGAATATCCAATGGCTAGGCAGGAAGAGGTTAGGTAGGACTTCTTGGAACAGAGAGGATTCTGGGAAGAAGAAAGGCAGAGATGCCAGGAGACTCAGAGCAAGCAAGATGTGCAGGAGGAGAGGTAACAGCCATAAGCCATGTAGCAAAATGTAGACTAATATAAATGGGTTAATTTAAGTTATAGGAGATAGTTAGGAACAAGCCTAAGCTATAGGCTGAGCTTTCATAGTAAATAAGAAGTCTCCATGTCATTATTTGGGAGCTGGCACAACAGAGAAAGATTCACTAATTACATTTTCCTGGTACAGCAGCCTCCTAATGTCCTTAGGTTTTGTCATATTGTGTGGAATGCCCCTTGACCTTTCAACTCAAGGAGGGAAAGGTGAGGGCCTACACTTCTGTTTTTAACTCTGTCTTCTTCTACCCATCAGGGGCCGGGTCAGAGAGAGAGGGGACCCTTCTTTGACCTTTTGTCAGGACAGGGCCTCCTCAATTCCATTGTTTTTTTTTTTTTCTCCGCATTGGGTAGAATTTAATTTGTTCTTTGGGACTCTCATTCTTCAATATTCACCTGGCATGACCAGAAGTCTTCTCAGCGGTCAATGAATCTGTTCTCGTTAGCCTTGATTGTCTACTTGACACAGCCTACGATCACCTGAGATGAAAATCTCAGTGGAGGCTTTCTAGATCTCATTGACCCACAGTCGTATCAGTAGGGGGTTGTCTTGATTATCTTAACTAATGTGGGAAGCCCTAGCCTGAAATAGGCAATTGTCTACTTTGGCAGAGGGTGTGGGGTGGGCTCTGGTCTGCTAAGCTTAGAGAAAGTTAGTTGAGCACTAATCATATGCATGGATTGCATGCATTAATTTTCTCTCTGCTTTTGACTATGGATGCAATGTGACTGTTTTAAGTTTCTGCCTGCTGGATTTCCCTGCTATGACAATGGACTATAACCTGGAGTTGTGAACTGTAATAAAAATCTTTCTCCCCTAGATTGTCTTTGTGTCAGGGCAACAGAAACAAAATTAGAATAGAGCCCAAGTCAGAACACACGCCAGAAGCATACTAAATGGGTAGAGGAACACACCTGTTCTACACAGGTGTCTTATCATCCTGGTTACTTTATCATGAATATTTGAAGCGCTCATCCCTCACACCGCATGCATGAATGAAAGAAACTGTGTAGATTTTTTTGTTCATTGTGTGTGTGTGTGTGTCTGTGTGTGTGCTCATGTGCGCACATGCCTGTGTGTATGTGTGCACTACATAGACACACGTATGCTAAGATAGAGTCTCAGTATATAGTTTAGACTGGTCTAGAACACACTGTGTGGCCCACATTGACCTTCAATTCGTAGAAATTCTCCTGCCTCACTCTCATACATGCCCAAATGACAGGACAGCAACATTATTGAGTTCGTGTCACATCCGTAGAGTATGTAAAGGTGAATATGTTTTTTTTCCAACTCCAGGAGAACTTAGACTCCATAATGAGGTAAAATTAGCAATGGCAGGTTTAGTAATAAGACACAGCAAATTGTCATTTTCCTGCCATAGGGATGTTGGAGGCATGTTCCAACATTTATCGCTATTTAGAAACCAGTTTTCATAAAGCACTCTACTGTCATCTCTAATTAATTCTACCTTTCAACAAGAAACTTAGGATTGGCTGCTATTGTTATCCCATTCTTATATGTCAAGGAGCTGAAGCAGAGAGGTTAATTAAATGACTTATCCTGATACCCGTGGGCTATGTTGGCAAGTCTGTGTCTTAACAGGGTTGCTGGCACATATACCCCAAGGGATGGGAATTTAAACAACTCAATTCCAGCAGGGGGCACCAGCTCCATTATAAATTTGGGCACACCCTCACTTTCTATTAATTCAAAACCTTACAATATGGTGTACCCAAGAAGAAAATAGACCCTTAAGTGTCCTATGTATGGTGACTTCCCCCAATATCTCAAACTCAGAGTATCATCGTTGGCTGTTAAATAGAATCTAACAAATCAACAAATGCCTTCCTACTGTGTTTTGAAGAGTTCAGAGCAGGAGCCCTTTGACCCAAAGTTCTACTCATTCTGATATCTGGACTCTCAAAGATAAACATTCATCTCTTAGTGTCCTAAGAATTTGATGTCCCCTTCTGAAAAGACCACAAAACTCTCCAGGAGAGGCAGCTCCTGCTGCTGTCAGAACCTGGGGAGTTCTTAGAAGAGAGCAGAGCACAGAGGGAAGAACGCATGGTGTCATGACCAGCCGGGGGTCCTACAAGAAGGTGAGGCCAGGAGAAGGAAGGGATTTCCTTCTTCCCATCCTTGTGTGGGGTTCTGTCCTCCAGGTTTCTTCACTTCTGGACTCTTGTTCCCCATTGCTTAGGTAGCATGCTCTAAAGATAAAAAGCTTAGTATTCAACTTTGGGCTCCATGGTGAGGCTGTGGGAAATCTCAGACATCCTTGATTGTCCTTGCTCCCACTAAAAGAAAAGGATTATCCAATCAGCCCAGAACACCCTTTAATCTATCACAAATAGACACAATGATCTCACTCAGTCAAAAACAAACACTAGACTGGCACCTCTCCTGTTTTCCTGTGATTGTGAATCACTTGAAGAGTGTGTGTGTGTGTGTGTGTGTGTGTGTGTGTGTGTGTGTGTGTGTGTGTGTGTGTGTGTGTGAATATATTTTTTTCTGAGATGGGCATGATGGTGCCCATCTCCTATCTATAATCCTAGAATTCCTGGAGTTTGGAAGGTTGAGTCAAGAGGATCGTAAAGTCAAGGCCAGCCCAAGACACACAGTGAGTCTGAGACCTGCTTAGGTTACATATCAAGACCCTCCTCATTGAAACCAAAGACGAAACATGGATTCCGACTTCATAGATATAGAGAAGGTCAGAGATTCTGCATGGAACCAGCTCCCAGGTGTAAGCAATGCAATTAACCCCATGGGACATGTACTGACTGGCAAGGTCCTAGAAGACAGGGTCCATTTCCTTCAGGCTGCAGAGAGATGATGTTGAAAGAGTTCTAGAATCACTTACATGCTCTCTATCTACATCAACATGCCAGTTCCAAAAATGGATTCCATCTCAGCAAAGTTCTCTAAAGCATTCAACTCTGAGTGTAAGCTGATCCCATTAAATGGGTTACTCCTGGCTTTTCTAGGGAATAAACAAATCACAGAGTCACTAGACACATAAAGATGCGTCCCTCCCAGCCTTTCTGAGATCTTCCTAGTAAGGGAAAGATAGAAAAACTTGAGACTTTGCTTCTTTGTGGGGATTGTTTTAAATCTAGAAAAGCAATATGGTTGGTACCTGACTTTTATTTTGGCTTAAAATATACAACAGACATATATCCCAATCATTCCCTTGTACCAAAGGAATTCAAGATCACTACTTGAGAGTTTATACCAGGCCGGGTGGTGGTGGTGCACGTCTTTAATCCCAGCACTCGGGAGGCAGAGATAGGCGGATCTCTGTGAGTTCCAGGCCAACCTGGGCTACAGAGTGAGTTCCGGGAAAGGCACAAAGCTACACAGAGAAACCCTGTCTTGAAAAACCAAAAAAAAAAAAAAAAAGGTTATAAATAGATCTGATGTGTTGATGTAGAGTCAGGGGTGTGGAGAAGAGGGAAGAGCATTATCTAGAGGGAAAGAAAACGTATTTGTTGAGCAATGTCCCTTGTAATGTCAGGTATTAAATTCATTGAGTCTATAATGCTGTCATTTGACATAGGGAAGCTATATCTTAAGGAAGCTTCAGCTAGTCCAAGTTCACACAACTACTGTGGACTGCACTGTGAGCTCTAACCAAGCTTTCCAGTTCTCATTCTTTTGTCTCTCTTATCAGAGACCCATCTTGATG
Source organism: Peromyscus californicus insignis (assembly GCF_007827085.1). Classification (NCBI taxonomy): domain Eukaryota; kingdom Metazoa; phylum Chordata; class Mammalia; order Rodentia; family Cricetidae; genus Peromyscus; species Peromyscus californicus. Next base: position 65,085,743 of record NW_026294413.1, read on the forward strand.
TGTCCCCACATGGAGGGATCAGATTACACACAGGGAGGGCACTTGTCATTGCTCAGATTATACTTCATGAATTTTTCTAAAGTTGTCTAGGTATGTCCACATACTTTACATAGATTCTGTCAGTTTTGGCATTTTCTGTATGATTGGGTTATGTTTAAGAATACTTCCAGACATACCTACAGAATAGTCAGATGTATCAAGTATATTCAAGTGCCTGTGTTAAGATAGGCCATAACTAGATATAAATAGCATAAATTAGGCGAGGAATGTTAAGTAAAGTCATTATTCTCTATTCAGCAAAAGTTTATCCCTAATAACCCACAAGAGTATCAAAGAGAAAGGTTTACTGCCCTCCCATCCCAAGCACCTGTTTTCTCTCTACCATTCAAGGTCACAGGCCAAGAAAAGGCCAGAGGTTTTATATATGAATGACTTGTTTACAGTGTGAAGCTGTTGTTCCCTGTTGCTTTAACAGAACACATGAAGCCAGCACTTTATAACATAAAGAGGTTTGTTTGGCTCCCAACTACGGTGGCTTCAGGGATCTAAGCATTTGGTGTCAGCATTCTGGTAAGGATTTCCTGTCTAAATTATATCATGACAGAGAAACAGAAAGGAAAGTGTGTGAGTGTGTGTGTGTGTGTGTGTGTGTGTGTGTGTGTGTGTGTGTGTGTATGTGTGTGTGTGTGTGTGTGTGTGTGTGTGTGTGTGTATGTGTGTGTGTGTGTGTGTGTGTGCGCGTGTGTGTTGAGAAGGGGCCAAGCACAAGATATGCTTCGGCTTTGTAATGACCTGCTCTTGACATTACTCACTCTGAAATCAGCATCAAGGCTCCATGATCTACTCACCTTCCACAAGGCACCACATCCACAGTGCCACACTGGAGACCAAGTACAACTAGTCTCTGGGGAATAGACCATATCTGGACCATAACAAACAACTGAAACAGACCGGTAGACTCCATCCCTGGAGCTTCTGTTTGTATGAGACTAGCCAGGACTTAGGAATCTTCCTTTCAAGCAGGTACCCAGTGAGGCCTGTAACAGGGGCCCGAGACCTTAGCACAACTGACTCCCTGATGGAAGTACCACTCAGGCTGTAAAACTCAGCATGTAGACAGTACCACCTGCCAAAACTAAAGACCTAATCCATCAAAGTCCATAGTTCTGGGAAAGTCTCTAAATGTACTAACCTTGCTTTTTGACTTCTGTAGTTCTGCTTCTGGCTAACTGTTTTTGTAACTGAAACATGTCAACCCAGAACATGGTTTTTGTGCTTAAAAGCTCATTCTGAAAGAAGGTTCAGGTCTACACTGGGATCCTAAGCACCCAGTGCAGTCGCCAGCCTGCTGATTTAGCCTTTCTGTTGGCTTAAACCCATGTCTGAGCAGTTTTCTCTGGTGAATACCTCAACAACAAGGCTGACCTTGTGCACTACGAATCAAGGCTGTTAAGCTGTCTGGTGTACACAGATGAGATTCACCTTTCCACATCCTATCAAGCCAAAATTTCAAGTGCTCACAGGTGTTGATACACATTTTTCTAGAAAGAGAGTTTGTATCTTTAATTGGATTTCCAAATTAAATCGGAATTAAATGCAATTATCAAAATACTGGGTGTCCCAGCAAAGATTGGGCTGCAGGTGCTACACATACCATTTTCAAAGACAACACTGTTGTTAATGGCATTGCCTTTGCAAGACTTAGAAGTGAAAATCACAACATTCTAATGGCTTCATTCTCTAGGCTTCCATCACTAAGAAAGAAAGTCAAAATAAATGACACAAGACAGGTACACACAGTCTTCACATGAGAAACACAAAATTTGGAGCAGCTGATGCTTTTAATTTTCCTACTACAGATTGGTCTTCAACCACCAATCAGTTTAAAATCTACCTTCATATGGTGTAAAATAGACTAGAGAAGCTTTCTGCCAAAAGATGTCTTCTCCATATTTTTATTATCGGGGTGTATTTTAGAAATTGGAATCAATCTACTTGACAAGTCACCTCTACAACAAGACCACAAGAGCATATGTGTACACATGTGCGTGTATGTGTCTATGCATTCATGTGTGTGTGAAAATGTGTGTGTGTGTGTGTGTACATGGTTGTGGCAGTACATATGTATATGTGTGTATGTGTGTCTGTGCACACATATCCATGTGTGAGTGTTGTGCACATGTGTGTATCTGTACATGTATGTATGTACATGCATCTATGTGTGTACATATATGCCTGTATATGTGTCTGTGCATAAGTGTGTGTCTGTATGGATTTTCCAGTAGCAATGGCTGACCAATGCCCTTGAATTAAGGTTTCTGCATCAGTCATAGTTCTTTAAAATGGCTGGGAAAAGCAAACTACACCAATGTCCAATGCCATGATCGATGCTTTCAAATACTGCAAGTGGATCAACCACATTGCACCTCAATGCATGAGGCAGAAGTGTGTCAGGAAAAAGCAATGACAAAAGCCACAGATGACATGAGGGGAAAGGGGAACAGATGATTAAGTGGGGAGAAGGATGGGAGGGGAGGCAGGGGAGGGGTGAGGAAAGGACAACTAGCACTGAGGATGTTGAAGATGCCGTGTAGAAACCCCCTACTTCACAAGCTTCACACACACACACACACTAATTTAAATGGACTCACCCTATACAAGTATAATGCTCATCCCTGAAGCCATAGGCTACCAAGTAGAAAGTCCAGTGCCAGGTGTGAGATACCTCCCCAGAAGTTGTTGGTCAAAGACATTCTGGAGACCCCAAACAATACAGGTTATAATATAGCCATTGCTCTTGGTTGCCTGCCATGATTTGTTGGTAAGAACCTGTTCCTGAAGACTTGAATCACAAGACATGGAGAAATCAAGTTGGTGCTACTGGGATATTTCCTCCCTTTTGGCTAGCTTTCATAGTTGTGGAAGGTGTTATGCAGGCTACTAGGGGAGAAAAGTCATCAATAGTCTTAACCAGCTGTGAACACTTTGAACTATAATAACAATAGTCGTAATAAAAAATGCCCATGGATGCAAAAGTGGCATGAATGTTATAGGGGTAACCAACTCTTTCTGCTTGAATTTAAGGCCTGCTCCACAGAATGAAACACATGACTGATATTATAAATCTGAACAAGAAACCATGGCTGGGAGCTCACGGACCCCGGGGTGAACTTACTATTATTATTCTGCAAGATGGATACAATTTCAGACTGCCTTCTAAATTGATATCTTGTCTTAGTTGTTTTCTATTGTTATTATCAAACACTGGTCAAAAGCAACTCAGAGAAGAAAAGCTTTATTTAACTTTACAGTTTATGGTCCATCATGAAGGAAAGCCAAGCAAGTAACTCAAAGCAGGAACCTCGAGGCAGAATCTGAAGCAGAGACCATGGGGGAATACTGTTTACTGGCTTGCTCTTAGAGTGCACTCTGTTTGCTTTCTTATAAAACCCAGAATTACCTGCCAAGGGATAGTACCATCCACTGTAGGGTGTGTCCTCCTGCATCAATCACTGATAAAGAAAATTCCCCACAAACTTGCCTATATACCAATCTGATGGAGGCATTTTCTCAGTTGCGTTTCCTTCTTCTCAGATGACCTTAACTGTGTCAAACTGAAGACAAACTAATTTGTGCAACTGATCCCTTGGCAACCTGACACACAGACACATCACTATTAAACAAATAACCTTTCCCTTCTCATGTCACCAAGATCTCATGTTAATATCACAATATAAAACAGTCTAACTTTAAAAGTCCCACAGTTTTTAAAATGTTTCAAACACTTTAAAAATTTAGTTTCTTTAAAATATCCAATGCCTCTTCAAAAATCCAAAATCTGTCAACTGCAGGATCCTATAAAATCAAAAATAAGTTACATACTTCTTATTGCAAGAGGGGAGAACCAGGGCACAGTTACAATCAGATCAAAGCAAATCCAAAATCCAACAATGTAAGCCGGGCGGTGGTGGCGCATGCCTTTAATCCCAACACTCGGGAGGCAGAGCCAGGTGAATCTCTGTGAGTTCGAGGCCAGCCTGGGCTACCAAGTGAGTTCCAGGAAAGGCACAAAGCTACACGGAGAAACCCTGTCTCGAAAAAAAAAATCCAACAATGTAAACAGCTCAGTGTCCAATGACAGGACATGATGTTCTGGGCTCCAGCAGGCTCAGGTAAACCCATCTCTCTGGGTCTGTACTACAGCATACATAGCTTGTCTTGTAGACTCAAGCTGGCTCCATTCTCTACCTGCTGCTGTTCTTTGTGGTCAATGCACAGTCCTGGAACCTCCAATATGCTTAGGTCTTGGACTGAAATTGGGTTACATCTTTACCAATAGCCCTTCCTGGTCCTTCTGGGATTCCAACCCTGTCACCTGGTGCCAAGTCTGAGCCTCTCTCCGTGATCCCTCCATGCCTTCAGGAAAATAAACACCAAATAGGAAACTTTACATATTGCTAAGTTCATCTGCCAGATTGAAACACCTTGATCCCCTTGGACCACAGCTTCTCTATGCTGACCCTGAGTAAATACTTTCCAGAAGATTTCAACTCAGTGATGTTGGTCTTTTTTTTGTTTGTTTGTTTTTGTTTTTGTTTTTCGAGACAGGGTTTCTCTGTGCAGCTTTGCGCCTTTCCTGGAACTTGCTTTGTAGACCAGGCTGGCCTCGAACTCACAGAGATCCGCCTGGCTCTGCCTCCCGAGTGCTGGGATTAAAGGCATGTGCCACCACCGCCTGGCTTTTTTAAAACAGCTGATTTCTCAGACCCAGATAACCAGCATCATTTTTTTTTCTGAGTAAACCAAAGATTTACTTCAGTGATGCTGGTCTTTTATTAATCACAGATGATTCCTCAGTCCCAAGTGACCAGAAGCTACATATTCATGATTCAAAATATCATTCAAATGACCCTAATAGAATCTTAGAGGAACTCTCAAACTTCCCTCTGAGACTTCACAAATCAAGCTTCCATCATCTTCATTTCTCTGTGTTATTATCTTCAAGCTCCCACAACAGCTCATTAAGTTCTGAACAGTCAATGGCTTTTCCGGTCCAAAGTTTTAAACATTTCCGTAATCTAACACATGCCTTCCCCTGGCCCACAGCAAACAGCTTGTTCAGGTCTGGAACAGCTGCCATTACCCCGGAATCCTGGTACCTATTTCTGTATTAGTGACCTTCTATTGCTGTGATAAAACACTGACCAAAAGCAACTTGGAGAGGGAAAGATTTATTTCACCTTTCAGATTGTAATCCATCATGAAGGAAGGTCAAGACAGGACCCTGGAGGCAGGAACCTGGAGGCAGGAACTGAATGAAGCAGAGGCCACAGAGGAACACTGCTTACTGTCATGGCTTGCTCAGTTTGCTTTCTTATAAAGCCCAGGACCACCTGCACAGCTATGGTCACCCCAGTGGGCTGAGCCTCCTACATCAGTCAGAAAAGAGAGAGAGAGAGAGAGAGAGAGAGAGAGAGAGAGAGAGAGAGAGAGAGAGAAAGAGAGAGGGAGGGAGGGAGGGAGGAAGAAAGGAAGGAAGGAAGGAAGAAAGGAAGAAAGAAAGAAAGAAAGAAAGAAAGAAAGAAAGAAAGAAAGAAAGAAAGAAAAGAAAAATGAAAAAATAAAACCCTCACAGACATGCCCATAGGCCAATCTGAAGGAGATAGTTTCTCACCTGAGTTTTCTTCTTCCCACGTGACCCAGTGTGTGTCAAGCTGGCAGCAAACTCACCAGCACCTATCTCTGCACCCATAGTTAGTGCAGCTCTCAGTCTTCGTTCAAGAGCTTCTTTGTGCAGGTCAGGGTGGAGAGCCTACAACTGCTCAGTGCAGACATCAAATGTTTGCGGAGTGCTCAGCCATAAATGGCCCATCTATGTCACACGTCCTCAGCTCAAGGTTCGTGGAACATAGCGGAAGAGGAAGCAGAAAGATTGTAAAAGACGGGCTGGGGATGATCAAAGCCAAGCACCGTCTTCTGCACGTAACAGGACCACTAGATTCGTAAACCCACACCAGCTATGGTTGCATGTATAAACAACTGCGCAAGGGCAATCCAGTTCACACTGAAGCATGGGTGTGAAGGACTCACCAGCCCTCAGTCCTGCAGGAAGAGCAACTGGCAGATCGTGGTGGCTACCAGAAGAGGGAGAGAATTTCCTTTATGGGTATGGTCCCTGGTAGGTTGACCATTCCCCACTTCTATCCAGATAGGGCCAGCACAAATTGGACTCAGTGAATTATTAAAAAAAAAAAAAAGAAGAAGAAGATATGAAATTGAGAGAGAGTGGGAAGAGGTTGGGTTGGTTCTAGGAGAAGTTAGAGGAGAATATGATTAAAATGCATTGTGTGCATGTTGGAAATTCTCCCACTAATATAAATATTACATTTTAAAAGCTACAATGTGAATGCCATGGCTGCAGAGCTAGCCTCCCCTCGAATCATATCTTTGGAACATAAGATGGCTTCTCCTGAGAAATAAGCATTACATTTCTAGCCAGGATTGCTTGATAACTAGAGCCATTTTTTACCTACTGCTCTCTTGATATTTTCCAAACAGACCCTTGACAGGTTATAGTGGCAGTTTGGAAGATGGGGCTCAGAGGTGGGGCCCAGAACTGTAGCCGAAACTCAATACAGGGAGAAAGAAGAGACAAAAGGGAAACGGGCCTGGGAGGCTTCAGGAAAGGGTACCCGGACAGTTACCAGCAAATGTTTCTAGAAAACCTGGAAACAGACAGGGCCACAAGGATCACAGCTGATGCCCTTCTTTCTGTTCCCTCTTCAGCACTTAAATTACAGATTTCCATCCTGCTTGCTTTAGTAAACTAGCAGCGTGGTGGCGAAGCCTCTGTATTCTCATGATATGGCTCTCTTTCATCTTAAGGCAAATAAGTGCTTTTCTTTCGGTTTCTTTTTTCTTTTCTTTCTTTCTTTCTTTTTTTTTTTTTTTTTTTTTTTTTTTTGGTTTTTCAAGACATGGTTTTCCCTGTGTAGTTTTGGTGCCTGTCCTGGATCTCACTCTGTAGACCAGGCTGGCCTTGAACTCACAGAGATCCGCCTGGCTCTGCCTCTCGAGTGCTGGGATTAAAGGCGTGTGCCACCACCGTCTGGCATAAGTGCTTTTCTTAATCAGAGATCTTTATAAAGGTTTGGCTTCTTTTCTCTTCTGTCTCTATGAGCAGTCACTTGGAAGTCTCTTTAAAAATAGTGGTGGTAGGGGGGCTGTAGAGCTGGCTCAGAGGGTGCAGAGTATTTGTTGCTCTTCCAGGGGACCTGCGTTCAGTTCCCAGTACCCACATGGCAGCTCACAATCTCCTGCAACTCCATTTCCAAGGGATCCTTCACTCTCTTGTGACTTCCTGGGACATTTGTTTAGAGCACATGCATACATGCAAGCAAACACTCATACACATAAAATAAAACAAATAAAGTTTTAAAAAATAAACAAAGGAAAACCAAACTGAAGCCCCCCCACCCCAGTTCTGTCTTGGGTGGCAAAAGTTTCCTATATGCCTCTTAAGAGAATTCTCTCCTCAGTTATTAACCACAGGAGAATTCATGCAAAGGCACATTGGAACTGGCCACCTGGTGATGCTTGGAGAAGTTCGCTCTGTGAAAGAAAAGAAACAGGCAACTTTTCATGTAGCATCTAATCTACAGAAAAAAAAAGTACAAACAAAATGCATGTGTCCCTTAAGGGTAGTATAGAGTCCAGAACTTCCTATCCTTAGCCATGTACATCCTTGATTCCCTTGGAGTGAACAGTAAAAGATAGGATCCCTGGAAAGGCTACAAAGGGGTTTGAAAGTAAAAATTTCACTCAGGATTTGACACTTACCACACATGTACTTTAAAAGAACTGTGTTACATGATGTTACAATTAAAAAGAAAACATCAAAACATGTTGTCTCATGCAAATATGAAACAATGGGACGTGTCTATAACATCTGCTTCAAGTTAACTGCAGATGTGAAATGTTGGTAGAAATTATTATCAATGGTGGGTGTTTTATACTTTACATTATATCACAATTTACTTAATGGGTTCAGACATATTTTAATAAATTTGATCTTAATCCAATCAGGCAGAAATGTTCTGAAAGATTTATGCAACTATTATTATGATACCTGAGAACTCTTAAGCAAAACACTTTCAACAGGGTCTTCTTGTATTTAGGAGTCTGGGCTTTGATTTTCAGAAAGTGTACGGCGTGTCTATAGATAATATGATATTCTTTTTTTATTTCAAGAATAGTTTACTACTATAATGTTAAAATCTCAAAGGGGATTTTTGAAAAAGGCAAGAGAGGAAGAAGGAGAGACATACTTTTCCATCCAAGCATGTGACTGAACAGCCTGGGAACTGCCTGTGTCTGAATCAACATAGGAAGATGACAGCAAAGTGTCCAGCTTCCTGGACAGATCATGAACATGACCTGTGTGACAAATGAACATCCCCCAGGAAGAGGCATCTTCAGGTCATGCTGGGTTAAAGGCAATTTCCTATGAAGCTCGGTAGCCATTTATTGCTCCAAGATAAACACAAGTAACAGAAATAGATACACATCCTTACTAATGATAACTGGAGGGCTTGGCTTATAATAATTACTCAGTGAAATGGGGGAAGAGGGAAGAGGAGGGGAAAGAAGGGAAAGGAAAGGGATGGAATGGGAGGGCAGGGGAGGGATAGGAGGGGAGAGAAGAGAGGGGAAGGGTGGAGAGGAGGGGAGGGGAGGGGAGCGGAGGGGAAAGGAGGAGGCCATGGAAACATCATTGATTTTCACTGAAAGGAGCAGTATAGGAGCAGTGGGTATTATTGCTTGACCCTGCAGACTGTGCTATCCATGCAAGAGACATATCTGACTGTCAATGTTTTCACTAACACCTGTTGACATTAAAAATTCACTTCACAGTCACATTCAACAACTAGTCCTGATCTATGGCTGTGAACCCCATATTGGCAGATACAGATCTAGGATTTTTTTTCCAGTGTCAAAAACGATCTAATTGGTAGTTCCGTTCTAAACAACCGCCCAGAAGACACGTGAGACCATAAAGCGCTAGTGTGTGAAACCCCTAAGGTAAGGAGGAGGTACAGATGTCCCCATACAAACTGCTGCACAGGAAAGTTGACTTGTTCCCAGAGCCAGGATGAGGACAGAAGACAGAGCATTACTGCAGTGACACATGAAATATATGGAGATTTATTTTGAGGACCAAATTCTCAGGAAAAAACACTGAATCATGTCAATTCTTCAGCGTGTGTGTATGCATGAGTGAGTGAGTGAGTGTGTGTGTGTGTGTGTGTGTGTGTGTGTGTGTGTGTGTGTGTGTGTGTGTTATAAAATGCAAACAAAGAAAATCATCTTTTTAAGCCTTGGGGTAATAAGCACCCTGTTGGCTATTATCATGTTTAATATTCATTGTAAGGTTAATATGTCTCATAGTAGAATGGTCTGCTATGACGTTTGGTGACAGGCAGAAGTACATGGAGATAAAACTTTATGGTACAGGGCATTAACTCAGCCTTGGCTTTGACAGTGAGACTCATCGCTTGCAGGTTTCTTGGGTGACTTATGGTGTCAACCCACCTTAATGATTCAATGCACCATTAAATTTTATCTTCAGGATATTCCTCACATGCAACTTCAATCTCCAATAAGCCCCAGCAATGTAATGCAGTAAATTTCTCATGAGTAGGGATCACTAATATGTCTCTATAGGAAACATAATTTTTTTCCATATGAAAATGGTTAAACTAGAAATTTAAGGACTAAATCTAGAAAAGCTCCTCTAGGCCAGAGAAAATGAGTTTAATCTGTGAATCTGATTTATGGGCCATGAAAGTGCTGCACCACACAGCCATCCCTCACAGTAAAATGTGCTGTGATAATGTGGCCCTTTTGAAGGCACCCAGGCTTGTTCCACAGGATTGGAGATGTCTGACTTAGCCCACAGGTGGAATTTGGTGACTCCCGACTTTGCCCTGTGTGGAGTATTTGGTAAGACCCAGCTATGCCTTGCAGGTGGTTTTTGGTGATGACCAATTTTGTCCTGTCAGTGGTGTCTGGTATCTTGGAGATTCTCTTAGAGCCAGAAAACTGCACACACATCCTCCTGCTATCAAGACTACTGACCTGTGACTAAAATGTTGCTCAGAAGTCACGCTTTCCCATTCTTAGAACTACAGCATTCTGTCCTGTCCTGGAAATAACATACAGTATGGAGAGGAAGGGTAAAAACACAGAGACAATGAAGCAAAGAAGACGGCTACTTAAGCCATGTACACAATTAGCCAGTGTATTCGAAACTGCAGCCTTCGCCATGCTGTCGGGTTTGTAAACTAGTGACATAAATCCCCACTGACAGGCCAGGGCTGAGGGTTTCCTTAAGGAATTTGGGATCTTTCGCTCCACCGGAAATGCTGACACAAGGTAAGATCAAGGGATGGTGCCTTGGTTATTTATAGCTACCTGCCAAATAAGTGAAGTTTGATTTAACTGTGTGTTGTAATTAACTTAGGATTAATCAAGATTTATGTAACTTCTTAGCTATTGGATATGTATTTATACTTTCTACATAGTTAATTATTTTCATGCACTTAAAATATACTGGGAATGAATGAACACATTGAAGGAAAGAATATTGTTGGCATATCAAATTCAAGAAAGGCTAAACTGCTATTTGAGTAAATCCATATTAAGAGGCATCCAAATGGTATCACAATTTGTATTTTAACCTTGGAAATTTGTATTTTAGTATATGTGTTTTTTATGTTTTTCTTATTTCCTGTATTAGTTGCCTACCACTGTGTAACAAATTCAAATTAGTGCCCTAAAACAACACCCATTCATCATCTCCTGGGGTGTGGGGACAGCAAGAGGACACAGTTAAACTTGTTACTCTATTTCAGGGAGTGTCATACACTGTGATCTTAGGGGCACTCCATGTCACCCAGGGCCACGGTGCTCCTGGGTTTCAGCTGAGACAAAACTGGCTTCCTGCTTCTCTCAGTATGTGTAGGCAAAATTCCTGTCTTCCCAAGTCAGTCAGTGGGCTGAGGGTTTTTCAGAACCTTCAGTTAAACATGCCCTCTTTCCCCTGTTCCCTCAGAGGCAAGTAGAAGGAAAATTGGAGGCCACTGTGGAAGGTGAAAGGGGGGAATCAGAAAGCCACCATTATCATCTCCCCAAAAAACACTTTGATTAGTGTCTTGGCTGGTTTTTTGTCAACTTGACATCAGTTACAGCCATCTGAGAGTAGGCAACCACAATGGAGAAAACACTTCCCGTGATATCAGACAAGCCTATCCAGACATTTTCTTAGTGATTGATGTGGAGGGCCAAGCCCATTGTGGATCTGGCCACCCCTAAGCTGGTTTCCTAATTTCTATAAGAAAGCAGGCCAAGCAAGCCATAGGAGCAATCCAGTAAATGACACCCTTCTACAACCTCTGGGTCAGCTACCTCCAGGTTCTAGCCCAGTTCAGCTCCTGCCTCGGCTTCCAACAATGGATGGTGGTTCACGATATGTAAGCCAAATAAAGCATCTCTTCCCCAAATAACAAAGACTGTTGGGGGCCAGCCCCTCTATAGTCTTTTCCCAGAGTTCCAGAGGAGATGCTACCAGCAGTGGATTAATTAATCTGAGGGATACTCGAATAAATCTACATACATGAAACTCTTTAGTCCATTCACACTATTCTTTTGAGTTCGTTCTCTCTCTACACAGCTTCTTTTCTGCTCTCATATTTAGCTCCTTTTCTGCCCGGTATCTCTATCTTAATTCTCCCTTCTTAGTTCTTTCCATCTCAGTTCTGCCTCATCTTAGTTCTTTCCCATCTAGTTCTTCCTAACTTAACTCTTCCCCATCTTAATTCTCCACCCTAGTTCCCCAGTCTAGTCCTCCTTAAGTCTCTGAGATTTACAGTTATATAACCATGCAATAAGCAATGTTCTGACCAAGGCAAGGTCACCAGGCTTGAATTCTTTCAGGGTCAGAAGGAGTGGTGATCAGATCCACACAAAGAGCAATAATTGTCAGCTTCATTTGCAACCCAAAAGGGGAGTGATTAAAGCAGGTGGGGTCAACTAAGGGCTAAAATTGGTTAATAGATCAAAAAGGGAAATTTATGTACTCAAACTATATTCTTAGAAGTGGTTAGGTAAACTCTTAGGGGTTTTATGTCACTTAGTCATGGGTGAAATAAAACTGCCTTATTTTCCTTGGGAGCCGTATTTGGTATTTGTCTCAGCCTAACCTCGGCTGTGCTGTTTTTCTGGCAGGGTGGGGGATGTGAACTCAGTGGCTAGATAGCCTGTGTCACAGCTTGATGTACCTGGTGTGTAAAAGCCCTTTTGTTCTGAGTTAATTGTTAAAGAGAAGTCTAGAGATACCACTAGGGCTATGGGAGAAAGGAGAGTCTAAGCTTAATTTGCACAAGAAACAAGGCTTTGTACTTAACATCCACCTGGCCTTGGCAGTTGTCTCCATATGGATATTTACCTTATTTTCAGGAGACTAGCAGGTGGTCTGGATGCTTATCTATCTGTAGTCTGTCCTTGGATGTTTGAGAGGTATCTCAGATAAAATGCTTTTGTCCAGAAATGGCCCTGGTGCTTGATACTTGCTAAAGGAGACAATTACAGAAGGCAGATATCTGATTCTAATGCTAAAGGGGAGAAACAAAAGCCTGGAAAAAAAGAAGTCTTGCCTGTGTGACTGTTGTCAACACAGTTGGGGGGATGGTATCCAAATAACTTAATTATACAGGGAAAAACTGTGTCCAGTGAATGATCAATCACACTGTTAGAAGTTCTTAGGAAAAGAATCAAATGGGAAAGCTATAAAAGCACACATGAAATTCATAGGAGGAAACAGCTAATATTCAAAAGTCAGTATCACCAAGACTCCTTAAGTCTTGGCTTTATCCTCTGGAAGGCCCTTGGCTTCTTCCAGGTATAGCTTTGTCATAGTCAGCTGAATTCCTACTATGCATTTCTACAGCCTGCAGCACCCAGATTGCTTTGGTCATGGTGCTTCATCACACCAATAGTAACATTAAGACAGTGTGGATTAGCTGCATAAGTTCACAGGGTTCAGTATGGTGTTTCAATACATATACAATGTGTGCCTTTGTGTGATTAACATTTCCAGCTATACCTCATAAATATGCACAACTCATTTTACAAAGAGACTGGCCCCAACAGCCTGGGGCAATGAGTAAATAGTGGAGCTACTAATTAATATAGAAAATTAAGGAGAAATGAATTCTGTCCTGTTTTATATATCATCTCTGTGAAAACAAAGTATGGCATATCCTGTAACTCCCTGCTCTGAGGTCATGGGAGCTCAGGATAACCCCCAAAGACATAAAAATCATTAGCACATGAAAGTAACCCTGAGAACATGAGTGGAAGTCCAAGAATGTGAGGGCAAAGACAAGGACTTGGGAGAACAAGAAAGGAAAGATCTGGAAATGGAGAGAAGGGGGAACAGCCACAAAAGTTTGCCTTGGCAATGTAAAAAGTTTAATAAATAAATTCAAACCCAGGAGACAAGAAAGAAGAGAAAAGAGAGAGAGGTTTCTACTCTACTTTTGAAATTCTGCAAAGGGATGAATGTTTACATGTTCCCACTTGATGTTATAACTAAGGCATCATTAGAGGTGATTGCAAAGAGTATTTTCTTTTGCTTCCTGGGGTGGAAGAAAGGTTGTAATGGGTTTAGAAGCAATGAGAGGGGACACCATGATGATGGCGGCTCACCATGTTGTACCCCACCACTGCCTCCCAGCTGTGTTGGGATGGGATTGTTTTGTTTTTCCTCTTTCATTTGGTGAATTTTGGTATAGTGTGGTGGCATTGTGTAAAATTATGGCACTGTCATACCATTCTGGTTGCCAATTAAAACATTCTTCATAGACAGCAACAAATATGGCATGTGCACTACCTGTGTTTGTGAGACCTTGGATGTCAGAAGAGGGCTCTGGGTCCTCTCTAACTGCAGTTACAGGCAATTTTGAGCTGCCATGCCAGCAATGGGAACCAAACTCTGGTGCTCCACAAGAGCTGTATATTGGTGAAATTATTAAGGCCACTCCACGTAGTTAAGCACACTTAGCAGCTGAACCATTCCTCCAGTCCATTAAGATTATTTTAACAGTGGAAACCCAAACACACATAAAATGCCTAACCATAGGGGACATTTCAAACTGGCTTAGAAACATCTTACAGGTTGGTGAGGGTAACTCTCTATGGTCTAAAGAGGAGAATTGTGATTTCTCTGTGCTTTAGCAGAATGCTTCTCCACGGGGTCTTTAAGAGACACAGGCTAACTGGTTCTGCTCTATGTAAGGTACAGAATCCAAAGCAGGAGGACAGACATCTGATCAAGAGACAGAACAACAACAATGTGTGGAGAAAGGGCCAGCTTTGTGGCAGCTAGGAGTATAGCATGCCCCTCCTGTTCCCACTCAGGCTCAGGTAGAGCTGGGAACTGTGATCTCTGAGAGAACAGCCCCCTCCTGGCCATATTTCCACATTATAGAAGAGGAACACATTTTGTGGTAGGCAGCTGTCTGTCTATTGCTTCCCCACTCCTCTACTCATTCACTATGTACAGTCTCACCCTATGCTCTCTCTGCCCTGTAAACCTGGAAGTCACGTATTGAATGTGTCAGATACTTGGATCCACACCCTGTGCTTCCAGCCTTTGAGACTGCAAATATCTGTACTTTATCTATCCATCTTCATTCTTACTTGCAAAGGTGCAAGATTTCATTAATCTCAAAGAATGTTTCAATGTCTATTTTTTTTTAGATTTTTACATTTTATTATATGGGTGTTTTACCTGCATATATATGCACACCACAAATATGAAATGCCCCTGGAGGCCAGAACAGAGCAGCAGATCCCATGGAATTGGAGTTACCTGAGGTTGTGAACCTCTGTGTGGGTTTTGAAAGCCAACCCACATCCTCTGGGAGAGCAGCCAGTACTCTTACCTACTGAACCACTTCTCTAGCCCATCTACTTTTTAAAATCATGCTAAGGATAGAACTCAGGGCATCCTGTGTGCCAGACCAGACTGATCTTTGATGTCCATTTCAATTGAACTAATTATTTTTTCCCAAAAAAGATAATATTGAAGTCCCAAACCCCAGATAATTGTGTAAGAGACCTTATTTGGGATTTGGATCTTTGCAGACATAACCAAGGTAAAGCCACACATTAGACTAGATCCTGATGTCATTATGAAGAGGAAGATCTAAAGACAAACAACCAAATACCTAGTATGTATGATAAACATGGACACAAACACATGAAGACAGAGGAAGAGGGATGACTCTAAGCCAGACATGGTGGAAGGTTGTCAATATTGAGCAGAAGCTGAGAAGAGCCTTTTAAGTCTTCCCTGGAGACTCTGGGAAGATTAGCCCTGCCAGCAACTAGAACTTGGACATGGAGACTATGGTGCTGTAAGGGAATGGATATCCATTGCTGCAGTGACTGTTTATAGTAGTTATGGGAAATTAATAAGTCTGTATTCAACTACCTATCCAGTCTATAGTCTAATTGTTTTTATAGTCTAATTGTCTTCCTTTAGTACTATGGGAAAATTTATATTGAGTTTATTTTTGGAAAGGATATAACCTTGTTTTGTCACTTTAAACACTGGCTCTCCATCTTCCTAAGTCTCAATGTCCTATTTCTTTGTCCTATTTCCACGACCTAAGACAATGCTGTGTGCCCCAGTGTTTGTTACAGTAGCATTTCTTTCAGCATACTAAGTCTCTATATTAAGTAGCACTAATCAATATAACAGAGTGGCGTAATATAACACATAATTTTATGTCTCAATATGTATTATCAAGGTGGAGAAGGAGAGGTGGTTTGGTACTCTGCTCTGTGATGTAACTTGAGAACTCATTGGATAGAGCTTTTGCCAGTCCTCAGAGTGTGACTTTCAAATGGGTTTGGCCATCGATAGCTAGTCAATGGATAAAACAAGTAACACTTCAACTTGTAGAAGTAATCTCTACTCTACACTACATGTGAAACAGTGGTTACAATGCACAGCTCTTGAGGATGATTAATATTGCAGCCCTCTTTGATGAAGGCAGGCTGTGAACAGCGGTCCTGGGTGTGGAGGGATAGGCACATCTCAGGAACAACACTAGAGAATGGAAGGAGAATATTGCAACTATCCTTCCAAAAATTATGTAATGACTTTCAATTATATTTGGCATCCCAATGTGACACAATATTAGGACGTGAGATCTTTAATAATGAATTGAATCATAAGAAAAGAGCCTTTGTGAATGAGATTCATGTTCTTATAAAAGGAGAAAAGTTAGTGGTCTGAAGCCCAGAGCTTCAGCACTTGCAAACTGTGCTTTATGAGACTCTTCAAGGGGATAGCGAGGTGTCTCAGCAAGTAAAGTGCTTGCTGTACAAGTATAAGGACTGGGGTTCAGGTCCTCAGCACCAAAGTAAATGACAAATATGTGTACTGGCCACCTATCATTCAAACACTCAGGAGGTGGAGACGGGGGAATCCTCAGAGCAAGCTAGCAAGCTAGACTCACCGTGTCAGCAAGCTTCAGGTTCAATTAAGAGAC
This sequence comes from Peromyscus californicus insignis, assembly GCF_007827085.1. Taxonomy (NCBI): domain Eukaryota; kingdom Metazoa; phylum Chordata; class Mammalia; order Rodentia; family Cricetidae; genus Peromyscus; species Peromyscus californicus. The sequence continues at coordinate 65,102,365 of NW_026294413.1, forward strand.
CCTGCCTCAAAGCATAAGAAGGAGAAAGACCAAGAAAGTCTTGACCTCAACCTAGGACCTCCACAAGAACACATGTTCACTGCACTCCTACATACATACTTGTATCCTCACACTTGGTGAACATACATACATACTTGTACACATAAGACACACATATATGCATATGTAAAGAAAAAACTCTTGAAGACTATGCCTTAGTTAGGGTTTCTATTGCTGTGAGGAGACACCATGACTAGGGAAACTTTTATAAAGGAAAGTATTTAATTGAGACTGCTTTACAGTTCAGAGGTTTTATCCATTGTCATTATGGTGGGAAGCATGACAGCACTCAGGCAGACATGGTACTGGAGAGGTAGCTGAGAGTTCTACATCCAAATAGGCAAGCAGCAGGAAGAAAGTGAGACACTGAGCCTGGCTTGAGTATCTGAGATCTCAAAGCCCACCCCTAGTGACACACTTCCTCTAACAAAGCCACAGACTTCAACAAGGGCATACTTCCTAATAGTGCCACTCCCTATGGGCCTTTGGGGGCCATTTTCATTCAAACCACCACAAAGTATACGAAATATCTAAAAATACAAATAAAAACCTACAATTATACTTGCTACTTCATTATATCTATACCTAAACTATATTACTACCAACATACAATTTTACACACACACACACACACACACACACACACACACACACACACACATGCTCACATATCCTCCACTGTCTCAGATAGTATCAGTGACTAGTTGGTGAGCATGATTATTTGTTATTTTTATCAAATTTTATCTACTTCTAGGTTTTCCAGATTTATATTTCTACTTTAGTATAGTTGTGATGTTTTAATGAAAAATAACTGTTATCTTTATTGTGAACTTGAGAAATACTTAGCATAAAGTGTAAGCGAGGGCACAGTGAAACCATCACACTGGGCTACTTCATGGTTAGAAAGAAAGGTTTATTGGGAGTCAAACTGCCAAAGCTGTCTGGGAGAAGATCAAAATGGTGGAAGAGCAAGTGGATTTTATGAGACAGTCAGTAAGGCGGGGTCTTTGAGCTGATACAGGCTGCTTGGGTTGACCCAGAACTAGATGCCCTTGTCCATGGTAGTTGACCTTTGGGGAGGATCAAAGGACCTTTGGGGAAGACAGATCTTCTTTGGAGGTGACCTCAGGGCTGATACCAGAAGCTGCATTTCTGTCTTTCACAGAAACTCTTCCTGTCCTTTCTATTCCTCCCTGAATTAAACACCTGAACTGCCAGAGTCAACAGAGCCCTCTGAATAGACCATTATAACTTTAGGAATTTATACCTTAATCATCAGATGTATGCTGTTCTCAATCACATTCTCTATAAGCAAGGTTTATAATTTTGTCTTCATTAGTTATTTTTACTCTTAGGACAAAAATCATTGTACAAGTCCATCTTTATCCAAAACATCTCAGAGGCCTGGTATTGTCTCCTTAGCCTAGGGAAAATAAAATAAAACAAACCATATTGGAAGCCTAGTGTGGCCTCTTCGATCTAATAAAATATCCATTTTCCTAAATAAGACTGGAATCCAAGTTACAAATATGGTATGCTGTAGCAAATTAAAATTACCTATACAGAGATTTTTAAATATTAACTTTTTGTTATAAATTTTAAGCTAACTTTTTTTCTGTTTAGGATTTTACAATTTTTTAAAACCATACACTAGTGATTTTAAAATCCCAAGATTAAAGAACGTTTTAATTTCAACAAAAGTGTCAAAGATTGTAAACTAAACCAAGAAAAAGAGGGAAAGGGTATTCAGAGAACTAAACGTCTGTGGTTACACTTGGCCACTTATAACCTCTATTTGAAGTAGTTTGCCTCTTAGCTATTTTGTTCTCATGAGCAAAGTGTTATTTTTCTAGGATGTTCTGTTGTGTTCTCCATTTCCCTATCACAGAGTCAGGTGGTCAACCTGACCCAGGACAGAGACTTTGAAGGAAACTTTTAAACAAACATGCTGGGATTTAGAGCAGATCAAATCCCAACTCCAGAGTCAGCTTTTAATAGATTAGGACAGCATATGGTGATATTTCAATATGATCCATACTCAAAAGGCATTTGAATCTCTGTAAGACTGAATCCAGTGATTAGAGGAAGGGTCAACCACGGAGAGTAAAGAAGACCTAGAGACAAAAGACCTTTGAGAGTACAGAGCAGAGACAGCTTAGCGATAAGGGATCTGGGGATCATTTGCTTGTAGTGGCAGAAGTTGTTATAATCCATGAGAATTTAGAAATCAGGTGTACCATCTTTTGGGCCACTGAGACTGATCATCTAATTTGTATTGAGGTCAAGCCTTTTGCAATAAGACAGCTGACTTCACTGGAATCTCTGAGTCCAAGAAGGAAGGAAATTAGAGAGTAAAGTGAGGAGCCACTGAGTCCAATTCTGAATGGAAAAAGTTAATGGCTAGAGATGGAGAAGGTGTGAAGGGAGACATAAAGAATTTCCAGGATCAGAGCAAGGAGAAGGTAGGAGAGACATAGAAAAAGCAGTCATAAATAGGAATCTCACCAGAGGGAGAGTTCCAATAGCACAGGATGGAGACACAGGGAGGGAAAGGGGCAAGTGCATGGTGACAGAGTCTCAACCCAAGGGGATCCCCAAGTAGACCAAGACTGGTCAGAGAGATGCCCTGAACCACAATGGCAAGGCATCCCTTTCCACATGATGGGTGCCCAATAGGGCAAGAGAAGCTGCCTGACACACTAGCATGACTTTTGTTGAGTATGCTTCAGGGTCCAAAAGATACAAAGAGACAGCGGGCTTTAGCAAGCCAACAAGAGACAGAGACAGAGATAGAAAGCTCCAAGGTGCCACTGAGCAGCTGAGGAGAGATGAGTGCTAGAGTAGGTAGAGGAGAGAAATGGCTGGAGAAGCCAACTCTTGATTTTTGAGTCGAATATGGTGGGTGGAAAGGAGCCAGAAGAAGAAAATGATCCATACCAGGAGGGTCAAAATCAGCAGTTTTGTTCAGTTAGAAAGGGGATGGCCCTTTGAAAGGTCCCCTTGTTATCTTCCTGGGTCTCTGCACCAAATGTAAGCAAGAGCACAGTGAAACTACCAAATTGGATCACTCCGTGGAGAGAAAGAAAGGTTTATAGGGGATCAAACTGCCAAAATTATCTCTTGGAGAGGAGCAGGGAAGAGAGAAGAGCTAAATGGTGGAAAAGCAAGTGGATTTTATGAGACAGTCAGCAGGCCGGGGTCTTTGAGCTAATACAGGCTGCTTGGGTTGACCCAGAACTAGATGCCCTTGTCCAAGGTAGTTGACCTTTGGAGCAGATAAAGGGAGGTATCTGACTGTTTAAAGGTGGCTCCTGGCAAACAGAAACCAATCTCTAGGCCTCTGTTTATCCCATAACAATCTTTCCATTTACCTGGCCAAAGCCCTTCTGTTTAGTACACTGTCACCAACACTTCAATGGGGGGCCCACTTTGGAGCTAACATAAAGCTTGGCACATAGCAGGTGCTCAGTAAACTTTTGGTTGAAGGTATGAGATCAGATAAAAGAGGACAGCGATTAATGCAGAATTGAAAAAGAGTTTCCTCTGAGGAGACTATAGAGAAGGTGTTAATGTTGAGTAAAATAAGTCAATAAAGAACAAATTCAGATATTTAGCAACAAAACAAAATAATTTGGGGTCAAGTCCAGAGAGAGACCTGTGTTGGACAGTCAGTGAGTAGAGAGAGCTTTTGATGAGCCGGCAGATTCTAAGAATGGGAGGAAGTAGAAGTGTTTCACCTCTTATGTTAAATTTGTCGCAACACAGCAAGTAAAGCTACCTACAGAAAGGAAAGGGTTGGGAGTAAAGTAGATGCTCTGTGGAGTTGGGGTGCAGAGCATAGTGTTTAGCGGCCATGAAGTTTAAACTAGAAAGTCAAGAAAGATTTAATTACTGAATGTTGAGTAATAGAAATTCAGATACTTTGCCCAAATATTATGCTTTATGATTGATCTAACTTCCATCTAGACACAAGGAATGCACCACCATTTGGCTCTCTGAACAATGAACTGTGCTCAGGTTTAATTGATTAATTTTGTCTCCCCTGGAAACCAGCTTCCTGAAATCCCAGCCCATGCCTATTGACAGGTGGACTCCCACAGTGTTTTGTCTCAGTCTTTGATGGAGTAAAAGGACTAGCAGAGGTGGGCATGTGTATCGAGAATTCTAACTGGTCTTAATAATAAAAACCCAGAGTCAGATATTGAGGGTGAAAGCTGAAAGATCAGAGAAGCAGAGCAGCTAGCCACTAGAGAGATTCTTGCCTCTAGAAATCCTCAGATAGAAAAGGAATGAGCTCCTGTCTCCTCCTGCCTTATATTCCTCTCTCTACCCCCATATCACTTCCTATTTCTACCTCCCAAGTACTGGGATCAAAGGTATGAGATCCAAGTGCTGAAATTAAAGGCATGAGCCTGGCTCTGTTTCTCTTTTAGACTGGATCAATCTCATGTAGCCCAGAGTGGACTTGAACTCCTGGTCTTCCTGCTTCCTCTTCCCAAGTGCTGGGATTAAAGGTGTGTGCCATCACTGCCTGGCCTCTATGGTTACTAGTGGCTAGCTCCGCACTCTGATCTCCAGGCAAGTTTTATTTGTTAGAGCACAAACAAAATATCACCACAGGCATGTGGAGTGAAAACATCTTAAAGATATTTTAAAAATAGTGAAAAACACTTAGAAACCATTTAGTAGAAAACTAATTTCAAATAAATTCTGACAATGCTTGTACTCTTGTCTGAATCATGGTATTAGGGATTATAGTGGTTTAAAGGAGAATGGTCCCTATAGGCTCATATATCGAAAGCTTGATCTCCAGTTGGTGGAACTATTTGGAAAGGATTTGGAGGTGTGGCCTTGTTGGAGGAAGAATGTCACTTGGGGATGGGCTTTGAAGTTTCAAAGACCTACACTATTCCCAGTTAACTCTTTGTCTTGTGCTTGTGGATTGAGATGTGAGCTCCTTGTTGCTGCCCCAGCAACATGCCTGCCTGCCTGCTGCCATGTTCCCTATTACAATAATCATAGACTTGAATCATGATTCTCAAATTAATTCTTTCTTTTATAAGACACCTTGGTCATGGTGTCTTAGCACAGCAATAGAAACGTAACCCAAAAGGTATGAAGCCCCAAGCTACTACTTCTTTGCTGCAGCCACGATCCTCCAGGTCAGATACACCTGCTTTTTAAGCTTCCACACTGAGCTTTGCTGAGGAGAAAGGACAACTACTCCTCATACTTTCCACTTGCAATGTGCCCAGCATATCAGTAAGCATCAGATACCAAGGAAGGGAACACAGGGGCCTCTGCACAGTACTCTCCAGCAACCTTCCTTCTGGCTCTCTAATATTTAGAACTTCTTCCACGGGCAGCACCAGGTTTTAAAATCTCTTAAACTGGGCTGGGGAAACAACTCAGTAAAGTACCTGCCAAGCAAGCATGAGGACCAAGTTCAGTCCTCAGAACCCACATAAAAAGCTGGGCATCATAGCATGCACTTGTAATCCCAGCACTGGGTAGGCAGGGACAAGTGGCTCTCTGAGCTCAGCAGCCAGTAAGCCTCACTGAAAAAAGAAGCTACCACCCAATGAAGAGGCTCTCCCCAAAAATAAGGTGGATGGTACCTAAAAAATTATACCCTGCCCCAGATTTACTTCTGGCCTTACATGTGTATGTATGTATGTATGTATACATGTGCATGCCTCTGTGTGTGTGTGTGTGTGTGTGTGTGTGTGTGTGTGTGTGCCTTAAACTCATGAGGGAGGAAACTTCTCCTAGGACACCATTAAACAGGAGCAAAGTCACTTATTTGAGCACGATTTTTCCTGGCTGTTAACCCAGGTCCTCAATGTGGCATTTAGAATTCCCAGCTTGGCTAAAGGCCCACAGTAAACGGCGGCTGCACCTTGGTTTGTGTATCAAGAGTTATAAAGACCTGAAGAAAGAAGAAATCCAAGATGTGCCAAGACTACTTTGAAGAAAATTATGATGGAAGTGTTTATTAAGATTTCTGATAAATAAAATACCACGTCTGGCATGGCATATTTGTGAATTCGAGCTATTTCAGACCAATTTTCTTCATAACCCCACATATGCTTCCCAGCCGACCCATATCTCTAAATTATCTGCCAGACATCACTCAGATAGTGAGAGCATGGGGGTGGGAAACAAATCACTGTGTGAAATGCATCATGACCAAGAGATTGTCAGATATACAGCATTAGATAACCATTGGCTAATTTTATTTTTACAGTAATTGTGAGATGAAAAGGATTCATGAATGTATTCTCAACTGCCATAGAAAAACACTAAAAACTTATCAGAAAAGACATCACTAATACTAGAAAATTAATTTATTCAAATTTGAATTATATAATCTTTGAGTTGCAAACACTATAGAAAACATCCCATATTTTTATAAGAAAAGGAACTATATGTCTAGTTGGTAACAGATGAGAGTATGATGGAGGGCTATTCACTCCTAGCAATATCTCTGTCAAGCAGTCATGATAGAGTATTTGCTGTCAATTGCATGATCTGTATTAAATAATATCATCTGTCTCCTTGCTTTACTGTGTTGAAACTCACATCCTGTGGGTCATATAAAAGATTAGGAAAATAAAAATTGAATAAATTCTGTAGATAATTTCATATCCACTAAGGTTTTTCCTCTTGAACTATTCAGGTAAAAATCAGGGCTTGTTTCACAGGAGTAAATCTTGGGTGTTTTACTTCATTTTGTTTGGCTGAAAGTAAACATTACATTACACATGAGCTAGAAATGCTTTCCCACTGTTCATTGGGAAACAATGCAGGCGTGATCCACAGAAGTAATGTATCTGCTTGATCCACAGAAGCAACATACCTGAAACAATCACTAAAGCTAAGTGCTCTCACAAAAGCCACTGATATCTCATATGACCATGGGCTAGGCTCTCTGTTTTTTTCATTGAACAGGTTAATCTCAGCACATCTCCCTCCCTGCTGCCTGTGTAGGAGCAAAATGGAGAAGCAGATTAAACAGCACCCAGCCACTCCTTCTCTGTGAAGGACCTTGAGTGCTCTGTCTACTAAGGGAAGATGGAGTTGACACTCTACCCTGCAAAGATAGGGAAACTAGTGAGAGCAATGGCCATGGCATTGATCTCCTCATCTGCCTTTGCAGCTGTTCCCCTCTGGGTCCCTGAGATCCCAGCTCGGGAGCAGGATGGTCTGAGAGTACATCATGGCTTCCTCTCACCAAGGTCACCATATATGAGGCTACAACTTCATCGTTTAAGCTCTAAATTGATACTCCATTGTCTGTTTGTGAGAAGATACAGAGAATTGTGGAACCACACTGAAAAAGCCCAAACTGGATACAGAAACTTGGAGGCAGATTTTATGCTGAAGACTCTTTGATTTGTTTGCATCGTATCTTTTCCCAGGTACTCTTGATCCAGAATCATACATAGATATCCCAGCAGTCAGGAGGGTAGAGGGGGTGCATTTCCTGAAGGATCACCACATGCCAGTGTAGAGGACGTCACATTGCATCACATTCACTTGACAATATGAACCCAACTCAGTGGGACATCCTTCATTTGGCTGGGTGACAGCTTCCACTGACTTCCTAAATATGAAAGCTGTATTAACTGCGTGTCTCTCGAAGACACTGGCAAATGACTCCTGACATTGTGATTTTTCTTGATGTATCCAGGGAATGTGTCAGCAAGCTGGGTGCAGTCGTCTGTCAAAAATACTCCACATGCAAAGGCCAACCAGAACTTCAGTGCCCCTTTGCCTGCAACTAGACATCCTTGATAAGCATGTGCAGGCCCAGGACAATGCAACCACAGGCTTTCATAACTGCATAGCACATCTCCACTGGAAAATGTAATAGTCTTAGACTCCAGACACTAGTGGTTTGGAGACATTTCTTGAAAACGTTCTGGCTCAAGTCACATTCTCAGTGGTTGCCCTGTTCTGACAGACAAGGTGTTTGAGTGATTTTAACATCCTATGTCCTATAGCCCATTCTGCATATCTCCTTTCTCCACAGCCCATAGACATGGCTGTAAGCAGCTGATGAGACGACAGTCTTCCTCAGTTGCTGCCATAATCTTCCATTTGCAGCTGACATGTTTATTCTTGGACATTTAAACCGTGGCCCAGAAAGCCACGGAGGAAAGCTGGTTATAAATGTTAGATTTGATTGGGAATGACATTCCAAAATAAACACGCCAAAGCATAGCCTAGCTTTCTTCTAGGCTTCCATTCTGCATGGCACTCCTTCACACAGCCTGCAGACACACAAACACACACAGGATATTCCCTTTCACAACCACAGTAGGGCAGGCATAATGACAATTCAGTAAGAGTACGCATCCATCAGAACAGATGTCATCTGAGTTGGCGGCAAATGCGGGAAGGTGCTAAGCCCCATCTTTCAGCATCAGAAAAGAGTATCTTTCAACACACAGAGAAATGTTCGTCCTGAGAGGTCAGCTGGGAGGTCTCTTTAGATTATCTTCATTCTTTGATGCAAAAATAAATGAATGAGGAGAAGAGTTATAAAGGAGAGAATCATTTTGAAAAGAGGATGATAGACACAAAGAGAAATATAAGTCAGACTGGGATTGCTGCCCCCCCAAAAAAACCAAGCAAACAAAGACAGAAACCAGAGCAAAACAGAGAAAGGAGGATTGTTTTAGGGGTGTATTTAGCAAACTAAGGGGGGAGAAAGGGAAGAGTGAGAGGCAAGTGTATTGAGAAAGTGGGATAAATAAACGGATCCATTTTAAAAATGAAAGAAGTTATCAAATGGCCAATTCCATCTACATTGCTGTGGGTATGGGATGAGCTGGCCAGTGTCTCTCCTATGCCAGAAAAAAATAAATGAATATCAATGTCTACTTCCTCTAGAGTAGGAGACGCCCCAGCCATATCATTTGGTAGTATTGGAGAAGGTGGTCTAGAGGCCTAGGACTTTCATCCCTGCCTTATAGTGATGAGTCTGTCCCATTGAAGTGTCTGTACAGACACTATGGAGAAGATGGAGTCCCTCCTCAACACTGTGTCTGTCAGATAAATCTCCATCTTGCACTGGTGATGTCAAGATGAAATCAACCCCATTGCTCATGTGTTTGAACACTTGGTCCTCAGCTGGTGGTGCTGTTTGGGAAGGTTATGGAACCATTAGGAGGTGGAGCCTTGCTGGAGGAAGTACCTCACTGGTGAGGGCTTTGACCTTTTACAGTCCAGCTCCACTTCCCATTCTCATTGTCTACTTCCGGATTGCCAAAGCAATATGATGGGCCAGGCTCGCCACCCTGCCATCATGCTTTCCCTCCTGTGGTGGCTTGAATAAGAATGGCCCCCAGAGGCTCTTATATTTGGATGCTTAGCCACCAGGTGCTTTTTGAAAGGATTAGGAGGATTAAGAGGTGTGGCTATGTTGGAGGAAGTGTGTCACTGGGGTGGGCTTTGAGGTTTCAAAAGCTCATGCCAAATCCAGAGTGTCTCTTTCTCTCTCTTTGCCTGCAGATCAGGATGTAGCTCTCAGATGCTGCTCCAGTGCTTGCCTGCATGCCTCCATCCTTAGACTAAGCCTTTGAAATGATAAGCAAGCTCCCAATTAAATGCTTTCTTTCATAAGAGTTGCCTTGATCATAGTGTCTCTTCATAGCAATAGAACAGTGACTAACACAGAAGTTGATACCAGGGAGTGGGGTATTGTTGTGACAGGCCTGACCATGCATCTTGTTGTTGGAATGGGGGCTTTGGAATTTTGGGCTAGGAAAGTAGTTAAGTGCTTTAAGTGGGGCTTAATGTGCCATACTAGTATGATTGTGGAAGACAGTAGTGCTGAGAAGAATGTAGATTATGATAGCCAGGCTCAAGAGGTTTCAGAGAAGAAGAATATTAGTCACTGACCTAGAGACCATTCTTGGGATTTTTTGGCAAAAAACAAAAACAAATATGACTGACTTCTGCTCTTGCCCAAGAATTTCTGTCTGAGGATAAATTGAAGAGTTTTAGATTAATGACATTGGCAGAGGAGATTTCAGGACAGCTTAGTATTGACTCCATCATGTGATTACTAGTGAGACTCTTAGGCAGATCTATAATGAAAATGAGCAAGCTGAGTAAGGAAAAATACAAAATGTACAGTTTGAGGAGAAAAGGAGCACCAGAAAGTTGTATTGGAGCTAAGTCATGAGACAGCCATTATGAAACTATTGCAGATGATAGCCTGTAATATATATATATAATCATATATATATACATATATAATCAATATCAAAAATATATAATGAATAAATATTCATTATATCAATTCTGTTCCTTTAGAGAACCCTGACTGATACAAATGGAAAGTTGGTTAACCTATAGAGCCAATAAATGGACCATCATGGAAGATGCTTTGTTGGCATATGAGAGAATATATATGTGATTCCCTTTTCTAAAGTCTATAAGAGACTCTTCATGCTTTGATTCCTTAGATCTCTCTCTGAGGTTGCAAATTTGAATGGCAGAACAAAATTCCAAGAAAAATGGGATCTGCATTGGTGGGATCATAGTGAGCATAGCTGCCTTCCAAGGAAATGGGCACATTTGAAAGCAATGCAATTTTGTGAATTTTGCAACATGGAGTAGCCCCCCTCCCCCCCCCCACCTCCCATGGTAGTAAACTTTACCATTCTACCCTGGCTACTCAATTCTACTTTATTAATACACTAATTTTGATGACAACAGCAAAGAGAATAATATAGAAACCTTTTACTTTGCTGGTGTTATGTCAGCATTACTTAAATGTTGGTTTTACTACTTAGCCATACCTTCACATCTTTCAAGTGATTCTAAAACTAATGAAACTGAAGAAAGTCTTGCTCATACAGATGATAGCAATGGACCTTTGTATGTCACATGGATACACAGTTATATATCCAACCATAATAGAGTTTACAGGATCCGAATCTAGTCTCACTTAATGGGTTGATTCATATATGCCTACTTTCAATGCCCAGTGGTGTCATGTGAGTAAACATACTACATCAGAGGTATGCATTAATGGAGGTATAATAGAAATGAAGAAATAACACAAACTTACATTTCTGGATATGGTGGATGAAGGTGACTGTTCTGAAGATTTGTATATGATACATAAATATATATAGAATACATAGGATTACCTATAGCAAAATAAGCACAATGCAATGTGGAAAGAAACACAGACATTGGAAAGTGCAGATCTGGACTAACCCTACATTTTACTTAGAAATATAAAGAAGTCTTTAAACCAGTTTTTTTCATCTGTTAAGAGTGTGTGTGTGTATGTGTGTGTGTGTGTGTGTGTGTGTGTGTGTGTGTGTGTGTGAGAGAGAGAGAGAGAGAGAGAGAGAGAGAGAGAGAGAGAGAGAGAGAGAGAGATGCAGTGCTGACATGAATTCACTGGGCTAAGTGAATTGACTTGCTTCTCTCATAACAACCCTCTGAATAAGCATATTTTCCCTATGGGAACAAAAATTATAAACACAATTTGAAGCAGTTAAAATGATCGCATACAACCAGACATGGTTTGTGCAGGTCTGAATCTAGGTCTTCTGATTCTGCATTGCCTTCCTGAGCTGTAGCCCTCTGCCACTTTCCTTGTGTATGGTTTCATTCCTCAGATCCACAAGACACCCTTCAAATGCCTGGCACATAGTGGCTGCCCACATCAGTAATGCTATCTGTGCTGTTAACAGCATTCACATTGTTTGTATACGTAATATTCCTAATACTTTCTGCAAAGAGTTGATGCCTGTGCTTATCAAGTCATAGTAGTTTCTGCAAACCTTATCTTTTATAAGAGGCAAGCCTACATATGTCATTTCTAACCTGTCCTGACACAATTTATACTCACCATTTACTGCTGGTCTTGACCTATTTTATTTTTCCTTTCATTCCAGCTCCTTTGAAGCACTTCTAGCACATTCCAGCTCAGTGGAGAGGGGTCTTTCTTTCTCATTGGGCATTTAGATCTCTAAGGGCAGTAACATTGTTTTATTCACCCTTCCCTCCCCAGAACTGTGCACAGCACTGCTCAGAATTGCATACAATGAAGATGTGTGGAATACATAGATGAACTGTTTGGGTTTTAAAACATATAATAAAAGCATCACTGTTTGGTAAAGCCCAAGGATTTCTACCATATTTGAATCTTTTCTGACATGGAAAAAAAATAAAGAAACTCTGCAGAGGTGACTAGGACTGCATAGACCCAGTGAAACCTTTAGAGCTGTCTGAAAAATAAACACCATCCTGAGAAAGAAGACGGTGGTACCTAGTGTCTGGCTGCTTCTCCATGCAGTGACAAAAAGATGCCAACTTCCAAGTCCTGTTACTTCGCACCGAAGTTGATGGGAAGTAAACCGTCCACACAATGTTAATCAGAGAAAGTCAATTCTTGACTCCTTGGCTCACTGTGTTCTGTAAAACTTCCACAGCCAGCAATTTGGGACCCAAATGAAAGTGTAGCAAAGATAACATGTACTAGAGGAAATTAGCATGGTAACAAAAAAATCCAAAAGATATTTTCAGAGTACAATCTGCTCTTGGAAATTGAAATGCAGCTACAGTCTCTATGCAAATCAGGTCACCTGCAGCCCTGGCCCATGGGCTTGGATTCATCTTCCATGACATATGTATACCTGCTTCTGTCACCTGTTCATTTCATCTGAGTTGCGTTCCTTAATAGATTGGTTAGGCTATGTCTACATTGCAAGTCTCCTAAACTCTCTTGGGAAACCTACGAAGGAAAGGGAATTTTTATACCATGTATGGATGCAAGAGGGCCAGGTGATGTGTTAATAGAGCATTCCTGCTCCTGTAGAGTCAGAAGCTGGGGCTGAGATGGACAGGAGGGAATGGTTCCCACTGATTCTTCCCCTACTGGCTCAACCATGGCCCTTGGAAGTCTGTCATTTCCTGTGTCATTCACCAGTTTTGCATGCAGGCTAATCCCTAATGCAGATCCAACCCTGACCAGCACCAGTCTGGACAGTAAAAGCCATCTTCATACGGCCACCCTCTTCAGATTCAAAATGATTGGCCTTCACATGCTAATGTTCCACCCATCTAGTAATACCTCAACTTATAATTACAGTTGATGTAAAAAAAAGTAGCAGAGTATATTTGTTTGATTTGTTTAAGATTATTTTATTGAGACATGATCAAAAAACAAAAAAGTTGTACATATATTTTTTAAACAAATAGTTGACCAACCCATACAGCTATGTCTCAGTTGCCCAAGTCTCCCAAGCATTTCTAAGGAATTAAAGCCCACATTAGTTATATTCTATAGTTAGGTGTGCACATTACTGACAAGTCCAAGGCTGTAGCTCACAGGTTAGAAATAAGTATAAGAAATAAAACCCAAGTGTCATTCACACAAACATCTGCTTTATGTAAGTAGACCTTAGCTTTCCACTTCACTGTGGATTTTTAATTCAGGAGTCAGTGATTTGAAAGACATTTTTGTGATTATAGGTTCTAGTATGACATAATAAAGGGACTGAATTCCTGGACCAGAAAAGCCTCTGTTAGCATTTCTTGGCATACGTTATAGAGAGTGTTGTCAAGATCAGGGATAGAGATTAAGAATTCCACACACAGGATATAAGTACAAAGAATAAGGTGTGCCTTTAATTTCTACACTTTAAGGTATAAGAAATTACTCAAATAATTATACAGACAGAAGCCAATGGTTTCTGGACCCTATAGGGTCAGCTCCAGGTGAAGCCGTCAGTAGAAGCCTACAGTCCCATAGAGCATCATACTGCTACTTGTGCACCAATGATTTCACAATTCGAACTATCCTAATAACCCATTTTCCACATCCATGGTGAACACACCACACACCCATGCCCCTCAATGTCTTCTTGAAGGTTCTTTTCATAAGCTTGTTCTCATGTTTGCTTATTCACTTTTATTTGAGATGCTGAGGATAGAGCCCAGGGTCTAGTGCATGCTAGGCTAGTTCTGTACCAAGAGGCTTCCTTGTCTCTGGGGTTTACACATTTGTGGAATATAGCATCCATGTTTTGACACATGTATGTATTGATTGAAGATTAAATGTTATATCACTTCCAATTTCCATGTATTATTTAGTATTCTATTGTTATGAAGAGACACCATGACCAAGGCAACTTATGAAAGAAAGCATTAATTGAGTGCTTGCTTACAGTTTCAGAGGGTCAGTCCATGATCATCATGGTGGGGAGCATGGTGGAAGGCAGTCATGGTGCTGGAGCCATACATCCTGATCCAAAATCCTGAGGCAGGGAAAGAGGGAGACAGGGCCTGGTATGGACTTTTGAAACCTTAAAGCCCACCCCCAGTGATATACCTCTTCCAACAAGGTCACACCTCCTAATCCTCCCTAAATAGTCCACCAAGTGAGAACCAAACATTCATATATATGAGCCTATGGGGTCATTCTTATTCAAACCATCACACTCCATAATATCTCTTTCTGGATAATTTGAAATACTTAACATAATATTGCATTGTCCCCAACTATGCAAAAAATACCAGAAGTTGTCCCTACATTATGGCAGAAAATAATTTCCAATGATGCATCTGATAGGGAATCAATATTAAGAAGTAGATACATAAGAGACTCAATAGTAAAAACATTAATAATCTGATTTTTTAAATGGACAAAAGACCTGAATAGACACTTTTCTAGAGGATAATTAAATGCTCACCAAGCATGAAAAAATGTTTAGTATTGCTATATAGACAGCATAACAATACTATGATGAAATATCTGAGAAAATGAGCTTAAAAAGAAAAAAAGGCTGGGTGAGCCAATGCTTTGGACCTCTGGTCAGGTACTGTATCATGGCTCAAGCATGTAGTGGAGGAGACCACTTCATGACCAAGAAGAGGAAGAGAAGAAGAGGAAAATACTATGGTCCAATAGGGCATGCCTCTAGTGACTTCTCATCAGGCCTTATTTCCTAAAGGCCCACAAGGCCCTTCCCAAGAGTACTGCACTGTCCCTTAGCACAGAGGCCTTTGAGGGCTGCACAACTAGCCAGTAAGAACAGTCACAAACATTCAGGGAATAGACAATGGCTATTAAGTGGAGTTTAAGGCACTCAAAATGTGCATATATCCACTGCACTAGTAAAGTATCACTGGGCTAGTTAACAAGACAACTCAAGGAGAAGCTGGACATCAGTTGTGAACCCCATCACTGGAGAACGTCAGGTGGCAAAGCTACCTTCTTTGTGCTGAACTCCAACTTGCGTACTCACTCAGCATTGTTGTTGGGGGTTTTTGCTCTTTTGGTGGGCTCTCCAATCAGTTCCCAAATAAATCACACACAGGGGCTTACTCTTAATTATGAATGCCCAACCTTAGCTTAGCTTAGTTTCTAATCAGCTTTTCTTAACTTAAATAATCACATCTGTCTTTTGACTCTGGGCTTTTCCCGTTCTCTTACTTCTGTAAATTTTACTCTGTAGTGTGCTGTGTGGTGGGTGGCTGGCCCCTGGAGTTCTCCTCCTTCTCTGGATTCTAGCGCTCTTTTTTTCTCCCAGATTTCTCCTTCTATATATTCTCTCTGCCTACCAGTCATGCCTGTTTCTCTCTCCTGCCTCACTATTGGCTGTTCAGTTCTTTATTAGACCATCAGGTGTTTTAGACAGGCACAGTAACACAACTTCACAGAGTCAAGCAATGCAACATAAACAAAAGTAACACAGCTTAAAATAATATTCCCCAACACAGCATCCTGAGCACCGCTTCCCATGTGAAATGCACAGAAAGGCCAAGCAGAGTATTCTAACTGTGAGAATCCACATTCCAGCCCGAGGGAGGAGAGAAGAGGCCTGGCTATGTGCTTCCAAAATGTCAAGTAACACAAGACGACAATCAGCTGAGGAATATTTGAGATAAGGAAGATGAAGGGACTTGATGATAAATTTGAGCACACAGGATACACCTTTTATTTTAGAAGTACCAAATAACATTATTGTGGCAAATAATCAAACTGGTAGAGAAATCGAAGATTATATAGCAATACTGTATCAACATTAAGTTTCCCCTTGTTGATAATTCCACTGACTTCAAAATGATGAATATTTAGTATTTAGGGAGGGAGAAGAAAAGGAAGTGAGGTAACGGAGAGATACTAAGCAGACTTAACTTTCTTTTCCTTCATTAAAAGGTTACTTGGACAGAAACTGGTAACTATTTATACTGAAAGTCTTGGGAAAGTTTCATGCATTCTCAGTAGCATTTACTATATGCTGAAATTCTCTATTACCAAGCACAGACTTTTAAGACCTATATAATATATGTATTACCATATTTCAGAGAGCGACTTTAGGGATGAGGCCTCATGAGCCTTGTCCCCTATCCAGTGTGGAATGCTGATGGGCTTGATCTGGTACAATAACAGGAGCTGCGGTGAGTTATTAGCACCTGACAGCTGCTGGGGGAGGGGCAGCCATTTTTCTATGGCCGGATGGCTGCTGGAAGCTTGTCCATACTCTGGTGGATGGCTCCAAACTCTTGAGCATGTGGGCAGTACTAACCAGACTCAGTGAGTTATTAAAAAAGAAGACAAGGTGGGAAGATCATGCGTTGGGGGATGGGGGAGTAAGTGAGGTTAAAGGTAGATAAGATCAGGATACAATGCTTACATGTATGAAATGGACTAAATTCCATGCTGACACTGAACAACTTTCAATATGTCTTCTTAAACGAGCACAGGTACTATTTCCATATATTGTGCAATTCCTTCTGAATCAATTTATTTCTTAAAAAAGTGTTTTACATTTATTTATTTAGTGTGAGGGAGTGTGTGTGTGTGCCACACCATAGGTATAGAGGTCAGGGGACAGTTTTCAGGAGTCTGCTCTTTCCTTCTACCATGTGGATTCTGGGGCTTAAACTCAGGTCATTAAGCTTGGTGGCAAGTTCCTCTACCCACTGAAAAATCTCACTGGGCCCAAATCAACCGTTTTCAAAAGTGCATTCCAAAGAAGATACTTGTCCCCATCACCACATACGATGCTGAATTCCCTGTGTTTGGTAATATGGCTGTCAAATGTTTCATGGCCACCATGAAAACATATTGAGCAGCCTCAACAACCAATGTCCTCTGTGCTCCAATGCCATTGAGAATACAAAGATGGGCTTGCAAGACTGCTCCATAGAGTGTGCAGGTTAGTTAGCAAAGGGCAAGATGGGGTTCTTTGGAAAGGAACCCCCTAACCTTGGGAGACCCTGGCAATGAGCTTGCTGAGACTTACAGTCAGGAGGAGAAGACTTTCAGGTCAGCATGGAATAAGAGATAATCCAGTTACAAGTTGGACCTGGGATAACAGACAGCAGGATACGCAGAGGGAAATATCCATGAGGCTTCACTCGGGAGAGGCCAATGTCAGTGATCTAAGTTGAGAAGAGAAATAAAAATAAGATGGCTGATGGTACCCACAGCAGCTCTAAAACAACACATGCAGCAGAGCTGAGAGGAGATTTTGGAAAACAAGATTTATCATTGCACAGAGGCATGGAGAGACAGTGGCAGTGCCAGAGGGAAGCCACTGACACCGAGCTCTGTCAGGCAAGGGGAGAGGGGTGAGACATCATTTCAGAGCTGCTGGAAGACAGAATGTGCCTATTTACCAGACACAGCCTGCAGGAGAGAGCACCCCAGGCTCTCACCCGGACCCTAGTCACCGCCAGAACATCGCTTTGGCTAAATATGGTCCGAAAAGCATAGACAATGCAGTGTGAGGCTGACCTCCTGGTGGGAAAGACAAGGGTCTGGAGCAAAGCTGCTGGGGATTTGGAATCTATTCCTGCTGCTGTCACAGAATACCCAAGATGGGAAGCTAAGAAGGAGCCAGCTCAGTCCTACGGTTCTGCAGGCTGGAGACCCAGCAGCACCGGTGCAGGCTGGACACCCAGCAGCACGGGAAGGTATCTGTTGAGGGCCTCAGTGCTGTGACACGGCACAACAGAGGACGTCATAGGACAAGAGAGAAGAAGTGTGCAAACCAAACTCTCTCTTTTGTGATAAAACCACTAGTGCTCTCATGGGGTCTCACTCACATGATGTCATCCAATTACCTCCAAAGCCCCCATTTCCAATAGCCATGAGGATCTGGAGATTGTTTCCAACATAGAACTTTGGAGGCTACACATTCAAACCATGACAAGGGACAAATGGAGAGTGACCCTGAAAGCAAAACTCAATCTGGAGACTGCAGGTAATCCATTGAGTGGTCATCATGGACATTAGCTTGGGGAGGGGGGTGAGGACCAGCTATAAATGCTCTCATAGACTAGATACTTCATTAGAAGACAGACAGTGTAAAGTTCTGTTCTCTGCCCCCATGTAAGTATGGATGACAAAAAGAAAAAGAAAGAACGGTGGTATCATTAATGATTTGCAGGTTGCAGTGACAGCCACTAGAAGAATCATTTGCATCCATAGCTCTGTGTTGATCATATCTGGGCTGATGCACTGTACAACCTGTGCAACTGAATGTGGAGGCCTCGCCAACTCATTAGCTAAGTTTTGAGAGCATCTTGGATACAGGACAAAGATGAAGAATGTTCTACATAGATTTTTCTGATTAATAATCTTCACATGTACACTTAATGAAGAAACAAACCATCCAAAACACAGGCATGCCCTTGCCATCATTAGCAATCCTAGAGGGCAGAGCACCAGAATGTTCTGATAGCCTCCATGTTACGAATTCTACTAACAACACAGCAATGATCAGCATGCCATAAGAGTCTTTTAGTAATGTTCCCTTTGTGCAGAAATCTTGTAGTTTGTTTTTCTTGACTTAAACAATACAGGGAAGCTGAAGACTCATCTTATCCTCTAAACCACAATTGCCTAAAAACCAAGGGTTATTCTCTGCCTAAATATCCCCCAACAGAACTATTAGTGATGATGGTTGATCTTGACTTTCAACTTGATGGTCCCCAGAGTCACCTAGGAGGCAGGCCTCTGGGGCATGCCTAGGAGAGATTTCCAGATTAGGTTAACTGAGGTAAGAGGGCCTGCCCATTGGTGGTTAGTATTAACACATAGGCTGGTGTCCAGGACTGAATAAAAACAGAAAGCAGGTGAACACTCACTGCTGATGCAATGTGACCAGTTGCCCCAAGCCCCTACCATCACGACTTCCCTGCCATGACAGTATGCAATTTCAAGCTGTGAGCCAAAGCAAACCCTTACTCCTGTAAGCTGCTTTTGATGAGGTATTTTATCACAGCAACAACAACAGAAAATAATGAATGTCAGGTTTAAAACAAAACAAGAAAACCTTTCTAACAGTTAATTAGAACAACAACAAAAAAAGAATGTCAAAGTGCAAAAAGTTGTCTTATTAAAGCCATCCAGACAAATATGTCCTGTTAGTGTAATGCAATGGTCAAGCTCCATGGGCTGCCTGATGGGATCTCAAATCCCCAAATGCCTTTGGGGATGTCCAGGAAGAAAGTGTTTCCAGAACAGTTTGACTGGGAGGGAAGACTCGTCCTGAACGTGGTTGGTACTATTGCGTGTGCCTGGGCTCCTGGTTGGATGAGGGAAAAAGGCGAGCTGAGCACAATTATTCACTGCTGTCAGTTTTCTGACTTTGGATGTAATACACCTCATGCTCTTCCTGTTCTTTCCTGCCATTGTGTTAACTAATATGTGTGCATATGTATAAGTGAACTTACGTCTAAACACACGCCCCCCCTCTGCAGTTTGTCTTAGTTAGAAATCCTAAGGTTTCTATTGCTGTGAAGAAACACCATGACCACGGCAACTTTTTTTTTAATTCAATTAACTTTTTTTTCATTTATTTCACATACTGACCACAGTTCTCCTCCCTCATCTCCTCCCTTTCTCCTCCCCTGACTTCCATCCACCCTCTCTGCATCCACCCCTCCTTCATCTCCATTCAGAAAGGGGCAGGCCTCTCATAAGCTTGAACAAAGTATGGCACATCAAGTTGAGGCAGGACCGAGCTCCCCCACCCACCCCCCACATACAACAAGGTTGGGCAAGGTAATCCAGCATGGGAAACAGGTTCCCAAAAGCTAGCTAAGCACCAGGGACACGTCCTGATCTCACTGCTAGGAGCCTTAGAAACAGCCAAGCTACACAACTGTCACTCACATGCAGAGGGCCTAAGTCAGTTCCATACAGGCACCCTAACTGTTGGTCCAGAGTCCATGTGCTCCCCTGTGCTCAGGTCAGCTGTCTCTGTGGATTGCCCTGTCATAACCTTGACCCTAGTGGCTCATACAATCCCTCCTCTCTTTCTTCAGGAGGACTGCCCAGTGCTTGGCTGCAGATCTCTCCATCTGCTTCCACAAGTTACTAGATAAAGGCTCTCTGATGACAATTAGGGTAGTTACCGATCTGATTAGAGTAGATGGCCAGTTCAGGCACCCACTCCACTATTGATAGGGGTCATCCTTGGTGGATTCCTTGGAGTTTCCCTGGCACTAGGTTTCTCCCTAACCTGGAAATGTGCTTCCCCCATCAAGACTTCTCTTTTGTTACTCTCCCACTCAGTCCTGTCCCTAACCTGTCTCCTCTGCCCAGTCCATCTAACCTGCTCCCTCAAGTTCCCATTCTCCCATTCCCACCCCATCCCTACCCCCAGTTTACACAGGAGATCTCTTCTATTTCCCTTTATCAGGGGTATTCATGCATCCCTCTTTGGACCCTCTTTGTTATCTAGCCTCTCTGGGGCTGTGGATTGTACAGTGGCTAGCTGTACTTTACTCCTAATATCCACTTATGAGTGGGTACATGCCATGTTTGTCTTTCTGGGTCTGGGTTACCTCATTCAGAATGATTTTTTTCTAGTCCCATCCATTTGCCTGCAAATTTCACAACATCATCATTTTTTACAGCTGAGTAATATTCCATTGTGTAAATGTATGTTTTCCTTATCCAGTCTTCAGTTGATGGGCATCTAGGTTGCTTCTAGGTTTTGGCTATTACAATAATGCTGCTATAAACATAATTGAGCAAGTGTCCTTGTGGTGTGGTTGAGAATCCTTTGGGTATATGCCCAAGAGTGGTATCACTGGGTCTTGAGGTAGATTGATTCCCAATTTTCTGAGAAACTGCCATACTGATTTCCAAAATGGCTGTACCAGTTTTCACTCCCACCAGCAGTGGAGGAGTGTTCCCCTTACTCCACATCCTTTCCAACATAAACAGTCATCAGTGTTTCTGATCTTAGCCATTCTGACAGGTGTAAGATGGTATCTCAAAGTAATTTTGATTTGTATTTCCCTGATGATGTTGAGCAATTCCTTAAATGTCTTCAGCCATTTGAGATTCCTCTGTTGAGATTTTTCAGTTTCAGAAGGTCCCATTTATTAATTGTCAACCTCAGTGTCTGTGCTACTGGTGTTATATTCAGAAAGTAGTCTCCTGCACCAATGCATTAAAGGCAACTTCCCACTTTCTCTTCTCTCAGGTTCAGTGTAACTGGATTTATGTTGAGGTCTTTGATCCACTTGGGCTTTTTTGTGCAGGGTGATAGATATGGATCTATTTGCATTCTTCTACATGCCAACATTCAGCTATGTCAGGAACACTTGTTGATGAATCTTTCTTTTTTTCCATTGTATAATTTTGGCTTCTTTGTCAAAAAAAATAAGTGTTCATAGGTGTGTGGATTTATGGACCATGACAAGTCTTATAAAGGAAAACATTTAATTGTGGCTGGCAAATAGTTCAGAGGTTTAGTTCATTATCATCATGGTGGGAATCATGGTGGCACACAGGCAGACATAGTGTTAGAGAAGAAGCCAAGAGTTCTACATCTGGATTGGTAGGCAGCAGGAAGAGAAAGTGACACTGGGCCTGACTTGAGCATCTGAAACCTCAAAGCCTACCCCCAAGGACACACTTTGTCCAGCAAGGCCACACCTTTTCCAACAAGGTCACACCTCCTAATAGTGCCACTATCTATGGGCCTAAGGGACCATTTTCATTCAAACCACCACAGTAGTCTACCATGCTTCTTTCTTCACTGAAAAGATGGTGTTCTGAATAGCTATCATGAAGGAGTAAACTAGGAAAAAAAGAGGACATCTTTTTAGCTACCTGAGAATAGTTTTTCCTGAATTCCTGCAAAGTTAGCTGAGTCTTCTGCAGGCCTGGCCCTCCAGTCACTTCAGCTCAGCCTCATGTAGCTCTCACTGGTGACCCTTCCTTGTGGTTCCAAGGCTGACAGAGTGATAACTCTGAGATATTTCAGTCTTCTAATTGACAACACTATAAACTTGGAACTCTTATGAGTGCAGCTTTGGTTGTAGGGGATTCTCTATAAAATAGAAATCACTAGTATTGTGAACTGAGTGTGTGCATGCCCCTCAAAATTCTGATGCTGAAGTCCTACAGTGAGAGGTGATAAGAGTGAGGGTGATTACATCATAAAGGTTGTTTTCTTTCTGTTAAAAACAAATTCTTCAAATGCAAACGGGGCTTGTGCATATGTATGCACATGTCTGACCTTGGTGACCCTGCTCCAGGACTCTTGGGTTGGCACAGAGAGGGTGGGTTCCCCTGAGGCCCTTTGCAGGTGGGTATCTTCCAAAGCCTGTACTCTCACTTCTGAGATCTGAAGGAACTGAGCATGATTGTAAATCGGCGGGCAGCTCTTACATCTCAGATTCTAAGACGTTCACACCTTTGTTTAAAGTGTTTCAAAGTTCTCGCACGCAGTTGCAGCTGAGGGTCATGAGGCTAAAGGAAGCTGGAATCATAGCTGTGTCAGGCCAGATACAGTCTCACGAGAACATGCAAGCACATACGTGGAACATGCATGCACATACGTGGAACATGCAAGCACATACATGGAACATGCATGCACATACGTGGAACATGCATGCACATACGTGGAACATGCATGCACATACGTGGAACATGCATGCACACATACTTTTTCCTCAGGTTTTTGCCCCAGAAATACCAAAAACCAGACAAAATCACCATTTGACTTTCTGAGATTGACCCAGTTTCTCGAGCAGAGAAGACAAAAGCATCTTGGCCTGCTTCAGCTATCACATTCAGCTTCAGTTCAAGCCCATCGTTTGTGAAAAACCCTGAGAAACTAAGGTTTTTCACATGACTTATCAACACTGATGTTGAAAATAATAACAAGACTATCTTATTCGTACGACGGGGCATCTGGACTGTTGCCACATACTCACCTGGTGGCAGGAGCAGGCTGTGCCTTGGGGACAAAGCAGGACAGGGCACCCAGGAAGGACCCTGCGCTGAAAGTAAGGCCAAGGGAACCGAGGCATGTTCTGCTCAGACCACTGTGACCCAAAGTAAAGCCAGCAAGCTCCACAGACGCAGGAACAGGTTGGGGGTGGTACGGATGTAAAGTAAGGTGAGCAGAAACAAGAAGACTCTGTCACAACACGAGAGCCATGGGCACTGGGGCCCCCTGAGGTCCCTGAGCCCAGAGCAGGGTCTTCCTATGGCCTAGAGGCTGGACAAGGAGAGGAGCAGAGGAGGAAGAAGGGAGCAGTAAGAAGCTTCAGACTCTTGAAGTCCACTTGAAAGCTGGGAGCCCACCCAGCATCTCTCAACCCTCTTTCCAAACTGCTCCCAGCTTCACACAGAAATGCGCCCTGGGGGAATCAGTGTTAAACTGGGGTATAGGAACAGAGGAGGCTAATTAAGCAGATCATAATCTGTTCCAGCCTAGGGTCACCAGGAGGCCACTTCCAACCTTTCTGCAAAATGAGGGCAGGGAGCTTGGGAGGGGGAGGCAGGGCAGGAACCCAACACTTCAGATGACCCTCCTTAGTGCTCCTTCTCAATTAACAGGCTAATTAGGAGCTCTGCTCTGTCTTCAGTCAGCCTTCCTCTCCATAAAAGTTCCTGCGAGGCTGACACAGCCCCAAGATAGAAGAGGCTCAGCAGGCGCATGCGTTCAAACGGGATGTCAAGGGGCTGAGATTTATATAAATGAGGGCATCGTGTGCTGAGGAGGCGATCGGTGTGTTTGATCCTGGCGTTATTGATTTACCTTTTGCACGTGACAACATCCATTAAGTGAGATAAGTAAAAGTTGGTGTGCTCCTTCCAATTGTCAGCAGGCTCAGAGGCATCCATTTTGTTGGGTGTAGCTTCCGCCCATTACCCGTCGGCTGAGAGCAAAACCGCTTTCCTACCACACCATTACCTGAGATGACTTATGTCTCTGAGGCACACAACCCCCAAGCTCCCTTGACTTTTCTGTGGATTCCAGTTGTGGTTCAAAGGGCTGAAAGCCATGGAGAGAGGAAGTGTCTTGGTGACAGGGGCCCAAGATGCTTCATGCTTGACGTTAACATCTAATTAAAGTCCACACCGGCCCACACCAAGGTTTCTTTGAAAATAAACCTCATTGACTTACATTCCTAGGCTCTCAGAACCTCAATCACTTGTGAAACCAGTAACCTTTTAAAAGAACCTCATGCTTAGAGAAGCTCAATCATGACTGAAGTGCTGATGATTCAGCTGGCTGGATTTCCATATAGTAAATTTTGTTTGATCAACCCTCTGAAATACTTTAATTTGTAGAGGCCATATTCCATGAAGTACATAAATCAGGAGTCGTTGCTGGCTCAAGTTAGGACAGGCATTTCTTGGCACAGCCCCAGGGTAGTGCCTGTAAGTCATCGAGTGGCCCTGCCACGCAGTGTGATCAATCACCTTGGGCCTCTGATCACAGACTGTGGAAGGGCAGTGGTGATGAGTTGGGCCAACAAGACCCCACTCTTGCACTTTGGTAGGACCCTCGTCCATGTGGCAGACTCTCACTGTTCACACACACTCTCCAGTTTAGAAATAAGAAGCTGTTAAACAGGTGCAGTAAGAACTACCCAAGTGAGTGTCTTTGGAGGACTATTCCAAAGCTGGGTATAGTGTGTCATACCTACAATCTCAGGACTAGGGAGCCTGGGGCCATTCGGGACCACACAGTGATGTTCAGAGCAGCTTGGGTTGCAGAGTGAGTTTCTGCCTCAATTAAATATGGATAAATATAAATAAATAAGCCATCCCATCACAGAGCCCTAGAGTTTTAGGGCGACCATTTGCTTTTACCTCTATCATATGTTTTTCCTCTTGTAAGTCCCCCCTGGAAACTACTGGGGACCTTTTATTACCTATCTTTGAGTCTCTGGTGCCTAATGTAGTACTAGTGTCACTATTTGCTGAAGTTAACTGAAAACAGGACAAAAAGCGAGAAGGAAAAGAAAGAAAGAGAGAGAGAGAGAGAGAGAGAGAGAGAGAGAGAGAGAGAGAGAGAGAGAGAAAGAAAGAAAGAAAGAAAGAAAGGAAGGAAGGAAGGAAGGAAGGAAGGAAGGAAGGAAGAGAGAAAAAGACAGACTTCCAATGGTACATGGCAGCAAGAGAAGAACCCCTTAAAGCAGGAAGTGATGTCAGCAGCCCCAGTCCCCCCTCCCAGTCAGCTCTATGCAACAGCACAGGTTCATCTAAAGAAGCCCCACAGAGGAGGGTCAGAAGAAGGAGAGGGCTGTGTGGGAGATGCCGAGCGCAGGTGGAGCTGAGCAAGCAGGTGGTTCTATTCCTTTCCAGTTAACCTCTGCAAATTGTGATTTCCAAGCCAGAGGCATATGCGCACCTCTCCTGAGGCCTTGGACTCTGTGAAATGAGCCAACGAGTACTTTGGAGACAGGAAACATAATTGCATAGACCAAGGCTGTCTAATTATGCTGTGAGACTTCAGAAGGGTCAGCTCATTTCTTAAGGCCTTATCTTCCGTCAGAGCACAAGGAAGCATTTTGTTTGCAGCCTTCCTTCAGTACATGCATAGCAGGCAAGTGCCATGCACCAGGCCCTGGAGATGCCAGGACACAGCAGTGGCCAGGGCAAGGAAGGCCTTGACCTTGGGAGCTCACTTTCTGGAGAAAGCACATAATATCAAGTATACTTAAAACTTTAAGGGGTTCTGAGAGCTGCAAAGATAAAGACAGACACAGGCAACATTGTAAAAGGAACTGAACTTGCACTAAGTCATGAGTTCAGTGGGCTTGTGAAATAATAGAATAATAATAAAACCACTAGAATAAATAATTAATAGAATAATAAAAAAAGATCTGAAAGCCTTGCTGATTGGCTGATTATTTGAATTTACAGCTAAGAACAATCAGGTAATTAAGCAGGTAATAGAAAGTAGTAGACGGATGGAATATGGACAGGAGATGGATGATCAGTAGAGAGACAGACAGATAATAGGCAGACTTCAGGTCACCTGTGTCTACAGTTCTATGTCCAATTTCTCCCTCTCTGCAACAACGTACATGAGCACTTCTTGTTACTCAGGGGAGTCCTGAGTGGGCTTGTACCTATGCACACTACCTAATCACTTATGTCTTTTCTCCAAACTTGGCAATCACTAGACTAGTGGCTTTATATTTGTAGTTTATTGGTAGTTTAATATCAGTCATGGCATGTATTTAAACAATGGAAACTTGTAGGCACCCTGCTCAGAGCCACCCTGTCTTTGCATTTGAAGAGCCAGGTTTTTCTTGTTTACCAACATTCCACTGGCCCTGTTTTTTCCCCATTTTATGCTGTTAGGGACTGGAATCATGAGCATCTCCTCCTACAACTTCAGTTGTTGAAGAGACAGAAGGACAATGAGAGAAGAGAAGAGAGAGGGGAAGGGAAGGGAAGGGAAGGGAAGGGAAGGGAAGGGAAGGGAAGGGAAGGGAAGGGAAGGGAAGGGAAGGGAAGGGAAGGGAAGGGAAGGGAAGGGAAGGGAAGGGAAGGGAAGGGAAGGGAAGGGAAGGGAAGGGAAGGGAAGGGAAGGAAGGGAAGGGAAGGAATCATGAGCATCTCCTCCTACAACTTCAGTTGTTGAAGAGACAGAAGGACAATGAGAGAAGAGAAGAGAGAGGGAAGGGAAGGGAAGGGAAGGGAAGGGAAGGGAAGGGAAGGGAAGGGAAGGGAAGGGAAGGGAAGGGAAGGGAAGGGAAGGGAAGGGAAGGGAAGGGAAGGGAAGGGAAGGGAAGGGAAGGGAAGGGAAGGGAAGGGAAGGGAAGGGAAGGGAAGGGAGGGAAGGGAAGGGAAGGGAAGGGCCCGAACACCTGTTCTCTCCATCCTTGAACTAATAATGTAATGGCTTGTCTGCTTCAGCAAAACCTTCCTAGGTCTTAGAACTTGTCCAGGTCATTGGACTGTGGGAATCCTATATATAGAACTGCCTCTAGCCTTGGGGACTCTTTTGCCTCTGTTCTACTGAAACCAGCCTTTTGGTTAAGCTCCTTGTTTATTTAAACTCCAAACCCACAGACTGATTCTCCTTTTGTTTTTGTTCTTGTTTCAGAGTCTGAGGAGTCGGAACAGAGGAGGTGGCTCGAAGGTTCTGGGCAGCCCTGGGAACTCAGGAGACCCACCCTCACAAGTACCAGGGCTCATTCTGCTGGGAAGGAAGTGAAAGGTGTTTGATTCTACCCTTTACAGATTACTGAACCAGCAGTTTCAGAGGGACTGGAAGAGAGAGGTGAGGGAGGGAGACAGAAACTTTGTGATCACACTACAGCTGTGATACCTTAAATAGGTCACCTGCCCCTCCGTTAATCTTGAATTTCCCTGGTGGGCATGCAGGGTGTAGAATGAGATGCTTCCGACTTTTGGAGTCTCAAAGGAAAAAATGAAGTTCCTAAACTCAGGCTATGCTATTGAGTATGGGTGAGCAACCAGCCTCAGTGGAGTCCTCAATGCTCACTAAGCAGTGAACATAAACAGTGGTGTTCCAATAATGAGCAGCCTGACTTTACACTGACTGGAACCTAAAATGAAATAAGCCTGATGCAGGAGATGCCATCCTGGTGTGGGAGATGCCGTCCTTGTATGGGAGGTGCTGTCCTGGTGCAGGAGATGCTGTCCTTGTAGAGGAGATGCCATCCTGGTGCAGGAGATACCGTCCTAGTGCAGGAGATGCCGTCCTGGTGCAGGAGATGCCATCCTGGTGCAGGAGATGCTGTCCTGTTGCAGGAGATGCTGTCCTGGTGCAGGAGATGCCGTCCGGGTGTGGGAGATGCTGTCCTTGTATGGGAGGTGCTGTCCTGGTGCAGGAGATGCTGTCCTGGTGTGGGAGATGCCGTCCTCGGGCGGGAGATGCCGTCCTCGTGCAGGAGATGCTGAGGATGCAGTTAGAAATGTGTAGTTAGGAGGCAGGTTAAAATGAATCAGTGTACTAGGCATTTGTTTGGGTAGAAAATTTGTGCTAATTCTTTGTAAGTATGCTTTGTCCATGTGATAATATTTTTAGCCCTTAAATGTGCACATTTTGTGGAACTATAAAACATGGAAGATAAGGAGGAGGAGTCATGCTACATGAGAAGCCTTTTCAGTTGGTGCCCCTCCCCCCCCGATTACTCTACCTTCCTTCTTTCTACCTGTCAGGTGTTGTCTTGTTCTCAAATGTAGGCTCCCTTAGCTAGTGTGTCCTGTTCTTTGCAGTAGAGCCCTGCTCTAAGAAGTCACCTATTAACTCACTCAACTGGTGAACTAAACTTTGTAACTTACTGCTCCTCCTTGTTAACCCATTTTGTAGACACAGGAGTGGAGGCTCAAAAGACATTAAGGAATGTAACAAGATCATGTAGCAGGAAACGGCAGAGCTCCGATGAGAAGGCAGGCGGGCTGGCTAACTCCAGAATGTGCTGTCTCCTGACCAAGGCTTGCTCATATTACCCAGCATGCCTTGCCTCTGGAGCTGCATGGCCACCGGTGGGCAGCTTTTACAGAGCCGCAGGCAACCTCATTTCCAAGCTTACAGACAGACCCGGGGTGTTGAAGAAAAAATTGCTTTCTAAAGGCTAATTTTTCGAGAAAGCCAAAAGCAAGAGCAAACAGGTTCTAACCCCACACACAGGGCTGACAAAGACCTCTAAGGGACTGCCGGGGCATGGGCATTATTTGTATCTCATGAGAAATAAGTGAGACACTGGAAGTGTGCTGTCTGCTCCTGAATGGTAAAGCAACCACTTTTACCACCGGGCAACAGCCAGAGAACCACTTCTGGGTTATGTGTCTGATTCTACAGGGTTCTAAATTAGCCTTCCTTCTCAATTTGTACATCAGGAGAAAGGAAATTATGTGTATATATTTTCATATTTTATATATGTGAATATATTTATTTATAATATATATACAATATAACATATGTATAATATATATATATATATATTTATATATAGTCTAGAAAGGCTCATGCTTTTCTAGAGTGTGGTTATCAGCCAAATAAAAATGTAAGCATATTTGAGGCACTAACTCTTTACCAGTGACATCGGGTTGTAGGAAAAACAACAGCCAGAGCCCCTGACAGCTTCCCTTGAAATGGGGCTTTAACCCCTACTCATTCTCAGAGTCTCCTTTCCCCACCTGTATCGATGTGGCCAACAATACTCAGCCTGCAGTTACTGGGGTGAGTGCATCATGTAAAACAGGGCTTGGGGGCTAGTGGGCCTCTGGTGATCAAGGCTCAGCCTTTTTCAGGAACTGAGAGCAAGTCTTCAAAATAGTCCACCTGCTGATGTATAAATTTTTAGATCCATAAATACATGAATACAGTTTGGACTGTTTTCTTTTTTAAAAAAGGAGCACCTTGAATCCAAACATCTGTGAATGTTACTCTAGCTAACACAGCCACCACATAGGTGGCTCCCGGGGGAGAGAAGCCAGTTGTCCTCAAGGCTTATGCTTTGTGGTGGCCTGCTTTCTTGGACTTGGGACAAGGCCTGTGTGAAGGCTGGAGACACACATGCATGATTTGACAGCTCTGGACAAAACCATCCCAGAACCATAGCCATAAACTGCTGTGTAGAGTGGCTGAGGCCCAGGGACCCTTCCCTTCCTCAGTGGAGGGCGCTGACTTCCCCTAGCCACCACTCAGTTGTCCAAGTCCCGGGTGCATTCTTTCCTGACAAAAGCCCGCAAATAAGTGACATACTTCCTCAGAATTTCTTGGCTTCCCTTTGAACCCTTTTACTACAGCCTTTAGCTCTGGTTAGCAGTAGAGCCCCGAGTCCCTGTCCAGTGCTCAGGTGCCCATCACACTATTTATACTTCCTATTTTCCGCAGTCAGTTGACAGATGCAGCTCGAGGTCCTGAAGAAAGTTCTCCATTAGAAAAATTGATTCTAAGATACCATCCCCCAACAGCCAATTAAAAAGAGAGCTGACCTTTTATGAGTCCTCCTGTTTGTAAATCAATCGCGATGATGGAAATTCTTGCAGGACAAAGTGAAACTAAGAATTTTTGGACATTCTGGAAGCATTGTCTTGGGGCCTCTTAATGCACCTCACATAGAGACCTACTCCTGAGCTTTACATGGTTCTTATACTGCAGTCTCCTCAAATCTCAATTTCAATTTCACC
The DNA here is from genome assembly GCF_007827085.1 of Peromyscus californicus insignis. Lineage (NCBI taxonomy): Eukaryota > Metazoa > Chordata > Mammalia > Rodentia > Cricetidae > Peromyscus > Peromyscus californicus. Next base: position 65,132,828 of record NW_026294413.1, read on the forward strand.
ATCATGTGCTCAGACACACATACGCATGGGCATATATATATTCAAAGACACACATCTGCACACACACACATACATGGGCACACACACACACACACACACACACACACACACACACACACACACGGGCACCCAGGCATACAGGCAATCTGTGTTATAAACCTCTCAACAAATGCCTACACCCCAAACACATATCCACACATGCACACATATTCAGGTGTACACTTGTGGGCTTCCAGACACACCCAGGCAGGCTCTGTGCTGTAGAAGGTCAGTAGTTTCCATCTGTGAGGCTATCACGCATTGAATGTACAATGGTGGGTAACAATATACACTGTCATTTTTCTCGGGAATTTTACTGCTGACAAATTTCATACCTTCAGCCTACCTGGCCTGCAAAGAAAGCCCGAATGCCCCTCCTGGATCAGTGTAGACAAAGGCCTGCTCCCCACAGGCAGCAAGCAGCTGCACGTGCGTCTTCATCTTCCACCCCGTCTTTCTTTACACCCTCTTAACATCAAAGCCAAGAATCTTCCTTTAGTCTGCTGTTTGGGTTGTTTGGGCCACTTCTGCACCTCTCATAGCCAAGCCCCCCATCACCCACTCTATATTTGGAAGTAAGGGAAGGTTATGCAAGCCTGTATTACCCTCAGGGCCCTGCCCAACCCCGTTTGGGGACTAGAAGGGATTTCAGTGTTGAGTGAGCTCCGCCTTTTGCCCAGGCTGGCTTGGTGTGACTCACAAGACCAAATACCTTCTGTACACTGCTTCAGTGAACTCTGCCACCACCCCCAGGGGCCTCCCAAGGAGCCAGCTGTAACCCAGCCTACAACATCAGGACCCCTAGGAGGGGGAAGGAAGCCCCAAGGGCCTGAGCTGCTCAAGCTAGGAAGCTGCCACCCACTTCCTATTAAGTCGAAAATAAAGCAACTGATGTCTGTTTAGTGCTTTTTCTTTCTTTTTCTTTTCTTCTTCTTCTTCTTTTTTTTAAGTTCAGAGCAAGAAGGGAAAGAGCTAAGTAACTCGATCTTTCCTAAACTCCACCCTGCCCTGAGTGTAATCAGGTAATATCCATTACACAAAGAATTGCAAGGGTTCCTTTGCTGACTCTCTCAGCCACAATACTGCCCATTGTTTATACTTTAATTAACTTCTGTTTTACTGATTTATTTAAAAAAAAAAAGATGAATTAGCCTTCTGCAAGGGGTTGAGTTATCGCAAGCTGAAACTCCTCATACCTATCTTGGGAACTTCAAAGAGTAGCCAAGTTTGTTTATGTGCAGGAAATCAAATTAGCAAGACCATTACAGTGGCTTCATGGCATTCATGGGCAGGCTGGTGAAAAACAGTAATTGGAAAGCACCCCTCTCTACCCCCAGCCTACATCTCAGGGTTTCCAAGCAATTTTCCAAGGCGAGATGGCTGGCTGGCTAGCGACTGAAGGTTTGCAGGGACATGGCTGTGTTGCTGTCTCACACACTGGAATCCCATCCACTTCACAGGGAACGGTCCAAGTGGTCCAAAGGAAGATAAAGACAGAGGTTAAATTTGGGAGGGATCCCCCCCCCACGTGTTTTGAATGAAGACAATAAACTGGAAAATAAGAAACCCATTTGAATATGTGATGAAAAATGAATTGGAGAATTCAACCAAAACAAAGGCTGGTTCTTACAAAAATAAAATACCACAGCCTGTGGACTAGGCATTGGGGATCTAAAGACTGCCTGGCCACAATTGAGACAACCAAGAAGGAGAATAATTATGTTCAGTGGCTGCACATCCTCTTTCCACAGTGGCCGTGCTCATAGAAAAAGAAAAGGAATACTTATTTTGGACTGCTCCACAGCACAGAGGGAGCATTTGTGTTGAAGACTTAGAAATGATCTGGCAAAAATCACAGACCTCAATTAATAGCCTTGTCCAAAAGTTTGTGTTCATGAGAATTTAATAAAAGGATGTGTTCATAGGAACCATAATATAGCCTGCTAAGGAATCGGAGCTAATAAAATAAAACAAAATATGGATCTAATAAAATAATCACGGATTCAAAAGTCTTTAGCTCTTTATGGCCAGAAAATAACTGCATTAAATCCGCTGCTAATGGGGGTGCTTGCCACAGTCAGGGCAATGTCTGTCCAGCTGGTGCCAAAGCAAACCTGCAAGGCATCCTCAAAGCTCTCCAAAACACTCAGGTGGCGAGCTGTAAAAGGGACTAAACCAGAACAAAAAATAAAGCTTCTGAGCACTGAAGCATAAATTACCACACTCTAATCCCGAGTTGTTAAAATGAAGGGCCCTGCGCACTCCTCCAAGGCAAACCTCTCGCTACAACACAGAAACACGTAATTCAGTGTCTCTAGCATCTCTAAAGCATGGCCAAAATGTCAGCCATAACAGAAGCACTCAGACTGTAGTCTTCTAGGATCTGATACAGTCCTTAAAGAGGTCATGCTACAGCAGGCTGACCTCTGTACTGTTCAGAAGACTTTTACTCACACCTAGCCATCAAGCTGTTCCTGAGGCATTCTGGGTAGTGGCTGAAGAGAAATTCATGAACAGCTTCCCTTTGGGGTTTTAATAAGAGGATGTCGGAACTGGAGGTATGGTGTGGCCCTGGCTTCTCTACACTTAGCTGTGTGACCTCAAATAAGTTATGAAGACCCTTTTAATCTATAAAATGAGGATCAAAATATACCTTATTCTCAGGGCTGAAATGAAAGGAAACAGAACTGAGATCCCGCATCCAGCCAGTGAAAAATCTAAATTTGTAAAGATTTTTTTTTCCTGCCACTGGAAACTGAAATTTTAAAGCTGGTTATATGAAGAATAAAAAGAAGGCACTTTCTTAAAGATTTATTTTATTTATTTATGTGTAAGTGTGTGTCTCAATGAGAGTGTGTCTGAGTGTGTGTGTGTGTGTGTGTGTGTGTGTGTGTGTGTGTGTGGACTCCCCGGCTTGCTCCTGTGTGCTGAGATGAGAACTCCAGTCCTCATGATTACACAGCTAGTATTCATAACCACTGAGCCATCTTTCCAACCCCAGAAATATTTTTTTTAAATGAAGAAGCCATTTAAGTCAAATATTTGAGTACCTACCTTACAGCTATTTTACAAAACCCAAAGTTTCAATGCTGACATTTAAATAGCTATTATGTATTGTACTAAGAGTATATGACAGGAAATGGCCCCTGTGTTAAAGAGCCCTTTTGTTTATTATTCTTTTGTTAGTATTTGAACTCATTAGGGTCACGCTTTCTCAGAGAATTTTAGAAGGAACAAATACATTTAGAAATAGTGCTCATTACTGAGATAGCAGAAAGAGAATACATTCCCGTTGGATAACTTCCAAAATGCAAGTTTGATCCAGAAAGCATCTTTTATAACACCATAAAAGAAAACAGTGGGCACTGGAGAGAGGGCCCTGATTAAGAGCACTTGCTGTTCCAGCAGAGAACCAGAATTCTGTTCCCAGCGCCAACATCTGGCAGCGCACAACCACCCACTAGTCTACTTCCAGGGAATCTGATGTGTTTTTCTGGCCATCAAGGGTGCCCACACATACATGCACATACCTCTCTCTGTCTCTCTCTGTCTCTCTCTCTGTCTCTCTCTCTGTCTCTGTCTCTCTCTCTCACACACACACATACACACACACATATACATACACACACACACATACACACACACACACACACACACACACACATACATAAAAATTAAAACAGAAAATAGTGACTCTTTTCTGGCCAAATGAGGAGTGAGGGAAAATGTGACTAAACACAATCAAACTCACCCTGACCTGGGATGATGACAGAGCTCTAGTTTATAAATCCAGGCCCTGCTCAGTCTCAAACATCAACTCATCAGGACTTCCCTCAGAAAAAGATCCTAGCTGGGAGCCAGATGAAATAGACCAGTCTCTGTCCATGGACATTTGTAGGCCAGCATGGGTACAGCACTGAAACCTATTGAGACAGTGAGTACGATTCTTAAAAGTGAGGGAAGGATTCAGGCCAAGAGCAGGCAGGACTCAGAGCTGGGCATTCTACTGATCTATGAACTCTTGGCCAGCTGTGTGCTGCTCTAACACACACCTGAGACAACCAACCTGTAGGGAGAAAGGGTTTCAAAGTTTCCGTCCATGGCCATTGGCACCACTGTTCTGGGACCCATGTGAAGCATCTCTTTTGGCAAAGCTTCTCTCCTCACAGGGGCATAGGGAGAAGGAAGTGGAAGACACAAAGATTCCACATTCCTCCAATAGCATGGCCTCAGTGACCTGAAGACTTTTCATAGGCTGGCTAAGTTCCCAGTAGCCCAAGCAGGAGACCCAAGAATAATGTATATGGGCTTTTGGGGACCATTTCATACCCGATACAACAAGAACTCTGTATACATATAATAATATAATTAAATAGAAGAAATAATACTCATAGACTGGGTATGTTTGGTGCAAGCCTCTGGCACCAGTGGGCTGTCCAACAGTATTCAGTGTCCATCTGACAGTGATTCCTCTTCAACTTAGCTACTGTTAGAAAGTGACTCTTGGGATGAGAAAGTAAATGAGAACAAAGAAACATAATCATCCTCCTGTCTCCTGGAAACATGGACAGTCAGTGCTCACAGCAGACAGAGAGCAGACTGAGACGACCCTCTGGGACTGCCATCTGCCTGTACATAATTGTCATCAGGCATTTACTTGCATGTATGAAAGGCATAAACGATTTCCACAAATAAACTATTGATAAAGGCACGGAATTCAACAGAGTTTGAAGAAGCCTAGATCATCTATTAAGACTGGTAACAGCTTTGAAGCAATAAAATAATACCTCAGTGGGCCAAAAAAAATTAGCACCAAAGAAGCCTAGCCTTTATCAAGCCAGAAGTTAATTCCTTAACCAAACTTGGCTAAGAGACTACACAACTTGCTTTGTGAGCCAAAATAAATTAACATTACTATGTAAACCCTCTAAGGATATCCAAAAGTGTAACTACGAAAGGTTGTTTTTCCTTGACTAGATCTAATTCTCTAATCTGAATTCATCAACAACACCTTGTTAAAGAATCCATCCAGGTATTGATACAGAGAGATACTTAAACCATTCAAATCAAAATGTATCAAAATCAGATCAACAAACTCCAAGGCTGTAAAAAGACTTGCTACATATGATATTTAGTTGTTTTTATGAACTGTAGTCCTGTGTATATGGATGGATGGATGGATGGGTGGGTGGATGGATGGAAGGATGGGTGGGTGGATGGGTGGATGAATGGATGGATGATAGATGGATGGATGGGTATGTAGATGGATAGACGGATAGATGGGTGAGTGGATATGTGGATGGATGGATGGATGGATGGAAGGATGGATGGGTGGATGGATGGATGGATGAATGGATGGATGGATGATAGATGGATGGATGGATGAATAGATGGATGGATGGATGGATGTGTATGTAGATGGATAGATGGAAGGATAATAGATGGGTGAGTGGATATGTGGATGGATGGATAGATGGATGGATGGATGGTATATGGATAGATAGATGGATGGAAGGCTGGGTGGGTGGGTGGATAGATGGATGGATGAATATGTGGATGGATAGATGGATGGAAGGATGGGTGGATGAGTGGATGGATGGATGGATGGATGGATGGATGGATAGGTAGGTGGGTGAATGGATGGAGAGCAAAGGACAGGTAGATAAGAAAAACATATTAGAGGAAAAGAAGAGAAGATGAAGACTCGGCAGGCAAACAAGAGCCAACTCTGCCTGTGAAGCCTTCCCTGATTCTCAGCTTTTCTTTAGCTCACATGTCTATGCACAATGTGTATAATTGACTCTTTTCTTCTTCTCACTCTCAACCTGAAACTCCCAGGTGACAGGGCCAGATTCTTGTCAATTTGGACCATAAATGTGCCAATACAAAACTGCACACAGATGTTGGATTTTTTTAAAAAGGGTTTGATGGAATGGTAGGTCTTTTTCATACTAATGAAACCATAGAGAGATAATTTGGCACCAGATTTTAGTCACAAATGGCAGGAATGAAGTGGTGAATTTTTACTACTGGAAAGGAGAGTTACAGGTTCAGTAAGACCAAGGGGAAAAAATGTAAATACTCCCCCCAGAATACATAGACAAGGGCTCCCCTCCATAGTCCTCCAATCAAACCCTTTGAAATGAAACCATATAAAATAAGAATTTCTGCCAATCTAAACAATAAGAGATGCACTTTGAGTGTTCCCAGACCTACACCCCATTGGAAAGCATTTGTTACAAAGGATCCTCATTTTCAACAGCACTGACACATCATCGTAGCTTTAGTGATGAACAAAGGTCTTTGAAGAAGTCTACAGTGAAAGCTAATCTCTGCCATACATGATTTTTCTGACCTTTTTTATAGCATTTGTTCCAATTTCATCAGAATCACAGAGTTTTCCACATGATGGTTTATCATAGAGGTCTGGAAGCCAAGGTGTATGTGTGTGTGAGTCTGAGCTTGCAAAAGACTGCATTATGGGTGAAAGAAACTCTTCTCTCCCTTTTGGGTACAAGACTATTCATTCCTAGCTGGGAGCTCTGTCCACCTGTGCCGCTTTGCATTGACTTCATTAACATCGAAGGTCAGCGCTACCCATTATCACAACCCAAATGGTGAGAGCTCCATGCATGTAAGTTACTGATCTTTGTGCATCTGGGGGGTGAGTCAACGTCTTGAGATTCATTTGAGACTGTTGCTGAAGGTATTTCCATGCTGAAGGAGGAGGAAGGGGGAACCTGTGACTCATTGGAAGCCTGAGATCAAAGCCACACCTGGACAGCGGATCCTAAAGAGACACGACTCCTAGCTAAGTAAGGGCAGGCTCTGTTCAGAGGGTCAACTTTGTCTAGAAATTCTGTCTCATCAGGACACTCCTGTCCATCCTCACTCAACATGAAGGACATGGTATAATCCCACTGTCCCTCCAAAGTGTCCCTTAGTGCATATAGCCCATACCTGATAAAATCCCTACATTTTAATTTATCTGTTCATCTCTATTTATTTGCTCCTTTCCTTAAACCAAACAAAGACCTCTAAAAGAATAATTTTACCCCAAGTAATGTTTCTATATCAGTTAATCATTTTTTTATATTTTTAAATAATTTTATTTTATAATTAACTTAATTTCACATATCAGCCACGGATTCCCCCGTCCTCCCTTCTCCCACTCCCCAGCCTTCCCCTCCCCAATCCAACCCCCATTTCCACCTCCTCCAAGGCAAGGTCTCCCCTGGGGATTCAGCCCAGCCTGGTAGACTCAGCCCAGGCAGGTCCAGTCTCCTCCTCCCTACACCAAGGCTGAGCAAAGTGTTCCAGCATAGGCCCCAGGACAGGTCCCGGCTCCACTGCCTGGGCGCCTCCTAAACAGTTCAAGCTAATCAACTGTCTCACTTATCCAGAGGGCCTGGTCCAGTTCCATGCGGGCTCCTCAGCCATTGGTTCACAGTGTATTCATTTCTACTAGTTTGGCTATTTGTCCCTGTGCTTTTCCCAATCATGGTCTCAATATCTCTCACTCATACATTCCCTCCTCTCTCTTGCTGATTGGACTCCCGGAGCTGCACCAGGGGCTCGGCTGTGGACCTCTGCTTCTGCTTCCATCAGACACTGGATGAGAGTTCTATCATGACAGCCAGGGGGTTCGGCCATCTGATCACCAGAGCAGGTCAGCTCAGGCACTCTCTCGACCATTGCCAGTAGTCTACAGTGGAGGTATCTTTGTGGATTTCTGGGGACCTCTCTAGAATTCTGTTTCAACAAAGAAAGAGAACTACAAATCAATCTCCCTCATGAACATTGATGCAAAAATACTCAATAAAATATTGGCAGACTCCAAGAAACACATCAAAATAATTATCCACCATGATCAAGTAGGCTTCATCCCAGGGATGCAAGGGTGGTCCAACATACGAAAGTCTGTCAATGTAATATACCATATAAACAAACTGAAAGAAAAAAACCCATATGACCATCTAACTAGATGCTGAAAAGGCATTTGAAAAAATCCAACACCCCTTCATGATAAAGGTCTTGGAAAGATCAGGAATACATACCTAAACATAACAAAGGCAATTTACAGCAAGCCAACAGCCAACATCAAAGTAAATGGAGAGAAACTCAAAGCGATTCCACTAAAATCAGGAACAAGACAAGGCTGTCCACTCTCCCCATACTTATTCAATATAGTACTTGAAGTTCTAGCCAGAGCAATAAGACAACATAAGAAGATCAAGGGATACAAATTGGGAAGGAAGAAGTCAAGCTTTCCCTATTTGCAGATGACAAATATGATAGTATACATAAGTGACCCCAAAAATTCGACCAAGGAACTCATACAGCTTATAAACACATTCAGCAATGTAGCAGAATACAAGATGAACTCAAAAAAATCAGTAGCCCTCCTATATACAAATAAAAAATGGGCTGTGAAAGAAATCAGAGATATATCACCCTTTACAATAGCCACAAATGATATAAAATACCTCGGGGTAACTCTAACTAAACAAGTGAAGGATCTGTATGACAAGAACTTTAAGTCCCTGAAGAAAGAAATTGAAGAAGATGTCAGAAAATGGAAAGATCTCCCATGCTCATGGATAGGTAGGATTAACAGAGTAAAAATGGCAATCTTACCAAAAGCAATCTACAGATTCAATGCAATCCCCATCAAAATCCCAATATAATTCTTCACAGATCTGGAAAGAACAATATTCAACTTCATATGGAAAAACAAAAAAACCAGGATAGCCAAAAGAATCCTGTACAATAAAACAACCTCTGGAGGCATCACAATTCCTGACTTCAAGCTCTACTATAGAGCTACAGTAATAAAAACAGCTTGGTACTGGCATAAAAACCAACATGTGAACCAACAGAATCAAACTGAAGACCCCAACATTAATCCACACATCTATGAACATATGATTTTCGACAAAGAAGCCAAAACTATACAATGGAAAAAGAAAAGCATCTTCAACAAATGGTGCTGGCATAACTGGATGTCAACATGTAGAAGACTTAAAATAGATCTGTATCTGTCACCGTGCACAAAACTTAAGTCCAAGTGGATCAAAGACCTCAACATAAATCCAGTTACTCTGAACCTGATAGAAGAGAAAGTAGGAAGTAGTCTTGAATGCTTGGCACTGGAGATCGCTTCCTAAATATAACACCAGTAGCACAGACACTGAGAGAAACAATTAATAAATGGGACCTCTTGAAACTGAGAAGCTTTTGTAGGGCAAAGGACATGGTCAACAAGACAAAACAACAGCCTTCAGAATGGGAAAAGATCTTCACCAACCCCACATCTGACAGAGGGCTGATTTCCAGAACATATAAAGAACTCAAGAAATTAGACATCAAAATATCCAACAATACAATTAAAAATGGGCTATAGGACTAAACAGAGAATTCTCAACAGAAGAAGCACAAATTGCTGAAACACATTTAAGGAATTGCTCAACATCCTTAGTCATCAGAGAAATGCAAATCAAAATGACTCTGAGATACCATCTTACACCTGTCAGAATGGCTAAGATCAAAAACACTGAAGACAGCTTATGTTGGAGAGAATGTAGAGCAAGGGGAACTCTCCTCCACTGTTAGTGGGAATGCAAGCTTGTATAGCCACTTTGGAAATCAATATGGCACTTTCTTAGAAAATTGGGAATAAACCTCCCTCAAGACCCAGCTATACCACTCTTGGGCATATACCCAAGGAATGCTCAATCATACCACAAGGACACATGTTCAATTGTGTTCACAGCAACATTATTTATAATAGCCAGAACCTGGAAACAACCTAGATGCCCTTCAACTGAAGAATGGATAAATAAAATGTGGTACATATACACAATGGAGTACTACTCAGCAAAGAAAACAATGACATCATGAGGTTTGAAGGCAAATGGATAGAACTAGAAAAAAATCCTGAGTGAGGTAACCCAGAGTCAGAAAGACAAACATGGTATGTACTCACTCATAAGTGGATACTAGATGTAAAGCAAAGGATAACCAGACTGCAACTCACAAATCCAGGGAAGCTACCTAGTAAAGAGAACCCTAAGAAAGATACAGGGATCACTCAATGACAGAGAAATGGGATGAGATCTACATGAGCAAACTGGGGGTGGATGTGGGTTAATGGAGGGCAAGGGTCCGGGGAAAGAGAGCTTTAGGGGAGCAGGAGGTCCCAGCTAGATCAGGAGCAGAGTGGAGGAACGGGGAGGGAGATACCATGATAAATCATTTTTTTTTTAAAGCAAAGATGCCATAAGTGTTTTTGTTTTTTGGGAAATTCATGTTCTACATTTAACAGCCTTGTAACTTGCTAGGCTCTTTCAAATGGAGACTCTCAAGCAGCCGTGTGACAGTGGCTTCTCCACACGCTGGTGTGTCCTCTGACCTCATCACTGAGCTCAGTCTACAGTCTGAAGTTTTCTGATAATAGCTGTACATGTGTGAATGTGTGTGTGTGTGTGTGTGTGTGTGTGTGTGTGTGAGAGAGAGAGAGAGAGAGAGAGAGAGAGAGAGAGAACATAATCACTAATGAGTCTAGAAAACAATCAGAAGATATTTTCCCTATGAATGTATACATTTCACTGAGAAGATGGTGGGGGGGATATTAGAAAGGTAGAATCAAATCCACCTCAGACTGACTGGAACAACATCTGCATGTTACAAGATCCTCTGGTGACGCACGTGTGTTAAAATCTGACACACTGCACTCCCCTGTGCATGACAGGACTCAGAATTTGGGGATCACTTTCTGCTTGCTGAGGAGGCCATGCCACCATGGCTCCTGTAGTGTCTGCGATGTTCTCCTTGGTGAGTCCTGGTATCAACAACCCAAATGCCCTCCTCCCCCTCCCCCTCAGGATGTGCTAGGATATAATGACTGCAGCTACCGTGAGATAGATGTCTCTTGTAACGTCTGGAAAGACCTTCCTCAGCAGCAATGCTTTACAAAGCTCACTGCCTCCCTGTGTCTTCTGAAAATCTCACAATCAGGTAAGAAGAAAAAGAAAAATGCTTGATCTGAAACGACCTCAGAAGGCCAAGGTGCTGTAAGCTTGTTTGCCAGCCTGTGCCACTATTGGCAGGTGGTGGTGTCTTAAGGACATGGGATGGACTGGAAGGAAACTGGGCATTGAAGGTTCATCCTTAAAGTGGACACTGGGACCCAGTTCATCACTCTTTGGGCTTCCTGCCTGTTGCTTGGTGAGCAGCTTCCTCTGCCACACACCCATGCAGTGATGTTCTACGTCACCAAAGGTACTCCAGTAACAGAGCTGAAATGAGCCTTTCTTCTCTGTGAGTTGTTTCTGGTGGGCAGTTTGTCACAGCAACCTAAAGCTAACATGGTGGTAGATAGTCCAAACTGCTAAGTGTTTCTAAGTACACCCACACAGTGGAAAAGGGGTACCTGAAACAAGTTGTTCGTTCACTCAGTGTTAAACAGCTCCCCCACACTTGGTCAGTTTCCAGGTGCTATGTGCCACATTATCTCTGACATGAGAACCACACAATGGGTACTTCCCCAGCAAGGCCAAGGTGTCATTTGGGGTGACTGATTTTTAAAGGAAGCCTGTGTTTTCTGCATTGGCAATGCCCTGGGTGTCTTTGAAGATAAATTTAGAAGGTGGCTCTTTAGAGATTAATCTCATTTTCTTGGCTAGATTTTCTACGGCTGTGATGAAGCACCATGACCAAAAGCAAGTTCGTGAGGAAAGGGTTCATTTGGCTTACACTTTACATTGTAATCCATCACTGAAGGAAGTCACAGCAGGAACTCAAACATGGCAGGAACCTGGAGGCAGGAGCTGATGCAGAAACCAGAGTACGCTCATTATAACTGGGGGATTTTATAGCCATGACTACATGTACAAATTAGTGCATTTTCAAGTCATATAGTATTATCAACATAATGCTGCTTACTGTCTTGCTCCTCATGGCTTGGTCACATTGCCTTTTTATAGAACCCAGTGGTGGCCCCACACACAATGGACTGGACCCTTCCCCATCATTCACTAGTTAAGAAAATGCCCTACAGGCTTGCTTGGAGCCTGATCTTATGGAGGTATTTTCTCAATTGGGGTTCCTTTCTCTTAGATGACTCTAGCTTGTGGTCAAGTTGACATAAAACTAGCGAGCTCCGACCTAAGCACATAGAATATTAAGGTACAGCTCCTACCCACTGTTACTTCACCCACATGCACTCCCACCCCAACTGATCGTGTCCCCACCTCCATCATTTAATGGCCATTTGAATCCATCCTTCACGAACATCTTTGCTCTCCAGACTAATGTCCAATCTCCCCATCCCCCACCCATGCTGCCTGCCAGGTTTTCAGTCCTGTTTATTATTTCTTAGTTGAGAAAATTAGCTTGTTTTGTGAGGTGAAAAATCCCTGGCACTCTCCATCATTACTAAGAATGAGTTCTTTTTAGTCTTTAATCCCAAAGCTCCCAGTGACTGGTCCCCACTGCACTCACTAATGCATGTGCACACTAAGATAAGAGCCAGCCCTCATGGCCTGTCTATGAGGAGGATGATATTTTAGATGCCTCTTTCCCCTTCGGTACTCCTTGAAATTTCATTTCATGTTAATGGGAGTGGCTCTGCAGAAACCACAGTCGTTCAAAGACTTTGGTGAAGGATGTGCAGTAGGGCCCACACCCTCCCATGCCTGTGGACAGGGCTTCAACTGCAGCCTCAGAGAGACATAGAGGACTTTCTCTGTATGAGTCACAGGGACAATGAGAATGACAGACACCACAAATGGTCTTTACAATGGGATTATTCCAGCTGTTTTAATAGATGTATTTACAATTTTCTTACAAACCTATGTAATCATCAATCAAATGCATAATAGAGAATTGGTTGATTGTACCTACTTGTGTACCTTGCAATTGTTTCCATAGTAAAGTGAAACCTCCTGTTTGGATGACAAGACCTAGAAACTCATCTTCAATCTATAAGCTTTTAAAAACTAAACAGGATATATTTCCTTTCCTATATACAAGAAAGTGAGTTTTATGACCATTTTCATGCAAATGATCTGTATAAAAAGTGCCAGCATTTAAACACTCTCTGCATCTGTCTCTGGACAGAGGTTAAAAGAAAAATGAGACTTTAAGATGTTTGCTAGAAGATTGAGATGGAGACTGGGAGAGGCATTTTCCAGAAGGTGCTGCACATGAATGTGTGTGTGTGTGTGTGTGTGTGTGTGTGTGTGTGTGTGTGTGTGTGTGTGCTCATTATAACTGGGGGATTTTACAGCCATGACTACATGTACAAATTAGTGCTTTTTAAAGTCGTATGGTATTATCAACATAAGGCAGTCAGAATGGAGATGACTCTTGAGATTAATTAAAAAGACTCAGTTATTTCAGGAAGTATAAGAAATATGTCTAACTTGGAAAGAGACCCATTTGGAAGCAGACAAGAGTTAGCTAGGGGAGAAGAGGGTGTTGGCTTTCTTTAACAGTCCTTAGAGGAGGAGAACACTGAAGGGAAAGGCTGGAGCTTGAAAGAAGGAAGGATGTTAAAACTTTGAGTGCACTCCGTTGAAGAAAACCGATTTTTCTCTCCTAGAGACTGTCATTTATACACAGCTTCTTGACTAGGATAGGACTTTGTCTTCACATCCCCCTCTCCATGCTGGGATTTTGCCTGGCTTGACCTTGTGCAGATCTTGTGCGTGACGTCACAGCCTCAGAGTTCATTTTTGCATCAGCCTTGTTGTAGCTGGAAAAGGCTGTTTCCTTGAAGTTGTCCACCACCTCTGGCTCTTAAAATCTTTCTGTATAAATTGACAACATGACTGTTCCATGGTATGGTGAAGGGGAAGGTTTTTATTGTAAATATAAAGGAGAGAACAGCCAGAGGCATCTAGAAGAGTCCAGAGCAGAGAGAGAAAGTAGTAGACTGAACATGGCCAGCAAACTGGACCTGACTGTGAGAGAGGCAGGAGCAGAGCAAGAGACAGAGAGTGGAGAGGAGAATGAGAAAAGAAGATGAAGAGGGGGCAGGCAAAAGAGAGAGCAAAAAGAGAGGGAGCATAGCTGAAATAGCAGGGTGATAAGAAGAAATAAGTAGCTGGGGGCCGTGTGTGTGTGTGTGTGTGTGTGTGTGTGTGTGTGTGTGTGTGCGTGTGTGTGTGTATGTGCGTGTGTGTGTATGTGAGGGATCCCGTAAGCTGGAGAAACTTAAGGTAGGGAAGGAGATAAGAAGAGCTGCGGATGCCAGCAGGGACTGTAAAATGTGTAATAGGTACGTGTGATACTGAGGGAATCTGGAGGCCAGCATGCTTTCTGGTATGCTAATACATGCCACAGAGAGCCATTTTTCCCTTCGGCCAGTGTGACAAGGGAAATGGCTCCTTTTGTCAAGTGAAACTGGCTTCACAAGTTCCTGGGGAATTCTGGGTTTTGTCTAACTACTAGAATTTAGGGAAATGGAGTTTCCTTTCAACCTGACGTTTTTCCACCTCCTCTTCTACACAGATCCCTGATGCTTTAAGGTTTAGGAGTAGGGAGATAGTCTCACTCTTCACCCCTGCCTGACTTGCAGTACAGTGGATATGTTCTCTTCTTCCTCCAGAAGTTCCTTTGTGTTTTTCTGCTCTGGTAAGGTCCAACGTCATGACAAGGTAGGCATTTTCAGTCGAAAATGTAGGTGTGTGTGTGTGTGTTGGCCCCCTTTGCTATGTGTGTGTGCACATGGTCAGTGCTCTAGGACAGTCAACCCTGAGTGTCTCTCCCTAACCTTCTTTACCTTATTTATTGGGACAGTGTTTTGGGATATGTGATCACACTGTGAATCGTGGGTTTGCATTAATTAAATAAAATCAACCTTGGGTCAGGAGGTGGAGCCAGCAACTAGTTGACAGAAAGTAACCATAGAGAGTCAGAGAGAGAGTCTGGAAGATGGACAGAGAGATGCACAGGAAGTAGTAGGGAGGGACTTGGAGTGCCGTGGTTCTTTTTGGTTTGCAGCAACAGAAGTGATGCTCTTTTTTTCTGAGACGCCAGGGAAGGAGGAAGATCAGCTAGTTGCTCTTTCACCTCTCTGAACTAGCAGGTTTTCGTTCCAGTATCTGACTCCAGTCTTTATTGATTAAATAGAATGATAGAGCCTTAGCTAAAAACCACATTTGGCTGCAGAGGCAGTTCCGGCAGGATGCGAAAGTCCCTCCAGGCTTAGGCCTGAGCCGTGGGGGCAGTGATTGCAGAGCTGCAGTCAGGAGCTGAAACAGCAGAAGATTCTGGTGCAGCCACCCTGTCAATGACAAACAGCAGAGCAGGTCTCTTACTGAGCCTTGACCTTGCAGCTACAGCTAGACTGGCTAGCCAGTTAAGCCACCAGAATGCAGTCTCCACTTCCTTCCTCAGTCCTGGGGTTACAGGTGTGCTATGCAACACCCATCTGAATTCAGGTGTGCAAAGGCCTTGACCACTGAGCTCCCTCTCCAGGCCCTGGAAACACAACTTTAAAAGTGGAATCCTTGCTGTGGTTGCAACTCCTATTCAGCAATGCTCCTGTTCTTAGTGTAAAACTTCTTTGGCTTACCTTTAAAAAGCACGTTTCCACCCTCCTCATGGCGCCCTCCCCGCCCCCCAATCTGCCTTCCAACAAATACCCATGTAGACAGTAAGACTGCAGACAGAGCACCCAATGTCCGAATGCAAACCTTGCAAGGCATCTTTTTATTTGAAGTCCATCAGCCCACTTAGTAGGCCCTCTCCCAGATCTCCTTTTAATTAATAGACTTGTGACTAACCACAACTGCCTTGTGGGACATGCCAAACACTAAACAGATGACAAAGTCACAGTGAGAAATCTGCTCGACACAGGGTGCCTTAATTTAAGCCATACGTAGTGGGAGGGGAAAAAAACAGCATGGCAAGCACTCAGCTCAATGTATAGCTCTTGGTCTGTTTCAACTTATGTACATCCCTGGCGTGCAGAATGTAACAGTCATAGAGGGAAAGCAATGGTTCTGATTTATAGCCACCTGTTAGCGTAAGTCTGACCTGCACACGCCATGCAGGCTCCATAACCCAAAAGGAGGTTATATCTCTCAGTTGTATGGTGAAAAAGCACCCGCTGGTCGAGAGACTGTTAAACCTTGGCTGGGCAGGAGCCTCCGAGAAGGTGTCCTACTATGTGCCAGGGATCAGTTTAGTGCTGATGGCTGTTTGCTGGATATACAGGCCTGAATGCCCCCACCACTGTCAGCGGCCCAGTTTATGGATGAAACTCATCTCCTGGGCCTGCAGGGAGGGGCTGGAGTGGCAGGTCCTTCATTAGAACCTGGCCAGAGGGCAGCTCGCATCATAAAGGACAGCTGTCTAATTGGATGTGCTTGTGTGTGCTGTCTTAGCTTTTACAATGGGAATAGGCTACCCGGCCTTTCTAATTAGATTGTTAAACATAATAGCTGACTGGCACAGCAGTAAAGAATTTGCCCTTCTCTTTGTAAGCACAAAATAGGGCTCAGGAAAGATGCAGGGTTTTTCCAGCCCATTTCCCCCATCATTGCATCTGATGGTAATGAGATGGAGTTTATTTCTTTTTAAAAGCGCTCGAAGGCGGACAGGCCAGGTTGAAGTTCGAACGAAATGTGAAAACACACACAGGCAATACAGTAGCCATCTTCGGCTTCCCTCCAGCCTCTTGTCACCCCTAATTGGTGTCTTGTTGGTTGTCTTCAGTGAAAGAGCAAGAATTAAATGAGATTGGAAATTGAATTACCCTGTCACCCCTCAAGGTGGTCTCCAGACCTGGGTCTCAAAAAATTAGTGGAGCAGGGTGGGAAATGCTCCCATGGAGGGAATCCATCCTGTCTCCAGAGTCCCCTGGGAAGCAGTAGAAAGTGGGAAGAAAACAGAGAACAGACGAGGGGAGAGAAGGATGGGGGTGTACGTGGAGCATACAGCTCAATGATGTTATTGTCCCAGCAGCCCGCAGATCCTGTAGCTTTGAAGGCTTTCCAGCCTCTCAGAAGTGACGTCTTCACTTTCAGCTTTATAGTTTCCTGAAATTCCTCGTGCCCTCATTTCTAACCTTGTTGTCACCATGTCCCACTCTGTGTCACCCTGGAAACACACCTGCTAGGTATTCCGAATGATGCGGGGTTTCACACTTAGACGGGCTGGTGAGTTGTATTTCTTGGTGTCAGAAGAGTTCACCGGACCGTTATTGTACACAGGAAATCAGGATGCTGTGGGGCAGCTATGGCCACATAGATGTGGTGAGCATAATGGCAGGGCCAGAATGCCACCATGACCTTGGTCACTCAGCAAGTTGCCATTCTCTACCCAAACTGCTGTGTAAGAAGCTGTTCTTTCTCCTGAGACTGACATATCAACATCATGACCCCAGAGCCCACCCTCCGGTACACAACAAAACAAACACCTTCTTCAAGGCACTTGATGCTTCCAGCATGACCTGGCAGGTCACCACCCCAAAATCACATTTTGCCATTTTCGTTTTGACATGCTCCTGGAGGGGTGGCCACCTGATTTTCAGGAATATACATGATAAAAGGAACGAACACGTATTTGGATGAACAAGGAACTGTCTCTTTCTGGGGGTATTTGAGCCATTATTTCGGTCCCCTTCTTTTGGCCCTTGAATGTTCTCCCTCTCTGACTTCAGTCTTAAAATCTCTTTTCCAGAGTTCGGCAGTGACTGCCAAAGTAAATTTTATTTGTAATCTTTTGTTCACTTACTACCTGCGTTCAGACATTCGGTCTTTTCCTTTACTCTCCTATTTTGCCGGGCACTCCCTGTCCTCAGGGGGCTCTTTCCAGTGGACAGGCCAGGGGCTTGTCTCTGTCCAACTTGTTTGTTCTTTATTAATTGGAGCCTGATACTTGGAGCTAGGACACATGTCTGACTCACCACAGCCTCCCCATGTCCTCTGTGTGAGATCTGACTGCTTGTCCCTGGCATTTCCTGTTCCATAAGCTGTTCCTTGAAGCTGTGCCCTTTAGTGCCGCTATGCTTTGTGTCGACCTTCAGGTACTATACCTCTGTCTACCCATATCCCACAGCTAATGCATGTAACCTTGGTACCTAACATTGTCTTCCTACAGTGGTTCCTAGGGAACCCCATGCTGTGTGTCCCTACAATGGTTCCTAGGGACCTCCAGTGCTGTGAGTCCCTGCAGTCATTTTCCAGTTCCCCTGGGACTCACTTCTTGTAGCTGAGTGCTAATCAGAGGTGGGTCATGTGCTTTCTGCATCTGAAACCTTGGGCTCAGTCTCCACTACCAAGAAACCCAAACAAAGTGAAGATCTCATTTTCAAAATGTCACTTGGATTTTCCTGCCTTCCAACCTTATGCCGAGGGGACTGGAGAAGAGAAAGGAAGGAATTCACTAGACTCAAGACTGGTGTGGCTGTGTCCTAACGGTTCCATCTGCTCGTCTCTCTAGATTTTGTGTTTCCTTTGTAGGTTTATGAGAGCTTAGACTGGGGAAGGAATTGGGCCTGCTGACACAGTTGTAAATGAGACCTTCGTAGACAAATGATTCCTAAGAAGTCTATACTCCTCCAAGATGAGAAGAAATAACTATGACGTTTTATCAAAGAACCACAATGGTCTCTTTCATATAGCTTACAAATTTTTGACAGTTGAACCATAAAATCAGCAGAGCCATTGACCCTTGCTCTAAACCTGTGAATTAAAGAACTCTGAAGACACTTGTGGACAAGTGCAATTGTGCAGCCCAGGAAAACCCAAATATTGGCTTTGTTTTGAAATGGGAGCTCCTTCTGCATTCTGAGACCATGCGATGTTTCACATTCCAGACTCCACTCTGCACACATGGGTGACTTTCTGCCAGTATTCATGGAAAATGGCTTAAAAGGCCCTGAAACTGAGAAGAGGATTATGTCAGGGGCTAAAATTACTTGAGAACTTTTTGATCGTACAGATTTTGGAGGATGATCAATTTGACACATGTGTCCATAACAATGCAAAGACATGTGTGTCCATGTCCCTGTGATAACATATGATGTGGGGGCAGAATGGAGTTATTGCATGGGCTGATCATGTTTTATTTAGTTTGGGACAGGTGTTGTGAATAATGTCTCAAACACTAGTCATGACTCTACTGCACTCACATTCCTGGGGTCCTTTACTTTGCTTCTGAAATTTTATTGACAGATGATTCTGCTCCTCAAATTTCTAAGAAAATAACTTTTCATCTACATGTGAACACATCGTGCTTATTTTGCAAGCACAAGTATCAGGCTTCCTAGTTCTGCATGTGTGTGACAAACAGAAGCCGTGATGGAGACTTACCAAAGAGGAGGAAAGAACAGCAGATAGGTGGTTCCTTGCTTATTCCATTTTTTGTCCATTTCTGGAATGAGTTTCAGAAAAAAAAATACTCCTGAAATTCCAACATCATAAGACAAGGTTAGTCTCCAATGATTCAAAGTTGAACTTTCTCTGGATTTCATTTCATTTCAAAAGTGAGTAAAAAGTGGGGAAAAAATAGGATAAAGTCCCAAGGATTGCTCTTGAGCCTTAAGCAGGTATGACACCCAGCCGCTTGGTTAGACAGATGGGGAAAACTGGGGGATCTGTGATGTCTTTGATTCAGTCATTCGTAGCCAGTGTAAGATGAATTGCTAAACGGTCTTATAAATGAAATAACCAGAGCCAGATATTGGGGTGAATGCTGAAAGATCAGAGAAACAGAACCAGCCACAGCTAACCTCACCTCGCCAATTCCTCAGCTGATCTTGTTTCCTCAAACTGGAAGCCTCTGAGTCCTCATCCGAATGGATCTCAGCTGAACTGCTGCCAAAAGCCTAAAAGCTTAATAAATTTAGTTCCTGGTCCTCACACCTTATCTACCTTTCTGCTTCCTGCCATCACTTCCTGGGATTAAAGGCATGTGTCTTTCCCAAGTAAAGACATGAGATCTCAAGTGCTGGGATTAAAGGAGTGAGTCACCATGCCTGGTTGTTTCCAGTGTGGCTTTGAACTCATAGAGATCGGATGGATCTCTGCCTCCAGAAGGCTAGGATTAAAGGTGTGTGTGCCACCATTTTCTGGCCTCTATGTCTATCTAGTGGCTGCTCTGTTCTCTAACCCCAGATAAGTTTATTAGGGTGCACGACATATTGGGGGACCCAATATCACCACAAGCCAGAGAACCACTATTATAAGAACACGAAAATGGCGCCAAAGGCTCAGCACAAAGCCCGAGAAAGACCTGAATCCATGCCCACAAATGCTGTGGTTCTCAACTGTCCAAGGAAGGAGGCCGAAAGACCTCTCCTGGAACTGTTGGGCCTCTCAGCATCATGGGAGCTGCTGTGGTTTGACTGTGGTTCATCGTGCTGTAAGTTTAGCCTTCGGGGAGGCAATGTTGAAAGGCATCAGGGCCTTTCAGAAGTGGGGCCTGTGAGAGTTGGTTGGAATAATCACTGGGATTATTCCAGCTCTTAGACATAAAATAAGACCCTGAGATCAGTTGGGGACTAGATTGTTATACAAGAACCAATTCCTAGATCTGTATTCTTGGGCTTGGACCCACCACGAGATGTCGGTTATTCATGTGAACATCTGAATTGTAATGCTATCTGCCCCGAGGTCCTCCATGGAAGCAAACGGATGTGTGCACACATGCATATGCTATATGCACACACACTCTTGACACACATGGACATACACAAGAGATGTGTTTTTCTTCTGAGTTTTTCAACAGGCCTCTGTGTGCACACATGGTATTAGCTAAGGAATACACTCTATCACTCACTAGTAAAACTGTTTCATTCATTCATTCATTCCACTCACTCATTGATCCAGCACAGGTGATGAATGAAATACTACAGGTCCTATCCACAGGCAGCTTGGATTCAAGGGAAGTTAACAGACACACAAACACAACTAAATTAAAAAGAAAATGTAAGCCGGGAGGTGGTGGCGCACGCCTTTAATCCCAGCACTCGGGAGGTAGAGAGCCAGGTGGATCTTTGTGAGTTCGAGGCCAGCCTGGTCTACCGAGTGAGATCCAGGAAAGGCGCAAAGCTACATAGAGAAATCTCGAAAAACAAAAAACAAAAAAAACAAAAAAAAGTAAATATTCCTAAGTAGAAAAGAAGAGCAGGCACATCAAACATATAAGCCAATCGCCCTTTCTGCCTGGCAGCTCCCACCGCTTTCCTTCCCTGCAGCGGGGGAAGCCATCAGTCAGCATCAGCCAGTTACTCACAACTCTCTAGGGCAAGGGAAGCTGCCTCATCTCCAAGTCCCTCTGTCACTGAGCACAGGAAAGCAACATGTTTCTCCTCCTGCTGCTACTGCAGAGAACATGCAGCCCAAACTCGGGCTTCAGCAGAAGAACCGAGCTGGGTCTTTGTGCATGGTATGTAGTCAAACACGTTTCTGTGTTGTCAGCGATTAAATGATTAGGAGAACACAGTCAAGATCAAAAGGCAGCACATGTCACAGGCAATCAGGAGGCAGCCACAGCTGTGACAGAAGGAATCCCCGCTGGGGCAGTACCTGCCCTGCCCCAGCAGACCATGTGGGCTCAAGATGAAGCTGGGAAGGGGCACTTCAGGGCTGCTCATTTCAATCTCATGAAGAGAGTTGCCATCCCACAAATACAAAAGTCACAGCTGAAGTGGGATTTTGTATCAGCCGAAGAAAAGGAGGGGAAGAGAAAAATCCAACCAGTAGCTTACGGATTAGCCATTCATTCTTTCTCGAAGAAGTCTCCGTAGAAATGTTTACGCATGTCAAATAGAGCTCAACTTGACGGGTATATTTGTCAAGCACGTTTTAAACCACGTGTGTACATTCTTGTCCAGAAGCATATCTACGACCCCAGGGAGCTTCCCAGGGGATACCCGGATTGTCAGAGCCGTTTTGATGTAGACATCTCTTGACCGATCCTGTCACTAATTTTACACGTTGGAATGTGGAAGCATGAGCCAGAGGGAACACCACCTGTGAACTGCACCCAGATTGATATTCACACAAAAGTTCCACTGAATCGGTATGGAAATGAGAGAAATCTAAAATTAGGTTCGACAAAGTAACAGTGGCTCTCAAGCTCAGAAGGCTTGAAGCCAGGCTCAGATGTCCCTGCATGGTCCAAACTGGCCCCCAAACACCTCCAAGTCTTCAAATGATCTTATTCTTCCAGAGTTCCCAGTGACCAAACTCAGGCTCCGCAGCTGGAATCCAGCAGGGCTCCGAGCACCATCCCATCCAGGCACTGGGCTTGGTGAGGACCTGGGTCAGTTCAGGTGGTCACGGGACAGAGAGCTGATTTCATCCTCCATTGGGTCTCACACAAAGCTGTGGTGAAGTCTGGTGACTGATCCTTGGGTTAAGAAAATGCCTGTGATTTCCAAACCTGACTCTTTCTGTGCCCAGCACGTTCACATCTGTACACCCCCACAGCCCTCAGCTGTCCTGGAAAGGACCCCTCCTTTACCAGCCTGAAGGTCCCTCATTCTTCCATTATACTCCTGGAAGTCACAGAGGCCTCTCACCTGTACCTCCAGGTAGGTACTCTCTGCACTGTCACAGCCGTCTTGGATCATCACTCCTAAGACAAACCAGCCACGGCAAGAAAACAGGCTATCTTTGTCAGACCTTGTATCTTATATGTTTGGGCTGGGAGACCATTGCTCCTGTTCACCCAGATGTGCCTTGTCACCAAATATCTTACTCAATGGGTCCAGATGTATATGCCCTCTCCTCCCTGGGTCTCTACAGGGATTCAGAATACTCTTGAACTTTCTGTTGCTCCAGACAATACAGTGCCCGAGCATCTACCCACACTCACCCTGTCCTCTACCAGACCAGATCCTCTTGCCCTTCCTCCTGGCTTCCCCATCATGGGGCTCATCAGAGCATTCCTCATTGGCTGGCTGTAGATGCACTTGGGCACTAGAAGTAGAATGTTAAGTCTTGATATAACTTTACTTTCCCCAAAGTGAGAGGGCATTGGTCCCGGGAGAGATCTCCTATCAGGAGTGGCAGTAGGTAGGCATCTCCCTCTTATAGTGGACCTTCTTCTGGTTGGCTCCTCTTCGAGGGTCCACCATCCTGTATAGTGGCTGCCCTAATTTTGCCTGACATCCCATAAATCTTTACCTTCACACAGACTCCTAGCATGGCCCCAGCCTATCAGTTCTGACACCCACACCTCTTGATTTTAGAAACTGACATCCTCACAGGGACTTGGGAGGGCCACAGGCTTAAGTTGAATTTGATACAAACGTTAAAAATATTAGTACCATCACAGATCGAGAAACCGAGTTTTGTTTTTTGTTTTTCGAGACAGGGTTCCTCTGTGTAGTTTTGGCACCCATCTGGATCTTGGTCTATAGACCAGGCTGGCCTTGAACTCACAGAGATCCACCTGGCTCTGCCTCTCAAGTGCTGGGATTAAATGCATCTGCTCCAACTGAGTTCTTATGGAGAAAGGGAAGTGTTCTGCTTGGAGGTGCCTTATTGACATGCTCTGCAAGGCACCAGCCTGGCTAAAGGGGAGCCAAAACCTTCCAAAGAAGTATTTGAGTATATGGTGCAGAGGATGGTCATTCAGGTGGTAGGGTCTGAAAGCAATTCCTTCCGTTAATAAAAGGAAGGCCTTGGGGGGTATGCAGAGCAGAAGTACAGGATAGAGTCTCCTCTCTATGGAAGGTGGGTCCCCAAACAAAAAAGAGCTGTCTTGGGCATTCAGCCACACTCCATGCTATTCCTCCTATCTTCTTTATGCTTCTACTTTCTCTTTCTTTCTAATTCTAGGGATGCTCAACAAAGGCCTCTGCCAGGTAAGATGTGGTACCCCTTTCAATGGGGAGCCGTTGGCAGGGATGGGAGCACAGGTCAACTAGGATTCAGAGAACATGGGCTTGGGTCAGAAGGGAGCTTTGCTGGAAACCCTCAGTCAGCCCTTCATGATCAAAGATTCAACAGGCAGAGTGGACATCCAGAGCCAGGACAGGCCAGCATAGTCAGCTTCCTTCTAATGCTCCGAGTCTCTCTTCCCCAAAGAAAAACTATAGACCAAAAGAAGAAAC
Organism: Peromyscus californicus insignis; assembly: GCF_007827085.1. Taxonomy (NCBI): domain Eukaryota; kingdom Metazoa; phylum Chordata; class Mammalia; order Rodentia; family Cricetidae; genus Peromyscus; species Peromyscus californicus. Next base: position 65,156,946 of record NW_026294413.1, read on the forward strand.
AAGCCGGGCATGTCAGTTCACACCTATAATCCCAGCACTCAGAAGGCTGAGGAGAGGGGAGCTTGAGGTCCAGGCCAGTCTGACCTGCACAGTGAGCTCTGTCCCATCAGGAAGGAAGGAAGGAAGGAAGGAAGGAAGGAAGGAAGGAAGGAAGGAAGGAGGAAAAATTAACTAAACAGACCAGTATCATGTTTGTTAGAAATAAACACTGTTGGTGTTGTGTCCTTCTTCTGGCCCCCTTCTTCCATTGGTGGTAAATTTTATTAATTAATGGTATTTTCTGGAACCTTCCAGAAGCTTTTTTTCTTGCCTGTACTAACCTGTGTTGGGCCAAGCATGTTCTCCTTGCGGTCTAATAGCAGACAGGGCACTCTGTGGGAAGGAGGAAGCAAGGAGAGGTTGTGGGCCAAGTGTAGGGTCTGTGTCCTGGAATTCTGCAACCCAAGGGTGGAAAGGAGCCACAGGCACAGCAGACTGTGTCTACTCACCAGCTGGTGGGCACTTGACACCCCTTCAGTGGATGACATTAACGTAATACAAAGACTGTTTTCCTAAGACCCAAGCCTTCATTAAACTTGAGCTAGTACATATTGTGTCACTTGGTAAGCCTGGCTAGACACGGAGGACCCTTCCAGGTACCTTAGAGAAGGTTCTTTGATGATCTCTAAAGGCCACTGTGTTGACAGCCATGCTGGTCTTCCCATCTGGGCAACGGAGGATGCTGGATGCTCTCTCTAGCCCTCCCAGGACCACGCACTTCGCCCCAGGCTTTCTGTTATCAGGCATACAGCACCAGAGGCCACATGGAGACACCACAGCTGCAGAGCTCACTACAAAAACAGACACCTAGGCACTCACTTCAGATCTCTTGGCCACACTCACCCTCTGTACTCTTGCACACAGAGGAAAGAATTCCATAAGGACACTAGAACTACCCTGACTTTCCTAGAGATGTCTCCTACAGACTGTAGACAGTCTGCCCAGTCCCTGTGGAATTTTCTGGGGGCTTGCTCAGGCACTGTCTATCAAATATTGCTACCAAAGTTAGGCTGAACAATGGAAACAATTCCTGGTCATGATTAGAATCTTGCCCCCACCCCCCACCCCCCACCCCCTCACCTCATTTAAAGTTAGTCCAAGGAAATTAGAATACCGGTGATTGTAGGAAACCACACAGTCCCTTCAGTTTAAAGTGGTGTCATTTATGGAAATCAGCAAGGCAGAGTCCTAAGAAGAGATTTCCTCAGTAGTTTTTGTCCTAGAACTTGAGGCCACCAAAGGGTCATCAAATCTCAATGGTGCTCAGTCTCCAGTTATTAAAGCCACTCCAGTAGAGAGATAACAAGGAATTGTTTGTTGAGAAATATTGTGACATGCTGGCCTTTCCTCACACAAAGGGAAGGATGTAGTGGTGTGTGTGTATGTGTGTGTGTGTGTGTGTGTGTGTGTGTGTGTGTGTGTGTGTGTGTGTGTATGTGTGTGTGTGACTAGAGACAGGAATTCAAGACTCTGCCCATTTTAAGTTTTCTTCATCATTATGTTTTTAAAAATAGAAAAACCATTGTCCATGTTTAGTATAGAGAAATATATGAATATGGTCAGTTCCAGAAATAGAATCAAAATTCCTACTCACAAATGAACCAACGTGCTCACAAGCACAATAAAGCAAAGTGGTTCTGCATTTTGCTTGTGTGGACATTCCTAGAATGTGCTGTGCTTTTATTATATCTTTTCTGCCAAGCAGGAAAATAAACGCAGCAGCAGAAGGCAACAGAGAAATTGCTATTATCTATACCAGCATATGTGACTAAACCCAGGTTTGCCTGGAGAACTTGTTATTTTGTCTTTTTTTTTTTTTCAGAGCTGAGGACCAAACCCAGGGCCTTGCACTTGCTAGGTAAGTGCTCTACCACTGAGTTAAATCCCCAACCCTGACAGGAGAACTTGTACACTGTTTGGCCAAGTCAGAGCCGTGCACTGAAGCCGGAACAGGTGAGAAGGTGTCCAGTATGCTGTGCCCTGCTCTGAGTAACTCAGTGTTGTGAGAACAGCTGCTTCAGGTCATGCCTTGCCCTGGATGACTCCATTTACAAGCCGAAGTTGGTTCCGTTTTGAGTGCAGACACAGAGGCCGGATGACTCTTGTATATGTAACATTGCCCTGTGTCCCTCCAGCACTACCCACGGGCACCACACTGATGAATGACTTAATCCTATAAGATGTACTCCTCATAAAAGCTTATCAAAGAACAGTGGAAGTATTTGGCCATACGGATGCATAGAAATCATATCTGAAAACCAGGTCAGGGAACTTGAGAACACAGCAGTCTAAGAAAATGTGCAACACCCTCGCCCAGACCATATAAAAAGAAGGACACCAAACTGGTGTTTTGTGTCAACAAGCTAGAATCATCAGAGAAGGAGCCTCCATTGAGAAAATACCTCCATGAGATCCAGCTGTAAGGCATTTTCTCAATTAGTGATCAATGGGAGAGGGGCCAGCCCATGGTGGGTGGTGCCAGCCCTGGGCTGGTGGTCCTGGGTTCTATAAGAAAGTAGACTGAACAAGTCAGGGGAAAACAACCCAGTAAGTAGTACCTCTCCATGGCCTCTACATCAGCTCCTGCCTCCAGGTCCCTGCCCTGTGTGAGTTCTTGTCCTGACTTCCTCCATTGATGAACAGCAATATAGAAGTGTAAGCCAACTAAACCCTTTCCTCCCAACTTGCCTTTTGGTCGTGACGTTTCATCATAGCAATGGTAACCCTAATGAGAACAGTGATAGAATCCTTCATCTACAGCCAGGTCTATGTATCCATCTGGGAGCCAACAGGCAGAGAACTTCTAACTCCCCTGGGCTCAGCTGGGCATGTTCCCACTGCTTGGCATGTGTGTGCATTAAATTTGGGTTGCCCTCCAGCATTCCACGCTCCCCATCTGTCTGGATCTACTGCTGTGCCACCGTGGAGGCCCTGTGTATCCTGCTGCTTCACTGTATGCACCTGTTCAACTGGGTTTGTTACTATCTACCCAACTGTGTCTGTATCAGTTCCCTTTTCCTGTTCTTGTAAGTCCTATCCTAGAATGCTCCAGCCTATTTAACCCTTTTGCAGTTAGCCTGTAACCTGCAAATACACATCTATATGGATATAATCACTGTGTGGTATGTAACTTTTTTTTTTTTTTTACTCTTTTAGGGGGCCTGCCACCCGGCTCCCAAATAAATCACACACGGAGGCTTAAACTTAACTATAAATATCTGGCCTTAGTTTGGCTTGTTTCTTACTAGCTTTTCTTAACTTAAATTATCCAGTCTGTCTTTTGCCTCTGAGCTTTTCCCATTCTCTTACTTTTGTAAATCTTACTCTGTAGCTTGCTGTGTAGCTGGGTGGCTGGTTCCTGGAGTCCTCCTCCTTTGTTGGCTACGTCTTTCCTCCCCAATTTCTCCCTCTATCTATTCTCTCTGTCTGCCAGCCCTGCTTATCCTTTCTCCTGCCTTGTTATTGGCCATTCAGTTCCTTATTAGACCATCAGGTGTTTTAGACAGGCAACAGTGACACAGCTTCACTGAGTTAAACAAACACAACATAAACAAAAGCAACACACCTTAAAATAATAATCTACAACATGTAGCTGTGATCTGAGGATTGATATTGGTAATTAAGATGTAATCAAAGAGGCTGTGGTTGCCGTCAGAATTCCTCAGTTAAGTTCCAGCCAATGAGAACAATGTCCTTTGTGAATTTATTGTTACTGAATCAATGCTGACATTGCCAAGAGACACAAGCCTGCTGTCTGTTGCACAGCACAGTCCTGATGGTCTCTGCCACTGTGCCACATTTCAGTGCCTGCTCCTTCTTTCAAGACCGTGATCACTCCTGTCTGCCTCACTCTTTCATTTCACTGTCACCAGCTGTCTTATCTCCTCCCTCTCAACACGTGCTTCCAAGGCCACAGCTGCAGAATGAAGTCCCTGGACGGAATAACCCACCCAGCTCAGGTCACCTCCCCAGAGCACCTCTCAGCCCATCCTATGTGCACCATACACATCAGCCACTCTGACACTCTCTGTGACCTGGCTCATGTGATCATGTTCTTGGCAAACAACTCATTAGTAAGATGCAAAGATGAATCTAGAAAGACACAACCCGTGCCCTTCCAGAGCCAAAAACCTAGCAAAGAGACACATGCTGCTGTCACAAGACACAGCAAACGTTAAACACACACTGTCCTTAGCTACAAAGGGTGATGAAATTGTACATAACTGAGTCCTTGGAACTGGTTTGCGTGGCCCATGGAGCTTCCTTGGAACATGAAAAGACAGTAAAGCATTAAGGATGTGCGAACAACTAGGAAGGGGTGGATGAATTGCCAGCATCACAGGCAGGAGCAACTTGGGTCACGCTGGAGCATCCTACACACTCATGGGCCTTGGTGACCCCTGCTTCTACTTTAGGCACTGCACTTGAGCCTCGGGACTCCTGCTTCCTCCCTTAGATCCTGGAAGGAGCACTATGCATTACATACTATGAGCACAGTAGAGGATGATAGGGAACGAAGGGGAGCCCTTGTGTGCTCATTATTTTACATTATTGTGTGTCTGGTGGAATCAGTGTAAGAAAGGAAGGTTTCATTTTGACTCAGAGTTTCAGGAGCCCTCATTCCATCCAAGCAGGGAAGCCTGGGAGAGTGGCTCAATCCCTAGTGGTAGAAGCATGTTGTAGAATATTATTTTAAGGTGTGTTATTTTTGTTTATGTTGCATTTGTTTAACTCTGTGAAGCTGTGTTACTTTGTTTTTCTAAAATACCTGATGGTCTAATAAAAAGCTGAAAGGCCAATAGTAAGGCAGAAGAGAGAAATAGGTGGGGCTGGCAGGCAGACAGGATAAATAGAAGGAGAAATCTGGGAGGAAGAAAAGAAGTAGCCAGAGAAGGAGGAGGACACTAGGAGCCAGCCACCCAGCTACACAGCAAGCCACAGAGTAATAGTAAGATTTATAGAAGTAAGAGAACAGGAAAAGTCCAGGGGCAAAAGGTAGATGGGAAAAGTTGAAGTTTGGAAAGCTGGCAAGAAACAAGCCAAGCTAAGGCCAGGCATTTATAAGTAAGAATAAGACTCCATGTGTGATTTATTTGGGAGCTGGGTGGAAGGCCCCCCCAAAAGAGCCAAAACCAAACAATAACAGAAGCAGGTGTCTGAGGCATCTTGTATTATGGTACACAGGCAAGTGAAGAGAGATGGGGCCTGAACCTGGGTCTGGGTAAGATGCTTCAAGACCTTTCTCTAGTACTTTACTTCCTATAAGATGCTTCTCCCTAAGGTCCTATGCTTTCCTAAAACAGCACAACCCACTGAGAAACAGCCATTCAAAACAGGGGCCCAAGAGCGCTGCTTCATATTCCAGCCATAGCACACCACTTAGTCTTAAAAACTTACATGTTTTGCCAGGCATGGCTACACACTACACATGCCTGTAATCTCAGAACTTGGAAGGCTGAGGCAGAAAAACCGTGAGTTCAAGTCTAACATGGACTACACAGAGAGACCCTATCTCAAAAACAAATGGAGGTTTTCGTTATTCAAGTGTGACAAGGCCACCAGCTCAGGGGATGACTGCTATTTAAAAGATAGCTCGCTATAGTTCCCAGGAGAAGCTCCTGGGCCATGTGGAGAAGGGAGCATCCAGAGACAAAGAGTAAGGGCAAACTACAAGGAGGTACTTTCTATAGTTTACACAGGAAGGAGCGGGCTGGGCAGGGGGAGCAGGCTAAGGGACAGGCTCATTTAATAATTTCAGCAGTCTATAGGCAGATGGCTGTCCCCACCTGTCTGATACCTGGCCATGGGACAATTAGATGGGGAACAGTGTCCCACGCTATGGTTGTCCTACAAAAGGGCACTAAATGTGGGCTCTAGGCAGGCTGCATGTTTATGAAATGAGCTCATAGCAGAATCATTGCCGCTTTGGACAGTGGCCTACTGGAAAGGGATAGCCCTTTCTCCGGGGCCCACAAGTTCCCAATGAGAATGTCAGACTAAGCTGAACACACAGCCTTGAGGGCTTGCTTCTTGGCTGGGGAGATGCACACGAAGCAGAAAACACAAAACAACTAAGCACAAGGCCAGGACCCCTTACCAGGTTTTAGAGAGTTGGGCCTTCTCAGCTGAGGAAGGGTCTGGAATGAGCTCTTAAGGATGGACAGGAGTCAGAGAAAGAGGAACATGTTGCCCGATGAGGGAAGCAGAAAACAGAGTGAGGAAAACACTTAAGCAAACAATGAAAATGGCCCTGAGTGGCTGACGAGCCAGTAAGAATGAGAGACGGAGTGTGAGACCCAGACTGTGAGAGATAACTCAGCAGCCTATGGCTTTAGGCATGAGCAGGAGGAAAGATGGACTCTGGGAGGTGAACAACATGTCTGAATATGCATGAGGAGACTGGAAGTGAGTTGGAGAGTAACAAGGCAACATGCAGGACAGAGAGTGCGGGGATGAGCAGATTCAAGATAATTTTTCCAAAAAAGGGGGTAGGATTTGTGAAGCACTCCCACCAGGCAGGCCTTTCCAGGACGGACAGCCCCTGGCCCTATGTGAGATGGAGAATGTGAACCTCCGCCCTCATAGGTCACATCATCTGAGAGCATTTGTAGCAGGACCCTGAGCTTCCAGGTCCCTGGGGTGATGTTTCCCTGAGAACACCACTAAAGGACTAAGCAAGACAGCTATTGGAAAACACTTTGCAAACTGCCCAGTGCTTTCATCAGCTTCCCACGTGTTTTCTTTTACCATCCCTGCTCGTGTGTAGTGTTGGCCACCACCTACCTAGGGCAAAGGAGCATAGTCACCCTATCTTAACATTTCAGGCTCAGCCACTCTGTGCAACACACAAGTAACCAGCACTCTTTACCACATCATGAATCTTCCCCCTTTTCCCATTTCTTCCCCAGGAACTGTCTTAGTCAGGGTTTTTATTGCTGTGATGAAATACCATGACCAAAGGCAACCTGGGAAGGAAAGGGGTTTTTTGTTTGTTTGTTGTTTGTTTGTTTGTTTGTTTTTTCATTTTATACTTCCACTTAACAGTCTATCACCAAAGGAAGTCAAGACAGGAACTTGGAGGCAGGAGCTGATGCAGAGGCTGTGGAGGAGTGCGGCTTACTGGCTTGCTTTTCATGGCTTACTTAGCCTGCTTTCTTATAGAACCCAGGACTATCAGCCCAGGGATGGCCCCACCCACAGTTACCTGGACCCTCCTCAGTCAGTCACTAATTTTAAAAATGCCCTACAGGCTTGCCTACAGTCCAGTCTTATGGAGGCATTTTCTCTTCTCGAATGACTACAGCTTTTGTCAAGTTGACATGAAACTAGCCACCACAACAGGAGAACTCTGAATTTATTCTGGACATTATTCTACTAGAGACATATACATCTCAGCTCTGGGAACTCTAATTGTAAATTCTTCCAATAAGATATGTGCACCATGAGCGATAAGCATTTCTACGTCTTAGTTAGGTTTTGATTACTTGATAAAACATCATGATCAAAAGCAACCTGGGGAGAAAAGGGTTTATTTCAACTTACAACTCTTAGGTCACACTCCATCATTGAAGGAAGTCAAGGTAAGAAATAGAGGCAGGACCTAGAGGCAATAACTGAAACAGACGCCATGGAGAAATGCTGCTACTAGTTTGTTCTTCATGGCTTGCTTAGTTTATTTTCTTATACCATCTAGGACCACCTGCCCAGCAGTAGCACCATTCACAATGAGCTGGGCTCCACCCTATCAGTCATTGATCAAGACAATAAATACCCCACAGTCTTGGCTACAGGCCAATCTTACAGAGGCCTTTTCTCAACTAAGAACCCCTCTTCCCAGATATGTCTAAGTTTCTGTCAAGTTGTCAAAAAGCAACCAGCACATGACAGCACCTCCAGCTGTCTGTGAGACCCCCCTCTGCTAGCTCCCACCCTATCTACAGGCACCTTTTAACTCCATGCATGCAAGATTCTCACTCACAGATAAATGTAATATTGTAATGTAATGAGGTAATATTGATTTTCAACTTGACAGTATCTGCAATCATCTAGCAGACAAACCTCTAAGCATGTGTGTGAGGCAAGTTTCTAGACTGAGTCAAGGTAGGAAAACCAACTCTACATGTTGACAGTGCCATCCTGTGGGCTGGGATCCTTGGTAAGAAGCGGGAGGAGAAAGTGGGATTAGCACTAACTTTCTTTGCTTTCTGTTTTACCACATTTTCCTCACCATGATGGACTGTGTCCCCTGGGAACTGGAAGCCAAGATGAATCTTGCCCCCATTTTGCCAGGTGTTTGATCACAGCAATGAGAAAAAGTATCTAATGCAGCTGCCATCTTCAGCAGGTTGCCGTGACGATCTTTGTCCAGCCAATAGCTCATCACCTGCTGTCTGCAAGGATCATCCCTCTTGCCTAGTAGTTGTCACCTGAATCGACTAGCCAGAGAAATTTTGGAGCCAGCAGCTTCTGGGAACTATCCCCCATCAACACTGAGGAATTCCAAGTTGTCAGCATTCTATCCAATACCTTTTCCCCCCTTACTTGAGAAACCATGTAGCTGGAGTTTTCTCCAGTCCCACTCGGGCCCGCAGCCACTCAGACCCAAGTAAAAACAGAGACTTATATTACTTATAAACTGTATGGCCGTGGCAGGCTTCTTGCTATCTAGTTCTTATATCTTAAATTAATCCATTTCTATTAATCTGTAAGTTGCCATGTGGCTTGTGGCTTATCAGTACTTTACATCTTACTTCTCATGGTGGCGGTGGCTAGCAGTGTCTCCTGACTCAGCCTTCCACTCCCAGAATTCTCCTCTCTGCTTGTCCTGCCTATACTATACTTCCTGCCTGGCTACTGGCCAATCAGAGCAGCACATTCACAGCATACAGAGCAATCTATATCCACAGCAGAACCGTTTCTCTTACTGACTCAAAGTCACACACCTGTGCCTGGGGTGTCTCCACCTCCAGAGCCTCTCTAGAACTTTTATCGGTGGCCTCTTGTATCTGTGACAGTCACCATCAGGCTACCAACAGCTCCTCTGCTTTCTCTGACTCAGCCTCTCTCAACACCCAAGCCATGAGTAAGAAGGTCTGTCAAATTTTCTCCTAAAAGTCTGTTGATTCCTTTCGACCAGTGCACAGCTTCCAGGATGCTGTGGCTGTCTTTTTCCTGGGCTGCTTCGGTTTCCCCACCACCAGCTGTCTTCCTAGTCTCTTAACTGCTCTCCTCAGAAAGATATTGGAGCCAGGCATGGTAGCACATGCCTGTAATTCCCACACTAGGAAGGCTGACACAAGAAAATCCTGGGCTCAAGCAGTTCAGCCTAGCAAGACACAAGACTTACAACATTCCACTGTGTCACATTTTCCTCCTCCTGTCCCTAGAGCCCCCCCCCCCAATTCACTTTACATCACACTCACAGTGAAGTAAAGACACTAGCTATGTCAGCCAGCCCCAGCCTCTCCCTTATCCTATCCCATGAGTCCTGGCTATTTGATCCCAATCAATCACTAATAAAGAAAATGCTCTACAACTGGATATTATGGAGGCATTTTCTCAGTTGAAGTTCCCTCCTTTCCAACGACTCTAGCTTGTGTTAAGTTGGCATAAAATCAGCCAGCGCAGCATGTACCTTTAAATGCTTTCCATGATGTCTAAAGAGCTGAGATCAGCTTTGGTCACACAGTGTCTCTACCTGTGGCTTTTCTACCTGTGATAGCAATGGAAGTCATGGAGACTGTGGAGACACACGCAGATGTGTTCTCATGCCCTCACAGAACACTGGGCGTCTGGGGGAAGGCAGTTATGCCAAGTCTTGGGGCTGGTTTATGTTGCTATGCTTGTTCTACTGAGCACTTGGTCTGCCATCCATCATTCAAGAGGATCTCCGTGGAAAACAGCCAGCTGACTGCCCCTGAACCTCACAATGAGAAACAGAGGAAGGTTACTGAAGCCAGACATCTGGTCATCAAGAAGCAGCAGAAGGAAGGGACATGGCCCTGAAGAGGACATGGCGTTGTGTCTGCGGCAGGATTAGGAGGCTAATGAAGCCACATCTCTGAGTCTGCCAGCTGAGGAGCAGGTCAACTCAGACACACTGGGACTGTACGCACTGACCTTAATCCTGCTATCATACTTTGTTACTGGGGGCCTTCCGTTCTTCCCCATGATGAGAATAAGTCTCACTTTGCCTGAGATTGGAGACCGACTTCTGCATCCCATCCCAAGCATTAAGTAAATTGCATTGTTCTAGAAGTTCAAGATACAATTCCAAATAGGTAACTTAACAATCTTAGCATTTTTACAAAAGTGAAATTTACTTCAAGATTCTTATAAATGTCAACATTCATTTATTTTTTCAGTATTCATCAGACAGAAACCATGTGCCATGCACTGCTCTGGACACCTGGGGTATACTGAGTGATCTGCTGGTAAATATTTGACAATCACTTAGCACTCTGGGGTCCCCCAGAGTATGATGTGATTCAGAGCAGTTTGCCCATTACTGTGGCGTAAACCACCCACCCCTAGTCCATGGTGAACTCCTAGTGATGTTCAAATCTTCTCTGGTCCCACATATTACAGGACAAGTCACTGAAAACACCATCAGCCATCACCCCTGTCCTCAGGACTTCTTTTCTGACACTGCTCCTGCAGGCAAGAGTGACCCAATGTCTCTTCCACACCAAGTATTTCAGGAACAGGACACGAAAATCCCAGCAGCCCTATGGACTGGAAGCCTCCCTATCATCCTTGTCTGAAAGCTGGAACCCATTCCTATCATCCTTGTCTTTCTTTGTTTTTCTTCCTGAAGCATCATACCAAACACTGCTTGTTTACAAATGGAAGTCTAAGACAGGCTCATTTGAAAACAAAAATCCAGGGCTGGGCATGTAGTGCAGTGGGAGAGCTCTTGCCTAATGTGGAAAAGGCCATGAGTTTGTCCCCGGTACTGTTGAAAGAACAATGACAGATCCAGTGTCCCTCCACACTCGTCTGAAAGTCTGGATGGCATAACTTCTCTAGTCTGCTTTTGCTCAAAGAAAAAAAAGGGCACCACTTACTGAATAAAGGAGAAGGTGACGTGGTTTTGCTTGGGGACCACTGAACTGTAGCTAGAGTGAGCTGTCTCTGCACAGCACAGGCAGAGGCTGAGGGAGAATGTGAGCTTTGCAGGCATCTCTCCCTTGCTGGTGCCTCCCCAGCAACAGGCTTCCTGGGGTCAGAGGACAAGTGGATGAGAAAGAAATCAGAGGATCCAGGACACAGCTGTCTGACAGTGCTAAATATTTCCTGGACTTTTTTTTTTTAATAGGATACAATAAAATGGGGAGAAAATGAATTGTGCAGAAGTTTTGCCAGTTGGGGAATTTGCAGCTCACTGTATTTGCCATGTTCTACTCTTCAAAGCTACGTCTCATCCCTGGTGGATAAAGGGATGTTCCAGCACCCCACAAACAGGAACAGAATGGACGTGTCACCTCCTAAAGGCTTGTTGAGCACAAACCCAGATTTGCTTCAAAACAAACACATGGGACCAATATTTGTCCCCAATCCTCTTACTATGTAGTGTGTGTGTGTGTGTGTGTACATGTATGGGTGTGCATGTTAATTCATCACATATTAACAGATTAGGAGGGCACAGTCCCATTCACAATGTTTGTTTCCAGTGCCCACAGTTTTCCATTGTCTCTGGTTTGTATGCAATTCACTGTATTCATTGGCTGGACACAGGGGCCAGAGATCAATGTTGAGTTCCTTCCTGTCACTCTTCACCTTTTGTTTTGAGCCAGGGTCTCTCACTGAACCTGGGGCTCACTGATTCTGCAAAGCTAGCAGGCTGGTGAACTCCAAGATATAGGTATATCTGCCTATACCTGTGCCCTCTCCCTGCGCTGATGTTCTGCAGGTGCTGGGGATCTAAACTCAGGACTTTAAGCTTGCATAGAATGCACTTCACCAACTATGCCATCTCCCCAGCTCAGTCACACTTATAGCTATTCATCGTACTCAACTTGCAGTGACACCAGTCTGTCATTACCATGGCTTGTGGTATCAGCCCATGCCTTGCAAATCATAGTGAGATCAGATGTGGTGTGCATGGGTACAGATTCAGTGGGTGAACAAAGGGGACCCAGGGAACCTAGGAGCCAAGGAGAATCTGTATGATATCAGCTTTCCTACTACTTTTCCCATGACTTGCTGTGTTTACTCAAGGCCAGTAAGTAATAAATATTAGCAGCAGTCTAGCCTCTGTCCTTTGCTCATGGACACATTGCTGATCATAGCCAGCCTCAGGCAGTTTTGCAGACTGGAGCTGGTGGACTTGAACTAGCTAGGTCTAAATCTTGGCTGCCATTTATTTGCCCTGCCACTTTGGGCCACCTATTATGAAGTTTATATAAATGAGTACAGTAAAAATAGAACCCAGAACAATGCACAGGAGATAGCATGTGCTGTATACATATGAGCTGATGTAGAGAGGAGTTAGGAGAGATTTTGGAATGTGCCCACGAGAGCCTGATACTCAGTACTGATGTTATAGGAATCACTTGAATATATAGCCTGTACACATAGGATTCTCCTTGACTGAGTTGCTTCCCAAGTAGGTACACATAGAAGTTCAACTGGAGGAAATGAACGGTGATACAAATTCTTGACCACGGAGATGCACTCCTTGTCTCACAGGAGATAACTGATTACTACCCTGCAGATAGAGTCTTCTCTTACCAGTTTGTATACATTTGCAAGTTCATTTCCACATCCCTTAACACACTGTGAATTCATGTTCCTCTGAAGTTTCTTATGACCCAGCTATAACAATACCTTATGAGTTTCTTCATTAACATACCTGATAAATAGTTGGCTCATTTTGGTTTCCTATCTTATGTGAGTCATGATATTATTCCCATTTAAACTGTATCTTTTGATAGTTACATTATTACGTGTGTGTGTGTGTGTGTGTGTGTGTGTGTGTGTGTGTGTGTGAAAGAGAGAGATGGGGGGAGAGAGAGAGAGAGCAAGAGAGAGAGGAGGGAGGGGAGGAGAGTGGGGAGAGAGAGAGAGGGAGAAGGGGAGAGAGAGGGGAGGGTAGTCATTTACACACATTCATGTGTGTAGTACACATATCTAGGTCCTGGTGTGAACACATGTGAGCATGCATGTGGCAGTCAGAGGTTCCGAGGTGGACATTGGGTATCATCTATCCCTCTCCATCTTATTTTGAGGACAGGATCTTTCACTGAATTTGAAGTTTATCAATTCAGCCAGACTAACCAACTGGCCAGTGAGCCCCGTACCCAATCTTCCTGTCTCAGCCTCCCTAGGTCTAGGATCATAGGTGCATACTGCCATGCCCAAGTTTTTACATGGGTGCTGGGGATCTGAACTCATGTCTTCTTGTTTTGAAGACAAGCAGTTTAAAAACTCAGCCCTTGTCCCAGCCCATCACCATCAGTTTTCATTTATTAATTAAACAGCTATTGCAGAATGACCATAGTGCCAGGCACTGTTAGCTCCATTCCCCACGCCCCTCATGTATTTGTAACTGAAGCACGCAGATATTGGAGTTTGAGGTGGAAAATCCCCTATTGGTCTCATGGTATTTTATGCATAAACATTTCCCTGTTGATCTGGTCCCAAGCACAATGTTCAGATACAGCCATGGCCTTTGAGCATTCTCCTAGCCATCAGGAAAGGGTTTCCCCTTTTGTTTCCAAAAGTACAGAGGACACAGAACCCTTCAGTGTGTTTCTTCCTTAAGCTCTCACCACCCCGGACATTTCATTTTAAACCACTGGGTAATTTTACAAGAGACACAAACCTATGAGAAGATGCCTCTTAACTACAGACAGGTCTGAAAGTATTGAGGACAGTCAGTTACTTTTCCATGAGAAGTGCACCAAGGGGGTTACTGGGCCATATGGTTGCCTCTGATTTCAGAGCTGTAAGTCACGAGAAAATACATGTCATAGCACACAGGGCTAGTGGACTCAGTGAGACCTTTGGTTTGTTTGCCCACTCAGATTTCACAGGTTGACTCAAGATGAGCCCAAACTGTCCTTTACCACCCAGGCTCTTTTAAAAGAGCAAACCAGGGGCATGCCTGGTGAGGGGCATGCCTGGTGAGGGGCATGCCTGGTGAGGGGCATGCCTGGTGAGTTGGAGGGTCAGCCTCCCACCCCTCACTCGAGAGTGCTTCCATAAGAGTACCTGTAGCTGGGCATCAGCTGAAAGAATCAGGTGACCCATGAGAAACCAGACTTAAAAGCCATAACACCAAGGTGATGAACAGAGCACCTGATGGAGCCCCTGCAGCCTTGCTAACCAAGAAAGGTGAGGTGGTACCCAGCTTCCGGACATCATCTCAAACACAGCCTGACCTTCTGGGACCATAAAGGCTTGTCCTGGTGGGGTTCATTTAAATCAAAGACTGGCATGCCCACAGCTGCAGAAGGAAGGAATGCCTAAGAAAATAAATACTAGTTAGAGGAAGATTTAATGCAGTTAGCCGCAGTGGGTGGAGGCTGGAGGCAGTAGCTTTTAACAAGTTTTATTTGAGAGACTGACTTGGTGTGCTTGTCACGACAGTTGTGTTTGTAGCTGGGGTTGGATTGCTAACAGATGGAGCCCTGGCAACCTCCCCTAATCTAGGCAGACACTCTGCAGGAATGACCTGGCTGAGTGATTCCGACACTAACCTTATTACGAGCGTCCTCCTCCGTGTTCATAAACAGAATGCTTTAGCACTGCTCTGGTCCAAACATGAGGAGAAAGACTCAGCTGTCCTCCACCTTCTCCTCTTGGTTTGTCCTCTGAGAAGTCACTAAAAACTGTGACAAATCTGGAGAGAGTTACTGCTGAAGACCAGTGGCGTGCTTGGCACATGTCCCCCTCCACCCTTCCCTCGTCACCAAGCCACCTCCCATAGCATGACCTCCAGGAAAGGATGGCCAATCAACGGGCGTGTCACAGTGGCAATTCAGTAACTATAAAGCTATTATCAGAGAATTTGCCACCCTGAGAGTGAGGACCAGTTTACAGTCAAGGAACGAAGAGCCAAGACTTCTGCGGGAGTGAAAAGTCACTGTCTCAGGTGGAAGCAAGACGTGAGCATTTTGCTTTGCTTTGCTTTGGTGAGACAGACTCTCACTCTGTACCCCAGACAGACCCCAGATTCACAGCGTTCTCCCTGCTTCTGCCTCCCAGGTGCTAAGACTACAGGTGTGAGCCACCTTGCCAGGCCGCAGGGTTTGGGTTTTTTTGTTTTGTTTTAAGAAGCAAAACCTCTTGTACCCTGCTGTATTTTAAAACAGAACATTATGACACACAGAAACATACACCCAAACAGCTTCAGCCAGCAGTGGACACAGCAGTGGGGGAGTGGGGGAGAACACCCAGAGCCAAGTTCTGGGAACTCCTGGTCCTCCTGTATGCAAAACATTCGGCATTCTGCCCTCAGAGTTCCCAGAAGAAAGGATTTCTTTCCACTACTGAAGCAGCCTCACCTTCCGGCCATGGTATCTGACCACCCGACTCTCTCTCTCTCTCTCTCTCTCTCTCTCTCTCTCTCTCTCTCTCTCTGCACAGAAACATGAGGTTTGGATACCCATCCATCTTCTGTTACTAAGAAAGAGAACCCCTCTGAGAACATCAGACATTCTCAGCAGATCTCCCTGGGTAGGTAACAATTGGTTCTTCTCTTTTTAAATAGTTGTGGGTGATTTGTAGAATGTCGATACAAATCACCAGAAGAAATGCCTTTACATATAGTTCCCAAGAACCTCACCTAGCCATTTAAACAGCTGGTCCCAGAGGAATGTGCTCATCTTTTTGACCTATTTGAAAACTTCTTCAAACTTTAACCATTCCTTAAAACTCACAAGGGTTCAATCGTTAAGCACCAGGCAATGTATCATGGGGCAGCGGGCCTGAATAACGAGTTCCTGGGAAAGCTATCAGAAAATGCTGGTTTTTTAAGTCAATCACAGAAGAAGAATTCGTTCAGCAAAGAAAGACTGTTCAATTCCTCATTGAGTTTAAAGTCTTTGGAAATATTTGTCAACACAAATGAGGTTGGGTGACAGGAAATGGGTCTCTTTACCGACGGCATCAGTGGCGGCTGACCTACTTCCCCTGGTGCCCTAGACAACTCCACAGTGAGCAAGAACTCAGGGCTCAGAGCCTTGCTCAGCTGGTTAGCTGCTGGCCTGGCCTGGTTGGTGACTCAGGAGCAAGACAATTGGGACCAAGATTGATTTGCATTTTTAAAATTTTATAATTTAATTTAATTTTACGTATCAGCCACGGATTCCCTTATTCTCCCCCCTCCCGCATCCCCCTGATTTGCATTTTTTAAAGCCAGCTGGACATATGACGTCTCTAAGGAGCTCAGATGATCAGAAAACAGTGGAGTCAGGAAACGTGTGCTTCTGCCTCTCAGGCCATGAGGGTCATCTGTTGCGGCCTAATCCCCAGACGGTCACCCCTCTCAAGGCAGTGCACTTGTGGGTAATTTTGCTCCCCACCCTTGATTCCAAAGTTGATAAAAGCGCTGCATTTCCTGGAAGTATGCACTTCCTTGCTGTGCAGGTTTCCCTACACCATACCCCCACTTTGTAAATGCTTTTTCATGAAACGAATGTCAAGTTGTCCTAACCTGAGCATGCCCCCGTTCCCTGAAAAGTCCCCAGCTGAAGCCCAGCATAGATTCTTAAGCTAGGTTCCATGAAGCCCCTCTGCCACAGGGTCCATTAATAGCAGCAGGTGTTCCCAGAAGTGGTTTTCTTTGAAATTCTAATTTATTTGTGTATTTAAGACAGTTTTGGGGGCTGAAGAGTTGGCTCAGCAGTTCAGAGCAATGACTGCTCTTGCAGAGGACCTGGGTTTGATTCCCTGCGTCCACATGGTGACTTTCAACCATCTCTAACTCCATTCCAGGGGGTCCAACTCGCTCCTCTGACCTCCTCAGACACCAGTCAGGCACATGGTGCACACACACACACACACACACACACACACACACACACACACACACACGGGCAAATACTCATACACATAAAAGAAAATAAATAGATCTAAAAAATATTTTAAAATGTAAAGTGTTTTTCTGGGAAAAAGATTTTGTCAGATTGGCAAAAGACTTCTTTTCAAAAGGTAGAATAAAGGGAGCACGGCCCTTTTTATTTTCCTAACTCATTTGCTTCTGCTCCAGCAAGGAGGCTGTATCTTTGGGCTTGGCAGGTCTCATCCCTGGAAAGTTCCAGCCATCTCCTCCTTTTCTAAGGTTATTTTCACTGTGTGACTAAAAGATATAGGCCTGGGAAGTAATACTTTGATGTCCCAAAGTCTTTCCCTAACCAAGGAGGCGCTTAATACACTTCTATGACATTTCTCTTTTTGTTTTGTTCTTGTTGGTTTGTTTTTTTGTTTTGTTTTGTTTGTTTTTGTTAATTTTTTTGGACCAAGCTCATTTGGACTTTGCTCATTTCTCGATCTTTTCTTAGGGACATATATATTCTAATTTTTTCTCGCATTACACTGGAAAGCTGAGAATGTGGCTTGGCCTGTGGGGTGACTGCAGGTGGGTGTTCAGAAGGTTGAGATAACTCTGCATGGAACTCTACCTGGTGCTGAAAACTTGTAACCATGCTTTGGAAAAACCTAAGCCTTTTCCACTGTTCTGTGCATAGTCACTCAGGCTGACGATCTGACATAGGAGGATGTAGTGGGTAGCTATTCCAGCTTTGACCTGGAAGTACAAGACTCCCAGTGAGGCTTCCGGTAACTGTCACGCCTACCTATGGCCTGCCCCTCAGGCGGGCTGAGATGGGAGCCTTTAAGACCCAAGATTGGGATGTGCTTGCTCGCTCGCCTGGTTCCTGGTGATCCTGGATGCTGGATGGTAGACCAAGCAGAGTTCTCTAGAGAACACCGCTGGACTGCACTTCACCTCTCCCAGACCCTGTAACCTATTCCTTTACTTGTTGTAAGTAAAACCCCCTAATAAGCCTCCCTTTTAACTAGAGTTGCCTTAATATTTTCACCAATAGGAGGAGACGTGTTTGATACTTCAGGATTCATCCAGAAAGCAAACTGATGTTTTTCACTTATAAAGAGCGATTCAGGGTGACTGCTCTCTACACACAAAAATCCATGATCACTGATGAATTAGTGAATATTTAAATGAGCTAAAACTGTGCTTATAAAGTAGATACAAATACAGTAAGCACATGAAAGTTTTCTCGGGTAACATGGAAACCAGTTACCCAAGTTGCAGAAGAAGGTTGTCGAACAATGGTGAAGTCTTTTAGCAGCTAATAGGCAATGCACACACGATGAACTACAGACTAGGGTTGCCCTACCACTGAGAACTAAATGCTAAGGGCTGGCCATACCGGTGCCCATAATCTCAGTACTCCTGAGATTGAGGGAGGGAGTTGGCAAGTTCCATGCCACCTTGGGCTACATAGTGTGACTAACATACAAAACAAAAAGTAAAAGAGGCAATCAAGCCAACAGAAACTTCTACAATAGCCAATGTGAGTTTTAAAGAAAAATAAAAATAAAATAAAAGAAGGGCTCATGTGAACCGAATAAAGCTGTGGTTGTTTCCAAGGCAACAATAAGATAGGACACCAACAGGACACAGGATAACACTAGGAAGTTTGGCAATTAAAGTTCAAATAGAAGGAAGAATAGACTTCTAACTACTCCAAACCAGGAAACACACTACAGAGACTGGGCAAACCTGGCCAGTGTGTACAGGCTGCCTTTATTTGCACAAAGCAGGTAATGCTGAACGTCTTGTCATTTTGTGATCCAAATACTGCCACTGCTTCTTACCCTTTTCATGATGCTAAAGTATTTGGGAAAGTGATTTCACAAGGACTAACCTCCTACCATTTTTAAGGACTTCCATAGAAAATGTATCTTAAAGGTGGTGGGAAGTGGAACCCAATTAATTCCGGAACGGATGCAATTGTTACTCAATGAACCAGCTTTTACTAAACCAAGTTGCTGTGGATGTATGACATTCTCACTTGGTCTGGTTTCAGGGAAAGCCCTAGGAAATGTGAGTGTGCTATCGGAGAGCAGAAGAATCCGTGGGGGAAGTGTGTCCTCGGCTCTCTATTCACTGGAACAAACACTCAAGATAATCAACTTGTAAACAGAATAGGGTTCTCCAGAAATCTAAATGAGACAGTTGGTTTTTATTTAAACAAATAATGCAAGGTTTATTGTCTCTTCCATGCTATTGGCAAAAGCATGATTTTCAAAACACAGTAAATGCCCAGAAATTTTGTCACCTAATTCCTCAGTGCATCTATTCAAGAAGTGCACACACACACACACACACACACACACACACACACACACACACACACACACACAAGCGCGCGCGTGTGCGCACGCGCATACATACTCACCACATATACACATACACACACCACACATATACATACAAACACACTCATACGCACACATAAACTCATATACACAGAGATGTTAAAAGTGAAATGGAAGATCTAAATACATGAGAAAATGGCTCATAATAGCAATATTTTCTGCTATTTTCCTATGTGCATGTTTTTATTATAGTGGATATATACAAGTTCCTAATTTTTATATATCTTGCCAAGTTGATGCTATTAACTCTATTTGTTTGCATTTATATTATTTTCATTTTGAATTCCATGTTGTTGATATTTACCAAACAACACTAGATTTTTTTCTAGCAATATTTCCCTTTTTCCAAAATTGTTACATTTAACTTTTCTGCATTGTTTCTTATGGTGATAGTTACAACTGAACCGAGGTTTTTGTTTGTTTGTTTGGTTGGTTGGTTGGTTTTTTTTTTTTAATTTGTTTCACCACTCAGTCCTTATCTTTTATATATTTATTTTTTATATGTTTTAAAAATTATTTGTGTATTTGTGTCAGAGTATGAGCATGTGAGTGCAGTTGCCTACAGAGGCCAGAAGAGGGAGCCAGGTTCCCTTGAGCTGGAGTTACAGGCAGTTGTGAGAGACCTGATGTGGGTGCTAAGAACTGAACCCAGGTCCTCTGCAAGAGCAGTAAGCACTCCTAATCACTGAGGCATCTGGACCAACCGGCATCTTCCTTTGTCTTTCCTTTTCCTGTCTTTTCCCTCACATATTTCCTTAATGCTACTCTCTTCCTTCTATTAGCCCTTTATTTCCTCACTGTAAAGTGGATATTAGCCAAAGAATATCTTAAGTACGCTGTTGGTAGCATTTTAAAAACTGAATTAAAATATTTCTGAAAGTAGAGAAAAGGGTTATTTGGTCCTCAGCTTTGGAAGTTTCAGGCCATGATCTACTGGCCATACTGCTCTGTTGCTGGGGCAACACATGGTGGGGGGAGGAGCATGTGCTGTGAAACCCAGAGCAAGGAGAGGGTGGGGTCCTTTGGTCCTTTCAGGCCACACCCCTAATGACTGGAACTCCTCCCACCAAGCTGTGCCTCCTAAAACTTCTAGTACCAATCATTGGTGTGAAGCTGGGACAAACATTTGGCACATGGACTCTTGGGACACTCCAGATCCAAGCTGTAGCATGGAAGATGCTCTTCCTTTCCTCCTCTGCTGTCTCAGTCATGTGATGGGGACATGGCACTACGCCATGGAGTTCCTACTACCTCAACATTCTCGTCATCTCCTCACTCCCCAAAGGCCAACCTGGACATGCAAACCTGTTCTCACAGAGTCAGATCATTTCCCTTCTCTCAGCCCTAACTCAGCTCCTTCTGACAACTGCCCATGGCACTCATTTGGTGCTCAGCCTCTTCATGCTCAGCTCTCCCACAGTTTCAATTCCTCAAGGACAAGTCCATTAACTCTCTGTATTTCCCTGTTCAAAATGGTCAGCTCAGAAGTTCGTGGCTGTGTCTCTTTTCCAAGATGGAGCCCTGGCTGAGTATCACATTCTTCTGAGAGCCTTAAAGAGAATCAACTGAGCAAGACTTACCTCAAACCAGGGGAGGCAAGTTGTCCACCGTTGAACTCACTCCTGGGTGGTCCCAAGGTGCACTTGCATGTACACACACACACATACACACACACACACACACACACATACACACACACACACACACACACACACACACACACACAGAGAGAGAGAGAGAGAGAGAGAGAGAGAGAGCAGGAAACAACTGCAGAGGGACTGGACCAGTAAACAGTACAGACAACTGGAAATCAGGTCAATCTCTAGTATCAATGGCTCACTCAGTACCACTCAAAACACACACACACACACACATGCACTTTTGGGATACCCTAAGCCCTTGACAAATTGAATTGTTTCATAGTTTGAGCCTTTTCTTTTGTTTTTATTTACTTGAATAACCCTCCAAATGATCAATTCAATGTGGGATCTCAGCTTATACAACTAAATGTAACATGAATTGCTAAATGGTCTTATTAATAAAAAACCCGGAGCCAGATATTGGGGTGAAAGCTGAGAGATCAGAGGAATAGAACAAACCAGCCACAAGTTCTTACCACTAGGAAATCCTCAGCCCAAGAGAGATACTTCCTGTATACTCATGCCTATGTACCTTTCTGTGCCCTGCCATCTTACTTCCTCTCTGCCCACCTACATCACTTCCTCTTTCTGCTCAGCTCTATTACTTCCTGTCTGTCTGTACAGACCTTCAGACCTCTATGGTTAACTAGTGCTGCGATTAAAGGCATGTGCTACCACTCCTGGCTCTGTTCCCAGGGTGGCCTTGAACTCACAGAGATCTGGATGAATCTCTGCCTCTCAAATGCTAGGATTAAAGGCGTGTGCTACCACTGCCTAACTTCTACATTTAATATAGTGGCTGGCTTTGTCCTCAGATCCCCAGGCAAGCTTTATTTATTTGTTAGAGCACAAATAAAATATCACTACAGCTAAATTTGAATGTTTTTTCATTAAAAATATTTATTTAATTTTTCTTTTCTTTAAAACTTATGGCTTCTTTTTCCATTAATTGTTATAACCATATGTATGTACATAAATGTGATAGTTTAAATGTAATTGGCTCCCATAATATCACAGGGAGTGGCACTATTAGAAGGTGTGACTTTGTTGGAGTGGGTATGTCCTTGTTAGAGGAAGTGTGCCACTGTGGATGGTGAGCTTTGAAGTCTCTTTTGTTTAAGCTTCATTCAGTATCACAGTTGACTTCCAGTTGACTGCAAGATGTAGAACTCTCAGCTCCTTCTCGAGCACCGTGTCTGCCTGCACACCACCATGCTCCCGGCCATGATGATAATGGACTGAACCTCTGAAACTGTAAGCAAGCCACCCAATTAAATGTTCTCCTTAATAAGAGATGCCACCCCGGGCATGGTGACTCTTCACAGCAATAGAAACCCTATTTAATATAGCAGTTGGTACCAGGAACTGGGGCATTGCTGTGATAGGCCTGACCATGCTTTTGTTTGAAGGAATCTAGACTTTGGGACTGTGGAGTAGAAAAGCAGTTAAATGCTGTGAGCACTCCTTAAGGGGTCATCCTAGTAGGAGCCGGGAAGACAGTGGTGCTGAGAGTGATTTGAACTGTGGGGGTTGGCTCAAGAGGTTCCAGAGGAGAAGAATTTTAGTATGTTGCCTAGGAATATTTCTTGTGATATTTTGGTGAAGAAAGTGGCTGCCTTTTGCCCTTGACCGAAGATTCTACCTGAGACTAAAGTGAAGAGTTTTGGATTGATTCTGCTGGCAGAGGAAATCTCAAAACAGCCTAGTATAGACTCTGTCGTGTGGTTACTAGTGTTCATGCTTATAAAGATTTAAAATGAAAAGGAGCAAGCTGAGTAGAGTAAATTAAAAATATAAGTTTTGAGGAGAAACAAAAGCACCAGGAAGTGAAATGGAGCTAAATCCTGGAGATATCAAGGAGGCAAATGGATTGAGAAATTGAGTAAAGGATGTTGCTGGAGAGCTTCTCTCCAGGTCCCACCAAGCCCCACAGTCCCACAACCTACACATAAAATAATCACTCAGACACTTACATTACTTATAAACTGTATGGCCGTGGCAGGCTTCTTGCTAACTGTTCTTATATCTTAAATTAACTCATTTCTATAAATCTATACCTTGCCACGTGGCTCGTGGCTTACTGGCATCTTTACATGCTGCTTGTCCTGGCGGTGGCTGGCAGTGTCTCCCCCTCCTTCTTCCTGTTCCCCCAATTCTCCTCTCTCCTTGTCCCGCCTACTTCCTGCCTGGTCACTGGCCTATCAGTGTTTTATTTATATAGAGTGATATTCACAGCAAAGGGAGTTACCACCTCAGCTATGTTTCCAACTTTCGATAAGGAATTAAAGAAAAACTTAGAGGCAGGTGTGGTGGTGCATGCCTTTAATCCCAGCTCTCAGAAGGCATAGGCTGGTGGATCTCTGAGTTTGAGGTCAGCCTGGTTGGTATACATAGCAAGTTTAAAGACAGCCAAGATTAGGCAGTGAAGGAAACCATCAAAAACAGAAAACTGGTGAAGATGTAATTGAACAAGGGAGCCATGTTTTAGCCCCAGCAAGCAGCAGAACTTGGCAGCTTTGGCCAGGTAGTTCTGGCTTTAGAGTTTAGGAGAGAAAAAATGGGCTATATAATTTGCCCCCACATCTAAGAAAAGCTGCTGAGGTCAGGCATGTGTCAAGGGTGTCCCTAAATGGAGGCCTTGAGAGGTCATTTCCTGAAGCTGTGAAGTTGAAGCCTGGATTGCCTTGGAGATCCCAAGGTATTAGAGATGCCAGAGCCTTGGGAAACGTGCTGTGGAGAGCTGCTAACAAGGAGTAGAACCAGTCCAAGAGACAGAAGTGTGTTGCAATCAACAAAGCTGAAAGGGGTTGGAGATTTGAAGAGTGTTTTGACATCAGACATGGAGATGCAGAGTTTGGAGTTTGCTGGCTTTGGTCTTACTTTGGTCTGGTCCAGTATTTCTTTATTTCTTCACTATGCTCTTTTCCTATGTTTTGGAATGGTAATGTATATTTTGGAAAGGTGATATATATATGTGTATACACACACACACACACACACACACACACACACACACACACATATATATATATATATATATATATATATATACACATATATATATGCTGTGCCATTGTATATTGGAAGCATGTGACCTGCTTTTTGATTTTGATTTTACAAGGGATTACAGTTAAGAGATGGCATGAAGCTCAGAAGAGACTTTGAACTGAGGACTTTTAAACACTGTTGAGACTGTGATAGACTATGGGGACTTTTGAAGTTGGACTAAATACATTTTGCATTATGTTATTATTACAGGCTTATGAGGGCCAGGAAGTGGAATGTGATAGTTTGAATGTAATTGGCGCCCCCATAAGCTCATAGGGAGTGGTACTATTAGGAGGTGTGGCTTTGTTGGAGTGAGTATGACCTAGTTAGAGGAAGTGTGTCACTGTGGGGGCAGACTTGAGGTTTCCTTTGTTCAGGATATCACCCAGTGTCTCAGTTGACTTCCTGTTGCCTGCAACATATAGGACTCTCAGCTCCTTCTCCAGCACCATGTCTGCCTGCACACCACCATGTTCCTCGTCATGATGATAATGGACGGACTGAACCTCTGAACTGTAAGCTGCCACCTTAATTAAGTGTTTTCCTTTATAAGAGTTGCTGTGGTCATGGTGTCTTTTCACAGCAATAGAAACCCTAAGATGATATAAATTCCGAAGTACATAAATATAACCTGTTCAGTCCATATAATGTTACTTGCATGTATATGTTCTCTTCTTTTAAAACAGGTTTTCTTTTTAGACATTTTTTAAAATTAATTTACTTTTTATTTCATGTGCATTGGTGTTTATACTGCATATATGTCTATGTGAGGGTGTCAGATCCTCTGAAACTGGAGTTACGGACAGTTGTAAGCTGCCATGTGTGTGCTGGGAATTGAACCAGGTCCTCTCAAAGAGCAGCCAGTGCTCTTAACCACTGAGCCATCTCTCCAGCCCCACCATGTGTATGTTTTCAGGGTTTGATCATTTGATGTTGGATAACCAACTGGTGTGGTCTTCACTGGGGAAGCCCATTTCTCCTGCGCTCAGCATCTTGTAGCCTGTAGTTCCTTGAGCAGGGTTGAGGCCTTGGGAGCTCAGCCCTGTATTGATGTCCACATTAGTATGTCTGTTGGCATTGTCCTTGTTCAGCTCATGTTTAGGCAGTCATGTTGGTGAGATCTTATGGGTGTAGAATGATTTTAAAACAAAACAAAACTTCTGAGACACACAGATTGAAAGTCTCATCAATCAGACATCTTTCTAAAATCTGGAACCATGACTTCATCCATGCCTATAACACAACCTTCCAAACTGCAGCAGGAATTAGTTACTCTAGTATTGTTTCCTGAAAAGTGCTCTAAGTAAAATGTCTCATGGGCACAGTTTCCCTGACTTTTCCACAGATTTAAAATGAGGACTTTTTTTTTTTTTTTTTTCTGTTTATGTATTGGTATGACCATCCCCCACAACCTTGGGACTCATTTATGGCCAATTTCAGAAAGCCATTTAAAACATTGCTTCTTAAACATTTAGGAAAAATAATTACTGCACAGAAAGGATTTATAAGATAATTGCCTGAAATATTGGTGACAGTAAAAATCCCCAAACTCATATTTGAAATCACCTTGCAAACGAAGTGCGAGCATCGTATATTTTAAAGCCAGTTAAAGCACCAGACAATTATCAAATCTAATTTAACACAGGTGATTACTGTGTCCCAAGTACTCCAGGAAAAGGTCAAGGTAAGAGCTCTTGTGGGACCAGTTGTTTTCCCAGAAGGTGTGTCTTCTTCTCTTGCAAGTGGAGCCATCTGTATGTAAAGTGACTCAACAGTAGTACCTCAGAAAGGGATACTTCCCAGAAAAGATGCTGTCCTCTCGCATTTTGCACTGGAAGCCTCCATGAGCTGAGTCCCTTTCGTTTGACTTCTACTGGGTAAAGAACCAGAGTTACTGAAGGCTGGGAGGACCAGAAACATTGAGGATGATACAAGCTGTTTATGCACTTTCCTGCCAGAGCTGTGTACTCTAGGCACAGGCTTACTCTCCCACTCCATTTCAGCGCTTCACATTAGGGCCACAACCTCTATTTTGTAGGCTGTCCTCGAGCCTAGCTTATCTCCCCAGATAACAAAGTGGGTTTTTGTCGCGTTTTGTTTTGTTTTTGTAATAGACCCAGCTCTTACAGAGTCACACATCTAAGAATATGAGTACACCAGGGTTTTAGCACCATACATAAACTTTACCTGTGGATATGTATGAGTTTCTGCTTTGCATAATTTTTAAATATCTATAGAAAACATAAGTTTTGAAATATGACTAACTTGTCCTACCATGCTTGTCCCTTCAGGTACATTCTCTAGGACATTGTGCAAATGGAGATACCTTTTATAGATCTTAAAAGATAAGAGTTTTATGGATTATTCTCAGTGTAGAAATATAAGAAATGTCAGCTGAGCCAAGTCTCCCATACTGGGCTCCAGTACTGATTAAGATTAACTTAGAACAATAGAAATTGAACCCAACTACCAAAGTTTTCCCAGAAGCATGATTCACAGGTCTATTAATGCTCTCCTGTCAGTTTTAGGAGGTCTTCAATAGGAATAGGCTAGAGGAAAAACTTTCAGGAATGAACATTGTCACAAGAGAGAAAGCTTTTAAAAGAGGAAACTTGATTTTCATCTCAAGGGATGTAAAAAATGTTTGTCATAAAAATATGTGATTGCCCATGAACACGATGTGTGTGTGTGTGTGTGTGTGTGTGTGTGTGTGTGTGTGTATGAGAGTATATGTGTATTTACATATATAATAATTCATACCAATATTGTGTGACAGACTTTTCCTGGGGAGATGTGCAAAAATGTCTACTCATCTTATACGAGGAACCAACAACAGACTAAAACACAGATACCACTGAAGTTCAACTTGCTGAAACAATGAGTTTTATTGGAGTCACTTACAGGAGTATGAACGAGGGGTCACTCACAGGAGCAGAAATGACTCAAAAATGGCTGAATCACCAAAGCCCACCTGGCATGGCTGACAGCTCTCAAAAGCCAGGAACCTGGAGCACACTGCATTGTCTGCAGGCAGCTCAGCAGGTTGGAGGGTGTCCATTCCAGGTGACTCGAATGGTCTTTGTTTCTTCTAGCCAGCTCACCCGCTTTCTGGGCTTGTCTGAGAGTGACTCCCGGCATTCTTTATTGCTTACATATTCCTGAAGAGGAAGAGGCCTAGTGAATCTGGTCAGTTTCAGGGACTTCCTGAAGCTATTTTGAGTTATTTATTTCCTTTCTTAATAAGAATGGAAACTGCTATACAACACCAATTGTAGGTGGTCCAAAATGGGTTCTGTTTTATATAGATCTCTCTTTAAAGTGTTTAATTCATCAATCAAACTAACAATCAGTATCTGGATATTCACTACCCTTAGGAGAACAGAGGTACCTTGATGCTTACAGCAGCTTTGACGCCCTATCTTTAGAGGCTCCAATGAATTCAATGAATATGTGCTATATGCTGCACTTCTCTGACACTCACACTGTAAGTAAGGTGTAACAGTGTTGTCTAGCTGGGCATGGTGGTGCTCACCTTTAACCCAGCACTCAGGGGCAAGTAGCTCTCTGGGAGTTTGAGGCTGGCCTGGTCTACAGACTGAGTTCCAGGACAGCAGGGCTGTCACACAAAGAAACTCTGTCTCAAAACACCCCTCCCCCCTAAAAAAAAAAAAACCAAAACCAAACAAACAAAAAAACAACAGTGTTGTCTATCAAGGAGTAGAACGTAATTTAATGTAGAAAAAATGTACTCTATTGCTTTTTAGAAGAACAGTGACAAGAAAAACCAAGTGAACTCATCGTCACTATGGATTCTCAACGTTTTTGAGCGCCTCTGAAGACGATTGCTGGAACACAATCCCCCGACACCCAAATGAGAACTCGGGGGTTGCTTAATCTCTTATCTCTGTTCTGACGCCAATATATTTGGAAAGACTGCGCAGCAGAAGGAAGATGCCTCCAGCCAGACTTGAGAATGGACTACTGACATCCCCCTGCTCCAACTTACTCCTCCCAAGGTTAGTCATCAGAGAGCTGGCTGCGAATGCTGCCTGAGGAAATATGAGCACTTGGGAACAAGGCTGGAAGACAGAGCCTCGAGTCACACCCAAACCTCTCTTCCAAAGAGCTCTGTGCCTCTGCTCCGCCTTTTCAACTCCTTTAACTTTTGCTGGACTCTTTCAAACACAGAAAAAGCTACATTCTTGCACTGTCGTGAAGCTTTTTGTGACTCTGCACCTGTAAAAAGAAAAGCGTGCAAGCCTTTTCTCTTTCTCTAGCAGGTTTGCGTCCCCTCCAGCCCCGTGCAAACGCCTGGGTTTGCTTTTCTGTGCGAGCCTCTCAGCCCCCACTGCCCTGTTTTCTGCTCTCGGAGTCAGACTCGGGGTTCTTACGTGCCACCACCTCTGGCTACTTTTCTTGTCTCTGGCACCTTCTCCAACAACTGGGCAGACAGCCAAGTTCTTTGCCACTTTAGTGGCTCAAGGAGTCTACCAGATAGTGTTCAGACTGTAGGGATGACCTCACAAGGAATTTATTTTTCCTTCTGGGTCTCAATTTTGTGAGTCAGACACAGACGGATGGATTTTCTGTCAGGCTACGAACCTGGAGTTAGTGAACGAGCATGAAGTCCCAGACAGAGGTCCTGGGGGGTGGGGGAAATGTTTAAAGTTGGATCGATCTCCCTCTGAAAATGAGACACAGCATCTACCCTGGATACCTCTGTCAAATGTGCCCACGCAACAGGTTGACACCTTCAACACACCAAAGTCAATAAATCCAAAGTTATGGTTTTCCCAGTAGACAGACGTAGCTCCCGAGTAGGAGCATTTTCCATCCCCTGCAGTAGGTGTCGAGTTTAACTGTGTGATATAAATGCAGGGTAGCCAAGTTGCTACTGACTTCCCAGACACCTTGACTTCAGGCCAGTTGGGCCCATCATTATATCCACACGTAAATAACACTCGTTAACTCAGTCACTATTTAAAGAAACCCCTCAGGTCATGTGTCCTTACACGCTAACGCTTGGAGAATCTAGGGGCTCAGTGGCTCAGGGGAAGTTTTCTTTCTCGATAAACATATGGAAAAGCTGAAGTATAAACGATGGGCATGCTGGGAAATTTAAGGTCATTATTTTGACTTTTTATAGATTTCTGAAGTTTTATGGACTTTCCAGGGATGGTCTCAGGCACTGAATTGAGTTTCACCAGAAACATCAATTATTGGGAATAGAGAAATTCCTAGTCTGTAGCCTGATCATTTAACTGCCCAGTAACTACAGGAGTCTTTTATCAGCAACAAGTTAGTAGCTGATATAACATTTTCAGGGACTCTGAGTTTCTTCATAAAAGCCCACAATCTTAAGCCAGTGTACTGACTTCTCTCTGCCCCGAGGAAGAAGGGGAGATGATTTCCAGTGAGAAGTGTGGCTCTCCCCTGAAGTGAGAAGACAGTTTTGCAATGCTTACGCCTCTCTCCTAAACTCCAGTTGTTGGCCTATTCTCTGGAGAGCTGGACAAGACTGTAAAGGGTAAGGCCACATGTATAAGTGGTCAAGTCAGTGACCTCTTCAAACGATGCACAAAAGGGATACTCCAGAGTTGTGGGGGACTGAAAAAAATAAGTCCTGCAGCCCCAGATATTCCAATCTTCATCATCTCTCTGAGGACCACTTCTTGCCAAGGAATGAAGCCTCATGAATCTGGCCAATGCAGGGGCTGATCTTAACCTCTTAGATCTGAATTGCCGGGTGCCTCTGTGCAGGTTTTGTCCTCTGAATGATCAAGGACAGTGATTTTGTCATAGAGCGCCAGCTCCAGTCAAAGGAAATGCTGTTATAGTGTGGCCCAAATGCCCCACTCAGTCTATAAATTCTTGTGTCTCCTGGAGAACATGGCTTCATATCTCTGAGCCTCAATCCCTTTATACATAAAATTTGCATAATACTGTCTCACAGTCACTAGTGAGCATAGCAATGTCCTTTACACTGATTAGCACTCAGTGTCACCTGGTAGAACAAGCCTTCTTTAGACGTCCAGAAGCCTGGATTTTATTCTTCTCATCGCTGCAACAAAAGAACCTGCCAATCGGAACAGAAGGAAGGATTTATTGCAGCTCACAGCGTAAAGGGATAAAATCCATCACGGCAGTGCTCACGATGGTACGAGATGAAGTGCTTACATCTAGGCAGACTAGGAAGCAGGAAGAGATGAATGCTGGGGCTTAGCTGGCTTCCTCCTTTCCCTGCTTTTCACTCAATCTGGACCACCCCGCCCCCCAGTCCATGGGATGACATCAGCCATATTCAGTGCAGGTCTACCCTCCTCAGCTAAACTCCCCTGCAAACACCCTCACAGAGATGCCTGGAGGTGTGCCTCCCTGGCCATTCTAAACCTAGTCAAGTTGACAGCAAAGATTACCCATGACAACATCTTTATAGGTGTGACAATCCGTCATGTCATGAAGGCTTGGTTTTTCACAGCCTCCATCCTATTGGAATGTTGGAATAATCAAAAGTAAAAAATATTTGGAAAACGCTTCTATACTGCTGTACTTCCTTTGAAACTAATTATGATTTCCTGAAGTTTAAGAGAAAAGAATCCATCAGTATAGATCTAGCTAGAATATAGACTTGCCCAAAGAGGGCAGGAGAGGACCAGGGTGAAAAGATAATGTCATAAGCTGAGCAGGAAAAGCTTGGCATTCCTGCAAAGGCAGTGGTTTCTCACAACAAAAATAGCCCTGTTTAAACAACCCACTGCAATTAGCAGGCTGGAGCTTAGGTTGCTTCTGCTGCAGCAGAGAGAAAGGTCTCATTAAAAAGCTGAGGAACACTGACAACTGCCCAGGATGGATAACACTTGTATTTAGAGACTCTTCGGGTGGTGGGGGGGGGTAATAAGAGGTTGTTTTGCTTTATTAAGGTCTATTTGCATACATAAATAGCATTAATATGCATATTTCCAGCTGCTTTTAACTGACATAACACTTACTTACATTTATGGGCAAACTATAATAAATTTATGCATATATCAATATATACTACACAAGATCAAATCAAAGCAATTGGTGAGTCTATCTCCTCCAAGTGATTGCTGTTTCTTGGTGTTGGAAACCTTTGGATTCTTCTATAAATTTTAAAATATATCATGAATTTTTGTAGATGGTGGTTACCCTAAGTAGCATAATTAAGTAAGGCTTTACTGATTTACCTGATTTGTTCCTGGCCATAACACATTTCCAGGCGTAATGGGTGGATAATAAGGGATGTTCATAGCTATGACCCTCAGTTGGGATAAGAATTTCATGACAGGCATCTTCATTTGGAAGAAGGAGGGACCTTCAAAATGTCTGAGGAGAAAGAAAGCCCAAACTGCCAAGGTTGTGCTCTCTTTTCATTATCATTTTAGAGAGAAATGTTTAAGATTCCCTGGGTTCACTACGGTTCCCCGGGTTGACCGGTATCCCAGACCTGGGGCGCAGCAGCTTTTCCTCCGTGTGTCTCTGATCTCCCATGCTACACGAAGCACTTCCCCCTTATTTCCCCTCCCTCCTGACACAAGAGAGCGTGGGCTGCAAATGTCCGGGGAGGCTGACCTCAGAGCTAACTCAAGGTGACTAAAGCAATCGAAAACTCTTGTGCAGTGTCAGCACGTCCACAGAGCACCACACATGTCAAGTCCCTATCTCCACTGGCCGAGACCCAATCCTTCCCCCATCCCCTTCCTCTCTCAGAGAGGTCAGAGGTCAGAAACCTGCAACGGCGTTACTGATAAAGTCCCCCAGCTTATTAATTTCAAATGTCACTGCACATAGATGGGGATTCCTTTCGCTGTGTCACCCCCAGCACCAGGTTTATGTCACTGAAACATCTGGCACACTGCCCACTGCCTTTCAACCATGTTCTCTGTCTGGAACTTACTTTTTGCCCTTTTGCTTTCAATAAGTCTCTAAGAATACATGCATGTGCCAAGCAGGATCCTAAGCACTAGAGACGGAAAGAACCATAAAGAAACTAGAATTAAATGTAACACCTTGGGGGCTATATAGCTAAGACAAACAAATAAGCAGAAAAACAACAACCTTTGAAAGTAGCTTACCTCTCATATGGGCAGCGTGCTTGTGGGACTGAGACAACATCAAAACAATATAATCTGGTCTGTTCCATCATAAAGGCAGAAGCAGAGTTCTGTGAGTGCTCCCAAAGTAGGTGTTCAAACAGGACTTCAGTAGGAGGTGACATGTGGTGACATTCATTTTCAGGAACAGAAAAAGAGAATTAGACACCATGACCAACTTGGACTTGTTGTGGGTATGCAAGACCAGTCCGACATTTCAGGATCAATTAATGTGATCGATCATACTTACACAATAAAGAAGAAAACTTGTATGCATATACCAACAGATGCAGAAAATATACTTGACAAAGTCTAACAGCCACCAACAATAAAATGTTGCAGCAAGCTAGAAACAGAGGGGAGCACCCTCAACTTAGGAAAAAGTACCCACAACAACTTACAGAAATTTACACTTGCTCTTTAGACGTCTATAAGACAAGGTAAAGATGCCTTGCCTCACTGTTCCTGTTCAACATTATATCAGAAGTTCTAGCTAGCTCAAAAGACAGCAAAAGGAAACAAAATATGTTCAGATTGGAGAGAAAGAAGAGTCTTTGTTTCTTCACAGACCCCTGATGGTCTATGAAAACAACTCCGAAGACACAACAAAAATGTACATAACTCAGAGGGTCTAACAAGGGTTAGCGGGGAGGCCAACATGAAGAGCTGGCAATTCCCCCATATTAGGAATTGACACCTGGAACTGAATATTTAAATCACAATAATAGCATTCGTATTTTTTTAAATTGTTGAATGTCTGAATAAATAGAGACCCATTCCACATTGTGGATAGGAAGGCTCAGTATTGTCGTCAGCTCTTCCCAACTTTATCCGCCCATTCAATGCAATGTCAACCCAAATCCCAGCAAGCTGCTTTGTAGAACAGATGAGTCTGACTCTGAAGTTGATACGGAGAGACAAATGATCTAGAAGAGTCCCTCAGTCATGGCCACAGTCTCCAGTTTGGACTCCCTTATCTCAGCACTATCTTAAACCCAGACTCCCTCTGGGGTCTGTTCACAGCACACCATCCAGAGCTACATGTAAGAACGCTTGCTTACTTCCCCGCTAAAACCCCTGCAGTGTCCCCATTCCACTGAATAAAAGTTAAGGCTCCCCCATGTCTCTCCAGAACCTTCTGCGTCTCTGTCTCCTGGCCTCCTCCACCCCACGTCACCCCTTGCTCCTTCACTGTTCAAGAAGAGCTCTGCAGTAGGGCTCAGCTGCTCTTCTCTTGAATATTCACATGGTTGAGTAGTCCCCTGCTTCAAAAGTCTTTCTTCAAAAGTCTTTGCGGCTGAGGAGATCATTCAGCCGATAAAGTACTTGCTAAGGACATGAGTTCAGAACCCAGTACCCTTTAAAAGCTGAGTTATGTGACACACGGCTGCAGTCACGGTGCTTGGGAAGTGGAGGCAGGAGGATGCATGGGAGCTTGGTGATAAGCCAATTTAAGCAATGAATGAACTTCAGTTTCAGTGAATGAAAATAAATTTAAATGTCTTAAAAATGAAAAGGCTTGGAAGACTGCTCAGGGCATGAGTTCTGTAAATTGGACGTAGAAATCATGTAGAGTGTGGGATGGTTGTGACAGCTTGCCTGTAATCCCAGCACTGAGAAGGTAGAGATGGGGCCCTGAGCAAGCTGATGAGTTAGGCTAGCCCAATCATCAAGCTCTGAGTTCAACTTAGAAATCCGGCCTCAATGAATAAGGTGGAGAGTGATAAAGAAAGATACCCAAAGTCAATCTAGACCTCCACGTGTACACCTCTACATGAGTACACCTACTCACACACCGTGATACATGTGTGTACACTCATTTCACTACTTACACACAATAAAATATGAATGAGATCAATCAAGGAAGAGATCCTACCTTATCTCTAGCCTACACACCACACACACATGCACATATGCGCTTGCGCGTGCACACACACATGCACACGTGCACACACACACACTCATGAGTGTGCACACACCCTTGTCACAATCTCAAATGAATTCTAGTTATGTTCACAGCCCTCTACCACACCAGCCTTCTGTGTTCTGCTTTATATTGTTTTCTACACTACTTATCACCTGTATGATTTTATTACCCGGATTCTCACCAATTCTTCTTCACAAAAAAGCATAAACACATAGCCGGGCGGTGGTGGCGCACTCCTTTAATCCCAGCACTTGGGAGGCAGAGGCAGGCGGATCTTTGTGAGTTCAAGGCCAGCCTGGTCTAGATGAGCGAGATCCAGGAAAGGCGCAAAGCTGCACAGAGAAACCCTGTCTCGAAAAACCTAAAAAAAAAAAAAAAAAAAAAAAAAAGCATAAACACAGGAATCCTGACTGTATGGCCTCCCTGCTTTTCAGGCTGCTGGTCCCTTTCATATGCTCCTGTCACTTGTTCAGTTTGTATCTTGTGAACACAGAAACCCCATCTACAAACCCCTTCACCTTGTATAGCATCAACAGACGGTTTCTGATTCTCCCAAGCTCTGGGATTTGTCTGGTCAGGCTGTATCACTGTTTCTTCCTTTTCCATCCTATCCATGTCAGTTCCCTGGACCTCGTCTTTGGTTCTCACTCAACATTTATGAACACAGTTCACCATTTAGTGTCTCCTGAACATTAGTTGGCTACATCTAAAGAAAAAAAACTTAGCTTCACTAGATACCTGTCCTTAAATAAATCTTTAAAGAAAGGCACTGGGTATGTTAGCAGGATGCCTTTCTTTTAGGCTTCTGCATCTCAGAGTGATGTTGCCCTGTATCCATGCATTCCACCTAGCAAATATTTGGCAGGCATCCCAGATTCCTATTCTCCTTTAGCCCCCACATCATGTTACCAAGCCCTGCAGATTCTACCTTCTTAATATCCACTCAGAGCCACGCTATTCTCTCGATCCCCAAAGCCATTACCTTAATCCAGGCCCTCACCACTTCTTGCCTGGATTACTACAACTGCCTCGTAACTGGGCTCTCTGTCTCCAGACTGGCATGACTCCAATCCCTACTCCACACAGTTGCCAATCTGTTATTTCTATAATGCAAATCTCATCATGTTATTCTCCTGCTTAAATTCCTTCATCAGATCCCCAGTACTTCCAGGATAAAGTTGAAGCTAGTTAGCTTAACACAGGATGTCCATCATGACACCTGTGCACGTCCCTCCTCCTGTCCACAGCCAACCTCACTAGCTCTTCACCTTCAGCCTTATACTAATGAGCATTCCCCAGGTGCTCCACGCTATTTCCTACAACTGAGGAGGCAGAATGCCTTTTCCCCATCCCACCAGGCTGACTGCTGTCCCTCTGTGTCATCAGTCTGACTCACCTGACTCACCTGGAAACACTCAGCCATCCCCCTGTACTATTTAATACATCCCTTTCAGAACCACTAATACATATTGATCATAATGAAACACCATGCATTGTGTAGCTTTCAAAGAGCATCTTCAGTTCTTTCAATGATGGGTCCAGACAGCAATATAATTGTCTCCTTTTGTGAAGATAAACTAAGGCTTTGAGAAGGCCCTTGCTTAAGACACTTATTTCAATTCATAATAGCTCAAGGTGACCCACTCTGCCCTCTCTAAGCCCCTCCTCTAAAATGATGATAAAACAGATTCATCTTCCTACTGTGGGATGGTCTGTATGTCAAATGTGTTGCTGATTGGTCAATAAATAAATCACTGATTGGCCATTGGCTAGGCAGGAAGTATAGGCGGGACAAGGAGGAGAATAGAGCTGGGAAGTGGAAGGCTGAGGGGAGACACAGCCAGCCGCCATCAGGACAAGGAAGATGTAAAGTACCGGTAAGCCACAAGCCACGTGGCAAGGTATAGATTAATAGAAATGGATTAATTTAAGCTGTAAGAACAGTTAACAAGAAGCCTGCCACGGCCATACAGTTTGTAACCAATATAAGTCTCTGTGTTTACTTGATGGGGTTTGAGCGGCTTGGGACTGGCGGGAGAGAGAGATTTGCCCTGACTGTGGGCCAGGCAGGAAAACTCCAGCGTGTGCCTGGTCAGATCTGCCATGTTGCTTGTTCTCAACAGGCAAAGGCACCAATGAGGTGAGTCTGGAAATACTAACTTCGAGTCACCTCCATGTCCTGGTTTGACCTTCCGTATACAAGGCTTGGCTCTCCCAGCAGACAATCTCGGAGGAATGAGATGGGTGACTTTACTGAAGCCCTGAGTTTCTGGCACTACAGGCCTCGCTCTGAGCACAGGACTAAAGGAAGATCAACAAGATCAAAGGACAGACTCTAGAAATTATCATAGAGAATTCAACAGAGGTAGAACCTAGCAGACAGATCCAGGACTGGGAAGCATGAAAAAGCCTGGCTAATAATGTCCCTATTGTTAATTGACAAAGCAATCAGCAGGAAGGATGAAAAGGAGCCTGGCATCCAACTCTGCACTCTTGGCCTTGACTGCCCCCGGCCCAGGTTACCTCCCCAAGTCTGCTGCCCTCAGCAGGTGGCTGGACCCCACCCCAGTCTTCCCTTAGGGAAGGAGAGCCTGTGGAGGTGCCCTGTGAGATAACCAGGATTTTAGCTTCTTATCTACAGTCTGCTGGGGTGCACTGCTAACACGTGGAGCCACTTTCATTTGAACACTGACAATTTGAAACAAATGGTTTGGACCATACATTGGAGACCATATTAAGGTCAGTGTTCAAATTTCCTGCTCGGGGGTTTTTACATTTTTCTTTCTTGGAAGACACAGGGCACATTTGCCTGACGTCTGAATCATTTTACCTCAGGTAGAGTCGCTACAGAGGGCTTTTGCCGCATTCTGAAAAATACATTGGCTCCTCCTGTTCTTGACGTTTCTGCATGAGCTGTGGACACCCGCGTGTTCAGGCCTTGCACACACACTCTGGTGGGAAGCTGGGCTCTTGTGGTCCCCTTCTTCCTTCTCTCACACCCCTCTTTGATGTCCAGAGGGTCTCTCTCCTGAAGTGCTGGAAGTTCTCATAACCAGGGGAGGTGCTCTTGGGTGAGAGGGGCTCCTCCAGGGAAGATCTTCCAGGGCTTGGAAATGCAGCTTAGCTCAGAGTGGATGGATGGACCTTGTGCTTATACATTATCGAATCCTCACATACAGTTTCTGCTTTAATTAGGTCATGGAAGACCAATAGGAAAAATCATCTTTCCGGCATTATAAACAACAACAACAAAACCAATGCATGAGCTTTAAAAAAACAGAGATTGACAATGTCTTCTCCATCCACTCAGGGCTTTGAGCCAGAATGCACTAGCCACCTTCCTTGTACAGCCTTCGGGGCTGACCTGACAGGGGAGGTAAGGGAAGAAAGAAAAAGACAGAAAGATGGACAGAAATGCTGGGTCAGGTGGTCTGGGTTACCTTAAATCTCAGCACCTCAGAAGCTCAGCATGTTTATTAAATACAGTTGAACAGAGTTATTGCATAAGCTGGTCAAGGAGGTGGGGTTATTAGACACAGATAAACAGGAGGCAGGGTTTATGGTGCACAGATGGACCAAGGAGACAGGTGGAGCTAATCTCAGTAGGAGCAATCTCTGTATTGGAGAAGACTTCAGACCATAAATATCCATGTGGGGGTGAAGCTATGGTGGACATTCTCAGCATACACTGTCGACATCCACATAGGGACCAGAAGGGAAGGCTTTGGCATTTCCCTCTGGGTCTGAGTCTAAGGTCTTGATATGGCTGTGCCCATGTCAACAACACACATACACTCAGGGCCTCATACACTCAGGGCTTCCTCCACTCCCCACATCCTCAAGGAGGTGGGATTAAGTAGAATGGAGTCATTCCTTGCTGATAAAGGGATAGAAGGCATATGGTTAGATGTAAATGTTGCATGCATGCGTGCTTGTGTGTATGTGTATGTGTGTGTGTGTGTGTGTGTGTGTGTGTGTGTGTGTGTGTGTGTGTGGTTTCTCCTCCTTTTTGAATCTAAGCTTCATCAAACAGGACTCTTTACAGTCCCAGAGATAAGACTGTCATTGTCACAGGGGCAGGGATCAAGAATCCCTACCAAGGCAGCTCCTGGGGGAATGAGGAGGCCACCCTAAGAACTGAAACCTGGCTGGTGATCTCTATGCCAACTGTCAACAGACTGAAAACTGCCCTTGAAGGAGAATGCCACATTTCTTGGGCTAACCAACACAGACATGGAACAGCATTCTGGCAACAGAGATGAGGAAAACCCAAGTGTCACAGGGTAAGGTAGAGTGCAGTAACACTCTCCCCCACTCCAGGAGCTCAAGCCAAGCGCTGTCCTGTCTGTTCAGTTGGTTAGGTCATCAGAGTTTGGGGTAGGGATGGGGGGTGTGAGTCACTTCAGCTGAGAAGTAGTGAACTCATCTAACCACATGCAAAGGCACGCTAGCTCTTGCCTCCTTCCCTCTCCACCTCCCCATTAGCACTTCCAGCCTTCCGCTCACTCTGCCCAGAGTCAGGAGTCTCTAATTGCAGTTTCAGTTCCTGTTAGTTGGAGAGTTATGGTGCTCTGTCTGCAGAGCCATTGGGAGAACTGTACAGGCATTGCCACGGGAAGAATATTCCTTGACCCAGAAAACATCAAACTCTTTAAAGCATTTCCAATCCCCAAACCTTCCCATCTTCTCTCTGAAATACCCAAGGACCACACACAAGACACAAGTTCTTGAAAGTTTGAAAGGAAATCCGGTATCCACATGCATGAGCATTCCTCAAGCATACCAGGCTAACTTTCACCTAAAAATGTTTCTACTCAGGAAATACTGTGCTTAGGTACAGTCAAGAGCTGCATATGTGCATATCCCCATCTTCACAGATGCAGGAAGACAGGGAACAAGTGAGGGAAACATATTGAGAAGGGAAGTGTGTGGACTGTGCAGGCATCTCAAAGGGGAAGTTGGGTCCGTCAAGAATTCCTCCCTAGAAGACAGACATCCTTGTTGACAGCTCCAAAGTCATCTAGGGAAATAAGGTGTCTTGGTCAGGACAGCTACTACTGTGTGAAACACCATGACTATAAATAACCAGGGAAGGAAAGTGCTTCTGTCAGCATACAATTCTCAGGTCACACTGCGTTGCTGAGGGAAGTCAGGGCAGGAAATCAAACAGGGAGGAACCCTGAGGACCTGGAGAAGCACTGCTGACTGGTGTGCTTGCTCTCGGCTGGTTCAGCCTGTTTTCTTATAGCATGCAGGACCAATAGCTCAGGAATGGTGTGGCCCACGGTGAGCAGGGTTCCCCCACATCAATCTAGAAAATTCACTATAGGCTTGCCCGCAGACTAATCTGGTGGGTGCATTTTCTCAATTGAGGTTCCCTCCTTTAAAATGACTCTAACTTGTTGACATAAAACTACCCAGCACAGAAGGATAGACTGGGGCCTAGCAAGGGGAGGGTGAGCAGAAGGGTATGTAGCAGGCTGGGCCAACCTTGTTCCTAGCTTTGGATTTTAGAGGTTTTGATTTGGAATACTTGCATAACCACAGTGAGGTATCTCTTCTGTAAGGACTCTACTTGTCCTGTTTATGTTACGCTAACGAACTATCCAAGCTGGCTACTTTACAAAATAATGAGGTTCATTTGGTTCCCAGTTCTGGAGGATGAAAATGGGGGATTGAGTGGCCCCATCTGTTAGCAGCCTAGGAAAGCCTTCTTGGTGGCATGAAGACATGGCCGATGGCATTATGGTAGGACCATGGAAGAGAGAGATCTCATGGCAAGAGAGAAAGTCAAAACAATTCAGGGGTTAGAGTTGCTCCTTCAAAACAGCCCACTCCCAAAGGAAAGAACTAGGGTCCCTCAACAACTGTGCTAATTTCTTGTACATCCTATGCCCCCACATTCCACTACGTCCCTCTTAAAATTTTCAACAACTTAATCCTCTCATGCCGAGAGCCACACCAAGTGAAACTTTGGGGTAGCAAACTATACCCAAGCCGCAGCAGACTCCAAATCTAAACATGAGATCAGTTCATTTCATGTAGTCTTTATACACGTAACCTGAAGGCATTTTTATCTAATATCTTTAATAATTTGGAGCATGATATAAAGTTTCAAGATGTGACATTTTCCAGTGGTAGTGTCACATTGATTCTGTGGCATATCAGACCCTGGATTTGGACATTAAAGAGAAGGAAGCGTGATCCTAAATAGTCTTAACAATAAAAACTCAGAGTCAGATATCGAGGGTGAAAGCTGAAAGATCAGAGAAGCAGAGCAGCAGCCACTAGAAACTTCTTACCAAATAGGGGCTGAGATCCTGTCTCCACCAATCTTATATTCCTGTCTCCACCTGATTGTGCTGGGATTAAAGGCATGAGCCTTCCAAGTGCTAGGAACAAAGGCATGATCCTCTCAAACGCTGGGATCAAAGGTGTGAGCCACCACCACCTGGCTCTATTTCTCTTTTAGACTGGTCCAATCTCATGTAGCTCAGGGTAGCCTTGAACTCCTGATCTTCCTGCTTTTTCCTCCCAAGTGCTGGGATTAAAGGTGTGTGCCACCACTACCTGGCTTCTGTGGTTAACTAGTAGCTAGCTCCACACTCTTGATCTCCAGGCAAGCTTTATTTGTCAGAACACAAAATATCATACAACAGGAGAATTCGTCTGTATTGGACAGAAATGCTGGCAGCTGTCTGGCTCAGAGGTCCCAGTGAGCTATGTTTACATCTGCCTGTTGGGATGCTTGTAAGTTGGCTAGCAGGACAGATTATGGTGAACTAAACCAACTCTTTGTGTAAAGTAGAATTTTTATATCCAAAAAACCAAGAACCTTCGAGTTAAGCGGTCCCTTAGAGGACCACTTAATCCGTTTAATCCAAACGCCCGTGGATTAATTGGTGCAGAAATTCTTTCAGCATACCCTGCAGTGCTTTAGAACACATCATTTGTTCTAGCAATAGCTCAAATTGCTAGAAATTTCTTTCAAGCCAAACTTGCTTCCTTGAAACTTGCCCCCTTAGTCATGCCCTCTGGAGGTGCACCCAATCATCCTAATCCCTTACCCCGCTGACAGCTTTTCAAAGGTTTCAAGACAGCTACCTTGTCCCCATCATGTCTTCTCTTCCCCGAGCTAACATCCTGAATCCTCTCACCTGCTCTTTGCATTACGGGCTGCTGGAGCCTCTCACTGCTGTGCGAATGCTTCTCGGGACAGGTCCTGGTTTGTCAAGAGAAAAGAAGAAACAAATTTCATGCGCAGACCGAGTTATTAACCCTTTTTGCTTCTACTTAAACATGAGGATACAGTCTGAGAAAGGCATTAATAGGCAATTTCATCAATGGGTAACCACCAGAGAATATATTTACCCAAAGACAGGCGGACGGTCCACTACATACCTAGGCTGTACTGGGCCCTGGGCCCTGCAATTCTCATACAAGCCTTTACAGCATGTTACTGTACAAATGGGAGGGATTTCCTGGCTCCATTATGATCTCTCTCTCTCTCTCTCTCTCTCTCTCTCTCTCTCTCTCTCTCTCTCTCTCTCTGCTCTCCCCACCCCCCTTGTGCTCCTGTGAAACCCAGAGGTTCAAGTCAGCTGTCTTCCTCAGTTTCTTTCCGCCTTGTTTTTTGGAGACAGGGTTTTGCAGTAAGCCTGGAGCTCACTGCCTAACTGACCTGGTTGGCCAGTGAGACCCAGAGATCCGCCTGACCCCACCTCCCAGCACTGTGCTGACAAGTGTGCCACTGTGTCCATCTTTTCA
This sequence comes from Peromyscus californicus insignis, assembly GCF_007827085.1. Taxonomy (NCBI): domain Eukaryota; kingdom Metazoa; phylum Chordata; class Mammalia; order Rodentia; family Cricetidae; genus Peromyscus; species Peromyscus californicus. The sequence goes on from NW_026294413.1 coordinate 65,198,891, forward strand.
TGGGTGTGCTGTGGATCACACTCAGGTCCTCATGCTTGAGTGCCGGGCACTCAGTGTGCTGGCCATCTTCCCAGCTCCATTATAACCTTTTGTAAACACCATCATATATGTGATTTAATGTTGACCAAAATGTCTTTATACATGTATATCTTCTTTGTTTCAGAATACAAAATCTACCATGCCTTCAAGAAACACTCAATATCTTTATATTGTAATTGCACTGTATATTGTGTATACTGGCAGAGGGCCCTAAATAACAAGTATTTGATAAATGTCATGGACTCACCAAGGTCGTCTTTCCATATTCTTTCTTTTTTTTTTTTTTTGGTTTTTCGAGACAGGGTTTCTCTGTGTAGCTTTGCGCCTTTCCTGGAACTCACTTGGTAGCCCAGGCTGGCCTCGAACTCACAGAGATCCTCCTGGCTCTGCCTCCCGAGTGCTGGGATTAAAGGCGTGCGCCACCACCGCCCGGCTTTCCATATTATTTCTTAATAAGTGATGTGGTCTAACAGAGTTTACAAAATCAGAAGGACGCGCACCACCGCCCGGCTTTCCATATTATTTCTTAATAAGTGATGTGGTCTAACAGAGTTTACAAAATCAGAAGGACTTTGTGCCAGGGCATGCAGATTTCAAAAAGAAGAAAGGGAATGCAGGTACACCCGTGAAACCAGCAGGAGTCTGTGGGCACATCCACCTGGTCTACACACAGTGCAAATGGCAAACTTGGGCCAAAGGGAGAAAGGATCAGTGTGGTCCATTCACCCCATTGCAGAACTCTATGGCATTATTAAAGCCTGCCGCCCCAGCTGCTAGAAGCCAGCTCTGAGAGCTGGGGTCCCCAGATTATATGTGTGACACTGTGATCACAGCACTTCATTGTGGGCTAGAAACAAAAAGTAAGAGGTGGCAGGGAGAAGAGAGGCATGCGGGCAGAGTGGATTTGGTTCATTTGGTTTGGTCCTTGTATTGCTTTGCTTTATGATTCAACTTAAATTGTGACCAGGCTACATAGCTATCATTCTAAATTAAAATGAACCATTGAATTCTTTTCACAATCTAGGGGAAGAAAGCACACATGTAAGTAAACAACTATGATACAGCACAGTGAGAAGCCTGTATGACCAGTTGATACATGCTGAAAAGGAATCCAAAGTACTTTCCCACCTCTGATAAACAATGTAGACAGGATACACAAACGACTAAGCCACTTGCTTCAGAGACAACTCAAGAACCGAGCAGTGAAACAGCTGGCGTGGCCAGCACTCTCAGCTTGTTCAAGACTCTAGGCTTCACAGCGGCACTGGTCCAGAGTTCTTATGCCATCAACCGGGCACAGTCCGGCACCTGCTCTTCATCCCACACGCCCTCCTACGAGGAGACCATCTAGCTTGGGCTCTGGGCTTCCTCTCTTGTGAAACATTCCTGGGCTGCCACATCCCGTGTCTCCTTCCAGGAGGATGAGCAGGATGAGGAGATACAGTCTCTGAGCCTGTGGCACACACTCTTTTCCTTCCCCCTAGGTCAGTGGCTCTCAACCTTCCTAATGCTGCGACCCTCAATACAGTTCTTCATATTGTGGTGACCCCAAACTTAAAATTATTTCTTTGCTACTTCATAACTGTAATTTTGCTACTGTTATGAATCCTTACGTAAGTATCCAATATGCAAGATAGTTGATATGATACCTCTGTGAAGTGAGCGTTCAAACCCAAAAGGGTTGTGACCCATAGGTTGAGAACCACTGTTCTAGATCCTAGCTCTGGGTGGTGATTTGTCTTTGTAAAATATCATAAATACTCCTCATGGTGGTTCGAATGAGAATGACCCCTATAGACTCATATTTGAATGTTTAGCCACCAGGGAGTAGATTGAGAAGGCTTAGGAGGTGTGGCCTTGTTGGAGTAGATGTGGTCTTGTTGGGGAAGTATGTCACTGGTGGAGGGCTTTGAAGTTGGTGGAAGTATGTCACATGGGGTCTTCCAAAGCCCATGCCAGACCCCAGTCTCTCTCTTCCTGTCTCTCTCTCTCTTCCCCTTCCCCCTTCTCTCCTCTCTGCCTGCCTACCTGCCTGCCTGCCTGCCTACCTGCCTGCCTGCCTGCCTACCTGCCTACCTGCCTGCCTACCTGCCTGCCTGCCTGCCTACCTGCCTACCTGCCTGCCTGCCTGACTGCAGATCAGGTTATGGCTCTCAGCTCCTTCTCCAGCACCATGCCTGCCATCCTGCTCCCCACTATGATGATAAGGGACTACCCTCTGAAACTTGAGCTGGCCTCTGATTGAATGCTTTCTCTTATAGGAGTCACAATGGTCATGGTGTGTCTTCACAGCAATAGAACACTGACGAAGACACTCATACCTTGTGGTTCATCACTGTTGTTAAATTCTCTCATGACATAGAAAGCACACCTGTGACGGGTCCCTCAGTCACATGTAACATATTATGTGAGAGACTTTTGTAGCTTAGCAAGTATATACATGCAATATAAAAGTTTTGAGACCCGGAACAGAGGGTCCCTAAAGAGGGAAAAGATTTTATATATGGGGGTGGGGTAGTGGGGAGAGATTACACTCTCAAAAGGGAAAAATAAAACTCAAAGGAAGAAAGAAGCCGGAGAAGAGGCTTCACAAGGAGCCGCAGAGAAAGAGATTCCTTCGTGTCCATTCATGTGTGCTTATCCTTAGTCCCCGTCGTGATTTGACTTTCTAGTTAAGCCAAGCAGATTTTTCACAAAAGTTACAGAAGAAATACTGGAATTCACTTAGGATTACCAACTCTTCTCCAGCAAAATTGCTACAGATTGAGCCTGTGACGTTCTGAAGGCAACACACACCCCAGACTCCCTTAGTGATCTTCTGGCACCTCACAGTGCATATAAATTGAAAATACACCCTTGTGCCACCCATGTGCAAGAGAAACAGGACTCCCATGGACTGTTTGGAACTAAACCGTTTGAAGGTAAAAGGAACGCGCTCCCATGGTTCCTGTTGCAATAGACTGTCTGGCTTTATCTGCTTTTCCTGCCTCCTGTAAGTTCCCTAAGCTATGTTACCTTCTGAGTGAAACCATTGTGTGCTATTGCTGGATGACACATTTGAGCAACTTCCCAAATCCTCTCCCCTCAGCAGCCTGGATCTATCCCACAGCACTGTAAATTCCCTGGCTGAGATGCTCACCTCAGCCGCCATGCTAGTCAGTGACTGCTGTCTTCTGTGTCCACAGGTCTAAGGGGAATTCACGAGGACTCTTCACACATTGCACATCAACAAGAACGAACAGCGAGGAACTGTTGCAAAGCTGGTGTAAACCTCCACAAAGGTGAATGCTCCTACAGTAGTGCGGGGAAGATAAAAGCAACAATGACCTCCACCAGCTCCACAGCTCCATTAATGCCAGGGCTGCCTCTTGTCCAAAATGCCTGAAGTAAAAATCAAAACATATTCTGCAATAGCTAGACAGCTGCTACCAAAGCTGAATCCATAGCATGAAAGGATTTCCGGCTTCCACTGTCAAAACCAATTTTACCTGAGAGCATATGCTCAGATATACAGTGACTGACCCAGACCAACCACATGACCCAGAGTGGTGCTTAGAACAGTCAAGAATCAGCACAATTACACTTTGCTTTAAAATCCAATGTTTCTCCTCACTTTATGGGAAGTAAGTGTAAATTATATGCATGTGTGCATATAAATATAATACACATACTCTTCATATTTACAACTTTTTGTCATTGAATTTTTCTAAGCATTACAAGTGACAGAGTAGTAGGTGGAAAGCTGTTCATAAGAACATCAAATGAATTTCTATATAAGAATATTTTCAATTATTCAATCAGTGTTATTTTTCTTTTATTTCTGAGATAATGATATAATTACATTTTCCCTGCCATCCATTTCCTCCCTCAAACACCCCCATATAACCCTCTTTGATTTCTTTCAAATACATGGCCTCTTTTTTCATTAATTGTTGTAGCATACGTACATGTGTATCTCTCTCTCTCTCTATGTATATATATATATATATATATACACATAACTAAATGTAACCTGTTCAGTCTGTTACTTGTGTACATTTTCAGAGCTGACCATTTGGTAGTAGATAACCAATTGGTGTGCTCTTCCCAAGGGAAGACAATTTGTCCTAGTCTCTGTATTCTTTAGTCACCTATAGTTCTTTGTGTGGGGTTGGTGGTCTCTCTCCTTCCCACTTTGGCGTGTCTCTTGGTGTTGTCCTTGTTCAGCTCATGTTTAGGCAGCCATGCTGGTGAGACTTTATGGGTGTAGCTTCTGATATTACTAGGAGACAATCTCATGGCAAACTCCCCTATCCTTTGGCTCTTACAGTCTTTCCATCCATCTCCTCTGAAATGGTCCCTGAGTCTTAGGTGCAGGAGTTATAGATGTATTCATTGGGACTGGGTTCTAAAACTCTGCACTTTGATTGGTTGTGGTTTTCTGTAACCATCTCTGTCTGTTGCAACAGGTTTCCTTGATGGGGCGGGGGTGAGGACTACACTTACCTGTGGGTCTGAGAACAAATATTTAGAATGGAGTTAGGGATTGCACTGGCTTAGTAAAATGGTGGCTGTAGATTCTTTCCCATGATCCACGACTTCATTAGCCCTGGGTAGTTGGATACGTTTCCAGTACCAGGCATGATTTCCCTCTTGTTGAGGAGGTTGTAAGTCTGATTAGGGAGCTGCTGGTGTGTGTGCCACTGCTGTGCCCTTGGAGTGATCATACCATGCTGGTCCTTGCTGTGGTTTGTAGGAATCACAGCTGTTGGTTGCCTCCCTCCTTTGGAAACTTGCATGGTGCCTTTTGGTATCATGAAAGCTGGTCCTCACGGGGAGGCACTCAGGTCAGTTTCCAGCTCTGAGGTCTCTAAGCCCTCTGTCTGAGGTGCATGATGTCTTCAGCAGTAGGGACTTACCTTCTACCTCTGAGAGGGCAGTAGCAATAGTCTGCAAGTTTGGCGAGTCTTCTGGACAATCCTTACCAACAACTCAAAAGACAGCTTCTCATGCCTGGTGTTGGGGTTTTGTTAGGTGGTCTTTGGCTCTTGGGAGGATCGTTGTCAGCCCAGATGAGAAAATCTCATTTAAATTATATCTGTATGTTTATACACAGAATTACACGTATTACAGAGTTTATTTTTAGGTAAATATTTAGAAGTATGATCTTATGACTTCTCCAGATCTCCTTACTATTATTTTATCCTCCTCCGTCCTTCTTCTGTATTTACCCCCCCACTTTTCCTAGTTAGAGCCCCCTTTTCCCATTTTTCTGACCTGATTATTTGTACTCTGATGTTTCCCCTCCCTCCTGCTCCCTAGCCCCTCCTCTGGCAAAAGTTCCTTTTTCCTTTTCTTGTTTCCATGGTTACTCTAGGATATGGACTCACATGTAAAGATTTGGTGCTAGGAGTCTCCAATGAGAGAAAATATGTGATGTTTGTTTTTCTGGGTCTGGGTTACCTCACCCAACATGATCTTTTCTAGTTCCACCCATTTACCTGCCAAGTTCATTATTTCATATTTCTTTACACATGGATAGTATTGCATAGTGTGTATGTACCACATTTTCATCATCCATTTGTCAACTGAAGGATAGTTAGGTTATTTCCATTTCCTAGTTATTGTGAATAGAGCAATTAACATGGCTGAGCAAGTGTCTACTGAGTATGATGCCAAGTCCTTTGGACATATACCAAGGAGTGATATAGCTGGGTTATATGGTAGATTTATTTTTAGCTTTTTGAGAATTCTTCACACTGATTTCCATAGTGGCTGCACCAGTTTGCTAATCCTCCAACAGTGAATGAGGAGGACTTTTTCCCAAGTCCCCCTTTGACATTTTTTGGAAGTTGTATGTTGATCTCTGACTGGGGTAAGGGGAAATCTCAAAGTTGTTTTAATTTGTATTTCATTAATTGCTAGGGATGGTGAACATTATTTCAGCCATTTCTTGTCCTTCCCCTTTTCATTCTCATGGGAATCCTCTGCTCAGATACTAGGCCCATTTTTGAATGAGTCGTTTGACTTTTTGATTCTTTGTTTTTTGAGTTCTGTATATGTTTTGGATATTAATCCTCTGTCAGATAGACTGCTGGAAAAAATTCTCTCCATTTTGTGAGCCTCATCTTCACCTGGTTGTTTCTTGAGCTGAGCAGAAACCTTTAAGTTTTATGAGGTCCCACTTGTTGGCCTTAAGCCTTGAGCACATGGAGTTCTATTCAGGAGTCCTTTCCTACACCTGTAGCATGCATGGTACTGCCTATGTTTTCTTCTAGCACCCTCAGTGTCTCAGGTTTTCTCTTTGGCCCATTCGGAGTTAGTTTATGTGCGAGGCTACAGACAGGGGTCTAGTTTCATTCTTCTGCATATGGACATCCGGCTTTCCCAGCACCATTTGTTGAAGATGTTTTTGTTTTGTTTTGTTTTTTTCTCCAGCTTATGTTTTTGGCATCTTTGTCAAATATTAAGTTGCTTAAGTTACATGTGTTCACACTGGGTTTCCAGTTTTGCTCCTTTGGTCTACGTGTCTGCTTTTGCGCCACACCATATTGTTTCAAATTACCATGGCTCTGTAATATATCTTAATAGCTGGAACAGTAACCCCTCCAGCGGTGTTCTTTTTACTCAGGATTGTCTGGGCTATGCTGTGGGATGGTCTGTATGTCAAATGTGTTGCTGATTGGTCAATGAATAAATCACTGATTGGCAGTGGCCAGGCAGGAAGTATAGGTGGGACTAACAGAGAGGAAAATTGAGAGAACAGGAAGCTGGGAAGAGAGACACTGCCAGCCGCCATCAGGACAAGGAGGATGTAAAGTACCGGTAAGCCACAAGCCACGTGGCAAGGTATAGATTAATAGAAATGGATTAATTTAAGCTGTAAGAACAGTTAGCAAGAAGCCTGCCATGGCCATACAGTTTGTAACCAATATAAGTCTCTGTGTTTACTTGATCGGGCTTGAGCGGCTTGGGACTGGCGGGTGAGAGAGATTTGTCCTGACTGTGGGCCAGGCAGGAAAACTCTAGCAACAAATGGCGCCCAACGTGGGGCAAGAGTTTCCACCTAAAACCTGAAAAAAAAGATTCTAAAACAGAGCTAAAAACAGCTTCCTAATTGTCTCTCTCAAATGAGCGGCAGCTGCCGGTTTGAGCTACTGGCGGGTTGCTGGCATGCGCGCTCGACCTGCAGTATGGCGGGAATGAGGCCTCTGCAAGTGGCACATTAAGCTACATTGTGGATTTAGCCTTTGCTAGTACAAAACAAAAGAGGTTTCTGGGCTACACGCTGCTTGGATAAAAGCATAGACCCACGATAGCTCCCAGAGCTGGTGGTAAAGTACCACGCCATGTTGGGAAGCTGAGGTGGGCGGAGCCAGCAGCCACAGCTGCTGCAGCTTAAAGCAATAGATTCACAATAAGACAGATTCAGATGTAATAGTTTAAAATATATGTAAAATATACGTAGGCTTAAAAGAGATAAAAAAAAGAGATGATATATACAGTATAGAAACAAATACATGGTTTTAAAAAATAAAGTCTTTAAAGAGACAGTAAAATTAATATAAAAAATAAGCCACGTAGAGATGACTATTACACAGAGAGTCTGGATTGTGTTGTCTTTGGGATTCTTAACTACAGAGAGATATTTGATTGTAAAGGAAGCTGAGTTAAACCAGTATGTATATTTTAAAGATACTTTGACTTCAAAATTTGGATGTAAGGATATGTTGCTTTGGAAAAGAGTCTCTTTTGTTTCCACAGAAAGCAAGAGGCTATGGATTTGTTCCAGATTAAGATACATCAGGTTTGACCAGCCAAGACCACCTGAAAGGTCTCCGATGACACCATGGCCCAGATGATCCAACATCCAGAACCATTTCAAGGCAACTGGCTCAGATGATACAGCCTCACGGACTACTCCATGATCCTAAAATTTTCTTTGTTTCCCCAGAAGATACAGCGCCCCCCTCCAGCAGGAAGTAGTAAGAGAAGCTACGCCCAAATTCCCAAATATACCAAGCTGACTTTGGAGATGTACAAAGGTTAAAACCTTCCTTTTTAAGAAAAGAAAAGGGGAGGTGCTGTGGGATGGTCTGTATGTCAAATGTGTTGCTGATTGGTCAATGAATAAATCACTGATTGGCAGTGGCCAGGCAGGAAGTATAGGTGGGACTAACAGAGAGGAAAATTGAGAGAACAGGAAGCTGGGAAGAGAGACACTGCCAGCCGCCATCAGGACAAGGAGGATGTAAAGTACCGGTAAGCCACAAGCCACGTGGCAAGGTATAGATTAATAGAAATGGATTAATTTAAGCTGTAAGAACAGTTAGCAAGAAGCCTGCCATGGCCATACAGTCTGTAACCAATATAAGTCTCTGTGTTTACTTGATCGGGCTTGAGCGGCTTGGGACTGGCGGGTGAGAGAGATTTGTCCTGACTGTGGGCCAGGCAGGAAAACTCTAGCAACAGGGCTATCCAGGGTCTATTGTGGTTCCACGTGAATTTTAGAAGCAGGTCTTTACTTCCTTGGATAGGCTCATTACTAGATATTTTATTTTCTTTGAGGCTAGTGTGAATGGGAGTGTGTCCATGATCTCCTCCTCTGTATGTTTATGGTTAGTATATGGAAAAGCTATTGATTCATTCAAGTTGATTCTGTATCCTTCCATGTTGCTGAACTTGTTTATCATTTCCAGAAGTTTTCTGGTAGAATTTTTGGGCTTTCTAATACAGAGTATCATGTCATCTGCCAATAGGATACAAGGAGTGATTTCAGTCCTTTTGAACTTGTAAAGATTTATTTTGTGTTCCAGAATACAGTCTGTTTTAGAAAATCTTCCATACGCTGGTGAGTAGACTGTGTATTCTTTGGTGTATGGGTAGATTATTGTGTAGCTATCTGTTCAGTCTATTTGACAAATGATGTCAATCAATTCTGGTGTCGTTCCAATTATTTTTTATCCAGATGACCTGTCTATTGGAGAAAGCGGGGTATTGGAATTACCTACTGTAAAAGGACTGATGTTAATTTATATTGTTAAATACAGTAGCACATTTTATTTTAATGAAATTGGATGCCCTAGAGTTTATGTTTTTGGAATAGTAATGTCTTCTTGGTTACCTGTTCTCTTGATTAAAGTGTCCCTTTATCTCTTCTGATTAGTTTCAATTTGAAGTCTGTTTTGTCAGATAGTAGGATAGTGATGCTTGCTTCCCGGTCCCATTTGATTGGAGTACTTTTGTCTAAGGTAGTGTCTAACTTTAAAACTAAGATGTGTTTCTTGTAGGGAAAAGATAGATGGAAATTTTTCTTGATACATGTAGTCAGTCTGTGTCTTTTAATATGAGAATTGAGGCTACTGGTATTTAAAGTTATTATTGTAATGTCTGTGGTAATTTAGGTCTTCACATTGTTGATTTTTGGTGTTGTTGTTGGTACTTTGGTATAGTCAGTGGTACTTAGTCTTTTAATAATTATGGCTTAGCATTTCTTCCCATAGTTTCTCTGTTATGTTCATTCTTCTCTTTAGCCTGAAATACTGCTTTCTGTATTTTCTCGAGGTTTAGTTGTTGGAAATATGTATATACATATATCTATATATGTATATACATATATATTTTAGGCTGTCTGTATTGTGGGGAGTTTTCCTTTCTCCTTCAATGATGGCAGGGAGTTTTGCTGAGTGAATTAGTCTATTTCTTTATAGTCTTTTAGGACTTGGAACCATTGCTCCAGGCACTTCAAGCCTCAGAGTTTCCACTGAAAAATCAGCTGTTATTCTGATGGGTTTTCCTTTCTGTGTGACTTCTTTTTCCTCTTGTAGCTTTCAGTAAACTTTATTTGTAATGTATTCTTAGTGTTTCAGTTATAATATGCCATGGGCATTTCCTTTTACGGTCTTGTCTATTTGGTGTTCTGTGTGCTTTTTGTATTTGTATAGGTGTATCTTTCCTTGGTTTGAAAAGGTTTCCTTCTGCAATCTTGTCAAAGATCTGGTCTATGTCTTTGACTTGGGGTTCCTCTTGCTCATCCACGTCTATAATTTCAAAGTCTGGTCTTTTCACGGTGTCCACACTTCATATATGTTCCTTTACTCTTTCACATTCCTTGTTTATTTGGTCTAGATCACCGACTTTATTGTGGAGACCTGATATTCTGTCTTTTGCTTTGATCCATGCTACTTGTAAAACTTTCCAGTTGAGTTATTGGGTTTTTAAGTTTTGTCTTCATTTCAGATTGAGTCCTCTTCAAAGTCTCTATCTCCTGATTGCCTTACTTTCTCAAGTTCTGGATCATCTTCTTCATTTCCATCAACCTTATGTTTGTGTTTTCTTGAGCATCAATCAAACCTTTATTCTCCTTAAGTCCTTTCTGCTAATTTCACTGTGCTGTTCCTTTGTGTCTTCTTTAAACTCCTCAATTCTTCAATGAGGTGTATGATTGTTCTTTTTAATTCTGTGTCCTGTGTTGTCTAGGAGATTCTTACTGGCAAACATTTCTACTGGACTAGTAGGTTTTGGAGAGAAAAATGCAGGTTTGCTCTTTAATATTGTTGGTTTTTTTGTGTGTTTGTCTGTTTTTTACAATGAGATCTGGGCATGTGGACTTCTTTTGTTAGTTCTAGCTCTGGTATGGACAGAGTATCTTGGGGCAGAAGAGATGATGTGTGGGCAGGTTGGTCCTAGAGATTGGAAATGGCTTGGATGGAATGAAGTCAGACAGACAGACGGGACTGGACTGGAATATAGTATGTGCCTCTTGGTCCAAGCCTGGAGTGTGGGGTTCCTTTTGCTGTTTATAAAGGTTGGATTTGCATGAAAGGGGCCTGTAGGTTGTGGGATATGTAAGCAGGGTCCTGGCAGAAGTCTATAAGTCATTTGGAGTACAAGCTAGGAGGTCAGACTGACTAAACCAGGGCATTGGATGTGGGACCTGGGCTAGATCCAGCAGGATGGGGAGAAGGCAGGGATGGGGAAGTCAGGGAGACTCACAAGGCTAGACTTCAGAGAAGGAGGTAGGAAGTCTGGCTGAGTGGAGAGGTAGGGTGTAGTGTGATTTTTATTAAGTTGCATAAATTATTTCAAACCATAGACATTTCAAAATCAAGTGCATAACTGCCTGTGGAACACTTTTCCTTACTTGAAACGTTTGCTTTTCAGGTGAGTCAGTGAGTAAAAGACCTACTTCTAATGTGATTCATCAATACTCCCCTCTGAAATGCTGGCTGGATTATGAAATTTTACAGAACTATCTGTTTGTATATGATAAAAATTCTGTTATTTCTAATATTCCAAAAACTGATCATCCATATGCCAAAAAAACTATAATTTGCTATTAGATTTTTGTTTTTATGTTTATTACTGTCATTGTTTTCGAGTTATGATCTACTGTATTTTGTGGATGTATTGATAGAGTTTTTAAGATCCAAAATTGCATATATAAATTGGGGGAAAAGAACTAAATTGAAGCATTATTACAGATTTATTGACATGATTATAAAAATATTTGTTTTTTTATATTCAAATGTATAGTATGCCTAATAACTAAAATAAGACTGACCTAATAGGTTTCTTGTTTTTATTTATACATGTGAAATGGGGTCTTTGTTCAGTTACTGTTTTAGGTTCCCATCACAAAATGAGAATTTCTTTAAATTTTCTCTATATTCTCCTTTACATGAGACTTTCAAGATTCATTTTCTCTTAGATCTACCTCAGGAATTGGTCTCCCCAAGTCATGCTAGTAACTAAAACTTAAAAAAAAAAGGTAGTTTACTTCATGAAGAATTAGTAAACATCACATAGTTTAAGGATGCGCACTTATATTTCTTTTACTAAAACTGTAGTGAAAATGCTAAACATTACAACCAAATTCCCCCACCTTTTTGGGTAATTTTATTAGACAGTGGAAGTTCCAGAATCTGAGTAAGTCTGACAGGGACCGTGCTTCTGAGGGTCCTGCCTCACGCCGAGAGGCTTGCTAACTTGGCTGCTCACCAGGAGAGGGGACAGACAAGCTTCAGACTAATTAAGTCATCATTACAACTTTCTGAACCCCATGACTTCTACTTTGGTCTATTTTAAGAAATGTTTTATAATGGCTAGTGTCTATTTTGTAAATGTCCAAAAACCTATTAGTCATGATAAGGAAGTTTTTCTCCATATTGATAACATTTTAAGTTCCTCTTTTCATAGAAGGAAACATTTTTAAGTAGTGGAGTTTCCACACCAAATATAACTTACTTGGAATGAAATATAGTGCCTCCACTCTCGAGAGTTTTCAAAGTCACCCTGCCTCTCCCCTGTTCCCTGGAAGTCCCAGAGTGCCTCCACACTGGCCACTTTAAGATCCTGATATATTTTCCAGATTCCCACTTGTTACTCTCTGATCCATAGCAACAAAATAGGAAAGTTAGTGTATGAGTCATTTCTACCCGGGCTGAGAGGCTAAACATGGCTTTGGGTTCTTCTTTATCGACAGAAGAACAGAACGAAGGTAGAACTTACGTCACAGAAGACGGTGAAGTTACCAGAGGTTCCCTCCACTACAAAGCACACATCCAAGTAAAAACCCCATGGAGTTGGTAAAGTGACTTCACCTAATGCTGAAATTTGGAGCCTAAGATAACTTTCCAACACCAAGGGGGAACACTTGATGAAGAAAGATGTTAGTAAATTTAATTGCATTTCGATATTCTTCTTTGTATCTATCATCTCTTTTCTCTAGATATCATCTTGTCTCTCTAGGGATGAGACCTGGACTGTGGCTGACTGGAGCCAGACTGGGCACCAGGGATCCTCAGAATGAGAGTTAGGCATTCCATTCACTGCTTCTGACTACTTAGGAACCAGGAGAGGGACAGGACATTCCATCAAACCACCAGCTGAAATGGCTTCTACTACTTAAGTCAGAAGAGGTTATGAATGGCATTCCTTCCTTTTCATTTCTTCACTGGGGAGGCTATAAGGCAATTTCTGTCAGGCCATTATTTGACTGCAGAGAAAACACAAGAGCACTCCAGAGGACATGCATGACAAGGAGTATAGACTCTCCAAAAGTAGCTTGGGAAAGTCACTGAACAAAGAGACAATTATAGCCTTCATCAAGAAACAAGAACATCCCCAAGGAGGGGGAGACTCTCCTCAGAATTACCTCATGCTAAAGGTACGCAGTTCTCATCATCCACAACCAAAATTACGAAGCATACAAAAACAAGAAACTATGGCCCATTCACAAGAAAAATAGAAATGATCAGAAACCTAGACAAATACCTTGCCTGCTGACTCAAAAAAGTGAAAGGAACCAGGGACAAAAGACTAGAGGGAAACATGAAAAAATGGTAGACATTGTCTTAAAGACCCACGTGGAAATTCTGGAGCTGAAAGTAAAAAGATTAAAATTTTAAATTTTTCTGAAGAGGGCTCAATAGTACATCCACATATTCAGAAGTATACAGAAGGGAGAATCAATGGATTTTTAAAAGTTTAATTAAAATTACCCAGACTGAAGAGCAGAAAGGAACATATGGAAAACAAACAAAGAAACAAATGAAAGAAAACAGAGCCTCGGGATCCCCATGGCACACGGTCACGGAAGCACTGAAAGGCTGAGAGAAAGAGAGGCAGAAAATGATACTTGGAGAAAGAATGGCGGGAGAAGTCCCAAAAATTAGACGAAAGACACGAATTTATACATAGAAGAAATTCAACTGAAAGCAGTTTAAAAGCAGAAGGTCCCACAAGCGTGTATTACAATCGAGTGCCAAAAGTCATCGAAAGGAAAAAACAGTGAGAGAAGAAAGTTTCCTATACAAAGGCGCTTCAGTAAGACGAGCAGCTCATCACTCATCAGACAAACAAAACGGTAGCAAGATGCATCTAACAACTGAAATTTCAGAAACTGACAATCAAGACTTCTAGATTTGGAAAATGCTTCTTCAAAAATGAGTACTAAATTAAGACATCCCAAGCTGACCGGAAGCTGAAGGGAGCTGTCACTGGTAGGCCTTCCTGAAGAGCTAGTCTCTCAGTCTACACCTTGATGCTTTTAGATCGTAGCCCAAAGCCATATGATAGATAAATATCACTGGTAGTTACAACTCCATAAGTATAATGGCTGCTCCTCTTACTCTGTGAATTCCAAATACCTAAAAAGAAGTCCCTCGTGGGAGGAAGGGTTTATTTAGGCTTATGGTTTACGCAGATACAGTCTGTCATGGTGAGGAAGCATGTCATAATGGCTGGGAGGTGGCTGCTTACACTACATCCACAGTCAGCAAGTAGAGAGTGATGCATGCTGATGTTTGTCCTATTTCTTTATTTTTATTCAGTCTGAGACCCTCGCCCATGGAGTGGGTACCACTACATTTAGACTGACTCCACCCTACACAATTGATCTAATCTAGAAACACCTCCTTATGACCTCCCCAAAGGACTGTGTCCATCAAATTGGTAATGGAGATCAACCATCATATCTGGTGTATATAAAAGCCAATGTTATTATACTTTTTGCTTGTAATTTAGTTTTCTATGTGACTAAGGAAAATACATAAAATAATAGCTATAAAATCTATGTTCTTGAACACACAACATATACAGAGATGTAATTAATAATAGTAACATAAGGGAGATGAAATTTGGCAAGAATAAAGCATATATTAGTTATATAATTTTGTATCAAATCCAATTAGTTATACACTTTAATTATTAACTATTATCCTCCTGGTGAGCAACAATAAAATAACTTAAAAAATTATGCAAGCCAGGTGGTGACACATGCCTTTAATTCCAGCACTCAGGAGGCAGAGCCAGGCAGATCTCTGTGAGTTCAAGGCCAGCCTGGTCTACAGAGCAAGATCCAGGACAGGCACCAAAACTACATGGAGAAATCCTGTCTTGAAAAACCAAAAAAAAAAAAAAAAGAAAAAAATTATGCAACAGACAAAATGAACGGGGGAATCATAACGGCAGAGACAAAGGGAACAATCAGTGAATCCACATACAAGAGAAGGGATACTAGAGGAATAGGAAAAAAGTAAGGGAGAGGACATAAAGAGCAGGAGCAGCGCAACCGCAGGAGGAAGTTCTGCCTTACATGGTCTAAACGTGCCAATTCTAAGAGAAAAATCAGCAGAATGGATAACGAAAGTGAGCTGACTGTGTCCTGCTTCTAAGACAGGTATCTTAATCCCCTAAATACCAATAAGGTGTGCGTGCTGAAAAGGGGAAATTATATTCTGTATAAATAGTACAAGAGATGGGGGGGGCAGTGCTGATACCCCAACAACAAGAGAGAACTTGTTCCAAGAGCAAATGATGGACGCATTATGCCAATGAAGTAACCAGTCCTCCAGTAAATATACCAAGGACAACCCATGCACCAGACAGCAGTGACCCAGATGCAGATGAAGCAAACAGTGATGGAATTGAAGGGAGACATCAGCAGTCCTACAATGACATTGAAGTCTGTAACACATCACTTTTCAGAACATATAGAGAGAAGATTAATAAGGAAATAAAGAACTTCAGCAATATTGTAAACATAGACTGAGTATTTGCACTAAACACTCCCCTGAAAACAAAACTGTTCTCAAGTAAACATGAAATAGCTTCCAAGGTAGACATATGTCTGGCCATCAAACGATACCCAGTAAATCTTAAAAGATCAAAGTCAAGAAAATATATTTTCCAACCAGAGTGGAACGTAACTAGAATTGAAGGAAAATTGGATATATATATATATATATATATATATATATATATATATATATATATATATATATATATATATAGTATGTCACTTAACTTAAGCACCTGATAGGTCAATGAAAGAAATCACCAGAGCTTAGAAAAATGCTCTGTAAAATTAAAAGAAACTCAATGTATAAAAATTTTGGAATGTCTACATTATAAAAGAAAAAAATCTTGACAACTTTATTCATCAGTGAAGTAGAGAAAGAACAAAGGAAAGCCAGAGCCTCCAGAGAGGGGAGATGCATAACAGAGATAGAAGAAATAAAGACTAGGCAAAGCGACAGAATCAACAAAACTATACATCTGTTCTTTAAAGGGGTCAAAACCATTAAAGGCCTTCATCCAGATCAACTGTATGCTGCTAGTTTTTGTCAACTTGATGCAAACCTAGACATCCATGCTGACTAACAAAGGAAATAGAAAGTCTGAAACACCCACCACAATGAAGAAATCAAATCAGTAATTAAAAACTCCCAACAAGGGGAACCCAGGACAGGAAGCTTTCTCTGTGAGCTCATAAACTGTACAAAGCTTAGAAAGTGTTCTCCAAAACCAACACTGCACTGGATCCAAAGCCAACAAAAGTACTGTGAGAAAATCCAAGGCCATGACCCAGTGTGTACAGAGACACAAAACATACAAACACCAGCAAGATAATAGCTGTGGTGTCTATACCAGGATCAAATGGCACTTATTCTGGGAAGTCAAGAGCTGCTGGACATAAGTAATTCAGTACAAAAAAACCTTCATTAACAGAAGGAATGGGGGGAAACCATGATCATCCAAGCAAAGTAAAAGCATCATTTGACAATATCCAAGACCTTTTTATAACAAAATCACAAAATCAAAAGGGAAGAGAAACTTCCTAAAAAAAATATAGTTGGGATGGAGCCATGGCAAGGGTTGGAGGAAAGGGAAGGGGGCAAGATGTAATTATAATTTCAATTTTAAAACAATTAAAAAGTTTAAAAAATTATTCAGTAGGAAACAGCTCACACCATCCTCAATGGGAAAAGCTGAAAATAACCCCTGTAAACAACCAAGCATTGACACAAGCTCTGCCTCCATCATTGAGTGTGATGGTATACAAGTCTGGAGCAAAAACATTCAAAAATGCAAATCAAAGTCACAGTAAGTTAGCACCTGAGCTCTACCCAGATAACTTTAGTCCAAGACACAAAGAGTAACAGGTTTGCCAAACATATTTAGAAATAAGAAAATCCAGGTGTTGTTAGCTGAAGCATGAAAGTTCACAATGATGGAATGGAGTTTCTTGACTCCTCATGGAATTAACATTCAGTCCAGGAACTCTACCCTAAGCATTTCTTCTAGTGGAAATGAAAATATGTGTTTACACACAAACATATACACAAGTATTTCCAGACATAGTATTTGCAGTAGCTAAAGATTTAAAACAACACATATGTTTATCAAAGGATGGATTATTAGGAAATTGTGATTTATATACAATGGACTATTATTTTACCATGTAAAGGAAGGAAGTAATGTTATATATTATCTTTGGATACAGCTGAAAAACATGAATAAAGAAGAGACAAAAGGTCTCATTGTAATGATACACTAGTTAGTGTTCTCCAAAGAAACTGAATCAATAGGATGGATGAAAAGATGATGATGATGAAGATAGATAGATAGACAGATAGATAGATAGATAGATAGATTGATAGATTGATAGATAGAGGAAAGCGATTCACAAATCAGTAGCATTATTGTAAGAAATTGACTCCCACATACTCACTAAACTCAATACTTCAAAATGATGGATTTTGTGTTCCGTGGATTTCCATCCCCCAAATATTTTAAGTGATAGACTCATGAATTTAACAGAAACAACTCAGTAATAGCTCTTAAGTGTATCCAGAGACTGAAATACATGTGTGAGTACAAGTGAGCGTGTGTGTGTGTGTGTGTGTGTGTGTGTGTGTGTGTGTGCAAGCAGTGCACGTTGACACCTGTATGGCATGTGGCCATGATTATACTGTGAGGGGTTAGAGATGTTAGCACAGATTCCTCTCTCCCAAGGTCACACCCACCTTCTGTGGAAAAATGAAGAGGAAACCCCCCCTCTCTCATTCTCAGAGCACAACAGACAAGGTAGAAGACAGGGCAACCCAAGGGGCAGATAAGTCAGTGACACAGAATGTCCAGGTCATGCTTGTACACAGTGACTTTCTCTCCACGCAGAAAAATGACAGGAACAGTTGTGTACACATGTTGGGGTATGTGTGTGTGTGTGTGTGTGTGTGTGTGTGTGTGTGTGTGTGTGTGTGTGTGTGTGTGTGTTGTATATATGTGTGTTGGAAACAGATCCATGTAGCAGAGAAAATTAGCCTGTGAGTCTGGTCCTTTCCAGACTGAGGTGGTTCCCGAGGCTGAGACAAGTGTTTTGTCTAGGACAGTTTTTGTGACTCAGAGGAGAAGAGCTCTGTGTCATTCTGTGGAAAATGAGGCCACAGGCTAAAAAACCGGTGAAACATGGCTTTGCTCTCAACCCTCATTTTGTTTGGCTTGGATTTCTCCCAGGTGTACGCTATATATAAAAGCCTCCAGCCCCTTGCTTGCTCATTCTCTCTCTCAGTCTCCCTTCTTCCTCTCTCATTCTCTCTCTTCCTCTCTCATTCTCTCTCTTCCTCTCTCATTCTCTCTCTTCCTCTCTCATTCTCTCTCTCTTCCTCTCTCATTCTCATTCTCTTCCTCTCTCATTCTCATTCTCTTCCTCTCTCATTCTCTCTCTTCCTCTCTCATTCTCTCTTCCTCTCTCATTCTCTCTCTCTTGCTCTCTCATTCTCTCTCTTGCTCTCTCATTCTCTCTCTCTTCCTCTCTCATTCTCTCTCTCTTCCTCTCTCATTCTCTCTCTCTTCCTCTCTCATTCTCTCTCTCTTCCTCTCTCATTCTCATTCTCTCTCTTACTCTCCCCTACACTCTATCATCACTCACAGTCACCATAATTTTGCCTGCTCCTAAGGTGGTTAGAATTCTACATGGGTTGATGAAAAATAAACTAATCAATAGATAGTTTTAGGTGGTTACTTGGCTATTTGCAGGCTTGGCCCCATTCTCATAATCAGCACTTTGTAAAACCAGGCACTAGCACTGCGGGGATTTAAGCTGGGATCTGAGTCCTAGCCCAAAAGATTGCAAGGTCACTATTTAGCCAATCTAGCCAAAGTTTTTCTGCGAAGAATAAAGACAAAGCATCACCTCCTGCCTGGAGTTACTCCAAATGGGTCTGTCAATCGCCTGGATCGGAAAACACTCTTAGGAAAGTTTATGTTCCAGAAACTTCAGAAATAGCCCCAGAGTCTACATAGAAATGCAGGTTAGTTCAAAGGTCCCTCCCTTGGCTGGTGTTTTCTTCTACAGTGGTCCCTTGGGCCATCGTCTTCTCTTATCCTCAGAGTGCCCCACTTCATCCTATAAAAAACTCCACTCTCTTCTATGCTAATCCATGCCCTTCTCTGAATTCTTTCAAAAGAGATCACAGGGCCAGGAGAGACCAGAGCAAGATCTGGTGACAACATGACATGCTGTGGCCTTCTCTGTTTTCCCTTCGCAAGGTAGTGGTGAAGACCAAGACAATGGGTGTAGGGTCTCACACTTCTTTGCGATGCAATGCCCATCAACTGTGTGCGTGGATCCAGAGTATGATAGTATGATGAAAAGAAGTATGCCTGGCAGCGTTCCCACGATCACGTGGATGTCAAAATCCTTTTAGAGGAGAGCAGCTTGCTACAATTTGGGTTTCTGCTTCTTTAAGAGTCTTTGCATGTTTTTTACATTTTCTTATTGAACTCGAGAAGTAACATTGTACGTGTTTTTCATCCTAGTATACCACGTGTTTTTCCATTTTCTTTATTTCACTTTCTTTCAGAGCACAACATCATGAAGCTTCATTCCCACAAGGTGTGGAGGCCTGGAGTGGGATTGAATCGGGGTTTCTCAGCTCATTTCTTACATTCTCTATTTTACACTTAAAATTTTATTTTTATATGCATGTCTGCCATGTGTGTGCATTGTCCATGGAGGCCTGAAGAGGGTTAGGTCTCCTGGAACTGTTGTAACAGGCAGCTGTGAGCCACCAGATGTGCAGGACCAGCAAGGTTCCTAACTAGCCCCTCAAAGTCACTCTTATTTTGCATGTGAACATCTTCAAAGGTCAAGTTTCATTTTAGCTAAAAAAGTGTCTCTATAGAGTAAAGACCTTCAAACTCAGCGGTAACCATTGCTTCTTTGAACTGTGATGTTGATGAACATGTTCACATCCTTGCAAGTTACATTGTTGTTGCTACTGTTGAAAACCAGAGAGCTCAGTTATTGGTCCTCTAGTGTTACTAAACATCCCGCCACTGTCTGCTTTGGTGTGGTATGCCTGTGTCCTCCAGGCCTGACTGGACTGCCATCAAGGAACAGAATTGTCTGTGGTGTTTGGCCCCCAGTTAAGACAAGGAATCAGCAGAACCTTGTACCTCTGTGCACTTTGTAATAGGGCTATTGGCACTAGTCAGAAGAAGGGAGGGTCAGAGGTACATCCCATGGGGTTCTAGCCATTACTCCCTCCTGCCTCCACTTGCATGTGATCTTAGGAGATTCTGTAGTATATAGGAAAAGGAAGATTAACCGGAGATTAAAGGTGGGCCCCCATGATGCAGCCTTTATGATGTCTTCCATGATGGGGTGGAAGCTGGGCCTTCTGGTGAGATCGCTGTTTTTGAGTTACACATGCTCCTGGAATCCCTTGCCAATACTTCTGAAATAAACCCAACAAACTCACTGGCTCACCAAATTGGAATTTCATGGAATTGTTACTTTCATCTATTATTGGTGCCTTATCTGGGATGAATAAACATTTCTTCATATCTCCCCAGGAAACGTAACACAATTACTTTAATTATCTATTTTGACCAACATCCCTCTTCTCGACCAATTTAGCAGTGTTTTCAAATATAAACACCCACACAGAGGAAACTCCTGGCCCGTGGGTTACAGGTGGCACTGATAGCCTGCATTGTAGATTCCCCAGAATCTAGAGTATCTTCCAGAGCCTTTCTTCAGTATGAACCTAACCAGTAACTGTTACACTGAGCGCCATTGTTACCCAAATGGATTGACTCCAATTGTGGAGTCTGAAGATACTTTAAAGGTCAGCATTGGTCAATGGACAATCACAGGGTATTGTGAACTACAGAATTGAGAGATATGTTCATCAGGAGGAAAATTACTGCTTCTTCTTACAAGTCAGCACCTTGTCATCATCATTCACTGACAAAGGAAATATATTACCCCACGTTACTTCCTCTTTGTAATTTCTTTTAAAAAACTGATTAGATGTAATGAATGTTCTGTCCAAGAATGTCCATTTTGTGCCTTTCTTATTTCATGAGTCAGGTCATGCATGGTTCCTCCCTACCTCTTGCTACCCCTGTCATTCAAGAAAAATCTAGGTATAAATTAACATTTCAGAAGTTTTGTTGTTGAGTTTTTCATTTCAATAATTTGGCCTTAATTCTTATTAATTCTTTCTTCCTAGTTGCTTTATATAAAATTTGTTTTTTCATGTTCTAATTCCTTAGAGTTATTTTTTAAATTTTATTTATTTATTCTAGTTATTCTATAATAACACAGCAATTAAAGCTATGAAACAGGGCTAGGATGCAGGCTCAGTTAATAAACTAGTTGCCTTACCTGAGTGTGATGCCCAGAACCCACACCAAAAAAAAATATTTCAAGAGAGGTCACAGGCTTGTAGATAGGGGAGACAGACAGGCAGATCCCCGGAACTTACTGACTAGCCAGCCCAGCCTAATTAGTGAGTTCCAGATCCCAGGGGGACCCTTTTTCAGAAACCACAGTGTATGTTAGCACCTCAAGAATAACAGCCAAGCTAGTGTTCAGGGTCTGCATGTATGCTCATGTACACACACACACACACACATACACACACACACACACACACATACACACACACACACACACATACACACACACACACACACACACACACACACACACACACACACACACACACACACTGGAGTGCTATAAAATATAGCCAAACTCAGGGTGCCCTGTCTTAAAATCACATTCAGTATGACATTTTCTCACATAGCTTTCTAGGGAGTTTCTGTTTTCCTCTTTTGTTCTTTCTTGCATCCCATATTTTATTGCAGAGTATTTCTTAGAATAATAACTAATAAATGTTATTAGTCACCTCCTAACAGACTGGATGCAGCCTGAAAAATCTCCATGAAGCATTTAGATACCACTCAAGAATGAACATGGTTTTCTTCTGTGAAAGTTGTACCAAAAACCTATAGTCTCCATTTGTGAAACATAAGGTTCTGGGCTCAATGATTATTTGGTTACTTTTTTTTATTATAGTTTACACATTAAGATTTGACCACAAGCCTCTGAAATGGGTGGAGAGTGCCAAAATGTTTACGAGGTAAGACCTAGCAGGAGGAAGTGAGATCTTTGCGAGTGTGCACTGGAAGAAAATCCTGCGACTGTGGACCCTTCCCTTCTCTCTTTGCCTTTTGGCTCCCATGGGGTGAACAGCTTTGTTCTCCTGTGTTTGACCCTGGGGTGTTTCACTTTGCCACAAGCACCAAAGCAGTGAAGCCACTCACCGTGGACTGAAATCTCTGAATCTGTAAGCCAAAACAAACCATTCTTCCTTTATGCTGATTTCCTTAGTTGTCTCCAGTGACTGAAAGCTATGGAGATATTTGCACATTCATGTTTATTATTTCATTATCCCCAGCAGCTAAGAAATAGAACCAGCTTAGAGTTTATCAGCTGAGAGACTGGCAAAGCAAGTATGGTGTGTGGACACGCAATGGGACTTGTTGTGGCTACAAAAAAAGTGAAATCTGGCACTTGCCATTAAAAAAAAAATGAATGAAACTGGACATCATCACATTGAGAGAAATAAGCCAGGTGCAGGAAGACAAATATTGCATGTTTCCCTCAGATTCAGATTCGGGGTTTTACTTTATGTATATGTTCATGCACAAGCACATGTAGATGGGGGTCACAAAGTAGAAAGGGGATGGTGAGAGGTCAGAGATCTCCAGAGTGGTGGGATGGCTGTGATGGGAATGTAGAAGTGGGAGCTGTAGAAAGAGGAAGATGACAGAGGGTTGGGGCAAGGGCACTGGGAAGGACCACCAAGAGGAGGACCGACAAGATAGATGAGAATATGTGTATGGAAACATCATCATGAAACCCCTTACTTTGTGTGCTAATTTAAAAACCTGACTTTGAAAATGTCTTGGTGGAAACATTAGTTAGAAACGGTTTCAGATTTGAAGTAATTATAAGGAAAAAACTGTGACATTTCATGCTGCAGGCCGCAGGAATCTATCATAAGAACTCAGCTGGTGATGGCAAAGTCACTACCTGGAGGGATCAGGGAATTCCTCCAGAGGAAGCCAAATTCCAAGGAGTTTTTGGTGTTATTTGTCTTGTTATGTATCAGCTGTATTCTGTTATGAAAATCATGTGTGCCTTCATAGTTTTCCCAATTGACTTTTCCCTAGAAGGGCTAACGGTGTGGACTGATCACTTTCTGGACATAAACATTGCAGGAATTTGGAGAATAGCCTCAGGAAAGGCTTTCTTTGGATCAGATATCTCCCTTAGCCACTTTCAAGGACTAACAGGAGACACTGCCTAGGTTGACACCCAACTTTCAAGGACTAACAGTGATAACATCCCACATGCAAGTCTCCTGACTTAAGATAAATTCCACAAGGAGACACCACCGAGGTCAGGTGGACGTTAAGTAATAGCTTTACACAATTTAGCTCGGACCCTCCCTTGTTATACTGGGACTTCCAGGGCACGGGATGGAGAAGAGAAAAGAGAATGGAAGAACTAGATGGGTAAGAATTTGAGAGGAACAAACTGAGATGGGGAAGAACTAGATTGAAGGGCTAGAAGAGAGTACTAGAGGAACGAGATGGAAGATGAAGAAAAGCCAGATGGGGAAGAACAAGATGAGGAAGAACAAGATGAGAGAGAAGGAGATGGGAGAGGAGCTGATAGGGGAAAGAACTAGATGGATGAGAACCTAGATGGGGCAGAACTAGATAAAGGAGTTAAGATAGAACCTGGAGGGGGACAACCGATAAATGTAAAGAGTAATTGGGCAAGAAAGGAGCTAAGTATGAGAGCAGAATATAAGCTTGTAACTGACACAGAATAATAAAGTATATGGACTAAGGAATTCCATGTATATAGATTCATTTCTTTTCATCAAAGATTAATTATCAGCTGGTTGTAGATTCTTCCTGGACCCTGGGAGGGGACTATAGAGGGGCTGGACCCCCATAGTCCCCGATAATTTCAACTTAGTTTTATGCCAAAAAATAAACAAGGATCATAAAAATGATGAGGATAGCATGTGTTCGTGAAGCAAGTACCGAAGGTCTGACTTCCCACCCTGATGTCCGTGGAGGAGCTTCTCAGGTACCTCAGGCCACACTGGCATACACGGGGTGGGGGTGGGGGCAGGGGGCGGGGTGTGCTTCTCTGGAGATGGGCCTGCTGTGGTTGTTGATTTCCTTTCTGCCCTGTTTTTATTTTTCTACAGTCGCTGGAGTTCCCTTTTGCTTCATTGCACCTACCATTTTGTTAGAGAGAGGGCTCCAGAATTGTTAAATTTAGTAATTAACCACTACAATGATACTCACAATCATCGTGGTTAGCATAGTTGAAAAGAGGTTGGCTGTCTTTGCTAGTTTCATGAATTTCTGTATGTTGACCATGTCTTCGAGAACAAGGCAAAGATTCTCTTGAAAAGGAGAAACATGTGTGAAGCAGAAAACACAACGCACCCAGCCATCTGAGAGTGACGAGAACGTAGTTTCTCAATCCTTCTGAAAAAAAAAAGAACCAACTTTAACCCACCCTATTTCTGCTGTCACACTCTAGATAAAAGTACTGCCATCCCAGGCTGGGCTCTTGACTGCTTTTGGTCCTGACATGTTTATCCTTCTGAACAGGCTGGCTTCCCCCTCCCCTCATAGCCCCACCTCATATGCCCTGGAGCTCCTGAGTCTCCTGTCTTATCTGCTGAGAAAGAAAACACTCTCAGTTTAAAAGGAGATATTTTTATTGTTTTTCTTTTTAGAATTTCATAAAGATATTTTCAACACATCTACTCCTCCAATTCCTCCCATGTTCTCATCTCAAATTTATGTTTTTTTTCTAGAACAAATAAATCCTAGACCTATAACCCACTAGTCCTGTTTGCGTTGCCCTCATATGTAGGAATAGGGTGGGCAACCTGTCAGGGGGCTCCTCATTGTCTAAGAGAACTCACTGTTTCTCAGCAGCCATGAATTGCCTGTAGCTCTTCAACTATGGAGAGGGTCTTAGGAGTCCTCCCCGCTGTCTGTGCTGGGATGTCAACTGGTATGGTCTTGTGAAGACATCCCTACTGTAGAGATTCATGGAAGTGACAGCCTGGCAATGTCCTGAAGACACTGTTTTACAGCAGCCCTCCCTCCCCAGATCTTGAGGCAGGAAGATCTTAATCTGGGCCACACTACTGGAAGCTTGTTTAAGGACATGGAAGAAGGAAGCTTTTGCTCTTTACCTGTTTTCTCTTGCCTCAATAGCGAGTCCATTCCTTCAGTGGCATTTGAGCCTACTTCTTCAGGATTCCAGCGTCTACCAAGGTCCAGCTGAGACATCCAGCCTCGTAGACTGAGCAACTTCTGGATTCTTGGACTTTCCTTCATAGCCAGCCATTATTGCATTAGCTGGATTACAGCCTTAAGTCATTCCAATAAATTCCCTTTATATATATATATGAGAAAGAGATTCATTGTATAAATTGTTTCTTTAGAGAATCCTAATACAGGGACCTAATTAAATTATTCTTTGGGTCAATTTTATATGCAAAAGGGGAAATTTTTCCTTGTTGTCTACATTGTTATATGAAATATTATAGTAGAACATGTATTGAATTTTCTTTTCCTGAGCACTTATTTATGCTATAAAATTGCCACAGGTGACTGGAGGTTTATTGCCACAAAACAGCGATCAGAAGTTGTAATCAGCTCAGCGTGTTTACTGAGATACTACTTGCTCTCTCATGCCCCCATGACGACTGAAATATTGATTACAATTTCAGACATGAATAATGTTTGCACAGAGAGTCCCAGTCATCCAGGGCGAGTCAAGAAGAATGAGTAAATATCACTCACAGGCAGCCAGCAGCCTGTCTAAACAAGTTTTACATCATGCCACTTCCCCTTCTTATATATGCACACACACACACACACACACACACACACACACACACACACACACGCATGTACATGCACACATGCATGCATGCACAGATGCATTTTAATAGAGAAACACATTTCAACATATGAGAGAGAAAGGTATTGAATAAAAAAAAAATTCTTGTCTCAGAAAAGTTCGGGGATGGAAGTAAGTTCTTCCATCCCAGTATTCCAGTATCTGTTCCACTGGACAACATTGTGAGTCAGGAGGGATGGTGGCAACAGAGCTGGATTTCTCCATCCATTGGCGCCACTCAGAAACTGTTTACTGTTGAAAGTTCAAATTCTTCTTACATAATTAGCCCTGTAGAGCTCACAGCACTCAGGAGTCACCCTGGAGAAATGATGTAAGGGCTAACAGTCCATGGACTACTGTACCAAAGTGATTTCAATCCTGTGAGCCTATCAACAAAAATTGGAGAAACTACTTAGAACTACTGGCCAGCCATCCAAGTTATGTGCAAAGGAAGGATGGTGTACTGAGGGCAAGGGTACAGAGTCATAGTCTACACCAGCACCCTGACGTCCCTCCTGGCTCAGGAGAATCTATCTTCTATCCTGAGAGCAACTGCCTCTGTCTCATTTGTTCTGAACCCCGGAGCAGGTCAAACCACATGAAATTGTCATTTTGCCGGTAAAACAAGTTGAAATTCTTTGCAATCTTATAGCTTCTTTGCAACACACGGTTGAAAATTGTCCATTGAGATTTGAAGCAGACAGCGCAGCAAGGTGCTACCTACATATCATTGACTATGCATGTAGAAATAGAGCATTTTCCTACACACAAATGCAAATTTGTCTGCATGGACAAGTTAAATATTGCATTATCAGCATCTGTTCTGGCCTTGCTGGCTCTTCTTATTCACGGAGTGTCTGAGGTCAAGAAAGTGAAATATTGGTTGCTGAGTTGCTTTCTTGTGTACAACTAACTGCTGAAGGCATCAGCCTGGATATCCAATGTGATTGATTTTCAGGAAAGCTTATCTTTGCCCTGATCTTGTGCTCTGATCTCTGAGGCAGAGCTTTAAGCCTTAAGGTTGGAAGATGTATAGGAAATGTAAGTAGGAGGGTTGGAGAGGGATAACGGTTGCAGTGTTTAAATGGAGGGACATGAAGGCATAAGCTGCAAGGCTGGCATGGAGAGCAGATGGAGTCCTGAGTGAGTGTGGACAGCCGGCATGAGCATGCCATGTCAAGGACCTCGATGCCCCAGACACCTGGGAATGATAGGACTTTCCATTGATCAGTAGTGCTGTTGACCATGTGCAGGAAGTATTAGCTTCCTCCTTCTGGTGACTATGGCCGGGGACTGCTCCCCTAGAAAGACCCCTTACCAAGATTAGCTAGCCTGCCTACTCAGTCAGCTGTATATAATAAATACACACAGTGTTCAGGTCGCTGGTCTGTCTCCACCAGAGCACTTAGCTTACCCAGTCCCAGTGTTTCATTTGGTATCTGTCTTATCCTCATTCCCAGGTGCCCCAGTTGGATCCATCCTACAGTCCTGACAGGTTGGATATCCAAGGACATGTTCTGCACAAATTAGCAAACAATGTGTGAATAATTTGACTATGGAGTAAAGATCTGGCCATCAGAAGTCAGGAGGGACTCCCAGCAACCATGTCGGCAAATACTTCTTCTTCCCTCCTTCCTGTCCTTCTCTTCATTCTCCCCCTCTCTCTCGTCCTGTGGACCACATTGGAAATTTCTACTCAATTTTGAAAAACAGGATTTAAAAGGAATATCGATAAGGGAGACAATGTCAAGTGACCACTTCTTTTACTAAAGGTCTTTGAACAAGTGTCCTCTGCAAAAACAAGGATCAGTAGCCTAAAGGAGGGATTTGGGACATGTAACATGGCCAAATCTGAAGGAGATACTAAAAATTAAATAAAAGACAATCCCATATGGCCTTCACGAATAAGGCCAGCCTAGGGATGGTCTGGTCACTCCAGAACTGGCGACTTAAGATGGCCTAAACTTCCTGGGTCATTTTCTGACTTGTTGAAGCCAATGGTGATTACAGTCTCCTTGATGTTGTGTACAGTGAGTCACACCCCCGTGGCATGTGCTTGTACCATTTATTTTGGGACTCTCCTTACTTCCCTTAACTGTGGCTTTAGAGGATTGAAGTAAGAGGCAGGGTTACTGCAATAGAGTTTGATCAATTAAAAAAGCATTTTTCTAGTAGCGGAAAAGGTGCCTCTCGTATGTGCAACTGTCAGCTTCCTCTTGTGAGCAGTGGTGGAGATGACGTGATGGCTGGGAACTAGGGATGAGCATATGAAGAGCTGTGGGCCTAAAGACATCAGAAGTGATGCCTAACTACAAGCATCTATTAACCTCCTATTCCTATGCTTTATTCTAAATGCTGTATATTTCAAGGTTATATTTATTTTCCACTGGGGTTAGACTCTTACTACAAAATACAACTTCTAGACCACCACAGAAAGAAAATTTAGAGATAAAATAGTGGCCTAAATTATATCAAGTTTTATTTTTGAATTAATTCATGATCTCCTATAATGGTCCAGGGTTTCTCAAGAACTCTACCTTTCAGTAAAACCATATTTGACAATCTGAATTGGAACAACTTTTAGAATATAATTTAATCTAATGAGTAATTGAGGTAATAGGGAACTTTAAGGTTCTGCCCTGGACCTCAGTGTGTTATCTATCACTGTATTATCCAAGTTCTCTAGAGGAACAGATCTGACAGAAGGAATACATACATATTCTTTCATATATGTGTGTATGTGTGTGTGTGTGTGTGTGTGTGTGTGTGTGTGTGTGTGTGTGTGTGTGTGTGTGTGTGTGTGATTTACAGTGGCTTGCAGACTATGGTCCAGCTAGTCCAACAATGATCAGCTCCCAATGTAAAGTCCAAGAATCCAATAGTTGTTCAGTCCGTGAGGCTGGATGTCTCAGCTGGTCTTCAGTATTTATGGGAATCCTGAAGAAGCAGGCTCTAAGACCGGTGAAGGAATGAACTTGCCAATGAGAGTGAGGGCAAGCAGATAAAAAGCAAAACTTCCCTTCTCCCTTGTCCTTTTATGTGGGTTGCCACCATAAGGTGTGGCCCAGATTTACAGTGGGTCCTCTCACCTCAAATGATCCAACCAAGAAAATCCTTCACAGGCCTGTGCAGCTGCTTGACTCCAGATGTAGTCAGTTTGACAACCAAGATCACCATCACAACCAGCCAGCCTGTCTACACCGACTCTTCAAAGCAAAGTTCATCAAGGTAGAAATGGACAGAGAGTTGTGCATACACCACAGGGCACAAGTGAAGGTCAGAGGACAACGCAGGGAAATCAGTTCCCTTCTTCCATCACGGGGATTCCAGGGATTGAACTCGGGTCACCAGGCTGGGTACACGCATCTACCTGTCGAACCATTTCTTCAGCCTTCATCCTGTTCTCAGCATTCTCAAAGCGTAGCCTGTCACTTCCTTAGACACCTGAGTTCTGTGAGAGTGAGAGTACATATTTTCTCTGTGTGGAGTGATGATCTGTTATACTTCTAAATCAGCAGTCTTAGGGAAAGTCATTGATTTCATCATTGATTTTGAGAATTTAGGAAAACTCACTTCTTAACCGGTCACATAGTCAAGCAAAAACAATTTTGATTTATAAAGTTGTACTTATACTTTATAACTGTGAGAAGATCTCTCTCCCCCCCCCCCCGTGTGTGTGTGTGTGTGTGTGTGTGTGTGTGTGTGTGTATACATGTGTGTTCATGGACACACAGAAGCCAAAAGTAGAGTCAGGTGTCCTTCTTTCTTGCCCCCTCTCTCATTCCTTCTAAACAGTAACCCTAGAGCTCCCCATTTTTCAGCTTGCCCAGTAGCCCTAATATCTCCCACCCCCAATGCAGGTATAACAGGAGTATGGACAAACTCTCCCACAGTGAGGTCAAGAAGCTCCTCAACGGTCTGGGTGCTGGAACCGGGGCTTCTTCAGTCTCTATAGTGTCCACTGAGTACCTAAGAACCCTCACTGATTCTTCTCTTCCTTTGGACTGTCTCAAGCTTTACATGTTTCCTGGGGCGAAAATATCAAGATACATGAACTACAAAGTATTTTTGCTAAGTTAAAATGAAGTTTCTGGGCCAACCAGATGGCTCAGGTAGTGAGGGCACTTACTGGCACACCTTCGAGCTGGAGGCCCATATTTAAAATATTGAACAAAACTACCTTTGGTCTATGTGTGCAGGGTATCCAAAACACAAATGAACTTTAGATTCATGAATTTGTCAGCTTTTCTTCATTGTGACAAAAGTGCTTATTTCCAAAGACCTAGAGGAGGGAATGTTTGTTCTGTCTCTTGCTGTCATAGGATTCAGTCTGTGGTTCACTGCTCCTGAGTCTACAGGGAGGCAGGGTATCATGGGAGACATATAGTAAACTGTAGGTGCGCCCCTTACAGCAGGCAGGAAGCAGAGAGTGCATGAGGAGGAATGAGCCAGGGACAATCTGTTGTCTACAGGATATGCCTGCTAGGAATCACTTCCTTCCAATGGGCCTCATTTCCTCTGCTTCCATTACCTACCAATAGCCCATGAAAGTATAAACTATCGATAGATTCATCTTTTTATAAGGTCTGAGACTTCATTAAAGCTCCACCTGGAACATTGCTGTGTTGGAGATCCCAACATCTCCTCTGAGACACCATGCAAAGTCTTCACTATGAGCCCCTGCAAAATTCAAAAGGCACTGCACTGGAGGGTTTTATGTCAACTTGACACGAGCTAGTCACTGGAGAATAGGAAGCCACAATTGAGAAAATGTCTCAATAAGATCGGGCTATAGGCAAGCCTATAGGGTATTTTCTTAGTTAGTAATTGATGGGGGAAGGCCCAGCCCATTGTGTGTGTGTGCAGGGCGGGGGTACCTCTGGGCTGGTGGTCCTACATTCTATAAGAAAGCACGCTGAGCAAGCCATGAGAAGCTAGCCAGTAAGCAGCACTCTTCCATGGCCTCTGCACCAACTCTTGCCTCCAAGTTCCTACCCTGCTTTAGTTCCTATCTTGACTTCCTTTGATGATAAACAGGGATGTGGAAGCATAAGTTGAGTAAAACTCTTTCCTCCCCAACGTGGCCTTCGTTACGGTGTTTCATCACCGCAATAATGACCCTCACTAAGACTGCCACGTTATGTACTTTGAACTCATGACACACAATACACATTCCCATTCCAAAAGAGAGGGATGGGGGATATCAAGGATCAGATCACAAGACTGCAACTGAGGCAGGAGGACACTTGTGTGAATGAGAGTTCCTGGAAGGCAGCTGTGCCTGTGAAGGCCTATTGACTGACACTTTGGTTGCTGCACAGTTTCAACTGCTGCAGGTGCAGAAACTCATTGCAGTTTATGCTGGGCTGAATTTAGCCCTCTAACTCGCCATTTCTGCCCTAACATTCTGTGATGAACAAATAAAAACCTTAACAAAACTCTAGTTTCCAACAACCAAGAAGCTGAGTCATCAGACAGCATTTGAGCACTGAGGAAAGATGTCTCCACTTTTCCATACGCTGCCACTTCAGTGTTTCCACCAATGTATTTGAAAAGTGTCTTGATTTTTGTTTGGTTCCTATAAGAAAATATGTCATGAAGCTGACTCCATGTTGAAACATGGAATTTGAGGTCATTTAAATCTGTGTTCCCAGGCTATGGTCCCACTGATTTGGCTTTAGAGAATCTCTTCTCTCCTTTGAGGTAAGTTATATCCTGTAGATCCAAGTCTGGCATCTGGGGTAGGTGGGCAATTTAATCCTTGTGGTCTTGCCAGATACAAAGCCTCTCCCCTAGACTGGCTCCACTCACTGCCTGTGGCTTTAGTCAACAGACATTCAATGATTCTGGCATTTCAAGCACCCTAGGCTCTAGCTCCTGGGGTCACTGGGTCACTGGGTCACCAGGTTACCATTCTATCTTTAGCTTTACCTTCACAGAGACTACCTCCAGATCTCCAATTCTGCCTCAGATTGCCTGGCCTCCCAGGCCCTTCTTGGAAAGGTGGTGGAAGCCTCCATGTCTTCATCTTTCATGCATTCTTCATTCCTGAAAAGCCAGCATCACATGGAGAGAGCTGTGTTCTGTCCCCAGCTGTGGCCTTGAGACACAGTTGTGTGCCTAGATAGCTGAGTAAAAGGAAACAAGGCCTGGGAAACAACTTCCTAAGAACCCCTGAGCAAGCTGGACACGCTGCCACTTTGATGAGTTCAGGCATTTTCAGGCAGAAGCCTGGAAAGCCTGAGATTTGACTGACTCCTAAGAACCCCAGGCATCACGCCTATTGTGCCAGATTTCAGATTCAAACCACAAGATTTCGGTTCCCTCAGGATATCATTTGTGCAAATCTTCTCCAACCTGAAGAACTCCCGAATCCCAAACACAGCTGATCCGTTGAGTTTCAGTAAGGACGGCTCAGCCTGTGCGGCATCTGGCTTGCCCCCTCTCATCTAATGGAACATACTAGAATGTATGTAAGACTTAATTGTCAACATAAGGACACACGTCCCAGTAACATTGTTGACCATGTTTGTAATCCAGTGACTTGCAGCAAAACACAAAAGGCAAGCAGAAGTTATGAATCAATTTCAAACTGACACAACTCAAACCAGAGTCTCATAGGTTTTGAATATCATTTTCTGAACATTATTATTTGAGAATATATGAGATATGAATATTATTAGATTTTTCCAAAGAGATGTGGATAGGAATCTCATCAGTTGGTTATGATACACTTGATAAAGGATTTTAATTAAGAAAAAGAAACTCGTTTTTAAATGGAGGTGAGGGTAAAGGTAAAGAAGGGATCTAAGTATGAACAGGAAAACAAAACAAAACAAAAATTCCCAATGCCATGCTTGAAGCAGAAGTTAGCCATGCCAAAGAGGATATCAATGAGCAGCCCACAATACTCTTAAGCCAGTGAGAAAAGATTTTTAAATGAAGTCCACCTGGGGAATTGGGGCAATCAGGTTTGATCCTAATTGCAAAGGACTTGCTCCAGGAAGAACTGGAGAACATTCTGAATTTTGTTTTATTTGGTGGAATGTGTGAATAGAATCTCCATATCTAATAAGACGGACTGTGGTGTCAAAAAGCAAAAGAGATGGGATGCAGACCACTGAGTTCCATCTGTGTTGGATCACTATGACAACAAGGATTTTAGGCAATCCTGATGGTATCACTGTCTTCATACACGGGGAAGGTTATGCGCATGAGAGTTTATAATATTTTAAAGGGGACAGGGAATGCTTGAACCTGGTAAGTACAATACCTTTCATCTAGTCTTTGTTATGACTCTACTAATATTGTTCAAAATGCAGGATGTCCTAGAACATCTTAATTTTTTTCACCCTGAATCTAGAGCTATTGATTCAGCTCCTATTCTATAAGCATGGCAGATGAGGCTCACATGGGAACTAGATGATCATCCAATTCAGACTTAACTGGCCAGTGAAGACCTGGAGAAGCATTTAGACTTGGGTGAGATTTGTTGGGGAGAAAGAGTGGTGGCAGGAAAAAGAGAGCATTACAGGAGGGAGAAGCCAGACCACCCAGGACATAAGTGGGAAGTGAGCCTACTTTGGGGTGCTTAAAATTGTCTCACCTCACAGAGAACCTTGAGTGAAATGGAAATGTAAAATTCTGAAGCTGAACTCAGAATCCGAATCTAGATATGACAGTTGGTATGAGAAATAAAGAACACACTCAGGAAACTGTTAAAGCGGCATCCCTATCAGGTGACAACTGTAGAGTGTTCATACGTAGTCTATATGGTGCTTTATTATTAATTTAGTAGTCTCTGGGAAAGGGAGCCTAGAGCAGGGGGTATTAGGACACTTAGAGAGTTTGCCTAGCTTTCAGGAGGTCCTGAGTTCCATCTTCTATAGCCCACAACAAAACAACACACTATATGTGCTGAGAAACCAAATCTATTTCCCATTCCCTTAAAGTAGGGCTGGCCCCTGACTACATTTGACCAAAGAAGGTGGCATTGTACCAAGTGTGGGCCTCAGGTTTAAGAAGATCGGTTGGCTTCTGCAGAATTCAGCTGCTAGGTAGGAAACTTGGCGAGCCTCCTGGTGCCCTCGTTGAAAGGCTCTGGAGGAAAGCTCAGGGTTGGAGAATCCAAGAGAGCTCCCAGCAGACTTTCATGACACCTCCAAGTAGGGGGAATAGGGCAAAACGATATCAAGAGTTGAGACCACTCAGTGGGTGAAGAGGATTGCAACCGAGACTGAACTCAACCCTGGAACCCACACAGTGGAAAGAGAAAATCAACTCCCACCCCTAAGTTGTCCCCCAACTTCTACATGTGTGCCATGGTACATGCACTCTTGTGCTCTCACACACAACTGAGCGGCTAAATACATGTTTAAGGAGATATTGCTCCAATAATCCTGGGTCCCTCCTTCCCTCTCAGGTCCTATCCACAAACTCAGGACTTCAAGTCCTGGGATGGTCAGGCCCCCGTCCATCCCCAGCCAGGGCTCCTGAGGGCCCACCCCCATCTTGCCCTCACCTGGGAATCTCACACATCCTTCAGATGTCTGTGGCCACTTCAGCTCTACAGCCCCTTCTCAGGCACCCCCTGGAAGCCCTCTTAGACCCTGACAGGTCTCTGCAACACCATCTCATGGCACTTGGTCCTGGATCTTTGTGTGAGGGGCCACTGTGCTATCAGTACTTACCTCGTGGACTGCAAGCTCTGCACAAGAAGAAACAGTCCCACTGTGCTTAGCACACTCCTAGGGCCAAGTTCAGGACCAGCTGTTAGTTGAACGAGTTTGTAGACTCCAACACTGGAAGTATCCAAATAGTTATCGACATCTTACATTGGATCCGGGATACTTGTTACCCAGTATTATACTTAACACTCCATTTCTAGAATGTTGCTCAGCACATATAGGGATGCCACGGGATCTTTAGGTTTGCCAACTGTGCCGAGAAGCACTGTCGTTATGCATGTGAGGCTGACTCAAGTCAGCCACACCAAACGGCCAGGACCCAGAAGGACAGTGTAGAGCAATGCCACTGAAAATCAGACCAAGTGACAGGGGGGCTCTTGTGAGAAGCAAGCCAATGAGCTAAGAACTAATATCAGGGCAACGTCAGGGTTCAGGCGAGCAGAGAGTCTAACTACGACCTCCTAAAATAACTTTTGGGGTGTGTGATCACAGGGCCGTTAAAGTCTCCAAGACCTGTCCTTTGTGAGGTTATGGAGTTACTGCATTCAGGGAAAAGAAGGAGGAGGAGGAGGAAGAGGAGGAGGAGGAGGAGGAAGAGAAGGAGGAGGAGGAGGAGGAGGAGGAGGAGGAGGAGGAGGAGGAGGAGAATATTAGAACATTCTGGAAGGAAGCAGGCAATATTTAGACCTTTGGTAAGCAATTTCTTTCTTCACCATTGAATCCAGGAAAAAGGTATTTCATGTGAGTTTACCTTGACTGGTCCCAATGTTGTGTTTTAAATGAGACACAGTGAGAATTATGGAGAAGCAGCGTAGGAGAGAGAGAGAGAGAGAGAGAGAGAGAGAGAGAGAGAGAGAGAGAGAGAGAGAGAGAGAGAGAATATGCTCTCTTCAGTATCCCTTCCTTATTTAGATGGGGGCCTTTGATGTCTTTATCACTGGACAGGAAAATGTGTGATAATGAATTTAAGGTTCAGCACTTTCTCTTGGGTGTCAAGCACCACCAGCATTGAACTGAGACAAAAGCCAATTCCAAGAACACGGAGCTCAGAGGGTGTGAGCCACTGAGACAAGGTTATCATGACAGACACAAGAGGGTAGTGGCCCCAGTCTCCTTCCCTGACGTGTAGAAAAGACACCCTGAGCAGATGAAAGAGAAACGGCAAGAGCTTTTAAACAGGAGCGGGGAAGGAATTCAGCCAGCAAGCAATCGCCTTCTCCTGTGTGGTCCCCGCAGCTCCGCTCTGGGAGATTACTTTCAAAGCAAGGTCAGGCGGGTTGCTGCTTCCATGGCATCTCTCAACCCTGTCCCACATCACAGAAATCAGAAACCTTTGCAGACATGTTTTTCCCCCCTCTTACACAAAACTCACATAGGTGTGTCAAATATGATTTTCTTCATAAGAAATGTAAAGTGTTCTCTTCAGGCAGCACCCCTTTGCAGCTTTCAAGAACTGGGTCCAACATTTGGTTCCAGGACAGCCACCAAGGAGGGCAGAACTGGGTCCCAAACCTCAGCAGCCAGCCATAGGACAGGTCCTAGGCGGAGTCACAGAGGATGAGGATGGGATCTAAACACAAGAAAGAACAGTGATGTCATGATGCAGTCAGCTACAGAAGTGGCCTCGGGGGTTTCCCAAGTAAAGGGAGCACACACCCTTGTTTCCACGCCAGCACACCTTCCCTGTGTGTGTGTTTCCCTGTAAACAGCCTGCCTCAAAGCAATGGCGCCATCTTACAAGTGAGTCTCAAGGGAAGACTTGTGGGGGCATCCTGGGAGAGAACCCAAGGACTGAGGGAGGAGGAACCTGGGCTTCTCTACACAGTCCAGGCTGTAGGTATGATTTCTAGAAGGACACGTCATGTTATCTTTTTGTGTCTCTTCCTCTCATTGAGTTTGATGGAGCCTTAAAAGCACTAATCATGCATATATAATCCTACCTATATCATTTGGGAGGATGATAAGAACTTAGTAAGGATTTAAAAATTAATAGATAAATGAGTTTAGGGTCCCATATAGTTTAGGCAGGGAAAATTAACTCTGAGATCTTCAGCTTACTCCTCCCATGTAAATCTCTTACCCCCTCACTGAAACAGCCAATGTGACCATTTGCTTGTTTTGGACTGACTCTCCTTCCTCAGGTTTAATGTGATTAGAATGGAAGACACGCACACTAGAGTTGAAATCTGAAGATGTGAGTTTGAATTCCGATCTTGATACTGACTTCAACGCTTTGACCAAACTAGAGGGAACTCATGAAAGTTGGATCATTGGCTGTGGAGCCTACATGGGACTGGACTAGGCCCTTTGCTTGGTGAGACAGTTGTGTAGCTTGATCTGCTTGGGAGGCCCCCTGGTGGTAGGATCAGAATCCATCTCTGAGGCATGAGCGGCTTTTTCGAGCCCACTACTTATGATGGGACACCCCGTGGAGCCTTGAGGCAGGGGGAGGGGCTTGGACTTGCCTCTACTGAATGTGCCTCCACATGGGAGGCCTTGCCTTCTTATGGGTGGGAGTGAGGGGTAAGTTGGGAAGGGAGGCTGGGGGGAGGGCGGGAGGAGGGAAGAGGGGGATCTTTGGGGTGTAAAATGAATGAAAAATTTTTCTTAATAAAAAAACCCTTAATTTAAAAAAAGAAAAAAAAGAACAAGCCATTAAAAATGATTCAGTCCTCAGACTGCTTTGACTGCTCTGAACTGGGTAGTTCATGCCTGCAAGAGCATAGAATAGTAATACCTATGGAAGTTTACTATAATGGTAATAAGTGCATCTGGGAATCACATTTGGATCAGAAGCCATGGAAGTGACCTCTTTGTACCTTGGCTTCTGCACCGTGGGACCTGGCTGTGTGCACTTCTGACCTGCCTTCTGCGTGCTCCTCTCGGGGACATTCTGGAAGACTGCATCTTCCCAAATTGCCCCAGCAGTGCTCTGGTTCCATCTGTCCCTATGCAAACATGACAGTCCTCAACAAGAGGGGTGGCCATTTTCTGCTCCTCTGGAACCCAGGCAGGATTTGCAACCTTTTAAGAAAGATTCCCCAGGGGAGTTTATCTTCATCATTTCCAAAGCTAGGACAGAAAGGCAACATGCTTCCCCCTGACCCCAAGCCCTCCTCCTGTCTTCAGTATTCTCGCCCTCAGAACCCAGCTGCCATGTCGTGAGGATGCCCTACACCAATCACTGTGCCTGAGTGCACTGGCCTGCACCAGCCAGCTGGCGTCAGTTTCTAAGTACAGGCATGAAGGCCTTCAAGGGGCATCAGTCCAGACTCAGAGCTGCCCAAGGTAATGCCAAGCGGAGCAGAATGAGCTGCTTTGCCAAAGCCCACTCAGAGCAAGCCTACAAGCAAAGTGAATGTTGCCTTTGCTACTGAGCTGTGAATGTTTCTATAGATGCAATGGGGAGGGAGGCTTCTTGAGTTCTCTCCCCCTAAAATCTAGGCAAGGCTGTGCTCACTGCTCTCCCCCTGACTGTCACCAGGTATGTCTTCCCATTTACCACTGAAGAGATACTGTCCTTACCTTAAGATCAAAACACGAACTCCCGAAAGCTTCAAGAAGACATGGGAGAAATATCTCATGGGCAGATCCAGGTTAATGCCAGAAACCACTCATTTCTATCATTCTGCCTCATCTCACCCACAAACCAGAAGCCAAGCTTCACCCTAAACCTTTGTCAGGTTAGTGACCTCTGACTCAGCAGTCCAAGCCAATAACAGGCTACAGCTAAAACCCCTCCTGCAGTCAGGGCATGTGACTACGTTTCTTTCCTGTTAAGTAATGAAATAAACTGTGGTATTTTATAAAACACACATTCCAGAGCTGAGGAAACCAAATGATTTCTGTCGGAGATCAACTCTGGTAAGCATGCTTAATTTATGTGTTTAGTCTGTCACCTGTGATGAAAATTAAGCTTCCTTTCATGGCCAGCACATTGTGTGGGGGAAAGAGGTTGGGAACAAGCTCAGATTCTATTATTTAATCTCTGGTCTTCAAAACTCATAACGATGATATAAAAGAGCACACAATCAGGCCAGCTGTGAACTTACAAACGAAGAGAAGTGCTTGCTGGAATTCAATTAGCCTGATTTATTTTAGCTTGTTTTCCCTTACTTTTTACTGAATCCAGTCAAATGATTTGTGTATGTCATCACCATCTGTGAATGTGTCTTCATAGACTGAAATGAGTCGTCCAGGGGGAAAAGAGAGAGCCAGATGTTCACCAACATGACACAGCAGCTCAGTGAATCAAGTATGTGTGGAAAAGTACAAACTCCTCCAGGACAGCAATCCGCAAGCAAACTCTAGTCCTTTCCCTTTCGAATACTTCTTCACATACCCCTCGGGAGACCTCAGCGACAAGACTGAAGAACCCCGACATCAGAAGCTCTGTACTTTGTAGGTACCTGCTCTGAAGCCAGATTTTGTTAAAGAACCTAAAGAAGTTTGGACTCAGCTAGTCATCATTTCTAGGACTCTAAATACCCTACTATATTAACCATAATTCTATCAATATAGAGATCCTAACATAGTTCATACAGAAAGCAGTTACTTAGACTCAACTTTGGAGGTTCTAGCCCACAGGTAGCTGGATGTGTTGCTGGACCACACATCATGACAGGAACATGTGATAACAGGGAAGAGCTCACTTCCTGGTGAACCAGGGATGGACAGAGGAAAGAATTAAGCTGAACAAAGAAGGAAACAGGCCATCGTTTCACCAACAACTGTCCCAATAGCCTAAGGGCCTCAGCTCCATCTAGTAACATTCTTAGCACTGCACTGCCAGCCAAGCTTTGACTATGGGGATTTTTAGGGAATACTTATCCAGACAACAGCCCTCACTGAGATTTGTGGCCGAGGTTTCTAGAAATATGTATAAGGATGTAAATAAGGATGTAAAATAACCCCAAATATTAAGTGTATGTTAATCATCAAGAAGTGAGAAGACTTTTGTGGGAACAATTACTGTCCTGCTAACATGGAACAAAGGGAAGTCACCACATTTTTTACTACAGGCACATGATGTCTGTG
This sequence comes from Peromyscus californicus insignis, assembly GCF_007827085.1. Classification (NCBI taxonomy): domain Eukaryota; kingdom Metazoa; phylum Chordata; class Mammalia; order Rodentia; family Cricetidae; genus Peromyscus; species Peromyscus californicus. The sequence continues at coordinate 65,238,725 of NW_026294413.1, forward strand.
CTATACATACCTGATGTACACATGTGCAGTGAGATATGTGTAAGCATGAACATGCATATGGGTGTGTCCTATATGTGTGTGTAGTATGGTATGCATATGTGATATGTGTCATGTGTGAGTATTTGCATGCATGTGTCTGTGTGGTGTGTAAATGCTAGTATATGCCCATGACATATATGCTATACCTGTGTCTGTATATCAGCGAGATGCATGTATATTGTGTATGTGCTGTGTGTGTGGTATGAGTGCACATTATATGTATGTTGTAGGAATATTTTGGATACATGTGTGATGTCTCAAACTGTTTAGCAGACTTAGAGAGACAATGGGAAGAGAGACAGGCAGACAGAGAATGTGTTCTAACAGGCTAATAATGCCATAGATATTGACTTAGAATCTTTAGCTTGAAATTTTTCTTCTTATTTTTACAGAGACACTATAACATATGACACAGGCATGTTAAAAGTATATCTAAGGCAAAAACATTATAAATGTGAATAATAATGATATATCACAGTTGCACATGCATATTAAGACATGCTATAAACTATCTGTACATAGGAGCATGAATAGCTCCTGAATAAAAGAGACTGAATAAAAGTGTTAGGTTTGACAGAGGCCAAAATGCCAAGAGAAGATAAATATTTCATGGAGCTGATGCATCTCAGAACATCTTAAGTCATGTAAATCCTCTCAGGAAAAATTCCCTGCCATCGTATTCTAATGAATTCCATGTTCCTTATTCTCAAATGCTGAACCTGATTTTTCCTTCATCATTATATGATTTTAAAATTTGAACTATCTTTTTGATATTTTAGTTTTTGTTATTTAAAACAATTTTTAAATTTAAATATATTTTGAACATATTTTCCCCTCCCTCAAGTCCTTCCAGACCCTCTCCTTTCCGTACCCACCTAATTCAAAGTTCTTTCTCAAAAAAAAAAACCCAAAACAAATAAAACCCAATATAAAACTCCCCAAACTAAGAAAACAAAATAAAACCCCTTAGAAAACAAAACAAAACAAAACAAAAAACCACCGAAGTGTAACCAAATAAAAGCACACACAAAAAAACTGAGGAGTTCATGATATGCTGATCAACTGTTCCTGAACCTGAGGCTTGTCCTGGAGTGGTTGATCTGCCCAGTGTCACTCTGCTAGAGAAAACTGGTTTTCCTTCTCTCAGCAGATAGAAGGGACAGTTCAGTTGTTAACCTTTACCCTAGTGGCTAGGTTTTCATTCATTCATATAATACAATATAAAATGATATAACATAATATAATAATATGATATGATAAAACACAAACTGTCACTTTGGAGTCAGACAAGACAAACCAAGAGAAGAAAAAGAGCCCAAGAGAAGGCACATAGTACAGGAATCAGAGACTCACTCCGGAAGCCATAATGTGTACACAGATGACCTGGTAGAGACCAGTGCAGGCCCTGAGCATGCTGCTTCAGTCTCCGGCAGTCCATATGAGATTTGCTCATGTTGATTTAGAGGGCCTTGTCTTCTTGTTCTCCTTCCTCTTTGTCTCTTACACTCTTTCTGCCTCCTCTTTTATTTTTAGGCAAGATTTTTCTGTGTAACAGCCCTGGCTGTCGTGAAATTCACTCTGTAGACCAGGCTAGCCTCGAACTCACAGAGATCTGCCCACCTCTGCCTCCCGAGTGCTGGGATTAAAGGTGTGTACCACCATGCCCAGCTAGTCATATTTGTCTTTCTGAGTCTGAGTTACCTCTCTCAGGATGATTTTTTTTTCTAGTTCCATCAATTTGCCTGCAAATTTCATGATGTTATTATTTTTTTTTTAAAAAAAACAGCCTAGTAACACTCCATTGTATAAATGTACCACATTTTCTTTGTCCATTCTTCTGTTGGGGGACATCTAGGTTGTTTCTAATTTCTGACTGCTATGAATAGAGCAGCAACGAACATGGTTAAGCAAGTGTCTCTGTGGTTGGATGAAGCATCCTTTGGTTATATGTCTAATCGGGGTATAGCTGGATCTTGGGGTAGATCGATTCCCATCTTCCTTAGGAACCACAACACTTATTTCCACAGTGGCTGTACAAGTTTGCACTCCCATCAGCAATGGATGAGTGTTCCTCTTACTCCACATCCTCTCCAGCATGAGCTGTCACCCATTCTGTTGATCTTAGCCATTCTGACAGGTCTAAGATAACTCTCAAGGTAGTTTTTATTTGTATTTCCCTAATGGCTAAGGATATTGAACATTTCTTTAAGAGTTTCTTAGCATTTGAGTTTCCTCTGTTGAGAATTCTCTGTTTAGATCTGTACCCCATTTTTAATTGGATTATTTGTTTTCTTGATATCTGGTTTCTTGAGTTCTTTACCCACAATCACTTATCTTCCCAGATGAGGTAAGTCAAAAGCCAGTTCTTAGTGTCTTCAATGGCTGCTGTGAGTTGTAAGTGCCTAGCGAACATCTGTAGGATGAATGACTGATTGGCTGAACAGATGATTACTCATCAGTGGTGTCTAAAGGAAGTGCCGTGGGCTTTTGTTCTTTGTTAACTCTTAAAACACTACTCTGGGTTGGTATTTATCAAAACCAACTTGGTATCAGTGAGTGGGATAGTATTCTATGTCCCATTGCGTTTTCCCAGTCTGACCAAGGAAATCCACTCCATCGTAAACAGCCACAGAAGGACATGTATGAGACATAAGGTACTTCTCCTTCAGGAAGACACCCATTGAGTCCATTGAGATTGTAGAACCTGATTGAGCAAAGCAGTGTGCTAACCTGAATAGATATCTACACACTTGGGGACACTCCGGGGTAGCAATTCTTTTGGAAATTGTTATATTTGTGATATAATACAGATTACTATAAACTTGAAGATAAAAATCACTGTTTGTTTCCCCCATTTTAGTAAGCTTTTTTTAAAAAAAGGTTTATTTTTATTCTTATTTATGTGTGAGTGTGTGTATGTGTGAGTGTATGCTCTGTGTACCAGGGTAAATCTGGGGGCTGGAGTTACAGCTGACTATAAACCAACTAGTATGGGTTCTGGGAACCGACCAAACTCAGGTCCTCTGGAAGAGCAGCAAGCACTCTTAAATGCCGATCCATTTATCCTGCCTTTCATACACTTTCCCCTTGACTGTCACTGACTTTCCCCTTGACCCCCTCTGTGATCATTAGTAGCATCCACACAAAACTGTTCATTCTCTGTGTTTGGATAACTGGTTGGGGTCCTTTTGCTCTACCCAGAAAGAACTTCTAGGTAAGGGAGAGGAAACTCGGCAAATGCTGGTCGATGTTTGGCAGCGTTTATATCCCTTAGCTTTGGACAGGAGCAAGCAGCCGCTGCAGACAAGGGAAGCAGCAGTAGGCAGCACCTTCTGAGGCTCTGGTTCTTGTGCGAGGCTAGGAAGTCAGGGATACCACACGCCTTGGTAGTCTGGGTATTAGCCAATGTCAAAGCTCCCCAGTGGGCCTAGGAGTTCCGTTCCTCAACTCTTGACAACACCCAGTGTCACAGCTCCTACATCAATATGCCTAAGCTCCTCAGCCCAAAGGACAGGGAAGTTCTCTGCAACTCTTTCGAAACTCAAGACCTTCATTTTCTCTCCTCTACCATGGTATAGCTTGCGATCCCTCCTCCCTGCTCCATTTTGCTTCCTCTCTGCCCCTGCATTCCCTCTGAACTGCTCAGCTGCTGCTCCTCGTCAGCACTGCTGCCCAGTTGCTCCCGTCAGGAGGCGGCTACCAACGTCCTTAGGCTGCTGTGGCTCCTTCTGCTACCATCAGCCACCAGTATTTCTGCCTTGTCTCTTTGGCAGCTGTCGGTGCAGCTGTTCGGTTCACTGCCCTGGTAGCTCGGCCTAGCAGCCACTCATCTCTGCCTCCGCCACTTGTCAAGACCCCCCATCCGTCCCCACGGATCCACCTCTGCTGCTCCCAAGGCCTGCCTCTGCCACTCACCGGGGTCCCGTGGCTCCCGCAGCTCCTCTTCCTTCGTAGTCATCAAAGCGACAGACCACACGGCCACTTTTTTTTTTGTCAGCCCACCACTACCATCGCAGCTGTTGCTGCTGCTTCTTTCCTTATATAACCAGCTCAGCAGTTCAAACAAAAAGTAAAACCTCGAGAGAAGCTGTTTCTCGGGTCTGAGGCAACTGGGATCACATTTGGATCGGAAGCTGTAGAAGTGATCTTGTACTTTGGCTTCTGTAGCAGTGGGACCTGGCTGTGTGCACTTCCGACCTGCCTTCTGCGTGCTCCTCTCGGGGACATTTTGGAAGACTACAACTTCCCAAAATGCTCCAGTGGTGTTTCTGGTTCCATCTGTCCCTATGCAAACATGACAGTCCTCAACAGGAGGAGTGGTCATTTTCTGCTCCCCTGGAACGTAGACAGGATTGGCAACCCTTTAATAAAGATTCTCCAAAGGAAGTATTTTTCATGGTTTCTAAAGCTAGGATGGAAAAGTGATGTGTTTCTCTCCAATCCCAAGCCCTATTTTTCGCCCAATATTCTTGCCCTCAGAACCCAGCTGCCATGTCGTGAGGATGACCTACACTGGTAACTGTGCCTGAGTGCACTGGCCGGCACCAGCCAGCTGGTGTCACTTTCTAAGTACAGGAATGGCAGTACTGAAGGTATCTCCAAGCTGACTCCCAAGAGAGCAGAACAGCCTGCTTATGTAGTCAAAGAAGGGTTGCTTGCACCAACCCAGCATAGCCTTCATGTAAATGAAGATTTGTGTTTACACCAATCATGGGTTGTCTCTTCCAGAGTTTCACCACCCCCTTTCATAAGGCATCAACGGGGTGCCTCCCCTCAGGCTGGAGTGTATCTGTAAGTTCATCCAGGAAGTGTTCACAATGGCCGGGCCAGCATTGGCCTCAGGGTAGCCTACCCTTCCTGGTGAACTGGTTGACAGTCCTTTTGCTCAAGGCAGCCAGGGAACAAGGGAGATTCCAACAGCTGCCAATTAGCAAGTCACATCACCCTGTCCCTCAACATCTTTGATGGATCACTGGAAAGTGATCATCAGGAGTGTTTACAATAAGAACTTAAAACACTCACCTGCATCACCATAGTTATCTTAAAAGATTTTAGTAGTGATTTAGCAGGGGAGTGCTCAGGGAGAGGTAAGTCTTCCATTGTCTAGCTCCATTGGCTCCTGGTAGCTCCTATTTTTCTATGTCTTTGCCTCCTCTATTTAAAAACCTAGTGTACTTTTGACATAAAGTTCTTAACCCAGTGGTTCTCAAGCTTCCTAATGCTATAACCTGTTAATACAGTTCCTCATGTTGTGGTGACCCCCAACTGTAAGATTACTTTTGTTGCTATTTCATAACTATAATTTTGCTACTGTTGTGAATCATAATATAAATATCTATGTTTCCCAATGGTCTTAAGCAACCCCTGTGAAAGGGTCATTCAACCCCTAAAGGGATCATGACCCACAAATTGAGAATCACTGTCTTAACCAATGCTATGGATCTAAAGTATTCTCTTAAAATGCACACATTGACTCTCAAGATGGCAAGCATTAGGAGATAGAGCTGTAGAGAAGTAATTAAATTATGGAGGAGAAGCTCACCTGAATGGGATCCATCTCACCCATGCATACACAAAGTATAAAAAAAAAAAACAAATAAAAAATAAAAAATAAACCACTATCTGCAATACAGGAAGGCAGCCTTCACCAGACACTGCATCTACCTACCAGCAGCAGCACCTTGAACTCTCTAATCCCAACACTAAGAAATAAATGTCTGCCCAAATTTCTCCTGTTTAACCAGCACAGGACATCAATAGGTAAGGGATTCGGGGGTCCTGAGCACTCTTGCCTAAATTTCTGTCCTCTGCCCAGCTCCTACTACCATGAGGTAAAGAGGCCCTAGAGCCTTGTGATCTGGCTGAAACTTGTGCAACCCCTTTGGCCTCTAGTGCCGATGGCAAGGTAACCCCCACCTCAAACTTCTGCCACTGGCTGGTTCGTGGTGACATGTAAGGTGTCGCTGGTTCCTGAACTGCCCACTCACACTTCTTTAGTTCCCCTAGCTCTCACTGATGACACCTTAGTAGTCCTTAGATTATCAGCTCCAGTCTCACACTCACGCTCAACCAACTAACTCCAGATGTGCAAGTTCCAGCACAAAAACAACAACAACAAAAGGAAAATCCAAGACAGGACGTCTTCTCCAAAAATTACTAATCCTATAAAAGTGAGCCTCAATAAGAATGACCTGGAAGAACTTACAAGGAATTCCAAAGAATGATTATAACTGTTCAAACTCAAAGAAGACATGAGTAGACTCCAAGAGCACAAAACAGAGCCAAATGACCTAAGGAATGTGACTCAAGAAGAAACACAGAATTCAATAAAGAGTTAGAATTCTTGAAGAAAAGTCAAACTGAAATGATGCTGGAAATGAAGAACTCAGTAAATGACGTCAAAACCTCGGATAAAAGCCTCATCAATAACTCATGTGGGCAACTAATTATCAGATCTGGAAGGCAAGGTAGAAATTGGATTACTCAGTAAAGGTCAATAATAAATCTATTAAAACCCAATAATGGAACATGGCAGAGCTTTGGGATACCATGAAAAGATGTAACTTTAGATTATGGGCATAGAAGGAGAAGAATACAATACCAAAAGCATAGAAAATATTTTCAAGAAAACCATAAAGGAAGTTGTTCAAACCTAGAGAAAGAGATGTATATACAGGTACAGAAGTCTTACAGAGCCCCAAATACACAGAACCATAAAATAAACTCCCAATGACATAATATACTTGTGGTGGTTTGAATAGGTATGGTCCCCCATGGACTCGTGTTTGAATGCTTGGCCTATAGGCTGTGGCAATATTAGGAGGTATGGTGGTATTGGAGGAGGTTTGTCACTATGGGGGTGGGCTTTGAAGTCTCATATATGCTCAGGATACATCAGTGTGGAACAGTTCATTTTCTGTTGCCTGCAGATCAAGATGTAGAACCCTCAGAGCCTTCTCCAGCACTATGTCCATCTGCATGGCACCATGCTCTCCATCATGACAATGGACTAAACCTCTGAAACCATAAGCTAGCCTCAGTTAAATGTTTTCTTTCATAAAAGTTGTCATGGTCATGGTGTCTTTTTACAACAATGGAAACCCTAGCTAAGACGTATACTTAAAATGCTAAAAAAAAATCACAGACTAGAGAAAAGTCTTGAAAGCAATGAGAGAGAACAGTCAAATCAGGTAAATGCAGGTACCTCAGATTAACCTAATTATTCCATGGGAACTTTTAAAGCCAGAAGAACCTGAAAGGTGTATTCCAAGTTCTGAAAGATCCCAGCTGTGAACCCAGACTAGCATAACCAGCAAAATTATCTGTTAAATTTGAAGGAGAAATAAAAACCTCTGGGATAAAAACAGAGTAATAGAGTTTATGACCACTAAACCTTCTCTACAAAGGATTCTGGAAGGCAGTAATAGTTAAGTTTCAAGAGAAGGATAAATACACCAAGAGGTCACAGGGAATATATCACCAGGAAAGTTCATCAAAAGAAAGCACAATAGAATCAGCACAATGACAGGAATTAATACACATCTTTTAATAATAACCCTGAATATCAATGGCCTTACTTACCCAATAAAAAGACACAGACTAGTCCACTGCATTAGAAATAAGGTCCATCTTTTTACTGCTTCCAGGAAATACACCTTACTATCAGTTGAGAAACACTACCTTAGTGTCAAAGATATTCCAAGCAAATGGTTCTAGGAAACAAGCAGCCATAGCTAGTCTAATGTCTGATAATTAGACTGCAAACCACAACTCTCCAAAAGAGATAAAGAAGGTCTTTTCATATCCATCAGAAAGACAATACACCAAAGGGATATTATAATTCTCTATATAAAGCCACCAACACAGATGCTCCCAAATTTGTTCTTCCAAAAATATTACTAGATGTAAAACCACAGAAAACCCCAAACACAGTGCTAGTGGGCAGCTTCAATAGTTGACTCTCACCCATAGACAGGTCATTTGGACAAAAATGAAACAGAGAAATGCCAGAGCTAAATTTCTATAGAATATTATTTTAAGGTGTGTTACTTTTGTTTACATTGCATTTGTTTAACTCTGTGAAGTTGTGTTACTGTGCCTGTCTAAAACACCTGGTGGTCTAATAAAGAACTGAATGGTGAACATCAAGGCAGGAGAAAGGATAGGCAGGGTTGGCAGGCAGAGGGAATATATAGGAGAAATCTAGGAGAGGAAAAAGGAGCCAGAGAAGGAGCAGGACATCAGGGGCCAGTTAGGCAGCTATACAGCAAGCCACAAAAAAAGAAACCAAGAAAGGCATACAGGAATAGAGAATGATAAAAGCCCAGAGGCAAAAGGCAGATGGGCTATTTTAAGAAAAGATGACAAGAAACAAGCCAAGCTAAGGCTGGACATTTATAATTAAAAATAAGCCTCTGTGAGTGATTTATTTGGGAGCTGGGTGGCAGCCCCCCAAAAGAATAAAACAACAACAACACTAAATAACATCATAAATCAAATGGACCTAATCCTATGGTTAGGATTGACCCAATGGACAGATCATTCCAGCCAAACACTAAAGCATACATTCTTCTCGACAGCTCATACAACAGTTCTTTAGAAATGACCACATATTAGAATACAAAGCAAGTCTCAACAAACACAGGAAAAAGAAAATACCAGTTTGTATTCTATATAAGCACAATGGAATAAAGATGGTTATCAGCAGTGCTAAAAACTACAAAAAAATACATAAGCTCATGGAGACTGACCCACACACAACTGAGTGATAATTTTGTCACTGAAGAAATAAGAAAGAAAATAAAAATTCCTAGAATTGAATGAAAATGAAACACAACATACCAAGACCACAGCAAGGTGGTCCTAAGATGAAAGTTTATAGTGCCTAGTGCCTACATAAAAAAATCTGAGCAATCTCAGATTAATAAGTTAATGATGGACCTGCAGGCCTTGCAAAAACAAGAACAAACCAAAACCCAAATCAGCAGACAGGAAGAGCTAGATCATCAAAACAAGAGCAAAAAAAAACTAATGAGATAGAAATAAAAGTGAAACTAAGAAAACTTTTCTTAGTGAAACTAAGAAAAGATAAACATGATTAACTAGTCCTTAGTCAAAGTAACTGAAAGAGAGAGCAGGAAGACCCAAATTAACACAACTAGAAATAAAAGGGGATATTTTACAGATACCAGTGGAATTCAGGAAATGATCAGGACATACTTAAAAAATCTATATATGCTAGATAGTTTTATGTCAACTTTATACAAGCTAAAGTCATCTGAGAGGAGGGAACCTCAATTAAGAAAATGTCAAAATAACAGCATGCTGTAGGTAAGCCTGTAGGGCATTTTCTTAGTTAGTAATTGGTCAGGAAGGGCCCAGCCCATTGTGGGTGGTGCTATCCCTAGGCTAGTGGTCCTGAGTTCTATAGGAAATTAGGCTGAGCAAGACATGTTGAGGAAGCCAGTAAGCAGCAGTTTTCCATGGCCTCTGCATCAGCTCCTGCCTCCAGATTCCAGCCTAGTTTGAATTCCTGTCCTGTAGCTAGAGCTTTCCTGTGTCCCATCCTGCCAGTGGTCAGGACAAATCTCTCTTACCCGCCAATCCCATAGCCGCTTGGACCCAAGTAAACACACAGAGGCTTATATTATTTACGAACTGTATGGCCATTTGCTCAAGCTTATTACTGACTAGCTCTTACACTTAAATTAACCCATAATTCTTATTTATGTTTAGCCATGTGGCTTGGTACCTTTTCCCAGTTCTGCTTTCACATCTTGCTTCTCATGGTGGCGGCTGGCAGAGTCTCCTGACTCAGACTTCCACCTCCCTGAATTCTCCTCTCCCTTTGTCCCATCTATGCTATACTTCCTGCCTGGTTACTGGCCAATCAGCATTTTATTTATCAATCAATCATAGCAACACATTCACAGCATACAGATATCCACAGCACTTCTCATTTTCTTTTTTTTTCAAAAAAAAGGTTTTAACTTTAACATAGTAAAATTACATATAACAAAACAATTATCAAGCAAGAATTATAGTTATAATATCTAGTCTCTTTGTATTTGACAAAAATAAAGAAGATATCCTATCTATCCTATATTTGTGAGTCTAAGGTTTCATATCTAACTTATCTTTTATCATAACTAAGGAAATTATAACTATCTAGTCTTCAACTATGTCAAAGACCTCAGAAGTATATAATATTACCTGAGAAATGGGAAAAAGACACAAGCAACTTTTGGGAGTCTTGCAAGAGTAGACAGAGACAGCTGTCAGCCTGGACAGTCACCTAATGTTCCTTTGTAAAGTTGGGGCATCTGTCTTTATCCCACAGGCCTAGAGTCTCTCAGTCACTTTTCTTTATGTCCTGCAGAATGTCTGACAGTTTCCTCTGTGAAGCAGGAACCTGAAGGACCATTTTGCCAAGCAAAGTTCAGTGGTCACCTTCCTATGGGTCCTGCATGTCTAGTTTGATCAAGCAGTCCAGGTAAGAACAGTTTCTTGCCCAAATGGCTATTTTTGCCAAGAAGAAGATAAACTCCATATAGATTGTCTTTGATACCCATCCTCCTCTCTGAAGTAAATCGGTGCTGCCAGGAGCAGATATGTCTCACTGTCCAGAAAGTCTAAATTTTTAAAACATTATAAATGCTATATTCTGTAGGTCTTTGAAGTGTTTGAAGATTACCTAACTCTAGCTGCACTGTTCTGACTTCCTTCAATGATGAATATGGAAGTGTAAGCCAAATAAACCCCTTCCTCTTCAAGTGACTTTGGTCATGGTGTTTTGTAGCAGCAGTAGAAACCCTAACTAAGACAATATAATCCACTAAATTTTAAAATCTAAACATGCAACCTACCCAAAATAAACCAAGACCAAGTAAATAATTTAAGCAGTTCCATAACCAGCAACAAGATTGACAGTGATTTAAACTCTCCCAATTTAAAAAGGCCCAAGACCAGATGGATTTATTGCAGAATTCTCTAGAACTTCAAAGAACTAGCATCAATACTACTCAAATTGTTCCACAAAAATGGACAAAGAAGGAAAGTTGCCAAAATCTTTGTACCAAGGCAATGTTACCCCGATAGCGAAACCAAATAAAGATAAAACAAAAAAAGAGAGAAAATCCCGGCTCAATCTCCCTGATGAGCATAGATACAAAAGTCCTCAGTATCTCCTTGGACGACTACAGTGAAACATTGTTTTGCAGATTTAACAGGGCACTTGCACATACAAATTCACAGTGATTGAGACAGCATGTGCAAACCCTGTGCAAGATCAAGCCAGACATTCCCAGCATGGAGGGAAGAGCTGCTCATGAAATGCTAGCTGAAATGCCTTTGATGAATTCTGAGGGAGGGAGAGTCAGTATTCTGCAGGACATTGGAGGCTACCCACGCTCCAGTAGATGGTCCTAAACCCATGCATATACAGATAGCATTAAAGAGACTTAAGTAGCATTAAGTGGATTCTAAAATAAAAATTTAAAAAAAAAAAAACAAAACAGAGCACATGAACTTTGGAGAGTGTAGCTGAAAGGTTTCCCGTGTCCACCCGGCTCCCGCGTCCTCACAGTCCTGCAGCTGCTCAGACCCAAATGAGCACACAGAGGCTTACATTAATTAAACGGCTCAGTCATTAGCTCAGGCTTAGTACTAACTAGCTCTTACACTTAAACTCAGCCCATTTCTGTTCATCTATATGTTGCCACGTGTTCCGTGGCTTTACCTGTGTGTCATTATATGTTGCTCTCTGGACGGCAGGCTGGCATCTCCTGACTCAGCCTTCCCAGAATTCTCCTTGACTGCTTATCCTGCCTATACTTCCTGCCTGGCTACTGGCCAATCAGCGTCTTATTAAACCAGTGTACAAAAAGCCTTGTCCGACAGCAGAAGGGGAAAATAGCAGTGGAGATAGGGGAAGAATCAAAGGGGGGGAGTGGAGAGTGGATTAGATCAAAACACATTATATTCATGTGTGAAATATTCTCAAACACAATAGAGGAGAGAAAGAAATCAAACAGGAAAAACTTATGCCTTAAAATGTGCCCAGCGGCATGATAGTGCCAGGAAGGTTATGGGGACAGCCAATTGCTTTGAGGCTGGTTTTGAGGCCTGATCCACAGGAAGGGATTCTGGCCTAGAACTGTAAACCTGGCCAAAAGTCCATGGCTTTGGAGGTCTCAGCCCCCTAGGGAAGAACCTACTGCTGTTATTTTCCTAAACAATGTGTTGTCAAACTGCCTTCTGAATATTTATATACCGTGGAATTCCCACTAAAATCAGGAACAAGACGAGAATGTCCACCCTACCCACTACTATTCAATATATTGATTGAAATCTTAGCTAGAGTGATAAGACAAGAGAAGGAAATAAAAAAGTCTTAGAGCTGATAATTTCAGCAAAGTTGCAGGCTAGCTAGAAAATAACATTAACTTAGATGTCCATCAGCTAATGAATGGATAAGAAAAAAATGTGGCTCCATATACACAATGGAAAGAAAAAAGAAATCATGAGCTTTGCAGAAAAATGGGTAGAACTAGAAAAATTACACTGAGTGAGCTACTCCAGACCTAGAGAGTAAGCGCCATGTGTTTTTTCTCCATATGTGGATCCTAGCTTCAAATATTTTGTTTTGAGTGTTTAACATGAGACACAAGTGGAAACCAGGAAACCAGATAAGGGTTGTATGGGTCATGTTAAGGGAGGGGGAAATAATAGACTATAGGCAAACCAAAAGTAATGAGATGGAATACTGGAGGTGGAAATGCTTGAAGGAGGTGGGGAGTATGGAGGACATCAGGAAGGGAGATAGGGAAGGCTAACCCAAACAAAGGGTTTATGAAAAACTATATGGAGGCCTACAATCTCCCAACCCAACTAAAAACTATGTGGAGGAACAGTAGAACCTTTGTAAACTAAAAGAAGAGCAATAGGAAGGGTTAAAGGATGGGGAAGTGTTTGGGGGAGATGGTGTTGCAGAGTGAGAGTTAATCAAAGTTAACCTTAGTAGTCTTAGGGAAGTTCACTAGCCAGAAAACTAATTTCAAAACACAACTTGAAAAACTAAGAGTTCAAACAGATTGCCCTACATGAGCAGACAATGTCCTACCTAGAAAACAGGGGTTATTAAGTGCAAATTGTAATATAAGGCATGAGACACCCCTATGAATTGTGGGCTTTGGCTTCAGGACATAGAGAAATTAATCTTGAACTGCTACACAGGCTGATGGGGGAAAAAGACACCACTGGTCCTAGACCACGCTGGGCCCTGCATGCTGCAGGACTGACCTTAATGTGTCACTGGAGCAGCAGCAACACAGCTCTATGGTGGTTTGAATGATACGTACTGCAAAAGTTAGGGGCATTTATACTTGGTCCCAGTTGGTGGCTGTTTAGGAAGGGTTGGAGGTATAGCCTTGCTGGAAAAAGTATGTCCCTGAGGAGAGGCTTTGAGGTTCCATAAGACTTGTGCCACTCCCAGTGGGTTCTCTGCCTCTTGCTTCTGTTTTGTGATGGAAGCTTTCAGCTATTCCTGCCACCATGATGGTGATGTATTTCTATCCTTCCATCCCCCCCTGGGGTGGGGGAGACCATAAACTCCAAACAAATCTTCCCTCTGTAAGCTTCCTTGGTAAGGAAGAAAATAAACTAATACAAACTATATAAACTAACAAATAACCTGCTTTTGATTGGATTTGAACCTGCTCCATGGGAGGAAAAATCAAGCCTGAATATGTGAACCTGGTCAAAAGAGCCTGGATGAGTAGGTCCTAGGTCCTAGGGAGAACTGCTGTACACACACACACACACACACACACACACACACACACACACACACACACACACACACCTTGTCCAGGAAAGCTTCTTTATGACGTGGGCATCAGTCAATGAAGAGATGCATTACTGGTCAGTGTGATGAGAATAAGAAACTACATGCCCAGCCCTAAACAGGACATCTATATTAACCCCACCACCTGCCAACATTCAGGGAGCATCATGGAAGAGCCGAGGAAAAGAATGTAAGCATTGACAGATGTGGAGGGGTGCTCTGGGGTACTGTCTTCTGGGCATGACATGGCTATGGCAATCATAAACTCACAGGGGCTGTAGCTAGTAGTTACCTACACAAGACCTACACCTTATCACACCAGCCAAAATTACAGCATATATACCTTATTGGGGAGCTACGGGATGTAGAAAATTGTCGGAGGAAGGAGATCTTGGTTTGTTTTTTGTTTTTGATTTTTGTTTATTTATTTGGATGTGGCCACTAGAAGGATGTATGAAATTCTCAAAAATTAAAACAAGCTTTTAAGATTTATAAAGTATTTGAATTTCCCTGTGGATGTAGAGCATCATTTGATTCTCAAATCTCTAAATATATGTAATTAGTTTTAGAATTAATCTGTTCTCTTAGGGCTATAAGCCATAATCTATAGCAATAATTGCTTTGTAAAATATATAATCAATAATTTATACATTTTTGTGATATGTGTCTTTTTATTTTTGATTCATAGGTATCTTTTGTATATTTTGAAAATGCACTCATATGCTATGTAACTTGCATAATTTTCTCCAAAGTTTGAGAATGCCTTTTCATTTTTTCTAATCTACTCTGACTCGCATATATTTTAATAATAAAGTACAAAACATCTATATTTCTTTGCAAAAAGAAAAGGAAAAGAAAGAAATGCCTGTTGCTTAGCCACCCAGTCTGGAGTAGTTTGTTAGAGCACTTGACGCTAAGACAACCATCCTTGCCTCGCCAGACCACAGGAGCTATCCAAATAAGCCCGTTTAAGAAGCCAGACTGCCATTCAGAGACATTCTTGTTGTTTGTATGCCGTGTTGAGTCTCAGTACCATGAGACTGCCCGATACAAGATGAAATCATTCTTGTCTGACCCAGACAAACCTGGAGCTGGGACACAATGAAAGAGGGAGGAGGGATATCCTGCCTGCCTGCCTGCCTGCCTGCCTGCCTGAGATAAATACAGCTTCAAGGACTTGTTAAAGACACACAAGAAATTCCTCCTCATCCTATATGCATCCCATGAACGTAGACACAGATTCCTGTAGCAGAGTTATCTTCAACCTTCTTGAAGACTGCAACAATCCAGACAGCAGAGTCTCCACAGAAGACTCCTCCAGCAACTGCATCTCCACCAATCAGTAGACACCAATCTCACGTCTCCACCAATGAGCTGACACCAAGCCCCACACCTCCACCAATGAGCTGACACCAAGTCCCACACCTCCACCAATGAGCTGACACCAAGCCCCACACCTCCACCAATGAGCTGACACCAAGCCCCACACCTCCACCAATAGCTGACACTGGATCTTCCATCAATGAGCCCGCTCAGATCCTGCCCCAGTCCTTCGAGACCAACGAACTCTGGGTTCAAGCCATTTATGTCTCCTCTCTTGACTTCAATGCCTCACTTCTGCCTCTTTGAAAACCCCCTGCTTTTCTATGGCAAGTCTTGAGGAGATCGGCTGTTGCCAGGTCAGAATCATTCTTCTTTAGGGAAAATCCCTCTCCCCTCCTCCTCCCCTCCTCCCCCCTCCCCCCTCCTCCTCCCACCTCCTCCTCCCCACCTCCTCCTCCCTCCCCACCTCCTCCTCCCACCTCCTCCCCACCTCCTCCTCCCCTCCCACCTCCTCCTCCCCACCTCCTCCTCCCACCTCCTCCTCCCACCTCCTCCTCCCTCCCCACCTCCTCCTCCCTCCCCACCTCCTCCTCCCCTCCCACCTCCTCCCTCCCTACCTCCTCCACCCCTCCCACCTCCTCCTCCCACCTCCTCCTCCCTCCCCACCTCCTCCTCCCTCCCCACCTCCTCCTCCCCTCCCACCTCCTCCTCCCACCTCCTCCTCCCTCCCCACCTCCTCCTCCCCTCCCACCTCCTCCTCCCACCTCCTCCTCCCTCCCCACCTCCTCCTCCCTCCCCACCTCCTCCTCCCTCCCCACCTCCTCCTCCCCTCCCACCTCCTCCTCCCCTCCCACCTCCTCCTGCCACCTCCTCCTCCCTCCCCACCTCCTCCTCCCTCCCCACCTCCTCCTCCCCTCCCACCTCCTCCTCCCCTCCCACCTCCTCCTGCCACCTCCTCCTCCCTCCCCACCTCCTCCTCCCCTCCCACCTCCTCCTCCCTCCCCACCTCCTCCTCCCTCCCCTCCCACCTCCTCCCCCCACCTCCTCCTCCCTCCCACCTCCTCCTCCCACCTCCTCCTCCCTCCTCCTCCTCCCTCCCCACCTCCTCCTCCCTCCCCACCTCCTCCTCCCCTCCCACCTCCTCCTCCCTCCCCACCTCCTCCTCCCTCCCCTCCCACCTCCTCCCCCCACCTCCTCCTCCCTCCCACCTCCTCCTCCCTCCTCCTCCTCCCTCCCCACCTCCTCCTCCCCTCCCACCTCCTCCTCCCACCTCCTCCTCCCCTCCCCACCTCCTCCTCCCCTCCTCCTCCCCTCCCACCTCCTCCTCCCCTCCCACCTCCTCCTCCCCTCCCCACCTCCTCCTCCCCTCCCACCTCCTCCCTCCCCACCTCCTCCACCCCTCCCACCTCCTCCTCCCACCTCCTCCTCCCCCTCCCACCTCCTCCTCCCCTCCTCCCCCCTCCCCACCTCCCCACCTCCTCCACCCCTCTTCCCCTCCTCCTCCCCTCCCCACCTCCTCCTCCCCTCCTCTTCCCCTCCCCACCTCCTCCAGCCCTCTTCCCCTCCTCCTCCTCCCCACCTCCCCACCTCCTCCTCCCCACCTCCCCACCTCCTCCCCCCTCCCCACCTCCTCCCCGTCTCTCTCTAGTTCACAGTAGTGATGAATTTTATACATGAAGTAGAATCACTAGAATAATCATCTCTGAGCCTGTGCTGGCTAGATTCATGTCGGCTTGACACAAGGTAGAGTGATTTTAGGCGAGGGAACCTTAATTAAGCAAATGTCCCCACCAGATTGGCATGTGGGCAAGCCCATGGCACATTTTCTTGATTGATGCGGGAGTGCCCAGGTCATTATGTGTGGTGTCCTGGATAGTATAAAAAAAGACGGAGCCTCGAGTGAGCCATAGGGAGAAAACCAGTAAATAGCACTCCCCTGCAGCCTCTGTATCAATTCTTGCCTCCATGTTCCTGCCCTGCTTGAATTCCTGTCCTGACCTTCTGTTGTCCTGAGAGTAGTAAAAGCTGAAATAAACCTTTCCCTTCCCAAGTTGCTCCTGGTCATAGTGTTTGATCACAGCATAGAACCACCGCTACCTAAGACAATCCCCATAAGGTAAGTCCCATTGTTGTTAGTGCCGTTCAACAATTCTGTTTTTAGTAGGCATTTCCCATTTGTCATCTTACAGCAAATATCTTTGGGTTCCCAGTGTTACCTCGAGCATAAAAGAGATACTAATTTTCAGAGCAAATTGATGAAGGACCTTATCAACTCCATCCTAAAAGAACAAGTTGTCCATCTTTCAAAAAGCCCCCCTGAGGTGGCCTGACTCCCCAAGTGCTGTGGCTGCTGAATCTCAGGACTCAGATAAGACGTTTCATTGGAACCTTCTATTTGCTACTTCTAGAACGCCTCAAGGTTCTAAATTGTCACATTTTATCCCATCTTAACTGTTAAATATATTGAAACGCCACACTTTTTGAAGGGAAATAAACAAACAACATCTCTGCCTCCTGAAAAGCTCAAGTACTCTGTGTGTGCATGTTCATGTGTGTACAGGTCCACATGCACATGTGTCCAACTGTGTATGCATGTGTGTGCACGTGCATGGGAAGGCCAGACCCCGCCACACTTGGTTATTCCTCGAGGGCTATCAATTTCTTTTCTTTTTTTTTTTTTTAGTTTGGAGACAAGGCCTGCAGCTCACCGAGTAAGCTACACTGACTAGTGTGCAAGCCCCAGGGATCCACCACCTTCCACCTCCCCAGCACTGGGATTACAAGTGTGCACCACACCTAGCTTTTTTGAACACAGATTTTGAAGCTTGAGCTCGGTTCTTCTTGGTTGCAATCCAAACACTTTACTGTAAGCTATCTGCCCACACTGGGAACGTACATTTTTGTCTGACTCTTTAGGTGGGTCTGTGTCCCTCCTCTACTGCTCAGCCAGTGACACAATCTGAAAGCTTTTAGGATTCTGTTTAGGATACCTTTGTTGGTTTGAACTCTCTATGGAAGACAAAAGAAAAGACTCTGTCCCCAAGAGTCTTCAACTTTGACACCTGGACAAAATACTCTCTATGACAATTCCCTTCTTGTCTCTAAATACAGAAAAGCCACATGATGTTGAATCCAGGTGTAGGTGCAGATCACCACCACTTTCTGAAAGCCTGGTGTTGGATCCCACCCTCCTAGCCATAACCAGTAGCTGAGCATGTTATCTACTAGAAGCATAATCCTCAGCTTCCCCTCCACTCTCCGTTTTACTGACACTGACACCAAGAAGCAAACTCCGAGGTAAAGAACTGTCTCCTTCACCGAGATGGCTGCTCCGTGACTGTGGGGGCCGTTCAGAGAGACCTGGATCAATTTAGAAGCTTTCTGTCTCCTGCAACTCTCAGCCACCTGAAAAACAGCAGGTGGTCGAGTCACCCAGCACCGGTAAACAGCAGGCTGTATTCCAGGCCCAAACTGCCAGAGGAGAGCTGCGACAGAGGTTAGCCTCTTCCACCAGAGGGGACATTTGTGGGATGAGGCTGACATCTTTTCAAAGCACCAGAAGGCTTCCGATTGGCCAGGTCTTAGCTGACCAACTCTGCTTCTAGTGGATGCACAGCTGTCTAAAAGGAGTAGGGGAAATTATAGGGAAGAGGCAACAGCTGGCTAAAAGGGAAATAGGAGAGCTCAGTCCTCTCTGCACAGTGCTGACACCCTCGCAATCCCAGATAGGAGGAGCATGGATTCACAGTCTGCCGTTTGCAAGTGAAAGGACGCCCACTATTAGCTCCACCAGAGGATAGTTACTGATGGCTGAGTATGCTGGACATCCACAAGGAGGGCGGTCCCCTTACACCTTGCAGTTTTAACTCCCCATTAGAACCTGCTTCGTGGAATTTTACGTTCAGCCACAGGAACTTTGAAATACCCAAGTTCTGCTTTCACTGAGGAGCTCCTACCTGGTTTTATGTCCCCCTCATAATTTCCAACACTGGCTTTCAGGGCTGTCCAGTGGGGTGTCCCATTCTGCCAACCAGCTTCCCAGGGTGTTAATGTCAGAAAAACTGTAGAACATTTTAAAAATAAAAAAATAAAAAAAATCAACATTTGGTCCTATAAATTACCTGTGAAAATTAATTCCCTTGTATGACAGCATTCCTTGAATGGCATTACCCAGAATGGCTGTTGAGATCACCTGGCACTTTCATGGCCTTTACTTATTGTCATGCTTAGACACACTGAGAACTCCCAGGGGACAACAGGTAATGGGTGCTGGAAGAGGGCTGTGCTTCGGTCTTGCTCCTCTGACCACTGAGGTCAGGGCTTCAGATCAAACCCAGACTCTGAAGGATGGCAGGATGGACTTCATACTGTCAGGTACTCACCAGGCCTGACCCACGAGCTCCAAGCAGCTGAACCACGAGGGTCAGAGAGTCCAGCCAGTTCTCTTAAAGCAAGAGGCTGGAGGCTGGTCGGAAGGTGGCCAGAGCTATAATACTAGTGTTTGAGATGTTTGTGTGGGTGACTCATTCTTTTCCTTTCAGATACGCCAAAAAGAACTTGACCACTAGGAAAGCTGGGCCATTCCATATAAAGTCTGAGATGATTACCAGTATCCCCAAGTGAGAGAGAACAAAGAAGAAGCTAAGCAAGGTCACACCAAAGGACATAGAGATTGCCAGAAAAACATTCAGTACACTAAGAGCTGGGCTGGCCTCCTAGCGGGGGCTTGGATTGGACTTCTGCTTTATTCAATGTGTAACTGAGATGAGAGTCAAGTAGCAGATATCTTCATGTCCATTGAAGTTTTATGCATATCATGGGGTCATAGGTCATAACAGACAGACAAAGGAGATCGTAAGATCTAACAGGACCTGGGAGAGTCTCCTCCAGACAATGTGTCCACTGTCTGGGCTAACAGCCATGATGGAATGGTGACATTCTACCATGCCGGGAATGTTGTTAAGCAGCCAATAAGAATAACAAAAGAAAAGCACACTTTATGGCTACAAAAATGAAATGTAAGACATTTCCACACCTTAGTGGACTGTGGGAAATCAGAGCTTTGTGAGCTGTTACCCTCTGCATAAAGCCTTAGCTGTGTCAGAGGTCCATCTCTGGGGACAGACACCCTGGAGAAGCCACCCTTTCCGTGGGATGAGAGGTAGGATGACGTCAGGGCTGGGATGCTTCCCGTGGGTGAGGTCTTTATCTATTTGTGGGTTCTTTGTTGGCAAAGAAGTTCAGACACTTTGAAAAATATACCCCGTAAGGTTTATCTCTCTTAACCTCAATGTTTGGAGGGGAAATAGCAGAAGCAGCAGCAACAACAGCAGCAGGAAGAAAATCCAAACAGAGAACAGAGCATGGGAAGGGTCTGCAGCTACGCTAGCAAAGGGTTTTCTCAGGGTTTGAAAAGACTGCCACCGAGGAAAGGCTAATTCAGCAGCGCACACCATGGATCCCAACAGGATCACCCACGTGTCACTAGTGACAAGGACAAGAAAGGTGGGTGTTCCAGGACCAGAGTCAAATGAAAAGGATTGGAAGTGGGAGTCCAGGATGTGTGAAAGTGCAAGTGCTGCTCCAGACCATTCTAGGCTTGGAAAGCAGGCAAAGATGATAAAACTAAAAATGATTGGAAATACTCATGACTTCATTGTTGCCAGCATCAGTTGGTGCCATTCGTTACCTCGGGGAGAACTGTGTCCCTATGTAGTTTTCAGAAGAGGAGACACAGGGGTGGAGTAGATGACAGAGTGCACCTCTAGGTTAGAATATGTCACTTTGTGTGTTCTTCCTCCACCACCTCTAATGCACCGCCTTTCTGACCTGAGGCTTCTCGGTCTCTATCAGTTCTCACTTCCTAGATTTACTTACTATAAAGAGGACACAAGACAGGATGTTATTGGATTAGCAGGCTTCCTAAGTATCGAGAGCTTGGTATGTAGAAAGTGCTGGGGAAGAGGAGCTTGCATTATTCTTATGATTGGTATGACTAAAAAACATTTTATGTTTTTTAATTTTTTTATTTCATTGTATGAGTGTTTACCTGCAACATATCTGTGCACAAAGTATGTGCCCAGTGTCCACAGAGAACAAAGAAGGCACTGAATCCCCTGGGACTGAGTTACAGGTGGTTGTTTGCTGCCATGTGGTGCTGGGTCTTGAACCCAGGTCCTCTGAAAGAATAAGTACTCTTAACTACTGAACCATCTTTTCAGGCCCCTACATTTTATGTCTGAACCCATTCTTACTTCATTTAACTAGTTTATTAGAAGGGTGCAAGCCATGGGTAACCTCGGTACCAAATGTGGTAATTTTTTTCTCTAGACACATGACACAAAGCCATGAGTTAAGTGATAGTTTGAGGTCCCAGAAAGAAGTTACTAATTTACTCACAAAACTCAATTTCAGATCCAGTTTTCCATCCAGGGCCTTTCCAGATGTTGTGCATGCTTATCTGCAAGACCAAACAACTAAAACTTTACTTCCTTTTACAAGACAAGTGAATCTATTTAAAAGATTCTAGACTCCTATCCTGAGTCTTCTGCTCACGAAGCCATTGGCCCATGGGAGTTACTGCACATTCCTATCATTGAGAGCACTGGATGGACCTGCAGGAAACATTTGCAATACAGGAACTGGGAATGCAGTAAGGGATGAAGAGGGGAGAAGGGAGGAAGCACCAATAAATTCACCTGATTATAAAATGTTGAGTTTGATGATGTCAATCATCAATGTGAAATCAGGTTACCAATGACTTCCAAACGTGCACAACATTTGGTTAGCTGTCTATCTGTTTGTTAAGAGTTCAGCTTCTGGTGGCATATACCTATAACCTCAAAGGCATTTCAACTCAGCCACAGAGAAGCCAACAGCTGACCACACTGAAGATCCATAGGCCAAAAAAAATGACATTTTCAGCGTGGTGTCCAAAGCCTTCATTCCTGAAAATCTAATAGCTACAGAACTTTATTTCTGGTATCACATACCTGGAGGAGCCATGGAAAAAGGGCAGTTGGTTCTGCCTTGTATTTTTGATGTACCATATACCCTGGAAGGCCCCTTGCAAACGCAGCTTTATGAATTATTCTACACAATGCCTGCAGTGCTCATGAAGCAAAACAAAGAAGCAAATATGTAAGCCTTTCTCCAGTATGTGCTCCCAACACCCTCCTCACCATCCCACTGTATGTAAGAGTGTGGTAAGTCAGGAGGGATAGATTTATCTGTCTCTGCCTTCTCCCAGCCA
This sequence comes from Peromyscus californicus insignis, assembly GCF_007827085.1. NCBI lineage: Eukaryota > Metazoa > Chordata > Mammalia > Rodentia > Cricetidae > Peromyscus > Peromyscus californicus. The sequence goes on from NW_026294413.1 coordinate 65,261,182, forward strand.
CTCAGCTCTGCCACTCAAAACCCCAGCCCTGCTCAGTTTCAAGATGAACTGCCCAGCTTCCCTTCCTAAGTGCACGTGGGGACCTTTTCAGGAACTGCCTGCGTGGACTCTTTCACAGTCCTTCCTGGACTCCATCCCTGCCATTCTGGAGCCCTTCGAGCCCCATGGGCATCTGAATCTGTTCCCCGTTAGGCCAGATTCCCTCTCAGATCCTCGTCCATTTGGCCCCGACTCCACAGAGGCCAACTGTCTCCTGTCCCAAACAAATGCCCTCCCATCTGAGGCTCCAGGACAGAAGACTCACTTCACAGGGGTGACATTCTGGCTCAGCCTTGGATCCTCCCGTCTGAGCCATTTTTATAACTACGTCCCTAAAAGGAGAAGAAAGAAAAGGATTTGGATTTTTTTTTTTCTTGATATAGTAATCCTGCAGCAGGTTTGGGTTAACAGTCCAACCAAGAAGCTTCCCCTGCTACAAGACACGGGGGCCAGGTGTCACAGACACAAAGATTCCAAACAGAAGCCACTGAAAAGAAAATGCCAGGCACAAAAATGGGGGAGGGGGCGCTGTAAAATCTGGATCATTACACTTTCATGGTGACTTTTAATATTTACCAAATACCAAGAGCCATAACTTAATTTCTTTTCATGAAATTTATGCAAAACCTCCTCTGGAAATCCTAACTTCAGGTGTAAATGGCTTACCACTGTCATAGGAAGAGCAGCTTTATCCCCACAGGAATAAGAGTACTTGTAGATGGATTTTTCTTTGTGCTACCAGCTCACAAAAAACGACATGGAAACTTATTATTACGAAAGCTTGGTCTATAGCCTAGGCTTGTCCCACTAGCTCTAATAACTTAAATTAACCCATTTATATGATTCTGTATTTTGTCTTGTGACTCTTACTTCTCTTCCATCTTGCACCTCCTGTTTCCTTTCCGTATCCACTGGCATCTATGCCTTTCTTCTTCCTCAAGACCTCTCTGTCCCCAGAAGCCCTCCCTAAGCTCTTCCTGCTTAGCTATTGGCCATTCAGCCACATCTTTAGTGTACTAAAAGATTATTCTTCAACAGGTGCTTATTCCACATGTGGAATCTCCTGTGATCAAGAAACAAACTTTTGCATCTCAAGAACCCAAATCATAAGGAATCTTGAAGAATTTCACTTACAGTATGTCTGGACTCTGGTAAAAATCACAAGACTTTCTTTTATATTGAAAAAGCATGGAGCTGAGTGTCTCTTCTTTTGGTCATAGATAAAAAATAGTCTAGTGGGGGATGAGGCTAGATCAAGACAAAGGTCACCCAACCACCACTTTTGACAGTTACTACACTAATCAAATCAGTGCTATCGTGTGTACTCTTGCAGCAAAAGACGCAGAACCAAAACAGAACTGGTCCACTAACCGTCGAACTCCCCAGCCACTGTCTACCCACCTGCCTTGAGCCCAGGGAGTTTCCTGTGTGGGATATATTAGTTTTCCACTTCATACATGATGCAAACTAGGGATCAGAAAGTCTAAATAGCTGCTCTGTTAACACAAAGGGACAACGTTGACTCCAAAATCCTTGTCCTTTAACACTTTTCAAACAAGTACAGTAAATGCTCTCACATGAAAAACCTCTGGGGCAAGAGTGCTGAACCTGTGGGTTGCGACCCCCACAAGGGTCACCTAAGACCACTGGAAAACACAGCTGTTTACATTACAATTCATAACAGTAGCAAAATGGCAGTAATGAAGTAGCAATGAGATAGTTTTGTTGTTGGGAGTCAGCACAACATGAGGAACTGTATTAAAGGGTCACAGCATTAGGAAGGTTGAGAACCACTGCTCTGGGGAGATGTGCAGCCAACTAAAAATGGCATCCCTTCCTCAGACACAATAAACAACAGGAAATGACAATTGCTTACACATTTCTCAAGTGAAGTATTTTCTCCACTAACAGATCTGCTGCGTGGGAAAGGAGCGAAACTATCAGAGGCCAGGGATCTTTGAGTCCTGATGGAGGCAGGTGAATAAAGGGTAGATTTAGACTAGTTCACAACTCCAAGTTAGCCCAACGCATCGGTTCCTCCATCTGAGGAAAAGAAATGACCCCCAAGCATCTGAAGCAACACCGTCTCCTGTCCAGGGAGGAAAGAGTGCAGCTGGATTTGTCTGACCTCAGTTTCCCACGTACCCAGCACTGCTGCTTCATCTTGTGAAAATCTTCAGGACAAACATAGCAGACTTGCTGTCCTTCTAAAGCCCTTGCATTTTGATGTTGCTGTGGTTTGGCTAATGGCGGGGTGGGGGCGGGGGAGGTTGGTCAAACAGTCACAGGCCAAGAGAGATGGCCTATTAGAACAGCAGGAAGCGAAAGAGAACAGGCTTCAGTGGGGACCACACTTTAGTGGAGGGAGCTGGGGCCAGAGAAGCCTGGGGGAGCGAGCTCTCAGTTCACCCCACCGCCCGCTTTGTCTCTGGTTTCATCACTTTGCCATCTGATCCTCCTGCCTACCCCTGATGCATTCTCAGGGATGGGAAAACTCACAGTAACCTCCAAGCGTAAGGACATCCCAGTGACAGACAGATGGGAGCTGTTGCTCCAAAGGCAAACAGTCACTTGAAGTGACCAAGGAGATGATGATTTGCAAGGCAGTTTTGGTGAACTCAAAATGGAAGAAGGTGTCAGTTCTTACATGTAGGGTTGAATTACCGCCACCTCAAAAGAGCCGGGGCAATCCTTTCCCACAATGCCATGCCAGCGAACAGCAGCTCACCTGTTGTTCTTCTTCTTCACATCACCAAGAGAGAATAAACAAAAACCCAGACACTGGGAGCATCTTCCCCCGATTTTCTCCTTGTTCCTCTGTTATTTCCTCAAAGGTTTTTACTTCTTTTTCTAGAACACTCTGGCCTTGATAAATCTCATTCATTCAGTCCATTCTCAAAAGAGAAAAAGTGGCATTGCCTTTCATGGCTAATGTTTACCACCTCCTTACTACAGACCCTGACCCAGCTACCCACAAATAAGGAACTAGCGACCTCCTCCATTACCCAGGTTTTGAACAGCATCTAACCTGCCAGGAAGAAGATTCGTAATTGCCCCCTAAAGTCCTGAGCCAGTTATGAAGGGAGTCCAAATCTATGGTAACACTCTGAGACAGAGTGCTTGTTGCTTCTCCAGACTCCTCAGCTGACACTCAGAGAAAACACTGAGACACTACACTGAGAGGTAAATCTCCCAGAGACCATAGAAATCATATTCTCCTATCAGAACCTGAAAGAAGCACGAGGTATTAAAAGGTGAAGACATGTACCAAACCAATGTAGCAGAAACACAAAGTAGGAAACCATTTTAATAGAGAGAACAAAATTCAAAGAAAAAAAAGCTACTTTTCAAAGAGAAAGGGAAACTCCGCAGAATGCATTGCCTCATGAAAGGTTTCAGTATGGCCAACAGTCTGCAAACACAACTGCTCCAGATGAAGAGGAATGACTCTGAGCAAAGAGGGGTAAGAACCAAGTGCCTGTGTGGATGGCGGGAACGGATCACTTTGTAGACATGTGCTGCTGAGTGGAGAGAAGACTTTCCAGCGGAGAGGTGACAGTATGCTCAGTTTCTTGCTGACCCACACAGGAGTTCTTTCTGATGATGCCAACCCTCGCACACACCCTCCAGTAAGGTAGACATGGAGTATGAAGACTGCCATTCTTCTGGGGCTGGTCCTTGCTCCCATCCCTGAGCATCCATCCTCCAGAAGGCAAGCTAGCAGTGCAGAGGATCCTTGGGAAGCCCTTGCTCTCTTCTTCCCCCAGGGCTTCTCAAGGCCTTCGGAGCAGCTGGCCAAGACAAGAGAGTCGGGACAGGTGGGCTCAGCTAACCTGGAGGATCAGAGTCTCCAACTCTGCCTCAGCCAGGAAGCATTCTCCACGGCCGTAAGTCCATGGGATCTGTGCCTGATGCACACTACTGTTTTAGAATTGATGTATGAGAGAAAAATAATATCTGTACACAGAAGGCGGAATTATCCACACTGGCTGCAGAGTGAGGGGGCAGAAGTCTTACAAAACTCCAAGAAAGAGATTAATGTTTTTAACTAAGAAACACAATATACACACATTCTCTCTCTTTTTCAAAATAAATGATTCCCAGAGAAAAAGAGACTTAATATTTTGCTACGTTTGGTTTTCTCTTCATTTGTCTTGTTGATGAGTGAGTAAAACAAGAAATAAATGTGACCATGAAATGAGTGGGAAAATAATCCTTTATGGAAGGGATAATTAAGCTGGGTAGATTAAGTCAAGCTCCTGCAGGTCTATTGTAAACTTTTTGCCCCTACGCTAAGTAGGAAATATTGTAAATGGCTCAAAGAAGCCAAGCTTAGTCGTGTACACCTCTGTAATCCCTCTGGGAGACTGAGGCAGGAGAATGAGTTCAAAGTCATTCTGGACTACAACAATGAACCCCTGTTTCAAAATGCAAACATATAAAAAAAGGCTGGAGTACAGCTCAGCGTTAGGGCACTAACCTAGAACTTAGGAGGTCCTGAATTCAATACTCAGTACTGGGGGGTTGGGCAGGCTCAAAGAAAAAGGTTTTAAAAGGCGATTGTCTGGGGTCACTAAGTGTAAACACCTACATCTAAGAAAATGTCTTGCTTCAATTTTAAGTAATTATGCTGCATTTTCCTACTGTGCCTACCATCTCATTAAACCTGCGTGAAATGTGTAATTACCACACTATGCAGGTGAGCTGACTTCATTGGTATGTACATGAAAGTCTCACATTAATTGTCTATTGAGGATCCCCAGGGCAAGAACAGGGCATACTCATCTTGTACACCCAACTCCCAGCACAGTGTATATAACAGGATGCACATTCCAAAGAGGATCTCCAGATCCGTCACGGGAAAACATCCTCATTATGTCTACCTCAGTTCTTCTTGAAAGGAGAGTAGGTGGACACCAGATACCATTGTCTCTGGCCAATACTGTCCTTTAGAGCCTAGCATCTCTCCTGACTTGCCTGACTAGGGCCCATCTTAAACACCGATGCCATTCCCTGACTTCCACTTTACTAATATAGCCTGAGAAATATTTATACTAATGCCGATGCCTTCTCTTACAGTCGAAACAAGATCCCGATTTATTCATAGACCATAGTCTCTGCCTTCACACCTGAAACTTGTTTACAGTGATAATTCTCCAGGTAAGAAAACCTCTTAAACGAATTCTAGGTCGGGGGCAGGGGCGGGGGGGAAGGGCTGTAGAGAGACCACTTCCCTCATATGCAAAGCGTGACAGTAGAAGTATAGAGAACTTTGTAGCAGTGCCCAGCAACAGCGAATGGAACAGACTCCGGGCACTTGTGGCAAAGGCAGAAGGAAGGGAGGGAGAAGATGCAGGCCACAGAGAGGGGGCTTTGGTGGTCCCACATATGTCTCAGGCCAACCTTCAGCACAAGACTATGGTCTAAAGCCCCAGGCTGAGGGTAATAGGCCTCAGACTTTGCTGCCTTCTTAATTTGTCCCTCTTCCAGTGGCTTCACAGGTGGCTGCCCTGACGTGGAGGGACACTGGGCTATGTTCTGTGCTATGTAAGCCAAGACACCGACCAGCTAATCAGGTGAACAACAAGACCTTTTGGTCTATTCCTTCCACACTGAGCATACAAATGCAAGCACTGTTTGGGGAGACTTCCGAAACACAGTCGTGTGTCACGTTGCCCGCAGGGACCTGTTACGAGAAAGGCATTAAGCGGTTTTCATCACAATGCCAGTATCTGAGTTTATGAGTCAGTTTTCTCCTTGCCGTGACAAAATGTCCGACCAAAGCCACTTAAAGAAGGAAGGGTTTATTCAGTCTGCAGTCTGAGAGTTTAGAGTCCATCATGGCGGCAAGACTACAAGGCAGCTGATCACACTGCATTGCGCTCAGGACGCAGGGAGACGGCTGCCGGCACCAAGCTAACGTTCTTCCCTATCTCTTTTCATTCTAGTATCCGATCCCATAGGGTGATGCCACCCACACTCAGGATGGGTTTTCCCTCCTCGGTTAACCTGAACCTCCTCACAGACACTCCCGCAAGGTGTCTTCTAGGGGACTTTTAAAGCACGACAAGCTGATGGCCAAGAGTAACCATCAAGCTGCCCAAGCTGCCTGCTAAAACCCTGCCTCTCTGTGAAGTGGCAAAGCCCCCGAAGCTGAGCTGAGCCCTCACTGTGGACCACTGCTGACAGCTCGGTAGATCTCTGAATTCAAGTACTTGAAAAGTTATCTCCTGTCACGGTAAGTTGGGGAGACAGGCTTTGTTAAACAAAGGGTGCGGTTGCAGCCTCTGTGAATGGGCCAGGGAAGGAACACTGAGCCTCCAAAGCAGGGCAGAGGCAGACCCGCAAATCAATGGGACCCAGGGTGGTCAGGTGCTGCAGGCAAGCAACGGGATAACTGTAACAAAATATACATTTCACAGGACCACAGAGACCCAGCAACTTCTCCAAATGCTGGTCAGGAACAGCGTTCCTATGGCTAAGTCCTTTGCTGTTCCCCACGTGGAAAAGAGCTAGAGGTATATACCTCCAGCTCCCCAGCACACCACCCTGTGAAGCCCTGGGCAGTAGAAATGGTGACTTAGAAGTCACTCAGAATGTGTCTTCAAAATGCCCTCCTAAAAGCACAAGTGTCTATGGGTGAAACAGCTTAAAATTAGCAAAGTCAATATTTAACTTGGACCCAGTCTGGAAATGTGGAATTTTCCACGGAGAGTCAGAGTTGTCACCAGAAGCTGGTGAATTGGAGCAACAGCCAGCCCTGGCTCCTGCACTTTGAGAAGACAGAGCTGCTGGGAGTGGTTCAGACCAGGAATGGAGACGGTTTGCCAACTGAGGCCTTGAGCCAAGACCCTGGCTAGACAATCATTCCAGAAAGGTCACCCTAGTACTGCTGTTTTCCTCCTGATTTTACTAAACTTGGACCTGACCTTGCATCCCCGCCTCTGCCCCAAGCTGCTCTTTTTCACTGTCTGCCTGTCTGCTTGCTGCCTGCCTGCCTCCTGTCTCCTGCCTGCCTACCTGCCTGCCTGTTGCCTGTCTGTTTGCTGCCTGCCTCCTGTCTCCTGCCTGCCTACCTGCCTGCCTGTCTGTTTGCTGCCTGCCTGCCTCCTGTCTCCTGCCTGCCTACCTGCCTGCCTGTTGCCTGCCTGTCTGCCTGCCTCCTGTCTCCTGCCTGCCTGCCTGCCTGTTGCCTGCCTGCCTGCCTGCCTCCTGCCTGCCATGCTGTGATTTCCCTGTTGCTCATGTGCTACCCAGAACACTGAACAGTGGAGCACACCTGCAATTTCAGCATTTGGAAGACAGAGACAGAAGGATCACAAATTCAAAATCAGGCCCTGTCTCAAAAACCTAATGAGGGTGAGACGTGGAGGTTTATTTGGCTATTCAAGCTTCCGGGACCAGGCTCTACTGCTCTCCAACACTGTTAGCCCTGGCAGCACAGTGAAGACTCCTGTACCATGAGGAGGAGGAAACTAGACCAGACCCAAAACAGAAGATCAAGTCCCTGCCACCCTCCTTCCTCACTCCACCTAAAGGCGGAACAACTTCTCCTCAAGCTAATGTTTGGTTTCATTGAGCGGTTTCCTGTTTGACTACTTCCTCTCTCACCCTTCTAATCATTATTTCCTTCCCTGTGTGGGTTTAGGTTTGTGGTGCTTTCTGCAGTTCCTTGAGGCATACAACTAGATGTCACGTGAAGGAATTTCTCGAAAGGTATTTCATTTTTAGAGGTTTGTTTGTATTTTACATGTATGAATGTTTTGCCTGTGTGTACGTCTGTGCACGGTGTGTGTGCCTGGTGTCCATGGAGGTCAGAAGAGGCTGCCAGGTTCCCTGCGTGTGCTGAGAACTGAACTCCAGCCCCCCTGCAAGAGTAGTAAGTGTTCTTAACCGAGGAGCCATCTCTCCAGCCCCTGTGCCCTGTTTTAAATGGCTATGTCTTCACACTATTCATTTTCCTGTGGGCACTGTATTTGCTGCCTTCCATACATTTTGGTGTGTTATATTAACTCCTTTCTCTCAGTCATGACAATAGATGGAGGGGATCACAGAATGCTTTAGGCAATACCAATGGTCATCAAACTTTGATTTTTCCCAATCTAGAATAGATGGATCTACCTGCAAATTGAGTTATTGGACCTGAAAGAGAAGAAATTTTTGCTGAGCAGATTTGGCTGAAAATAGATACACTTTGTGGTCCGCCTGAGATCCTGTGGTACATGGGGCAGACCCATGGGAAGCATGGTAGAGACTCAAAGTTCACGACTGTGGGTACCATTTCCAGTGCTGGAGAACATGCTTTATAATATTGTGGTGTGAACTGGAATGACCCCAGAAGCTCCTGTGTTTGACACTTAGTCCCCAGCTAGTGGCTATTTCAGAAGATTCTGGAACCAACAAGGTGAGGCCTTCTTTGAGGAAGTGGGTCGCTGAAGGTTGATCTTGAGCATGACCTCGCTTTCTGTCTGCTTTCAGCTTCCCAATCCTCCTAGAGTAGTGTTTCTTAACGTTCCTAGAGCTGGGACACTTTAATACAGTTCCTCATGTTGTGGTGACCCCCAACCATAAAATCATTTCATTACGACATCATAACTATCATTTTGCTATGGTTATGAATGATAATGTAAATATCCGTGTTTTCCAATGGTCTTAGGTGACCCCTGGGAAAGGGTCATTTAACCCTTGAGGGGTTGTGCCCCACAGGTTGAGAACCTTTGTCCTAGAGTGAGCAAGCATCCAGCTACTCCTCCTGTAGCCAGTGGGAACCCTTCCCTGCCACAGTGGTGTACACCCCGTACCATGAGCTAAAATAAACTCCTCCATACGTTGTTTCTTTTGTGACATTTGCTCAATGACAAGAAAATAGCAAAAACTAGACCAATTTCCCCTGGGGCCATTTCTCATTCTCACGTCTTGATATTTTGGCAAAGGTCAAGGTACCACAGCCTCCTCCCGGACTACCTCTCCATGCCACTCAGCCTCCTCTATCAGCCAGTGTGTGGGAAGTCGGCTTCACTGCAGAGGACTGCTCATCACCTAGTCCTCTGGGATTTGGATAATTCAGCAGGTGGTCATGAACTAGCCTGCCGCAATTGCAAATGCACCTCACAGCCCTGCCCAGCTGCCAGAAACATCCCAGGTGATCTGAGTGGGATGCCAATGTGTCCCTCTCTTCCATGCCTGGCTTGTTTGGGAACGTTGCTACACACCAATAAACAGCTGCCATGTCCCCTCCAAGAGGCAGCCCATTTCAATGGCCGGTGAAGGAATTCCTGTTTATGCATGCATTTGCAAAGAGCCTTGGAACTGCTTGGCATGAAAGGCATCTCCTGATACATCATTCATTATTTCTAACAATAGTTACAGAGAGGGGAGGGCTGTCTCTCACACACATATACTTTGAACAGGCAACAGCTTCTTCTTCTGGGCTCTCTGCCTCTATTCAGTTGATTAATGTGCAACTGAGAAGGTCTCTTTAATGGAGATATAAATCTGAGGTTATTTATTGGAATGTATGTTTGATCAGAAAGAGACACCCTCCCCCAAAATGAGGCTGAATTACATTTAGCCCCCTAGAACAATGATTCCTGGCACACCAGAGAAGAAGGTGTGTTTTATTCAGACACGTAGCTATTATGGTCATTAGAAGCCGGTAAACCCAATTGATTGTGAAAATCAGGTTCTTGCCTGCAGAATGCTGGCCAAGAAAATATTGCTTAAACTTGACACCTTAGCACATACCAAAAGCGATGGTTTGTCTAATTGAGCATCATACGTTGATAGCTCACTTCTGCTAGAGGTATAAAATCATTTCCTGGGTGTTATTAAAATTGTCTCACAAGTGAGGGAACCAAAGTCACAAGAATCCAAGTCATCTGCTCTGCCTGCTGTTGAAGGCTAGGTGAACATAAGAAATGAAACACATTTGCCCTTCTTCCCAGCTGCTTGTCCCTTAAACACTTCCACTCCAGGAAAACAGCTCCTTTGAGGGACCTCTTAGGCTTAGGTCAATTCACATTCTCATTACAACATAACAAGGGAAAAAAAGAAAGAAAAACAAAACATAGACACTAACAAAATATAGGCAGATTAAGCCTTGGTTGAAATGGGACTGTTAAGGGTTGGGGATTTAGTTCAGTGGTAGAACTCTTGCCTAGCAAGCGCACGGCCCTGAGTTTGGTCCTCAGCTCTGAAATTAAAAAAAGAAAAAAAGAAATGGGACTGATAGTAGTTTCCTAAAATTGTCTTTTTAAATTTTTGATGGGTTTTGTTTTGTTTTTGAAATATCATTAGCCCAAGCTGGCCTTCAACTCACAGTGTCCCTCCTGCCTCAGCCTCCTAAGTGCTGGGACTGTAGTCCTGCACACCAAGGCTTAAGACACCTCCTTTGATGAGAGAGTAAGCCCTCTGAACTCCCAGCTGGACCTAACTGCAGATATTCTAACTTCTGATTTTGCAAACTTCTAATCAGCATCATTTTTCTCAAAGCATAAAGACACACAGTTTTCAAAATGAAGTGAAAAATCCTACTTCTGAAGTCCTGCCAAAGCTAGAAGAGACATAATCTAGGTTTTAAAGCTGATCGCATTACTGGGGGCTTATATATTCCTGTCCTTCACAAATGCAAGGGAAGGCATTCAGAGAAACACAGTGCAATGAGCAAATGAATCACTTCACATCTGCCTGTTCTCGTCAACTCTGTCTCCTTCTCTCACCCACATCTCTGAAAGCTGCAACTGAGAGAGTCCTCAGGCAGCACCTTGGGTTCCTGCCAACATACAAACTGTGTATTTGCTCAGCAAACACTCAAGGGTGAATAATGAGTTGTCATCCCCTGACATTACAAGAAGGTTGACTAGAAAGTAACAGCGTTAGTCGCAGTTCAGAATGGCAGCACAGAGACTGTGTTCCTCTCCATTGGGGGCAGGATGGGTGTTACACACACATTCTTTGTCGCATTATTGTAGACAAGGGAGGCAGCTAAGGCCAGGGACAGAGGCAGGGATTAGCCTACAGAGAATCAGGTTGGATCACAGGCCCCACTGGTTCAAAGCAGCTGTGTGACCCTGGACTTGGCTGCCCCTTTGTGTCTTCAGATGTTGAAGGAATAACAGGTGTCTTTGAGGGTCTGCTAAGACTCCCAGCTCCAAGGCAGTCTGTCAAAGCTTCATTGTTCCCTAGGGGCAAAGGCTGTCTGCCTCCCTTAGGACTACATCCTCTCTGCAATCCGTTTATTATCTCTTGCCAGGTGCCTGCAAACTAGTGTCTTCCATCTCCTTGAATTATTTTACTCACATTGGCAAGCTCCTCTGCCCCCACAGCATGCATCTAGCTATTAAGGCTATAGATAGCGTCCCTGACCATGGTGCCAAGGACTGAGGCACTTCCTTGTGCTCTGGGATCAGAGCCTTAGGTGCTTTGTGCTACTGGCCCAACATCTGACCCCAGCCAAAATTGAGTGCTGTCAATCACAATGACAACCACTAAGTCTTCGACAGGCTTTAAGTCACAATCAAAGAAACTAAGGCAGAGGTTCCCAGAATGAATAAGTGACAGAGTGCTCCTTGGAAGGCAGGCTCGTGTCTTGCACTGGAGCCCAGGACCCCAGCATCAGCACTATGGGATACTTCTAATTCAGTACCACACAGTCCTGTAGCATCCTGTGCCCACACATACCAGACATTATAGGACTGTATTTTTTCAATGGATACAGACATGAATGAGACTTAGGCATGCATTTAATTATGAAAATAAGGAGCTGAGGTACCTGAAGATATTATAAAATCACCCAAGAGAATGTAACAGACACCATGTTAAGAAAAAGAATTCCATATGTGATTTTCCTAGAAAGATTAACAATAGTCTCAGTTGAACAAACAATCCTTGTCATCTAAATGGAGAGAAAAAAAAAGGTAAAGAACAGAACATGGGGTCTGGGAATCCTTGATTGATGAGATTTATGGTGGATCAAGAGTTATCATTGGCTTCTAGGAAACATAAATAAAAATGTGTTATTCACAGGCTTTATTCCAAGGGACTTAAGTTCATTATTCCAAGAGAATTCATTTCCACCTGTCTCGCTCAGTGCCTGTCAATGCCCATGCAGTACCTCCGTGTGACATGTGTGTCTGTTTAACTGTACAAAGGCCACACAGCACCGTCTGCTCCTTTCTCCTTTTTCAAGTAGGATGTATTTTTCCCCAGAGTCAGCTGCATTCCTTCCCCTTCTCCTTCTCCTGGATTCTCACCCACACTAATGACGTCATTTGAAAGTTCCCACTAGTCTAGTCCTGCAGCATCAGCAGTCTGGGTTTGTCTACAGTTCATTCCGTCTGTGTTCCTCCACCGCCCACCCCTGTAACACCGGGTGCTCACAGGCAGAAGCAACAGGGGCTGCCGTGATGTGTCCACTCCATCGCTCAATGAAAAGAGCTTTTAACAGACAGAAGTGAATGAAGGAACTCATTTCATCAGGTTAAGCTAAGCAGAATCAGCTCCTTGGAGAAGAATAAATACATGAAAAAAAAAAAAAAGGTTGAGGTAATTGCTTGGCTAGATTACATAAAAGAACATAAAACCTCAAGTACTTTATCCGCAAAGCTGCTTGGTGGGTGCCCAAGGGTCCACATTCCCTTTAGACTTGCAATGTATCCCTTGTAGTGTTGAAACAACTCCATGAGAAGAGGAAGATAAAGTTACTACGTGATGGTAGCAAAACGTGTTAGAAAGCAAAAGGCACAGATATAGTACAAGCCCCTAACATTGTGTTTAGAATGCTCCTATCCTGGTGTCAGGTCTGGCTCTGGGCTAGCACTGAGCACTGTCTCTGGGGATTTCCTACCAAGGCTGGGTTTTGTACGCTTGTAGTCCATGTTGTAAACGAATGCAGAAGTCAATGATGGCTGCCCTCCAAGCCACACAGCCAGGAGACAGATGGCAGGCCAGAGAGAGGTGGCAGAGTCCTGTAGTGGTATCAAGCAAGGCAGAACATTGGGGCTGACTTCATCCCACCAGCCTGAGTTTCGTGTTCCCAAAAGGATGCTTGGTGCCAGAAAAAGGCCATGTCCAGCAGTCTCCAGATGTGGATGAACACTGCTCACATACAGACCCCACTGAGGCAGAGCAGACATGATTCACCTTTACATGAGCCTTCCTCCAGAGGAGTTAGCCATTTTGCTAAAATGTTTGCAGTGCACCAGAACACCCTTGTCAGTGTGGGCCACCACAACAGCTCCATCACAGCCAGAAGATGTGAAACCACAAAACCTAAGGAAATAGCGCCAATTTGGACTTCTTGTGATCCACAATTAACTTGTATCTGGGAGCCGATAGTCAGATGATGCATCAGAAATATTAACATTGATTTTCTTTTTCTTTTTAACCTGTTGTTTTCACCCAAGCCTGGGCAAAGCTCTCAGTCTATAGCATTTTGAAGAAAATATCAAATGAAGCTGAGTTGGCTCAGCATACCTGCCTGCTGTGTGGTTTAGCACTTTGTGTCCTTGGGTACAAAAAAGACCCTGGTGTAGTTGTGTCAATAGTAAAGCAGTGATTGAAACAAAACTGACTCCATCTAGGCTGTACATCAAAAGATAGAAGGCAAGAAGATGGCTAGACTGGATGTGAGAAGGTGGAAATATCCCTTGTCTCAGAGCACCCTTTCCAGCTACGCTCACACTGAGTCTCTCTTCTGGGAAGCTCACATCTCCAGCTGAGGGGCCTCAAAGGACTTGTATTTACACCAACTGGCTGTAAACTAATACCACACCGATTGACAAATATTGTCCCAATCACCCTAGACCTAGATCACTGTCTCCAAAGTACCTGGTCTGTGTGTCAAGAGAATCCACAGACAGCAACACATGAAGGTCAAGGTAAAAATTTTTTCAGGAGAAAAAGCTGGCTAAAATCAATGTACAAGGGAGTCAGGGTCTGTTGTCCTCAAGGGAAAATCCCAGTCTATAGGAGCCTTTTGTCTGTGTTATCAGCATATGAAGCCATTTCATTCAGTTCAGTGTGTGTGTGGGTGGGTGGGGAATCCATGAAAGTCAAGTTGGCATGACTTCAAAGGCTGAAGGATGTACACACACAGGGTCGTATAAAGAAGTGTGACACTATCTGAGGTCAAGAGCCCTGTTAGTAATCATAGCAAGAATTGGATCTGCTGTTTCAGAGGCCAGCTCCTGTTGGCTAAGGCAAGGGACAGAAAATAAAGGAAACTGCTAACAAACGGAGTGTAATTCAGGTTTGCAGCAGAGTATGAAGACTGAGTTCAGGACTGAGGTGCATCTGAGCTCACAGAAGTGATGATGTGTGGGATTGTGATTGACAGAAGGGCAGAAGCCAACACTGAAGTCAAAGCCAAGCCAAACACAACTGTCTCTTGGAAGTACATGGCATGTGTGGTCTCCCCAGGTCAGCCATCTCTTTACCCACACTAATGCTTACCTGGAGTTTCTTTGAGTGCAGAGGGCTTGCAAAGCCATCTAGCCTCTTCTTTCTGTCAGAGTATGTAATTGAGACTGAACTCAAGGAGGAGCAAGCAGAGTAACCAGCATTCATGGGGCTCTGCTCATCTTACCTCATATACTCTGGGAAGCTCTCCCCAAATGACAGCATGAACCTACCATCCACACTCTGAGGTTCCCTATCTATGGATGTAATAAATGTGAACCAAAGATATTAGGGGGAAATGTATCTATACTAAGGAGACTTTTAATCTTTACAAACTCCTTAATGTTATGATTTCCTAAAAAATACAATGAACAACTAAATTTGGACTAGGGAGATAGCCTAGTCAGCAAAGGCAAGCAGAAAGACCCAAGTTAGATCCACAGAACCCACATAAAAATGCCAGGTGTGGTGGTACATGCTTGTAATACTTGTGTGAGGCAGGTAGAGGCAGGCAGATCCCTGGGGTTCAGTGGCTACTTGGTGAGTTCTAGGCCAGGTCAGTGAGATATCCTGCCTAAAATAAAATAAAAAGGGTGGGCATCTCCTAAGGAACAATACTCAAGGGTGTCTCTGTCCTCTACACACACACACACACACACACACACACACACACACACACACACACACACCACATCATTTACCTTATGTAGGATATATATAGATTATATACTTATACTCGGCTGTTTGGATAAGTATCTTGAGCATCTGTGGATTTTATTATACATGGATTCTGTCTTTTTGATATCGCTGGAGATACTGGAGCCAATCCTCCAAGGATTCTGGGAATAACTGTGTCGGTTGAGGACACAGTCTCAAGGGTTCAAATGATGGAACACAGCATATTGGGAGACTAAAGCACCACATGGTCCTTCACAGGCATCATCTTCCCAAAGGTGAACCCAGTGAAATAGGATGCACGTGTCAGTGAGTACAGGGCTATGAAATTACAGACAACGCTGACCTTCAATCAAGGTCAGACCTGTATAAAGCTGCCCTTTGGTGTTTCTTTCACAAAGCATGAATGGATTTGCCCATATGTCCAAATTTAGGAGTAGAATCATGTGGTCAAAAGTGAAAATATGTGATTTGGGTTTAAAATTCAAATATGAAAGAGAAGAAGGCTTTTCCAACACCAAACACAACCACTTTGTGACAGAGGAAGCAGAGCCAATCCCCTCAATTCATGATGTAGTTCTTTGCACAGCACTGTCTCTAAAATCACGGGCACACCTCCTCATTCCGTGCAACAAGGAATAAGGTAATTATCATTGTTTAAATTCATAGCCTACAACTGTATTTAGGAGCTGGCTCAGTCAGTAATGTGCCTGCTTTGCAAGCTTGAGGACCTGGGCTCAGATCCCCAGCTCTCCTATGAAACCCAGGATCAGTGGTAAGCTTCTATAACCCAAGTATCTGAGGAGTGGGTGCATTTGGAAGAAAGAGAGAAAGATCCAAGAGTTGGTCAGCCAGTCTAGCAGAAACAATGTTCTACAGGTCAGCTTCTGGCCTCCCCACTCATACACATACATATACATTTGCATTACAGTTGCACACACACACATGCACACATACACAATTGTACTTTGCTTTGTTCTTTATTTCCTACATTTTTATGTACACTGGAAAACATCATTGTTTTCACATATCACTTGCAATTATATTCTAAATGTGCCCAGCAGCTGAATTCAGGTTGTTTTCCTTCTAGCAGGTGGAAGTTATTGTTTTCAATCTACCTGGTCCATGTTTAGTAGTAAGCATTAGTCTTGAGTACATAGGGTCATGATAAAGATAATGGCTAGCAAAGGCTTGCGTGGGGCATGGGCTGGAGAGGCCCCAGAAGGACACAGGAGACTGCCATGAGCAAGGAACAGTTGATCAGGAGAGAAGCAAGATGTCTTCTTGCCTCATCTCTAACACCCTCCTGATGTCACCTCACAGTCTTCTTACATATGGTGTCCAACTGCTCTGGTTCATGGCTAATGCCATCTTATATTCTGATATGAAAAAAAGGCTCCAGAATTTCCAACTAAAGATTTGATGTAAGGAGTTAGTTATGGATATCTGCTCAGAGGTATAGTCACACTGATTAAAGATACACTGAGAAAAATGAGTTGAATGGACCCATAGAGAAAATATGAAGAGATGGTTTAAACCTAAATGAGTTTCCTCCTGAAACACTGCTGTGTCAGAGACTTAACTTGGCCACTGAGGATCCAACTTTCTCTACATACTCCTGGTGAGTTCTGACATTAAGCAAGAATGCCCTGGAAATTGCAAGCCAGAGGTTCTCTGGCCCCAGCCATCTTAGAGGGGAAGAGAAATGATTTCTATTCATGCAAAATTATCTTCGCCACTAGTTAGATGGTCATATATAATATGGGTCATTAGAATGGATCTTGGGATTACTGACAGTAAAACATAAGATTAGAGTATAACTCAATATCAGTGTCAACTCAACAATAAGATCAGTCTTGCAATCAAGAGCAGATCAGTCCACTCCCCAAGTAGATCAATAATATATGAAGAAGTACCGAAAGTAGAAAACACTGTAGGCCCGGCGGCAGTGGCTTATGCCTTTAATCCCAGCACTCAGGAGGCAGAGCCAGGCAGATCTGTGTGAGTTCAAGGCCAACCTGGTCTACAGAGCTAGATCCAGGACAGGCACCAAAAACTTCACAGAGAAACCCTGTCTCAAAAAAACAAAAACAAAAACAGAAAGAAAGAAAGAAAGAAAGAAAGAAAGAAAAAGAAAGAAAGAAAGAAAGAAAGAAAGAAAGAAAGAAAAGAAAAGAAAAAGAAAACACTGTAGGAAAGACTTGCCAATCCTGGTGAGGGCCAGCAGCATGAAAAGTTACCAAGAGAATAAAACAAAGAACAAAAAAGCCCTCGGTCATTGGTAGGAAGGTGGTGTGAGGAGATTTTGGTGACAGGGAGTATGGGTCGGACACGGTGCTGATTTCCCTTTACAATCTAGTACTGTGCATCCAAGCTCTGCTTTCTTATTCCTTTGTGTGCTTGATTTTGACTTTTGTCCTCAAGGTAGTGCTTTGCATTCTGTTAAATAACTACTTTCAGTATGTCCTAATGAGGGTTACCATTGCTGTGGTGAAACACCATGACCGACAACAACTTGGGAAGAAAGGTGTATTTGGCTTACACTTCCACATTACTGTTCATCATTGAAGGAAGTCAGGGCAGGAACTCAAGCAGGGCAGGAACCTGGAGGCAGGAGCTGAAGCAGATGCCATGGAGGGGTGCCGCTTACTGCCTTGATCTCCATGACTTGCTTAGCCTGCTTTCTTACAGAACCCAGGACCACCAGCCCAGAGATGGCCTCTCCCACAATGGAATGCCCCTCCTCATCAAACACTAATTAAGGAATGCTCTACAGGCTTGCCTGCAGCCCAATCTTATGGAGGCATTTTCTCAGTTGAGGTTCCTTCCTCTTAGATGACTCTAGCTTGTGTCAAGTTGACACAAAATTACCAAGCATACAGTATTTTAAATCAAATAGTAACATGTGACATGTAGTAACCAAGATTCATTCTAGAAATGAGCCATTAGCCAATTTTGTCATTACACAAACATCAGAGTACATGTATAAAAATCAAGATGACCACAACATCAATAGGGAATCAGGAGTTCTCTTGGGAACCTGCCATCACAAAGGTAGTACCTGGATCCTGACAAGTGGCATCTGACTGTATTTTTTTAAGATTTGTTTATTTTTATCTTATGCATATGTGTGAGTGCCTGCATATACGTATGCATAGCATGTTTGGGCCCAGGGCCCAAAGAATCCAGAACAGGGCATCAGATCCCCTGAAACTAGAGATTGAGAACTGCCATGTGGGTGCTGGGACCCAAAGTTGGGTCCTCTGTAAGAGCAGCAAGCATTTTAATCAGTGAACTTGCAGAGGACCCAGGGTTAGTTCCCAGCTCTCATGTCATACAGGTCACTACTGATAGTTTCCTGCTAAAAGGCTACATATCCCAGCCTCCCTTATGGACTATGGAGTCATTTCTGCCCCTATTGGGGCCATATTCCAACTTCCTCTGCGAAGCATTTTGGCCATTTGCACATATGGGTGACAAAATGCTCCATTGCAGTGAATAAATACGGTCCCACCTAAGGTCAGACCAAGCCTCTCTCTCTTTCAGCCTTCTGTCTCTCTGTGGCTGCCTTTAAACAATCTAACATATGGTGCCAAAGACCCATTGGGATGGGAAATCTGAGCATACAACTGGCTGAAGCCCTCCCATGGGCACACCTCCCTGGCTGTCATGTACTCCGCAGCCCCAGCCTAGAGGGTCAAGCAGAGACACCCTTTTCTCTCAGGCAGCCTTTTCTCTTCACTCTCTGTCTCCATCTTACTGCCCTGGCACAGTCTGACCTGGGAAGCCATGCTGCATTCAATCAAAACATTCGTGCAACATAGGGAGACACGGGGACAAGGAAGTCTTTTAGACCTAACTCAGAGGTGCCCTAGCTGGTCTGGGAGCTCACCGAAGCCTTCTTATGTAAGACTCACTTGGTCGAAGGTACCTGAGACTTTCCACAGGCTGTTAAGTACCACCCAATCAGCAGAAAGCTCTGGGAAACTTGCACTGGTCCCATGCTATCTTAACCCTGGAATTGTAAAGGTTGGTGACACCTCTTTACCTTCTAGGTGTGTTTGGTCATTTAAAGACTTAGAGGACACTCTAAACAACCAATGCTGACCTTTGTTCTTGCCTTTGCCCTCATCTGCTCCAAAACTTCTAAAGACCCACTCAGTTCAAGGTTCCTAGAGTTTTCCACTTGCTAAAGTTGATAGGGAGTTCCTGGAATTCTCCACTGGGCCATAGCCAAAAACTCTTGAGAAACTTCCATTGGCCCTATGATCTTAGAGCTCAAGCTCATTGGAATGCCATAATTGAAATGGTCACTGCTGGTCCAAATTTGGAACTTTCAATTTTTAATAGCTAAACTGATTTCCATAAATAAAATGGCAGCGTAGTCCGAGGCCCTCTCCCCCATAAAACTCACAGTTCACTTTAGTGATTCTCAAGGCCCTGACTTACAACCATGCCCACAGCCAGAATGCCTGCTGTTTCAGCTGGGCGGGCCTCCAAACTTGCATCTTTACAATTACATTTGTTCCTAACTGAGATAGCATAGAACACTTTTTCCTCATGCCTCTTTTGGCTTATGCTTTTGGCCGATTTGTGTTTCTACCTCCCTGAGACTGGGGAATTCTGCTTTTATCTTTAGTAGCTAAGAGGTAGAAGCTTTTCAGGTTGTCTATTCCCATCTGCAGATGCACATCAACTGATTTCAGATATGTAGATCATTGGGTTCAGTCTTACAGAGATTCTAATATCTTTGGGGTATGGATAATATTGAAGACTTGCTTCATACTGTTCTACTCTACTAAGAAGGCTGGATCTGGGGTTAGAATTTGGCCTGTCTGCTCCAGAACCAAGCATGTTTGTTTAAAAATTTTCTCCAAAGTCTCTATTCGGGGTCAGGAAGGCCACTTGACTCTGACAGGGAAAAGGAGAGGAAAAAATAGAATGGCCCAGGGACAAACACTGTGTACTTGAGAACAATTAAGAAATAAACTATTTCCCATAGAGGTTACAAATGGCAAGGCGTTTAATTCTGAATTCTCCTCCCTTTTCCTTGATTTTGTTTATTATCTTTAAAGCTTTTGTTGAAACTTTACTTTTTTATTTTAGCATTTGTAAGTTCATTGAATATGATTTTTAAAAGGATGTATAGATAATTTTCATTTGCTGTAACTTACCATGTATGTTGTGGGAGCCCAGCTGGGTGACCAGCTCCCACATTTCACAACAGGGTATTCTTGAGGAGAGAGGAAATAGAGATATTAGATAGAAGGATAGAGGGGAAAGAAACAGATAGAAACACAAAATAGCCTCGGGGGCGGGGGGACTGGATCATTATCCACCAGCCCCCTCCTGTCTCTTCTAAAGGGCTATTTATAGGAATGCCAAGGGGTGGAGCAAAAGAACTCCCCCTAGCTCAGTCAAGTGTAGATCCTTCCAATCACTTAGTAACTATGCACATGGTCAAGCAATCCTCTAATGCAGCTCAGATCTCACTAGGAAACATTTGTGGGCCTCCACAGTATGTAACTTGTATTCAACTCTTGATTAAAAAAAAAAAAAAAAACAGTGTATAATGGATGGGCTCACGTTGGAGTACCTTATGGCTTGCTGCCATCTTGGCTGATGACCTAGGCTCACTTGGAGTAAATAACAACCAGCTTACTTGCCACCCTCCAGGCACCCATGTGACTCAGCCACAATCCCTACTGCCATGTGACTTCACTGCCATCTTGGATAAAGCAACCATGTAGTGTAAACCAACTATGGCAGTACCCATAAAACAGCTAGGCCCAATGAGCCCTCTAGTTATCATTGTATCTCCCTTTTATTAGACTAAGGAGGCAACACTAGGCTTCCAAGATGGTTTATTTTAAAACCAAGTCATACAAAAAACTGGTATTTTAAAATGGTATACTATAAAAGGATCAGGAAAATGAGGTTCCCAGTCTCTCTGTAGACTATATTTATAATTTAAAGTTAATTTTGATACTAAATGATCTTTAATTCATGAAATGTAATTTTTAAGGCTCAAACTAACAGGGATAAAACATAAAATCCTAGACTTATAAAAGGTATCAACTTATTGTAAACTGTTAAAGATAATTAAGATACACAGGCTAATGGTCAGTCATGCTAAATACAAATGTAATTTATTTACAGAGACAAGCTTAGATAGAGAGACCAATATTTACCTCCCATTATATAATATTCTGTTATCTCCCATCATATAGTATTCTGCATATGTTGTCAAAATTAAGCCTAAAGAAAGTAAAACTAAATGGGCTTAAAGTAAATTTAAAGTTTGTTCACTGTAAAATAATATTTTAAAAATTTGTTATAAAAGATTGAGTACTTGAGTAAAATGGGTTGAATTCATATTACACTTTCACAGAAGGAAAACCCCAGGTTCAAGTAGTTCACTTAGAAGAAGCACAAACCAGAGTAAGTTGGATGCTAGCCTCATTACAGAACAAGGATGCATGGAAAATAAGATCTGCCACACATCTACTGCTTTGCAAAGGCCTGACCAGATCTGGCCAGATAGGCCAAATCAGAAACAAACAAACAAACAAACAAACAGACCCAACTCTTTATTTACAGAAAAGATAATTACTTCTCATGTCTCACATAACAGGGAGCTTGAGTCTCTTGACCAATGGAGGATCTCAGAGTCTACAACTACATCATAAATGTCTCCAACAACAGAGAGAAAAATAGCAATTAGTCTGCCCTCAATGTCTCCTGAACTGACATACAAGGATGCTGTGAACAGGGGAACCACCCAGCTGGTTAGGACCTGCATGCTTGTTCAGGTGGCCATGCCCTTTACCTGCCATTCAATTCTTCCTCTTAGCAAAAGCTAATTTCAGGGTCTATACCCTAACCACTCATGTTCTCTGGTTAAAGGAAGATGCCAGATATTCCATCATCAAACTCACAGCTGTGGAAATGTATTTAGAATACCCAGGTGGAGTCTTTGATGGTTGTTTTTGTTGTCTGCACAGTCAACAAACTATTTGATTAAGTAATATCCCAAGCCTTTAGATTCCTCAGGAGGAGATGACTTAGATGAAGGAGAATCTCTCACCTAGCCTCACCTGTGGCACTCTGAGACTGTAATCTAGTCTCTGCCCAGAGGGAGAGCTCCAGGGCCACGCCTGCATTCTCTCCTTGAAGCCTCAAGTACACGAGCTTCAGCAGTGATGCTTGTGGGTGTTTTCTAAGAAATCTCAAAGCAAGTGTTTGATAAAGCTCATTTAATGTGGTTAACTTGCTTTACAAATTATGCCTCTAGACAACCATTCTATTTTTGAATTGAACGATGTTAAGAAATACGCTTACTGCTGTCAGTGTGTGGTGACCTAGACATTTGTCCATGGGCAGAAGGAGCGAAGAGTTGGCTTTAGTCTTTTTTGTTAATTTAGTCTATGGTGTACATTATGTATTACAGACTTGACATGACTGACTGCCATCATCTTTCACCTGTTGGCTGAGTGTATGGAATGAGAAGATAGAGATTTTTAAAATATTCTGTTAATAGGGTTAATTTTAGAAAACTTTGTAAAATGAGTCTTCTACTCTTGACATGCCAATCACTATCTCAGGCAGTAACTTCAGATGTTCTAGAATGTTCTAGGGAAGTGCACATTGAGAAGAAGTCAAGGCAGTCACTGTCTCTGGGAGTAATTTTAAATTGGAAATTGAAAACCATTTCTTTTGGTGGAATACAACTTAGAATTAAATTGTCTTTTCATGTAGCCTGATATTTACTATATAACCTTGAAATATAAGTATAATACTTTGATGTTAAAAATGTGTATTGTCATGCTTTAAAATACCAAATATGATCAGTTAAGGTAATGGTCCCAATTTTTAAAATTTCACCTTATCAAATTGTTTCTAACCAAAAATTTTGTTCAACTAAAGATATTCTGATTGTGTTCATGAAATAACATTTTGTTAACATTTAGAGCAAATATACAAAGTTCATCATATGTGGAAGCAGGAACTCCACTCAGACCCTTTCTGTCCATATTCATTCCTTAGAGCTGACTGTGACTTCTTTTACAAGACTTCCAGGTGCTTGTCTCTGATGCAGGAAGGAGTCTGATGTAACTAACAGCTAATTACAGTTTCCTTATCCTGCTACAGAATTCTGGTACATTGTCCAGTCAGTTGTACACTTGCATTTAATTCCTGTTAATCTTAATGTGTAAGTTTTCATTCTCTTAATGTTCCCTACAAAGCTGTACAGCTATCACCTCCCAACTTCTACTCCGGATTTTGCCAACAGTTAAGTTTTAACATGACCCCTTGGATGGGCTCTCTTCTGAGGCACTGTAACTGCTGCACCCTCTGTCAGCCTTGAAACAGTTGCTGGGAGATGGACACCTCCAAACTGTTATTATTCTTAGCCACTTCTGGAGTCACATGACCACACATGCGCTGTCAGTAGTCAGGCAAAATGCTTAGTCACTCCAGAGCCTTACATCTTATGTAATCCGTGTGCATCATGGTCACATAATCTGCATGCAGCATAATCACATAATGTATGTGCATGTGTAGCGTAGCTATGTAAGCCCATATACGCATGAGCAAGGTGACCTGTAAAAGCAGGCTCCACCCACTCCCAGTTCTCTCTCTCCCTCTCGCCAGAGGTAGAGGTAGTGAGTATCTCTCTCTCTCTCTCTCTCTCTCTCTCTCTCTCTCTCTCTCTCTCTCTCTCTCTCTCTCTCTCTCTCTCTGTCTTTCTCTTTCTCCCCCACCTCTCCCCTCCACCTTGCACCTTTCTTTTTGGAAGGCCTACACACCTCCACCCTTTCCCTTCCCTAATAAAAACTCTTATAATGGGTTCCATTGTACCTTGTGTTTTCTTGTGCCCAGTAAATAACACTGAAAAATAAATAGCACAAACCCCTAAAAAGCAGTCTGGGTGACATCTACAAGGAAAATAATGGGCCCGTGGACCACCCAATTCATCCCTCTTCTTGTTGCTCTGCACATGGTTTCTGGGACTCAGAACTAAAGCAGCTGGACTGAGCCTTCTTTACATCAGTTAACCTTTCTGTCTCACCATCTCAGATCAACTTAACATCCTTCAGGACCAGCTCGACTCCTGGACTGTGGCAGTATTTCACAATTAAAAAGGACTAGCTCTGACTGCTGCTAAGAGTGGGGTCTGTGCCTGTCTCACATAATGCTGCTTCCAGGCCAACAAATCCTAATTGGTTTGAAATGGGTCCTGTTTTTTGCTTTGTTTTGTTTTGAGACAGGATTTCTTTGTGTAACAGCCCTGACTTTCCTGGAACTTTGTGGACCAGGCTGGCCTTGAACTCAGAGAGATCAGCCTGCCTCTGTCTCCCTGATAAGTCTTTTGCATCCTGATAGGCCTCTCTGCCAATGAAGCAATCCAAATCAGACGATTCAGGAAAAGCCCAGATTTAGTGGGTAAGGTAAAGCGTTCCCAGGTGATTCCCTGGCCCCTCAGAGAGGAGACCCGGATGAGAGACTGGAAGAACCACTTGTCTGTTCTCTGGGATGCAGTTTACATACCCTGTGGGAGTGGTCTTGAGCCTCTCTGGGGGAGGAGCTGTGTTTGGCGGGCTTTGAAGGGGCGGGGTTAGGGAAAGAGATAGGGGAGGGGAGTTGAGGTGGATCTTCCACCAGAACATTCCAGACTCTTTGGGTATAGGGATGCCAGGGAGCCAGGGGTTGAGGTGGGGCTCCCACCCAAACACTCCCGAGTGCTGGGATTAAAGGCAAGCACCATACCCAGCTTTACCCTGTCTCTTAAATGTTTTGTTTACTGAAATTCACCCTATACCCAAAAGAAATATTCCATACAAGCTCTCCCAGTATCTCTCACCCTAAATTAGTTCCTGGCTAAACGGGGGGCGGGGGGGGGGGGGGGGCGCTTTCAGTCCTTTCACTCCAGGCTGGATACAATCCTTTACAAAGGTTTTGTTTTCTCCTGATCCCCTCCTTTATTGCTCTGTAGCCCCCTGCTACTTCCGTTAGCTCATTTTGGTGCAACAATCTTGACAAGGAGTACTCACTGTCACCGTGAATCAACTCTGTGCCCACTTCCTCTCATCAGCCCACTCGGTTTCTTCCACCTCTTCTCCCTGTTGCTCAACCTTCTCAGAAAATCCCTCAGTTCTACTCTGTAAACAAACCATCTGCTTCCAGCTCTCTAATAATTAACCTCCAAGTCTCTTCAGGAATCCAGGACAATCATCTGATCCTTCACAGCCGATCAAGTGAAGACTCTCCCCCTGCTACAGGGGGACCAGAGGACCCCCTCTTCAATGGACTCAGATCAGCCCCTTCTGACAAAGACTTCAGCAGAAAACAGCTATAACACCCTGCCCTGCATTTTTCTATCTTCTCAGAGTTAGGAATGATAGTTTCCTGCTGAAAGATGACACGTCCCAGCTTCCTTATGGACTCCAAAATTCATTTCCATCTCTATAAGAGGCCACATCCAATCTTCCTCTGTAGGGCATTTTGGCCATCTGCACATGAGGATGACAAAATGCCCCCTTGTCATGAATAAACAAGGTCCTATCTAAGGTCAGACCAACCCTCTGTTTCTTTCGGCCTTTCCTCTCTGTACAGATGCCTTAAATAAACTAACAATCTATACTGCCTATAACTCCAGTTCCAGAGAATCTGACCCCCTCTTCTGTCCTCTAAGGGTACCTGCACACATGTGTACATACCCACACATGGTCACACACACAGGAAATTCCTTTAAGCATGTGATTAAAATTTTCCTGTGAGCACATACTGATGGGGGAAGAGCAGAGCACACAAATATGGCCTCATCTGGGCTTCCTGGAAAGTGAATTTGAGTGATCTTGAAGAGAATAAACATGCATGATCTATGCGTCAGGATTTTGTGTGAAATTAACCCCTACCATTGTGGCTACTGACTGCAGAGTGGGACTTTACCACAGATATATTGCTATCTTGTTAAATGAATTTAGTATCCTTGAAGAGATGCTAAAACAGATGTAGAGCTAGCCAGATGTTGAACGGGCCAGTCCTCGAATCAATACTGAATGTTAGGGGAATATAGGAAGAATCAGGCTTCATTTGTGTCCACGTGCTAGACATGGGCACTAAAGTCGACCTCCTCATGCTGCCTCTGCCTCACAACGTCCCCTGAAATGCCTGTAGTGTGCCTTTAATCCTCCATGTCATGAGCAGGGTTCCCAGAGCCCAGAGGCAGTGTTGATGGTGTAGAAATGCCAAGAGGGTGGGATAGTTAGGAAGGGTCTTCTAGCTAGTGAGAGAGAGAGAGAGAGAGAGAGAGAGAGAGAGAGAGAGAGAGAGAGAGAGAGAGAGAGAGAGATCCAATGCTTACCAGTACACTGTAAACCACATTAATAAGAACTCTGCAGAGTGTACAGAATGGACGCCCCTTCTGTATCCCAAACATGCAATTTAGGCGCATTGTAGCCTTTTGTTATTACTTTTCACTTTTAACGTTGCCTTTGATGTTCATTTTAAATGCATTTTTATTTGATGAAAATGCTGTGCAAGGGGGAGGTGGTGTGATTTGCACCAGTCCTTTTATCCTTCTCTCTGGCCTGGATCTTGAACTCCCAGGGATGGGCAGGAGCTGAACTGAACAAACGTTTTGGAACACTCCTTAGAGTGTGGTACCAGGGATGGAAGGGAGATTCAAGGGGGACCTGACACAGTCCCCACCCTCCGTCTTGGACTGTGGTTAAAAGCACACATACGTTATTATAAAATCACTGTAGTCTGGTATGTACAGCAAGAAACTTCAAAGAAGTTTCCAAGGCTGCACAACGTAGTGTCCCTGGGATGTAGGAGGCTTTTGTGGAGAGGTGGCTAGTAATGAGTTCTCTAATTGAAAGCAGATTGATCTGGTCAATAATTATGTCCTCCCTAAAGACATGTGTCCTTTATCCAGGCTTTTCTCATAAACAACACCTTCCCTTCATGCACCAAAGGCTCATGGCATGTCTCATGATGCTACAGCCCATGCCCAGCTAGGTCACCTTCTCCCTACACTATCCTTGGATGGCTGTGCTTCACCTATCTCCTGGCAATTCAATCTCCAAAGAAGACTAGCCAGGTCCAAATGGACCATTTTCCCCACAGTCTGGGTCTCTGTTTTAATACCATTTTTCCAAAGTTCCTCCCCAATACAGGACCTCACTGTACCCATTTGAACTGCCCTTCATTAAGGGTTTCCCCAATGAGCAGGTTAAACTAAGGGCACTTTTTGTCTAAACCAGCTCTGGGAATGGTTTTTCTCCTCAGTCCCTGGACATCTCTCTTCTTATTCACTGCAGCAGAAGAATCTGTCACAGAAGAACAATCCCAAACCTCAGCCTTCTGAGTAATCGTTCCCAGAGAGGCAGAGATGCACGTGGTTTATATTGCTGATAATTTTCCAGAACTACAGAGGAATTGACCTACGTCACCAGAGCAGAGTCTTGAAGCTATGGAGGATAAAGATTCAAAGTCGCAGACAGCCAAAGGTAGGTGCCAGCAGAATCATGTTAGAGGCCTTCCCGACCATGACTCATCTGAGAGATTTGGGATTGAATGTGCAGTTTTCTTCAACCTCCAAGGAGAAGCCAGCAGATACAACACAGCTGTGGTCTTGGCAGCCACACGAGGCCTCCTGTGATGGAGTTATGCAAAGGGAGTTAGAGGATCCCTCCTTCGTGGGGACTTGGGGCAGTGTCGTTGGGCTGCCTTGTCTGCCTTGTTGTTTAGGATCTGTGTACTGGCAAGGCCATCAAGACACACATCAACCAACTTCAGGTATGCTTTAACGCCATCAGACATCCCGCAAATGTCACAATTCCCTGGAGCTCAGCGACCTTGTTTTTAAATTAATTACTTACGTGGTGTTTGAGCATGAGTCTGTGTGCTCTGGTACATGCATGCCACAAAGCATGTGAGGGTGTCAAGGGGCCACTTGCAGGAGTCAGTTCTGGCCCTCTACCATGTAGGTCTTCGGAACTGAACCCGGATCATCAGGCTCAGCAACAAATACCTTTACCCACTAGGCTATCTCACCAGCTCTGGCATGCCAACTTTTAAAAATGTGGGTCCTGACCCCATGGGGGGGGGTTACATAATGAAACGTGGGAAATCTCTCACACACACAATTAGGTGACAGTGAAAGGTTTCTGATTGTGAGATGACCAGTCACTAATTCAAAATCAGACATACGAGATATCCCAAGTGTTCCTGGCAGCACTCTCCTGTGCTGCGGGGCACCGCCTCACCGCAGCCTTGGTTCTGAACGCAAAGCATACAGACTTTGCACCGTGCAAACCATCCCCCATGCAGTGTGCGTGAAGACTGCCTGCAACATCTCAGCTTAGATTCCAGAGGACTGCATGTTATGAATTGCAGTTTTTTGTTTTTACTCCACATACAAGATTTTCTTATAAAAACACAATGGGTTAGCTATGGGAAAACAATGATTTTCCACATTTTCCTACCAAACCCTTTAAGAAGGCAAGTAGAGCTGCTGACTTGCCCTCCATTAAAAAAAAAATATTAAATAAAATTTAGCTGTGGATTAAGATGGAATTTTCAACAATTTGTAATGGTCCTAAAAGTACTTCTACCATTTGAAGTACATGAGGCTGCATTCTCAACAATGACAACTATAAAATCAAAACGTGGAACTTACAAAAAACTTTGATGGCGCTCTGTCTGGCAGTATCAAATATTCAGCTGAGATTGAATTTTTATGTAAAATTGTATTTTAAAAGTGTGTGTGTGTGTGTGTGTGTGTGTGTGTGTGTGTGTGTGTGAGAGAGAGAGAGAGAGAGAGAGGCAGAAGACCGCTTTCTAAAGTTAATTTTCTCATTCCACCATGCATAATAAAGAATGTTTTAAAATAAATTTCCTTATGGTCTATTATTAGTAAATGTTTCGTTTGTAGACCTATTTTCTATATCTGCATAACTTGTGTCATATAAAAATTTCTCAAGCGAGGAACTGGAGAAATGTCTCAGTAGGTGAAGTAGTTGGTATGCCAGCATGAGGACCTGATTTCAGTCCCGAGCATCCACACAGAGAATCTGAGTGTGTCAGAGTGCACCCCAAATCCTTGTGCTAGGGAGATGGAGACAGGAGGATCACTGGCCCTAGCTAGCTGGCCAGTCTCACTTACTTATTGAGCTCCAGGTTCAGTGAGAGACCCCGTCTCAAAAGCTAAGGTGGAGAGCTATTGTGAAAGACCCTACAGTGGCCTCTGGCCTCCAAAGACACACAGGTGGTCACAGGAAACTTCATTTTCACATGCTGATTCTTGGGCTTGGAGGAGTCAAGAACAGGAAACTGAAGAACTCTTGTTTATAGGACATACTGAATACCACTCCTGATTAGTATTGCAACACCGATCTTCCCTGAAGTCTGAACAGTCAAGGATTCCATTGCCGTCTGCACCTTTGCATGACCCACACCTAACACTGTGCTGAAAGGGAACTTTGAAATGGTCCAAGAGATACAGCTTTTCCAGCACCTTGCTAGGTCTCTGTGGTGTCTCCACTCCATGACACTGATAAAGGAAAGGACACAGAGCCACACACATTCAAGAGGTGGAGTTAGTCCAGAGTTCAGCTCCAGGCAGCTTGACTAAATTTCTACATAATAAAAACCAGCCTTGGGAAAGATTTAAAAAATGAAAAAGTCAGAACAGTTGGTCTATTCTGAGGGTGGGAGTTAATGAGAGCCTGTTTTTGCTAAGCGGCTGTGGACACGGAGAGGTCCTCTCAATTTCAGCACGCCTGCTGCTTCCTGTGATAATGTAAAGCAAGGCAATGATGCAGATGCTGCTGGTGACTGGGATGATGCAGATTCCTGCAGCTCCGCTTGGGAAACCCAGGCGCATACTCTATGCTCAGGGGACTAGGTCAGAGGCCTTTGAACCAGGTAGGAAATGAGTTGCAAGTCCCCTGAAGAAAAATCCAGAGCCTTTTCCTCTAAGCCTCATTAATTCTACAAGTTTCTCCCAGTTGACAATGGCTGTGCCCTGAGGACATCTCTAGGGGTGTGACTTTTCCAGGTCTTTATTGAAAGCACCACCTGGACAGAGTGATGACCTAATGATTTGCCAAAAGGGAGGGCTGCAGAACCTTTCACATTTTTGAACTGCAACTGTTTTCTGTCATCGTAAAGAAAAAAGCTAATCATTTCTTTCCAGCAATCCACCACCCCCTCTGTCTCCCGCACAGACTATTATGAAATTGCCAAAGACCACACACTTGGCTTTCTCTGTTTTCACAGTTTTTAAAACCATCATCAAAAGGCAAAGAGGGCAGGAGTCGAGGGTTCCTTTTCCAGCACTGCATCTGAAATGGAATTCCTTCAGGAGAATGCTATTCTCTCCTGGCTGCTTTCCATAAGCCCCATCTTCTCATTAAGTGTTTATCATCTCCCTTAAAGAAAATGGAGACAAAAAAAAAATCTCGAACTATGTCCAATTGGGAAAGTGCCATAGAACCCTCAGTCTCCTGCTATCGAATATTCTGAAAGTGAATTTTAAGACTAAAAATTTAGTCTTAATATAAAAGGTTCAAATGTACGATAACATTTATCTCCATGTTAATAAGGAATTCGCAAACAAAGATGATTATCCATGCCTCTGCAGATGCTCAGCCATGAATCAATCCGGCTCCATATTAGTGATACAAGGCAGTTGGCTTTAGCAGAGTTGGCCCACTGTAAGGTGTCTCTTTTTTATGTGAAATTGTGTTGAGAGAGTTTTGAAACACACACCATCTGAGTCACAGACCCTGGCTCAGAGGCAGGAATTCAACACAAACATTTTTTAGTGGCACATCAGTGATGTAAAGTTTGTTTTCAAGGGAAAATAAAACACATGTCTCACATCCAAAACCAACTCGACCGATGGAGCAGAAAAGAAAATGCCACCGGGCACCAAGTCAGAAGTCACCCGAGCTACTTACTCATCAGATCACCAGAGTCCTGCCCTGTTCCAGGCCCCAGGCCCTCCGATGTGCTGTCTCTGTCTGCATTATACACCCACCCCAAACACACATCCCAGTCAGTACCACCAATTCCTTCAGGCTTCAGGGGCTCAAGGTGTCACAACACCTCCCCCCCCCCAGCTTTATTTGTGTTGTCGCTCACTACCTCCCCAGCCTCAGTTTCCCTCTGGTCTCCAACATGATAGCATGAAAGTCACACATACCATTTAGATGAATATGTATGGGACATCATTGTGTTTCTGTCTCTCTCTTCACTTCTGTTTTCGACAGCTCAAGAAATGTAGGCTTGTAATGAAGAATGGCATCCTTCGAGGCATGGGCTGGCCTAAGGCAGAGTGTGACTCTGCTGATCCCTTTCCTGCTACCCAAAATTTCCATCTTCCCTCCCACTTTCGAAACCTGACAGATTCTTCCAAACCGAATTGTCTCTGCTCTGAACTGCCCCCGCCTCCCCAGTTCCCCACCATTCTTTGCTTCGCTCCCACTAGTACCTGACTCGGGGTTTATTATCAGCTTGTTTTCTCATCATTCTTGAGTTCTTTCATATGTCTACTCTGGTCTCCTTCACAGACCTCTCAGGCTGAGAGGTTCTTCCAATCGTCCCTATAAGAACTAGCCACAAGATCCACTAATAAGGAGTAAGAGATAGGTGGGAAGCCCAGCCATAAACCCTGCTAGAGGTCAGAGCTGATGGAGTAACAGGATCACATGATTCACATCCAAAGCAATGCCTCAGCTAATAGCAGATTTTGCTTTTATTTGGACACAGACTTTCTCCTATTTTTAATTAATCAATCAGTTTCATTTTATGCACATGAGATTTTGCCTGCAAGTATGTCCACACATCACATGGGTACCTAGAACCTGTGGATGTCAGAAGAGGGTGTTGAATCTCCTGCGACTGAGATTTTGATAGTTGTAGCTGCCATGTGGTTGTAGGAATCAAACCCAGGTCCTTTGTAAGAGCAACAAGTACCCCCAACCACTGCGCCATCTCTTCAGCCCTCAGTGCTTTCATTCTGTGTGGGGGCAGGAAACACAGTCAGTGCTCTTAACCATTAAGCCATCTCCCCAATCCCTTAGTAGGAGGGTTTAATGCACAATCTCTTCAACTGATTATTGCAAAAGCTGACATAGGAACCCTGCCTACTCCAACCTTATTTTACCGCATATTCTCAGCACATCAGGCTTACTATAATCCTGTCCAAAGACAGGTTCTATTTGCCACCATTCCACCCAATAGAAGGAGAAAGTGAGGAGAATCCATGTTCCTTTCATTTCTTACATGTTTTCATGGCTTTAAGACTTCCATGGGCCAGAATCGGGACACTGGAGTCTTGGTTGCAGACAAAGCTGTGAAATGTAATCTTTAATTGGAAAACCATGTGTTCCACTAGTTCAAATACTGAAGTCAAAACAGAGACCAGACAATTGGGATTCATTTAGTCGTTGTGTTCCACACCTCTCCCACACAAACTGATGAATGAACCACTTCATCGGCCTCTGAAGAGCCCCTGTGCTGTATCCACCATAAAACCACATATACTGAGCATTCAGTACAGAACTGATGGAACTGGAGTGAGTGAGTGCTGAGCAACCCTAAAGGACCTGCTCGTCATTGATTCTTCTCAAGTGTGTGTGTGTGTGTGTGTGTGTGTGTGTGTGTGTGTGTGTGTGTCTGTGTCTGTGTCTGTGTCTGTGTGTGTGTGTGTGTGTGTGTGATAACCTGGTTGGACATGTTTACATTCTAAGTATTTTCGTGTTCTTCCGAAGGAACACTACAAACCAGATAGCAGGGTGGGAAAGAGAGGAGGCATTGACTTAGTGGAAGGGATAATAATGAGGCCAGCAGCAAGAGCCAAAGGCACAGCAGGAAAGGGATGGCGTGACCTGCCTGGGTAGAGATAACTCACCTGGAAGAAAGAAGAAAGTTAGCAAAAGGAGAGAGAGCTCATTCCTGGGACAGGTGACAGGAGGCCAGAGAGGGAGGGCTGGGAGATTTGGCACCTGCCACAGGGACTTGGTGAAGAAGTGGGTAGGGGGTAGAGAGATGGAGAGATGCAGGCAGAGCCAAGCGAAGCTTTCCATGCTCCACTCTGGATCTGAAATGATTCCTCTGGGCTGTCCAGCAGGAGGGCCACCATGACAGCGTCACTGTGCAGCACTGTGAAGTAGGTAGCCGGTAAAGATACTGCCAGAGGTAGAACCCAGAAGGCTCTGCTGGCCTTCTGGGTAGTCTCCGTGGGAGGAGCTCACCGAAGATGATCCACCCCAAGCAAATTTCAGTTAGGAGGCCAGGACCTGCTTTTGGTAGCAGCCAAGATAGTTATCAGGAAAGTCACCATATGTAGGTTCATGATCACATTCAGGATACCATTGAGCTCCGAAGTTTCTAGAAAACTTAAAAAGTTCCCCTCATTCCGTTTACCTGAAACTACACAGGGAAGAAATCAAGGAGATCTTGTTTGACTAAAATTTCTGGAGTGATGTAGGAAGTCAGAAAGTCATTAGCCTGGCTGGACTATGACCAGAAAGTGGGATTAACACCTCCAAATCTTCGGGGAAAATGCAGACTATTCCTGAGTGACCCAATGACTCAGAAAGCCAGGGGCTAACCACCAGAGGAGCTGAACACTGCAGCATCCTCTGGGGGCCAGCTCCACGGGACATTCCTGTCACTACATGTGAATGAAAGTCTCTCTGAATTATGCTGTTATCTGGAGCCCCACCAGATAAAGTGGAGCCCATTCTGAGGCAAACACAAGCATTTGCACATCACAGTCATGCGATTTCATGGATGCACTAAATATCAACAAGAAAAGGAGTTATTTAAAATTCTAGTCTGAAGAAAAATCACTCAACTAGAGGTAAACAATTTCCTTCAGCCCATCATGGCCTACCTGAACACATTGATCATATCCATCCCCCATTCTGCTTCCCTAGTTCCTCCCAGATACCACCACCACCCCCCACTTCTCCCTCCCAACTTTGTTTCCTCTGTTTTGACCCATTGAGTCTAAATAGTGCTGCTCATACATGCATAGGTGTAGGGCTGCCCACTGGAGCGTGAACAAACTATTGGAGGTCACATCCCTGAAGAAAACGGACTCTCCTTCATGAAGCAGTCATCAGCTTCCAATGGCTCCTCAGCCAGGGGTGAGATTTCAGGACCCCTTCCGCAACCCATGCTAGCATTTTGACTGGCTTGATATCACATAATTGTAAAATTAATTACCATTCAACATACAGACCAGAACTAGACATGAATACATACCCAGGATTTTAAAAGAAAATGTTCATATTTCTGTGCACCAATACTTCCGAGTTTCTAAGGCTGAATTTGGTTGGTATTTATAGAAAATTGAGTGAGAAAAGAAATAAGGATGGCATGCTGGGATAAGCAGTTCCCAATTCTTCAGTCCCTTCTTTGATGACATACCTGCCACCCTGAGGCCTTCAGTGTCTCCCTGTAGGCAGGACGCAGCTCCCTGGGACACGGTCCCGTTAGGCCCCGTGGCTTTACTGAATCAATAGAAGTGGTGATGCTGTGCAGAACAACTTCCTGGTTACCCCAGATTTACTGCCTTCTTCTTCCACAAGGATGGCTTGTCTAAAGTAGACATTGTGCCTTCAGCCTGGGTGGAGGAGAAGACACTTGGTACAGAACCAACAACACTGAAGGAAGCCATAGCAGCAGCCATCACCAACTAAAGTGACTCCCATGATACGCTTGAACCTCCATCATAGGCTCATGTTTGAGCACGTGATCATGTCTAGTAGGCACTGTTTGGGAAGGCTGTGGGACCTTTTAGGAGGTGGGCCCTCACTGAATGAAGAGGGTCATTGGGATGGGCTTTAAGGTTTCATACCCAGCCCCTACTTCCTGTCTGCTCTCTGCTTCTGGGTTGTGGACATCATATGACTAGCCCCTCCTCCATGCTCTTGCCGCCATGACATCTCAGGTCTGAAGAACTTTACCCTTAAAGCAAGAACCACTGTGAAGCCTTCCTTCCTTAAGTAGCTTTTGTCTGGTATTTTTGTCAAAGAACTGAGAAGGGTGAGTAATATAGTAACCAGCATGAGATGCCAGCAAGGAAACCCAATTGGAAACCATGGAAACAAGAAGTGTTTGTTAGCACAGAAAAGTTGGGTAATACACCTGCCTCCATCTTCAGCTGGATAGAATAACCCTGCCTCTTTGTTTGCCTGTGTGTAATAACCCACCTCCTTGTTCAGCTGTATACAATAACCCTGCCTTCCTGTCCAACTATATATAATAAGCACGCTGAGCTTCTGGGTGCTACAGCTTCTCCATCAGAGAGCCCAGACCTTCTGATGCCAGCCTTACCCGTGTCACCTGTCTGTCATCTCTTCATTACCTTGCCTCCCCAGTTAGGTGACTCTCTGGAGCTGTGCAAGGACTTGGCGAGCACAGACAGAACTTCAAGACTAAAGACTCTCTAAAATGTCATGGAAATACAAGGAGGTTAAGGCAGAGTTAAGAGGGAGGCATTTTTGTAGGAGCTAGGGAACCCCTCCACCAGATCCAAGTCACAAAAGCTTTTGGCTATCCATTTTAAACATAATAAACTGCTCTGAAAGATTCAAACTGTGGAGGCCATTCCATAGAGAATAGGAGAACTCTAGAGCAAGCCCCAAAGTCAAAGAAACCCCCACTAGCCAGAAGGACATTTCTTCCCAGGCCTTGAAGAAGTTGGTGGGGAGAAAGGGACAGGAAGGCATTCTTCCCTTTCTCTGTTCATGCAAACATTTGCAGCAGCGTTTAGAACACACAGCTGCTTCCCCATCAGTGGGTCAAAGTGCAAACAAGCAACCCTGTGAAGCCCACCAGTGCACCCCAGGGCAAAGGTGAGGAGGTGTTGAAATGCCCACACAGTCTTTCCAAAGGTTCGGTGAGGATTCGTGCAGGTTATGTCCGGGATCTGGAAAAATGTTTAAATTGGGAGGGTTTTCAGTTTTGTCTGAAGTAGTTCTCCAGCTCCACAGTCCCACCTTCGTAACTATGACATTTTTATAAAACAAAGGACCTCATTGTAGGACCTTTCATCTGTGAACTCTCATTTCTCCCCCACTGCACACTGGGGTCCTTTTATTCTTTCTTTGCTTCCCAGCACAAAACTCCATGGCATCTTCAAAATTGACAGCCACATATCCCTAAGCCTCTCATCCAGGACGGATACTCTTTTTTTTTTTTTTTTTGAAATGCCATTGATAGATTTAATTATGTGCAACTTAAAAAAAATAATAATCGCATTGGCAAAGCAAAATATATTGAGTTTGATGTGTTTGGCTGCAAAAACTTTCATTTGGCCAAGACTGCATAGTCTGAAGTCTCCAAGTGTAAATTATAATGTTATTTGAGATGAAGCAGAGAGTCATTTGTGGTGCTCGGGCCTGACACATGATGTAATCTTACCCTCTATCTGCAGGTGTGACATTGGATTCTGCTTGGACAGGCACCTGGTATCAATGCTCAGTCTGGCATTGTTTCAACACAGTCAACCATGGCTGAGGATGACTAAAGGCAAAGCTTCGGCAGACTCTTTTTTTTTCCAAGAAGAATGATGAGTGACAATTACCCATGAGCTTCATGGTGTCTGGTTACTCTTTCTCTGAACATGCCCAACCTCTTGATACCCACAGCCATACTCTCAGCACCGTGAAAGAACAGAAGGGAAATCACATACTGTGAATAATAAATACCGTACTAGCATATGGATTTCCTGTGTGGAAATGATACAGATATTAATGGTGGCTATGTCCTGAGCCATGACTTTTCTCTCTGTATCATTCATCACCCTAATTATTATGTATGGAATGTTGGTCTCTACATCCAGACTTTAAAGTGAAGAGATGGATGGGCCTGGATATGGAATGGGAAAGAGTTCATTGTGTGTGTGCTGGTTGGATGGCTGGATGGACGATGGACAACTTCTTCTTCCTTGAGGCCTCATTGTTGTAGGAACATAAACATGGAAATGAGGCAGCCACATGACTGGGGTTCAAGATATAGATACTAACTAAAACACAGAGAAATGCAACTTTCCTAGCCGTCTAATGCAGTGGTTCTCAACCTGTGGGTCGCAACCCCTTTAAGGTCATATATCAGATATTTATATTGCAATTTATAACAGTAGTTATGAAGTAGCAATGAAATAATTTTGTTTGAGGGTCACCACAACATGAGAAGCTGTATTAAAGTAAGGCTGAGTACACTGTCCTAATGAAATCATGATACCTGTACTGAGGCTTACGCATCCCCGATATGCCTTGCTGTGACCAGAGAAACCAGGAGATGAAAGGTGACCTTTCAGGTACTTTGGAGGGAAGTATGACTTGCCAAAGCAATTGCTAATAACATAAGTGCTTTGAAAAATTTAGACATTTGGGAAATTTATAAAATGGCTATTTTAAATTGTCTTAAAAATCCAACTAAAAGGATTTAATTGACATTACTCCAGGCATAGGCTCGAACTGCATTTCTTCTCATGGGTGGTGATGTAAAAACATGATTGATGTGAGAAAATTAGGAGAATCTCAAGCTCTTATTTGAGTCAGTCAAGAAAAATTAAAAATATTCAATTTTTCAAAGGGAAGAATGAAATTTATTTTCTTATGACTCAAAGATCTCAGACTGTCATTATATCACTTAACTCTCAAAACATCCGCCAAAAGCAAGATGAGCTTCTGAGTCACCTTCTCTGTATCAGGAAGCAGGCTCAAGCCTGTGTGGGGCAGTGGGCTGACTTCTGTGTCTAGGGTTTCTTCCTGCACAGAAGGCTGTCTCTCCTGAACACTCAAAGCTGCCCAGTTTCCCACACAGTCTTATTTCATCAGTAAGGAAATCCTTAGAAATACAAGTAATTTCAGAGCTGAGGAAATGGCTCAGTAGGTAAAGATCTTGCTGCATCAGGATGATGCCATGAGCTTAGGTCTCCAGAACCCATATAAAAGTCAGAAACAGTAAGACCAATGTCTATAACCGCAGCATGACCCTACTAAGAGAATCAATCAACGGAAGCTCATGGGTCAGCTAACCTAGTACGGCCAGTGGAAAAACAAGGATACCTCGAGTAAGGTAGAAAGTGAGGACTAAAACTCATTTGTCCTCTGACTCCACTCAAGAGGCATGGGTGTATACACATGTGTGAACACACACACACAAATGTAAAGTGATTCCAAACTTGCCATTTGAGTGCCTAAATCTCAGTCTTCCTGTCTCTATTGCCGTTTTGTTAATGAGACGGTTCCAGCCTGTAAAGCCTGTAGCTCAAAAGTAGTCTTAGTTCTCAAAAGTCCCACACATTGGAAGCTCTAACCCAATATCTCACCCAGTCCAGTTTATGTGCTCGTGGCAATGAGAAGAAACTTCTAGGTGTTCCCTTTGGAAAGCCAACTTGGGCACACTGCAGCAAGTTTCCATCAGAATTTATCAACTGTCACACTATTGACAAAAGCCACCAGAGTGAATTGTGACTCCACAGACTATTCAGACATGCAGACAAATTAACATTTGTCATTTAACATCTCCACTTGTTTTATTTGGTTGTTTTTCTTTTTTTTTTTTTTAAACTTTGTATCACTGCTTGCTTTCCAATTGCTCTGACACAATAACCTGACAAAGGAAGAAAGGATTTCTTTTAGCCCACAGTTTCAGGTTACAGTCTATCATTGAGGGGTGGTGAGTCAGGGTAGTCAGATCCTCAAACAGTCAGTCACAACCAGTCAGGAACAGAGAGGGTGTGCTTGTTTGCAAGCAGGCCTGCTAGTGCTCAATTTACCCTCTCCTTTTCATTTAATCCACAGTCCAACCTATGAAAATGGTGTGCCCACATTGGGTAGGGTCTCCCACTTCAGTTAGTGTAATCCAGATAATCCCCTACAGACATATCCACACAGTATCTAGATAATTCTTCATTGAGACTCCCTTCCAGGTGGCCCTAGATCAGGTCAAGTTGACAGCTGAAATGAACCATCACAACCAAGAAAATGTTATTCTAACCTGTGCTTGAATTCACCATGGTGCTTATCAAATCCAACTTAAAGAAGCATCCAACAACTTCTGAGAAATTATCTTAGTCATTTCACATGTTTACTGAGAGATATTTTCCCCTTTGAAACTTTCCTGGAGGAATGAAAATTATTTAATCCACTAAAAAGACTTATTTATTCACTCACTGTAGTAAGAAGTTCATAGTTCCTAAATTGCATATGATGAAAAACAATTATTGAAGGTTAGAGTGAAGGCAGACAAGAATGACAAAATGGAGGAGGAATTTTGACATCTGTCTATCACAGTCTTTAAAGCATGTGTAGGGAGGTCAGGAGAGCAGCAGTGCTCCCCACTGCTTGGGTTGTTGATGTTTGGGGGTGAGTTAGTAGTGCTGCTACATTTAAAGCCAATGGGAAGAAGGAGCATGGAGGAAAGATGTAAAGAAGAAGTAAGAGGCCATTTAATTAGGTTTAGTCAACTCTCCAGATTGGGTCAGCCATTCTCCAAAAGATTCAAGGGACATAGTCAAAATCAAGGGCAGATATAAATCACAAATGGAGTCCAGAATGAGTTCAGATCTAAGTGAGGGGACTTGTGCCTATAATCGTAGTACTTGGGAGGCTGAGGCAGGAGGATCACGAGTTTAAGATCAGCCTGGGCTATATAGTAAGACTATCAATAATTTTTTTTTGTAATTCATAAATGTGCAAACTTGCAAAACAACAAATTTAAAACCAAGCAAATGACATTAGCAAAACTATAGAACAGTTAAGTATGTTATCAGTCTTCTTGATCATTTAAAGAAAAAGGGATTAGAATGACTTAATAACTTTAGGTGAATTTTTTAAAGCCTCAAAGATTTACTAGGAGTCTGTACCAATCATAGCTGACCAATAAATGGTTCTATAAATAGTATTCACTATAAATATTTATGAAGTTCAGGGGAATTTTGGGAACATATTGTATTCAAATTTTTACAAGTCCTCTGACAGTTTCATATCACATTCCCGGATGCAGGAGGATAAGATTGGCTTGATCATGGAAAGGGTCAAGATGGTGTCCCTACTCTGACAATGGCCCTCAATCCTCAGACTTCAGTGTCTACACACAGTTCCAGATTACTGCTTTCTCATGCCACACTGTAGTATGGGTCAGTGAAGGAACTTTGACTTCGGCTTTGACTCCTGGCTCCAGGATCCTTTCACCTTGAAGCTGTGCCCTCTCCAAGTCTTCAGAGTCTCCTCTGTAAGACTGGGGGGCAAGGAGAAGCAGAAAGGCACCAGCTTGGACTCCTGGCCCGGGAATCTGATTTACTGCATAGTAACGGGGAAGCTCTCCTATCTAAGGACTGACATCCATGACTTCAACCAAGTGCCAATGAAAACCCCAAAAAGGAAAAAGTCCATCTGGACTGACAATGTCCAGAGACTTTCTTGTCACCATTCTTTGAATAATCAACTTACCAGCTATGTGTGTGATGTCTACACTTCCTGGGTATTACACATCATTTAGAGATATTTAAAGTATACAGGACTGAGTTGTATTTATGTTATGTACATAAATACTGTATTCTATTACACAGAAGACGGGAGTATGAATAGGCTTTGGTGGCTAAAAGGGGTTCTGGAAGGATCCCCCATAGACACTGAGGGATGAGTGTACTGAAGAAGCTGGGCTTTGCTAGAGATGTACAACACCATGGCAGCCTCCTTTCTATTCCTCTGGACTTTGGACTCCCATGCCTACTAAGCCCAAAGTTTGCTTGCTTTAATTTCAGCAGCTCTCTAAAGCTACTTCTTGTTTCACTTGAACTCCACTTTGGTCCTCAGGGTAAGACTCTGCTCTTTGCTTAAACAGATTCCTTTTCTGAAAGTGAGTGCTCTGATAGTGAAGGCACACGAATGTGTGAATGATACTTGAGTAAGTACAGTCATCTACCTATATTAGCCACGCATTGGCTCTAGACCAGTGGTTCTCAACCTGTGGGTTGTAACCCCTTTGGGGGTTGAACAACCTTTCACAGGGGTTGCATATCAGATATTTACATTACGATTCATATAACAGTAGCAAAATTATAGTTACAAAGTAGCAACAAAAATAACTTTATAGTTAGGGGTCACCACAACACAAGGAACTGTATTAAAGGGTCGCAGCATTAGGAAGGTTGAGAACCACTGGTCTAGACCTTCTCTAAGACAGCAGAATCCACAGATGCTGAAGCCATCTATAAAATGGAACCTGCACAAGCCCCTGTACAGCCAATCATCTGAAATGATTTAGTATGCTTCATCAATGCAAATATCAGGAGACTGGTTGTCACCATGCTCAGGAAATACTGGCACAACAATCTCTGTACATGTTCAACACAGACATGTTTTGGTTTTGCTTTTTCCAGTTATTTTGGATTTGTAATTAGTTGAACCTCTTTGTGGATCTGAAAACCAACTATGTAACAGCTTCCACTTACTATGTGCCTGTGCGTTATCACCAGTCTTCGTCACCTTTATAGCATCTATTAGAGCTAGTTTATAATGGGATAAACCAGGAATTAGCACAGTTTAATGGCTCACATCAGGGAAAACAGATAAATGGTAAACCAGGCACAGAAGCCAAGTGGATCTGACTCCAGCGAGAGCAGTTCTTCTGCCTTAGGACTGGTTGCTTTACTTGTCAAGCAAACTGTATTTTCCCCTGTTTAATGGTTTGTTATCATGTTTGTCTGTTGTTGTTGTTTTCCAATTTGTACCAACCACTGAATTCCAGAAACTCAATGACATCTAGAACCAAACACATTCCTAGCATGGTGGTTTGCTCCTATAATCCCAGGATTTAGGAGGCTGAGGTCAGAAGATCAAAGTGAGTTTAAAGCCAGTCTAGGTGACTGTCTTGGTTTTTCTATTGCTATAGGGGGGAAAAGAAACCACCATGAACTTGGGAAGAAAAGGGATTATTTCAGCTTACAGTTGGACATCACAGTCCATTACTGAGGGAAGTCATAGTCAGAACTCCTCAAGTAGGGCAGGAACCTAGAACAGGATGCTAATGCAGAGGCCATAAAGGACTGCTGCTTACTGGCTTGCTCCTATGGCCTTCCCAGCTTGCCTTCTTATAGCTCCCAGTACCACCAGCCCAGGTGTGGCACCACCCACAGTGTGCTAGACCCTTCCATATCAATCATCAATCCAGAAATACACCAAAAGTTTACCCATGGGAAATCTGGTGGAGGCATTTTCTCAACTGAAGTTCCCTCTTCCAAAATGATTCTAGCTTGTGTCAAGTTAACGTAAAAACTAGCCAGCACAGTGGCATAAGTGAGGTCAAGGGTAGCCTGGGCTATGTCAAAGGACCTATCTCAAGGAAATTAATTGGTTCATTAAAAGCCACATATTAAGCAAAGGTAATGATCATGAATGCACCATCAAATGCCAACCTCAAGGATGACAGCTGTCCTGGTGTCAATCAAAGCAAATCCAGCATTTTGGAGGTAAAGGCAAGAAGACAGGGAGCTAGAGATCATCC
Organism: Peromyscus californicus insignis; assembly: GCF_007827085.1. Lineage (NCBI taxonomy): Eukaryota > Metazoa > Chordata > Mammalia > Rodentia > Cricetidae > Peromyscus > Peromyscus californicus. The sequence goes on from NW_026294413.1 coordinate 65,303,842, forward strand.
TCAGCAATAGAGTGAGTCCTGGGGCAGCCAAGGGCACAGGAGACCTTGTCTCTTAGGAAAAACCACTAATTTTAAGCTAATTAAAAATATAATTTTTAAATAGAAATTGAGCAGTGATGTGTAAATCTAATTAATTTTATCAATAGAAACCAGAAGTCAGATATTGGTGTAAAAACCTGAAAGATCAGAAAAGCAGGGGAGCAGGCACCAGTGACTTCCTACTTCTTCCGTTCCTCAGTCCAAAAGGGTTGAGATCCCATCTCTGCCCTACCTTACCACTTCCTGTTTCTTTTCTGTACTGACCTCCAGATCTCTATGGTTAACTAGTGGCTAGCTCCACCCTCTGACTCCAAGCAAGCTTTATCTGTCAGAACACAAACAAAGTATCACACAGCAGAGCAGAGGCACCCTGAATGGTAGACAATGCTGCTCCCAGAACACATGGGTTATTTAAATGAAAATTTCAATGCCTCCCTGTAAGTGATAGTCAGAGAAGCCCCAGAGATACTCAAAGCAACAACACAGGTTATTGCCATTGCTCTTAGCTAACAAGCAGTCAGTAGATGGTAAATCTTGTCACTGAAGGTATCACATACTGTGGTTGCAAGACATGCAGACATTTTTTAAGCTTGCCAGAAAACTCTGTCCATGATGACAAGCTTCTGTAATGCATGAATGGGGTGTGTAGGGTGCTTGGGGAGAAAAGACATCAATGGTCTTTACCCAGTACTGGACTGTGCACGCTACAACACTTATATACCAGTAAGATGTGTCCACTGGTACAGTAGTGGTGTAACTATTATAGGTAACTAACTACTTTCTGACTAGATTTGAGACCTGCTCGAAGGAAAGAATGAGTGCCTCATACTGTAAACCTGGTTTAAAATCTATTACTAGAGAAGTAACAGGTCCTAAGGCAGATCCTACTGTTCTTGATTTTCTAAATGGTCATGTAGTCAAAACACCTCGTAAATGTTTATGTTTACCCAAAGATTTGTATGGCTCTCAACGTTGGCCAGAGAAAGTTCTTTTTGCCCCTGACAATAGTCAACACAGAGACTCAAAAGTGTTTCTCATGAGTTACTTAGCCACATATGAGACATCTAGTACACACACTGTCACCATCCCCCCACTCCAAGAAGAAGAGGCAGGAAGAATACAGAGGATACAAAGGAGTGTTCTGAAATTCTGTCTTCTGTACATAACACAGATGTTAGATGCATGAGTTCACAGCTGTAAGTGGTTACCTACACAAGACCTGAACAAGAACAAGCCAGTTAAAAACTCCCAACATGGATGGAAAGGGAGCTAGTGAGACCACACTCCTATCTGAAGAGTCATTAAAGTTTATGGTTGCTGAAGGAAAGAGTCTCTCTGCTTTGGGGGTCTGGCACTGGTGGGTTGCCCATAGCCTAGTGGATGGCTGCACATCCATTTGCATATAGCCAGCACTAATTGGACTCAGTGGGTTTTAAAAAGGGAAGGCATGAAGCTGGGTGGGAAATGTGTTGGGCAGGCTGGGGGAGTTGGAGGAGAAGAGTGGAAGCTGAATGTGATCAAGATACTCTATACACGTATGAAATATTCAAAGAACAAAAAATATCATTTTAAAGTAACTTGTGGTCATATAATACTGTAAAACATTGTATTACCCTTCTCTTCCTGAAGGGTCACAAAGTTTAGCAAATGAAGGCTCTAGCCAGGAGGACTACAACAATAAGAAAAACAAAAAAGAAGGAAAAATATGAAAGCACAAACTTCAGAGAAAATGCACAGGTCTCTAGACTATAGATATTTACCTTTGCAAATCTCACTCATGTGTGGTTTAGAGAAGCTTCAAGATAGGTACCTATGAACAATCTCACCTATGAGATGCCCATGAGCAATCTCACCTATGAGATACCTGTGGGCAATCTCACCTATGAGATACCTGTGGGCAGTCTCACCTATGGATACTTGCAGTAGTGCTTAGTATGTTTCACTGAAACTGGAAGGCAGGCCCTGTGGAGTAAAGACTGACAACATGCAGAACAGTCAAACCAAATGAGTGATGATGCTCAAAGTGTTGAAAGAAACTTCTTTTTTCCAAATTGTTAAGCAGTACCACCCACACAGGAAATTCAACAGACATTAATTATACCTAGCATGTAATCCCAAGGATCCAGAGAATGTGTTTTATTTATTTTTACTTAGGGAATGAGAGAAGAATGAAATAAGATGGTTTCTGCCAACGCTGTTGAGATCTGGGTGTCCTGTTTTCATCTGAAAAATCTTAAGCCCCACTGTTTCTTCCCAAAATTGTTATCTTCCTCTACAAATAAACCCAAACTTTCATTTCAAACAGCTAGTCCAATGCAAATAATTAGCAAACCCAGCTTTGATACAGATCCGATTGCTCAATGTGAGAAAGTCTTCCCAAATGACCCTCTGAGGTCTGGGCTTTGCTTTCTGTTTTGTGTTCCCATCAAATCCACTCTCACATGCTGATAGCTGCTTTTGTTTTTCACTTTTTCCACCTCCTGAAAAGAGACGTGCATCACATCTGGAGTCTTTCCAACCCCTGACTAGAAAAGCTTGAGCAATCTCAAAGCACCTGGTTTACTACAAGAACCACCGAGGGGCCAACCTGTAACTGCAATTCAGACCACCTTAAACCTTCTGAAGATGGGAACCTTCGGCCAAAGCCAGAGGCTGCTTTTTATCTCAGCACACTTTCATTTTGGTGCATGACTGTAAACGTCACCAACAAGGTTTGAGGTCTAATGTGAAGATTTTGAGGCCTAATGCAAACCCTTTGAGGTAAGGAGCTAGCCTGGGATAGCCCTGTTTGCTTTGGTGGGACACATGATTGGCAGCTGGTGGCAGTGTTCAATCGCAGGCTCAGCACATTCCCACAAGGAACTGGGCTGCACACAATGTCTAGATGGCTTGAATTGGCACCTGGCTGATGTTACCTGGCTCCACTCCCTCTGCCACACCTCACTTCCTTGGCACAAGCTTTCCCTCTGCCCGGAATATTCGTCTCACCTCACCTCCACTTCCGAGTTCACCTGTAACTGTAGCTTTAGATGTCACCTCAAACAAAAATTTTATCGTCCTTTGTCAACACTCCTCTGACACCCCAGACAATGGAAGGTTCCCTGGATCCAGCCTATGGGCCATCCTTGCTCTCATTCTGCTCACACTGGTGCCCTTGTAATGATGACTTCTCGATCCTAAATTTCACTGGAGCGGAGACCACACCTGTCTGTCCCCTCCTTGCTGGGGCCACAGAGCTCAGCAAACAGGGCCACACAGCTGTTCTCAGGGTGGGCTAATGGCTGACTCCCTGGCCTGCTTCATACTCCCATGTATTGGACCAGAGTGGGAGCTATGCCATAATCACGTTTGCTTTTCCAAAACTTAGCACAATTCCCACACAGCGTGCTTCATGAATGCATGTTAAGGTAAATAAATGAGTGAGTTAAAGGATTATGTACTTCCTGTACATGACGAGTGTGGTAGTTTGAATGAGAATGGCCCCCATAGGCTCATGGATTTGGATGTTTGGTCCCTAGTTGAATTGGTAGCACTGTTTTGGAGAGGATTAGGAGGTCTGGCCTTGCTGGGGGAGGCATGTCACTCTGTCCCTGAGGGTGGGTTTTGAGATTTCAAAGGACTATACCATTTCGCCATTTTACCATTCTAGTTAGCTCCCTACCTTTTACTCACAAATAAGGATGTGAGCTCTCAGCAACTGCCCCAGCCCCAGCCCTGCCCATCCGCCGCCGCCACCACCGCCATGCTGCCTACCCTGATGGTCATGGACTCATCCTCTGAAACTGTAAGCAAGTGCCCAATTAAATGCTCTCTTTCCTAAGTTGCCTCAGTCAATGTGGTGTAAAGACAGATAATCAAGGGGCTGGCTGGGGTTTTCCCTTTAAAAAAATAGAGTTTTAAAATAGAATGCCCACAATAACAGATGATTTGATACAAGAGTAAACTTTTATTATACTTTATCCTCTTTTTATTTAGACCATTTACCAAAAACAAAATAAAACAGTCAGTTATAACCTGAAAGCACTGCATCTAACAGGTATGTGTTCTTATATAGATTTAAGAAAAATTTGTTAAATTTTTGAGAAAATCACACAATGTATTCTAATCATATTCACCCTCAGCTCCCCCTCACTCCTTTAAAATCTGGCCCTTCCATGCCCCATCCTAGCTTCCTGTCCTCTTTTTTTTATTTATGTTATAGCCCATGACACCCAGAGGCACAAGGATAACACAAAAGAATTCATTTAAAAACATTTTTGTTGTTACTGACTTTCAAGACAAGATTTCTCTGTGTAACAACAGGCTTGACTGTCCTGGAACTAGCTCTGTAGACCAGGCTGGTCTCGAACCAAGTGACCCACCTGCCTCTGCCTCCCAAGTGCTGGGATTAAAGGCGTGGGCCGCCGCCGCCGCCACCACCACCACCACCTGGCTAGAAACATCTTTAACCAAATCAAAACATGTCAAAAGAAATGTAATTTCAGCAGGATATCTCTCTCAAGGTACAGAAAACACAGTAGAAGAGGGGGTAGAAAGAGTGTAAGAGCCATGGGAAGGGGTGCTGTGAATGCTGTCCTCTGGACATGGCATGGTTGATGCACCCACTAACTGACAGCAGGGGGTGTCTGCCCAAAACCTGCCCCAGGCTGGGCCCACCAACATTGCATCATGTCTGGGAGAGGAGCTAGAAGTCGTTGCTAGTTCCTGGGGATGGGAGAGTCATACTCTTTAGTGGTATAGTCCCTGGTAAGTTGACCTTGATAAAGTGAAAAACATCCCCCCACCACCCCTCAAGTGCAGGCTCATGCAAGCAATCCTACCAAAGTGCAGTGGGCCACAAAAATGGAGTTCCGGGGAAGGGAAAGTTCGGTATGGGGAGATATGATCAAAGGACATTGCATATGTTTGAAATTGTGGAAGAATGAATACTTTTTTAAGGTAATGCTATCATTGAACATTTTTATCTCCCAAGTGAGATTGATTTCAGAATTATGTTCTGATGACAAATTCAGAGGCTAGTAATTAATAAACAAATAAATCTGTATGCAAAGATTAAAAATAGTAGAAGTGGTACATTATCCTCCAAAATCTGAAGCCAGGCATGATGCCTTGGGCTTCTAACTCTAGAGGAAGAGCCACCAGGCATGAGGATGGACAACTGAAATGAAGAAGATAAAGGTCCCAAGGAACATTTGTGTTTTAATATAAATGGAATGTTGACAGCTTGGTCATAACCCAGGTGACCCATTATTACCACAGTTGAGGAAAATTTACTTGGTCAATACTTACGAATGAGAGTTTTAAAATGTTTAAGTTGTTTGTTATGACATGTGACCTATACTGAATCACTAGGAGGCTAATGACAAGGAAGTTCCAGAACATTCTAGAAAGGATTAAGGACCTTTTCCCAAGTTGTTTGTGTTTACATCTTCCTTCCTTTTTCCTTCCTCCCCTCCTCCCCCATTCTCTCTCTCTCTCTCTCTCTCTCTCTCTCTCTCTCTCTTTTTCTAAACATTATGTAAATCAGCTTACTGTGTGCATCCTTAGCTCGCCTAGTACCCTGTGCCTTTTACAATTGTTGAAAGGTGGGGAGGTGCATTCTATAAGCTCTGTACTCTTTTATAATCAGGCTGAAGACAGAAATGTATTCTGTGGGTTTATTCAAATTCTAATTTTTAGTTTTGGTAGTCAAACAGTTATAGAAATGTCACATCACAAGGCTGATGGGAAACTGAGATGAGTTGAATAATATCCAATTCATAGTGTAGTGCCTGATGCAGAAAGAGTCTAATAAATGACATCAAAAAATACTATCTATGCCAGGCATGATGGCACATGCCTTTAATCCCGGTCCTCTGTAGGCAGAGATAGGTAGATGTTTGTGAGTTCGAGGCCAGCCTGGTCTGCATGGTGAGTTCCAGAGGTACATAGTGAGATCCTGTCTCAAAATAAACAGATAAGAAAGTGAACTCCCAAGCTTTTCAGAAGCGCTACTTTATAACGAAAGGACAATAGATTGCACTTGTGTCTGACTCTGAATGTTCCATGTTTCCCTAAGGAACCAACTGCTGGCTCCCTGATCAAGCAAACTCAGGACTTTCCAAGGAAAACAGTGTTATGCAAAATGCACCGAAAACCTTCGCTTTGGGAGTCTGAGAAGCAAATGCACAGCTCCCCCTCTTAACCACCACTGTCCCTGGAATGATCTTGCCACCCACTTTGATGTCAGCTGGGATCATGTAGATGACTTCAGCAGCCACTGAAAGCAGCACACAGGGGTTCTTGACACAAGGAGCTGACACAAGGTGTAAGAAGGGAGCTGCACTAATTCACTGAATTCACCAACACTAGCTAGTATGGGCTTCGCCAATTCTGACTGCTAGGGATGCTTCCGGGCAGGAGAGTGCTGCATGCAACATGAGCCAGAGGAAGTATGAAGTGCCTGACAGGATGTTGTATGTGTCCTAGAGTTCCTTAAATCCAGTGTCCCTGGAATCACCCAACATGGAAAGAAGTAGAATTTCAAGGCTTGTAGTAATGCCAAAAGAGCAGGGAGGGCAGAATTCTTCCGTGATTCCGCGTAGGCTGGAGAGAAGGCTCAGCAATCGAGAATTTGTGCTGCTCTTGCAGAGGACTACAGTGTGAGGCTCACAGCCCGCAACTCTAGCTCCAGGGGATCTGATGCCCTCTTCTGGGCTCAGAGTGCATCTGCATGCACATGTGCACAAACACACAGACACACATACATACACATAGATATGTGTATATGTAGGAGGGGGTGGAGGGAGGGAGGGAGAGAGAGAGAGAGAGAGAGAGAGAGATCTTTAAATGGCTCCACAAAATTGGGGAATGTAACTGCTTCAACTACACAATCACCTAATCAAAAGAGCCAATTTCCATGAACAAACACCAACCCTAAGCATGGGAGATGCAACCTCCTGCCACAGCATAAAGGGCATGGGAAGCCATGTTGTCCTCAACTGCTGCTCCTTTCCTGGGCAAAAGCTGGTCTGAGGAAAATGTGACTCTCACTCAGACCCATCCAGAAATGTTTCTTCATCAGTATTTTCCTGCACCTTGATTTCAGTGGTCTCTCTGGAGCCTGAATAAAACCTGTACCTCATTCTCTCTACCGATGGCCTGCCTGCTTTAAACACCCTACTACACCCAAACAAAAGTAATTTTTCTCATGCTAATGCCTTTTCAGCTGAGCCCTGCACACCCTCCAGTTACTTCTTGCAGCAACCTCCAGCACCCTGGTCGCATGGATGGCTCGTGATCACACAGCCTGGGTTTGGGGAGCCCCACTGATAGCAATGCTCCTGGATACTGCTTACAGGACCTGCAGCATCCTGTCAGTCTGGACCTCTTCAATCCCACCCCTTTAGGACAACTCTCTGAAGTAACAAGACACAGTGCCCTTGCCCTTACCATGCCCCCAGCACCATCATGAAGCTGAATTCCACTTAGCATTATGCTTACTAAAGGCAGCCACGCTTTTAATGTTCTAGATTCAGTCTCCTAGATTGTGTTTGGCTGGATGCTTTTATTTGCTAGTTGCCCTTGGCTGGTAGCACTGCCGACTGTAGTTTGTAGGTTTCCTTCAAAGCTCAAGAACCATTTCATTCATAAACTCACAGCAGAGACCTGGTCAATGCTGCTGTGGGGGTGCACAGAGGATCCCTGAAAACTTGGTGAATTAAAAATAGCTGTTGTCCCCCTAGGAGCATCTCCTCTCATTGATAGAACAACCTACCAATAAAGTGTCTTTCAACGAGGACTAGAAATCCGCTCTGATTTTCTTTTGCCGTGAGGTCTAAAATCCAGCCGAAGCTCATATGACTCAAGAAGAATTTTGTTTTTCTCTGATTTTCACTGGAAATGGAGCAAGCCACGGTGCCCATGAAAGCAAGGATGTCTGCGATCCCTCGCTGAGCCACACACAGGCTTACAAGAATGTAAGAGGTGTGGTGGAGAATCACCCAAATCCCAGCCCGGAGACGCTTCTTCTGCTCTGAGGCAAAATTGTTTGTAAAAACTTTTCTTTTGATTTTTGTTATCCAAATAATTCCAGCTTAAATTGGACCTCCAATATTAATCTGATAATGACACCGCTGAGACACATTCTCTGACGACTGATCTCAAATGACTCACAAGGCTTTACTTTTCCATTTTCTGCATTCCTTTCCAGCCGGGGCTTTTGCTTGTTTTTAACAAGGACCGCCCCTCCCCCAACCCGCCACATCCACCATCAGGGAGGTAAAAAAAAGACCCTGAAATGTACGTCTTAAGATGATTACTATGTACTTGGGAATATCCTTTAATTTAAATTTTGTTTTATTTTATTTTTAGCTTCAAAGCTTTTACAGGAATGAACACCTGTCTTTCCCGGCATTATGAGAAATTGTCAGGTACCTGACACACTTTGTTTTGTCAGGCCCTCAGACAGTGACACTGTGCATAGAAGTCACATTCTAATTAATGATCAAAGCGAAGGACACCTGTAACGCTGGGCTAGACTTCCCACGTCTTTGATACTGGGTTTACAAACTGAAAAAACCCTTTGAGTCTCCGTGTGTTTGCCCTTCCTTGGAGACGGAGTTCATTCTGTTTTTCAAAGGCAATACATTAGCTGATCTGAGCACAGTTACTGTGCCCATTCACCTTTCAAAAGTCATTCTCTATTACAGGGAACGCCAGGGCACAGTTCTAAAGGTGCTGTTGCATAGGGATTGGTCAAGGCATAGGGCACTAGAGCATGAGAGCATCAAGTGAATCTCAAAAGCCTTGAAGTTTGACATCTCCTTGTTCCTATGTTGTGAAGAAAAGGACAACATGGGATTCACTGAGGTAACTCCAAACTAATTTCAAAAATAATTCACTATATTAGAGAAGCTAAAACATCTAAAAATTGTAATGCTGATATATGTTGATGTTACATGCTATACATGTTGATATATTATGCTCCATAAAACATTAGTAGGTAATTATTAATATAATACAAGTTAATGAATATTGACACATTAACATGTGTAAAACTGAGCTGATGAATAGACAAAGAAACTGTGACATATATAGATGATATAGTTACAGTTATAGAGATACACATTAGAGTGCTACTCAGAAGTCAAGAATGAATTCAGGCCATGTGTAAGAAAATGGATGGAACTACAGCTCACCATAGCAACTGAAATAAACAAGATCAGAAAACACTTTTTCTCAAAGGCAAAAATCTAAAAATGCTGATAAAAGAGCCTGCCATCCAGAGATGCCATGTCAGAGGGGAGGAGTAGTGTGAGTAAGGGAGGGGTGTGAAGGCGGTCACGCTAAGCTATAGGTGTGTACAAGAATGCCCAAGTGAAACGCATTATTTAAACAACTAACGTATACTAATAAAAGTCAGAATGCTTATAGAGTCTGTATCATTACATAGCACAGGAGCTGCACATAATATATAGCCTGTAATATTAAGCTTTATATACAGACACACATATCAATAATTTCCATGGAGAGAACAGTACAACTGAGATTCATGAGGTTTGCACCGGTGTGTGTAAGTAGCTTGGAGTCTCTGGTAACAAGCTGAAATAGTACTTTCCATACTTTATAGGTGCAAAAACAAGAAGCATAAAGAATAAAACTCAGAAATAATCCTTCATATTTTGTTGCATGCAGGGCCATAACTTAGTATTTTTTGTACAATTAGCCTGGCATTTTTCTTTATTGTTACCAATTGTTGGTGAGAAGCATTGAATGGACATGTCACTATATATCCTAGATTTGTTATAATTTCTCTATCATTTGATCATTTCTGATTTTCTGTTAGGCATAAAAATGCTGACATGAATAGTTTAATGCATAGAGCTGCTTGGGAAGTTCAATGTACATAGTTACCAAGTCACCTCTCTGAAGGTCATTCCAGGTCACAGGTCCTTCAGTGTCACAGCCAACACCCTCTATGACACCCTTGCAAGTAACCATCACTCCTTTTAATTCTTTACCACTAGTTGATGTTTTAAACTTTTCACACTTTTGATCACTAAAGTAATTGAATATTTTTCATGCTTTCTCAAAGAAACATTTCTATTTTCTCTTTTATTTTTCATGTATTCTTACTGACTAGAGTCCAACCACTGGCATACCAGCTCTTTACATATCAGAAACATAGCTCCTCAGCACAGGGTCTGTTGTGAATCTCTCTATATATTTACATTTGTTTTAATTTTATCAATGAAGTTTTGTTTGTTTCTTTTGTTGCTGTTGTTTCAAGACAGGATTTCTCAGTGTAGCCCTAGCTGTCCTGATATTCACTCTGTAGACCAGGCTGGCCCAGAACTTAAAGATCCACCTGCCTCTGCCTCCTGAGTAATGGAATGAAGGGCATATGCCATCACCATCCAGCCTCAATGAAGTTTTTAAAACATACAGACACATAAGCATTTTTAGTCTCGTGAAAGAAAGCCCACCTATCTTTCCCCTGTGAATCCTCCCACAGCATCTTATCTTGGAAAATCTTTCCCCACAAGGGAATAAATATGTGCCTATGGTTTCTTACTGTTTATTTATATTAGCTTTACCTAAATTTGTAACTGTTTTGATTGAATAATCTTTGTAGCAAACACTAAGCTTTTGTTCATGTGCAAATGTCCACATTAATTTTCAGGAACTACTAAGGCTGATCCATACCCAAGCTGAGCAACCCTGCAGCACCACAATGCTGCTTGGCTGGGCTTCTGGGGCTCCTGATCCCCACGGTAATGAGAAGTCACAGTCTGGGGTACCAGGAACTGTAACTTTTCATGGAGCAATAATCTGAACAGAGCGACGTCTCTGTGTCTCTGGAGGGTGATCTTCCAATTCAATGCTATAATTTGAATAAAGGAAAATTTTGAAGAGCCACATGTGTCCCTTTAAGAGAAAAATCTGATGAAAAGCCTCAGCTGGGTGTTTGTTATGAGGTCACTCAATTAGAAGCAGCTCTTGACATGGTTTGAAGAAACCATCCTTAAAAGTTTAACTGATTAAAGTGGTATAATGTGCAGAAATCAGAATCTTTTTCTGGCCCATCCATTACAGACGGGTGAGAGGGATGGAGGACAGGATGGTACCCAGAAGTGATGCAAGGGATGGAGGTCAGGATGGTACCCAGAAGAGAATCATCACTCTCGCACCTGCCCATCAAGAAAAGAAAGCTGCTAAGAGAAACTTCAAGCTCAAAGCAAGAGCCCCAAGAGCTAACCAATCCTAAATTAAATGAAAAATCAAACATATGAGAACCAGCCTGCATTCTGCTCAACACCAGTCATGCCTTATCTGATGCTCCTTCTGGTTCAGGACCTCTTGAATATCCATGGGAAAGCGATTCATTCCAACTCTTCATTTATCTTTAAACCAAATGTTGGAGTCTGATTTGATTTTCTAAAAAGCAGGAAGGAAAAAAAACCTATTGAAAGACAATCTGTCTACAATAACAATAGAAAAAAACTCAAGAGAGTTTAAAATCCAAAACGAGCTTAGGGTGGAGCTTAGCAATAGAATGCTTTCCTAACATACTTGAGGTCCCCAGTTCAATCCCCAGTACCACAGAATTACTGAATGAATGAGTGAATAAATGTCAAAGTGGAGTTGTGGTTAAATGAAATGTCAGTACAAGAATTAATGAGTTTCATTGAAAAATGCCTGGTGTGTGGAAGGAGAGAGCGGGAGATGGTTGGAGGAGTGTTTCTCAGGGGACTTACCACTCAGTACAAACTCAACCTAATTTTTCTATAAACATGGAAATAAATAAGACTTTGCTGGCTTATGGTCATTCTGTCACTTCAATGTTTACCCAAGTTATGACAGTACAAACTATAGTGTTGGACCCTCTGCGACAGTATGGCATGTGTTATCCAGGTTATTCTTACATGGAATCATAACATCTGGGTGTTCTGTAATCTAGACTATGCATACTATGTTAAGTCGGAGCTCCTTATTATCTGGGAAATAAATGTGTTTCATTATTACATTCTATTATCTCACATTTCTAAAATCCTACTGGTGTGAATAAGAGAATGAAGAACTGATCAGGACTTCATTCTTTGGGATAAGCTGAGGGAGAGCATTGAAAATCAGACTAGCTTTTGTGGAGTGGAGACTACCTTTCCTGGATCACATGAAACCAGGCACTCTCTTCCCAAGGGCTTCTGCCCCTGTACTGCAGTCCCTTAGGAAGAGAGTCAGTTGGGTGCTTGACGCTCGTCTCATAAGGAGGGCTGAGTGAGCACGCACCTGTGAGTGTAATCATTTTGTTAGGCTCCTGAGCCGGAAGCCTAGCAGAATTACTGAACCTGCACAAACGGGGACCGTGCGCACAAAGGAACCAGCACAGACAATCCACCCAAATCAAGTCTCTAAGAGCTTGTCACCTGGCATCAGTACTCAGGGAGGGCTCTCTCCCCCAGACCCACCCCTTCCTACTCTTCACAAGTCTTCAAAGACAGGGGATCAAATCCAGCACTGTCCAAAGGTGCCTGCTTATTTTTCTCTTGATCTTCCTCCTTGAAATATCCCTTTGAACGGGATTTACACGTGCAGAATGAATAGAGATTAAGGGCAATTATGGTTTTTGTTTTGCTCTTAATGGCCCATGCAACCCTGAAATTTGCTCATGAACTCTATGGCTAATACTGCATTATTGCCTGTCTCATCTGTGGAGTGCCATATTTCATTGCTTCCAAACGCCATTTCTGGTATTTTCTTTCAACTTCAAGCTAAAGCTTTCCTTTTCATGTGCTTTAAGTGCTGGGCACCAAGGCTAAGAATTAAAATATCCCAGAGCTTTGAGGGAGGGAATGAGAAGTTAAGATTGCCCAACAAAATCCCTTGCCCACCCATGATTCCACTCATTTGTAAAAACAAAGGCCAGCAGCAGAGACAGAAAGAACTGGGAACTCATTCCTGGGCTTTAGCAGTGATGCCTGTGCCATGGATGGTGTCCTGGTGCTCTGTTATCTTTGTCTGCCTTGACAGATGATGGAGAGAAAGGCCCCTGAGAATCTATTCCATTGATACAGAAATGGTAGCTGGGAAGATTTCACTTTACATAAATGTTCGGTGTTCAGGCTGTGTAATCTCTCCAAGCAGCCAAAGCCTCACAAGAAAAAAGGGCGTGACAAAAAAAATTAGGTAGGTGCCAAAGTGTCCTGTAGTGGGAAGGTGTGAGACATTTCCTGGTCCAGACCTTTGGCCCCCAACACCCCACCTCCTCGCCAGGGACATAGTTGGGTCAATCACCCACGTTGTTTGTCAAAAACAAATGAGGATTGTTCCCTCTGCTCATGGTCACACGAGCCCTTATTCACAGGCGGATTTCATGACACAGAAACGAATAAGTAGCTAGGGAATAAGTAATAAATAACCTCTGTCCAAGTGCATTGGTGTGACTCTAGACATACTCTCTCCAAGCCTGCAGAATCAGGGACCTGTGGGAATGCGCTCAGTCCTGAAACCTAGGGCCTAGACTTTCTCTCTTCATTTACATAAAGATCTTATACCATCCTACCAGCAGTACCAGAAAACACAGCAACAGTAGTCCTCAAATTACTGTCTTTCAGGGGGTTAGAAGATGATTGAAAAATGGCTGAAGAAATTTGATGTTTAAAAAAAATCTCAAACACATTCATGTGGATTTCCTTAATTCTAGTATATTTATTATGTGTGTTCCCATATTACATAAATAGACACCTCTATACAAACACATACATGTATGTACATGAATTCTCTTTCAACTTTAGCAGTATTGAGCAGGCGTCTACAATGTGTATGAAAGTTAATGAAGTTAACACTACATTAGACAGATGTCCCTTAGTCTCAAGAAACATGCAACCCACAAGATGTATTTACCTAACACATTCAAGTACATCCATGAACAAGTATGTAATGACTACTATTAGGAAATGCTCCTCTGTCAGAATCTTGCTACTATATATAAACTCTTTATGTCTACTTTTATCCCAACCCTTTGAAGACAAGATTTCTTCTCTTACCTGTGGAATGGAAGTAATAAAATAGAAATTAGTTTACCCGTGCCTCCCCAAGACAGCCAGCTAATGAGTGTTGACTTCAGGTCACCTTTCTGGGTTCTCATATTTTTGCTCGATCTGGAAGAACATTGAAAGGTTGCAAGGCACAGGGAATATGAGAGTGTTCTAAGCCCCCATGTGTGCTGCAGAGATCACAGTTTCCTATCAGGAGTAGAAACAGGTGAAGCTGGGAAGTAACTAATGAATAATCTCTGTCACAGTGAACTGGAGTGACTCAAAGAGAAGTAGCCCTTGAGTTGGACTTGAGCCATGTCATTGACACTCTGCCAGTCATTAGGGGATGTAAGATGGGACTCTAAGAAATAAGCTTGAAACTGGATTCTGAACCAAATGATCACAGGGTCAATGAAACACATCATAAAAATGTGTCCCATCTTATCAAAATGGCTCATTGATAGCCAGTGTTTCTTTAAGGTGTGGTTCTGCCCCCCCCATCAAGGCTGTGGATTGAAGGAACGTGAGAGGAATGAACAAGGAGGATTACAGTTTCTCCACAGACCATTCTGTATGCAAGCCGTCTACCCCCACCCTGCCTGCCCACTCTCTACCCCTAGGTCTCCTGTCCAAGGGCAGTCAGCACTTGTTTACGTCACACACAAAAAGTGAAAACATCTATGAACAAAAGCACTGGCAGGGAAGGCTTCCAAGAGAAGAGAGGTAAGGTAGCTGGCCAGAAATCCCAGTGATGTCACCAGTCATGTGACCTTGAGCCTATAAGCCAGCCTCTTCAATCTCCGTTTCCTTGAATGTGAAATCTGATCTCCAATAACATATGCCTCAAAGACTTTGTGTAGTGAGCCATGCTACTCAAAACTGGTCCACACAGGGCAAGGCCACTCCATGTCTACCCTAAGTACATGCCATGTTGCAAATAGGCATCACGAAGGCCAAGCTGACAGTCACAGATTGTAGACATCTTGAAAAAGTAGGCCTCTTATAGGTCCATGGCAGAGCCTGGAACATGCTCCCTGGGCCTCAGAGCTTCATTTACAAAATAGGTGCCCATGGATTGATTCTTCAAGGTAAAAATGCATATACTCAGAACATGTACACTCATGTGGTATTAGCACTATAGACTGCCGTCCACACTTGAGAGAAAGGCAGCCTCACTATGGTGTTGGCTACATATGGCCACCTGCAGATGGCCAAAAAATCAAGAGGTTGAAGGAGTCACAGTTTGCCATCCTGTATGCCTCCATGCCTTTCAAATGAGGACAGTCTTATTTCAAAGCATAGTTCGGTTCCATTGTGGCCAATGCTTCACAAACCATTGAGGTAATGTTTATTCACCTCACACTTTAGCAACTATTTATGAGCAGTGTTTATAAGTTCCCGTGAGCACTCGGTGGTTATTAGTGCTACCCAAACCAACAGCCGTCAACATTGGTTAATCTAGACAGAACACAGGGGTAGCTCCAACCCAGCATGTGATAGTCTGTCTCTGGGTTTATTCAAGTGTAATGCACCTTTAATGTCAACTTAGATTTTTCAGCTCTCTTCACAAGGCTCGCAGTAATTATAGTCAACAGCGAAACTGAACTCAGCCCAAAAAGAAGCCCAACAGGAAACTGTGGGGGAAATTTCAAAACAAGACACAAACTCCTGTCAATTTCCAAAAACAAAAACAAAAAAGGTTTAGAAAAAAAAGAAGTGAAACTTGCCCAGTGCGATAGAACAGAAGGAATGTGGAACAGTGTGCTGGGTACCACTGCCAATTCTCCTTTGGCGAAAAGATGGGTGCCATCCTGGGCTGGGACCAGCCTGGCATGAGACCGGTCCACACTTTCTCCTCCAAGACCAGTGTGTGAGCCAATCATCAGCTTATTTTTGGCCTCACAGTTAATGATCTGTTGGTGCCCACACTTTTCACTTTGTCACAACAACTGGAGCTGCAGCTGAAGCACAGCTGGCCTCTCTTTCTCCCAGCCCTATAATTTACTTTAACAGCTTTAGGGACAAGAGGAAATGGCAGAGTGCCCCGGAGCCCCACACTTGCTTCAAAAATTAGTTCCGTACCGTGCTGTATATACTCATAAGTATTTTAGGCAAACAGTGTAGGCAGGTCTGACCCATGTGAGCGTGGACACTGCTGGCTCTGGGCTGCTGGAAGGGTGGGGTGCTTTGGAGAAAATGGGGGACGTGGGGTGAGTGATTGAGTCAATACTCTGTGTGTGTGCATCTGTGAGCACACTGTGTGTGAGAGTGTCTGCATGTGTGTATGTACACTGTGTGTGTGAATATGTGAGTGCATGTTTGTGTGAGTATATGTGTGTGCATATGTGTGATTACCTGTGTATTGTGAGTATATGTGTGTATGTGTGTTTCTGTGAGCTAGCAGCATGCCTCCTGGGTGAGTGGATATAAGTAGATTTGTTCCTGATATCTTGGGAACTATGAGGATTTAAAAGATTCTTTTGTTTTTTATTTACATATTTCTGGGTTACAGTATGATAGTTGGATATTATAAATATATATGATGGGCAAAAGAGAGTGATCATCATTTCCATTTCCTTAAACTAATACATTTCTCTGTGCTGAGAAACTTTGAATTGAGTTCCTGTAAGGTTCTTGTTTGTGAGCATGTGTGTACATATGTATGGGAATATGTGGGGACACACATGTGGATGTGGATGTGAAGCCTGTATATGTATGAGCGTGAATCTATTTTTGGAGGACTGAAGTTGACATGTCACCCTTCTCTTTACCAAGTCACCCATCACTTTACCAAGGCTTCTGGCTGAACTTGGAACTCAGCAGTTTTGGCTGGTCTAGCTAGCCAGCTTGCCTCAGATATCCCGTCACCACCTCCTGAGTGTCAGGACTGCAGATGGGCCACCATTCCTGCCTGGACTTTGTACCAGTTTGGGAATCTGAACTCTGGCTCTCACTCTTGCAGGGCAAGTGTTGTGTCCACTGGCCATCTCCCAACCCTTCTAGTTTTTAATGAAATCTATGATAAGTTGTTATAAACTGTGCTTCAGGAGAAATGGGTCCCTCTATCTGACTATATTTGGTATGCACTGTCCCAGACCCCTCCATCTCCAGCACCTTCCCTCTCCCCAGCCTCCTACTGCCACTGTGTTGCTCTCTTCACATGGAATCACCTTCTTCACACAGTAATTCTCTTTCTGTGTCTGACTTTATCCAACACAATGTCCTCTCTGTTGTCACCCACAACAAACTTTCACCCCTGTGGCTGAATAGTATTCCTTACAGGATTTTCATTAGCTGCCCAGCTACTTCTACAAACATTCATCAGTTCTGATTTTAGACCCGTAGTGGGAGAGCAACAACCTCCCCCACATAAGCCACGCCTTAGAAACACAATTGTGGCCTCGAGTTAGCTCAGCTTCCCAAATTCGCTGTGGGACTTTGTGACCATCCCTGAGGTGGCAGAGTGGAAGGAGAGTCTGTGGAGTACAAACCTGTCTCCCACGCCCAGCTCACACTGTCCTCACTTGTGATATCAAATCAGCTGACCACCTGTCCATGCATCCAACATGGAGAAGCACTGAACTTTAGCATCCCTTACAGGCTATTTAAGCTTGGAAACAAAGATGATGAGGGCAGGAGCCATGGCCCTGGTGGAGTGAAGAATGATGTAGAGCCCAGGTAGCTAGAAAGCCTGTAGCGGTGGGAAGTAACTACCTGTCATGGTGACTCTTGGTTGTCGACTTGACTGATCTGGGATCAACTAAAAGCCATAGCTCTGGGCAGGTCTGTGAGTATAGTTGATGGAAGAATGAACTGAGACCCGCCTCCAGAGTGGACAGCACCTTCCCTCAACAGTCCACACAGAAAGGGATCCTAAGGGGAAAGCAGCTGCTTTTGGCTGTGTACCTTCACTCCTTGCTTGTCTATGCATCTGCTCTGTTGCTGCTGCTGCAGCGCCCACCTTTGTTGACATCAGAACCCAATTTCTTCAGCCTTCCAACAGGGACTGAAGACCAAAGGTTCTCCAGGAGTCCTCCAGGCTTTCAGTACCAGGATGGGACTGCTGAAGCAACCGCATCATGAACTGAGCAATCACCATGGCCTCTCCAAACATGAAGCCAGCCATTGTTAAACAACCTACCCAATATCACGTGAGCAGACCTCATCAATCCCCTCTGTACTATATGTTCACTCTATCAGTTCTGTCCCTGAGAACCCTGGCTAGCACACTGACCCAGGAGATTTTCAAGAACCGAGGGGCTGTCACTGTCACAGATGGTGCAGCTTTCCTCTTCTGCTTACATTTCCATAGGCAGTGGCTGGTGGCTTTGGACTTGGACCTTCAGGGGAAGATGTTCTGAGGAGGCCTCTCATCATGGGAGAGTGAGTAATGGGTCTCCTGACAAGTGTTCCTGGGACATGAAGGGCAGAAGGGTAAAGCACCAGGGACCTGATTGCAGTTCCGGGAGCCCATGATTTCTCATGTGTTCTCTGGGCACCGGAGACAGAGTGGCTGGTGACATAGCACATTGCATCAGACAACAGAGCTTTAAGCATTTCAGCCAGTCCCTGGCCACTACTCAGTCACAACTGTAGAGGCAAATCCTGCTTCCTCTGGAGCATTTCTTTCTTAACCCCTTCATTTCCTACAGTCTACATGTTTTTCCTTTTAAAACTTTCTCCTCTGATATCAACCCTTCCCACAGCCATCACATGCTCCCTTGTTGCTTCCCTGCATGGCAGAGCTCTTCACAGGTTGCTATATTTGGGGTCTTCACTGTCTATCACCCCATGCCTCATTGACTCCACCTTTGTTCTTCTTTCTCTTCCATAATTCACCCGAAACTCCTCTTGGGGGCCCACCAAGGAGACCCACATAGCTTAACGTACCAGGTCACCCTTGAGTCTCAGTTATATACCTGTAACCTTTAGGTGAGATGATGTCATAACTAAATGCCAAGAATCCCGAGACCAGACAGTCTGGATTGAAATACAGGCTCTGATGCTTGTGAGCTATAGAGCTGGGCAAGCTTCTTTACTTCTGGGCTTCACTTCTCATCTGTACAGCAGGAATCATGGAAGGAAATCTCACTAGGAAGCTGATAGGGATGCAGTGAATCAGGGTGTTGAGGTCTCAGAACAGCAACCATCCTGCCAGAAACACTGGCAGTTCCGATAGGACTAATTAAAAAGATCAGTCACCTTTAATTCCTTTGGCTTCCAGGATACCAGATCCACGTGGTTTCCTGTCTGCTATTCCTTGGGCTCTGTTGCTGGCCATTTATCAGTTTCTCTGCACCAATTCACCGAGGTCACACCTGATCCCATGCCTTCACACACCATCTGTATGCCAAGCCGGAGATTCCAACCTAAACTGGAAGCTGTGTAGAAATTGCCTCCTTGATATCTAGACCACCAGATATCTGAGACACCTCAGCTTCAGTTTTCTTCCTGTTCTAGAAGCCACTGGGTATGCTCTCACCTTAACTGAGGTTTCTACCTGAATACTTTCTGTGGAGACACCTGTGGGCTCTTCTTTCTCCTCCATCAAGTCTTTGCTTAGGTGTAATCCTCTCGTGGGGGTTTCTGTGATTGTCTCATCTAAGTTTGAAGTTCCCTCAACTCCACCATGCCCCGTTGAATGCTTCTGCCTTGTCCTTCTCTCTCTGGCACTTGCTAATTCTAAACATACTAGATATTATCTTGCATAGCTGCCGGTCTGTCCCCATCAGACTATCAGCTCCAAGTAGAGGAGGACTTCGTTCCATCCTGTTCACTGCCCATCTCTAGCCTCTCTCCTCATCCATAATGAAATGCAGGGGGAAATAGTTCTCAAATGAAGCATGAACAAATGTTCAGCATGGGAGCATAAAGTCCGAGGAAAGCAAGGTTGTGCAAGGATCCACTGCAGATCTTGCCCATTCAGTCTTCTCAGGCTAGTCACCTCAAGCCAGTGACATTTAATCAAAGAAAACATGAAATGTGGTCCAATGGAGTTGGGGGGGAGGGGGGAGAGGCATGCACATCATTTTAAAGGCTGCACCCACCTATGGCCCTACTGCTGCTTACTTGAGCTTGGCAAAGATCTTATTGAGGAATATCAATGCACCGTGAGTATGATCCAGATTGACATGTGAGGGACAGGTCACACTCCATCCGTTGGCCTTTGTCAGGATTTGTCTTGACTACACCGGGAAGCCCAATGGCCTTGAACGTGATAGAAGCCGTATTTGAAGGACTGCTGTTGGGAAGGGAGAAGGCGGGAGGTTAAGACCCTGGCAGCAGCCACTGAAGAACACTGAGCCAGCCGTGTGGCTTCCGGCAGAAGAAAGGTAGATTATGAAGGTTTGATGAGGTATAATTGAGGCCATTTCCACACTGGCTTTCGAATCAGCAGGGGACTGGTTAGGTAAAGCCACTGCTGGGGGAGAAGGGTGAAGGAGACATGGGCTCAGGGGCAGAAACGTTTAGTTTGGACCTAAAGCCGAAATGAGTTCTTTTCACCATTGTAAAGCCTTTGAGCTACTGTATGCGCCCCCACATACACACACGCATAGAATTCTCCAGAAACTTACTAACGGCAGGCTCTAATTCTCACCTGCTCATCCCTGTTGCCCATTGCCCTTTAAAATCTGGCTTGCAATTCTTTACCCAGATTTTGACTCCCTGTACCACACACTAATAAAGAAGTCATAGTTCCTCTGAGGAAGGGCTGATTCTAGACCTAACACAAGGGGTATCTGAGCAGTCCAAAGTTTGCCAGATTTCCAGAAAGCACTCAGAAACACATTCAGCAAGGGGTACATATGTCATCGAGGGCTCCCAGTGGCTGAAGCTCAGACACTGTGAGCAAGCAAAGAAGTAATGCAGTATGGCCTATAACCCAAATAAAATAAACACCCATGAGAAAATTTCAATAATATAAGTCAATAATACAAATCTCCCACACTGTAAGCTAAATAAGCCCCTTTTTAAAAATAAGTAGCCCACCTCAGGCATTTTGTTGTAGCGATGTGAGGCTAACTAGGACCCAGATCTTCCACAATGCTAGGAGCTCCATAGCCCCTCCTAGGAGCCTTGGCACGAAGTTGACCACAGTAGCCACACTAGCTTCTGGAAGCTACAGAGTGCTTCTTATTGCTCAGTTTGCCACAGGCCTTCAAGCCATATTTGATGACGTTCTGCTTTCAATGTGCCAACTAAGGAGAGACAGAGGCCTCCACTCTGACCTAGTAACAGCCCCGCTGTTTGAATCCCTCACCGCCACGGTGTGGATGCCTCCAGAGCAGGACTTTCCCTACAGCATTTCGGCTCATCTCCAGGTAGACCATGTAGCTCATTAGCAGCACTTTTCAGCGGCTGGTGAGTTTGCTGCGGTTTAGATTTTGGCTGGTGCCCTCATGACAGCACCTGTATGCAGAACAGGCCTATCATGTGCAGAAGAACCCTGTGACTTTTTCCTTCTAGACATCTGTCACCCACCCAAGGACTGAAGCACAGCTTTCCTATTTGAAAGTGGTTCCTAGTGGGCTGGGCTGTGTCTTCATGGCCATAGTTCACTGTGGAGAAAAACAGGCACTCAGGTCCCACTCACACGTAGTGTGGCCATGTCGCCTTCTGTGATCAAGGTGGAAGAGTGTGGAGTCACCATGCCAACCCCAAGACAAGAAAGGCCTGACCTTGCCTCAGTTGCTGGTATTCATTACTCTGCACATGGGATCCCTATCATGGAAATCACCCACGGGTGGGCTGCTCGCCAGCCTCACTCCTAAAGTGACACTCACAGAAAGAAGTCCGGAGCTGACTGTGGAGGACTGGAAAGTGGCCTGCTCCCACCGGCTTGCCCACGATGACAGGCAACCTCTAGTGGACATGTTGGGCTACCCGTGAGACACTTGCCGTGATGGCTGTCAGTTCAAGTCCCAGTGATTTCTTCCTCCGTCTGACTGCCCAGACCACTTGGGAACTCTTCTAACCACACGTTTGGAAAATGATGACTTGTCATTTTGTGAACACTGTTACCCCAGCCAGGTCTCTAATACCTTAATGTAGATGTGTCGCCCAGTTGTTGGGACTCCCTACCATTCTCTCTCTTGTGTAATATTACCTATATTACCTAGTTATTTCAAGCCTTCACTTAAATAGTTTCAAACGTCCTGGGACGATGTCCCATGACTAGCCATTGGAATATGCTGCCATAATCAGAGTTGGAAGGAATCCTTTGTAATAGCTAATGTTCATCACTGATCCACTAAGAACTGTTCTAAACATTGTCCATTCACCAACTTCATCCTTCCCAGATTAGTAGTGATGGGAGGGGAAGATTATTGGTTTCCCAAGTTCACACAACTGGTCAATAGCATGGCAAGACCAGAATTTAGCTCATCTGGCTACAGACCACACATGTGTGAGTAAAGAAGTACCTGACATGGATCCCTTTTACTGCCTCTTACTCACACTAGGGCATTAAGCCTGGCCATCCCAGGTAGGGTGCTCCTGGTACCATAGCATAGCCTGGCCATCCCAGGTAGGGTGCTCCTGGTACCATAGCATAGCCTGATCATCCCAGGTAGGGTGTTCCCAGTACCATAGCACAGCCTGGTCATCCCAGGTAGGGTGCTCCCAGTGTCACGGCACAGCCTGATCATCCCAGGTAGGGTGCTCCTGGTACCATAGCATAGAATGGTCATCCCAAGTAGGGTGCTCCCAGTGTCACAGCACAGCCTGGTCATCCCAGGTAGGGTGTTCCCGGTACCATAGCACAGCCTGGTCATCCCAGGTAGGGTGCTCCCAGTGTCACGGCACAGCCTGATCATCCCAGGTAGGGTGCTCCTGGTACCATAGCATAGCCTGATCATGCCAAGTAGAGTGCTCCTGGTACCATAGCACAGCCTGGTCATCCCAGGTAGGGTGCTCCTGGTACCATAGCATAGCCTGATCATCCCAGGTAGGGTGCTCCTGGTACCATAGCATAGCCTGATCATGCCAAGTAGGGTGCTCCCAGTGTCACAGCACAGCCTGGTCATCCCAGGTAGGGTGCTCCTGGTGTCACGGCACACACAGCCTGATCATCCCAGGTAGGGTGCTCCGCGTGCCATAAACACAGCCTGGCTGTGGGAGAGAACCACTGTTTCCTGTGATGGCCCTTAAACTGCTGGAGGAACACACTTTTCTCCTCACTGGTCTTTCCAATAGCAAAGCTTTGTCCCTCCTCACATGGCCTTGTCTGTCCTCTCCGCGTGTGTTTTAGGAAAGCAAAACTTGGCATATTGGTATAAGGCATGCAGCCTGAGGCAGGAAAACTGTTAGGAATTGTAGGCCATTCTGATGAGACCAAGTCTCAAACAAATATGTAGATATGGAGATAATTAATAATGGACACTTAAGAAATAGTAGAACTGAAGTAAGCACACTACTGAGAAGTGTTTGAGATTCCTGAGGACAGAATGTTTTAACCATATTTGTTTCTGTAATGACAACCCAACATAGCCATTGTAAGAAGAACTGAGTACTCCTGGTTCTGAGGTCTGAGGCAAATGCTTCTCCTGAAGTGGGAAGCAGTTACTTAAAAGGCTGCTCAAACAACTGAGAGAGCAAGGGTAAGCATCCAGAAGTGTCCATGTCCAGTAAGGAGAGGGCCCATGCGCAGAGCCTGGGGTCGGAGTTCAGGAGGGGTCCCTGAGATCCACAACCTCACAAGGCATGGCACTGATGCTCCTCTCAGTGATTGACAAGTTTCTGCTCCAATGGAACAAACTTATACAAACCACCACCAACAAAACACAACAAAGCATCTAAATGAAAACTCACTTAATCGAGAATCAGAGAATTAAATTCTTAAAAGAAGGACAGAAGGTAATCAGTGTCAAGATTCGCCTCTCCCTGCTGTGGCTTGGATGTGATCTGGCTTTGTCCCTGGAAACCTTGTCACTAGGGTGTCAGTGCTAACAGATCACAGAAGCCTTAGAGGGCAGAGCGGAGTGAAAGATGGTTAGGTCATAGGGTCTCCACCTCCAGAGGAGATTAAAGGTGGTCTTAGAGCGAGTTCTCAGGGAAGCGAGTGGTCATAAATGAGAAAGTTAGGCCCACGAATCTCTGTGCCTTCGTGTCTCACCCTGTATACTCCACAATGTGGTGACATTTGTTATGAGTCTTCTCCAGGGCCCGACGGTTGCTGGATCCATGCTCTTGAGTCTCCCAAATTGTGAGTGAAACAAACCTCTTTTTCTTCCTAAAACATCCAGTCTGGAGCATCCGTGATAGTGGCAGAAAACAGTCTTTAGAAATGCCGGTAGGAAAACTAAAACGTTGTTGTTGTTGTTGTTATTTTGGTATTTCATCTTTTTAATGAAGAGAGAATGTAGTTAGATGATAATGAACATGCTCTTTGGCGTCAGACCAACAAGGATCCTAACTCCGAGTCTTCCCTTAATGAGGTCCCTGCCCCAGGCAAGCTCCGAAAAGAGTTCTAGTTCTCATACTCCCTGAAGCTAAGGTGGAGATAAAGGCAGCATGTGTGTCATAGGATCAGGAGTTCGGGAGTTCAGTGAGGTCAGGATTAGTGGCATAGACAAAACTAAGTGTCCAAGGGGAGGCCAGAGCCTTTGCTGTCCTTGTTGGGTTAAGACCGTAAGACTCAGTGCTGGATGGCTTTCCTAACTTAACTTTCCCTTGAGCCAAACATGAGTGGGACTCATGAGTACAAATGAGATTTTATTTCACAAGAGAAAGGAAGACGTCTGTGCAGGTGTCTGCTTGCTGATCAGGGAAACTTATTGATCCAATACCAAATAGTGGTGCCCTTCCTAAGCTAAAGGTTGAGAGAGTGGAAGGTTTTGTGAACTCAATTTTAAGTGGGACCTGGACCACCAAAATAGACTTTAAGTGGCCTGGGCTCCCACCCTATGGAGAGCACGTGTGCCTTAAGGGTCCCTGCACATCTTCTTAAGTCCCAACAGCAAACCAATGCAGAGTCCACCAAAGCTCACCCAGGGAAGCAATACGTTTATTAGGTTTACTTACAGAGCAATGGGTTATGGGCAGGAGCACAGGTGGCTAAGAGCAGCCACACTGGAGGGTCTGCACCCAGCAGGGACGATTACTTCTCTGTGTCTGTGTAGATGGAGTCCTCAGCCCTCATGCTTCCCCACCTATATCCTCTAGACCCTCTCCAAAGATCCCAAGGAGCATGCAGTTAGGGTAAAATTTCATACAATTGGTTGGAGTCTGTGGCTGGATACTCAGGTGAGGGTCCTGTGACCTTCCCTGACCCTCTGTTAGGAGGAAAGGTAAACAGTCAGTAGATTCGGCTGTGATGAGCTTCTCCAAGCAGACCCATCAGAACTCCTGAGGATAGTGGCAGTCTGGCTTGGAGAATAGTCCTGTACAACACACACACACACACACACATACACACACACACACACACACACACACACACACACACACACACACACACAAACACACACACCATTTGGCATAGAATAGTAGATAAGAACTACGCAATCATGAGCTCACGGCAACTAGTGATGCCGGCACTGAGTCTACACAAGAATGGCTCGTCAACAGTCGGCCATGGGTGAGGAGGACCCAAGCCCTCACTGCTGAGCTGTTTGCTATGGATAGATTTAGAGAGGGCCGGAGTCATTGCCTTCAGTGGTGTGCCCACTGGTGAACCTACCGGGCTCTGATGGACAGTCTCAACCCAAAGGCCACACAGATGGCCCTGTGTTAATTTAAATGGGTCATAAGACAAAGACATAAAGCCATGGAATCTGGGAAAGGAACCTGTAGAGATGGGGATGTAATAGGGAGATAGAAAGGATAGGGGGCTAGGAGGAATTGGAATACATCACACATGTGTGGGAACTTGCCAAAGAAGAAAATTAATAAACAACGTAAGTAATGATACCAGCATGGGTTCAGGAATCACTAAAAGTGTAGGACAGTCCAGAGGTGGACTCTAACCAGGGACCACTGTATAAAGCCACAGCTGCCAGGTCCAGACCAGTTTATATGTTCTCCTGTCTGGTCTGAGAAGAGGAACCCTGAAATCGACCTGAAGCAAATCGGTGCCCGAGGAGAGGAAGTATATTTCCTCTGACAGTTTGTAATCCCAAGCTACTACAAGCAACATTGTAGCCCAAGCTGCATGATGAAAACCACACATTTTAAAACCTAGATGGCAAAACTCAGTTTTTAAGGTCTCTTTCTGGAAGAATATTCCTTTGATTTGGTCTCAAAAGAGTGCCCACAGTAAACTTCCCTGTAACCTGAGCTCACAGTGTAAGCAACACACACACACACACACACACACACACACACACACACACACACAGAAGTAGCAAGTTCCTGCAGCAATAACAG
Source organism: Peromyscus californicus insignis (assembly GCF_007827085.1). Classification (NCBI taxonomy): domain Eukaryota; kingdom Metazoa; phylum Chordata; class Mammalia; order Rodentia; family Cricetidae; genus Peromyscus; species Peromyscus californicus. The sequence continues at coordinate 65,330,265 of NW_026294413.1, forward strand.
CAGCATCAGACCCAGGACCACATTTCACACAAATACAATGATATTTACTTAAGACACTGAGTAAATAAAATAAAGAATCAAAAACAAACAAGGAGCCAGAAGCATAGGTGATTTTTAAATTCACTTTTTCAGGCTAGCATACAAAGTCATAGTTTCATTGTGGCATTTTCATACATGTGTGCCATTCTGCTCTGCTCCCATTTGTCCCCCTCCCCCGCCACTGCCTTTCCCCCTGCCTCCCGCATCCCTCTGTGGCCACCTTCTGTCCCCCATGGAACCCTTTCTGCTTTCACATGAGTTCTATTACACTCACTTTCCCCTCTTTCTCATGTCCCTTAATATCTCGTCTTCCCCACCTCGTGATCCTCTTTCTGATGTCATCACAGACACGCGCACAAGCACACGCGCACACATGCACATGCACACACAAATAGCCCATGTTCTGAGACAGACGGGGGTACAGGAATAGGAGATATTTTAGCCTGGGACTGTATTTGGTTTTAATTATGACACACTTCCCTCAGCCCCTTGTAATAATGCTCTTGGCAGCCTAGCCCCTTCACCTGCACATCCCATGCACACACACTCCTCTCCCCACACTGCACCTAGCAACCTCAGAACACCTCTGAATCTCCCCCCATATCGGGCTAAACATACCCTCATCTCTGAACAATAGTGTAAGTTTCCTGCCTCCTTGTAACTGCTGAATTTAGAGAGTTTCTATTCAAACATATTCCCAATATATCCAGGCATGAAGAACAGAAGGGCCAATCTGGCCTGAACTGGTTTTGAGTGCATGTACAAATTATATCTTCCAGTGAACTTTCAGAGAGAATACATATTTACCAGCTTGTGCCTGTGCATAATTGGGTGTGCATATTATTAAGATCAGATGCATTATGGGAAGGGACACGGCAGTAGGAAAAAAAATGAATATGACCTAATCTATCAATCAAAATAGAGAACCACCCAAAATATACCCCTTGACAGTTCATGCTTTTCTTGAGAATCCCAAAAGGAAGCCCCAAATAATGATAGGCCCTTCAGTACCCTCACTCATGTGGCCCTCTGTTGGTCCCAAGTATTGCCCTTTATAATCTGTACTGCTGCTTCTGCCTGAATAGAGTTCTCTTATGAGTCTGTGTGAGTCCCTGTTTTCAGCTCTTGGCATTAGAGGTCAAAACCTGGAAACTCCTGAACTAGATCGGACCCACTGGTAGCATAGTCTCATACACTACGCTGTGTATGTGTGCTACACATGACATGCGTCTTCTGAGTCTGGCCTATTTCATGTCGCATAATGATTCCCAGTCCCATCCGTTTTCCTTCAGATGTCATTATTTCATTTTACTTTTTGGCTGCATAAAAATTACATTGTCTGTATGTATCATGTCTTAATCTGTTCATCTGTTGATGGACAGCTGGGCTGGTTCCATCCTGCCTGTTGTGAAGAGTTTGGCAATGAACATGTATGTACCAGTACATCTGTGTGTTGACTTTGGGTATATACACACGGGTGGTATAGCTGTGTCATATGGGAGTTCTAATTTTAGACTTTTGAGAAACCGACACACTGATTTCCATAGTGACTGCACAAGTTTATACTCCTTCCAGCAGTGAATAAGGGTTCCTTTCCCCCACTTGCTGGCCAGCATTTGTACTCATTCATTTATCTTATTTTTAATAACAGTCACTCTGACTTGAGTGGGATGAACTCCAGGAACAGTTTTAATTTGCATTTCTCCAGTGACTAAAGATGTTGAATACTTTCTCATCCATTTACTTGTCTTGTATTTCTTCTTCTGATGCTATTCAGTTCATTCACCTACTTACCAACTGGGTAATTTGCTTTTTTCTCATTTTTAAGCGATTTTTATGTTTAATTTTTGCAGATCTTTGTAATTCTCATATTAATTTCCTCTATAATATTCTGTTCTCGGTACTTTTGAAACTATTGTAAATGTAATTTCCCCTTGACTTGTTTTTTAATAACTTTGTTATTGATATCAAAGAAAGTCGCTGATATCTTGCATGCTGATTTTGTACATGACTACTTTGCTGAAAGTATTCGTCAATTCTGCATTTTCTGGAGAAGTCTGAAAGAGCAAAGGACTGTGTTGTTACAAGTGGGGATGGTTTGACTTCATCCTGTTGGTACCCACATCCCTCTCTCATCCTGCCGCACTAGCTAAGACTCTGAGCACAGTGCTGACTAAGAGTGGAGACGGTGAACACCCAGGCCTTGTTCCCAGGCAGTGACTCGGTTTTGTCCCATTTACTACAGTGTTGGCTATGATTTGTCACGTGTATCTTCTATTATATTGACGTGTGCTCCTTCCGTTCCCAGTGTCCTTGGGACTTTGGGTGTTGCACTTTGTTAGAGGCCTTTTCTGTATTAATTTATCAGATCATTTGGCTTCTGTTCATGTGCTATGTTACAGTTACTGACATGCGTACCCTGGACCAAGCTTGTATCCCTGGAAATAAGCAAACTTGCCCATGAGACTAAATGTGTTCTTGAATTCCACGTGCAATGATTTTATTGACAATATTTGCATCTGCACTGATCCATTCTCCTGACTGTTTCAGCCATGTTGCTGACTTTCCTCTCCAGCTCTTCATTGAGCTCATCTCCTTGCTTGTATCTTCTTTCAGGTCACTGGTCATTTTTATTGAAAAACTTGAGATCTTCATCTGGCATTCTGCCTGCTCCAGCATCTTTAAGGTCAGTGGTTGAGGACTCACTAGATTTTGAAGGACACTATTATCTTACCTTCTCATGGTTCTTGAATTTCTGTGCTGCAATTTTCACATATGTTTGTGTGATTACGTCTTGTGTGTATGTGTATGTGTGTGTACATGTGTGTGCATGTGTGTCATTGTGTATTTTTACATGCATTTGTGTGTGCATGTGTGTGAGCATATGTGTGTTTGTACATGTGTAGAGGTACGTGTGTGTGCGTGTGTGTGTGTGTGTGTGTGTGTGTGTGTGTGTGTGTGCAGTAAAGAGAATCTTCATAAACAGTTTATTCCTGAAATTTTAGTTTCACAACCAAAGGGACAAAACAAACTCCTTCTGGAAGCAGTCTCTTTTTGCCCTGCCCCCCAGTCTTTTCTGTTTGTGTCTGTCCAGGCTCCTTGCACTTCCTTTGTGGACTTCTGGGACACTTCCTTACTTTGGAAAGGAATCTACTTTTTCTTATTCTGACTCTTCCCTTCAACAGGTCACCATGCAAAGGTGGCTTCCAGTCCAGCATCTTTCCCAAAAGTATATTCAAGAAAATACCTTAAATTATCCAAATGAAATGTGTTCTGATTAAAAATAGAAGGTCCATAAGTGTATTGAATAGATGCTTGGGTCAGAGTAGAATAGAAAATGGTAAGGGGCTTCAGAGGACAGTTCTGATGACATCCTATGGGGCCGTGCTACTGGGAGGCAGCTGTTCCTAAGGCTGGTTAGTTCTTAGATAATGAACAACTTAACCGCAAATACACTCTTCAAATACAAACCAACCCAAGGCACATACTCCTGGCCACTTGCTGTATCTTGTGCTCACAAACTAAATCAATAATTTCCTGGTCTAAATCTATCCAGGGCAAGGTCTCAGACAACCAGGGACAGGCTCCATGCTGCAGATCCCACTTAATTATTCAAATGAGCCAGTCCTCAGCCATCTCCATATCTCCACTTTAACTCCTCCATGGAAACTCTGTGAGTTTAGGGTGTATGCTTTCCTTCACTCACACCCTTGCCCCCGGACCAACTCTGCTCCTACCTTGATGTGGTCCCATGGCCTGCGGTCTGCTGGACCTCTTATTTCCATGACACTGTGAGTCACAAGAGATACTCTGTCCAAGTCATCAACCAGTCAGCTCTATGAACTAACATCGTACAAGTTCACTCTGACACAAGCATTAAGACCCAGAAATGCCGCAGGAAAAGCCTGAAGGAAAAAATATACTTCAATTCATAACAAGATGAGAAACTGAAGACAAGGAAGAGGCATGAAGAGAAAATAGCTGTGAACATTCTAAAGTCATAAAAGACGATCATAATACTGATGTGCAAGCTACCAGTGATGCATGAAGCTGCCGAGATGCTGAGAGAATATGATTGGCAGCAGAATTACACACACAGCATAAACATTACATTGTCAAGCAAAACCCCCAATGCTGGGTGAGATAACCTGTTATGAGTGGTTGTTCAGGGAAGCCTCAAAGGCCCCCCAAAACAACAGACTTATGTGACTCTGCTATTCTTTCCTTTCTCCTTCCCCCCTGTGGTCCTTTGGATGAAATGCTCCCCTCCATAGTCTCAGGCATTTGAATACTTTGTCCCCAATTGGGGCTGTTTGGGAAGACTTGGAGGTCTGGCCTGTTGGGAAGTAGTGTGTCACTAGGAGAGGTGGGGTGGGGAGTGTTTTTAAAGCCCAGCCCCCTTCCCAGTGTGCTCTCCTGCTCAGTGCTTGTGGTTCAAGATGGGAGCGCTCAGCTTCCTGCTTCTGTTGCCACACCTGCCACTTTTTGCCATGCCTCCACCCCGCCACCATGGACTCTTATCCCTCTGGAACTGTAAGCACAAATAAAGCCCACATTGCCTTGGCTGTGGTGTTTCCTCACAGCAACAGAGACATAACTAGGAAGGAACATCCTCCTTCCTCCTTTCCTTTCCTTCTTGCTTCCCTTCATTTTTCTTTCCTTCTCTTTTTTTCCTTTGTTAGCCACAAAGCATGTAATCTCTAACTTATGTATTTTAGGTGATAGTTTACAGTTTCTTAGCTATTCACAAAGAGACCAAAACGATTCATTAACATACAGGTTTCAAGCTCCTCCTTGAAAGGATAAACACCAAAGACAGTTTCTAATTAAGTAGAAGGGAGGTGAGTACAGTGAAATGCTCAGTCTCCAATAAAGCCACAAGCAGAAGGTAGTGGAAGCCAAGGCAATGGAAAATACAATGTAAGATGGTAGCCAAAACCCCAATGGGTCAGTGATTTCTAAGTACACTAATAGAGTAATAACCAGGTAAAAGGTAAGGTTCCAGGTAGATTTTTTAACTTAACACTCTTGGGCTTTGACATATTACAGATGGTCTCCAAAGATGTCAAATAATTCAGGTCACCAGAAAGTTCCAATAGCCTCAATCTTGCATGAATCCTAAAAATACTAAGCAAGAAATTGACAAAAATATAGAGGATCACATCTGCCAACATCAACAAATTTTGGCACATTTCTCTCAGCAAAATAACAAACGAAGCAATGAAAATAAATAGCAAGAAATATGTAGAGTCAGGAAGCATGGTTGACAAGCAGGATCCCACTAAGAGAAAACATTTTATTCTGAAATACTCGTGGACCATTTCAACTTGTGACCACACACTGGGATACAAAGCAAGTCTCAACACATATCAGAGAGTGGTTATTATCCCGACCATTATCTTCAACCACAGTGAAATTAAGGCTAAAATGTCAATCAAGAATCTAGGCTTGGTCACACCCACTTATAATCCCAGCACCAAGATGGCTGAGGCAGAAGGATCATGAGTTCATGGACAGCTAGGCTACATCATGAGACGCCATCTCAAAAATCTAAAATGAAAAATAAAGGAAGAGGGAGATGGGGAAGGAAAGGGAAATTAGGACTAACATAACTGCCCATATTGCTGTATTCGAAGATTAAAGGATAAATTTTATAGAAGCATTTGAAAAGATTTTTTTTAAGTAGCATTGGATAAAGACCAATGTCAAGTAGGAATAGGAAGGACACACCGACAAACCTATGTACCCTTTCAGTGCCTGCAGAATGTGCCCCATATATGATGGAGATGAGACAAGAACTTTTGACGAGATGACTTAGAGTCACTGCCTGTCATTGAATTCTTAGTAAGAGAAGAAATGAACAGTGAGGATGCCAGACAAAGAACCCAGAGAGAACTTCATTCATTCAACTTTTGCCATTTAGAAAATGCACTGAAAAACAGTTAAAGGTAAAAAATTAAAAACTAGTGATGTACGTAAAAAGAGCACCATAGAAAACTCAAGGTCTGCTTCCATCTTCAGATGAGTCAATGCCTGGAAAGTCTGAGCAGGGCTCTGCTTAAAGCTACAAACCCCTGTGGTAAGAGAAGTGCTCAGGGAACTCCCCACATACTAGAGGCTAATAGTTTTCAAGTATGGGGGGAGTCATAGGAGAGGCTGGAGAGGTAGAACCAGTGAAGAGCATGATCAGTTAGTTCCTGAATCACAAAGTGTGGTTCATATTTACAATGGAGTACTATTTGGCCTTTAAGAAGAAGAAAACATTGCTATCTACAGTCACATAGGCAAACCAGGAGAGCATTATGAGAGAAATAAGGGAGGCATAAAAAGACAAAAGTCCCATGACATCATTCATATGCAGAATCTAGGTCTTATAGAGGCACAATAGAATGGTGTTTGTCATCAGTGTGAGTGGTTAGAGGAAGAGAGGGCTGAACAGCAATGGTGAGAGTGCATCATTTCATTTATCTGGGGAGAATAAGTTTCAAGAGATCTATGTACAGCAACCTAACTATACTGATGGCACGCTGGCTTCTTGAGAACCATAAAGACGGAGATAGTGGCACATATTGCTCCATGCTAATAACTTTGCAGGGGATGCAATTTACTAATTGGCTAGACTTAGCCCTGCCACAATGTGCATATGCTTCCAATGAAATGCTGTGCACAGTAAAAGCACATGATGGGGCTGGTGAGATGGCTCAGCCAGTAAAGGTGCTCACCTCGAAAACCCCCTGACCGGAGTCCACTCCCCAGAACCCACATAAAGGCCAAATGAGAGAACTGACTCCACAATGTTATCATCTGAGCCCCCCATACCCACCTTTCCACACATGTCATGCACCCACCCAAGTAATAATAATAATAGGAGGAAGATATAATGGTATTTGGCAATTTAAATTTAAAAAAAAAAGAGTAAATAGAAATTAGCTAAGCAGAGAGTAACTGGAAGAGAGAACATTCTAGACTTAGAACAGTACAGTTTTGTGGGATGGTGCATCTGAAGAACTAAGGTGGAAGCCTGGACCGTGGATGTTAGAGAAGAGATACATAAGAGTGAGCTCCAAGGGCGGATTTGTATCACCCAGAGCCTCCTGTCATCCTAAGGGTGTGGGGACCTATAGATGACTTCAAAGAAATGGGAAAGATAAATATGTTAAACCTGATGTAGGTTAAAATCTAATACTAATACATAAACTCCGAAAAGAAAGTCTTGTCTAAGGATGTCCTCATGAGGGCCTGCAGGATGCCAGTCACACACAAGTCTGATGACCTGTGTGCAGCCACGTAAAGGAGGCAGGAGAAAACAGAAGGACTCCTCACGTGTGTGGAGGCACAAGCGTGGACGTACACACGCATGCACGCACAACGATAATAAAATTTTGAATATTTAAAAGGGAATTTTTGAAAAGAATGTATTCACGAAAATAGAAACAAAAGAGATGGAAGCATGAATGTTCCAGAAGAAACGGTAAGCCTATGACTGTCAAACTTGTGCAAACTCTAATTCATCATGACTTGGTATTGGCTTTAAAAAGTCAAGTTTGAGAATTAAAGTGTCAGGAGGAATAATGTGGAACTGGCCCCCGAGGACTAATGTGCTGTCGGATATTTGCTAATTTACTGCAGAATACAGCTGTTGACTAGCCAAAGAGTATTCCAAATGTGTGTCTTAGAATGTTGAGGGGACCCACTGGAAAACAGAAAGAGAATACTTAAAGTCCAGGCTCAGGGCAGAGTATTGGTAAAGTAAGAGAAGCTGGGAAAAGAAAGGCTCGAAAGTCAGTATAAGATGACAGAGAGGAATTCCAATATGTGAGGAGTTATGGTAAAAATATATTTGGCAGTTAATGACAACAAATGATCAGATTAATTTTTATTTTTAAATAGCACTTTTGCAATAAAACTAGGAAAAATCGAAATAACTTCTAGCCTTTTGACCCAGCAACTACACTTACATGTGTGCAAAGGGGAGCATGTCCAAGAATGTTAATTACTGCATTGTTTGTACTAGCAAACCTATGGGAGGCCATTGAAATGCCCATCACCAGAGACCCTGATTAAGACCTGGGTCTGTTCGCACAGTGGAATGCCATTCTGCAATTAAAATGAATGAGTGAGGCGGAGCAGTGTCTATCAACACACGCTAATTTCAAGAACACCAATTGGGAAAAAACCAGTTGCAGAAAAACACAGAGGACACCACACCATTCAGAAATATTTGACACGACAGCACACACCATTTTAAAGCTTGTTCGGATAGACTAGGCACCCAAAAGCCCGTGTGGAAATACAAATAAGTCTGATGACTGTTTTCTTGGGAAGATGAAGGGGAGCAAAGGGACTCTGGAAGTATACACAGGGCCTTCAATTTTCTAAAGAACTTGCAGGCAACTATGCAGCAACCACTGTGTGGGGAAAAGCAAAGCCTGGCAAAGACACCCTATTTGGTGAGTGTTTACTCTTATTTAGCATTACTCACTAAATAGCAGTATTGTTTACTAGACTTTTCAGCATGCCTTAAAATTTTTATAATGAGAAAATAATTAGCAAACTAATATCATGGAATCTTAAGTTTACCAAAAGTTTTAGACTGATTATTGATTAAAGGGAGTGGGGGAAAGTAGTGAGATTGTCGGGCATCATAATATGATTATGAGCCAGAATGGTCGTTGACCTCCTGAGGGTGGTAAAGAGTGGAAAACAATAGGATATGATAGGTATGGTAATATGACATTAAAAGGGGGCTAGTTAGCACAGGGCACTGTGACAAAATGTGGCCAGCAAGGTGTAGAGGTGTCTGCTGCTGAGCCTGACATGAGTTGGGTAGCCTAAACAGTGGAAGGACAGAGTCAGCTCCCCAAATTGTGCTCTGCTCTTCATAGGCCTGCTTTGGCATTTGTCCCCAACCTGGTGTGTGCGCACATACACTGAATTAATGTAATTTAATTTTTAAAAATCTAATACAGAGAACATTTAAATTATTGATGATTGCATGAAAAACACTAAGTGGGAAGGAAGCCGAGAATTAAATATCTACCACACCTTTCACATTCCAGATCTGGAAAATTCATCAAAAATCCTGCTTTAATACTGAGAAATCTCACTGTGAAGAAGATTGTGAAGGAAGACCAGAGGTTTGTAGCCATTTTTTTTTAAATTTGGAAATATAGCAGGCATGTAGATTGAGATATATGATAAGAGGGAAAAAGTAAAGAAAAGCAATGGCATAAATAATAAATGCTTATGCTGGGGCCTGTCCACAGAGACCTAAACAGCCAATGAATCAAATAAAAGTCTCTGTAGGAGAAAAGTGGGGCAGAGAAAAGAGGCAACACTACCCATAAATTATAAAACAGTTCCCAACCACAGGCTTAGCATTTTCGCTCATCAAAAACCATCCTGTACGATCCTATTTCTGCCAAGCGACTAGCCAAGTGTCTGGTCCTGTGTGAGTAGGATGTGGGGCACCAGCTGCCATGCCTCCTGACTCCCTCTCACTCACGGTGCTCACCGACATCCTCATGCAAGATGCTGAAGCCTGGAGTTAGTGGTTTGTTGGAATCCGTTGTACTCCAATTACATCAGACCTCAGACCTCTATAGTCATTCAACACCAGATCTAATGTATGTACTTCTGCCCTTTCAAAACCCAACAGCAATCTGCATTCCAAATGTGTTTGTAATTAGGAAATAAGTTTTGCAGGCAACTTGATGACTACTAATTATCTCACGTTGTGTGTCTTGGTTTATTTTGTGTTGCTATAACGAAATACCTGAGTCTGGGTACCCTCTAAAGAAAGGGATTTTATTTAGCCCAGAATTCTAGAAGCAGGGAAGGTGAATCTGAGGCAGCCGCATGTGATGAAGGCTAGGCCGCCTTACAGCAGTGATGGCTGTGTGGCGGGATGGTGGGAGAGGGGACAGCAGGTCCATGTGGAAAACGAAGTACGCAAGCAAGGAAGCCAAGGGACAGGCTGGCGAAGCTGACCTAATTCCCGTTTTTAATTCCTCCATATTTGGATACACTTTACTATTTTAAAAACTTGCAAATAAATTAAAACATCCTGAAGGAACAGTCCCAGGAGCCATAATCCAGGCACACACCTGTAATCCCTACAGTCAGGAAGTGGAGAGAGAAGGGGTCACTGCGAGTTAAAGCCAGCCTGGGTTACAGACTGAGTTCTAGGACAGCCAGGAGTATGTTGCAAGACCCAGTCAGTCTCAAAAGCCAAACACAAAAGAAATTCATTTAGTAAAACAAGAACAGAGTAGTTATCAGCCTGTTTCCAGAGAACCCCAAAGACCTGCAGTGACCCAGAACCTGACTTCAACTGTCCTGGCACATTTGGGTCCTCCAGCACACCCTCCGCTGTGATTGCTCCCTCAGTACACGTGCCCTTTCTCTTCTGCCTGAAATTCTCCAGGACAGAACAGCACTGGTGTCCTTTAAGATTCTACTGACTTCTGCTTGTTGGTCCAGTAAAAGGTGTGCCGTGTGGGGACTTAGGAAAAACATTCTGTTAGGAACACATCTGTAGTAAGCCTACATTTGAGACATTCTTTACCCACACATCCACTGACTTCAGTCATCCATGTATTTCCAGGGAGCTTCCAAGTCATAACAACAAAGCCCACCGATGATGTCACCAGACTTCTATTCTCATAAATATCACTCTCAAATTTCTTTTCCTACTAGACATCTTTATTTACTAAATCATGTTTGGAATTGCTTTTAAAGGCCTCTCTAGGTGGCTCATTGGTTAAGAGTGCTCACTGATCTCATGGACGACCTGAATTCAGTTTCCAGCACCCACATTCAGGGGCTCACAACAGCCTGTAACTGTAGTTCAGAGTATCTGATGCCCTCTGACCTCTGCAGACACCAGAACTCACATGGTACACATAAACTCTCACAGGCACAAAATACACATAAATTAAAATAATAAATAAATAGATGCCTCAAGGTTTAAAAACAGGCACCTGGGATAAGATGTTCTACCAATTTAAATGTCTCGCCACAACGGCAATCCATAGTAGAGGTGAAACCAGCCCGCTCCTCTGTTGTGACTTTGCATATTGGAGTAAACAATTTTCCAAATGGTGAGTCCAGTGTTACTTGCAGCCTCGCTGACTTGATTTGGGGTCTAATAAGCTAAAACTACCAATTCCAAAAAAAGAAAAAAAAAAACCATACTGACTCTAAAGACTGACGGCATTTTAAAACCAAAGGGTATCTTAGAGATTGGCTAGTCAAACATTTTAATTTCACAATCCACAGAACTGAGGCCCCCGGAAATCAGAGCTTTGTGGGGTTTTGTTCCCTTGTTTTCCTTTTTTTAACTGAAAATAGATTCTTCTCTATACAACACATCCCAACCACAGTTTCCCCGACACCTCTCCTCTCCCCCAGAGAGATTAGAGCTTTGTTACCCACTTTTCTACAGCTGGTTGTGTGGCAGAGAGGAAGAGCAGGGCTCCCAGCAGCTGCCTCTGCTGTAGCTCAATGTGGAGTTCTGTGAACTGATCTTAAAGGTGCGGAGTTTATTTAGTGACAACTCGATTCTTTTCATCTTCAGTTATCCGTAAGGCCAAATACTGACCAGAAAAATTAAAACATTGTACCAAACCTTTAAGCCTGGGAAACAAGGGCCTCAAAGAGGGGTAAAGATGAATAGTGGAAAATACTGTCCAAAGTATGACTGAAAGAAACAGTGGTCAGTAATTCAGATCAATTGGATGACAATGTACGAGGGATTTCAAGAGCTTCAAAGTGCTATTTGTATAGTATATAAGTGAGAGCGTGCATGCACACATTCACACACATGTACAAACACACTTGTACACACACACATGCACACATTCATAGACACACACACACGAAGAAGCCTTTGTAACCTGTAAATTCAACAATAAAATAACATAATTAAAATATGAGCAAAGAGCATGAAAGTCCATCTGGCCAACTACCCCTTGAAAAAGGCTCAACATTCAAGGCTTGGGAATCACTCTCATCAAGGAAACGCAAAGTAAAATCACAGTGAGGTACCACTTCAAGACCACTAGGATGCTATCATTATAACAGCAAAATAACAAGAATGTGAAGAAACTGAGACCATTGCACACCTGTTTCATAACACAGTGACTCCACAGCCGTGGCAGGAGACAGCTTGGTGATTCCACAGAAACAGGTAAGTTAGTATAAGACAGTTCTGCTTCTGGATGTAAGACACAGCAGTTCTGCTTCTAGATGCAGACCCAAAGTAACTGAAAACCAGAGCTCAGGTACCTGCTTGATCACCCTCACAGTAGCACTATCCATAACAGGCAGAACATGGATATACCTGTCAAGAGACGCATAGATCCATAAATACATCACACACATGCGATAGAACAGTATTGTATGAAATTAAGGGAAAGGTTTTGTAATATGTATGATGTAATGAACCACATAAACATTTTGCTTAGAAAACAGACCAGACACAAAACAGAAACATTGTACTAGGAACCCACTTGTTTGCAGCCCTTAGAGTAGCTGGACTCATGAGGACAGGAAGTAGAGTATGGTAGCCATGAGCAGGCAAAGGGGGAAGTGGAGTGGTTTAATGTGTCCAGAGTTTCCATGTGGGAAGATGCAAATATTCTGGAGCTGGATGGCAGTGATGGGTGTACAGCAGTGTGAATGTATGTACTGCCTCTGAATTGTATACTTAAAGCTGGCTGAAATGCTTGAAAGCTTTATGTTATGTACACTACAAAACAATTCTCGGGAGAAAAAAAAGTCCATGGTCTCTGTAAGAATATAATGAAAGAGATAAGCAACCATTGACATGGGTTCCCCTGATGTCTTCTCCTCAACCCAGCTCCCCAACCTTGCTGGGTTGTCTTGCTGCTTTGGGGCTCCATCTCTGTGTGTGGAATCCATCCCCCAGTCATGACAAAATTCACCAAGAACTAGGGAGGAATTGCATTCATTAGACCATAGTGATGAGGGAATAGGCAGTCTTTGGGAAACAGCACATGGAGACAGAGCTCTGGAACCTTCCAAAGTGTCTGATCCATAGCTGATACTTTCAATAAGCTATTTCCAAATACATCATTCCCAGTGATTGTTCAAATCTCCCTGCAGGAGATAGCTTTCTGGATGAAGGGGGAACATTTCACAGTCTTTTGCTCTGGGTATGGCTAGGTCTTTTGCCGGCTTCACAACTGAGCCTCTACTGTGAATTATGTATAGCAGGGAGCTACATGTGTTCTCATCACTGATTTCAGCATTCATTACCAATGCAAGGAAAGTTCTTTGGCTTTTCATAGAACATCCAAGAGCAGTCGATACTTCCCTTCCCACCAAGGCTGTGGAACAACTAATTAGAAATACATACCATAAAACGGCAAAATTGCAATTAAAACTCCGACTAGAGGAAACTCAAAGAGAATGAAGTGGGAAAGTAAACTGCCTGTATGGAGCCCATAGGCCCCATTGATGAGAAGACATAATCGCAAAGGAATTTTGCAATAATGAACTTAATCCAGCCCTGGAAGAGACTAAAATTTGTCTCAGTACCCACATTTAATTTAATTCCCTCCCTTGGGTCTTTGCATAGAGGATGCTGAGAAATAGTAAGCCGCACGTTAGAGCCCTCACAGCCAACACCGTGAGTCCTCCACACCTTCCTTATGCCATTGCTCATACACTTCACACTCCCATTATACGACAGCCCAGTCTGATGAGTCTCACTGTGAGCAGGACCAAACCCTGTTGCCCAAAACAAGAAGGCCTGACCTGAACTCCATTGCCTCGAGTTCACATCAACATCTTTTATTTATTGTTCAGGCAGTTTTTTGAATAAGCTTTCATGTTAGCAAGAGCGACTCATGTTCTGTATTCCTTCCAAATCTCCTCTTCCTGTTGTGTCTCCCTTGAGGTAGCTCCTCATCCCTAGGTGGACAAGCATCCAACAGTGCAGAGAAAAATGCAGACAGGCTGATTTGGTGGCAGAGATAAATCTCAAACCAGATGCAAGACTTTTTTTTTTTAACGCACGATTCACTGGATTTTACAATAGGCCACAGGGCCAGGAGTCAGCGTTTCCATTGGCTCCCATCCAGGGCATGCCCGCCCTGATACTTTTTCCAGTAGTTACTTAGAACCAGCTCTGTGTCTTTTCCAAGAATCGCTTTCTTCTGCGAGAAGAAAGAATGTTAGCGGCGTAGGAATCAGCCAGCTCAGGCCTCGGGGTAACGCTTGCTGTTGCCTGCATTCACGATTGCTCACACCTGCTACACCCAGACAGCTCGTGGAAACTCAAACCCATAGCCCTGGGGAGTACACCTAAGTCACCCCACATCTTTGAAACACATTGGCAAAGTTCTTATTTTTCTCTGCATTTTTTATTTAGTCTTAAAATTTTGTGTAGATGTGTGTGTGTTTGTGTGGGTGTGTACATGCTGTATGCACATGTGTATACACACACTTGCTTACACACATGGAAGCAAGAGGTCAATGTCTGTTGTCTTCCTTGAATACTCTCTACCTTATTCTTTGAGAAAGAATCTCTTTCTTTCACTAAATGTGCAGCTTACAGATTGGCTAGACTGACTGGCCACCCGGCCCCTTGGGTCTGCCATCCCAGCACTGGAGTTAAAGATATGTGCCACTGAGCACATTTGTAAAATGGGGCTGCTGGGATCTGAACCCATGCTTGTACAGCAAGCATTTCACCCATTGCACCATCCCCCCAAAACCCAACAAATTTATAATTATAGCCCAATTCTTCTAGAACAATCCAACAAAAAGTTAGAATTGCCAAGGGTTGCCCAGGACAGTGCTTGCCGACCAGCTCATTCAGTTAGCAAAAAATATAAAAGACAACACACAGGCAGGTTGTGTGATGGACACAGACATGAGTAGCATATCACCCCATTCCTGTTTGCACATAGAGAAAATGATACAGATGGTTTTGATGCGAATTATCAGATTCTTATCTTTGTCTTCTTGGGTTCTTGGAAAAACTTAACTTGACAGAGCCGAGAATAAGTTGATTTTCAACATCTTCAGTATCAGTGGTAAGGCTGACTTGCCAGCCATCAGAAATATCTGTGCATTTTGTGCATGATCTATGGCAAGCCAAGGCTGTGGCACTTAAATGACTGAGGTTCATACAAGATTGTTTTAGAATAAGTAACAATGGCTGTGGGGGAAAGAGCCCAGCCCATAACCCTGTGTGACTTTACAGGGCTGTGACAGATACCGGCAGAGGCTGCTTAAGGAAGGAAGGATTCCTTGGCTCGGAGATTGAAGGTGCAATCTGTCGTGGTGAAGACAGCATGGCGGCAGGAGTGTGGGCTGCCTGCTCACATCTAGGGAGATCAGGAAGCAGAGGAAGGGGATGCCTGAGCTCAACTGGCTTGCTGCCTGTACATTCAATCAGGAACTCCAGCCTGTGGAATAATGCTCCCCACACTCAGGGTGTACCCTATCCTTCAGTAATTCTGGAAGTGACCTCTCGGCTACACTCAAAGATGTGCCTCATTAATGTCCTGGGCACTTCTTAATCCAGTGAACCTCGTGATCAAAACTAACCAACACAACCCTGTCCTCCAGGACAGTCTTCAGGGCATAGCGCCACGTCAGCAGGTTGACCGGGGTGATCACTGGCTACAGCATTGACCAAGAAGAGAATTATAGTCACTCGGACCTTCTGATAGCTCTCATGGGCTACAACCTTCCACTCTCCCAGAGTCCAAATTGTCCCAAGCTGTGCTGAAATGACTCTCCAGTGGACAGTCTTTTAGGGGTTCAATTTCACTTACAGACTATGGACTGCACCTTGAGTGAGTTGCAGATTTCCATGGCTCCTAGAAACTGTTCCTCCCTCCTTCCAATGCCTGCCTTTACTTCTTACCTAGCTCCCCACCTCCTCTCCTGTTCACAGCAGTCTTCTTGACCGCCCTGCTAAGAGGGCTTCCTTGCCTTGCTCTGATTGTGCATTGAGCACCTTCCTTACTATAGCTTCTACCTTGCTTCTTCTCTACCTGTCCAGATGGTAGCCCCTGAGCATGTCTGAGATGCTGACCAGCTTCTTAGGATCAAATCTCTTGGGTAGCACTTAACAGAGCACACGGTGTGATTGTCCTCCTGGGTGTCTGTCAAGAAGCCTTTCTGAGCTATAAGGGACACAGGGCAGGAATTCCGTTTTATAAAGCGGTCCCGTGACTCCACAGTAGGCTGAGTACCGAGAAGTGCGGCTAAGCCGTTTCCTGGCTGTGTGAGAGTGTCCTAGAGTGTGTCACACAAACTTTAGTGGACTTGGTTAACACAAAACAGATGAGGCTGCTGCTGGGAGAACACAGCCTACTATTTACAGTAACCATTGTTTTATAAGTAGAGGTACACCATAAAGTGACAATAAAATGTGGGCAATAGCAATGAACTAAACCAAGAACATACCCAGGTACTTCCATCAAGTCTTACCTCCTGCACATAATCGGATCGCTTTACTGTTATACATCTGGCACTGTAGTAGGTGTGTTTGCAACATGGGGAATGTTACCCGTTCAAAATACTACATCACTAGGTGATGGGCGTTGTCCAGTTCCCAGTTCCATGGTGACCTGGAGGCACAACACGGGGCCCATCGCTGATTGATGCACAACTTTGAACCTGGAATGCTGCAGGCACAGGCTGAGACAATGTTGATCTTCCCTGTGACCTTTTCCGTCTGTTGAGGGGTTGACCTACAGAGATACGGTCCCACAGGTGAGCCTTGATTCATGTGAACCCCAAGAACTATTCCTCTCACAACCTCTGGTGGAGACGCTGAGCAACTCTGGGGCAGAAGTGGGATTTTCCGATGTCTTTATATTTACCTGGAAAGTCTGAAGAAGAATCCAAGCAAACGCCAGCAGAGGGTCTGCCCAAACCTCTTGGCCCCCAGGGTAGAAGACTGCAAGCTCCTCCAGCCAGACACTTGCACTGCCTCTGTGGGATTTAAATGGAAACACAGGAACATCTGCCATTTCCAAAGAAGGCAAGCCACACTTCCCTACTCCACAGCTATCACCCTATGGCCAGAAGGCACAGATACAGCCAGAATGCCAGATGTGCTGTGCCAAGGAGAGCAGGAGGCCCCAGCACAGCAAGGATTCCACAAATGCACCTGAGACAAGTTGAAAATTCACATGGATAAAATCCATGTTAAGTGTTTTTAATCACACACAGGCTCAGAGCAAAATGGCTTGGTGAGCAAGGGGTGGCCTAGTGTTTAAAAAATGGGAGTGAGGGCCTTGCCTATATGCACCAGATCCCGTGTTCAATCCCTAGCTAGCATAGCTAAACAAATAAACAAAACCCCAGAATGGTCATCATATATGGTCTACAAACTCTACCAAGAAATCAAGCATTAACTTTGGAGAATGGCATTTTATTTCAATTAAAATGTACCCCTTTTCCAAATCAGCTGCAAATCAAGTCCCTCTAGGCCACTGCCAGTGCTGCTTCTGCCCTCCGTTAGGCCTCCACCAGACTGTAAATCTGTGCCTGGGTTTCCAAGTCTTTTGGCTCTGTACCTGGTCTCCCTGCTTCCTCTTTGTGGTAATTTGACTCTCTCTTTCTCTGATCAATAGACTCCAGAATCTGCTTGGCTTTAGCCTCATCCACCCACCAACTGCTTCCCCTTTAAAGCCAACTGTTTCTTTCTTGTGTTGACAGGACCTCTCGGAAGCCTCCAGCTCCCAGAAAGCACCTGAGTCTAGTCCTAGAGGCAGTCACCATAGGAAAGAGACACCTCAGACTTTTTTTCAGTGGCAAGCATCTAGACTGGTTATCACCAAGCTCTCACAGGCACTCGCTGCACACCATTCTCCCATAATGAGATGGAACTCATGGCTCTTAGCCTTGCACATCCTTGCGTGGTGTTCAAAACAGCAATGGCTGACTGTGGAAGTAAGATGGACCACCACACTCCTTTCCAAGCCAGCCCCTTTCATCCTTGCCTTCTCTGCTGGCCTTCTGGGATCTTCTATACTTCTGAAGGTGTGTTCCAACTCTTACGTAGCTGGCTGACTAAGAGGACTAGTGCTCAAATGGATACAAAGTGTCCGATAGGGAAGGTGACATGAACACAAGTGACTTCTGGGCTTGGAGAACAAAAAGAAACTCTCCAGGTTACCCACCTCTGCTGCAGAATATTCCAGGGGCTCATGGTCAACACTGTTAGTCATGAGTCCCTCTTTGGGGACCTTAGTATTGCTCTTTCCTCATTCTCTCCAAAGAAGATAAAAAAAGAATGATTTTCCCCAACACATAATTTATATAGAACCTACATGTATTCTACCTACATACCTTAAATCATCTATCGGTGTTTTTATAATAAACAATGCCACGTAAATGCTCTGTCTACTTGGCCTCCTTGGGCTGGCTTTTCATCCCTACAAAGGTGATGAACAACAATTTAAAGGAACAAACTTAGACCCTGTCTCTGTAAGCATCCCTAAGCATCTCAAATGACATAAGATCATAAGATGTCTCCTCAACTTCAAAGTACTCTTGTGTTTGGTAGGAATGTGTTAGACAGTCACCCCAGGGTGAGAACCCACTGCCCTGTCCCAGTGGGAACTTAAAAACTCTTGGTGACAGTAGGGACAATTGAGGCAGGAAACACCTACTTCTCCAGGTTGGCTGTTAGCCAGCACACCTTCCTGTCTCCAAGGAAAGTGGCATCCTCGCTTGGACTAAGCATTCTTAGTAAACATGATTCAAGGAGGCTAGTGAAGTAAGCTAGGAAATATCAGCCTCATATTAAAAGCAGCTTATTTGGACATAGTATGTCATTACAAGGATCACTGTTCTCTAATGTCAATTATGTGCTTTGTCCAGGCTCAGATAAATACTCTCTCTCTTTCATTCTGGAGCAAAGTGAAGATGTGAAGTCCATGGCCTGCTCAGAGGACAGCCATGGGGAGGGAGACTCTGAAAATCTCCCCAGTTTGACTGCCTGGCCCTCTGTCTAATAAGTAATAGTTCAGTTCCATCCTCTGTTGTCAAATTCTCACATTAGGTCACAGCCACTGTTCCTAAAGGTGATCACCTGCTTCTCACAGTAACTCCAACACTCCAGCTTCACAGAACCCAGCCTGTATGATGACCAATAAAGTAAGGACATGGTAGCCATCTGACTGCCTGTGAGAAGAAATTCCCAGAACAGTTCAATGTGGAACCCAGAAGCTCAGCTCCTCTGCTATTATTGAAAGAATGGACATTCTGCATCTGTTCAGAGAAAGGAAGGAGTCAAAAGAACTTCATCAGACCATCTTTGAGTCAGTGCTAACTGGAGTGGTGGAGGAGTGCTCTTTACACTTGAGGACACTGCTACAAGTCAGCCAACCCCCTCAGTTGGCCCCAGAAAGCATGTGTAAGATTTCTTCATTCCGAACAATCACTGGTCATTAATTTCCCTCAATATCAATGGACTTAATTCACCTATAAAAAGACATAGGCTTACAGAATGGATACGAAAGCAGGACCCATCTTTCTGCTGCATACAAGAAACACATCTCAAATTCAAAGATAGACACTACCTAAAAATAAAAGGCTGGGAAAAGACTTTCCAATCAAACGGTCTTAAGAAACAAGCGGGTGTAGCCATCCTGATATCCAGCAAAATAGACTTCAAACTAAAATCAATCAAAAGAGATCAAGAAGGGCATTACATACTCATCACAGGAAAGATCCACCAAGATGAAGTCTCAATTCTGAATATTTATGCCCCAAACACAAGGGCACCCACATATGTAAAAGAAACATTACTAAAGCTTAAATCACATATAAAACCCCACACATTAATAGTGGGAGACCTCAACACCCCACTTTCACCACTGGACAGATCTCCCAAATTGAAACTTAACAGAGAAATAAAGGACTTAACTGATGTCATGACTCAAATGGACTTAATCGATATCTACAGAACATTCCATCCTAACAAAAAAGAATATACCTTCTTCTCAGCACCCCATGGAACCTTCTCTAAAATTGACCACATACTTGGCCACAAAACAAATCTAAACAGATACAAAACAATTGGAATAACCTCCTGTGTTCTATCAGACCACCATGGTCTAAAGTTGGATTTCAACAACAACAAAAACTACAGAAAACCTGCAATCTCATGGAAACTGAATAATACCCAACTGAATCACCAATGGGTTAAGGAAGAAATAAAGAAAGAAATTAAAGACTTCCTAGAGATCAATGAAAATGAAGACACCACATATCCAAATTTATGGGACACTATGAAAGCAGTACTAAGAGGGAAATTCATAGCACTAAATGCCCACATAAATAAGTTGGAGAAATCTCACACTAGAGACTTAACAGCATACCTGAAAGCTCTAGAACAAGAAGAAGCACAGTCTCCCAGGAAAAATAGACGCCAGGAAATTATCAAAGTGAGAGCTGAAATCAATAAAATAGAAACAAAGAGAACAATACAAAAAATTAATGAAACAAAGAGTTGGTTCTTTGAGAAAATCAACAAGATAGACAAGCCCTTATCCAAACTAACCAAAAGACAGAGAGAGAGAGCATCCAAATCAACAAAATCAGAAATGAAAAGGGGGACATAACAACAGACATTGAGGAAATCCAGAGAATTATCAGGTCATACTTCAAAAACCTCTATTCGACAAAACTGGAAAACCTAAAAGAAATGGATAACTTTCTGGATAGGTACCACATACCTAAGTTAAATCAAGACCAGATAAACTATTTAAATAGTCCAATAACCCCTAACGAAATAGAAACAGTCATTAAAAGTCTCCCAACCAAAAAAAGCCCAGGACCAGATGGTTTCAGCGCAGAATTCTACCAGATCTTCAAAGAAGAGTTAATACCAATACTCTCTAAATTGTTCCACACAATAGAAACAGAAGGAACATTACCAAACTCCTTCTACGAGGCTACAATTACCCTAATTCCTAAACCAAACAAGGATACAACAAAGAAAGAGAACTACAGACCGATCTCCCTCATGAACATTGATGCAAAAATACTCAATAAAATACTGGCAAACAGACTCCAAGAACACATCAAAACAATTATCCACCATGATCAAGTAGGATTCATTCCAGGGATGCAAGGGTGGTTCAACATACGAAAGTCCGTCAATGTAATACACCATATAAACAAACTCAAAGAAAAAAACCATATGATCATCTCACTGGATGCAGAAAAGGCATTTGACAAAATCCAACACCCCTTCATGATAAAGGTATTGGAGCGATCAGGAATACAGGGAACATACCTAAACATAATAAAGGCAATTTACAGCAAGCCAACAGCCAACATCAAATTAAATGGAGAGAAACTCAAAGCAATTCCACTAAAATCAGGAACGAGGCAAGGCTGTCCACTCTCCCCATACTTATTCAATATAATACTTGAAGTTCTAGCCAGAGCAATAAGACAACATAAGGAGATTAAGGGGATACAAATTGGAAAGGAAGAAGTCAAGCTTTCCCTATTTGCAGATGACATGATAGTATACTTGAGCGACCCCAAAGATTCCACCAAGGAACTGATACAGCTTATAAACACCTTCAGCAACATAGCAGGATACAAGATCAACTCAAAAAAATCAGTAGCCCTCCTATATACAATGGACAAAGAAGCGGAGAAGGAAATCAGAGATACATCACCCTTTACTATAGCCACAAATGACATAAAATACCTTGGGGTAACATTAACCAAGCAAGTGAAGGACCTATATGACAAGAACTTTAAGTCCCTGAAAAAAGAAATTGAAGAAGATATCAGAAAATGGAAAGATCTCCCATGCTCATGGATAGGCAGGACTAACATAGTAAAAATGGCAATCCTACCAAAAGCAATCTACAGATTCAATGCAATCCCCATCAAAATACCAACACAATTCTTCACAGACCTGGAAAAAATAATACTCAACTTCATATGGAAAAACAAAAAACCCAGGATAGCCAAAGGAATCCTGTACAATAACACGACTTCTGGAGGCATCACGATCCCTGACTTCAAGCTCTACTATAGAGCTACAGTAATAAAAACAGCTTGGTACTGGCATAAAAACCGACATGTGGACCAATGGAATCGAATTGAAGACCCTGACATTAATCCACACACCTATGAACATATAATTTTTGACAAAGAAACCAAAAGTGCACAATGGAAAAAAGAAAGCATCTTCAACAAATGGTGCTGGCAAAACTGGATATCAACATGTAGAAGGCTGCAAATAGATCCATATCTATCACCGTGCACAAAACTTAAGTCCAAGTGGATCAAGGACCTCAACATAAATCCAGCTACTCTGAACCTGCTAGAAGAGAAAGTAGGAAGTAGTCTTGAACGCATTGGCATAGGAGACTACTTCCTAAATAGAACACCAGTAGCACAGACTCTGAGACAAACAATCAATCAATGGGACCTCATGAAACTGAGAAGCTTTTGTAGAGCAAAGGATACGGTCAACAAGGCAAAGCGACAGCCTACAGAATGGGAAAAGATGTTCACCAACCCCACATCTGACAGAGGACTGATATCCAGAATATATAAGGAATTCAAGAAATTAGACATCAAAATGCCCAACAGTCCAATTAAGAAATGGGCTATAGAGCTAAACAGAGAATTCTCAACAGAGGAAACTCAAATGGCCGAAAGACATTTAAGGAACTGCTCAACATCCCTAATCATCAGGGAAATGCAAATCAAAACAACTCTGAGATACCACCTTACGCCTGTCAGAATGGCTAAGATCAAAAACACTGAAGACACCTTATGCTGGAGAGGATGTGGAGCTAGGGGAACTCTCCTCCACTGCTGGTGGGAATGCAAGCTTGTACAACCACTTTGGAAATCAATATGGCGCTTTCTTAGAAAATTGGGAATCAATCTCCCCCAAGATCCAGCTATACCACTCTTGGGCATATACCCAAGAAATGCTCAACCACACCATAAGAGCACTTGTTCAGTTATGTTCATATCAGCATTGTTTGTAATACCCAGAACATGGAAACAACCCAGATGCCCTTCAACTGAAGAATGGATAAACAAAATGTGGTACATATACACAATGGAATACTACTCAGCAGAGAAAAACAATGGCATCATGAGGTTTACAGACAAATGGATGGATCTAGAAAAAATCATCCTGAGTGAGGTAACCCAGACTCAGAAAGACAAACATGGTATGTACTCACTCATAGCAAGATACTAGACATGAAACAAGGATGACTTGTCTGCTACTCACATCACCAGGGAGGCTACCTGGAAAACAGGACCCCAAGAAAGACACAGGGATCACCCAATGACAGAGAAATGGAATGAGATCTACATGAACAGCCTGGACATGAGTGGCGGTAATGAAAGGCGAGGGTTGAGGGAAAGAGAGCTTGGGGGAGCGGGAGATCCCAGCTGGATCAACAACAGAGAGGGATAACAAGGAATAGGAGACCATGGTAAATAAAGACCACATGAGAATAGGAAGAAGCAAAGTGCTAGAGAGGCCCACAGAAATCCACAAAGATACCCACACAACAGACTGCTGGCAGTGGTCGAGAGACAGCCCGAACTGACCTACTCTGGTGATGGGATGGCCAAACACCCTAATTGTTGTGCTAGAAACCTCATCCAACTACTGAGGGATCTGGATACAGAGATCCATGACTAGGCCCCGGGTGGATCTCTGGGAGTCCAATTAGCGAGAATGAGGAGGGTTTATATGAGCGAGAATTGTTGAGACCAAGGTTGGATAAAGCACAGGGACAAATAGCCAAATGAATGGAAACACATGAACTATGAACCAATGGCTGAGGGGTACCCACTGGATCAGGCCCTCTGAATGGATGAGACAGTTGATTGGCTTGATCTGTTTGGGAGGCATCCAGGCAGTGGGACCAGATCTTGTACTCATTGCATGAGTTGGCTGTTTGAAACCTGGGGCCTATGCAGGATTGTTTGGCTCGGCCTGGGAGGAGGGGACTAGACCTACCTGGACTGAGTCTACCAGGTTGACCTCAGTCTGTGGGGAAGGCTTTGCCCTGGAGGAGATGGGAATGGGGGGGGGGGGTTGGGGGGAAGGTGAGGGGGACGGGAGGGTGGAGAACAAGGGAAGGGAATCCGTGGCTGATATGTAGAACTGAATTGTATTGCAAAATAAATTAATAAAAAAAAAAAAAAAAAAGATTTCTTCATTCCATTCCATTTCATGAAGATATACCAAGTGAGGCCCCTGGGTGTAGTCAGAAGTTTTCTTGTGTCCCGCCCATCCCATAGCGGCTCAGACAAATAAACACACAGAGGCTTATATTACTTACAAACTGTATGGTCTAATGGCTCAGGCTTCTCACTAGCTAGCTCTTTTATCTTGAATTAACCCATTTCTACTAATCTATGTTTCACCACATGTTCCGTGGCTTTACCTGCATCCCATTACCTGTTGCTCTTTGGGCTGCTGGCTCAAGTCTCTTCCTTTCTGCCTTTCTCTTCCTGTCTATCTGCTTGTATTTCCTGCCCACTTCTAAGCTGCCTTGCCATAGGCCAATACAGCTTTATTTATCAACCAATCAGAGCAACACATATTCACAGCACATGGAAAGACATCCCACAGCACTTTCCCTTTTTTGTCTAATCAAAAAGGAAGGTTTTAACTTTAACATTGTAAAATTACATATAATAGAACAGTTATCAAGCAGGAATTACAATACCTGGGAGGTGAAGTATCACAAATTCTGAATTGCAGTTGTTCATAACTAATGGGGGAAAAATGGCTGACATGGGTGAGAGTGATCTGTGTTCTAAGAAGTGTATGGGATAGCCCATGCCAGGCGTTACCTAGGCACAGAAGGGAGAAAAAAGAAAGAACATTTGAGTGACTCAGTAATTGAAAAAATAATGCTAAGAAACTAAAAGGGGGAGAGAAGAGAGTTCTGGGCAGAGGTGGTATGCATGCTGCCAGTCAGGCTTCCCTACAGTGACTGATGGCTGAGCTGATCAATTTACAAAAACAACATGCATATCTTGACTCTGTTTTTGAGGTTCCCAGCTCAGATAATTACTTTTAGGTTTTCAGCAAATTCATTTCATGGCTAGAAAGAAAAAGAAAAGAGAAAGAGACCAGCATCCCAGATGTCTCTTTGAGGACTACCCTCCACCCCAACACACACACACACACACACACACACACACACACACACACACACACACACACACACACAACCTAGAGCCTTCCACTCAACTCCATTTCTTTTCTTAACCTTTTTTTCTCTATTATTTTTGGGATTGTGATATAATTACATCATTTCCCCTTCCTTTTCCTCCTTCTAAACCCTCCCATATACACCTCCTTATTATCTTTCAAATTCATGGACTCTTTATTCATCAGTTACAACATAAACATACATATATACATATACATTCTTAAATGTAACTTGCTCATTTCGTATGATACCTTTGTATCCACGTCTTCAGTGTTGACCAAATGGTACTGGGTAATCAATTGGCCTGCTCTTCCCTGGGGAAGATTATTTATCCCACTTTCAGCATTCTTTAGTCACCTATAGGTCTTTGCGTACAGTTGAGGCCTCACGGTCTTTCTCCTGTCCACTTTGACATGTCTATTGGTGTCGTCCTTGTTCAGCTCATGTTTTTGGACAGTCATATTGGTGAGACTTCACGGGTGTAGCTTCTGACGTTATTAGGAGACACAGTCTCGTAGCAAGCTCCTTGATACTCTGGCTCTTACAATCTTTCTTCCCCCTCTTCCTCAATGCTCCCTGAGCCTTAGGTGCAGGACTTGTTTTGCATATGTATCCATTAGGAATGCATTCCATGACTCTTCCTTTTGATTGGTTATGGTTTTCTGTAATGACCTCCCTCTGTTCCAAAGAGAAGCTGCCTTGATGAGAGGTGAAGACTAGACTTACCTATGGTTATGAAGACAAATATTTATATTATTGTTGGGGATTATGATGGTTTAATAAGCAATGTAGGTTCTACTACAAGATCTATGACTTCACTTACTGTGTAGTTAGGTAGGTTTCCAGTACCAGGCATGACTTCACTCTATTTGAATGAGCCTTATGTCCAATTAGAGAGCTGTTGGTTACAACAAGGTATACACACCACTACTGCAACCTTAGGGTTATTGTGTCACACTGGTTATTGATGGGGTTCATAGGCATCATATCTGGATAGGACTGCTGGTTGCTTCCCTTCTTTAGAAGCTTGTGTTTTCCCTTTTTTGGTACCATGAAAGCTAGTCCTCAGTTCCAGCTCAGGGTCCTCTGGTCCCTGCATCTGAAGTGCATGATGTCTTCAACAATAAGGATTTAGCTTCCTCTGGAGGGCAACAAGAACAGTCTGTAAGTTTGGGGAGACTCTTGGACAATCCTGACCAACAACTCAAAAGAAGGTTTCTCATGCCTGATGCTGAGGTTTCATTAGGTGGTCTTTGGCTCTTGGAGGGAGTCTTAACAGCCCAGATGAGAAAATTTCACATTATATATACACTTTAATGTAGTGTAGGCTTTTTGTTTTAGGTAGTTAATAGTATGATTCCTTATGACTTTTTCAGACATTCTTGCTGTTATTTTACACTCCTTCTGCATTCATCTCCTTCCCCTCTCTGTAAATATAACCTTCCCCTACTTTTCCCATTTCCCCAGGAAGATCACAGGTACCCTACTATCCCCCTCACTATTGTTCCCCAACCTTCTAGCCCAACAATGGTCCCTTTTTACTTCCCTGGTTTGGGCAGTTACTCCAGGATATGTACTCACATCTGAAGATTTAGAACCAGATCGGCTCTGTCTCTTAATGACTCCAGCATTGTTACAGTTTAATGTAAATGTCCCCAAAGGCTTTTGTGTTTGAACCCTTGGTCCCCAGCTGATGACACCAGTTTAGAAGGTTGTCAAACCTTCAAAAGTAATGCTTAACTGGAGGAAATGGCTCACTAAGCTGGACCTTGAGGTTTGCAGCCTTATCCTGCTCTGTCTTGTCTCCGCTTCGCTGTCTGTGGAGGTATGAGCAAATGGCCCCAGGCTCTCACTTGCTGCCCACGGGGTGCCTTCTCTGTGCCATGATAGACAGAGCCTTCGAACCATGAGCCAAAATACACCCTCCCTGATTAAGCCACTTCTTGTCAGTTACCTGGTTATAATAGTACAAAGAAGTAGCTAATACAACTACTTTCCATTAGCATCAAGCTGAGGACAAACCCTTTAGCACAGGCCCCTGGGGTCCATTCCAATTCCCACTTGTATTCCTCATTCCTCCTCTCTGGGGCAACCAAGAGCAATAGCAACAGTATGTAAGTTTTGGGAGTCTCTTGGACAATCCTGACCAACAAGTCAAAAGAAGGTTTCTTGTGCCTGGTATTGGGTTTTTATAGACTTGCTGTGAGCATGTGATTTTATTTCTCTGGGGTAAATATCCAGGAGTGAAGCTGCTAAACAGAGTAGGACACGGATGTTTATCTTCACAACAAAGGGCTAGTTTTTCAAAGTCCCTGTAACATTTCACAAACCCTGAAGCCATGTCTGAAAGGTCTGGTTTGTCAGTTTGGGTGCTGACAGTTTCTTTGCTTTAGTTCTTCTGGTATATATGAAGCATCTCACTGCAACTTAATTTGCATTTTCCTGGAAGCAACGGATTACTGAGCACTTTCACATGTAGTTACTGACCATCAAGATGAAGTCTTGCTGACCATGTCTCTCACTTGGTTTTGATGGCTTGTGCTTCTTTCTCATCAATGATGTGTAAGGGGTCTTCATATCTTCTACTGTAAAGTGACTTTCAGCTATTACCTTTATGTGGAGGTATTGTGTTCCCTAAAATATTGTGCACCCTAATAAACTTATCTGGGGTCAGAGAACGGAACAGTCACTAGATACAGAGGCTAGAAAATGGTGGCACTCACGCCTTTAATCCTAGCATTCCAGAGGCAGAAATCTGTCTGGATCTCTGTGAGTTCAAGGCCACATTGGAAACAACCAGGCATGGTGACACACACGTTTAATCCCAGAAAGTGAGCCTGGTTGGGTTCAATCCACAGCCAAAAGAAAAAAAAAAATGAAAAAGAATAAAATAGCATAGGAATTCTGGATTTTTAAAAACTTTTCCTGTAAGATTACAGACATTGGAAACCAATGCTTTGACCCTACAGAAACTTCAAAGAAGTAGACATGGTAACATTGAGGACTCTTCTGAAAACCAGCATGCTGCAGTTCCCTGTTGACTTAAGTCTCGGGAGTTCTCAGCAATCCTCTGCAGTTTCCAGCAGGAGACTTTAGCCATTTTCGTCATGTCTGTGCTTAGGAATCTCATGGTTTTGTTGCCGTTAGAACAGCCTTTAGCGTTTAGTTTCTGATGCTTCATATCGGCACATCAAAATACAATTCATTTTTCTAGTTTGAAGTTTGTTCTCTAACTTTGTTAGTTTTAGAATGTCCTTTGTATTGACTCTGTGAATTCCTCAGTTGTGTGACCTATAACTCTATCATCTGGAAATAAGTACTCTTTTACTTCTTCTTCCAAATTAAACTACAGGTTCTTTGCTCACGTATTGTCTTGTCTGCTGTTTTACTTTGTTTTGTCCAAGTAGAAGCTCTAGGACAATATCACAGGAGTGACAAAAATCAATCAGTTTCTGTCTTGTTCCAGATCTTAGGAAGGAAGTATTTCATGATTAGACACAATGTTTGCTGTGAGATCTTTGCAGACATCCTTATGAAACCAGGCATGTTCCTTATTATCCTATTTAAAACACTTATCATATGCTTTTTAAATATCAATTGAGCTCATCATATGACTTTTCTTTTGCTCTAATAATGTGAAAAGCCACACTGATTAATTGATTAATTTAAATGTTACACAATCCATTCTGAGAGGAACCGCCTTACGGTGTGATTTGTCATGGCTCCTATTCCTTATTAAATAATCCTGCCTTTGTCTTGTTCAGATTTGCTGAGAACGTCTGTATTCATCTATGTCTGTAACACTGGCTGGTTGGCAGTTTAACCATTCAGCATCTGTCAGGGCTTGATCACACTGATCTTACCCTAGGTAGTGTGCTCTCCTGTGTTTCCTCAGGCTGTGCAAGACAAGGATGGTTTCATATTTTACCAATTCTAAGATGTACATGTTAGCATCTCTGCAACCAGAATACACCTCATGTTCTTAAGGGTTTTTCTTTAAATAAGCTCTGAAATGTTGTTATGCTATTAAACTGATGGTTACTTAGCGGTAGCTAGGTATAGTGCCAAATTAAGTTAAATGTCCTTTGGAGTTTTAACTGCTCTTCTCAGCCAGTCCCTGTTGAATAGTTTTTTATATGTTACATGGTTACAA
The DNA here is from genome assembly GCF_007827085.1 of Peromyscus californicus insignis. Classification (NCBI taxonomy): domain Eukaryota; kingdom Metazoa; phylum Chordata; class Mammalia; order Rodentia; family Cricetidae; genus Peromyscus; species Peromyscus californicus. Next base: position 65,359,683 of record NW_026294413.1, read on the forward strand.
AACTACTTATACGTATATGGAAGTATTCTTTATATTGACCTGGATATATCTATGTCTGTCTTATAATTTATGTGTTTCAGCCTCCAAGGGTCATTTAAATGTATTTCTAATAATAATAATTTATGTGTCTTATAAGTTTTAAACGGAAAAATAAAACTGCCATAACTATGCAAGTCAACATATTATTCCTGCTATTTTAAATTTTTAATCAATTTTTTTCTCATCTCCTTGGCAAACTAGGATGTGTGTGCACACTTGTTTATAAGACTTAGGGAGAGAGATGGAGAGAAGGGGAGGGAAGGTAATTTAAATTCTAGGTCAGCACCAAAAGATAAGGGTATAGAGTAAGAGGAAACACATGCATGGGGAAACTGTATTATGACCATGGGGATTGTTCTAGAGTTATGGGAGACAGACTAGAAGAATAGAGAAGGAATTGAGCGTTGGAACACAATAGTCCCTAAAGTAAACACAAAGTGTCTATGCAAGGCTCAGAAAAGGGTGGGTGTCCATAACAAAGTGTGGCGGCAACTCAAGCCATCTTTTTAGAGTTGTCAGCCTCTGAAGGGGGCGAGCAGATCCCCTTATGAAGGAACAGACAAAGCCTATGAATTATGTAGGACTTGACTGCATTAAGCATACCTACAGCATTAAAGGACCTCATAGGCCTAGGGGTGCAGAGTCCTCCTCCTCTGATGCCCATGTCTGTGTTGTGGGGACTTGAATGAGCTGTTCCAGAATCTGGGTTTGTTGAATCTCACTTGAAGTCTTGGAATCTGAGGCCTCTGTCTACGTGTGGGTGCCTCATGCATTCCAACTATCATGATTCTGAATGTCCAGGAGCTCAGATGTTTACTGCCAACCCACGATGATAAGGCGGCGGCAGTGGCTTTTGATGTTTCACCATGGTGCATTTTCACACCTGCCGGTTTTCAACACTGCAAGCCAGGATCACAGAAGGCAGACCTTCAAACCAGTAACAAACTGTTCCAATTTTTGACCGTGTAGAAGAATGTCAGTGCAGATGCCTGGCTGGGATGAAAGCACCTGTTTTGAATCCTAAGAGAAGCTGTCTTCACTTATTTTTCAAATCAGGGCGTACTCATCTCACGTGAGTGTGTGGTAAAGCTAAACAGTATGAAAGGACACGGAAGGCTGAAAAACACTTTAGACAAGGGATCGAGTTTGGAGCATCCAATCAGCATGATCTATTTGGGTTAAGGAGGGGACAAAAAAGATGTTGTCTTTCCCAACACATCTGTAAACCCCACACTAGGGAGACCCTGGGCATCATAAAAAGCACACACAGGAAGTGGAGTCTTGGTGACCACTCAGTCAGCAACAGTGAGGGACTGGAGAGACAGCACAGAGGATGAACAAGGCAACCCATGGTTAGAAGACTACAGTTAGAACAATTCATCTCCTTCAGGATCCAGCACTGATTCCTAATATGCTTTGGGGTTGGTTTACAGAGAAAGGCAGCACACCATATAACATGCAGCTGAGCTTATGAAACAACTCGTTGACACACACAATATCTTAAAATTGTTTGTCTGGCTCAAGAAAGCCAACGCTTCCTCTCAGTTCTAAGGAGAAAGTCAAACTTTGAGAAGGAAATTCCTAACTCAAAGGCATCTTTGAGTTAGCCAATGCATCTTTCCGGACCCTTTCTCCATCATCCTCAGTAGAAGAGAGAGGGGGACTTCCTGGGAAGTCCTAAAGAGCTAATTAGACTAGATGATTGACGTTAAGGGTATTGATGTCCCTTGGAGGACTCTTCTTGGATGGGGAAAAGATGATAGCAACAAGGAAGCCATGCAAACGTAAATGCATCTCAAAGATGTGCAAGACAATGAGGAGGCAAAGATGAAGAAACAGTGTCCTTAGAGAGTCGCTCAGCCTGTTACTTCCTCTTCCGTTGCATTCTTTTCCTTCCCATCTTTTACTAGAAGGCAAAATGTGTGTATTTGTATGCGTGCATGCGTGTGTGTGTGTGTGTGTGTGTGTGTGTGTGTGTTATGCAAAGTTGTACTGGGAGGCCAGAAGAGAGTGTAGGGTGCCCTGGAGCTGGAGTTACAGGCACGCAAGAACTGCCAGACATGGGCGCTGGGCACCCAACTTGGGTCTTATGCAAAGGCAGCAAGCATCCTTAACTGCTGGGCCCCTTCTCCAGCCCAGGATCTTTCCACAGTATTAACCTTCAGACAAATCTTTGTATTTCTAGTTCATTCACTGACTCTCAGTGTGTAGATCGTAATTAGTTCATGAACGCTCTTACTTCAGTTTAGTGATTTTCCGGTTCATTGCACAGCATCACAGGCTTCCATCTGATTAATAAGCTTTGCTGAGAAAAACAATAGCAAAAAATGTCTGCTTTCCCCACAACAAAAATCCAATCTGTGTACCCACTATGCACCTCAAAGAGCTTGGTATTATATTGCTTAAAATGAAAGAAAAGCCAAGTTCTTGACCTTTTATGAGGGTTTTGTTGCTTGTCTGTTTCCAGCATTTATATCTGTTTGTACTAACATCAACTGAAGGCCTTTTATGTGGTTACTACTCATTAGCAGTCACAAAGGGAACAGCTCTGTCACCTCACCAAGCCACACAGCAATCACAAATATACAGAGAAGCACTGAAGTATTTTCCTGCCTGATGTAGTGTATTTTGTGTGCCTCTAACCCAAACCAGGGTGGAGCTCCTTCATCATCCCAGGGACCTGCAATCAAGCCTGGCAATTTCCAAACAGCTAAATGCAAAAGAGAAAGACACATTAGTACAGATCCTCACTCAAAAACTGTATACTTCAAAATCTTGAAATACCATTAGCAGAAATTTTAATTCTGATTTGTCTGATATTATGTTAACATACAATGTAAACTCATAGGATCAGAAAGGTAGGTCAGGGGTGTGTGTGTGTGTGTGTGTGTACTGAACATCTGTCCAGCACAACAAACTTGGAGTCTTTAATAGAAAAACCAAGCCCTTCTAGAAACAGACAGAACAAAAACAGTCTAGGAGCTATTCTCCCCTCAAAGTCCTTTAAACGAAGATTAAAAGAAAAATGCCATAAAGATGGTTTTGACATTTCCCATTCTTAAACATAACCACACTGATGTATTTTTAATACTATAAAACAGATAAAAGAGAGAGTAATATTTTAAAGGGTGGAAGAATTTATTCTAATGTAAACAAAGCTGAAGAGCTGTCCAGCGAGTCAGAAGTTATTATCCAAAAGGAGCATGTTGTCTTCATTATAGAGACAAGCACGTCCAAATGCTTCAGCCAGTGTCCAAAGTCCTTGTGAGTGCTCACTGCCACTTAGCCCTGGGTCTGAGGCAGGAGAGTCGGGAGCGGGGGAGGGCTACTTCTGCCTCTCAGGGTAAAAAAGGATGCTGCACCAGGATTTCAGGTGAGAATGATGGTCTTCAAGCCTTTCTTCCTGTCCTTGCTGCAAACACATGTACACAGGCTCTCATGTACACACACGGGTGCACACAAAAGCACACGCTATCAGCAGGCACACACACTCAGGTGCACACACAGACAAGTGCACACACACATAGGTGCACACACAGGTGTACACACAGGCACACACTATCAGCAGGCACACACACTCAGGTGCACACACACACATAGGTGCACACACAGGCACACACAGGTGCACACACAGGCACACGCTATCAGCAGGCACACACACTCAGGTGCACACACACAGGCAGGCACACACACTCAGATGCACACAGGCACACACTATCAGCAGGCACACACACTCAGGTGCACACAGGCAGGCACACACACTCAGGTGCACACACAGACAAGTGCACACACACACACAGGCAAAGGTAAAACACATACATAGCTACAACTCTTACTTCCCTCTCTCTTATCCTTAGCCATCAAGCCTGTCTGTCAAATGTTCTGTCCTACCTGGTAGTAGACTGTACCAACTCTAATCAATATTTCCAGCTCTCGTTCACCACCATTTTTTGCACTTATTTACAGAATGTCTCTAAAATTTATGTCTAAAAGGCAATGGATTGACAAATAAGAATGAAGTATAACATCACACATGTATGAAAATACTCTGACGAAACCCATTACTTTGTTTGCCAACTAAAAAATTAAATATTTAAAATTCTCAAAAAAACAAAAGAAATTATTTTGAAAAGATGAAACACTTCAGGGTCCTTCATTATCTTCACTCATTTTCTTAGCAAAAGACAAACATTTATTGCAAAGATGTTAATAAGCTAAGAGCCACTCGCTAAGGGAGATATGGACACAAAGCAGTGTGTCACTTAGACACACGGGTCAGCAGGAGACATCGGAGGTTCTAGAGTTACAGCCAAGACGAGAAGTTTCTGTTTTATGATTTATTAAAATTGCCGTTTGTTAATGCACACACCATTTACAGTAATTAAGCCTTTGTGACCACCACAGGTCTGTCTGAAATGAGGGTCATCAAAAAGTAAATGAACAGGGAGAAACTCGGTCTGCAGGAAGAGGGTGGAAGTCAGAGTTACACTGAGTATAATCTGTGATGTGGTGGGGTGGTATGACACACTAACACCTCTAACTGTGTCTTCAGGCATCGGTTGTTTCACAGAGTTCAGACCCTCTCTCTTTCCAAATCTCTAGGACCTGGTTATACAGACTGACTGGTGACACTTTCCTGGTGTCACTCTGAAGGATTCTGAGGGGATTTCAAAGACGTTTTCGTATTCTGTATTGTTTCAGAGAGATTGTAGCAATTAGCAAAAGTGAAGAACTTGGGTGCCTGGAGTTTAAGGGTCACAGTGGTAAGAAAGAGGATTTCTGCAGCTTTTTAGTCACATCTGACCTGGGAGCCCAAACATGTCACTCCATTTCTCTTGGCACAAACTCTACCTCAGTTTATCCATGGAGGAACAGCAGTTGATTTGACCAGAAAGGTCCCATGGTGTTCAATAGAACTTACCAAGGCCACTGGCCACTCCTGTAACAGCACGTAAGTCCTATCTTTAAGAAAAGCTGGGAGAATTTATGGCCCAACCTAATTGCAGCCAAAATAAACAAATCAAGTTAAAGATTTGACCAGGCACACCGGGATAGAGGACAAGGCAGCTTAACTTTTGAATTCCACAAGTTGGTGAGATGATGGAGGGGATAAAGACACTCTCTCCTGAATTTGGCAACGTGAGTTTTTCCTTAGGACTCACATGGGAGAAGTAAAGGATCCCTGCAAGTTGTCATCTGACAGCTACATGCTTTGCCAGGGTGCACCTATGCGCACGCGCGTGCGCACACACACACACACACACACACACACACACACACACACACGCACGCACGCACGCATGCATGCACATACACGTGCACAACATACATACCACTATCCTGGGTGGGGGATAGGAATCAGAACTATGGAGAACCCCCAGGTTACAAATGAGTCAGAAATCCTAGAGACAAGACTGGTTTTGAGCTTATTTTGGAATGAGGGATCAGAGAGGGTGGTGGGAACGAAAGAAGCATTTCCAGAAAAGCAACATGAAGGAAGCCTGGCGACAATCTGAGATGTTACCATGTGTCTTCCATTGTACAGGTGTATACTGCATTCACTCAGAGCAGTGTTCATTTGGGGTGGAGTGAGGCCCCCAGATGGAGACTGTGGAGAGAAGGTACTGAAATCCTTAGCCCCTCCCTCAGCCATGCTGATAGTCATTTAAATGGCAGGAATATACTAGACAGGTTAAGAACCAGGCAAAAGCAGTGTTTATGCTGTGTGTCAGAGTCAGAATAGAAAGCATAAAACACTGAAGACGGAGAGCAGCAGTCTCCTGGTTTACAGGTGGATAGTCGGACGGTGGATTAGTCCCAAATTTGCTGCGTGTCAAAAGAGCCCTCCGCGGCCATGGCTTTTGCTCTTTACATAAGTAAAAGAGCTGTCTACCTGGCATCTGGTCCCCAGCCAGAGTGGCTTGGTCAGAGGTTCGTGGAGACAGATGTGACAAGCTCTCTCTGGCCAGAGAACTAAGCTCGTCTCCTGATGGCCAAAGGGCACAGATGAAGTGGTTGCTCGGCCAAAGACAACCTTAGAAGGTCTGAAAATGTGATTCCTTGAAAGACCACCTTCTGCTTTCTCTCCATCCCCACACAGGTCTGGAGGAGGAGCCAGGGTCTGTCACATGCCCACCATGCCCTCTGTCCCTGAGCTTTGTGCCCAGTCCCCCGTCACCACATTTAAATCATCTAAGCAGATTGTTGTCCTTTCGGTCAATACTTGCTGGTATTTGGTTTATCATGTAGTAGAGACTACGTTTCCTCTTTTCAAAAGTTCTCTATAAAGGAGACGCTGTTTAAATTTACTGTTGCAGGTTTTTTGTTGAAGTGAATGTTTTACCGAGTAAGAGCTCCCCAGCCCCAACCCAAACAGACAGAGGATGGTCGCCAGCCAGGAGGAGCAGTTGGTGCCTGACACAGAATAGATACAGGGACAAGAATGTGACCTCACTGCCCTCTCTGCTCCCTGAATATAACCATTACACAAATTCTTTTCTTGTGCAAGCTTAAGAATGTGTGATTAATGGGCTAGGGGTGTGGCTTGGTTGAAACAGTGCCTGCCTCGCGTGCATAAAGGCCTAGGTTCGATTCCCTGCACTGCAGAAACTAGGCTTGGTGGTGCACACCTGTAGTGCCAGCACTCAGGAAGTGGATGCAGGAGGGTTAGAAGTTCAATGTCATCTTCAGCCACATAGTGAATTTAAGGCCTGCCTGAGCTACATGAGAGTCTGGGCGATATTAGAATATGTGATGCATGCTTTTCAAGGCCCGCCCCCTAAAAGTGGTCCTCTCAGAAATGATAGGAATACTGTTACTAAATAATCTCAAGTGATTTGAATGTAACATGCCATTACTGTGTCCTCTTTGTAGTCTGCAGCTTCTGGCTTCATGGAGCTATTAGACTCAGGTCCTTCTCGGGACCTCTGCTTGGAGCTTCTTATCGACGAGCAAAGGGAAATCGGAACCCTTCATTAGAATCAAACTGATAATTCAGTGTTCATGCATTTCCTCCAGCATTGTTTGGTGCTAGCGATGCATCAGGGGATTCAATAAAACCGCCACTTTGGCAAGACCAAACCAAACCAAACTTTGGCCTTAGACAACATGGTGAGTCATCTCTGTAATCCCTCCGGCTGTGCTTACACCAGGGCGATACATTATGCGTAAATAATAATCACCAAAATTAAATGTGTGAATGCCGAAGGGCTCTTTGTCGCTGGCTCTCACAACAACAGTAATTTGGTTAAGAAAAATTCGATTGATATCAAATGTTCCTTGTAGGCAGCTTTCAATTAGAAGGCCACACCTCAACCTTTAAATGACACATCTCACTTACTCTGTCCCCTACACACACACCACACCGTGCAGAATGTGTTACTTTGTCCACATTACTCACATCCTTTTCTCCACTATACTTCTTAAAGAAAAATTTTATTTTTGACAGTTTCATATAGGTGGATGATGAATTTTAATCCTTTGCACCCCATATTACCCTGTCTCATCTACCCTCCTCCTGATGAAGCCCTTCTCCCCAGCAAGTCCTCGTCTTTCGTGCATGACCCCTCCCTGCATCCTTCCCTAACTTCCCTCCCTGCCCCCTCTGTGTCTGTGGGGAGAGAGACAGACAGACAGGCAGACAGACAGACAACAGACAGACAGACACACAACTCACTGAGTTTAAATAGGGTAGCCTGCATGACCATGTGTGGGAGTGTATTTACCAGAGCATGAACAACTTGTTGGCAGTTCTGCCATTGAGAAAAGTGATACCCCTGCCTCAGCTCCCATTCGTTGCGAGTGGTCCCTCAGGGAGGGTTGGAGCTTCAGGAGCTCTTCCATCTTCTTTGATGAAATGTTGATGGGTCCAATCTTGTGCTGGTTTTCTATGGGAAATCACAGCTGCTGTGGGCTATGAGGGCAAAAGCCCTGGTGTGTCCAGAAGATGCAGGTGTTCTGTGTAAGGCTGAATGCTCTCTACTTACTTATGCTCTGCATTTTGACTAGTTTTGAGTCTCTGTATTAATCACCACCAACTACAAGGGGCTCCTCTGATGGGGGCTGGAAGCTGCACTCAACTGTGGACATAAAAGTAAGCATTTAGAAGGCAGTTAGGCACTATGTCCCTTTAGCAGAAGAGCCAAGGTAGGTTCTTCCCCTAGGGCTTCTCAACCACCCAGTCACAGATTCTTGAGCAAATTTACAGTACTGGGCATGAGTTCCCGCCTATGGATCAGGCAGGCCTTAAATCCAGTTGGAAAGAGGTTGGCTGCTCCCATAACATTCCCACCACCATTGCACCAAGGCACCTGTGTTGCCCGACTAGTTGTTACTGTGTTCACAGGTTCACAGCTGGGTGAGGCTGTTGAGGACTTGCTTCCCGCAGCTGTCTGCAGAGGCCTTCTGCACCATGAAGCCGGCCAGCGGAAGAAAGCTGCCCCATCAGCACTAGTTCTAGTTCTCCGTGTCCTGTGACCCAGGCGTGTTGTGTCTTCAGCCACAGGGTCTTCCCATCAAGTTCTGGTGGGCAACTGAGATCAATGGCAACAACCTGTATTGTTTGGAGGGGCCTCTGGGACACTCCTGGCCAACAGCTGGATGGATGGTATCCCATGCCTAGCATTGGGTTTTTAAAAATACAAATAAACTCATGGTCTATAAGAAGGGCGCCCCTCATGCAAGGTATTTCCACTTAAACACTTAAACTTTTATATTTTTTGAACACTTATAAAAAAGTAGGTTTCCATGTAGCTCTATCAAGCATCTTTAGTATTGTTTATTCCTCCCCTTATTCACTCTACCCTCCTATTCCCCCCTCCAGTTAAGCCTCCCCCCATTATTCCCCTCCACCCTTTCATGATGTGTTCTACAATACCCCCTCCCTTAAGAACCCCCATGTTCCTTCTAGATTCATGGCTTATACAGGGACTCCAAGTTAAGCAAACAAATCTAAGAACTCAAAGCTAGGATTCACATAGTTCCCTCCTGAGGACCAGCACCCCACTGACATGCACCATGACAAATAGTTCCTGTGCACAACCGATGCTTCAGTTGATGGGTAATGATGCTGAGTGCTATCTCTAGTCTAGCAACAGTGTCTTCGTTGAGCAAGAGTGTGCTGCCATGTCTCCTGTCCCTGAGGCCTTACACTGTGCCCAGGAGGGATCCAGAATTTTCTATCCACAGAGACATGGTACCCAATCAACAACCAGAGATGAAGACTGGGTGCAGATTGAAGCGCCATCTCAGTCGATTGTGCCTCTAAACAGCCCCATAAGGTTGTTTGCATCAGAAAATGCTCCCAGCCACAGCCTAACCAAGAAAAGGTCACATGAACAGAGCCAAGAGAGACTCTGGTCATGCTGGCTGAACCTAGGGGTCGTTTGATCCCCAGTTCACGTGACAACATTCAGAGCATTCTTCTTCCTTCATTCTACTAGAAAAAGAAATGTTGGAACTGGAGGCCAACAGATGTCACCGCTATGGTCATTGTCCCCAGGCAGGCAGCAGGTCAGCAGTGGAATAATACTTTGAAGAAAAGGCAGCAGCAGGTCCACCCCTGTACTGGAGTTCAGGACACTGACCCATCAACTGGACCACACCTGGAGAAACTGGTTTTAGAGTGCTCTTCCCAGATGGCACGTGTATCTGAAGTGCAGACAGGCTGATTTATAAGCTTCGATGTTCAGAGGAATTGCTTAGTAACATAGGAGGGCTCCGGCCCCCAGCTCGGGACTGTCTCTCCCTATTCTTGCCCATTGCATACACTGGGCTTCTGGATTCAGCCACCTAGGCTCCAGAATTGAATTTCAAGTGAAAACGGTATGTGATACAAGTAACTTAATTTTTATAGCAGCCATATTTTAAAAAGTAAAGACAGAATCAGTTTTAGGATTTAAAGCAATGTATCTAAAGCATTATCATTTGGAGATACAAGCAATTTAAAACATGGCTGGCACCACATTCTGTATTCTCCTGACACCAATTCTTGGTGGCATGTACTTCTCCCTTCATAGCACATGTCCACTGGGACAGCTGCACACTGCATGCATGTGTCCAGCCGCTGCTGAACTGCACATGCTGGACTTCCCACTTGCCCTCACTCTCGCCCTGGGGGCACCAGAAGCCTTACTTACTGAGACCGTGGGACGGGTACAACAGAAGATGCCTTAGCTGCTGGCCCAGGCATAGCCCATGCCCACACTACCTCTGCTATCCTTAACTCCTGGAATTAACCCACAGAGTTTGGTAAGTTATAAAGCATAGAGGTATTTGGTCTCATAGTTCTGATCCAAGGTCAAGAAGCCATATCAGGAAATGACCTTTTTGCTGACAAAGTCCAGCCACCCCATGGCAAGAGACTGGAGGTATGTATGCCTCCTCTGGTCTCTTACCCTCTTCTTAGAATGTCACCAGGACTCAGTCATACCTACCCTGGTGGCTTTACCAAATCCTTATCACCACCCAAAGCTCCACCTTCACACACTACAGTCAGATTAGGTTTCTGCCCTTCGTACGTGGCTGTTAAGAGTCCAGCTCCAATGTGAGGTTCTCACTGGGAGGGAGCACATTAGAACCACAGCATCACCACCTCACCTCCCTTGCAAAGACTGAAAGAAATATCAAGTATGTCAGGACAGACCTGCTCCTAATGGCTTCTAAGGTCTTCTCAGGCCTCATGATGATGTAAGGATGACAGTGATTCTCAAACCTTTTGCCAGATTGGTGTCATATAAAAAGAACAGAGTCTGATTTGGGCTGTAATTATAGGCCAAGTATACAGTGACACTCCCCCCGTACAGAGCAGTCTCCATTGATAACTGTGTGGACTAAAGGCAGGAGACCAGTTCAAGCCGCTTGGCTATAGCAACTCAACCAGGGGAAGCAGCTTGCTCTACAGCCAATGTGATGTGGAGCTAGGGAAGCTACCTACTGATGTGTTGTGTTGTGGCATCCTGTGTGTGACTCTAGAGAAAACACTTCTTCCTCTCAAACCATACGGTCAGTCCATGTCATCGGTGTCATTATTTAACCCTTAACCGAGAGCTGAATTGAGTAAAACTTACATAGCCACTCCCAGTCAACATCACATTATCTGTTTCAAGAAAGGATCAAAATGACTCCAGGTGAGTTGCTGGTGGTTCTTTCCAACAAAACCTCTAAGTTTTTAAATGAACCAGAAGGACCCACAGTACCAGCCACCCATCACAGCATGGTACCCACTAGGATCACACACAAAGCCCACAGATAAACAGACTCAAGCCAGGGTCTATGAGCTGCACATATGAATGCTGAGCCTCCCACCTCACTGTCTGCCATTGGGTGTGCACATAAGCCAGCATCACGTGGGAAGAGAGGAGCCGGGAAGGGCTAGTGCCTCACACAGGAGAGAGGCCTGCCCCCATAGACAACTGTCTCATCAGAGGTTTGGTGTGTCATGGGGCAGAGCAGACAGGCCAGGCTGCCCAGCAGTGACCTTGACACCCCCTCGGCTCACCCATTTTCCCCTGAAATCACCAGCAGTGGTTGAGGCCAGATCAGATTGCTGCCGTAGTTTGCTTTTGCCTTCAAGTTCATTGGCTCCTGAGGTCACTGCAGCAGCTGTGAGGCTCTGCCTGCATCCTAGCAAAGCAGCGGGAGAAAAGTGCAGCCAGCCCCACAGAGGCTGGGTCCCCAGCCAGATCTGTCACTGTAGCTCACCAGGGTTGGAGGACACCAAGACCCCAAAGGCAGGATCTGTGAACTGTTGAGTCTTTCAAACCACAAACGTTCTATAACTCCATCCCTGTGGTCCCTATGGGTGACAACACAGAATGAAAGCCAGCCCTTGATTCTGGGTGTCTTTTTCTTCTCCACTGCTCAGCACTGGCATTTCCAGCACTAGGTTTCATTCACTTTTTCTTCTACCAATGGATCACAGTCTAGAAGATGAACTTCGAAGTCAGACAGGCAAGCATCACCACCCCTGTCCCCATTATGTGCGCAATTTTTGAGAAATCATGTACGACAAAGCATTTTTCGGTGAGGATTTAAATGAGTTTGTATTTGTCCCAACATTTATACAATGATTCACAGGAACACTCCACATATGACACCTGTCTCTGCTTCGTTCTTACTGTTAACACCACGAGTGACACTGTTTGGTATGCAGGATTCCAGGAAGAAGGGATGTAAAAGGAACACAGCCAAGACTCCCTTTGCCCGAGGGCTTCCCATCTGGAGGTGTGTGAGCACAGTCAGTGCTCAGTGTGGGATGTGCTGCTAGCTGAGAGGCAAGCTGAGGCGGCGCTAAGAGGTAGTCCCAGTTCCCTTGGGACTGGGGGACTTGGGACTTCTAGAGACGCCTGAAATGGTGATCTGAGCATGAAGGTAATGGCTATCCTTCCTCAGGCAGGCCCTGCTGTGACCAGATTCTAGAGCGGCCCGTGGTTCATCCAGGACTTCAGACTTCAGGGGTCCCATGGACACACACTCCTAGGTCTCTCTTCTCTCATCCTCTGGTCTCTACCTTCCATGAACTGCTTCACTCCAGACAAGAGCTTGCAGATTCCCATGTGGTAACCACGGCTGAACTGGGCAAGCATTTTGGCCATTTTAGGGAGCTTAATCCAGCGGGAAAACCTGTGACTATTTCAAACAGAAAAGTCAGGGAATCCTCAACCACAAAGGCACCATGTAGCCAACAGAACTCTGGGCATCAAATGAGGGGTTGTGTTGTCTCTGAGGCCTGGCTTGAACTCGGGTATCCGAAAACCACGCTGGAAGCAGAGGAAGCAGCCCTCTTGAACAGCAGGTTCAAGATGTCCGTTTCCAGAGAGCAAATGTTTCTACCATGCTGAAAGCCTGAGATACCCAGATAGGCTTAGAGTTGTCCCTTAACTTCTTTGGGTGCCCAGAGACACCCAAAGAGACAGAACAGAGTAACCCCTCAGAGATGAGAATTCAACTCACAGCCCTCAGCCCTTCCTGCCCTCAGGTGAGCTCAGGGCTCTGCTTCTGGCTCCATCAAAGCCCTGCAAACAGCCGTTGGCCTCGGATACACAAGTTGGCTGCTCTGGGAAAAATGAAACCATACACACTGGCACTCCCTCAGGGACACGTGTGAGAAGGGCAGCCTGCAGGGCATCACACCACAGGCGCAGCATGTGTGTAACAGGAAACTGTACACTTCGTTATGAAGGTCTCTTTCCTTTGTCCATTTTGCCCCCTCCCAAGTCATTTGTTTCAAGATGACGGCTCAACTTTCAGAGTGAATATGAAGTCTACAATAGCTCAGGCTCTTCAGGCACCAGCAGCATGGCGCTCTCAATGCTCCGACTGACAGAATCCCTTTTGTGCCATGCCATTTGTGCCTTGCTCTTTCAAAGTCGCTGACTTTGTAGGAACCTGGTACAGCTATAAAAGCAGGGCTAAAAACCAGCCCAGCCCCTCCCAGCCCCTCCAATGGAGACCATTGCCCATCCACCTCTGCAGACTGCTAGTCACGGCCCCTTTCGTCATCCACTCGCTGGCTACTTGTGGAAAAAAACAAGGTCAGCTGCGAGGAAGGCACCTCTGAAGCAGAGGAGGGTCCGATCCAAAGGCAGCAAGTGGGTCCGAAGTGAGTGCAGAGAGAATATCTTGGTATTCCCCCTGAGCAGGGAATATTTCACTCTTCCCTTCCCTGAGCCCTCACAGTCCCTCATGCAAACCTCTACCCTAGATTCTAAATTTTTAGAGGCTAGGAAGCTGGCCTAGTGGGTAAAGCGCTTGTCACACAAGAATGAGCGCCAGAGTTAGGTCCCCAGCACTCACTTAAATGCTAGCTAAGACCCTCTAATCCCAGTGTGCAAGCAGCAGAGAGGAGATGCCTTAGGCAAGCTTACTAACTAGTCTAGCGAAATTGGCAACCTCTGGCTTCAAGTGAGAGACCCTGCCATGATATATAAGGCGGAGAGCCACGGAGGAAGACGTGCCAATCCCTGGCCTCCATATGCACACTTACATGGTGTGCACATACACCTGTAGTGTACCCACACACTTGTGAACATGCACACACATTTTCATACTCATACCACAATGCAAAAATAAACAAATAAATAAGCAATAGAAATTTTCAAGATGGATTTCACAACATGGACTCTATGTCTAGTCCTAAGGCAAACAGCTTCTATAAGGGAACAGCAATTGGTTCTGACTTTTGTGGGCCTCCTGCTACCTGAATTGGCTCCCAGATAAGGATTCTTTGAAGAGATAGATCAGCAGTAGACATGCCAATCTGTGTGGTTTACAAATAGATGCATCTAGGAATTAGATAATATAGACATGTGTTTGCTTCTGGATCATTCCCCATCCCAGAATCAGTGTTCTCATTCCTTTATATTACATTCTGCTCTGATGGGAGAACTATCATGTCAAACTGAGGTTCTGAAAATGACGGCAATACAATTTTCTTCTAGAAAACTCAGAGGACCATCCCAGACACCACCCAACAGGGCATTTGCAGGAAAGGAGCGCAGGTAGACACAGCTGGACAGCTGGTGCCTTCAGTGCAGCCTGTTCCTACTCTCTTACCCATCAACTTGTGTTCAGTCACTGACCTCCTCCCACCCCGTGTTTCTGAGCATTTGTTTCCCTGGAGATCAACAGCAGTCATAACATTCACTCCCGAGTCAAGGATGGACTATCAGCTATGCATAGAATGCACACATCTTACTAGAATGAGAACAACAGCCAGGTTCCTGTCTGGTAGAGCTAGGTCAAAGTCTAACAAGGAACCAACCATTGAATAAACAAACAAAAATACCTCTAAGTGAGATACAGGTATAAAAATGAGATATGTATAGGAGAGGGGCCCAATTATATTTGGAATAGAGCAAAGACATCTTTGACGTAACACTATTTTAGTTGAGACCCGGAGGTTAAGTAGGAGACAACCAGGTGAAGAATGGGCAAAGCAACTTTCCAGGGAGAGGGAAATGTGTTAGAATGAAGAGGGACCATGCCATGAATGAAGGAAAGAAGGAAGCGATAGAAGACTCTGAAGATGAATGAGCTGATTCTAAGGGAGCAGTGACTATACTAAGAACCCTTCTATTATTCAAAGTGTACTGGGGAAACATCATCAGCATGTTCTGTTCTTAGAAGAGAAGTAAGACTATCTGATAAACCCTTAAGGATGGGGGTACTTCCCACAAATGGGTCCTTAGCAGTTGAGTCTCACCAGTAACCTAGAATGAACACACAAGCCTCCATGGTTCAAGCGTGACTCCATCGTGGCCTCTTTGTATAAGAGACATGGTAAATACCATTGACTGCTAGGGAAACACAGTAGTATTTTATAGTAGAGTTCTTTTCCAGATAGGTGTACTCTATGAAGTAAAGAGAAAACATTCTACAATAAGCATGCAGCATGCACACAACATGCAGATGATGCACATAACTGCACTACTACCTTTTCCTATGACTGTCAGTGCAGTGGACTTGCTAACCTTAGCATCACCTCATGCACAAGTGCAGGGCACTTGCTGCGCTGCTCTGACAGCTACAGTGCCACTAGGTGACAGGACATTTTCAGCTCCATTACACTTAGGGGACTGTCATCATGTATGTGATCCACTGTTGGCAAAATAGCATTACACAGCACATGAACAGTCACATTCCTATGTTTTAAGATGCATATATATTTCAAAGCTCACTATGACTGCTGCAGAGACTGAACTGGGAAGTATCTGTACTCATTAAGAGCTTGCTTCTCAGGGTCAAACCCTCTCTTCTGGACTCTGCTATATGATACTATGTCTGGGACCCTACACAGTGTATTTCTCATTCCCCAGGTACTGATCCTTCAAGTACAGAGCCCCCAGGTACTGGGCTCTGTTGAAAAAAGCTGACCGGTGAGGATGCTGGGAGAAGGGAGCACAATTGGATGGGTCCATTTTCATTCTCCACTTCTTGTCAGAAATGACCTGCAACCAACCATGAGGCAGGCTTTGGAGGTTTGTTTATGTTCTCTTGGCTAATTGATTGATTTGGTTAACTGTTTTTTTTTCTGGTTTGATTGGGTTGGGTTAAATGATTTGGTCTAGTCTGATTTGATTTGGTTTGGTTGTGTTGGTTGGGTTTCTTTGGCTAGTTGATTTGGTTGGGTGGAGTTGGGTCAAACTTGTTGGTTAGTTTGGTTAGTTGAATTGGTTTGGTTTGGTTAGTTTGATTGATTTGATCAGTTGGTTTGGGTTGGATTAGTTGGGTTAGTTTGGTTTATTTTGGTTTGGTTTGATTAGTTTGGTTGTGTTGGGTCAGTTTCATTTAGTTTTGTTGGCTGACTTGGTTTAGTTTGGCTAGTTGGTTTGGTTTGGTTAGTTAGTTGCTTAGGTTGGGTTGGACTGGTCTAATTTGGCTTGGTTGGTGGTTTGGTTAGATTAGTTAGGTTGAATTGATTTGTTTGGTTTGGTGAATTAGCTTGATTTAGTTAGTTGCTTAGGTTGGGTTGGGTTGGGTTGGTTGGTTTAGATTTTATTGAGTTGAGTTGGTTTAGCTAGTTGTTTGGTTGTGTTAGGTTGGTTTCATTTCAGTGGGTCGGCTGGTTGGTTTAATTTGACTTGGTTAGGTTGGATTGGTTGGTTTGACCTGATCTGTTTTAATTGGGTTGGGTTGGGTTGGTTTAGTTTGATTTGGTTGGTTTGGTTATTATTGTTTTCAGATCAGTAGATTCTCCCTAAGAAATACCTGAGCAACTAGCTCCAACCCTACTCAGAGGTGGGAGTCTCAGGTCTGTGACTATCTGTCAGACACCAGGCCCCCTCTCAGGATTTGCCAGTTTCCAAAGTGATAGTTGTTTCCTGAGCTGTTATTCCAGATTTTGTCTCTGTCTTTCTAACTTTCTGGCTTTTCAGTGCCCTGGTGCCCTTTTTTTTTTTCAACATTGCTATGAATCAAAGCTAGAGCTTCAGCTAGATAAATGTTCACTCATTGAGTCACATCCCAGTTCAGCTAAATCTTTACAGTGAATTTTGTTGCATGTATGAAGATAATGGGTATATATATTAGCTTTCCTTGCTGTTTAATACAGTGTTGGGCCTTAGTGTCTTAGAAATCTGGATTCATTCCTTTAATTCTGTGGGTGCACAGTTCAACACACATCTCACTGAGCTGTAATGGTAGTGGTGGCAGGGTTGCATTCCTGTACAAAAGCTCTGGGAGAGGACCACACCCTCAGCTTTTCCAGCTCCTATGTGATAAACGCTTCCAATGCTTTGGCTCTTTCCTTCGAGTTTCAAAGCCAACAGTGTTAGGTCAAGTCCTCCACACTGTTCATCACTCTTACTTCTCCATCCACCTCTTTTACTTTGAATGGCCTTTGAGATGTCACTGAGCCCAACCAGATCATTCTGGGCAACATGTATATCTTAAAACTAAGTGCTAAGCAACATGGATTCCACTGACAATCTTAACTTCCCCATTCCATGAAAACTAAGTCATGAATCCCAGCAGTGTGAATGTGGACATCTGTAGAAAGCTGTTATGCTGTCCCCCATAGTTCACCTCCTGGTACCCCATGATGGATGCCACTCCCCACGTAAAGTATATCCATCTCATTTAAAATTCCCTCAAAATCTCAACAGGGCTATCATTGAATGAGACTCCAAAGTCTCATCTGCCCCCCAAAAAATCAAATCATGTGTCCCAGGGTATAGAAGAAGCTGAGTGTACAGTCTATCCATGGTACAAATTCCTCTACCACTTGAGAGCCTTTCAATTTCAAGTTCAAATTAGTTGTTTTTCTTCCAAAACAAAAAGATCTAGCACTAGATAAGCATTACAGATATTCTGGTTCGTGAAGGGGCACAATAGAAGGAAATAAAAGGGTTCATTGGTCGAAAGTAATTTGAAAATCCCTCCAAGAAAATTCTTAGTACTTCCAAGGCCTAAGAACAATTCTCTATCTCAGGTGCTGCCCCTGAGGCCTCTAAGTCATGAAAACAAGTCTGTGGCCACAGCAGAGTGGTTTTGTGAGCTTGTTTCTTGCTTGTAGAATTGGGGAGAAATCACTATTGTGGGATAATCTTTTTGTACACTGGGAAGATGTGTCTCTGCCAAAGTACCTTCTGATTGGTTTAATAAAGAACTGAATGACCAACAGCTAGGCAGAAGAGGATAATCAGGACTTCCAGGGAGAGAGAACTCGGAGGTAGGGTGGGGTGGATCAGAGAGATAGGGATTCACCAGCAAGACATGGAGGAAGTCAGTTGTAATGTACTGAGGAGAGGTAACAAGCCACACAGTAGAACGTATATTAATACAAATGGGTTAATTTAAGTTATAAGAGCTAGTTGGGAACAAGCCTGAGCTAAGGCTGAGCTTTCATAATTAATAAGAAGTCTCTGTGTCATTATGTGGGAGCTGGTGGTCCAAAGAAAGTCTAACTACAACTCACAGCCTCTTGTGTTCTGCCTTCTCTTATTCTAGTCAGCCCAAGTTGACAGTGATTGCTGATAGAACATCTCTAAAATCTTGTGGGTTTCCCAAACATGTTGTTAAGATTCCTTCTGTAAGCAAGAGACTTCTCCATGAATCTTCCGAGATAATCCTAAGACAGCTAAGGGGGCTTATATGCCTAACCTTTTTAAAAATATAGTATTTTATTTATTCCTTAAGAATTTCATAATGCATGCAATGTATTTGGATGGTATTCATCCTTCTACTTCCCCCCTCCAAGGCCTCCTGAAGCTCCACCCCACAACATCCACCTTCCAACTCATACCCTACTCTTTTTTAAAAAATTGTATAACACACTGAGTCCTAAAGCTGCACATATATGCCTGGGTGTGGAGTCATCCCCTGGAATATGGAAAATCTACCCGAAATCAAACTCCTGAGGGGAACTGACTCTCCCTTCCCTGGCAGCTACCACTGCCTTAGCTCCTCAGCTAAGGTTAGGGACTTGTACACCCACCCCCATCCGTGTTGGAATGCGGACTGGGTTGGTCTCGTGCGGACCAGCCACAGCTGCCACAAGCACAACTGCCATGTCCAGAAGACCCTGCTTTGACCTGCTCCTCCCCATCCTCTGGCTCTTTCCATCTTGCTGGCCCTCTTCCATGAAGTTCCTGGGCTGTGGCTGGAGGGCTGTGATAGAGATGACCCTTGAATGGCTGACACTCTGCAGCCATTCAGTCTCTGTGCTTTGAGCAGTTATGCGTCTCTGGATTAACTTCTGTCCATTGCACAGAAAAGCCTCTCTGATGAGGACTGAGACCTGGATTAGTCTATGGGTAGAGAGATATGCTTTCATAAGGCAAATAAATACTATGTCAGTTTAGCAAAATAAAAAGAGTAGGCTCGCTCTTATTTGATGTCACTAAGTGTTGTCACTTTGATCCACTCGCCAAGGTTTCCTGCCACATGCTCAGTTCTTTATCCACAGCATGCTTTCCTGGGAGATCTCTTAATTATAGGAGGCTTCTGCCAGCTAGGTGGGAATTCCCCCAATCATCAAGTACTCTTGTTCCTCTTTGTCTGACGTTTCTTTCCTCAACTATTCCTTCTTTTCACACTCCATAGCAGTGCAAAGACAACCTAAAAGTATTTTGAATCTGCCTTAATAAACTAGACGATCTGGCCCCAAAGGATTAGGCTAGTGGCGACGATGTGTCCCCAAATCTAACATTACTCAAGGGAGACAGAAACATCCCAGCCCCTGAAAATATTCAACTCACAATGTCCAGCACAAAAACAAAATTTACAAGCAATCATGCGAGAAAGTGAGAAGCTATTAGCTATAATCAAGAGAAAAAAACATTCACTGGAAGCAAAAACAGAAATCTCGGTGATGGGACTATCAGAGAGGATATCAAAATGGATATTACAGCTATGCTTTTGTGCAACCTGGGGGAGGATGTGTGCACAGGGAAGAGAAAGACAGAGGATGCCAAAAACTTAGGTGGAAATAGTAGATACTCTTAAAAAATAAGAAAATATACTCAATGGACGAAAAACTAAATGGATGGTAAAGAAGAAAATATTAATAAAATTGAAAGCACAGCATAGAAACTTTCCCGGAGTGGCACAAAGAGAAATCAAAGCTTTGAGATGATGTAGAGGATCACAGACTGCGGGACATTCAAACAGGGTCTTACATGTGTGTGCTTCGGTCACAGAAGGAAGGGCAAAGGGAGACCAGAAGTCCTGAAGGAAGGAATGATCGAGATGGTTGGTTCTCACCAGCACTTGGAGATCAGGCACAGAGGACAGTGAATTTGAAGACAACCTGTTTCAAAGAAACAGAGCAAACAAAATTTATTTTAGGAAAATAATCCTTCTAAAATAAAGTCAAATACAGACTCCAAAGACTTTGTTGGTGAATTCCACCAAACAACAAAGTCATGCAACTGTCCTGAGTGTGGATGGTGTACACCTATAGTTCTGTACTTAGCAAGTTGTGGGGAGGATCACTGCAGATTTAAGGCCATCCTGGGTTACATAGTGAGGTCTGGGCCAGCCTAAGCAATAAAGGGAGATTCTGTCAGAAAGAAAGAAAGAAAGAAAGAAAGAAAGAAAGAAAGAAAGAAAGAAAGAAAGAAAGAAAGAAAGAAAGAAAGAAAGAGAGACAGAGAGAGAGACAGAGAGACAGAAAGAAGGAAGGAAAGAAAGGAAGAAAGAAAGAGGAGGAAGGAAGGAGGAAGGGGAGAGAGGGGAGGGAGGAAGGAAAGAAGGAAGGGAGGGAGGGAGGGAGGAAGGGAGGGAAGGAGGAAACATGGAAGAAGCTTGATTTCCAAAGCTCACACTGTATTGACATCGAAAGTGAACAGAAAAGTTATCCTTCACCCTAAATGACATTACATTTAATGAACATTGATTCAAGCATTCTGAGCAAATTAATTAGAAAAAAAAACAAGAAATACATAAAAATGACTTCTGTTCTGATACGAGCACATAAGTACCCTCGTACCAAGAGTGTAAGGGCTTCAGTTGATTTAACACACTGAAAACGAAGGCTGCATGAGACGATCTGAGAAGATGAGCGAGGATCTGACAACATTCAACACAATTCACAGCTTTGAGAAGCAAAGCTCTCCGCGGACTGGTACTAGAAGAAATTCTCCTTAGCATGATAAAGGGTGCCTCTAAAAAATAAAGCGGCAGACACACCTAGCTGGACAGAGAAACTCAGACCCTGACAGATGAGAACAGGGGAAGCATATTTTCTCTTACCACTGCTCCTCACCATGAGACCACTGCTGTTGGTTCCGAAGCAAGAAAGGAAATGAAAATGTGGGAAGTTAGAGAGCAGCAAAGGGCCCCTTCAAAAGCAGCATAGATATCTACACAGACTATTCCTTCGGGGCTCTTTTTAAGCTGACTCTGGTGGATAGGTGTAATGTGACAGAATTCAAGGCCACTCAAAAAGCAAAACCAAACAAAACTCAATGGTAATTCTAGGTACTGTATAGGAGCAACGAACAATTTGGATATAAGATAAAAGCTTAGGAAGAGTTAAAATTGCGCTCAGAACACAAAGTTCTAGGGCTACATTGAACAAGATAGAGGAACAGTTCAGTGATAGTTGTGAGCTGTATCCTAAGGAATAGGAAATAGGAATAGGAAAGGAAAGGCCTAAATAACTTAAGACACATACCGTGTTTCTTGACTGAAGTACCCACCCAGCTACTAAGCAGCAACTCTTTTCCAACTTATCTACAGACCTGGTATAGCCTCATTAAATTCCCTGTAGGCTTTTGCTTTCCTCCAAGAAATTGACCAGTTCTTTGAAAAATATATAAGAATATCTAGGACACGTGGCAGGGCTGGACTAAGTTGGAAGAATTATACTATGCATTTCCTTATTAAATTTTAAAGATAATATTTGCATTAATTCTTCGAGAATTTTATACAATGTGTTTTAATCATATTTACCCAGTCTCCTCTCCCAAATCCTTCTGTATATACCCTCTCCAATACTCCCCTCTACCCAGACAACTTTGAGATTCTCCCCTGCACTGAGTCTAGTCTGTGCTGTCCAACTCGTCTTGGGAATTAGGCCTTAAAAATGTTTTGAGATTCAATTTTATTATTTTATGTGTGTATGTGTCTGTCTGTCTGTCTGTCTGTCACATCTGTGCATTTGCCTATGTAGACTAGAAGAACTGGGGTTACAGCCTGAATCCTGAGAATCAAACTTGGGTCCTCTAGAAGAGTAGTCCATGTGCTCTTAACCACTGAGCCATCTCTCCAGACCACATTTTACTTTTCAAGACTCCTTACAAATACCATGATATTCAGATACAAAGTGGGCCATTGGTATTGCTGCATACCCTGAAATCAATTCAAACCAGATTAAAGGCTCAACATGGCAGAAATTGGGAAACCCCTAAAGAAAAGTCCCTTGACACCGGCCTTGAGAGCTTCTTTTTGGCTGTCTTACCAAAAGCAGAGGCAAGAGGGGCAGAAATGAAGAAGCGAGATCAAACCAGCATATGACGACAAGCAGCAAGCAGCAGTCTGGGATGGGGAGGAAACACCACAAGCCACACACAGAAGAAATGCATGCCACAGAGACATCTCAGTTGACAAAGGACGTGCAAAAACATTTTGCCAAAGAAGTTTACAAAAGTGTAGTCAGGTGGAGAAGAGGGGTTGGCCCTCACTAGTCAACAGGGAGCTAGAGATCAACCTGAAAGGATGTCAGGTTGGCATTCATTACAATGACTATTACAGTGAGGAGGAGGAGGAGGAGGAGGAGGAGGAGGAGGAGGAGGAGGAGGAGGAGGAGGAGGAAAATGGAGAGGAAAGGCACAAAGAGAATAGGAAAGACAAGCTGACAAGGATGCACCAGAAAGGAAGGTTGTAGACGGGTGTGGCCATTGTGGACAGCAGTGTGGCCTGTCCCTGTAGAGCTAGAGCCAACAGGCTGCAGGGATGGCTCAGCAATTGAAACACTTGCTGCTCTTCCAGGGAACCAGGGGTCCGGTGGCTTAGAACTCCAATTCCAGGTGATTTGACACCCTCTGGCCTCTGAGGGCACCCACATGAGTGTGGTGCATGTACACTCATGCAGGCACACACACAAATACACATAAAAAGTAATTAATAAATTAGGTAATTGATTAATTTTTTAAAAATATATGTACTATGTGTCCTGGACATACACCATGATCTGTCATATGACTTGCAGAGAATGTACCCAAAGAAAATGAGGTGAGAGTCTGGTAGGAATATCTATGCTTTCAGCAGCATGGGACAGGTAGTAGCAGAAAGGTATGTGCTCAGGGCTGTAGCCCACGGTTTGAGCACTTGCCTTCTTGTGTGTGAGGCCCTGGATTTGAAACCTTGTACTGAAAGTAAAAAGAAGACACACACATGAAGCACACTGTCACTTTATTATCTGAAGCTCTAAATTATTATTTAATTCCAGGAGCCCGATTAATTTGATTTTTTTTTCTTCATAAAATGATACTAGTCACATTAGGATCTCACACGTTAGGGTCTCAATATTATTAACAAATGGATAAGTTTAAGAGTTTCTGACTAAAGCAGGGTATGCTGACACATAAGACTTGCTCAAGAATTCTGAGAGTGGGAAATGCATCCTCTGACCAGCAGTTACCGGCCTCTGCTCTGCTGCTTGTCTACTGTCCCTTCCCTGTGAGTGACCCTGGGAGCTGGGTACTGTTCTCACCTTACTCAGCACTCGACATCCCCTGACATGATTAAACACTTGACAACCACGTAACAAGATGCCTTTGAAGCAAAACAGAGGAAAGGGGAAATTTTCATTTTCCACTGGACTTACCAGATTCAGTCCAGCCATGACCAGCAAACTTCCCCTTCCTATGCACAAATCCCCAACACACACACATACATACACATACACATGCACACACACACACACACACACACACACACACACACACACACACACACACACACAAGGGTCAGAGGGGGGCTTAAGAACTACCAAGAGATGGGAATAGAGAGCACAATGGGTACTCTTGCTGACCTGCTGTTAGTTACATATTCTGTTGGGTTCTAATGCCCCAAAGAGTCCTGCAGTGGGCCCCTTTGTTTAGACAATTTACACTAAAGCTACCAGTCTTCTGTGACAGGGACACCAGAGGTGCAAATTAGGACCTGCTGGCTTCCCTCATAACACACACATCTTTCTGTACAGGCTCCTCCCACGCAGATCCATCATCTAATTGCAGGTCCATCACCATATCTGGGTCAGCATCCAGCTTTTCCTATTGACTGGGCAAAGAACCTCTTTATCTTTTTTTTTTTTTTAAGCAACCTACTTTTCTCCCATAATGTTCCTTCCCACAATGTTCCTTACAAGTGGCATGCTATTTCAACATAAAATACTCCACTATTTGTACTAAATTCCCCATCTTTCCCCTGTCACTCCTAAGCTCTGTTTGTTGTGTATGGTGAACATACATGGCACATAGCATGTTCCCTGGGGTCCATGTTTATGCTTTCTGTCCACAGAGTCACATACAAAACACTATAGCCTCCCAGACCCTCACTAACAGTCCAATACAACTGTCTACTCAATTATCATGTGGGACAAAAACCCCATTGGCCAAGTGAGCTGCCCACCTGGATTTTTGAGGTCAAGTACATGTCTCCTTCCTCTATTGCCTTTTGCCTCTTGAATTTCAGGAAAGCACCTGGTAAAATCTGAAGCAAAAAAATTAAAGTCTCTTTTTTTTTGCCTCAAGGTCAAAATGTTTTTAAAACTGTCTATCTCTTGCTGTCCTTCTGGGACAGCTGCAGTCTCAAAAGTGTCAGAGCCAGTGATGTCCATGGCCAAGCAGCATGACAGAGATTAGAGGGAATTTAAAGGCCATTCGGAATGGGCTGACTGCAGGCACCTTGACTGAAAAAAAATATATATCATAAGAAGAAACTTCTGAGAGGCCCTGGTGATCATAGATAAGATTTCCCAGTGGCTGCAGGCATTCTGACACGATATCTACTAAGCAAAACTACAGACCTACTTAGAAAAGCTAAAGTACTTATCCTTCCTCTGAGACACTTGTTTTTGGGTGACTCATAGGACATCGAGAAAGACCTCTCAGATCAGGGCCAGAACACAATACCGAGAGGAAAAAAAATTCTCTCAACAACAGAAGTAGTTTGGGAAACATTTTTTCCTGTATGTACCTGTGATGGTTCATCTTTGGTACCCGTCTGACTGGACTTGGAGTCACCTAGGAGACACACCACTGGGGATGCCTATGAGGGTGTTTCCAGAGATGTTTAGCTGAGACCCATCACGTGAGGAAGGCACCATATAATGTGCTGGAATTCCAGATGGAACAAAAGAAAAGGAATTGAAGAACATGCACCAGCTTCCCCTGCTCTCTGCTTCCTGTTTCTGCTGAGAAGTGAGCAAGTAGCTGCCACTTGCTCCCACCACCCAGGACCCACCTGTCCCTGTCCTACATCTTCCTCATAATTATAGACCGAGCCCAAATAAACCTCTCCTCTTTGTCAGGTGTGGTCACCACATGAGAAAACTAGCCGATGTTGCTAGATACTGCAAAGGTTGCATAGTCAGCAAAGCTGCTTGAGGCTCAGGAGGGAACAGGCATGGCAGTGGCCACTGCACGGTGTGAAAACTCCTACAGAAATATTAGATGTCTCTAAAAAGGCACCCTTCTCCCTAGCATCGTCATAGGGCTCCCCTGCTCTGTGTGTACATGTATGGTGCTTGTCAGTACAGGTACATGTGTGAATAGAACACCCAAGGCTATACAAATTTCTACTCTCACTTCCACACAAAAGGAGGAGGTCAGAGTGTCTCATTACTTAAAATGAGAATCATTCTAGTTTGTTCATCCTGAAACAGGTAACTAGCAATTATTGTCACTTTGGGTGTGAGAGTTCGGATAAGTGTCCCCCAAAGGCCGAAGTCTTAAAGGCTTGATTCCAGCCAATGGGGTAACAGGAGGTGGCGAAACTTGATTGACTATTCCATCCTGGCTTTATAGGGGACAGTTTGTTCCATGACACACTCCTGCCATGATGTGTTATCTCCTCACAGGCCCCAGAGCACAAAGGCCAACCCAATATGAGCTGATTGTTTCAGTATTTCCTATGGGGACAGAACACTGATTAAACCAGCCGTGACTTATCATTTCTGTAAGATCTAGATGTGTAGCCTAGAGAGCAAACTCTGTCAGGCATATTAGCTCTAGCTGCTTAGAGTCATTTTGAGGAACATTGTCAGATTTTGTATGTATACATAAATAAATATATATATATATATATATGAACATTTATCAAAGTATAGTTGGTGAACACAATAAGAGAATTAATAAAGTTGTAGAATGTTGAAGACCATGCAGATTTTAGGTATATTCCCACTTCTCCCTGCCTCCTTGACCTGGCTGAGTGGTCACGATACAGCCATAGCTATGAATATCCCAACACAATCAAGCGTCAAAGTCTCCCAGATTCCCACGACGCACCCCCATTTCAGGAGGTAGAAAATAATGATACATAAAATGTTCACATCAGTGCCTTCATGAAGCAGTCTCTCAGCTAGTGTCCACAGCAAGGCCTTGGAAAACCCTGTCATCCCTCGGAGGCAGAGGCAGTTGCCGAGGGGCCAAACACAGAGCTGGTTGCTGATGCAGACCCCTACCACGCACCTCCTTGTGAAATGTAGTTTCTTGCTGATAGCAGACAGCTGCACCCACCTTCTAGCTGAGTCTCCAGGGAGCCCTTCTGGTGTCCTCTGAGACCTGCCCGGCATTTGAAGCTCAGCAGACAAATGTCTTATGGCCACAGCGATTCTGGAGCCTCTTGTTCACACTCTCAGCAAACAGCGTCCTGGCACCTTGCTTGGCTGTCTCCGTAGAAGAGGATTTCTCTGCTGGCCAACCTGGAGCCCAGCGCTGTCTTCTATAGACTCATCCCCTAAGCATTCCTTCCTCTAGGACCGCCATTCTTGGTTCCAGAATGAGGGGGCATGGGACTATCAGCCAGGACAAAGAAAGCTGGTTTGGAGGGACCTCATCACAGACTCAAAAAACAGAACACACATGGCTATGCCAGCAGAGCTCAATTTTACTTTTCATTTTCTAGTGTTTCCACATGTATTAGAGTAATATCAACTCTTAATGATACTTGGTCACAGGATCTTGGTGACCCAGCATGTTTTTATCACCCATAACCCCAAAAATTTAAAATCTGAAATAATCCAGAATCAGAAACTTACGTGACAGCATGACCATATGTGTTAAAAATTCTATGTCTGACCTCATAGGATAGGTCACAGCCAAAATACAATACCAAAAATTTTGGACCGAATTACCACTGGACTCTGTGTAGAAAGCGTGTTCATCATAAGGGAAATTCATGTCAGGTTTTGGGACCCATCCTCAAAAATAACTGTTTATTATATACATCAATGTTCCAAAATTCAGAAAGGTCCTGAATGTGAAACACTTTTGGTTCCAACCATTCCAGATAAGACATCCTTAATCATAAACAGAATTAGAAATGGAGGCCCAGGATGTTCCCTGCTCACCAGGCTGGGTGTAGAGGAGTAAAGGTTGACATCTAGGAAGGAAGACCACTCAATGCCCTGTGCCAGGCAGCCTGGCATGATCACCACTGGGCAGGATGGCACTTGGTCCAGCCTGGACCAAGATCAGACAAAACAAATGGTAGCTGTCCTCATCATGAGACTATAAACTGGTAACCCTGTGTGGAGCTCCAGGCTAGTAAGAGCAGTGAATGGTAATTGTCACAAACTGAGCATGCCTTGCCCAAAAGACTTGGAACAAGAAATATTTCAAATATAGGATTTTTCAGATTTTTAAAATTATTTTCACATGTATAATGAGGTAGTTTAGGATCAAGACTCATGTCTAAGCATGAAATCCATTTATGTTTCAAATACATACATATATATATATATGTATATATATATTCCATAGGTGATAGTAGAGAGTTTCATAAATTTAAAATAATCTTTTTCTTTGAGGGTTTCATAGGATATAGTCATATCATATTCCTTCCCCTCAACCAAGTCCTCCCTACTCACCCAATTTTATAACCACTTCCCTCTCTCTCTTAAAAACAAAACAAAACATGAAGTAAGTCCAGTTTCCATTTGCTCCTGAGCATGGGGTATGTCTTGAAGTGTTGTTGATGTACCAAGTGACACTTGACTGAGAAAGACAAGGTTACCTCTCCTAGCAGCTATCAATTGCACATTGCTCCTTGGCTAGGGTTGGGCCTTTGTGCCCATTTCCCTCCTCTGTGCTAGGATTTTGTCTGGTTGGAGCTTGTGCAGGTCCTGTGCATGCTGCCACAGTCTCTGGGAGTTCATACGTCCACCTGCCCTAATGTCTCTGGGAAACAATGCTATTGACTTAAACCTATGGACCGCCTCTGGCTCTTAGAATCTTCCTTCCCACTCTTTGGCATAGATCCCTGAGCCTTGAGGGGAGGGGTGTGATACAGACATCTCATTTAGGCCTGAGAACTCCAAAGTCCCCTTTTCTCTGAACACTGAGCAGTTATGGGTTTCTGTGTTAACTTATCTCCTTAAGAGGAAGCTTCTCTGATGATGGCTGAATGGTGCTCTAATCTATGGGGATAGCACTATGTCATTGGGAGTCATTTTATTGCTCTGTTCACTTAACAGAATGATAGCGCTGGGTTTTACCTTAGAGCCCATGACCTCTCCACTCTCAGATTCTTGGTCAGATATGGGTTCCATCTTGAGAAACAGGCCTCTTTCATCCAATAAAAAGGTGGGTGGTTACTCTGGAATTATTATCAAATCTGAGGCTGGGGCTATCTATTTCTTTTAAACTAGTCAGAAAGTGTAGGGTGATGCCAAGTTACATAAAGCAGTGGCTAACAAGCTCTCTTATGCTCCAGGACCACCACCACCACCACCCCCATCTCACAGATCCTGGTGGCCTTACCTGATCAGGGTACCAGGAGCAGACACATGCCCCCATCCCTACTGTCTACACATAATGACTAGCATTCCTCCCGAAAGGCTATTAAGCCCTGGGTAGAAGTTAAGATCAGCTAAACTCAGTCTATGAAGGCCTTTACTATTTCTATTTATAAACACCAACATTCTTTGATACATGGTTCCACAGGGGAGGTAGAACAATGGTATAATTTCCATGGTGTTCATGCTTGTCCGCATGCATTTAATCTAGCATGTATGCTCGCCTTTTGTCAGACTCTTTAACATAAGGTGGCCCCCATGATAAAATAAACAAAGGGTAGCAAGCTGTTCATAAAACAAGACAATCTGTGTAAGAGACCGGTGTCTACAGTCTACCAACTGAGCTTTCCAAATATTTTGTATTAAAATGGAATTTGTTCTACAAAAGATGTGGTGATTATAGGTTGGAGAGAGGGCTAATTTTTTAAATCTGATTTTAGTTTGTCTTTTCAAATAAATATTCTCAGTGTTATTCTTTTAGACAAAATTAAAAATTGATAGACATATCAGTACCTCTCATGGGCTTGGAAATATTCCTCCGGTGTGAAAGGCCAAAGTCTGATAAAACTTCTAACCCTGTCTATATGGAAATTGAATCTCTCTTGGGAAATTTCCAGAACATTGGGACAATAGGAAGAGAGTACCCTGCCCCCTCCTCTGTATGGATGCTCATTCCTACTCAAACTGGCTTTCTCTCAGAACCCCCTGGGCTTAACTGCAGTATCCTGGGAAGGCAGAGAGCTGCACAAAGTGGGAAGTACTGTCATTTTGTTTAGGTGTGGATGGTGTTTGTGAGCTTCTGTGTGTACGCAGGGACACCTCCTTGTGAAGGGGTCTCTCCTATCTCAGAAGAGGACAGCATGTGTCCCATGATATGAGGTAAATTATAGCGACAACTCCACCTACAGCTTTGAGAGAAAGCAAGACCAGAATTATCCAAGGCTTCGGGGGTGGGGTGGGGGGCATCTAGTTTTAATCCTTAGGAAAGAAACAGGAACCATAACTGCCACACCCACAGGCCCCCACCAGTCTTGACAAAAGCTTCCTGAACTCTAAAACCCAATGATTTTTCAATTAGCCATTGGGATCACGGCTGCTGTCACCTACAATGCCTAGAGACATCAGTGATAGATGAGAAAAGAGCCAGAAATTGTAAGGAGGCTGGAATGCCAGAGTAGAAGGAAATGTGTCTCCCCTGCCCAGCCTCATGTCCAAAACGACCCACCGTGATTCCTCTTTCCTGAAAGTCATAACCCCCCACATAAGCAGCAAGGCGATCGGTCCCCAGGGCTCTGTCACAACAGTCCTGCTGTCCCCCTCTTGCATTCGAATCTTCTAACTCTCTGAGCATCACTCTTCCACATCCAGAAAATACATCACATGCAGCTTCCTTCTGGGCTCACATGCTGCACCACACCTCAGAGAAGTTTATTAGCGCTCACCAAAGGCCAGTTATGGACACTAAAAAAACCAATGTTTCACATGTTGTCACCGTGACCAAAGGCCCGACAGAACCATCTTAAGGCCAGGAAAGATTCATTTTGCTCATAGTCTCTGAGCTTTCAGGCCCTCATCGGAAGTCAAGACTGGACCAGGGACAAGATTCCCCCTCAAGAACCCGCTCCCAGTGACCCACTTCTCCCAGCCAGGCCCCACCTCTGGAAGTTGCCAGAACCTCTCAACATAGCTCCACCTGCTGGGAGCCAGCCCAGACCCCAACTGCTATCGCTAGCTAAGAAGAAACCAATTAACTGCCACCACGCCATCACAGGATCGGAGCTAGAAGAATGGCGTGCCAAGCAGAACGGATAGCAGTGACAAAGACCCTCAGGTCCCCTCCCTATGGCCTGAAGAAGGAACCATCTTCTATCTTTACCTCTGGAGACACAGGAAGAACCTGACCAAACAGGCTTCACTCAGTCTCGGAGTCTTGGAGAGAACCCCCTTTGTCTACCCAGACACTTTTGCCCAAATGCCCACACTTCACAAATGCCACATTCCATGGCCTGAGGTCTCTGTTTGATGAATCCGTCATAGCAAATGTACATTCGGTAGGAACACACGCTGTCAGGCTTTCTCAACTCAGCCATCTGCTCTAGGACCCCTGCCATGACACAATGGAAGGAAACATTTCACTTTTCCTGCCTCACCTGTGCCCTGCAGCCTGGGGCCTGCCTAGAGGACAGGGACTATGTTCTTTTACACAATATATAATGTCATGGTTGATGGTGGTACTTTCAGTCAACCTTTTGTTATAGAAGGGCTGGAGCAGAGTTAGAGAACCCACTTTCAAGTTTCACATCAGCAGCAAGTATCAGCTTCACAGGTGAGTGAGGGCTCAGCCTGGCCCAGCCTCTGCAGGGTAAGTGGAAGAAATACCAGTCATGCCTCCCCACAACCCTTCTATCCACGGCCACACAGCTCACCTCCACCCCTGACTACCCCAGCACCTTCAATCCACGGTCACACAGCTCACCTCCACCCGACTACCCCAGCATCACCTATCCACGGTCACACAGCTCACCTCCACCCCTGACTACCCCAGTACCTTCTATCCATGGTCACACAGCTCACCTCCACCCCTGACTACCCCAGTACCTTCTATCCACGGTCACACAGCTCGCCTCCAGCCCTGACTACCCCAGCATCTCCTATCCACGGTCACACAGCTCACCTCCACCCCTAACTACCCCAGCACCTTCTATCCACGGTCACACAGCTCACCTCCACCCCTGACTACCCCAGTACCTCCTATCCACAGTCACACAGCTCACCTCCACCCTCATCTACCCCAGCACCTGGCGCAGATTAGCACCAGTTGTTACAATGGTTTGTTAACTTACTCCCAAGCTGAGTGCCTGGGTTTCTCCATCTAAGGTGACAGGAATCCCGGCACTTCCCATTGGTGTTTTATGGAGCACTGATACAGTGGTGTGCGTACGCTTCCACCAAGATCTGAGAAACACCTTGCAGAGTCAAGCAGCACCCCTGCCTCCTTGGCCTGAATGAAGCTACTCAACTAGATGCCTGACAAGAAATGTGCACTGATGGTATGTGTTCTGAATTCCAGAGTCAGTGCACGCCCTGAAGAATTGCATGTTTGTGTGTACAATTGGAAGGCTGGAGGAGAACACACATAAGCCACCTTGAAGAGCCACAAGCTGTGAGCACAAGAGCCTTCCGAGGTAATGACAACACCCGGGTCCCTGGTGTTCCCTCCTGACTAGTGAGTTCAGTTGGCTCCCTTCCCAACCGCGGGCTTACATTCCTCCAGTGTCTACTTTTTCAGTTGGATCTCATTTAGCTGTTGCCATTTCACGCATTCACCTTGAAGCCCCGGGGCACCTTAAGCACCTTAGATATATCAGACACAAAGCATACAAAAATAAATTCCAATTCAATGTTTCCACATGGCGAAGCGCCGCCATTTATAATGGGACCCTGATGTGCTTCCCTAGAACATTCGAAGTGTACCTCCCGGGAACAAAACACAACAAAAGGGAAGTGGATCAGCTTCACCAGCTCAGGACTTAGAAAAGAAGAAAAGACAAGATGGAGGAGGTAGGAGAGGCAGGCAGAGGGAGAAAGGGCATTACATGATGTTGTTTTTCTTCCTGACTCATTAATTTCAAATGACATTGAGGCCATTTCACTGTAAATATTGAGTCGGGTTCTCTATCTTGTGAAGCGGTCGCCGAGAAAAAGGAAACTCATTTGAGAACATTTGGAAAGCCACAGTGGCTGGTGGGGAGCTTCTCCAGCAAGTTGGTTTGGCTTTGTTTCCGTGTTTTCTCAAAGTCTACATTCAATAAAAGGCAAAGGACTGATACTCAGAAATCAGGACATTGAAGGTTTATATAGACACAAAGCTGTAGCCTTTATTTTCCATCTAGTGAACTAAATCAAGGCCTACTTCTTCTAGTCACACTGATAACTGCTGCTCTGGCCTGCACCTGTCTGCAAGACACCCCTATGTCTGGTCTCCACAGAGTTAAAACAAAGGCCAGAGACAGCTGAGCCACCACCACAAGGCCTCAAGGTGGCTCTGCCCACACATACAGCTCTGCCACCCTGCTGGAATCCTAGAGGGGAGAATATCAGAACCAGTGCCAGGCACAGAGACGGGAGTGGGCATAGCAAAGCAAAGAGAAATGCAAACATCAGAGGCCAGTGGCCATGAGAGAAGGAACCCATGCATCAACCATGCATCTACACCATTCCCCGAAGAACCTTAGGACTTCTTGGGCCCTCCTTGGCCTCCTTGGCCCAGGCTCATTCTGAGCGACCAGGTAGAAATGTCTATCTCTTCTAACATTTCACAAGGAGCCAAATGCCAGGTCTCTGGGTGACATTACACATTCACATCTCTGCTCCAGCCAACCCTACGTGGCCAAGTGTGTTTATAAAGACTAAGCACGACCCCTGATCCTACTGCTGACTACTCTGACATCAAGTGTCAGGAGCCATCCCTGATGGCCCATGTTGCTCTTGCTTTGTTTGTGATCTACCTTGATCCTATGAGTACTGGCATTTTTAAGAATAGGCTTAGCCGGATCTACCTCCATATGCCATTTTACAAACAGGGAGGCCTATTTTAGATCAGGGATTAGGGGGTCCTCATGTGTGTGTTACATGCAAGGCTGATGTTCACTGGTCTGCTCCTGGACAGTGGGTCAGCTCTTGCCCAGCCTGATCATCTGGTCTTCTTGGTACCTGATACATTAGGTATCTTTGACACTCTAGTTAGAAGTGAACTGGTTAGCATGGTACATCTTAAATTCTACGTGTTCGCGGTTTCCACACAGTCAACCATTCCAAACTCTACAGGCTTCACAAAGCAAATGTGTGATCCTGCTGTTTCTGCAGGTCAGTTAGCTGGATCCTCCAGCCTGTGGCATTCAGGAAATTGTATTTAAGGTGTTTTCTGCAAATATAGTCATGTGGGTGTTCATTGGGGGGAGGAACGTTGGCCTGAAAGCCCACATAGTAGCACTTGCTGACGGTTGGCCAGAGACTTGGGCTCCTCACATCCTCAGCTTCTTAAAGGAGCAGTTCACAACTCCAAAGCCTGCTCTCTAGAAGGATCCAGAGAATGCAGAAGCTGTAGAGACAGTCTGAAGTCATGGGCATTTTATAATGTGTCTCTGAAGTGACCACCACAGCCCTTTTGTACTCTAGTTGTTCCAAGCAAATCATTATATTCATGCACATCCCACACTTAGGAGGAGGTAGAGGGGTGAGAAATTGCCTACTGGGAGCTATATTGGCCATCTACAGTTCTCTCTGCTCTCCCAGGAAGAGCAACAGTCCTGACAGGTACTCTGCATAGCACCTAGTAAGAATGAAATAATCCTTCTGTTCATATCGGCTGCCCCATGTTACTGTTCTGACACCCTCTTCTGCCTTCAAAGGTGCCGCTCTGCACTCACCGGATAATTGGACAATCATAGACCAGCTTTTCCAAGACAGGCTCTGAGCTTGACCTCCCAACAGAGGTTTGTGACTCTGGCTCTTGATGTTAATCAGCAGCTACTGTCCGAGGCACACAGAGCCCTCTGGATGGGTGCCACTGTGCTGCCCACACCCACATATTCCACTTGTTTACTAACATCATCTGGTCAACACCCTGGTTTTCTGGGTCATGCTGTAAATTTCTGAGATTGATTAGAGCGGAGGAGGGTCTAGATTTGGAAGGGAATTTGTATGCATATATTTAGCGTGTTCTGAGACAAGGGCATTACTTATCTTTGATCATAAAAGTTTATCATATGGTACCATGCAAAATTTTCTAAAAAACATTTCAACAGCCTGACATTTTTGCACATAAAAATTAATGTGTCATAACTGCTACCTTTTTGTTTTCTGTCTGAGTGATCTCTCAAACACAGTGTTGGGTTAACAAATAACACTGACAACAGGCTCAGAGGACAAAGGTGCTCCTGTCTTCTCCCTGTTATCTGACCCTCTTTTCTTAGCTCTGCATATCTTTTTTCATTTTTTTCATAAACATTTCCTAAGGACAAAAGTATTTCAGAACATATGGGCCGTGTCTCTGTTTTGGATGTAGAAACTTCTGGCATTTTGCTGACTTCATTTCACTCTGAATCACTCTCTCTTTTGCTATAAACATCAGGGTACTTTGATCAATTAGGAATAACTGAGGTACTTGGAGCATAACACCACTTCACTCCAGCTTTCCTACATGGGTAAGTGATTGCCCAGTGTGTGTCTTCTTAATATTTTTAAATTTATATGCTCTGTCTATTTAGTTCCCAAAACGGATGGTGTGAGTGGAGGTTTGTTCAGCTCCAGATCAGAACCCACCTCTCCCCGAGTTCTGAGAAGAGTCTGTGGAGCAGGGTGGCCTCCACTTTCTGCTACGATGTGTGGTGCCACTTTAATGGACTTGGCACATCTCTCAGCACCTGAAGATGACAGTGGTGAACTTATGAGCCCTGTGTGAGCCATCCCCACAGAAGGACCGTGGGCTCCAGGGGCAGACTTGTGAGCTTTGTGTGAGCCATCCCCACAGAAGGACCATGGGCTCCAGGGGCAGGCTAACCTCTCAAGACTTTGCATACCTTGTCTAGTTCCTGAGTCCTGGAACTGTGGGTCACAAACATGTGCTCTGTCACCCACACACATCTCTCACAGGCACACATAGACACTTAAACGTGAATGTACACGTACATGATACACATGTAAACACATCCCAAACATACTTTATACATACCATCTATATAAGCCATGGACAGATACCACATGCTACATAGAAGTACATACATCACACATGTACTATGTGTACTGCCTGCACACCACACAAACAAATACTGCACACAGGCACACACACATACAGACACACACACACACACACACACACACACACACACACACACACACACACGTATAAACATACACACACAACCACTACCACCACCACCACCACCAGCAAACCATACATGCTGCTATATCCCACCCACATGTCCTCTATACATATACACACAGCACAAATAAGCATTCGTTCTGCCCATACATGGACCATACACTAAGCATATATCACTTTTATGCTTTCACTTAAAATTAAAAACATTTATTCAGTCATGGTAATAATGAAACACAGAGAAAAGCATTTACTACGACGACCAAGATCTTCTCTCCAAAGGGACTAAAATTCCTTTTTTTGTTGTTTGTTTGGTTTGAGGTTGTTTATAGATAGGCCCTTGACTGGCCTGGTACTCATTATGTAGTCTGGAGCAGCCTTGAACTCCTGGTCAACCTACCTGCTTCTGACTCTTGAATGCTCGCAGGAGGAGCACATGCCAGCCTCAAACTCCAATTCCTGTCAGAAGCAGAAAATCACATAAGCAAATGAGTAACAATTTCAAATCTCAGAAAGGACAAAACTATACATATGGCAATTCAAAGGAATGTGTGGAGAAGGCAAAGGTTATCTCAGGATTAGGAAGGTTTTTCTGGGGTGTTTTTCTGAGCAGAGAGCTGTACATGTTGGGGAAGCCAGTCTATCATTTACTCTGAGGGGAACAATAGCGCTGCCTGGTCTAGCTTTTCTGTGGACAGGACACAGGGAGAGAGGAGACCCAGCTGGGACTTCCAAAATGGTGGGTGGCCAGTTAGAATGGAATCTAAGTCAGTTGTGTCCCCATTCCCCTAGGCTCTCAGCAGCCTGCAGTAAGTAGTCTCCTGAAACACAGCCAGCTGGCTACCGATCTCTAAAGCATAATGACCATATCCAGCTCTTAGAACACTGGGAGAGGCTTAGGGTGACACAGGTGACTGTTGGTTCCCAGAAAGAAATGCCTTCATCTCCCAGACACTCGGACCACCAGGCCAAGCCCCACTATTTCAGAGTCTGCGACTCATCCCTAAGTCAATCATAGCTTTGATGCCACAAACATTTCAGAGCAGAGAATACATCAGTGGAGATGGCTTTCCTGTGAAAACACATCTTGAGGTGCCTCCTTCTACCCTTAGACACCGCTAACTTTTATCCCTCTGTGGCAATCCAAAGTGTTCCCCACGCATTGTTGTATGCACCCTTGGGTCTCAGGCCACCATAAGGATCCCCACCATCTCCAGATTCTCAGTCATTCCTGCAAATTGGCCCAAAGAGTCCTTTCTCTGATGACCCTAGAGTTGGGACCATTATCCTCTTTTCAGAAAGTGCCCTTTGATTCCCCACATGGGAGATGAAAAAAAATGGATTTCATAAATGAAGCCGCCAGTCTATTTTCATCTTGGAGTCCCAGTTGATTTCCTAGTTTTCTAGCTTTTGGTCGGTTTGTTTGTTTGTTTGTTTCAGACTACTGAGCGCTGTGTTGGGCCATGGGTCCCTGGGTCCAAACAGCCCTTTGTGACCACGTTCTCATCCCTCTTTCCCATCCCTTTCCCAGCATCCTCGTTTGGATGGAGGACTGTTTCTTAGCCCCATTCTGTACAAGAGGAAATCAGGGTGTAGGGGGATGAAAACCTGCCCACACTCCCCACATACTTGGCTAGAGAGAGCAATGAACCCAACGCCAGCTCCTTCCCAGACTCCCCATGGCTCACGTCTAGCCGAACTCAAGCCCACGAGCTTCAAAGTCTGCACTGGAAGGTTTTAAAGTGACAACTTGTGGGGAGGTCTTTGAGGAATTGTTTTACTTTCTTTACTGCCAGCTATGAACTACCCAGACACAATCCTTTCAAACCCTTTCAGTTTCCCCTGCACTGTCCATGGCATTTCTGTTCTAGCCTTTTCGAGTGGAATCTAAGGAAACACTATGAGCCGGCGCATACAGCACATGCATATCCACACACTGATTTGCTCTAAGGACAGTGTGAAGCAAGGCTGCGGAAGGAAGGTCTTGTCCCCTCGATTTCCTCTGCTGGAGGAATTTGTCTTGTTCACAGCTGAGGTGGGCAGAGTCCGGGACAATGCTTGACACACTCTACAGATCTGTTCAGCTCCTGGGTTCCCCTACCTGGAGTCTGGCACCGTCAAAAGAATCTTAGCTTTAGCTGACATGGAATTAGAGTTGGGGCAGCTAGAGAGTGATCTAAAGTGATATCCAAATCAATGAGGCCTCTGAAATGGAACAAGAATCGGGCCACTGGGATCTCTTCTGGGAACACACGTCTGCCTGGCTGCTGTCTGTGGAAGTTGAGCACATGCACACAGACCTCCACCTAGCTTGTCCCTTTGTTTAAGAGGGGAGTCCTATTCCTACCTTAAACTATACAAAGAAGCATAAAAGACAAAAGACATCAAGGCAGAGCATCTCCAGGTGCCCCAGCTCTGTATCCTACTCAGGACCCCTCAGTGAAATCCTTGGGGCTCCATGGGACCACAGATAAAAAGCACCTCCTAAAAGCCCTGCCTTGACACCAGACCCAAGGAAAACAATAATGATAGCGTTAAGCATGAGTTAAAACATCTGAGGAAGACGGGTCCCTGTAAAGAGAAAGCAAACAAGGAAAACTGTGTGTGAACCAAAACGCGACCTGATTCCAATTGTCTTTCTCCGTAACCAGAGTCAACTTTGATCTTATATTTTAAAATTTGCTTTTAACGGATAATGTCTGTAGCACAAATTATAGGAAGGCCAAACATGAAGGATTAGAGGGATACAATATGTTAAATGTGATTTTCAAAGGCCCCTTTTGTAAGGAATTACAGTGGATGGCTGTGAATAGAAGGTGGCTTTGAAGTCAGGGGTGCCGCCTGGCCCTCTGCTCTGGGATGCCAGGGCAGAGCTATGATTACGCTGTCAGCAAGAATGCTTCTGTGGCTCACTTCTGTGCATTTCTTTCCCTATTCACAGAAAATTCTGCCTCCCCAATACTCTAATAAGTTGCTAAAAACTAACGAAGAGGGTTATTATGCACTTTGCTGAAAGTCATGCTGTTCTGTAGCCCAGGGGCCTTTTACTACAAAAAATGAAACCTATTCTGTAGCCTTTTCTGTCTTTTTTCCTGTTTTTTCTACCAAGAGGTTGGGATGAATGCTGCATTCTCTGAGACCGAAGACAGCACCGCTCTCCTGACCTTTCAGAGTCAGCCCACAGCATCCCTCACTTGATTCGGTCCTCAGATCAGAGGTTTGGGAAGGCGACTGGGCTGTGGTTTGTAGCTGCAGTGGAAGAAGCAGCTGAGTGAGCCCGAAGCCCATCCTAAGCTGAAACCCAGGGGACCTGCACTGAGCCTGCCTAACCTTCCCAGCACTCTGCCTTAGCCTGGCTACCCTGTGTGTTGTACTCAGCACACTTCCATCAGCCTGAAGAGGGGCAGAGGCATCTACCACAAAGTCTAATTCTTAGCCATGTGCCAAATTCCTGGTGCCATACCCCACAGAAAGTAAAAAGCAATTCCATTGTTAAGTCGAGGCCCATTTGCATAGAAAATCTTAGCCCTGCTCCCTACCCTCTGACCACTCAGCAGATGCTGCCTGAGTTTGCACTGTGCACTCAGCACTGTAAATCCAGCACTGAGCATTTAGTACTGTGCACTCAGCATTAGACATTCAACACTGTGCACTGTATATCCAGCACTGAGCATTTAGTACTGTGCACCCAGCATTAGACATTCAACACTGCGCACTGTATATCCAGCACTGAGCATTTAGTACTGTGCATTTAGTACTGTGCACCCAGCATTAGACATTCAACACTGTGCACTGTATATCCAGCACTGAGCATTTAGTACTGTGCACCCAGCATTAGACATTCAACACTGCGCACTGTATATCCAGCACTGAGCATTTAGTACTGTGCATTTAGTACTGTGCACCCAGCATTAGACATTCAACACTGTGCACTGTATATCCAGCACTGAGCATTTAGTACTGTGCACCCAGCACTAGACATTCAACACTGTGCACTGTATATCCAGCACTGAGCATTTAGTACTGTGCACCCAGCATTAGACATTCAACACTGTGCACTGTATATCCAGCACTGAGCATTTAGTACTGTGCACCCAGCACTAGACATTCAACACTGTGCATTCAGCCTTGTATATTCAGCACTGAACATTTAGCACTGAGCATTTAGTACTGTGCACCCAGCACTAGACATTCAACACTGTGCACTCAGCGCTGTATATCTAGCACTGAGCATTTAGTACTGTGCACTCAGCATTAGACATTCAACACTGTGCACTGTATATCCAGCACTGAGCATTTAGTACTGTACACTCAGCATTAGACATTTAACACTGCGTACTGTATATCCAGCACTGAGCATTTAGTACTGTGCACTCAGCATTAGACATTTAACACTGTGCACTCAGGGCTGTAAATCCAGCACCAGGGCTGGCAGGAAGGACACACATGCATCAAAACCCAAACCTTTGGTGTGCCCTGGGTCACCCTAAGGGCCCGCTGACACTAACTTTACTCTCACCCACTCCTCCACTGCCACCACAGGGACTGCCTCCTGGAGAGAGCTCTTCCCACTTTAGCCAGGCCTCAGGCCCCTCCCTCTGGTACCCTACCTCCACTGGGCAGAAACTCCTGAGGAAGTCACCAAACACTCTGGACCTCCGTCGGGCTATTTCCTCTCCCTCACCTGGCCTGTGTCTCCTCACCTGTGATGTCCTTTCTCACTCACTGGGGCTCTTCTAGGGTCACCACCATGGCACCAAGGACTTTTCGGACTCTGTGAGTAGCTCTACCTGTCAGGTCCAGGGCAAATGCTGCTGGTGTATGATTCATGCCCCCTGGTACTGGCCCTCCCCCCCCCCCCAGTATCATAACTCACCATCTAATAATTATCTGGGGTTTGGTTTTATTGTTAATTGAGCTTTTTGACTACTTTCTGGCTTGCAGGGCAATCCAAAGGAAAAACACAGTTTTCTACTCACCTTATCGCCCCACCTCATAAAGCAGGAGGGAAAGGCAGCTCTCGGAGCCCTTTTTTCGGGGCTGGAAGCTCCTTCACAGGGGCCCCTCTCTCTCCGCCTAACCACCTTCACCGGGAGGTGCTGGTCTCAGTGTATTCATTGGGAGTCTGTAGCAGTCTACGTGTGTTTAGTCGTGTTAGATGTTCCCCAGCATCTTCTCCAGTGGCTGCAGCCTCACCAGCTTTGACAGCTTTGAACTTGAGTTTCCCCATGTGCCACACCCTCTCGGCCATCAGGCTCTCGGTGATTGGGGGCATTCCATTATCATAAACATGCAGTGGTATGTCATAGGGCTCTCTGGGGGGACAGAGCCAATGGGATATGTATGGGCTATATAAGTGGAGCCATAGGCCTGGCTTACTGGATGGGACTGTGTGTTCCAACGATAGTTGCATACTAGGGAGACTAAGAACCTGGTGCTGCTGAGTCCACAAAGCTGAAGATCTCAGCAGTCCCGGTCCTGCATGCAAGTCCTGGAGAGTGACTGATGTGGAGTCCACCCTGCAAGGCTGGGAAGGCTGGGGTCTGGTGGGAGTTGATGGCGGCGGTGGCAGCATCAGCAGCATTTGCTCAGGGCTAAGCACATTCGGCTTTGGGGGGCTGGACCTCTTTAGACTCTGGGCCACCCACTTCGAAAGTAGATGTCCTACCTTCAATTAGTCCTCTCTGAAATTCTCTCACAGACACCCCTAGCAGTGTGTCTCCCAGGTGACCGCAGACCCCACCAAGTTGACAATCCCTACCGGCCGTCACAGGCTGTATGTTGTAGAGCCATGAGCTATGATACACAGCTCTCTCTATGCTGTGTGTCATCGAGGGAGTCTCTCTGGTGGGGTATCCCTTCAGACTTTGCCCACTTCTGTTTGGGTTTTTGTTTGCCTTCCTGATGGTGCTTTCTCTGCTCCACACGCCAGCCTTCGGTCACGTGGACTTTGCAAGGGCTTCCTCCCCAGCTGTGACTTTTCTTTCTCTTTATCTGTTGTCAGTCTGTCCCAAACCCCAGGACGGAAGTCCCTCTATGCTTATTCCATTTCTCCTGGTACTCCAGTTCTGATGTATCACCTCCAACACAAGCTGGTGACATAAAGGAACCCTGTTTGTTGACCCCCACAAGGGGAGATGCTCCCTCACCAGGGCTTTGGTCTCTCAAAAGAGCAAGCTCAGCTCTTAGTGGCATTTTGACACTGGGTTACTGTGGGTCTTTCCAGGACAGATGGTCAGATTAGAGTGCACATGCACTGCAGTGTGAGAGTTTCAGGTTGGTGAAAGGTTAGTTTTGAAGGGTGG
Organism: Peromyscus californicus insignis; assembly: GCF_007827085.1. Classification (NCBI taxonomy): domain Eukaryota; kingdom Metazoa; phylum Chordata; class Mammalia; order Rodentia; family Cricetidae; genus Peromyscus; species Peromyscus californicus. The sequence continues at coordinate 65,401,870 of NW_026294413.1, forward strand.
GGTCAACTGTTAGTCCTTCAGGAGGCTCCTGTCACAAACAGTGAAGTGACTTGCCTAAGGTGACCCTTCTAGCAGTGCTTACCCTGTGTTCATAAAGATGATCCCACGGCAAAGACCTGTTGGTGAGGACAGTACAGAGTGTGTGGCTACTGAAAGGTCAGCTAATGAAAGACAGATACGGAAATGAGCAACTTCTTAACAAAACAGGTTTGATCAGAGAAAAGCTGTGGAAATGAGTTCTCTGTGCCAGGAAACTAGGGCACTCATTGTCCACCCTCAACCCAGGCAGAGTTATCAGAGCAACCACTGAGGGAAGGGGTGGGAGAAGGGGACCACAGCGTCTTGTTTGGGTCCTAGATTGGCATTGTTAGAAGTGATCCAAGTGTGGAAGGAATGAGTGAAAGAATGTCAGTGATGGATAAACACCTCTAGGGCCAGCCCTTGCCAGGTGTCTGCGGGGAGTGGCAAGAATCTAGGAAAACAGTTCCTTTAGTTCTGGGAATGCTAATCACTGTGATTCAGGAAATTGTCACCATTTAACCAAAATGGAGGGGCTTTCCAGAACAGCATGACCATGGCTAGCAGGTACTAGATTTGAGTTTAGGTTGGTCTCTGATGCATTTGGGAGCATACCAGCCAATAAATAACCATTAAATGTGCCTCAGAAGACCATTTCCCATGGGGCCAGGTCAGTGGTACCAATTCCTTCCTTGCCTTCCAAAATCCCAATCTCTTAGGAAATGCTGACCAGCAGGAATAGTCTAGAAAGACAGAGACATTTATCCATCTGTCCTGGCTCTCTAACATCCAACCTTCTTGTTCTTCCCAGTCCAGGAATTACTCTCCCAGGCACTGTGTTGTAAAGTCTAGGCTTTCAGGCTTCCCACAAGGTGGGCAGTCTCTAATTTAGGCACTCTGCCCAATGGGGAAGAAGGTCTGGGTTGGGGGTGGCTACTGTGAGAAATTCTCTGTACTTGGAATTCTGTAGTGTGAGCCATATCTTGGTCTGTTCCACACTCCTGAGACAAAGGGCTGGTTTGCTCCATCAGGAAGGTTCTCATACTTTGTACTAGGTGCACCTCCATTGTCCATGTCTCCATACCCGTTAGCGATGCAGGCCTCCCTCTGTGAGATGGCTGCTGTGTCTTCATTCCGTGCCACTTGAGGCAGCCCCATCCACCTCCCTGGACTCACTGCCCCCAGTCCCCTCACATCACCCACCTATAGGATTTCTATAATTCGGACACCCACACACATTCCCTTCTTGGGATCTCTGTGTGTGATGCTTTGTCCTCATCGTGCATACCTCACTCAATGCTGCCACCTCACAGAGCCTGCCTTGATGGCCCTACTGACAGCAGCCACCATTAATCTCTCCAGTAACTCTCTTCATCATGTTTACAAATGTGTTTATCTCTCCAAGTGACTGGACCACTCAACAGCAAGGCTCTCCTGCCTTCTAAAAAGTTTTTAAAACTTAACAGTATTGTCTGCTAGCAGCATCTCAAAAGACGTCTAACTCACAAAGGCTTCCCCACATTTGTTTTCTGATGACTTTAAAAGATAAAAATCTTTGCCCAAAGCTCACTCCACCCCACCCCTACCACATTTTGTTTTGCCTAGAAAGCTGAAGATGGTTCAGTGAAACATTCACTGTGGCCACAAGATGATTGGAAGAAGATCTGCCAAGTAAGCAGGTTGCTACTGGATCCTTTCTTTTACCTACAGCCTCTGTTCATTCTTAAATCAGCGAATAGAATAACTAACTACATAGCATTTCCAGGTACGACAAAGACTGAACTAGAGCCTTTTGTGACCCTAACCCTCCACCGTACCTCTGTCAACCAGCAGAAGTCGATGCAAAGACCGAGTCTGAAAGCACATAGACCCTGGCAGCTGGAGGCTGATCTTCAGTGGAAAGTCTTATACACTGCTGTGGAATGTCCCCTCCAGGGACCACCCACCCATAGGAGGATGTGAGGAGAAAGTCCTTGCCTTAGATATTTTCACATCTGTTCAATAGTTTCTTATAGCCACAGTGGAACCTCCCAGCACTTTGCATTTTATATTGGCCAATCACAGTTAGAATTGTTCAAGATTAAGACTAAGGCAATGATCTATCAACTTATATACATGATGACAACCCAAGACCTGGAGGAAATGAAGCAATGTAGTAGAGAGAGTGTGAGTCCTTACTCATTAGACACCCTGAAGTGGCCTTTCTTAAATGGAATATCCCTGAACTAAACATCACAGGAGTATCGCATGGCAATCCCACCAGTTATTCAAAGTCATGTTTCCACTGGTCATCTATATAATCGGTTTAAATGCTTTCAGTCCATGGGCTGAACAACAACACAAATCAATCCTTTTGTTCCTCGAGTCCCCACTGGAAGAGACAATTGCTCAGTTTGCAGAGAACGAGGTTGGGGTTCAAAGCAATGAAACAATTCAAAATTGCACAGTAAATAAACATCCAAGAGAACTTGCATGTTTTCTCAGTTATGCACCTATCCCAGGAACACACAGGATAAGAAGGCAAATGTACAAAAGAACACAGGGGCCTAGCACCAAAATCTTGTAACATTTATATTGAAAATGAAGTATTTTTACACAGTGTGTTCTGACCAGAGTTTCCCCTTTCTCATCTCCCAGAACCTCCCCACCTCTTCACCCTCCCAACTCCATACCTTCATTGTCTTTCTTTAGAAAGTTACCAAAAAAGAATTTAAAAAAACCCAACAACAACAAATAAGAAAAGGCACAAGAAATGCATGCACACAAACAAAGCCCATAAAAGTATTAAATCAGAAATCATACAAGTAAAAGACCAGTGGGGTAGAAAGGGCTCACACAAAGCAATATGCAACAAAAATACACCCCAAAATACCCTTGAGTTCATTTTGCAGCACCAAGATCTTAAAATATGGTTAAGGTTGATTGCATTCACCCAGAGTTCAGAGGTTGAGAAATCACTCTGAAAGCCAGCTGCCCAAGGAGAAACTTGAAGGGTGAACTATGCCCACATCCTTGGAGATATTCTTAGTGGATAAGAAATGGAGAGTGTGCTGGTACAAGCTGGAGTCATCTGCAAGGAAGGAATGTCGATTGAGAAAATGCTTCTATAAGATCCGGCTGTAGGCAAGTCTCCAGGGCATTTTCTTGATTAGTGAATGATAGGGAGCAGGTCTCACCTAACTGTAGGCAGGCCTACCCCTGGGCTGGTGGTCCTGAGTTCTATAAGAAAGTAGACTGAGCAAGTCATGAGGAGCAAGCCAATAAGCAGCACTCATTCATGGCCACTGCATCAGCTCCTGCTTCTGGGTTCCTGCCCTAACTTCCCTGGGTGAGGGACTGACACCTGGAAGTGTAAATGAAATAAACCTTTCCTCCCACACTTGCTTTTGGTCATGGTGTTTTATCACATCAATAGAAACTCTAAGACAGAGAGTCATAAGGAAATGTGGTAAGGGCAAATCAAACAACAGAAGGAAAAGAGAAGAAAGAAGAGACAAGCCAACATACCACATAAATGGACCAGGCAGACACTTCAAATGAGCTGGAACTGGAAAGCAGCCAGTTACTAACCCACCTGTAGGCAAATCCCTGCAGGTCCTTTATCCAATATGCACGAGACCAGAAGCATCAGGTCTATGAGATGTCGGGATTTGGTTATATCTATATATGTTATATATGTACCTTATAAATGAGGGATGGGTGGCAAGTCTAAGCATGAAATTCATTTATACTTCATATATACCAGACCTGAAGGTAATATTTTAAGGTCCCTGAATTTCATCACATAAGGTCAAATGTGGAATTTCCGCTATGGTACCATGTCAATGCTCAGAACATTTTGGATTTTGAAGCATATCATATTTCAGGTTATATGATTAAGGATGCTCATCCCATATTCACACTCCCGATAGTGTAAGTATAACTCTCCCACAGTGGCTGTCCCCACAAACCATCCTGGATGGGGTAGTTTCCTAAATTTAAAACTTCCAGATTTAAAACGAAATCAGCCGCCTCAAAAATCTATTTTAAAAACGAAGTGAATTCTGTGTGCACCCTCTCCTGTCATCCCTGAACAACAGACCTGTTCAAATATCTTCACTGGTTCAGAGCCTTCCCACATCCAGAGACCTCTGAGAGTCAGCAGAGCAGATGTCAAAAAGTCAGACTGTCCAGTTACACAGGAGATGTCAGACTGAAAGCTGCCCTGCTTCACCAACAGTCTTGATAAACCCTGTTTTTTGCTTGACGATAAAAAACTCTGGCAAGGACGCGGGTATTTTCTGTGCTTTTCTGAAGTAATCACTCTCGATTGTTCTTCTCCTCTCTGCTCAATAGGTAATCAGACTTCATGTAGAACACTGCTTGTGTGAGTCTTCCAGAGCCAACTAAAAGGACTAACAAAATTACATAAACGGTCAGCCCTGCCGACAAGGCACACTGACTCCTCACACCAGCCCAGGTTGCAATGCCCAGGGCTGTGGCACTGTGTCCTGTTATTTCAAAATAATGAAGCCTCTTTTTCTGGGACAGAGCTTCAAGCAACTCAGAGTTGAAGAGATTAAAAATAAAGCCAGACCCGTCTCCCTAAGTTATCCCTTCTGGGTTTCTCCAGGTGGTTACCACTTGGTTCACCTTGTCCTCCTCTTTACAATCAGAGAAATGCACATTGTTACATTGGAACCCACTGGAGGAGGTCACCATTCACTCCCAGGGGTCAGTTTAGGGGATATTCCTTCTGAAATGATTGTGGTTTGAATGCAAACTGCCCCCTGCAGGCCCATGTCTGTGGACATTCCATCCCTTGTTAGTGGCTGCTTTCAGATACTGTTGAACTGAGGTGAGCCTTCCTGGAGGAAGTGAGTCACTGGGGGCAGGCCTTGAGGTTGGATGACCCCACCGGCTTCCTGTCCACTCTCTGCTAACTGACAGCAGATGCAAGTGTAACCAGCTGCGGCACACTCCTGAGGTCACGCTTAGCCTTTCCAGCCATGATGGGCTGTGCCCTTTTTACACAGTGAGTGGAAATAAGCCCTCCCTCAGGTAAGTTGCTTCTTGTCAGGTTTTCAGTAACACCAAGGAGGGAAGTAAGCATGATGGGAGCCCTTGAACCACCTGTGTGGACGAGGACAGAGCCATCAAGCATCCATGTACTAAGTGCACACTCATTCTCCAAAGTTAGCTATTATACCTTTATTCCTCTGAGGCTTCCAGCTCACAAATCCTGAGAGACCAGTAGACAGAATCTAGGCTAGTATTCTGTCTAGATATAGGAATAAAGACTCAACAATTAATTCTCATGTGACCTCTCTGAAACTCAGGGTCAGCCCAGAGAACAATTACCACACCCATGACTTTCTTCTCTTTTGGACAATATCAGTCAGAAGACAAAGACTCAAGCTTCTTGTTCTGCCTTCTCTCTTCACTTCAGCTTCTCAGAATGCAATTTGGATCCAGTTTGGTTCTTTATAATCAATACACCCAAGGAACTCTCCAGAACAAAATGGAATGAAATATATAAAAAGTCCAAAAAGAGACAAGAACTTCTCATATACACATTTCAGCTGAATTTCATTTCAGCTCTCAGTTCTTAAATATTAATTATGAGTATTAAATTGCAACAATTTTGTGCTCCAAGCCTGTCGGTGCCTAAAGATGCTTTTGAACTTTGCAACTCAGGGGCCACAGAATACAAACAAGTTATCTCCTCCAGGGCTTCCTGGCATTCAGCCAAGCACTGGGAAATATCTGTCACTTAGAAATTAATCTCTATTTTCTACCTATCTTTCCCTGATATTAAAAAAAAAAAAGGATGGGTTTTGAGAGATGGCTCAGTGATTAAGAGCACTGCTGCTCTTCCAGAGGACCTGGGTTCAATCCTCAGTATATACGTGGAAGTTTACAACTTTCTGAAATTCCAGTCTCAGGGGATCTAACACTCTCTTCTGGCCTCTATGAATGCCAGACATGCACACGGTGCACAGACATACGTGCAGACAAAACAGCCACTCACATAAAATAATTTTAAAAAATAAGTTTGTTTCTAGTTTTTGTTATTGTTATTTTATAGCAGTCCTGAATTTTATATAAACTCTCTTGTTTTTAGCCAGATCAAATGAAAATGAACCTTTCCAAATCAGAAAACAAAACAATGTGAAAATCTCTGTCTTTCCTACATACCTGGAATAGAAAGTCTCATCAGTTCTGTGAAAAGTGTGGCCTCGCTTTAGGCTGAAGTTAGAGAAGACAGGGACAAAACAATCATTTCTGATGATGCTTCCCAGACCTCAAAGGCTAAGCCAGAAGTCTCAGTTCAATTGGAACACACAGTGGTTCGTTTCCCTTGGCAACCTGACACAATCCAGAATGACCTAAGAAGAGTAGCTCAACTCAAGACTGTGTAGATCAGGTTGGCTGGTGGGCCTGCCTGTAGGGGGTTGTCTTTATTACGTTAATTTATGTGGGAAGGGCCAGTTCACTGTGGAGAGCACCATTCCCTAGGCAGGGGACTGTGTATGTGGGCCAAGCAAGCTGAGTACGCAGACATTCATTCCCTCTGTGTTCCTGGATGTGGCGTTAGGAGCTTGTCTGCATGCCTCCTTGTCTTCCTCACAGTGATGAACTCTGACCTGGAATTGTAAGCCAAATAAACACTTCCTCCCCTACACGGCTTTTTCCCCTAGGTGTTTATCACTGTAACAGAAACAAAAATAGAACAGGTGCCATCCTCCATGGCTGGCACCTGTACCACTGTAATGGAAACCATACCCTGGGCCTACCCAGGAAAGACCAGCCCCTCTCTGGAGTCCTGGGCCTAAAGGGTCCTGGCAAGTTTACCTTCACTTGTCCTGATCTGAAAATACATGTTCTCTCCCTATTCCAGTGCTGAAGAAAGCCAGAAGCATCTAGTTCCCTTCTTAGAAGATCTTTCCTTCTCAGAATTGACACCATGATACTGAGAAGGGTGAGATGATGGGTCTGTGTGTAGACAGAAACCAAAGACCAGGGTGTTGATTCTAATGTCTTGAGCCACTCCAGCCAATAAGGAAGCTGTGAGGAATGTGTGGACACAGAGCATCTCATGCCAAACACAAAATCTTAGAGAGTGACTGACACTGGATTTTTGGAGACTCACGTGACGAAAAAAAGGGAAATATTCCATTTGTTTTGTTTTTTTTATTTGAATTGCTAGCTGAAAGAACATTGATCAAATTTTTTAAAATATATTGTTAAAGTTACTTCCTGTCCTTACTATTGATTGGCTCTTTTTTTCTTTCTTTTTTTTTTTTTTTTTAACCTGTGGCCTCTAGGGAGAGATTAGATGACTAAATGACTCACACTATTGTTTCTATGGAGTTGAGTGACTGCAGAGCAGAGGTAGGCAAACTTCTCCAGAGAAGAGCCAAGTGGTAGATGCCCTTTTGCAAGCTATACCATCTCCACTGAAGCTCTTACACTCTCCTGTCATGGGAAAATCAGCTCCACACAGTGCATGAACAAATAAGCATGGCTGTAGTGAAGTTCCATTTGGGTAAGCAGGTGACAGCGGGCTGGATTCCGCCATGTTCTACAGTTTGTGGATTCTTGCCCTGGATCCATAAAGTGCATTTTTAAATTAACATGCTTCCTTTTGCTCACCAGCCTGAATGAGCCAATGCTAATTAGGTATGGAGGAGTTCTTGCCACTTCCTTTGGGTCACAAAGAAGCCTTTCGGGGCAGTGATGGAGGTGTTATAGCCTCATCCGACAGGGATGGCCAGGTTTGATCTGATCTCCATTCCCACACTACACTCATTTCTTGCAATCCACTAGCAGCAATTAACCAAAGTTCTTCATTAAGGGCAAAGCATCCTCAGGCATTCTCCCTGAAAGAAAATCTCATGCAAATGCTTGGACACTTGAGTTCCTTTTTTGGTCCAGAGTCACCAGCCTAATTCATAAGTGAGTCTCCATTTTGGAATGATACATACTGCCTCTCTTGACACGCCACCAACTCCCCCATAGCTCACATCTGCAATCCAGATTCACACATGTCATGTAATCACACCATTGAGTTGGCAATCTATGGCCCTGCTATTGAGGGACAAACTGATGTTCTTGGGCTAATAGTAAATGCCATTTAACAATTCAACTCATCAAACCAAAGAAGCTCCCACTCACAAGGTGAGGGTGTCTGCAATCACGTTACTATCATAGGAAGGAAGAAAAAAAAAATATCCAGACTAGCCAGCCATCCCATAGACATCTTCAGAAGAGCCACTCCCACTAAAACTACTGTCACAGAAATACCTCGTGATCGCTTGTTCTTCAAGTGTTCAACAAAAATCAAGCCAAATATCTCAGCTGATGGTCAAAGTCTCCGCCAGTCTTCAAATCTGTTATTATTCTTTATTTGTCCAAGCAGAAGTAAAATTTGCCAACATTAAACAGGTATTAGTGACTACTCTCCTGAAAGTGCGTGCTAAGGAGTGACTTCACGGTTCATAGACAGTCACGATATCAGCAATTCGCCAGCCATTCCATCATCAGCTTTGAGCAGTCATCTATGCTTTAGGCAGGTTTTTCTGCAGTATCACATCCACAGCATCGTTTACATTTATCTTGTTGAATTCAAACTAATAATTGCACATTAATTCCACAGAAAATAAAACATTCCCCCTACTAGGACGGAGACAAGAAAACACAGAGGCAAGTATGTTAGTACTTCCTGCTGTAATTTCTGTATTTCAAACAGAGAAGATCAAGTTACTACTTCAGAAAATAAGCAAAACAAGTCATTAGTGATATTAATCGTTGTCAGTTTATTTTTCCTCCTCTTTTTGTATCCAGTTGGGTGCTGACATGTGTAATCTTTAAGTAAATGGAGTGTCCTCATATTTTATTGCTCCTTGCAAACCCTCAAAGCGCTTCAATAGTCAGTTTATGTTAGAAACAGCAAAATCGATGTGAATCCTGGGTTTGACAATGATGGATGGGGAGCCCTTATCACTATGCATAGCACAAGGACTTGAGCTTCTGGGGGCTTCAGTGTGTTTGGAAGATGGGCAGCGCAGGCAACACCAGCAGCCACACAGCCCTGAGCTACCAGCACAGGACTCCCTCTTGCTCATTTACAATGCTTTCCCAAACCTGCTTCCCCTAAGAAGTCAGCGGAAGTAGGGAAGTCTGAGGTTATGAACCAAATATGCCTGCCTGGCTCTTTCTGTTTACTTCACAGGGTTGGAACTTCTCTTGAGGCTGAGGGTCAGAGCAGGAGCCTCACGTGGAGCCAGGGAGGGGAAGTCAGTTCTCTTTCAGGGCTGGCCTTCTCATCTGTACAAGCTCACAGCCAGCACCTGCAGTGGTGGTCCAAGTTTTCATGTTAAACAAACCTTTGCAAGCACTTGCTGCTTACTAACTGCTTGTGGCTGTGGAAGCCTGTGTGCTCAAGAGCTGCCCAGATGGGTTACCCTCTATGCCTCACGTGTTCATACCTCTTGAGAATTATAAGAATAAAACAATGTAACCTCAGCAGCCCTTGACTCAGTCCCTTCTTTCCTCCCTTCTTTTTATCCTTCCATACACAAATAAATGCTCAGCCTGAGGTGGTGGGTAGAGCCTGAGTGTGCAAAGATCTTTGAGACAAATGTCTGATCCCGTGGGTATCACAGCATAATCATAGAATAAACCATCACCCGTGGTGACACATAGAAGTGTGCCAGAATCTGAAATCACTGTGGCTGCTGATTTTGTCTGGGGAGTCGGGTGGGAAGGGGAGCAGCTGTCCCCAAGCAGGTGCCCTGGGATTTTTGGCTCTGGAGGATGTAGTGGAGAGCGCCATAAGGGCGCTGTGAAGAAAATGATGCCTGGGATGCCTGGCTTGAGCTGGGTTCAAGTACAAGGTAGCAGTCCACCAGGAAAAAGAATCCTTGAAGTTTGGACTCACCTGCATGTTTAAACATCTGTTATGCCAGAGGTAACCTCAGTAATCCATTTACTGGTTATTTTTGCCTTGATCTGACCTTTCTGTTGTCTTGATTCAGGGTCTCATGTAGCCTACCCTGGTCTTAAACCATATAGATAAGGATGTCCTTGAACTCCCAATCCTCCTGCCTCTGTTACTTAAGTGCTGAGATTACAGACTTGTACCACCATGTCTGGTCTTGAGCTAAGTTTTTGAAAGTGAGAATATATTCTTTAAAAATTCTGGCAAGCCGGGCAGTGGTGGCACAGGCCTTTAATTCTGGCCCTTGAGAGGCAGAGCCAGGTGGATCTCTGTGAGTTCGAGGCCAGCCTGGTCGACAGAGCAAGATCCAGGACAAGCACCAAAACTACATGGAGAAACTCTGTCTCAAAACAAACAAAAAAAAAACCCCTCACAATTATAAAAATCTATCATGAGGCTAAGAGAAAATGTCAGGATTTTTTTTTTTTTTTTTTTTTTTTTTTTTTGGTTTTTCGAGACAGGGTTTCTCTGTGTAGCTTTGCGCCTTTCCTGGAACTCACTTGGTAGTCCAGGCTGGCCTCGAACTCACAGAGATCCGCCTGGCTCTGCCTCCCGAGTGCTGGGATTAAAGGCGTGCGCCACCACCACCCGGCAGATGTCAGGATTTTTAATCCTTTTTTAAAAAAATTATTATTTATGATATACAACAGACTACCAATCACTTAAGTTTCCAGACATCCTCAGTCCCTCTCTTCCTCTGAGCCTCTGTCTGCCTCTCTGTGTGCTGACTATACACAATTCAAGTGAGCATCCTCGTTTGAGCAAGGACTGCACCCTGTCCTTTCCATAGAGCACAGCCCATAAAGCTACCCTCCAGTCTAAAGGCCATGCCATGAAATAGCGGAGCTCATGCTCGGGTGAAGCTGCTTCAGGGTTCTTTTACCACCAGCCATATCAGTTTGCTTATCTGATTCCTTGCCTGTTCATCAAAGGATATAAGAAGTGACTGTGGCCCTCTGGAAGAAGTGGAGAGGCACTCCCTGGGGAGCTGTGGGATCTCTCTGTGGAAGACGTCAGCTGGAGAGAAACACCCTACAGGGTCAGCACTCTGTACAGCTGGACTCAAGGTGCATGCACAAATCATTTAAGGTACAGAGTGGTGCTTTAAAGAAATAAATTGTGACGCACACAAGCCCTTCCTTCCTATACCTGTTCCCTATGCAACTTCGGACCTCCTTGAGGTTGGTTCCAACCCATAAGGGGAACAGAGAAAGGGTGTACAATTCTGCTTCAGGCAAAAGTGGTACATCTTAGCTTGGGGAGACTTTCTCCTGCCAGCTCTACACAAAAACGTCACTTCAAAGAGCTCAACACACATGCGATGTTGTCTAGATGTCTTGGGAATGCCTCAAGAGGACCTTGTATTTCCCAACAACAACAGCAGCAACCACAAAAATGACTAATATCTCTGAGCAAGGACTGCAAGATTTTTGAGAACCTTGGCCATGGCTGCTATCGTCTGGGGCACTGGGAATGGAAGGATGCCTGTGGGTTACTCAAGTCTAACAATGCTCTAAGCCAACACAGTCCAAAGAGTGAAGTTCTGGTAAGATTATAGTAGATCAAAACCATCTACTTCCTGTCCCAGGAGTAATTAGAAGGTAGGGGCTCAGAGACACAAAACACAATGACAAGGAGGTGGGAAGAACAATTACCCTCCTTGACCAGTATACTCTGCATACATGAAAATGTGTAATTGTTACAAATTAATAAAAATATAAGCTGAAAAAAAACAGAGATGGTAAGTTTTTTCATTACATACTATTTACATGTATCAGATCATTACACTGTGCCTATAAATTTGCATAATTAAAATACTAGAAAATACTTCACTTTTTTTTAATTATATAAATCAGATGTTGCAAATTCTCTGCTTAGACTCATCCGTGGAGCATAAAACAATGTGCCTAGGGGCTGGGAGATGGTTCAGCAGTTAAGAGCAGCACTTGCTGCTCTGCCAGAGGGCCTGAGGTTTGTTCCCAGCACCCATGTCAGGTGACTCACAACTGCTTATAACACTGGCTCAAGGGAATATGGCACTCTCTTCTGACTTCCGTGGGTACCAACATACATGTGGCGCACACACACATACACACACACACACACACACACATCAAATAAATAAGCAATGATGAATAAGCAATACCTCAGAGAAAGTGTCCTGGTAGCATTTACAGCAAAGGGAAGTTGTGTTGGGAAGCCTACAGTCCACATGTCTGAAGCATCCTACAAGCTAAATATAGGCGTAAGCCTTCTTCCTGCTCCATCTCTGCAGACATAAGTCCCCTCCACTCTGGCCAACCAGAACTGAAGCTAGAAAATCTTCCTTGTCAAAATAATGCCATGTACAGATTCTCCCCACAGCCACATGGTATACTCTAAGGATTCTATTCAAAATGTATGTGGCTGCACTGGGGGTGGGTTCTATAGGATGATGAGTTGAAATCCTCATTGTTCTGGGTCATTCTGAATCCTGAGCCAACAGCTGGGTGACCATAACGGGATTTGCCACCTAATGGCAACCAAGGAATGACAGTGGACCCCCTGAGTCACTGGGAGAAAGACAGGTTTTAACTAGGAAGATGAAATTACTCCAAAGCTACTCACCAGCCAAGCGGGTCAAAGCCACACACAAGCACTCCTAGAGGCCCATCTATCTACCAGTTGGGGACATTCAGGGACCAGCAGGTGGCACCTCTAAGCTCTCAGATGAAACTTCAGGTTATACCCTGCCAAATCCTCTGGTGGTTTTACAGTGTCTACCTACCATGTTTCATGGCCCATGAAACACGTCTTAAGCAAAGGGTGAAGGGTGAGGCCTGGACTCCTCGCACCAACTCCAGGCCTTGAACCATGGTGACCAGACACCTCAGGAGTAAAAATAATGGAGGCCATGACTTTATAAACTGTTCCCCTGAGATACTAAAGGAACATACCTCAAAATTGATCTTCAGGAAAAGGAGTGGTAACAATGTCATGAATTTTTTCTAAGCACATCATAGAGACCAAATGTTTCTACCTCTGTCCTCCTCCTTCTCTTCAAAGTGTGTTCTGCACACTTGACTTAGAAGAGAAGCAATCTATCTAAGGCTAAATTGTGAGGAAGCTTCAGAGCCCAAGATACAAAAACAAAATCCCAGGCTTACAAGAAGCCAACTAGGAAAATCAGCCAATTAATTGTATTTATTTCCGATTCTACTTTGAAGACTCTTTGTTAAATGAATGAGTCCCCAAACTTCTCGGAAATACATGAGGTCTCAGTGGGTGTCCCCTGCCTTTTCCAGCCAGTCCTAGAATGATCTCATCCTTTCTGATAGCCATTTACTGAGGACCTACTATGCACCAGTGACTCCCCTTTGCCGGCCTTCTTTTCATTAACCATCATCCCCCATTGAGTCCACACAGGAGGGCCAGGAACCCAGCCAAGTTCCTGGATCTGCTGTTCTCTCAATGAAGAAAACAAACTCATGCAACTTCTTGGAAAGGAAGTCACACCCAGGGAAGGGGGAGCACATACCGTGCTGGCCAAGCCCTGTGAAAGTGTTGTTCCTGAGCGAACACATCAGAAAGGCATACACAGTCCTGACAACACAAGCCCTTTTCACGAAAGTCCATTTCAACAGCATTGATAAAGACACTATCTTACCCAGTGCTTCAGATCATTATTTTATTACGGTCATCATCTTCTGATCCTCTCTCCACGCTACACAGATAATGCGATGCCCCAATGGCTATGGGACTACTATTAGGAACAACACTTTCCTGAGCCTGCAAATGGCTTGTTAAATAGTAGTAATAGATTTAATTCATCACATTGCTCAGCATTTACTCAAACTGAGCAGCTAAAGAAATAGAAGTGTGCACCGGCCCAGCCTGGACAGGAAGTCACTAATAACTTTAATTACATTACCTAACATTCCTTTGCTGCACTGGCTTTTCCAGGAACTTCATAAAGTGCAGATCCATGTAGTCATATTAATCCTGCCAGCCAGTGTAGAAAGGAAAGAAGGGACTGTGTGGTGATTAGTCCTAACTGTCACCTAGATTGGTGTTCTAATTTGATTTCTACTTCTGTGATAAAATACCACTATCAATCAGCTTACACTTCCGGGTCACAGACCAACATGGAGGGAAGTCAAGGCAGGCACTTCAGAAAGAAACTGTGGAGGGGCATTGTTCTCAGGCTCCTTTCCCTGGCCCATGCTCAGCTAACTTTCTTACACAGCTCAGGCCTGCCTGATAGTGATAGTGCTGCTCACAGTGGTCCGGGCCCTACGTCATCAACAAGACAATTCCTCACAGACATGACCACAGGCCAATCTGATTGAAGCAACTCTTCAGTTGACTTTACCCAGGTGACTCTAGGTTGTATCAAGTTGATACTAAAAACTTCCCAGCATGCTCTGCCATGAGGGACAGGTGCTTCTGAAACTGAGCGCCAAAGTCGGCCTTCTTCCTCTTGAGTTAGCATCTTGGGTAGTTTTAAATTATAGTGACCCAGAAGCTATGGATACAAAAGGACTAAGTAAATGACCTCTGGTCACATGGTAACAAAAAGCAGCTTCAAATCCAGTAGGGCAACAGAGGCTATAGCTAGTATAAATGACTATGCTATCTTGGATAGAAGGGGGACATCTAGATTGCCAGAGGATTCCTTAGACATCATTTCTCTAGTCTCTACATGTTCAAGTCACAGTTCAGAATGGTTCAAGCACACTTCTTGGGTTGTCACTTCGTCCCATCACCACGCTTGAAATAAAATAACCTCTGTACTGTCCTAGCACCATTTGGTTTCAATAAACAGTGTGATTACATGTGGAGAGGAAAAATGACTCCTGTGACCAACTGTTAAAACCCTGAGCTACCTCCCCTCCCCGTGAAAAGAAGACCTTCAAAAGTCTCAGGGTTTGTGCCAATAGCTCCTCAGTGAATGATGCACACAGCACTCCTGTGGGCTCAGGCTCTGTCCTCACCACAGAGCCAAAAGATCTTTAGAGTTCACAGGTCAAATTTTGGGCTAAAGTAAAGAAACAACTTTTAAAACAACAACAACAACAAAACCCAAAATCTTTTTCCTGACAAAATACTAGTTTCCTCAGAAATTAAAACTGCTAAGAGTGAAGATTCCATCCCCCTAGGCTAGGCCATTTATAAGGCCTTTTTGTCTAAAATATGGATGCAATAAAAAGCATGATACAGAATTAAGATGAGATGCTTAAAAATGACTTCTCGGCGAAACTTCCAGAAACATGAAATTATAGGTGACTCACGTTCCCAGCCCTGTGACTAAGTGAAGCATTGGTTAGTAGCAGGAAGATTCCTGTGGAGCTCATGGGCTTTGCTGGATCTGAAGGCATTTCTTCTCCTTCGAGCTAACAGAAGTTGGAGAACTCTGTAGCTGTCAGGCCTGAAACACAGAATTCATCTCTATTCCAGGGGCTTGGGGGAGTTTTCATGAAAATAAAACTTAACCACAAAATCTCCTCATATCCTTATGGCCACAAGGCTTCATTAGACACCAAAGTGGGAGTTCCCTTCCAGAGTTCCACACAAAATGTCATGGTGAATGAAGAGTCTTAACTTACTTCTAACTGAGCTGGGGCAGAAGGGAGAGAGCAACTAGTTTTTGCAGTCCTGTGAACCAGCAAGGCCCTGTGCCTCTTTCCTCTTGGGCCCTCCAGTCTGCAGAGAAGAGCCCCTTCCAAGATCTTGTATGGCATTGTTCCTCAAGCAACTGACATCTCCTTCCCCACGAAGGCCAGGAGAAAAGTTCATCTAAGAGCCCTACAGAGATGACTGCTACATAGCATGAGGACCCAAGTTCAATCCCTAAGACCTATATCAAAAAAGCCAAGCTCAAGAGCATGGTGTGTAATCCCAGCATGGGAGTAAGGTGGGGGGACACACAGGAGTATCCACGGAACCCACTAGTCAAATCGGTGAACACCAGGGTAGGCAAGAGATCTGTCTCGAAAAATAAGGTGGGGAATGGTTGAGGGAGACTTCTGATCTCCACACTCATGGGCACACCTGCATACGTGTGGAAAAGACGGAAATATTACAGAGCTCATTTAACTCCACATTTAAGAGTCTTTGTTCTGCAGCAGTGAGACCCTTCACACAGGAAGACTCATGTGCCCATGGCCTGGCTTTATCAACCGTGCATGGTCTCATGTCACACACCTCTATCAAAGGCTTCCTAACTCACTTGATGCCGTGCGAACTGAACATGAATCCAAGTTCTTCCAGATTCATCTGGCACCTTATGTCTCCCTTGTAAAATTACCTTCTTTGTCACCAGAGACCCAGGATCAGCGGTGGCTACTAAATCTCCAGGGCTCGTGGCCCCTCCCTCCTTACTTTCCCTCTCTTCTTTGAATAGGTCAGTATTTACCAGCTTTCCCTGACAGTCTGTATCCACGTGCAAGCCGAACAGGACGGATCTTGGGTTACAGCCAGACTATGCTTGCGATTCTATCAGAACACGTGATGGAAATAACTGAAGTTGGGGGGAGATTTATTTGGGTCCTTGATTTCAGAGAGGTCAGTGGAGCAAAGTTCATCGTAGTATCAGAGAGGAAGCCCCTGGATGGCTTCCTCCTTTGTCCCCTCTTATTCTATCTGGACCCTCATGAGGCCTATGGAATGGTGCCATCCACATTCAGGGTGGGTCTTGCCTCACATACACACCCAGAGATAGGCCTAATTAATTGATTTCTCTAGATCTGCCACTGGTCTGTGACCTTGATGACAGAAGAAATCCCAGGAGGCCTTCTTCCTCTTGTAGGAAATAGTCTATTCTCTTAGTTTCTTTTCTACCACTGTGATAAAATACTCTGTCAAAAGCAACTTAGGGAAGGAAGGATTTGGTTACAGCCCATCACTGTGGGAACATCACAGCCACAGGAGCTTGGGACAGCTGGTCACACTGTATTCATAGCTGAGAATCAGAGAGGAATGAACTCATACATACATACATGCCTACACTAAGCTCTCCTTCTCCACTTTTTACACAATTCAGGAGCCCCGGCCTAGGGAATGGTGCTACCCATGGTGGTTTTCCAACCTCAATTGACATAATCAAGATAATCTTACACAAACATGCCCATAGATCAACATGGTTTAGATGACCAGAGGTTCTCAACCTTCCTAATGCTGCAACCCTTTAA
This sequence comes from Peromyscus californicus insignis, assembly GCF_007827085.1. NCBI lineage: Eukaryota > Metazoa > Chordata > Mammalia > Rodentia > Cricetidae > Peromyscus > Peromyscus californicus. The sequence goes on from NW_026294413.1 coordinate 65,419,039, forward strand.
TATAGTTCCTCATGTTGCAGTGACCTGCCCCCAATAGTAAATTTTTTCATTGTTACTTCATAACTGCAATTTTGCTATTGCTATGAATTGTGATGTAAATATTGGATATGCATGATATCTAGTATGTTACGACCCACAGGTTGAGAACCACTGGTCTAGACAATCCATTGTTAAAATTCTCTCCCCCAGGTGATTGTGTCACATTGACAGTCAAAACTAGCCATCACAGGTACTCATGGAAATGCCCATCACTTTGCCTTTCTGTCATTGTAGTGGATGGAATTAACTGTCACACAGCATTCCTCCTTAGCTCTTATTGGGGTGCTTTTTTCCTGTACAAACTACATTTCCCAGACTGCCTTTCAAGCTAAAGATCTGAAATTTGAAAAGTAAAAGTCATAAAGATGTTTCTTCTCTTATCATCTTCCACTTTTTATTTTTATAGAGAGAAAGGGGGTGTAAGAGATAAGAAGGGTGTAAGCTAGTAAATTTTTAGAAGGAGCTCGAGAGATGATTCAGTGGTTAAGAGCACTGGCTGCTCTTCCAGAGGACCAGGATATGATTCCCAGTACCCACATGAGACTCACAACCTGCTGTAACTCCAGTTTCAGGGGATCCAGTACCCTTTGCTGACCTCCACAGGCACCAGGCAGGTACATGGTACACAGACATGCAAGCAAAAGGCAAACTAGTCATACATAAAGTAACAATTAAAAATGAGACAGTAAGTAATGTCTGAGCTTCCAAAACTCAGAAATGCAAAAGTCAAGTGTTGCCAGCATTAGTCTTAACAGTTAATAGAAACAGAATCCTATGCCGCGTCCTCAAAGCAAAGAGAAGAAAACAGAACAGGAAGTTAATATCACATTAGACTAGTTGTTTTTCTCATTCCTGTGGCCAAGTTGCCTAAAGCAGCTTAAGGGAAGGTACATCTATCTGGACTCATGACTGTAGGGGTGCTATTCCCAACGGTTCCCCAGTCTCTCAAAACAGCATCGCCAGATGGCCACATGAGGCTTGAGAAGCCTTCCTGTTCAAACCGTGACACACTACTACGGCTGGGTCCCTAGGGGGAGGAATAGCTGGTGTGCTGTGCATTGCTGTAGTATAGTCATTCACTAGGGCAAAACACTAAAAGCCTAAAGAAACAGGATACTGTAGAAAAAGGCCCATTGTTTAGAGTCTGTGGATTTACAGGGCAGAGATTTCATTTCTTCTTCATATTCTAGAGCCATGATTATATAGGACAGAGGTAAACATTTGATAAGGACAGTGAGAGCCAATAAGAGAAGAATAACAAACATACTTTCACTCTCACAAACTCCAAAGTAAAATGGAAGTTTCTTAAGAAATACCCATAATTGAATGTAACAATTTAAAATAAAACCATACCAAAGTGAGCTCAGATCAGAAATGTAAAATCAAGTCAACGCATGAGAAATTGTCGAGATATTTAACAATGATAAATGCAAAAGATGGGCACCATAAGGAATGAGCCAGGAAAAGACAAAAGTAATTCCCACAGCATAGAATGAATGGTTACCACATTAGAAATAACAACCCAAAGTCGGTGTGATTCTTGAGAAACTGACAAAAGAATCCTAAACTTTCTAAAACTTGGAAAGCAAAGCTATAAACATATATTCAAAGGAAAATACTTTACGTTCAGTGTTGAATTTTACTTGTATTTCTTTTTTTTTTTAAGCTGAGGACCAAATCCAGAGCCTTGAGCTTCTCTACCCCTGAGCTAAACCCCCAACACTACAATGTTGAAATTTTAGATGCTAATCATAAAACCCCCTTTTCTGAATAAAACCTAATTGCCTTGTAACTGTTAGCAATCCAAAAGTTAAACAATTCTTTAAATGGTATTCTAAAATAAAACAAAAGAAATCAAATGCAACTTCTGAGATGCCCCAAAAGCTGATCAGGAGTGTACCATTTCACCACTTGCCCATCCTGATCTTTACTCCAGCTTCCTTGGCTTCCTGTTGGGGGTCTCAAGATTGTCCCCACCTTCTACAAGGGGGCTTCCTTTCAAGTATGTCTCTCCTTCTCCCACTCCACTCTCCCCCTTCCTCACTTCTGTGGCCTGATTGGATGGTGATGAAGTAGTTATAAGCTAACCCAGAGTGGCAAGAATTTGTACCCGAGGGCTGAGAAGGATTCCACTGTTGCCCTGTTCTTTCCCACTGTGTCCAGCCATGTTCCAGAAATACAGTGTGAAATAATAAAATATTATAAGAAGCTATGATCACTTTGATCACTTAGCATTTATTGCCATATAGGGTTGCAGTTGTTCTGTTTTCATTGTTAGTTACCATTGTTCATCTATTTTCTTTTAATTTGTGTGTATGAGTGAGTGGTATAAAGGTGTGTGTGTGTGTGTGCAGGTACGCTTGTGTACGCACATATATGTGCAAATAGGCTCACCTCACAGGCATGAGTAGAAACCAAAGCCTGACATCTGGCTGTCTTTCCTTACTCTCTTCCCCACCTCACCCACTTGAGACCAGTCTCTTACCAATCCATTCCAACTAGACTCACTGGCCAGTGAGCCCCTGGGGCCTTCCTGTCCCTGCCTCCAGCACTGGAGTTAAAGGCACTTGCCATCATGGCCAGCTTTCCCGTGAAATCTGAGATCCTTCTGCTACACAGAAGTTCTTTGGTCACTAAGCCATCTCCCCAGGCCCCTCTGTTTCTCTCGTGCTGCGTCAAGTTGGCAAACTTTGTCGTGGGGATGAACAGATGGAAGAAAACAGTGTGTGCAGGGTTCAGAACTACCAGCAGTTGCATAGACCCACCAGGTCTTGGAACATGTGGGTGGAAGGGAGCGCTCCATGGCTTTCCTGGTAGCCACTCCAGAATATCTGTTAAATGAGGGAGCACATGAATGAACAAAGAAGTCTACTGGAGGAAGGGTACAGACTGTGGGATAAAGCAGAGTTTAGCACAGGACAATGTCTGATCCTGAGCAATGGGCAATATGGTGGTCCCAGGTGAATCAGAGAAGGCTCTGGAAAGTAGCCCAGAGAGGCACCATGCCAATTTTACAGCTTTGACTGGAGCCCACCCTGGTTGTAACCCTAACCAAAGCTAAAAACTGACTCCAACTCATAAATAAATCTAATTACATCCCCGAAGACAGAGATGGAGAAAGGATCAGAGCGAAACTGTTTGGGTGAGATGTTACAATCCGAGCACCTTAAATGGGTCTAATCATAGAAATGGCATCAAAACTCAGAATTTGTGCCAAAGATCAAGTCAAGGTAGGGCTGCTGTGGGGGCTATCATACTTCCTGGGCAAGTCACTATAATAACTGACAGACCTGTGAGCTAATACAAAAACGATTCCTTACCCCTCAGTGCCCTCTCAATGGAATGTGGATGGTTTTAATAGTCTTTTTGAAATGATTTCACATTTTAGGTAAAAGACGCACATTCCTTCATCTGGTGCTCCATTGTACAACTTTCTTTTTTTTTAAAAAAAAAGACCTAATTCTCTCATTCAAACAATGAAAATATGAATGCTCATATGACCATCAGCCCAGAAGGACTTCCCTACAGGGATTAACTTTGGGAGAATTTAGAACATGAGCATGTGGTAGCCTCTAAAGACAAAGGCCTTCAGCCACACAAAAGGAAGGCCAAGCCGGAAGAAAGACTTGAGTGTTTAAAGAGCTACCCGGAGGCTTAGGCAGAGTCCCAGAACAGAGCAAGCCCTTAGGATTATGAAATTATTTCTGGCATGGCCCTTTCAAGATAGTAAATGAATCCATGCCACTTTCTCCGTTTTAAAAATAAAATGGCAAGATCAAGCAGAGAGTATTTAATTTAGAACGGGTTGTCCAAGGCTGTGCCCATCATTCATTTATTTTTCTCTAAAGCACTCCCTTCTAAAACAACCAACCCAAAGGCCTTTGGATCAAAATGTGTCAATATTCCATAAATAAAAAGCCATCAAAATAGCCGTGAAGGGATATTGAGACATGTCAAAATACTTCTCTCCTCACACACACGCAAGCTATTTTAACAGAACTGGGTGCGGGCAGTGGCTGTTTGCCCAAACAACAAAAGCAAGCCTCTACAAAACAGACCCAAGCATTCAGCAGATGCTCTTAAGCTGTTTGGGGACCACCTAGTATAGCTTCCTATCAGGCATCAGGTGGCAGTACATACTTAAACACTCAAGAGCAGAGCTAAACATTTGTGTTTTTCTGACCCCGAGAAGGGACACGAGGGTACATACCCTTGCATGCACTCTTCTGGTCATAATCAACCAACCACACTGAACATCAAGATGCACAGCCTAGAGAAATCCCAGGCTTGAAAGACTAGCAAGCTATCCTCCTAGGCAAGTTTGTGGGTTCTTACATTGGGGTACAGTAACACAATACAAAAAAAAAGAAATCTTGAGATTTTTCATCAAGTGCCAGACTAAGGGTATTTGTAGGTATGGTAAGTGGCATGGCCAGGTTCTTCCATTTGTGTATGACATAGAAGTGTGTCACAGGGACCTTTTATGCTGGTCACACATCTGAAAATACCTTCCATTTAAGGCCACACAATTTTTCTCTCCCTATGCAGTTGTCTAACTGGGATAGACATCCAAATGCTGTTACTTTTTTATCTGGAGTCCATTTCATAAAAACCAAGGCTTCCTTTCTGGATTCAACACTTATTTTAATAGTTTGTCCCTCATCTTTCTCCCTTTTCAGTCCCCTAATCCATATGGTTCAGCTGTGATCAATGCCATCACCTTGTCCAGCTCTGCTTGTGTTCCCCTCACACCCCCGGACTTGCATCTAAAAGTGCTACCTCACCGTCTTTCTCTCGGACCAAGAATGGCAGCACCACATCCCCCCCTCTTCTTCTGCAGCTCAGACTCTCAAGCTGGCTTGGCTTCTGCTCCTGCAGGGGGGTTGTTAAGACTAGTTCTGTTCAGTATTGGAATTGAAAGATGTGTGTCTACTTAGGAAAGTTTGAAGTCATTATAGCTATGTATAAAGCCAGGCACTTAGCAATGAAAGAATGAACCCAGAAAAGTGACCCTAGCAAAGCTGTGCTCAGTGTTCAGGTTCCCACTGTGACTCTATTCAGAAATACCCATCTCTGCCTCACAGGTAATTCCTGCCCTTGGAAAAATTTACCAGTATCTTTTGGGATTTTCTTGTCTTTAAAAAACTTTTAATTAATTAATATACCTTAGACCTAAGTTGAGGAAATGATTGACAGCTGTAATTGTTGTTAGGCTATCAAAGAAAGCAGTATTAGGCATTGGCTATTCCCAGTCAGAAGCCACAGTTCAAGCGGGAGCTCAGGTGCCTTAGAGAGGGTTTGTATTCCTGTGATAAAACACTGAGACCTAAGGCAACGTAGGGAGGAAAGGATTGCTTTTTGCTTACACTTGCAGGTGACAATCTGTCACTGAGTGAACTCAGGGCAGGAACTCAAGCAGGGCAGGAACCTGGAGGCAGTAGCTGATGCAGAGGCCATGGAGGGGTGCTGCTTACTGGCTTCCTCATCATGGCTTGCTCATCCTGCTTTTTTATACCACCCAGGACCACCAGCCCAGGGATGGCACCACCCACAATGGGTTGGACTGTAGCTAGACTTTTCCTGCCTGGCCCACAGTCAGGACAAATCTCTGTCACCCGCCAGTCCCACAGCCGCTCAGACCCGACCAAGTAAACACAAAGACTTATATTGCTTACAAACTGTATGGCCGTGGCAGGCTTCTTGCTAACTGTTCTTACAGCTTAAATTAATCCATTTCCATTAATCTATACCTTGCCACATGGCTCGTGGCTTACCAGCATCTTCACATGCTGTTTGTCATCATGGCGGCTGGCAGTGTCTCTCTGACTCAGCCTTCCACTTCCCAGCTTTATTCTCCTCCTTGTCCCACCTACACTTCCTGCCTAGCCAATGGCCAATCAGTGTTTCATTTATTGACTAATCAGCAACACATTTGCCATACAAAACATCCCACAGCACTGGGGCCCTGTCCCATTAATCGCTAATTAAGAAAATTCTGTACAGGCTTGCTTACTGCTAGGTCTTCTGAAGGCATTTTCTCAAATGAGGTTCCCTCCTCTCAGGTGACTCTAGCTTGTGTCAAATTGACGTAAACTAGCCAGCACACCTGGCTGGGTGCATATGTGGAGGAGGGGATGAAGGAAGTCCAATGCTGCTACCAGCATCTTGTACAACACGTATGTACTGAGTGCTGATTCATGAGTGGGTTGTGTAGACTCTTGAGGAACTGTTTCTGAAGTGCTCTGTTCACAAGCAGATACAGGCATGGTCTTCCAGGGATGCCTGGCATGGGGCCCTGGAGCCTCTGGGAAGGATAGCTCATCTCAGCCTTTGCTTAACACCCTTGTCATGGAGTTTGGGAGCCTGATTTTGTTTCTCTCAGAGTAGTAAACTAGCAAATGTTAAACAGCTGTTAAACACTAAAAAATACCTAAGCTCCAACTGCCTCTTTCAGCCTAGGCTACAGATTGTGTTCAGAGCAATCCCCTAAATGTGTCCATGATTCAAATTGACACTGTCCCCAAATCATTGTGGACCCCTCCTTCTATGTGTTCCTAAGTTTGCTTTAAGAGAAAGAACACAAATTTATAAATTCAAAATTAAGTGTAAGACCTTCAACAGGCCTGGGCAATCAAAATCCCTAAAGTTGAAGTGGCTTTTGTCCGACAGCTTATCCAGCTGCAGACTTGATTTGTTTCCAATAGATGGAAAGTTCCCTGGGCATAGTATCTCCTATTTCAAACTTTCCATAAGCTTGAAGGTGGCTCTATGGCCTATGGACAGCCCAGTGAGAGCTTCTTACCATCAAGCTCCACGAATTCTCTTCCTGCCGCCCCACCTAAGGATGCAAGCCCAATTGGCCATGCCCTCCAGCAAACCTTCTGAAGTATGTCTGTTTGGAGCATTCACTGTACCAGGGGTGGAGCCTATGTAAAAGCACAGCAGAAAGGTCCTGTCTCTCAAGAAGCATCCCTCGCAAGTAGAGATAAGATATGCCAAGGATTGACAGCAGTGTGGGAAGGCACATGGTAGTCTCACAAGGTTGCTGTCCATCGTGGATGCTGATTTGCCTTCAGATGGTGGCATCAAGATAAACAGAGGTGTGGAGAGTATTCTGAAACATACGGTACAAGGGGTGTGTGCATATGCCAGCCTGGCATACTGCCCCTGGTGGACAGGACCCAAAGCATTTGACTGTGGGAAGGGACAGGGACTTAGTGTGGCCGGAATAACCTGGAAGTGGCCTGTAAAGGACCTTTCAAGGTTCATGGGAAGATTAGGCTGTCAACAAGCAGAACAAACTAACAAAAACTCTACACACAGAGAAACCCACTAGCCAAAACGCACACATTAACTCATCGACAAATAAACCAAGCAGTGTTTGCTGTGTGTGCGAGGTAATATTGTATTAGGCTGTTTTACAGCGTTGTGACAAAATACATGAGAAAAATCATCTATAAGGGGGAATTGTCTAGGGTTTCATATTCCACTAAATGGCCTACCTCTTCCGACTAGGTCCTACGTGGTAAAGACTCCACCTCCTCTCAGGAGCTACATTGAGTAAAATGTCTTAACACATGAGCTTGGGGGGACATTTAAAATCCAACCTGTTAGCAGTGGTGGCACATGCCTTTAAAAATCCCAGCATGGGGAGGCAGAGGCAGACGGATCTCTGAGTTCAAGGCCAGCCTGGTCTACAGAGTGTGTAGCTAGAGTTTTCCTGCCTGGCCCACAGTCAGGACAAATCTCTGTCACCCGCCAGTCCCACAGCTGCTCAGACCCAACCAAGTAAACACAGAGAATTATATTGCTTACAAACTGTATGGCCATGGCAGGCTTCTTTCTAACTGTTCTTATATCTTAAATTAACCCATTTCTATAAATCTATATCTTGCCATGTGGCTCGTGGCTTACCAGCATCTTCACATGCTGCTTGTCATGGCGCGGCTGGCAGTCTCTCAGCCTTCCTGTTCTCTCAATTCTCCTCTCTGTTAGTCCCACCTATACTTCCTGCCTGGCTACTGGCCAATCAGTGTTTTATTTATTGATCAATCAGAGCAACACATTTGACATACAGACCATCCCACAGCAAGAGTGAGTTTCAGGACAGCCAGCGCTACACAGAGAACCCCTGTCTTAAAAAAATAATACAAAAAGAACTTGAGTTTGACCTTGATTGAAAGCATGCCAGTCTGAGTCAGGATCCCCAGAATGCACATGAAAAGCCAGGCCCAAAGGCATGCACTGTAATCCCATGGATGGCAAGACCAGAAGTGAAGATAGGCACACTCCTGGAAGCTGGCTGTCTAGCAGGGCTGTTGTACTTGACAAAGTTCCTAGCCAACGAGAGACCTTGTCTCAAACAAAAGATGGAAGACAGCCTGAAGAAGGACACCTGGGAATGTCCTCTGACCTCCATACACATATACACATACACATGCATAACAAACGTGCATGTACACATGATGTATGCATGCACATACACCCACATACATATAGCCATGCATACATATATACCAAGGAAAATTCTTGAAATTTGATGTCTATATAGCAAAAGTGTATAAATGAGGTCCTATGTAACCTATGGAAAGGACCTGGGGAAGGACTGGGACAAAAATCTATAAAACATGTGTAGAGGTGGGACAGGGATCTATTGAGATTATATTTGATTTGTTGATACACAAGCAGCCACAGTAGAATAAGCCTCTGCCCAGTCTGTGCAGACCAAAAGCTGAATTAGCAAAGAGGTGCTCTGCTCAGCTGGGCTGACTCAGAAGCAAACTGCCCACAGACTGTCACTGAATAACTCCATGGTGGGCCAGGGCTCTAGGGCACTCCAGAGGGTTCCTCAAGGAAGTCAGAGTAAGACATTTCACTTGCAGGCACCTAAATTCTCGAGGGCAGCCAGCCTCAAGCCATCTGGGTTTCACTGAGCACCTGAAATTGGACCTTAGTGGAATAAACTGTGCCACATAAACAAACCAGAGGAGAAGCCTTGGACCTGTGAGAGAGCCTTGAATTTTCAGAAGTGATCAAGGGGCTGGTACTGGACTGAATTTTCTTTTAAAGACTTCGATTTTCTTTCCGGAGCAGGTGAGGAGGAAGAACGTGATGTAGAAAGATCAAATTTCATCCCAAACATCCACCAGGAATGGAATCTGCCATCCCATTAATCCTCATCATCAGACAAATTTTCTTAAAGTCAGCAGGTGGCAGAAGAGTGGGCCAAAGGTGACAACTGATGAAATCTGCTCTTATTCTCCAGAGCCTGTTCCAAAACCCACTGTCCTTGTAGGAACTATATGAGGAAAATGCCTTTGTTGCATGAATAGTAGATTCCAGGATTTGGGTGTTTTATATTTTTAATCTTCCACCCTGTTGCCTTTGATTGGCATGGAAAAGCTTTCAGCTGCCCTCAGGCTGGGCAGGAGACTTCAATGTATCTGATCAGGGAGGTGGTTTTATCACCTACCTCATAGTGTCGGAGGAACTCTGGCTCCCTACTTAGAATTTAAGTCCTGATTTATCTGAAAGACGGGCTCTGTCTACCTTTGTGAGTTGTTGGAAAGGACAAGATGGAGGCAAGAAGGATGCTTGAGACCCTGAACATCCTTCATCTTTGTGGATTCTTGCTTAAGATCCCGCATGGTCTCAGCTTCTGATTTATACTAAACCATTACTGTGTGGATCGACACAAAGTGTGCTGAGTCACACTGTTCCGCAACCCAAGGGCCTGAGTCAGGTGCCCTGGAGTGGAGCCAGGTGCCACCATTTACTCACTCCAATATCCCAATCCCTGAGAGACTGGAGCCCCGCCACACACACACACACACACACACACACACACACACACACACACACACACACACACACACACACCAGGGAGGCTGGAATTGGATAGCACAAAACACACATCTTCAATAAAAAGTCGTCTTCCTAGGGATGAGTTAAAAAAGCCCTCCTGAAGACTGACCTCGGCTTCGGCCCAGGCTTCCAGCCCTGTCCCTGTCACTCCAGACCACTAATGGAACTTGGCTTGGAAAACAGGCTCCACAGGGTTAAGTCTGCCTGTGACACCCAGAGTCTTCATTTGGAAGAAACTGACCTTTCTCTCTGACCTTGTAACACATTTGACCAATGACAGTGATCATTTTGGAACATCTGTGACAAATACCATTTATTTTTAAACATTCCATGGGCATTTGAAGAGCTTTTAACAGGAACCCAGAGAATTTTTGCCGTATCAAATTTCTCTTCTTAAAGTTCTGTACCGTACAGAGACAAATATGGGCTCTGATAAGATCTGGGCAGGAACATCTGAGACCCTTTAATGTTAAGTCAGTTCTCAAACCCTCCCAGCGATGTTACCCACACCAAGCAGTGCACAGTCACAGCCCCAGAACCCTGTGGAAGATGTCAGCAACATGGGTAGGCGGTCACAAATGAGGTCACTGAAGTCAGACTTTTAGTTTTAAAATTCGTGCAATAGAGCTGTTTTCAATTCATAATATCTTTTTATTTTGATATATGATGCAACTGTTTTAAATTATCCACCTGGGATCTTCCTGTGTGTTCCCACATTGTGGCCAACAGAAGAGACACCAGGAAAGATGCTTTATGTAGCTGGTGACTGTGTGTATTTTACGTCATGCCATACTGAAAAGTCCAGCTGGGTGGCATCAGGAGCAAGCTGCCAGAAGATTAGGGCCCAAGCCCCTGATTATCAGGATACCCGATTCCCACTGCCATGGCAGAACCATTCTGAGGGCTTCCGGAGAAAGGGTTTTCCCAGCAGCTTTGGAACAGATGAGTGAAGGAAGGGTACAACCACAATATTTAGTTACCTGGTGCCTTAATGTCTCTCTCTTGACCCTCAACTTAAAACTGGAACCTTCAAGACTGGGGCAGTAGATCAGTCGATAAAATGCTCACCCTGCAAGGATGAGTATCTAAGTTCAAGACCACAAAATCCACATAAACAAGCCAGGCATGGTGTTGTGGGTTTGCAGCCCCCGTAGTGGAGAGATGGAGAGAGGCAGATCCCCCGGGCTCACTGACCAGCCAGGCTGGCCTACTTAGCAAGTTCCAGGCTAGTGAGAGACCCTGCTTAAAGAAATAAAAAGGACAAGGTGGTCAGTACCTCCTGAGAATGACTGAGGTTGTCTTCTGGCCTGTACAAGCCCATGCACACAGCACCTCCTGAGAATGACTGAGGTTGTCTTCTGGCCTGTACAAGCCCATGCACATATGTGTACATGCGAACATGCCAGCTGAGGCAGATCCACAAGTGTGGGCAACAATGAAGTTAGAACGTGCATCGTTTTTATGTGTCTGGGAACGGTGTGTGAGTGACGAGGTGACTTCCACACTGTACTCAGAGGGACCGTTGACAGCCATTTGAACTCGCTCCATGCATGCTTTCAGCCTTTGCATCAGGTTTTTGCATTTTATAAATACATTCTTTTGCACATGGTTGATTTCTCCAATCTGACCCTCACCAAAAAAAAAAAAGAAAGAAAAAGAAAAAAAAAAAGGGAATTGGAAGGGCAGACTAACTAGTCCCTCCTCCTTACAGCCCTTTCCCTCCCTCTGTCCATCCTTTCTTCTTTTCCCTCCCGTCTCCTCCTTTCCTTTCCTTCTGACCTTTCTTCCTCTCCTTCCTTTTCTTTCTTCCTCTTCATACACCTCCTTCCTCTCATCCATTACTTCCGCAGACGTTCACTGGGAGGGCACTGAACACAGACCCTCAGTACTTCCTGTGGATAGCACCCCAGAGGCAGGATGGCCATCCTGGCTGGGTACAGAGCCAAGGATGGGACGGACATTCATGCTGGCAGCCTGGTATGAGGACTTCAAGAACAACCGTCTGAGAGGGACTCTGATCCAGACAGTGACAATTAGATCAGGTTTCCTGAGCAAATACACCGACCGACCTTTAGCTCTAGAAGGAGTCTATCTACCCTTGTCTATGTTCCCAGCATCCTCCAGACTGAATGGTCCTGAGAATAGAGCCAACCTCATCTGATAGAGTTCTCTTATAAACATATCCACCACTCCACTTTGTCCCCACAGCCAGCTAGGCCTCCCGTGCAGGACAAACTGTCTGAAATCCAACAGCCTTGCCTCTCACTCTGCCTTTCTGCACTTCTTGTGACAATTCTCCCTTAGAATACTGCCCTGGCATATCTCTGCCTTCACCTCCCTGAGATGGAAGCGGTGATATTTAATCTTGGTAAATACCTGGGTTCCTCAAGAACAAAGACTATTTTTAAACAATTCTCTTCTGCTATAGAACACAAACAACCATATTTACACAGTTGATTAAGGAGTTTCTTGCCAGAGCAAGAGGCAAGTGGAGATGTTCATCTGTGGTAAGACTTCCTAGGGAGACGTAGAGAAAGAGAGACAGCGCGGCCACCAAGGTCAGTCTCTATCAAGAGCCCCAGTGCTTGCTATGGTCAGGATGGAACGGAGCCTCAGGAGGCACACCTGCCCTGAATAAGGCAATCTGTGGTGGACAATGGAGCACTGCATGGCCACAGAGCAGGCCTTAATGGGGTCCAGCTGTTGGAGACTCTGAGAGCTACAGAGGAAGGAGTCAACAGTGGGCATCCCTGTGCGGCACACCACAGTGGGGGCTGGGATTAACATGTAGTCACATTTAGAAAGCCATGCATGAGGTCAAGCCCTGTCCTTTAGAGGGATCAGTCAGCTGCCGGAGTTGTAGGGAGCTGCCACAAGGAAATTTTTAAATAGGCTGGAATTTATATTCGTATGACACAACCATCTCCCAATGTGCTCTCTTACCCCTAGAGCCCTGCAAGCCATCCTGTGCCCTGTAAGTGTGCAGATCTACTGTAGGGATAAAGGAACAGACATCCCCGGAACCCTGCCAGGAATCTCATCACTTTGGATCTCAGCACTAAGCTGTAATTGTTCTTCTTTTTTTCCTATCGATGTGTGGCCCTCAAGTTCAAAAATGTAGCTGAAACAGCATCCAATAGACTTGAACCCCGAGCCTGCTGCCCTCCCCTTCAAAAGCTGTGACTAACTTAGTCAACATTGTCGTAAAGGGTAAGGGCAGGAGTGAGAAATCTTCAAACCAGAGTAAGGCCCCCAGACCACAGAAGAACGTCTCTGCAGAGCTGTTAAGAAGGTCGTGGAATGCAAGATCAGAATTGGAAGGCGCTTGAAGAGCTGCACACTGTTACCCAGGGGAGCGGCTGGTTATTCTTAGCCCCTCTGTGAGAAGGTGCTACTGCAGTCACCAAACACTTGGGAAGACAGTTATAGATCTGTAAATAATTAACGCTGGTTTTACAAGCATTACCTTGAAGGTGGCAATGGAGAACGTAAATCAGAAGTCAAAGGTGGAGATGGCTGTATTTTTGTTTGTATTTTTTGTAATGATGACAATAACTACTAATACTCATTAAATACCAGAGTACATACCAAGCATTTTATGACTGTCTCCTCTTATTTCTAGAAATAATGGGCATTGCAGGGAACTCCTTTGGTGACTGTGATTCAGACTGAATGCCTGTGAGGGCTGAAGTCATACTTCATTCCTCAAAGCCAGGGATAGGTGCAGAGTAGGCTCACAAGAAATGTTTGTTCAAATGTTTTCCTGAAACCTGACCTTGGATTTGATAGAGCTGGTTCAGAATATTAAACTATTTGCCTTTAGGTGGTGTTGAACTTGCTTAATGCATTTTTCATAAAGTGCACAGTTGCCCCTCACATAGGACTGCACAAGTTACCACTACAGTTTGAATCAGCTTGCTTCCACAGTGGCACCATTGCGGGTGACACAGCCTTAAGTCTCATGGGAGGTTTCAGGTCACTGAAGGCATGACCTTTCAGGGGATTACAAGCCACAGGCCCCTTCCTCTCCCTTCTTTTTAGTCCCCAGAAGAGCAAAACAGTTTTCCCAGCCACACACTCACACCTTGATGCGCTGCTCAGCAGAGGCTCAAAGAGGCAGGCTAGCGTCACAGCTGAAAACTCCAACACCATGCAATCAATGACCCTTCCCTCTCAGGAATGGACGATCTCAGACATTTGTTACGCCGATGGGAAGCTGACGGTTTTAATTTAACTTCTGTTGCTATGTTACAATACCCTGACAAAAAGCAATTTAGAGGAGAAGGGGGTTACTCCATCTTACAATTCCAGATTACAGTCCATTGCTGTGGAGAAGTCAAGGCTGGAGCTTCACACGGTGCCATGTCCTTGTACCCTAGGGACTTATTCCTGACTGGGGGCAATGAGGAGATGAAGAGTGACAGACACACAGAAGAGCTGGGCTCAGGTGACCTGGGTCTCTGATGGAGAAATCACAGCCACCCAAAAACTTAGTGTGTTTATTATATAGAGTCGAACATGAAGGTGGGGTTATTGCGAACAGCTAAACAAGGAGACGTGGTTATTACACACAGATAAACAAGGAGGCAGGGTTTATGGTATACAGCTGGAGCTAGGAAACAGGTTTAGCTGATCTCAGTAGGGGGCGAATCTGTAAGAGCACAGGCTTCAGGCCGTAAATATCCATGGGAAGAAAGCTATAGTAGACCTTTTCTTCATGTACCATCAACATTTGCATGCAGATCAACAGGGAAGGCTTTCCCACTTTCCCATGGATCTGAGGCTTTGGAGTCCTTGACCCAGTCATGCCCATCTCAAGAGTTCACATTCACTCAGGACTTCACTCACTCGGGGCTACCTCCACTCCCCACAAAACAGCTAGTCATTCACAGTCAAGAGCAGAGAAAAATTAATGCATACATGTTCACTTGATTCCTTGCTTGTATTCAGCTTGATTTCTCTATGCTTATACAACAGTTCAGGAAACCCCAACCTACCCCACCCTCACACCTAGGGTGTGGTGTCAACCACAGTGGGCTGTGTCTTCCCATATCAATTAATTTCAGTAAGACAATCGCCCACAGACATGCCCACAGGCCAACCCATTGTATACAATCCTTCATTGAAACTCTCTTCCCAGAAGACTCTAGGTTAACAATCAAGTTGACAGCCAGAACTAACCGTCATACTAACTGATGCATTCACACACACACACACACACACACACACACACACACACACACACACACAAATGAGCAAGAGAATGCAATGTTTCACAGCAAATCCTGAGGACAACATGATTCTCTCTCACCATTATTTACATGTTTCAGAGTGTTTTCACATCAATAGGAGACAGCATCTCAAACACTAAATAGTACAACTTTCCATCCTTTCTGTTTAATAGAGATTTACAATGTCATAAAAAGAATTTCCCAAGCCTATTATTTATATATGCAAAGTCCTCTAAAATAATGTACTCAATCTGACAATTAAGTACAGCAATTACAATGAATTATGGAAAGACTGGTCTAAATTAGGGAAAAGGTTGAACTACATAGTGTGTCCGTAAAAAGTATATACAACTTGAGTGTTGATGAGAAATCTACAAATATTGGCTGCCCTCAATTTAAACAAGCTGCAGTCCAAAACTGCATCTGTAAATTGTTGTTGGGAATTTAGAACATATTTTCCCACAAACGTAAAGTTGTAAGTCATGGTTAGCATTGGTCGTGTGACAAGTTCAAAAAGGTATGTGGCTAAAATCTCGGTCCTTAATTGGTGGCTTCCCAGATGGGCCAAGGCTCTCCCTGTTTGGGGTAGAAGGTGGGGAGGGCAGATGTGTTCTGTTTATGTTTGCAGTTGAGGCCTTAGGCCTGTTGGTTTAGAATGAGGAGGTGTGGCCAGGAGGGCCTCAGCTAATGAAGCCTATCCACTCCTGTCCCTGTCTCTCAGCAGTATGCTGTTTCCAGTCATGGGTAGGCTACTGTTGAAATCATCTCCTTTTTTGTCATGACAAAATATCACAGACCAAATGTAGCAGCAGACATCTATGATCTCAGTTCTCGACCGTGGAAGCACAAGATCAGTGTGTTGCTAGGCAGTTGAGTACTGTTCTTTCTCATCTGAGTCCACATCTTCAAATCACTACAGATGCCCTGTTCCTAGGATCCAGAAATTTTAATGAAGTGTTCTTTAATGTAAGGGTTTTCTGTGAAACCTGAAAGAAATAACTCTCAAATATTCCCAAATCTGTTTGAATTAGCACCTCGGTTCCTGTGTTGATTCTCTACCTGCTCCCACTCTGTCTCCTCCTCTCCACAGTGTCCTGTGTTGATTCTCTACCTGCTCCCACTCTGTCTCCTCCTCGCTACAGAGTCCTGTGTTGATTCTCTACCTGCTCCCACTCTGTCTCCTCCTCTCTACAGAGTCCTGTGTTGGGATACAAGCCTTCAGATGGCCACCTCCTTCTGGGTCTCCCCCCTCTACTTATTGGGTCCTCAGATGCAATCTCCTTCTGTACCCATCATCCCCTTCTGTACCCATCACTCCCTTCTGCATCCAATTTCCAGTGATTAGAAGGGCACCTGCCATTTGGGATCAAAATTACCTAAGAAACCACATTTAACCTTCATTCAATTTTTAAAGGCCATGTCACCAATAAGGTCACATTCTGAAGTACTGAGGGTTAGGAATTGAACACCAAGGGTTAGGAAATTTTGGTAGAGGGATAGAGTCAGGGATCACAATTCAAACCTTAGCAAAGCTCATTCCTCTTTTGTTCTAGTTTTTTTTTATTTTATTTTACATGTATGAATGTTTTGCCTGCATGTATAGCTGTGCAACATGTGTTTGTCTGGTGCCTGTGGAGGTCAGAAGAGGACACTGGACTCCTTGTATCAAATGATTGTGTGCCATCATGTGTGCTGGGAACCAAATCCAGGTCCTCTGTATGACTGCTCTTATCGACTGAACCATCTCTCCAGACCCAAGCTCATTCCTCTTGGCAACAATGGATCAAAAGGAAGAAAACATCATAGTTCTTAAAACTGAGAGAGAAACTGAACAGTGCTGTTCAAATCTAGAACTTCTCAGAGCAAGGAGGGAGTTCCCCTACTGGCAGTCGGTCCTGGCTGCCCACTCATTCCAGCTGTACCAAGGGAAACATATCTACAAAGCCCTAAAAACCAAAAAAAAAAAAACCACAAACCCTGTTGCTACCCCAACCCTCACACAAAGGGATGTCAGTGAGCCACAGAGGCCATCTGAAGGCTTGTATCCCAAGACAGGACACTGTAGAGAGGAGGAGACAGAGTGGGAGCAGGTAGAGAATCAACACAGGACACTGTAGAGAGGAGGAGACAGAGTGGGAGCAGGTAGAGAATCAACACAGGACACTGTAGAGAGGAGGAGACAGAGTGGGAGCAGGTAGAGAATCAACACAGGAACTGAGGTGCTAATTCAAACAGATTTGGGAATATTTGAGAGTTATTTCTTTCAGGTTTCACAGAAAACCCTTACATTAAAGAACACTTCCTTAAAATTTCTGGGTCCTGGGAACAAATCACATCTGTAGTGATTTGAAGATGTGGACTCAGATGAGAAAGAACAGTACTCAACCACAAAACACTTACTCACCTTTATGATTTTGTTGCAAAAAAACCCTACATAACACACACACACACACACACACATACATACACACACACAAGCCTGTAGGTCTACCAAGCAGTGAGTTAGGTAGTTCCTACAGTGTGAACCCCAAACAGTTGCGATGCTGTGGAACAATCCTTTCCTACACTATGAATATGTATTATTCTCATTTGCTAATAAAAAGCTGATAAGCTGATAGCTGGGCAGGAAAAGATTGAGTGTGAGAGCCAGACTAGGAGAATTCTGGAAAGAGGAAGGGTGGAGTCAGAAAGTTGACAGCAAACACAGAGAAGCAAGATGAAAATGCCATACGGAGAAAAGGTATCAAGCTACGTGGCTAAACATAATAAGAATTATGGGTTAATTTAAGTGTAAGAGTTAGCTAGTAACAAGCCTGAGCTATCGGCCTATCACTGATAATTAATATAAGCCTCTGTGTGGTAATTTGGGAAGTGGCTGCCGGGTGTTTGAGAACAGGTGGTCAGGACAAAAAACATCTGCCTATACCCTCTTTGAGGAAGGCTTTTAGTTTATACATGTTGGAAAGAATACTCCATAAATGTGCCTTGCACACCCCAAAGGAAGGGAGTGTGCTCAACTAGGGACCACAGCAATGCAGATACTCAATGTAAGAGTTAATCTTCCAGCTGGGTACTAATTCTGTGTGTAAAATGCTTGCCTTGTAAGCCTAAGGGCCCAAGTTTGATCCCAAAACCCACATTTAAAAAAAAAAGAGGAAAGCCAGGCATGGTGGAACATGTTGGTAACCCCAGCACTGGGGAGGCAGAGCCAAGCAGATCCCTAGGACTTGCTGGACAGCCAGGCTAACCTACCAGGCAAATTCCAGGCCAGTAAGAGACTCAGGTTGGATAAAACAGTGAACAGTGCTGAAAAGAACATTTAAGCTTATTCTATAACCCCCATATGCACATTTGCACCCACATATATGTAAACACACACACACACACACACACACACACACACACACACACACACACACACAAGAATTAGCACCTTTGACTACAACCAAGCACCAAGCAGACTGACCTTCACAATTACCTTGCCAGATGAGGAGCTGAACACAGAATGAGTAAATACTTGCTCAAAGGGCATTCTTATGAGTTGAACCCAGGTCACCTAGTCCCACCTCTCACTCCCACTCCACTGTGTGATCTAGGTCTCCTCTAGTCTCTGATCCTTTGCAAGCCACTGTTGGTCCACGTGGCACCCATGTGCAGTTAGAATCAGGCATCATCTTGCAGGAATGTGGACTGGGAGATTTGCAGAGAAGATCTGGACCAGTTCCCTCCACACTGATGCTTCAATGATGCTCATAGCTAAACCACCTCTTCAGGCAGCTCCACTCCCACCCATCTGGAGCACAGCAATGCTTTTCCCCATTCCTTCCCAAGAATGAGAGTTGTTTCCATGAAATTCAAGTTTTCTCTACCTGTTATTCTCCTTTCTTCTCCTGAGACCACTTTTACTCAGAAATGCTGACCCAAGGGCTTTCTGGGGGCTTCATGATTTGGACCCGGGACTCGGCACAGGTGTCAAGGGCACCCAAAGTTATATGTCCTCCATGTGCCTCTCAGAGCTCCCGCCTCAGGTATCCCTTCTCCCTCTCCTTCTCTCTTCTCCCCTTCCCCCTCCCTTCTGCCTTCTCTACTTCCTTCCTGACTCCTTCCTTCCTTCTTCCCTCCTTTCACGTCCCTTTCCTCTCTTCCTTGTCTCTCTTCCCTCTCTTCTCTCCTCTTTCTCTCTCTCCTTCCATCTTTTCTCCTTTTCTCTCTTCCCCATCTGTCCATCCTGGGTTTCTTCCTTTGTCCTCCTCACTCCCCTACACGGCAGCCACTGAGCACCACCACCTCACAGCACTCGGTGCGCGAAGGCCATGCTGTGCCCTACACGGCAGCCACTGAGCACCACCACCTCACAGCACTCGGTGCGTGAAGGCCATGCTGTGCCCTACACAGCAGCCACTGAGCACCACCACCTCACAGCACTCGGTGCGCGAAGGCCATGCTATGCCCTACACAGCAGTCACTGAGCACCACCACCTCACAGCACTCGGTGCGTGAAGGCCATGCTGTGCCCTACACAGCAGCCACTGAGCACCACCACCTCACAGCACTCGGTGCGCGAAGGCCATGCTATGCCCTACACAGCAGTCACTGCTTCCTTTGGCCAACTTTTGCTTGTTTGTTCACCCCTGAAGATTACTTTTTTTTAACTTTTTATTGATTCTAGGTGGATTTTATTTACATCATGCATCCCAATCCCGTGCATCTCGCTGTCTCTTTACATCCACCCTCTGCCTTTCCAACCTTCCCCGCAAAATAAAATAAAAGAAAATTTAAAAGAAAAATAAAAAACAAAAATAAATAAACAAACAAAAAAATCTCAGTATAGAAGCTGTAGTGTGTCCCAGTGGGTACACAGTATACCTTTTAGTCCAAACATCTTTACTTGTAAGTGTTCATGGCAAAGAGTCATTGGTCTGGCTCAGGGCCTCGGGTTTCTGCTACATCATCAATACTGGGCCCTCACTGGGACTCCTCTGGGATACCCTATTATTGCCTTGTGTCATGGAGATCCTGTAGCTTTGGATCTTCAGGTCTAGCCCCTTCACAAACTCCAGTAGTTCCTAGATGAGGTGGGTGCTGGGGTGGACCCGGGTGGTAGCTGGGTTTGTCAGCTCTCCAGCTTTCCCTCATCATCACCACCCGGGCAAGCTCTTCATCATTGCGCTGGCTAGCTCACCCCCAGTACAGCCTGCAGCAAGGAGTAGGGCCAGTTCTCCTGCTCACATGCCCTTGGGTCCAGCTCACCCACACTCATACCACCAGAGCCAGGTCCACTGTTCTGCCCAGGTGAGGTACAGGACCCACTCTCCCAAGTGATGCAGTTGGTGAGGGCAAGAGCCTGCTCTCTCACTCTCATGCCCCCAAGGCCAGCTCTCTAGCCTGCCACAAATGTCAAGGGACAGTGGCCGGGGTGGCATCTTTTCTTCACCCATGCTATCACATGGCATATGAGAGTACCTCTGAAGATTCTTGTGCCCCAAGTCTCTACTCTTGTTCTTTCAACTTGTTCCAACCCTCACCCTCCAGGAAAGCCCAAACTCACATCTCTAGCACAGGGAATAGATACAGTTTCAGTACAAATGCCCCAGGTGACTTCACCATGACACCCTCCAATCTCCTCTTCACAAATTAAGATCACGTGGGGACTGGTTTGCCTCAGAGAGTTCACTAGCGTCTGGGTCCGTCTGTCATCCACCTCCAGCTCAATCCAGAGCCTCTGCCATATGTGGAATGATAAACACTGGCCTACACTGCAGTATCAACGACATCACTCACAGCGGTGCAGAATGAAGCGCAGATTGGAGCTGCAGGGTAACTTTCCAGCCAAGTCTGCTCCTTTCTAGAAGAGGCAGGAATTATTAGGAGGAAGATGGGAGCAGCCACAGCCTGGAGACTGGTTCTACACCCTGGAAGAACAATTCCCTCCTCCACACTATTTCCAATTGCCCAAGGCCCGTTAGGGAGGAAAACAGCTGAGACCGTGCCTCTGCCAAAGGCACGATGGCAAGTCCAAAACCAGGGCCAGTATTTTATCTTGAAAAAAAAAAGGAAATCAAAGTTTTAAAAAAGAAAAAAAAACCCAGCAAGGCTCATGAAGATGGCAAAAATGCTATGTTGGTGTCTAAGAGGGATTCAGTCCACAACAGAAGAAACTTTAGACATCCTCTACCTCCCCTCCTCAAATCTTAAAACATGCCTGCTGCCAATGGTAGCATGGTGACATCTGAGGCCAAAGGAGGAAGAGATGACCCGAATGAACGAAGCAGAGCCCAAAGAGGCCAGTGTTGAAAGGACTCGGTAGCCATTTAGGAACTAGACCAGAAGGACCAGAGCCTTGTGAGAGCACTCACTAAAGGACATGGAAAGCAGTAAGTGCTTTGGACCCAGATAAAAGGCCTATCTCTTCAGAGCAAGCAGGGGAAGGAGCTTCATGCTGAAACCATGTAGGATTGCACCCTGACAGTTCTGTGACATGCAGTTTGAGCATCCCAAACTCCAACAACTGAAATCCAGAACTTTTAGAACACTAACACAGTTCCACAGAGAAAATTTCCACACCATCAAAATTAGTCCCATGCACAAAAATTATTAAAATTAGTGTTTAAAAATCACCTTTGGGCCTGGGTAAAATGAATATGAAGCATGAACGGATTATGTGTTTAAGACTTGGGATCTGTGTCAACATGTCTCATTGAAAGACATAAATCTGAAAGACTTCTGATGCCAAGCATTCTGGGTAGCTATGGGATTGTGACAAAGAGCAGAGCCACTTAAAACCTCAGCCTTCTTGGCTGTGAAGTGGGGTCCCCCTCCTGTTGTCAAGACCAGTGGGAGCACCAGAGGACAGACTCTTGACTCGGTGCTGTGTCAACACCCAGCGCTGGTACTGCAAGCTCTCTGCCAGTCATTCTTTCAAATGCGTTTCCATGGTGTCATGTGAGGAAACAATGTTGAAGCCACCACTGGGCTCACAGAGACAGCAGCCCAGAGCCCAAACATCATTAAACAGCTGAAGGAACCCTGGAAATTGTCGTCTCTGTACTTCCCTTTAAGAGACAAAACTGAGCCCCAGGTGGGTAAGACGCATCCACTTATGGCACTCTTCCACGGCCTCGGGCTTTCTGTCACCATTTCTAAGTCAGACACGCAGGAGTCTTAAGATTCTGACTTTGTCATTGAGGGCACAATGCTGATTTGTTGCTTACAGCCTGTATGACCACAGGGGGGTCTACAGACTCACTCAGACCCTCATAACCTACCTGGAAGGGTTACCGGAACAAGGGCCATCATTGCTCAGCAGATGCTCCATACCTAAGACATCCCAAGTCTCGACACAAAATTCATTCATGCTTCATATTCATTTTACCCAGGCCCAACGGTGATTTTTAGACAATAATTTTAATAATTTTTGTTCATGGCACTAAATTGGATAGTGTGGAATTGCACACTGTTTGCATGTGCTTTCAAGTGTTTGCCTTGCAAACACTCTCTCTAAAGTCTTGCTTACAGAAGTGTTATGTGTAATGAGTCATTTCATCGCTATGTGTGTGAGTTTCTTTTCTTGCTGCTATGACAAAAGAAACTTAAGGAAATAAAGCTGTTATTTTAGCTCATGATCTAGGAAGGCACAGTCCATCACAGTGGGAAAGGCAGAATTCACAGTGGCAGGAGCCTGTGTTGGGACTCCTTACATCTGACTCACTGGGAAGAAGAGAGGCAAGAAGAATGCCGGCCCTCAGCTGGCTTCCTCCTTTTCTCTTTGCATTCCATTCAATACCCATGGGACGGTGCCACAAATATCCTGGGCATGTCTTTCTCCTCAGTTAAACCTCTCTGGAAACACCCTCAAAGGCACATATAGAGGTGTGTCTCCCAGGTGATTCCAAATCCGGATAAGTTGGCAATGAAGAATAATCACAACCTTACACAAATGAATATCATTTATTCCAAGTCAAATTGTACCAGTATTATACCAACCCCCGAAAGAAAGCTCTATGCAGTGGGAGAAACCATTAGCATGTTCTCATTCTGAATATGTGTAAAATATCATGAGACAATGTATCTATCCAGGCACACCTGAAGACAAGGCTGGCCAGCTTCCATGCAGTCAGTGGGAGACAGGCTAGGTACTTGGGACATGGTGACTGATGAAGTCAGCTTTTGTTGCCACTTGCAGACCCTCTGACCTATTTTTGTAACCTCGGGACATCAGTGTTTGATGGTCTAGTCACTAAACTATAAACTTGGGGCCTTTTATCTTTACTTTGTATTATCCCATAATATTTGCTGAACTCTTTCAAGTTGCCTTGGGTTACACAATCTTATTTTCCTCCAATCCACAATAGCAGCATACTTTAAAGAACTCAAAATACTTTGAAATCATCTTTAAACAAATCCATAAGATTTCTCTAGAATGTTAACAAGCACTTAAGGTAAGGAATGCACTGCCGAGAACAATTAATACATTTGGAGCTAAATAAACAACACAGCACTGGAATCAAGACCAGGGCCCAGGCATTTCCCCCTGAACAGTAAAAGCCCAATCGTCTTCCCCCATGTGAATCTCTAGGAATGGTCCTCTCTGGCACAGAGAGAAAGAAAATTACTTTTCTTTTCTCTCCTTGAATCCCCACTGCCCAAAACTACACCTTCAAGATCAAGATAATATAAATGCCTCATTTAACTGTCCAGGATCAGTTCTGAGAAATGTATTGTTGGTTGGTCTCATTGTGGAGAACATTCTAGAATGACCTTGTCCAGACCTCTATGGTCCAGGTGTCTACCAAGATAGGTTCTAAATATGAGATGTCTGAGGTGGCTGCATAGAGAACATGGCACAGTGCTTCATTATCAGCACTTCTGTAACTAAAACGATGATGAAGAATATAGTTAATTCCCCACACATTGTTGACAAGGAACATAGTAAGTGTATAAGTGGTAGCATCATCACTTATCATATTGTTAGATATGCATTGAGTGTAACTTATGTTGCCATACCATCACATGACTGCAAGTGCAGTGGGCTTGTTTATACTCAAGTCACCAGACCAAAGAGTAAGGCTTGTACAGTGATGTCACCAAGTCTCAGGAACTTTTCACCATGATTTGAGGCTTATGGAATCCTTTCATACATATCTGTCATTAACCCAAATGTCATCATGGAACACAGGAGTCATTGGCTGAAGAACTGTAAACTCAGTGGTTACCTGGGTGGCAGAACACTCATTCTTCACATTCTGTGTGGTGTTGTCTGCCAGGGCTGTCTTCCACCCGCTTTCCTTCATGACAAGATGCATACTGGGCCATTCACCTGGCCCTGTCCCACACAATTTCCATCTATAATAACAACAATTTCCTGTCACACTTGGAAATTGTTATCACAGAGGGAAATTCACTCACAAATGACCAAAGGCTTTCTACATACTAGCACTGCTCTGAGCCTTTACATATATTATCTCGAATAATACAAAAAGTCTGAATAGATGAGGATTGTAGCCACCATTTTCAAAATAAATAAATAAAGACTTATAGGCTATAAACTCTGGTAGCATCACAAAATTCAGTCCCATGCAACTTATGAGATGGGTTACAGCAGGAGTCCTAGAAGAGGAGGTGATGGGCTCCCATCTCTTCCTACCAATCTTTGATGCTTTGACATAGCCAGTTCTTAACTTACACAGGAATATTCCTACTTGACAACTTTTTGAGATCCCACCATGTCAAAGAGCATTTGAACATGACATTGACTGATGCTTGTCGTCACTGATGGGTCAGAACATTTGGAGTTCTAATCTAGAACATCAGACACCAGCTGATGCATTTGATGTCTTGACTAGTCGCAGGGGCTGTGAGATGATCCCCAGATTTCTACTTTATTCCTAATGGAAGAGAAAGGCCTACCAGGTGTGAGCTGTCTTCTTTTGCCCCTGCCTGCTGTGTGCTTTGCAAATATCTGCTTGGAAATGGTTTCTGGAGCTCACCCAAGCCTGCTAGGGTGGGTCATAGTCATAAGATACAAAGCAAATAATTTTATTTAAAGTCCTAAAAGGAAGAGGGGCTCTACCATGAGCTTCCCTTGGTGAATTTTCAAGTTCATCATTAGCAGCATTGTTCTTTAGAAAAACTTGGGGAAAGAAATCATGCTGAAAATATGATACTTCAAAATAAACCAAGCATCTTCCTTTGCAATAAAGTATAACTTAGCAAACAAATGCATTTGTGCTGAGACTGTTGTTAAACCAGAGTTTTCAGAGAAAAACGCTTAGGACGTGCACATGCACAGGAACTGGGCTCAACACTTGGGTATAGGTTTTCACTCTACTTCCTTTCATCCTAGAAACTGAAGTGATGGATCCGATCTTATTTCGGTATACGTGAAATAAGTCTTCTGTATTATGTTCTTTTCTCATTTCTATGGCATGAGAAACTTGAGGAAAAAAGAGTTTGTTTTGATTCTCATAGTTTGAGGGCATACAGTCAGTCCATCCTACCAAGGAAGTTGTGGTGGCAAGTACATGTGCTGGATGGTCGCGTTGTGTCCACAGTCAGGAAGCAGAGAGATCTGAGCTGTCTCTAGGCTGCTTCCTCCTTTTGCCCTTTTGTATTCAGTCAAGAAACCCAGCCCATGAGATGGCACCTCCTACATTCAAGGTGGATCTTCCATCCCCAGCTAGACCTCTGAAAACACCACACAGACACTCTGGGAAGTGTGACTCTTTGATGATTCTAAATTTTGTAGGGTTAACAGTCAGGCTTCACTCTCATTCCTTCCAAAAACAGTTAGTTAAGAATCTAAACGTCAGGCTGGAGAGATGGCTCAGTTGTTAAGAGCACTGTCTACTCTTCCAAGAGTCCTGAGTTCAATTCCCAGCAACCACATGGTGGCTTACAACCACCTGTAATGAGATCTGGTGCCCTCTTCTAGCCTACAGGGACACATGCAGGCAGAATATTATATATATATATATGTATATATATATACATATATATATATATATATATATAAACTTAAAAAAAAGAATCTAAATGCCTTCACATACCACATAGGCATCACCAGCTCAACTGGAGGTAAATGCATTCTGTAATCAAACACATCCCTTCCATTCACCATTCCATGTCTACCATTCACCATTCTCTTTTGGGGACTCTTGTGGTCTACAGGTTAGATCCATGTAAACACAAGTGCCACTTTACCCCATTGTTCAATTATTTGATATATATTTCATTGTGATATTTCATTACTATGCTAATTAGAGCTCATATCTCTTTATAAGAAAGGTAGCCTACGATAAAAGCTCAGTGTCTCTTATTATCTGACTGGGAAAAAACAGGAGACAATTGGTGATCTGTTTTTGTGGGTCCTGCATCTGTAGATTCAACCATCCACAGATCAAAACTAGGGAGGAAATTGCATTTGTTCTGAACTCATTCAGACTTTGCTTTCTTGTCACTATGCCCTGTGCAGTCCAGGCAACCGTTTACACGGTAGTTACATTGCATTATGTACTGCAGCTCATCATCCAGAGATGATGTAAAATACACGGGAGGCTGTGCATGTGCTACGCACAAATACACCACCAAATACGGGGTGCTGAAGCAACTGTGGATTTCCACAGGGATTCCTGAAACCAACTGTCTGAGGAAGCTGAGAGCTGACTAGACTGGGGAAACAAGCAGTAATCCCAAACATTGAAGGCATGCAGAGAAGGCGAAGAGGAGCATCGGAAGAAGTAATAAAAGAAGATTCCACAAAAGAGGCAGCAGACATTCACCAAAACTTAACAGACAAAAAGAGCCAGTGAGAGGGGAGGGAAAGGTCACCCACCCACGAGGCTGAAAGACACTGAGGAGCTGAGATGGGCAGAGAGCAGCTCAGCCCAGCTGAGCTTGAGGTACTGCAGGAAGGGGGGTGTGGCTAACAGCAGCACAGAGAGAGTCGACTACAACTACAGCAAGTACCTGGGAGGCCAAGCTGCCTGGAGGAGTGGACTCACTGTATTAATTACTTGTCCTGCTGCTGTGATAAAATACCATGACAGAAGCCATCTAAGGAAGAAAGAGCTGGCTTTGGCTTACACTTCAACACGCAGTCCATCATGGTGGGAAGAGAACGGTAACAGAAACATGAAGCAAGAGACCACGATGCAGCCACAGTCAGAAGCCAAGAATGATGAATGCTTGTGTTCAACTTACTTCCACAATCCATAGAACTGTGTCTCTCACTATCAAGGCAGGCTACCTACTTCAATTAACTTAATCTAGGTGACCCGTCACAGGTATGCCCAGAGGTTAACCTAACCTAGATAATCCCTCATAAGCTTGCTGAGACATGTCTCCTAGGTGGCTCTAAATCCCGTCAAGTTGAAAATCAATATTATCCATCATACATATATAATAGATAACCCCAGGATCCAGTTCTCCAGAAGACTGACCTTGCTTTGGACACCAACTGTGAGCCTCACAATTCCAGGCTACCATCACTTGAGACCAACCAGAGACAATTCAGGAGTTCCTTCCGCTCCTCAGGTTGGGTCATTCTGAGCATGACTCAACCACTGGGAAAACAGTGCTCTTATGATTATAGCAGTCAAAATACAATTTAGAACCAGCCAAACGAAGAGACACATGAGGAGAGTTCCCTTACTGTGTTCACACTCTGTGTATCAGTATGAATTACAGGGTAGAGTCACTGGAGCTCTGACTGCCCTGAGCTTTTATTAGAATGATTGATGGAATGGTCAGCCATGTGGGTGAACTCAATTCCTAGCTCCCCTTCTCCCCTTCTCTCCCTAGAGGTCAGGAGGTCACACTGACATCCCCCAGTTAAACCTTAGCCCTTTGGCCACATGGTGTCTTTACTGCGTGCCAGAGCCCACTCTGAAATTGCCCAGAGCCACCATGGGCCACCTCATTAACATAAACCTTGGCATTCCTAAGAAGCCTACCAAGAGTAACAGGCACATTTATTACCCAGGAAATCCTAGGACTTAGGGGTACCCTGTCAGAGAACATGGCTAGCTAAATTCTCTCCTACTCATCAATAGTTAATTGGAAGTTATTCAGAATGAGGAGGATAATGACCCTGAGGGCACAGTAGAAACATTTAGATATAAACATATTTTTTCCAGCCAAACCTAAGAGGGGAAAAAAATTAGAATTCCTTAGGAATGTTATGTGCAATCCATAAAAATTACAATTAAAGATCAGAAGGTATCAAGAACCATAGAAGAAAACAAAAAGATCCTTAGATAATAGCCAATACAGAGAACAATTAGTACGGATTTATAAGAGGATGGTAGCTGAAAGTAAAAGGTACGATAATAAGCAACAGTGCTTATTGTCCTATGAAGAACCCTGGTATGTGAGAGTAAACAGATAACCTATTTTAAGATAACCTATTTCATAGCTTTAAAAACTCAGGTCCACACTTTGACTGTAGCAAAGTGAATTTGTCACCTTTAAGTTACTATAACAAAATATCTTGAGGCAATTAACTCTGCAAAGAAAAAAATTTCATTTTGCTCAGAGTTTGGAATTTCCAGCCAGCAGCAAGTAGCCCATTGGTGGTGGATGGCAATTATAGGAATTCTTCCCTGACGTACCAGGAAGAGACACAGAGAGACCTTCTCACAGCTCACTTGGAGCACACCCAGCAAACTAAGGACCTCACATAGCTCCTTCCTCTTAAAGGTGCCATTGTCTCCCTGTAGCCCCACCTTGGCGAATGTTCATCCAAAATGTGGTAAGAACCATAAAGCTGTATGCACAGATGCTTCTCACCGGAAGGCTTAGTGGTGCAGCACCTCTACAAGCCTGTCAGGCCTATTTTGAGATTTGTTAAAGAAAACTGTCTCAAGAGGTGGAGGGTCTTCCAAATTATATTCTTAGCTTACATCTCTCTCTGCAGTCCCCAGCCACCAAGGCAAGGCTCTGCATGGGAACTTGGCAAAGAGGAGGCAGGACTGTAATCACAATTAGTTACTCAGATACCATCAACAGACACTACACGAGGAACCCAGGGAGAAATACAAGGTGTCTTTGGGTTCTGACTTAGGCAGGATGGAAGATGTTAGGAAAAGGCAGACGTGAATGGAAAGCTTACAGGTAATTCACTCCCACGAAGACACAGGAAGCAAGTAAGAAGACGGTGGTGAGAGATGGGATCTTTGGCTGTCACACATTTTAAATTACTTAAGTGGAAACAATTAGATATAAGATACTCTCTTTCAACAGGAGTAAAGTTTATTACCCCAGGATTAATGATTTGTATTAATATCTGTGTTTGTGGGTGTGGTAGTTTAAATAGGAATGGCCCCCATAGGCTCATGTATTTGAATGCATGGTCATTATGGAGTGGCATTTTTTTGACAAGGATTAATTAACTGTTGGGTTAGGTGTGGCCTTGTTGGAGGAAGTGTGTCACTGGGGGCAGGATTTGGGTTTTCAAATGCTCAAGCCAGGCCCAGTGTCTCACTCCTCCTGCTGCCTGACAGTCTAGATGTAGAACTCTCAGCTACCTCTCCAAGACCATGCTACCATGCTTCCCACCATGACTACAATGAACTAAATCTCTGAATGTAAGCAAGCCCCAGTTAAATGCTTTATTTTATAAGTGTTGTCATGGTAATGGTGTCTCTTCACAGCAACTTAATCATAGAACACTGACTAAGACAGAAGTTGGTACCAGAAGTGGGGTATTGCTATGATGGGCCTGACCATACTTTTGTTTGGCAGAATGTGGACCTTGGGACTTTGGATTAGGAAAGCAGTTGAATTCATTAAGCGAGGTTTAATGGGCCATACTAGTAGGAGCAGGGAAGATGGTGGTACTTAGAGCAATGTAGATTATAGTGGCCCAGCTCAAAGAGTTTCAGAGGAGAAGAATATTAGTAAGTGGGCTTAGAGCTCATTCTTGTGATATTTTGGTGAAGAATATGGCTTTTTTTTTTACCTTGTTCAAAAAAGTCTGCCTGAGGCTAAATTGATGAGTTTTAGATTAATGGTGTTGGCAGAGGAGATTTCAAAACAGCCTAGTATTGACTATGTCACTTGTTAGTCACAATATTAGTGGCCAGTCTAACGCAGATCTATAATGAAAAAGAGCAAGCTGAGAAAGAAAAATTATAAAATGTACTATTTAAGGAGAAAAGGAGCACCAGGAAGTGTAATGGAGCTAAGTCCAGTGCTCAAGGGGATAAAAAGTTTTTATTTTTAAATCCTGATGCTAAATGGAATAAAAGGAGTAGTGACATCAAGGCAAGATGCTGCCCAGCTTAGATTCCAACTTGTGTAAAGGAATTAAAGAAAAGCTTAGGGTCAGGTGTGGTGGTGAATGCCTTTAATCCCCAAACTCAGGAGGCAGAAGCAGGAAGATCTCTGAGTTCAAGGCCAGCCTGATTGTCTTAGTTAGAGTTTCTATTGCTGTGAAGAGACACCATGACCATGGAAACTCTTATAAAGAAAAATAGATATTTAGGGTGGCTCACTTACAGTTCAGAGGTTCAGTCCATTATCATCATGGTGGGGCATGGCAGTGTGCAAGCAGACATGGTGTTGCAGAAGTAGCAGAGAGTCCTACATCTTTCAGGCAACAGGAAGTGGTCTAAGATACTGAGAGGTATCTTGAGCATATATGAGACCTCAAAGCCTGCCTCCACAGTGACACACTTCCTCCAAAAAGGCCACACCTACTCCAACAAGGCCACACCTCCCATTAGTGCCACTCGCTTTGGGGACCATTTTCTTTCATACCACCACCCTGGTCTATAGAGCAAGTTGCAGGATAGCCAAGCTTAGGCAGTAAAGGAAACCACTAAAAACAGAAAGCTGGTGAAAATGTAATTGAACAAGGGGGCCATGTTCCAGCACTAGCAAGAAGCAGAACTTGGCAGCTTTGGCCATGTGCTTCTGGCTTTAGAGTCAAGAATATCAGAAATGGTTCTGGAATCTCCATCCACCACTAAGGAAAGCTGCTGAGGCTGGACATGTGTCAGGGGTATCCCTGCATGGAGGCCTGGAGAGGCCATTGCATGACGCTGTGAAGGTGAAGCCTGGATTGCCTTGGAGAACCCAAGATGTTAGAGATGCCAGAGCCCTGAGATACGTGCCAAGGAGAGCTGTCGATCAGGATGGAACCAGCCCAAGAGACAGAAGTGTGTTGCAGTCAACAAAGCTGAAAGGAGTTGGAGATCTGAAGAGTGTATTAATATCAGACGTGGAGATGCAGAGTTTGGAGTTTGCCCTGTTGGTTTTTGGTCTTGCTTTGATCCAGTATTTCCTCACTATGCTCCTTTCCACCCTTTGAGGATGGTAATGTATATTCTGTGTCATTGTATATTGCAAGTATATGATTTGCTTTTTTATTTTGATTTTACAGGGGTTACAGTTCAGAGATTGCCATCAGTCTCCAAAGAGACTATAAATTTGGGCTTTTAAACAGTGTAGACTATAATAGACTATGGAAAGTTTTGAAGTTGGACTGAATGCATTTTTGCATTCTGACATGGCTACAAGCCTTTGGGGGCCAGAGAGTGGAGTATGGAGGTTTAAATAAGAATTCCCTCCCCCAGGTTCATATATTTGAATACTTGATCATTATGGAGTGGCCCTACTTGACAAGGAATAGGAGGTGTGGCCTTGTTGGAAGAAGTGTGTCACTGGGGACAGGCTTTGGGTTTTCAAATGCTCAATCCAGGCCGAGTGTCTCATTCTTCCTGCTACCTGCTGATCTAGATATAGAACTTACAGCTACCTCTCCAGCACCACATCTGTCTGCGTGCCACCATGCTTCCCACCATGACTACAATGGACTAAACCTCTTAATGTAATCAAGTCCCAATTAAATGTTTTATTTTATAAGCATCACCATGCTCATGGTGTCTCTTCACAGCAATAATAGAACACTAACTAAGACCCATATACCTCACCTAATCCCCATAGTGACCCAAAGAGACACATTCAGACCCAATTCTCGTAAGCAAGGAGAGCCAAGTAGAGAGTTCACCCAAAGCTTCCCTAACAGTTGTGTGTCAAAGCCAGACTTAAGACCCAGGTCCTCCTTCCTGTGTCCAAGAGACTCCTTGGCTAGACCCCACCTGCATCAGAGAGCAGTGTGCAACATTATTAAATGATTTAAGCTAGAATCTTAGCAGAAAGGAATTTGCCAAAACTTCTTAAACTTCCCTCAGGTAATATATTCTTATTATTCTCAGTTTCAAACAAAAATAATCCATGCTTTTATCAGTAGTGTCAAAGAAGAATAAGGCTTAAAAGATGGCAGAATTAGCCCAACGGAAAGTACTATTCCTGAGAACAAAGTCAGTTGGTCTTTAGAGGAGCCTTGAAGGAAGATGAGATGTGAGTTAAGAATCTGCATCATGGGGAAGAAGATATGGCTCAGTGGTTAGGAACACTTCCTGATCTTGCAGAGGACCTAAGTTCAGTTCCCAGCACCCAGCTCAGATGCCTCAGAACTGCCCATGACTCCAGCTCCAGGGGATCTGATGCCCTCTTCTGGCCACCTCAGGCACCTATACTCATGAGCACATACCACACAGATACACATGTACATATACATAATTAAAAATAAAAAATTTTAATCTCTTAAAGTACCTACATCTGCAGCAAAGAAGGCATTGTAATTTTTATTGGAGGAAGCTGGGAAATCAGATATGGGAGAATTTTCTGAAAGTTACCCAAGCTTCTCTGCCTGCATGAGAATAGAACTTATCCACACTTTGTAGAAAAAAAAATTCTAATGCTTCATTAGAAAACCTAAGAGGTCCTTTAAAAAAACAAAACTAATGAGCATACTCCCCTAACCTCTGCATCCCCATTACTGCTCCAGCTAATCTACTCCTGGGATGTTCCATTTTATACTGTCTCAATCTGTCATGAGACCATCTGGGCTGAAGATGTAAGTAATGGATGGAAGCCCGAACAGAAAACCCTTGCCCAGGGATACAGGGTAGCATCTTCCTTTTTTTCGTCATACTCTGATGACTAGTTGACAGAAGCTAGAGTCACTTGGGAAGAGGAAATGTCAATTGAAAAAAATACCACCATAAGACTTGCCTGTGGGCCCAGACCACTGTGGATAGTGCCCCCACCCTGGCCCGGTGTTTCTAGGAGCTTTAAGAAAGCAGGCTGAGCAAGCCATGAGGAGAAAGCAGCACTCCTCCATGACCTCTGCATCAGCTCCTAACTCCAGGTCCCCGCCCTATTTGAGTTCCTGCCTGGCTTTCCTCAGTGATAGACTGTGATGTGAAAATGTAAACTGAAATAAACTCTTTTTCTCTACAAGTTGTTTTCAGCCATGGTGTTTTATCACAACAGTGGCAACTCAACTAAGAGAGGTAGCTACAAGCTGAACACACAGTTCGTGAGTCTACAGCTGTGTGCTAGGAGCTTCCCTGGGTACCATGGGTGTGGAAATATGCACATTCTGTATCCCACACTCAGGAGTTTTATTGAATCCCTCTCAGGTCCCCGATCTCCACTCCCCCCACACACACACACAGGTGGCCTACAAATGGTACCCTGCCCTAGTGAAACTGGGAGTCTACTTTGTGCAGAGACAAGAGATGGCTGGAAGTAAAGAAGGCTATTGCACAGATTAATTCCACAAATATACAAGAAACTGTAAATGCTGTGTGAGGAAAAGTTGCAGTCAGGCTGATGGTGCAGGCCTGAGCCGTCCTAAAGACTAAGGATGTCAAGGCAGGAGTTCAAGACCTGCCTGAGCAACTCAGTGAACGTCTTTCTCAAAAGTTAGGTAAAAAGAGGGCTAGGGCTGCAGCTCAGTGACAGAGTCCTTGCTCAGCATGCAGGACACCCTAGGTTCAACCACAAAGAGACCAGAAAGGAAAAAAAAAGAAGAGGAGAGGAGGGGAGAGGAGGGGAGAGGAGAGGAGAGGAGAGGGTGAGGAAGGAGAGGAGAGTTAGGAGTCTCTTCTAGGGCAGCTAAGGGATCAGGCTTCCCTGTGGAGTTGTTGGAGTTTGCAAGGATGTGAGGAGGTCCAGACCATCTGCAGCAATCCGGGTAAAGAGAACTAGAGAGAGAGATCTTGACAGGGACCATAGGAACTAACAAAGCCCTGTGTCAGGGCCAGCAAGTGGGGGTGCAGGGGCTGACAAGGTGGGTGTCAGGAAGGCAAGAAGTACTTACACAGGCCAGTGAGACCGCGCACTCTTGGATGAGTCCCATAGTATTTGATTGGCTAGAATGGAATGAAGGGGTTCCAAGGTAGATTTAGGAGAAGGTACTGGAAGAGCTCTAAGATGAGTCCAAGGGGGACTGATGGTCCCCCTCCCAGCTGCCACAGTTCTTGTTTGTCATTTTTACTTAAAAAAGCCACAACACCCAGACCCACCCATGACATTGAGACTCATATCCCAGCCTGCCACCCACTCATGCCTTCCAGCAGACAAGTCAGTGCCTACACATGCCCTAACAACATCCCCCTCAAAGCCAACTGGAGGAGTAGAAAACCCAAAGCATGAAGGACACTGCTTTGACAAGGGTTCTGCTGGCCACTCTCTGTGCCTAGAGGTAGGACTGACCACCGAGAAGTTGTTCATCATGTTTAGAGTCTAAATGAACTGTGCCCATCAAATGTGTCTCTCCTAAGAACCACACTAATACTAACTTACAAAATAAAATTCCCTGAGAATCTGGGTGGTGGGGGCACACACCTTTAATCCTAGCACCTGGGAGGCAGAGGCAGGTGGATCTTTGTGAGTTCGAGGCCAGCCTGGTCTACAGAGCAAGTTCCAGGACAGCCACAGCTACACAGAGAAATCCTGTCTCGAAAAACAAAACAAAAATTCCCTGACAATGAATGATGTCTGTGATCTGAGGTCACAGCTACTGCATTTCTTGATAGTGAGTCTTGTCGAAGAGCTTCAGCATGCCTGACCCAGGGTGGACCATGGTCCCTTGACACTACTGTGTAGAGCAATGTCTCTCAGGCCAACATCATGTCCACAATTCTCCATGGACTAGACTCCCATACAACCAGAGGAGGAACAGGACAGTGGCCCTTGTGTGATGATGGCATATAAACATGAGGAACAGACATCGTACTGGTCCACACATCCAATTCTCTCTCCAAGTCTGACTGTTGCCTCTCACTGGCTTTCAGGCTTTTGTTTCCACTACCTGTCAGGATCTCACCAACCACACAGTGGCCAAAGAGGTCTCACCTAAAAGACAAATCAGCCTAGACACAAGCTAGAGTCATCTCCCATTAAGTGTGTCTCCATGCAGTTCAAGGCCAACCTTCTGGGAGGCACACTATCGTCATCCCTGGGGGCCAGAAAACATGCAGGCTTCCTCCAGCCTTACAGACACCCACAAAGCAAAGGCCCAGAAATCTCTGCATTTAACAAGGCTTTTTTTTTTTTTAAGCTAGATGCTAAAACTTTGTTACCCCTGGCATGGAGTGTCTAGAGTATGCTTTGCGCTTACCTCCCTGTGTTTCGGTCTACATGTTTTGAAGTGGAGAAGCTTTTAATTGAACCAGCCTGGCACAGATAAAGGCCTCGCTGTGCCTCTCTGTGGAGTCTGCAGTCCCTGACTCCTTCCCTCTTCTCTACAGTAGGTGATGTCCCTCCTTTGAGGAAATCGAGCCGGCGCTGATCACCTGCTTGTGCCATTTTAACAGACTGTGAAGGACCCTTTGTGGAAAGGCTGCATGGATCGTCACAGGCAGAGAGAAAGATTCAACTATGGCATTTTAACATACAGCCTCAGCCGTGCCTGGGGTCTCATTGAAGACAGTGTGATGAGAATCTTTTACATGAAAAGATTATGGGCCCATCAATGGTTTTTAAAAGGCAAAAGAAGGCCAGGGAGAGGGTGTGAGAACTAAATCAAAGGGCTGAGCTGCTGAGGTCTGCCTTTACCTATTTTCCAACTTAATGATAGAGTTTTGTCGCACTCTGCTCTGTAACTGCCGTGGAAATGCTTGCTTTGGTGGTCAAATACTAAATTATTGTAACATTTTCACCACAACTCAAATTGTGGTCAAATGCTAAAATATTGTAACATTGTCACCACAACTCAAATGCCTGAGAAAAGCTAGGAAAGACGGTTGGAAAAAACATTGTATATGTCCGGTTTCCACCACTATCACTACATACTTGAGGCTGCTACTTCACAGTGAAAGGCAGTTTTATTAGCTTACAATTACCACAAGCCTGCTGGGATGTCGGACGGGCAGCATCCGCCCTAAGGAGTGAGGCCCATGGAGACCAATGGCTGAGGGGCAGAGGGTTCTAGCAGTGGCGGAGACAAGGCTCTGTTGCCTCAGTTTTTCCAGTGTGCTTAGCTGTGGAGGTCGGGGACTCATCAGCCACAGGCTCAGGCACACTCAGGATTTATCGGCTGCCTTTGTGGGGAGTCCTGGCCATATGTTTTCCTGACCTTTGTTTTTCCGTGTCTCCCCAGACATTCTCCATATGCCTGTGAGAAGCAGAAGCAGAGCAGAAAGGGTCTGGGAATGCAGACGTGGGCCCTGGGTTCCTGAAGAGAGGGCATGAGGCAGGGGAATTGTTTTCTTTCCACAGAGCCCTGTCCTGGGCAGAAAGAAGTCGTCTCTAAGCCCCTGCTCTGGGTGAGGCTTCCCCTGACAGAACGGCTTCCCTCACCTGTCTAAACTAAGTACAGAGGATCCAATATCCACCGAGCACTGATCTTTTCAGCAGATACTCAAAGGATAAAGCCAGGGTAATTTATTATTCTTCTTTTAATCCCACAGAGTGCACTGGGAACTTCCAAACAGTAAGACATTCTTCTGAGAAAAGAGCCCCTCTTATCAGCTTGGCCCTGTCCAAAATAACGATGACTTCACTCTGGCCAGGGCATCAGGACGTATTTGTCCTCCGTCAATAACTAATGCTTGGGATTGCATTTCACTTCTGCAGAGGGTAAATCTGGACGGCATGATAACCCAGCCTCTTAAAAGCGCCTCCATGACAGCCCACCCCCCTGTTTAATTATGCTCCCCGCTTCTTCCTGAAGAGGAGACAGCCCGGCCGGCCTCCCTCCACCTCTCTTGACCCAGACTTCAGGAGAAACACTTCAGAAAAAGCAGACAGGGGAGTTTATTTCTTTAGAAGTTGTTTCTTTTATAAGATATAATATCTAGGTAGCTGTTGCAAACCTCATGAGCAAAAACTTTAAGTTACTCTCAAACTGAATTTGAAGTACAATTTTTAGCTAGTGCCGCGATGATACGTCTGTTCCAGACACAATTAGCGCTGGCTGTTGCCATAAGCAGTCCACGGAACCGTAAGGATTTACCGTGCTGCAGACCGGACTCCAAGGCAAACCAGCAATTTAGCATATGCCTGTTTTCCTGTCTAAGGACTCTGGGGTCGTTAAATAACATGAAGTCTTCGGGAAGCCTTTTCTCCCTAAGTAAATGACCCAGAGGTTCATAGCAACAGTGTTTATGTGTACACACAGAAACACATAGAAAAACATGCACACACAGGCACACACAAACACATGCACACACTATACACACAGGCACACACAAACCTGTGCACGCG
Organism: Peromyscus californicus insignis; assembly: GCF_007827085.1. Classification (NCBI taxonomy): domain Eukaryota; kingdom Metazoa; phylum Chordata; class Mammalia; order Rodentia; family Cricetidae; genus Peromyscus; species Peromyscus californicus. The sequence continues at coordinate 65,456,733 of NW_026294413.1, forward strand.
CATGTGCGCGCGCGCACACACACACACACACATATACAAGCACATACACACAAGCAAACACATTCACACATGCATACACACACAAGTACATATACAAACACATATACACACATACACACAGAAGCACACACATGAACACATGCATGTACACACACAGGCACACACAAACACATACACACACACATACACATACACACACAGGCACACACAAACCTGTGCGCGCGCACACACATACATATACAAGCACACACACACAAATGCACAAGCAAACACAAACACATCCACATATGCATACACACACAAGTACAAACACATATACACACACATACACACAGAAGCACACACACGAACACAAGCATGTACACACACAGGCACACACAAACATATATACACATATACATGTACATACACATACACACACACAAGAACACAAACCCACTCGCACATACACATGCCCATACACATACGCTCACACATGCATGATAATTCCATTTACTTATACAAGTTGTATTTAAACATACCTACATGCAGCGTATGCTAAAAATTCCTCAGAGAACAAAGAACTTGGCTTTTCCACCGTTGTGCGCCTTGAAATTGGTATCATCCATTTGCTTCCAACTGTAGTTCCTGATTTATAAATTTACTCACTCATCAGTATCTACTCAGCCCACTGTGTGCCAGGCACACAGTGAGGCATCAAATAATGCGCCCTCTGAATGTTGTCATCTCCTCTATTACAATGAAGGTGGCAGGTCATCTCCTCTATTACAAGGAAGGTTCAGGAAGCTCCTACTTCAGGCTGGAGAGGTGGCCCAGTGGATAACAGCACTGGCTGCTCTTCTGCAGGGCCCAGGTTTGATCCCCGGCACCCACATGGTGGCCCACAACCATCTGTAACTCCAATCTGAAGGAATCTGATGCCCTCTTCTGACCTCTGAGGGTACTGCATGCATGTGCTGTTCAGACAAGCATGCAGGCAAAACATCTGTATGCATAAAATAATAAAGTAGTTTCTTTAAATTAAAAAAAAGTTCCCTACTTTATATATAACCTAAGTTTATACTGTTACTCATTAAAAAAATGAATCCTGGTCTCTAAGTCACTCCCTCCTTCTCTGAGGTCATGTGCCACCTGATGATGTCATATATCACGAAGGTCCCATTGGCTTGGAATGGAGTTGAATAGTCCCTGTGGCCCAACAACATCCCATGGCGTCAGCAAACCTACTGTGCAACAAACCACATGAAATCACAACACAGGCTGTCCCATACAGTCCCACTGGAGTGTGACCACACATGCAGTCCCATGCTGTCCCACTGGAGTGTGACCACACATGCAGTCCCACTGGAGTGTGACCACACATGCAGTCCCACTGGAGTGTGACCACACATGCAGTCCCACTGGAGTGTGACCACACATGCAGTCCCATGCTGTCCCACTGGAGTGTGACCACACATGCAGTCCCATGCTGTCCCACTGGAGTGTGACCACACATGCAGTCCCACTGGAGTGTGACCACACATGCAGTCCCACTGGAGTATGAACACACATGCAGTCCCACTGGAGTGTGACCACACATGCAGTCCCACTGGAGTGTGACCACACATGCAGTCCCACTGGAGTGTGACCACACATGCAGTCCCACTGGAGTGTGACCACACATGCAGTCCCACTGGAGTGTGACCACACATGCAGTCCCACTGGAGTGTGACCACACATGCAGTCCCACTGGAGTGTGACCACACATGCAGTCCCATGCTGTCCCACTGGAGTATGAACACACATGCAGTCCCACTGGAGTGTGACCACACATGCTGTCCCACTGGAGTATGAACACACATGCAGTCCCACTGGAGTGTGACCACACATGCAGTCCCACTGGAGTGTGACCACACATGCAGTCCCACTGGAGTGTGACCACACATGCAGTCCCACTGGAGTATGAACACACATGCTGTCCCACTGGAGTATGAACACACATGCAGTCCCACTGGAGTATGAACACACATGCTGTCCCACTGGAGTATGAACACACATGCAGTCCCACTGGAGTGTGACCACACATGCAGTCCCACTGGAGTATGAACACACATGCAGTCCCACTGGAATGTGACCACACATGCAGTCCCACTGGAGTGTGACCACACATGCAGTCCCACTGGAGTGTGACCACACATGCAGTCCCACTGGAGTATGAACACACATGCAGTCCCACTGGAGTGTGACCACACATGCAGTCCCACTGGAGTGTGACCACACATGCAGTCCCACTGGAGTGTGAACACACATGCAGTCCCACTGGAGTGTGACCACACATGCAGTCCCACTGGAGTGTGACCACACATGCAGTCCCACTGGAGTGTGACCACACATGCAGTCCCACTGGAGTATGAACACACATGCAGTCCCACTGGAGTGTGACCACACATGCAGTCCCACTGGAGTATGAACACACATGCAGTCCCACTGGAGTGTGACCACACATGCAGTCCCACTGGAGTGTGACCACACATGCTGTCCCACTGGAGTGTGACCACACATGCAGTCCCACTGGAGTATGAACACACATGCAGTCCCACTGGAGTGTGACCACACATGCAGTCCCATGCTGTCCCACTGGAGTGTGACCACACATGCAGTCCCATGCAGTCCCACTGGAGTGTGACCACACATGCAGTCCCACTGGAGTGTGACCACACATGCAGTCCCACTGGAGTGTGACCACACATGCAGTCCCACTGGAGTGTGACCACACATGCAGTCCCACTGGAGTGTGACCACACATGCAGTCCCATGCTGTCCCACTGGAGTATGAACACACATGCAGTCCCACTGGAGTGTGACCACACATGCTGTCCCACTGGAGTATGAACACACATGCAGTCCCACTGGAGTGTGACCACACATGCAGTCCCACTGGAGTGTGACCACACATGCAGTCCCACTGGAGTATGAACACACATGCTGTCCCACTGGAGTATGAACACACATGCAGTCCCACTGGAGTATGAACACACATGCTGTCCCACTGGAGTATGAACACACATGCAGTCCCACTGGAGTGTGACCACACATGCAGTCCCACTGGAGTATGAACACACATGCAGTCCCACTGGAGTGTGACCACACATGCAGTCCCACTGGAGTGTGACCACACATGCAGTCCCACTGGAGTGTGACCACACATGCAGTCCCACTGGAGTATGAACACACATGCAGTCCCACTGGAGTGTGACCACACATGCAGTCCCACTGGAGTGTGACCACACATGCAGTCCCACTGGAGTGTGAACACACATGCAGTCCCACTGGAGTGTGACCACACATGCAGTCCCACTGGAGTGTGACCACACATGCAGTCCCACTGGAGTGTGACCACACATGCAGTCCCACTGGAGTATGAACACACATGCAGTCCCACTGGAGTGTGACCACACATGCAGTCCCACTGGAGTATGAACACACATGCAGTCCCACTGGAGTGTGACCACACATGCAGTCCCACTGGAGTGTGACCACACATGCTGTCCCACTGGAGTGTGACCACACATGCAGTCCCACTGGAGTGTGACCACACATGCAGTCCCACTGGAGTGTGACCACACATGCAGTCCCACTGGAGTATGAACACACATGCAGTCCCACTGGAGTGTGACCACACATGCAGTCCCATGCTGTCCCACTGGAGTGTGACCACACATGCAGTCCCATGCAGTCCCACTGGAGTGTGACCACACATGCTGTCCCACTGGAGTGTGACCACACATGCAGTCCCACTGGAGTGTGACCACACATGCTGTCCTATGCAGTCCCACTGGAGTGTGACCACACATGCTGTCCCATGCAGTCCCACTGGAGTGTGACCACACATGCAGTCCCACTGGAGTGTGACCACACATGCAGTCCCACTGGAGTGTGACCACACATGCTGTCCTGTGTGTTTACTGGGCTAATTTCCTTCTATTTATGAACATGAGACTTGGTCATAAAGTAGCCTCAGATGGGTCCCTCAGGTGGATCCCAAAAGCCACAGGCTCTGAGGGAAACAGCTCTGTACATACTGTGGAGGGGAAGATGAACACTGACAGTCCTGATGTTCTGCTGGACCTCACATCCCCATGTGTCTCTCCCGTACCTCACACCCCCATGTGTCTCTCCCGTACCTCACATCCCCATGTGTCTCTCCCGTACCTCACACCCCCATGTGTCTCTCCCTCTCACTTTGTATATTTTGCTCTGGAAGGGGCTTCTAGATTGGAGTTAGAACATGAGGATATTTTAAATAAATATCCATTTAAGGATTAGAGAAAGATCATGGCAATCCATTAGCAGCCACTTTGCCAAGCGTAGGCACCTGGGAAGGCTGCTGGAGGAAGCCATGTAGTGACTGACTAGAAGACGGATCTGGCAGAAGGAAGTGGTCATCTCCATGACCATCCACCATCCCATGCAGTCAGAGGCAAAGCAGGTAAAGAGCTGCAGAGTCCAGAACAGAAACTGTGGCCGGGAGCAGATCGTGGAAAAGAGAGCTGGAAGCACACAGGAAATTGTCACCACTCAGAACACGGCCGCGTGGCCTTTCCAGTCATTGGGACGTCTCCAGCTCCTCTTCTCCCCAAGGACTGACATGACACAAAGTCCTGAGCACAAAAGATGGAGGTATCTGTCAACTCTCCAAACATCTATGCACAGTCCTTCAGTAACCCGCCACGAGGCCAGCTCACGCGGAGCAGGATGGGTCTTTGACTTGATGGCATTTTATGATTCCAGTAAAACCTTCTCTGTCCCTTTCTCACCTTCCATCAGCTTTCTGCAACCCGTGCTGTCAGGCCAAAATGCTTCCCCAGAGGCTCTGGCCCAGATGGAGCTCTCTGCTTGGCACTGGATGCCCTTGACTGCCCAGACTGGGGATAGAATGTCAGCCTCTGGCCGCACCTGTTTTCGGGACTCTGGAACCCAGGAAACACACCTCAGTACGGCATTACTCATGGAAGTGCCACAGGCAGTGGGGCATGAGCTGGAGACAAAGATCCACACTCCTGCCCATGGCAGCCTACAGCACTCTTCTGGAGACTTCCACTCAGGAAGGAAGGATTCTTGACTCCACCGCAGAAAAGACTTTCAAGATGAGCCAGTATTAGAAAAGATCTTAAGCCAGGCGGTGGTGGCACACACCTTTAATCCCAGTACTCGGGAGGCAGAGGCAAGTGGACTCTGTGAGTTCGAAGCCAGCCTGGTCTATAGAGCAAGTTACAGGACAGCCAGGGCTATGCAGAGAAACGCTGTCTCGGAAAACCAAAAGAAAAAGAAAGAGAAAGGATCTTAACAAAGATGGGGACAGAGTGGTTAATCGAAATGTTCAAGGAAAGAGGAGGGTGCACCCACATGTGGGTGTGGGTGTGGGTTCTCAACAGAGTCACACTTACGCTTTCAGCAAAAGCTGTGCCTAGGCCTCTGGGAGCTTTTGAAATTCTATTGCTCAAAGGGTGGCTGAAGGAAGCCAATCCCCCTACTTCTTTGGGGTGTATGAGAGGGTGGCTCTGGAGGTACTGGGATAAGATTGCAGTCTGATTAAATAAAACCATGGGGGCCAGTGAAAAGGCTCAGCAGGCGAAAGCTCTTGTCGCCAAGTTCCCCAAGCTGAGTTTGGAACCCACTTGGTAGCAGGAGAGACTTGACCTCCACACGGCTGTAGTTCGCACACACGGGAGCTCACACACACGTTAAATAGAGATAAATATTTTTAAAACATGGGTCACGGGAGTTCCTCCAGAGAGTAAAAACATGTATTGTATTTAAGAAGTTTCTTGTGAAAGCCCTAGGAACTTGCAGGTTTAGAACTGAGAAAGGATAAAGGCCAGAAAGGCTTAGGGCAGTGTTCTCAACCTTCCTAACGCTGGGACCCTTTAATACAGTTCCTCACATTGCGGTGACCCCCAACCATACAATTATTTTCATTGCTACTTCATAACTGCCATGTTGCTACTGTTATAGTCATAATGTAAAATCTGTGTTTTCTGATGGTCTTAGGCTGTAAGACCCCTGTAAAAGGGTTGTTTAGTCCCCAAAGGGGTCCTGACCCACAGGTTGAGAACTAATGGCTTAGGCTTTAAGCATGGCCCCTGTCTACCTGAACAATTGTTATTTCAGATAGCACTATATCAAAGAATGGCCCGCTGTCTCTATGTAGGCCATCTTCACAGCCAATGTTGTTAACTGTGTTGTAATTCTTGACTCTGCCTGCAAGGGACTTCAACTAGACTCCGGGATGACAGGCCCCTTCCCCTTATCATAGTCCCTTAATTCTCCCTGGGTTTCTACCCTGCCTCAGGAGGAAAAGGGAAAGCCATCCTTCTTGGCTCCAACCAAGAACCCTCCGCCTTTGGACAGGCCCAGCTTCGTGTGCCTTGGCCAAAAGGAGAATTAAGCCCATGTTCTCCTCCCAGCTCCTAACCATTACTAGCCGATTCACCCATGCTACTGCAGTCCACAGGATCAAGAGGTATGGCAGGTCCTATTCAAGGCTCTGAATCCACTGGCTCAGCCTGCACCCTAGCAAGGGTCTGCCCAGAAACTCAGCACCACAAAACCAATAAAGTCTGTGCCATCCAAAGCAAATCAAAACACATGGCATCCAGCAACGCAGCCAGCAGATTGTCAGCCTGACCACGTAAGCAAGAGTTTTGCAGAAGCACCAGCAGAGAGAGAGAGAGAGAGAGAGAGAGAGAGAGAGAGAGAGAGAGAGAGAGAGAGAGAGAAATTGGAGAAGGAGCCAGGAAGATTGAATTCTCTGAGCCCCTTGCTGCTGCCATAGCAACTGTCATCCCCGCCACTCCCAACACCACTGTGGCTTCCCTCCGAATCTGGCCTGGGAGCCCCACCACTGTGGAGCACCAGCCCCGCCTGTGTGGGTCACATGTGCCAGAATGTGGTGCCCAGAGGCGGCAGGACAGCACAGGTACCACCCAGCAGCCAGCTGCACGAGACTGTGCCAAGCTGGCAATGTTACCATCGGGTGCGTGCCAATTTCCTTGTGCTGCTGTAGCCGGGTTTAAGAAATGCCAGCCTTGTGTCTGAAGAATGATAAGGTCTCCAGAATATAGAAGGTACTTTTCCAGAGGTGCCCCGGCGGCTGGGGAACAGACATTAGTAGGAAGAATGAACGCAGGAAGGGATGGAGAGAAACTCACAGGCAACATCAGAGCTCCTGCAGAAAAGAACCAGAAAAGGGCCTGAAACCAGCTCAGGACTCCAAACAACATTCGAGACCATTCTCCAGCCATCCTGGCTCGGCTGCAGTGTCCAGACCCCAGGGCATTTTCACTTCCATAAGACCATGCTTCCTCAGAAAGAGTTGGTCCAAGTGTCCCTGCTTCTGAGGCTATGTCACTTCATGTCCTTCAAACCACAGCTCTGTTGCCATGAGTCACTATGTGCTGGAAGGTTGAAATCTCATGTACCTAGGAGTCCCCAGGAGTTCTTTGCAGGGACTGGTTCTCCAAGTGGACATGGCTGGCCTGTAAAGGACAGCTCCAGGCAGACATGGCTGGCCTGTAAAACATTGCTCGAATTTGCAGTTTGTTTCAAGCCTACTTTTTAGCTACTTTTCCTCAAGTTCAGGCTAGGCCTTCCTGAAGAACTGTTATCACCTGTGAGCAAATGTGGACAGGATGCCTCCTTTCGGACTCTTGAAAGAGAATTCTAAACCGGGTTACCACTCAAAAGATAGCAGCATCCTTAGAAAACATGAAAGCCACTTTGACTGTACAAAGTGCTCTGAAAACCGAATTCCCAGCTCAAGGCAGCATCACGCCAGACAGACAGCAAAGGGGCTTCAGGGACGCTGTAGAAGACGCGAAGACCTGACCGAACAGAAGCATCTGGTCATGGAAGGAGGGGATAAGCAAACACCTTACAAAGTGATGTGGAGGAAAACAGAGGGGCAGCTGTGTCATGGCTTAAAGCAAGACCTTCGAATGCCAAAGCAGCAAGCCGAACTCTAGCCCATCGTGAGTTACTAATCGCTTAGCTGAGCCGGGGAATCCTACTCAAAGGGTGTGCTCACTTTCCTTTCTGGAAGCCCTATATTTAATGTCTGAAGTCACGCAGCTTCCTCTCTTTCTGCCGAACTGAGCAAGAAGGGGAGGGTGGAGGCCCCCGGAGGAGAGAAGGAAGGTGATTTTTCTGCCCCTTTATTGCTGGTTTGTTGGTATTTGTTGGTTGGTTTTTCAGATTCTAAGCTGCTGGGTAGGGTACAGCACAGGTGAGAAAAAGAGGCAGGCCCTGTTCAGAAGGGACAGGAAAGCCAGGGCTGGGACAACCCACGAGAAACCGCCAAGTCGGCCCGAGCCCCACAAGGTTCTGGGGTCAGCTTCCTGCCATCCTAACCAATCCCTAGCCCAAAAGTGCCTGAGACGAACAATCTAAACGCCTAGATGGCGGCAGCTGCCACACACTCGGGCATCAGGCTTGCCCCAGCCTTGCCCTTGATGCTTCCTCCTGCAAGCAAACTGCAAGGTCACTTTTTTGCGCTGTCTGCGCTGCTGCTGACATGTCAGTGGGGGAGGGGTGGGTTTTGCCCTCTGCAAAGGGCTCTCGAGTCACGGGTGTGGCTGCTGGAACCATCGCCAGCGTTTTCCCATCACTTTGTAAAAGCTAGAATGATTCTTGGCAAAGGGGGTGTCTCTGTGAATCCAAGGTAAAGATTTAGGATCCATGCAAGGGAGTGAGTGACCCACAAAGTCACTCTCATTCAACCACGGTACTCACAAAAATAGCTACCAAGTCCACAGAGCACGTGACAAGTCCTACCCAGGGCCACGGAGCACATTTTAAAAAACAATCCCATGAATCTGAGAGGAGACTGATTTAACTGCTGAGCATTCCTTCAAGTATTTTTTTACTTGTGAAGTCCCATTCTTGTTCTCGCTGGAGCATTGATGTGGGGGCATTTTATAGACCCATTATAGAAAATATGTGGAACAGGTGAGAGGGACTGTCGGAGGGGCCCGATGCCATTGTCTTTGAGAGAGGTCAGATTTTCCATGCATGGAGGGCTGACGAGCCATGCCTGCTGCGTTCTCTCTCAGTGTGACATGTTTCTAATGTTACACTGTGGGAGGTGTCCTGCAACCCAACACCAGACTCTCGCATGCACTCCAGACAGGACTTGCAGAGTGAACTTCAGAAGCCTCATGTTGGCTTACTGAGCTTCACAAGGAATGTCATGGCAACGTCACTTTCCTCCAGAGGGGCAAAGGAGCAAGATCTGTCTTCTTGCTGTTTCACTAAGGGCCCTCTTGTGGATCTAACATTTTATAGTCTTTAAAAAAAAAAGTAAACACAACACAAACATGAACAAAGCATTACAGGTTCTTTTTTTTCCCCCCTCTTGAGACAGGGTCTCACTATGTACCCCTGGGTGTCCTAGAACTCAGGATGTAGACCTGAGCACACAGAGATCTACCTGCCCCTGCCTCCCAACTCCTAGGATTAAAGGTTTACACCACACCCAGCTTCCTTTTTCACTTTTAAGTAAATATCCTTATGTATTTACTAGACGGGACTGTGTGTACAGGAAAGTAAACTGATTGGAGGAAAGCTCTGAACGCCTGTGTGCAATGAGGCTGTGCGTAGACTGAGTCAGCACAAAGGCAGGGGCATTGCCAGGAAGCAGACAAAGCACCAGCGGCAGCTTCTGGAACTAGTCTCAGTGGAGGCTGGAAATTACCAGAAAGAGTCCTCACTGTTCCCGGGGCTCCAAACCTGCTAGTCAGGACTGAGTTTGAATCACAAACCACAGGACAGTGGCGTGTCTCCGTTTCTTTCATCCCTCAACCCTTTCGACCTTTAGACTCAGAAGAGGTCCACAGTCAAAAGCCTGTGCATTGTCAACTAGAAGAGAAACTCACGAGGAGGAGATGCTAGGCTATGGACTAAGGTTAGCAGACTCTGTTCAACCCACAAGAGTGTGTCGAAGGCCCAGAAGAATGAAGGAGTGATGGAATAGGTTGGTTGGGAGGAAAGTTCTTAGTTTTTTTTTTCTTTTTTGAATTTTTGAGACAGGGTTTCTCTGTGTAGCTTTGGGCCTATCCTGGATCTCACTCTGTAGACCAGGCTGGCCTCAAACTCACAGAGATCTGCCTGGCTCTGCCTCCTGAGTGCTGGGATTAAAAGCGTGCGCCACCACCCGGGGCTTAGTTTTCTAAATGGAAGATGAAACCCTAGAAGTACAGAAAGGCAGGCATGCAGGGCACGGGGAGAAGCTCTCCACAGGCAGGGACAACGGACCTTGTCCTTGGTCCTTTGCTTGTGCTTTCCCACAAGCAAAGGCTGCTAGTGGCAGTCCCGGGAAGCTCCCGGCCAGTGAAAGCGTATGCCTGTCCACCTCCACTGTAATTAAGGGAAGGGTTTGGAAAGAGATGAGACTTAGCCCAGGTGACTGGTGCTGAGTGCACAGAAGCATTGACTACAGGAAAATTGACGAAAAGAGTGTGTTGGAGCCAGAAGGGGAAGAGGAGCCAAGTGTTGACTACAGCAAAAGCATCCCTAGAGGGACCAGGTGCCAAGAACTGTCTGGCTCTTCCTTCCGGTCTCTGGGGTCATGTGTCCCTGTTCTGGTCTCTCTCTTGCTTCCCAAATCTTCACCTTCTCCATAGACAAGACTTGGCAGAGCTGTGCTGCATGGCGGCTCAGGAAACGTCCTGAGAGGGTCTTGAGGTCGGTATTCATTCTTCCTGTAGCAATTATTGATTGTCCGTGGCTTGCCAAAGAGCAATCGCAGCAAGCACAGGTAGAACCTTGGAGACTTCCATTCAGGATCTCAAATGTTGACAGGTTCATTCGAGGAGAGCATGTCCTTTTTGTCGTGGTGGTTTAGACTTTGATTCCGATAAATTCCACATGTGGGGAAGCTCAGGTTGTTCTTTGTCCATTTCCAAGGAGAGATACACATGCATAATAGCCATTTCTTTTCAGAGTCTGGCTACTCTAACAGTGAGGCATTGGATCCATGGTGAGGCCTGCATCTGGAAAAGAAGAGTCCAGCCCTACTCAGCCCTGCCCTGCCCTGCCTTGCCCTGCCCTGCCCTGCCTTGCCCTGCCCTGCCCTGCCTTGCCCTGCCCTGCCCTGCCCCACCCAGCCCCACCCAATGAAAGCTGTACTTTAAGATCTGCAGGTGGGCATATGCCCACAGAGCTGAAGATACAGTGACTTTAACTGGTGGTTCTCAGGTCTAACATGCATTAGGATTGCCCAATACAATGAACCGGATGTGAATTCCACCCCAGGAATTCAGAGGATCTGGGATAGGGCCTAGAAGTCTCAAAGTCTGAGGTTCTTACAAGTTTTCAGAGCCACACTTCAGGAATAGCTGGTCCAGATACACACACACACACACACACACACACACACACACACACACACACGCACGCACGCGCGCGCGCGCGCGCCATGGTAGAGTCTATGGATGAAGATAAAATATTAACGTACTGCCCCAGGCCCTGAGTGTGAGCCCTATCTGGTCAGCAGGGTGTCATTCCTACCACAGATTCTGTCTTAGCTGTGGACTTAACTTCCCCACACCAAGATGAAATTAAGATTCGCAAAGGCAGAAATTCCTTAAAAATTACACTGAATCTCTTCAAGTTTCCTAAAATGTAGAAGCAAGAAGACAATGTATTAATACTATGTGGGTGCCAACGTCAAGAAGTAAGTGTATCCCCTTGAGTTTTAGGCCAGCCTGGTCTACATAAGGATACCCTGTCTCAGATAGGTAGATGGATGGATGGGTGGGTGGATGGATGGAAGAATGGATGGATGGACAGACAGAAAAATAAAGGTAGCCAGCTTAACCAAGAAAGAGATTTAAGGCAGGAGTGCCTGTTTGCTTCCTCTCTCTTGATCTCTCACTCTCATTTTTTTTTTAATTTGGGGAAAAGGTTACAGCCATAATGTGCATACGAGGTCAGAGGACAACCCTTGCATGTTAATTCTCTCTTTCTACCAAACTCAGACAACGAGCTTGACAATGAGCACCTTTACCCATCGGGCATGGCACAGGCCCCTCTCTTCCTTTCTTTTCTTTCCTTCTTTTTTGTGATACGATCTCCTGGTGTAGCCCAGGTTGCCTCAAACTCCATACTCCTGCCTCCCAAATGCTGGATTCCAGGTGAGTGCCACAGGCCCACTCTAGGACTCCTCTTAACCTGCCCTGGGCAGGGACAAACACGGTAAACAAGACAGGGGACCTGTCTTCAGGAGCACCGTTCTACCGTGTGTCCACAAGACGTACCTGCTAGACTTGCCTCTCACCTCTCCGTTCTTGCTTGAAGTGCAGGTTCCCGCACAGAGCCATGCCTGTGCCTGTGCTCAGTGTTAGGGTATACTTGAGTAGTTGTCTTGCATCACACCTAGAGAGTATGCAGACTGAAAAGCACTCAGGAATGCCTTTGGGACACACCTAGGAGATCCTCACAAACAGCCTGGATGTTATAGTCCCAGGTCAGGCTGCAATCCCCTTTCTCCACCCTCGGTTTCCTGTTTCCTCTACTACTTTATTCACCTGCTCTCAGAAAAGGTGTTCACTAGCCTACAACAGCTGGTCTTCGTGCTACTTCCGCCATCAGCAAACATGGGTAGACGAGAAGCTTCAGCCTCCTCCTCCTCCTCCCTGTCCCTCCACATGGTTCTGTGGAGACAAGTCTCCCTTGTGTTTGATCTTAGCTCTACCATTGTTAACCTGACAAAATCAGCCATGGCTCCTCATAAGGACCTCTAGAGTGCTACTGACTTCTTTCTTTCTCTCTGATCAGCAAGTATTAGTGAAGACATGTCCTTAGCTTCAGAAACAAGGGAAGTGGAGGCTGATGCCTGCCAATTCTTCTCAATGCACTGTTCCTTGCTTCTAGTCTCTAGGGCCAGTTCTGTGGCTCCTTCAGTACAGATAGATTCCGGGCTGAGCAAATGAATTCACTCTAGCCTCCCTGGATTCCACAAATTCTTCAGGGTTCCATTCTCTAAACATCCAGGAGCAGCCACTTGGAGCATCACTGCTCAGTCTTAGGCCCTGTTGATCCGGAGAGCTCCTAGGGACAGCTTTATATGAAAATCGGATATTGGCTTTTCATGTCTAATGATTCGATTTCTCAGGAGCATTGTTTTTGTTGTTGTTGTTGTTTAATTGAGAGTGGATCAGAGTGTTTTGTTTTGTTCTATTTTGTGGTTTGTTTTTGTTTTTGTTTTTGTTTTTGTTTTTGTTTTTTGGTGTTTTGTTTTGTGTTTTGGCATTGTCCTAAGCTACTAGAGACGAATTTCCAGTGTGCTCCTTACCTAATCAATCTTACAGTCTTTTCCCTGTGTCTTACAAAAACAAGCAAGTAGCCCCATGACTCTCATTCCAAGCTGCTTTTAACACCAACCTACCCAGGTGAAGACAAGATTTAATACTGCAAGGATACCCTGTGATATGTGTCCACCAACCTCCAGCTGTTACTGCCCCCACACCCAAAGCCACCTCCATGCCTCACGTACTCTGGAAACTTCCTCATAATCACATGGGTTGGCCCCAAACCTCAGAAATTAGTCTGAAACAGCCCTATAAAGTAGCACCTGGCTGGGTGTCACAGATCTAATGAAAATCAGCGCACGTCAACAAGCTGTGGGTTCCTCCGTTCCTCTTCCATCTTTGTGGGTGCTGTTGGGTTTCATGGAAACCCGTGTGTAGAGGCAAAGACAGGCAGCTGTTGCGGTCCCCTCGGCCTCTACCCATGTCCCTCTTGAGCTACATGAGGCCCGTGAGCAAGCCCCTTCCATTTTGAGACCCTCCAGAAGCATTCCCCGAATTCCAACAATGCTGGGGTCAAAAAATAGACTGTTGGAGACAAGAAGCCTCCCAGTTCGCCGCCATCAAGAATGTAGAATCCTTTCTACTCCTTGGGATTAGTTGGACTGGTTGGGTCAGGGTAGCCCCGAAAAGCTGAGGATCGAAATATGAACTGAAATCTTGAAAATGAAAGAAGTAGGCAGCACCTGCTGGGATTCTGGGATGAGCAGACACTGTAGGGGGACGTGAAAGCCTTGTGTGGATGTGTGTGGCTAGGCACTTCCACAGTAAAGCTGGCACCCCTGAGCCTCCAAGCACGGAGGCACAGAACAACAGGTGTGGGGTCTTTTCAATCCCATGGCTGGCTGGCACAGCACCAGTAACTAGTTAGTCTCCCTTCTGATGCCAATGACCCTGGGCTGGACCTGACCACCAGGAGCGAGGACAGAAAGCTACAGCCTCGAACTCAAGGGAAGGGATCTAAGTAGACTTGAGAAGCTGGGCTGTCTGAGCTCTACCAGCTTCCCCTCCCTCCTCTGTTGCCCTCACCCTCTTTTAAAGCCACCTCCTTCACCCCTTCAGGACACTTTTGGGGAGCCAGCAGCCACAAGTAGAGGCTCAGGACTCCCAAATCTCTGGGATCCCCTGAAGATAAGATGAGGCCAAGAGAGGTATGACTCGCCTGCACACTGGCTGCTGAGGACAGGAAGGGAGTGGGGTTCATTGAGAACCAGGGGAAGGATAGGAAAAATGGTTCCCAGCAAGCAATAAACAATTCAAAATTCATATCATCTAAGCACGGGGATGGTAGGGATAGGAGAGGAAAGGTGCCTCAATAAACTAGGTAGAGAGCCTAAGACGCCAACCAGAAACAACAGTGATGGAAGAGAAAGCAGACTGCTGGGGGCATCCCTGACATGCCCCAGGGGTAAGGGCATCCTGCAGCCTCAGTGCAGACTGAGGTCTCCGGCTGTGCCCCTACCAGCATCAGCAGTGACTGCACATACCTCAGTGTTACCATCCACAGATCTTTATCCATCACATACCAGAGACTATCTACACATCACCCAGGTCTCTCCCTGCTTTGGACCAGGTGGTTCTAAAGCTTTGTTGTGAACATGGATCCCAGCCTTCCAGAAAAATCTTCAACAATGCAACTAAAAGTTATGTCAGTGCAGCAGACTATACAAGAAACAAGGCAAGTGAGTATGTGAATGCATGGGCATGATGTGTGTATATATGTATGTGGATACAACTATATGTGTGCATCTATATGTGTGACTTTATCTGTATATGAATATGTGTGTAGTATGTGCATACTCTATGTGTTTACATTTTCATATGTACACATCTCTGTGCCAGTCAGCTCTGCGTAAGGTAGATGTACCTGGTATACATACAGCAAATAGTCCTTCCTCCTCATACACACATTACATGCTCCAGTGTGATCTTTATGGAAGCCACAGGCACCTGCAAATGGCTAGGGAACTTGCCAAGCCACCAGCCCAGCCCTACAGCTCAGAGACAAATACCCATGGTAAAGTCATTTGCTCCAGACTGTGTCTCTAATGGAAAACCCAAAAGTGCCTTGAGGTGGGCAGCCTGGGTGTACCCAGTCAGGAAATCTCATCAGATTGCTTCAAGGTTTCCTCAGCCTCCTCTCCAAATACTAACTGCATCGCAACCATATGAAAATCAAATCCATGGGGTTCCCAGGTCTGTTTTGAATTTTTATGTAATTGAAAAAAATGAAATAAATTCTTTAAAATTTGATTCTAATTTGCCCTTGCTTTTTATGGATTTTGTAGCTAATCAACCATGGTAGCACTTATTTCATTCTGCCCTTAAATCTGTGTAATATATATGTCCTTTATTTGTGAATAAAGATGATTGATAGATATTTGGACTTGCAGAGATTGCTGCTATTTAAATTTGGGTTGTTTATTTACTTTTTTATGTAAGAGGAATGAGAAGAAATAGAAACTATTTAGCTGGCCATCTAAAGCACACAGGGAAATGCTCTGGAGATTTATGTAGAGGCTTAGAAATAATTACAATGTACTTTTGCTTCCATTTGTCTAGAATATTAGGAAATTTTTTTCTGGCCTGTTTGGAGAGTTATAGAAGCCAAAAATCAGAAACGAAAGTGTTTTCTATGGGCTAACTCACCGAAGAGGAAAGCTAGAGCCTGTGGACCCACATGAGGGAGCGAAAGTGCGAAACTTAAACACAACCCAGAAGAGAAGCAGCTGCCCTCTCAACTCCATTGACACAAAGGAAGAGGGAAATGGGGCTTTTTAAGGCACTGTCATGGTGACCGGAGTGTCCTCCATTACTAATCTTCAGAGTTGGGTCACCCACTCACACACAATGTATGAGCACAAAAGCTGGATCGAATAAGGAAATGATGGAGGCTCAAGTCTTTCAGAGCAGAACTCATACTGGCTCTTTCCTTTCTAATGTGAGGCTCAGCGCTCAGCTGAAAGCCAGCGGTTGTGGCCGACAGTCCCACAATGTAAGGCCCTCTCATCCCATCGGCATCACAGGCCAGGTAGTCTTCATTGAGTTCCTGCATTCTGCTCTCTCCACTTGTTCCCAGCTTTTTATTTTTCAGTGTTGGGAACGAATCTCAAAATTCTAGTGAGAAAAACCCAAGGCCCTCAGTGTGTAAATCTAAGACTGAACATGGATACGGCAACAGGTTTCTTTTACCTCTTTCAGGCGACTCCTTTTCCATTCGCAACAAATAATTTATAGCTAGAACTTAATGCCTGCTAGACCATGCTCATTGAAAACATGTGTGAATCCTGTTGTGGCTTCAGAAACAATCAGAAGCCATTTTAGTTCCCATTTCAAAGACCAAAACAGTAGCTTACATGTTTAATACATAACCAAATTGTTTCAAAACATCTGGAGGGCTCTACCTTTCTGTGTTTATAGACAGATTCTTTCTTGAACGGCAAATAGGAAAATCTGACACGGTCTCTTTCCTACACATCCAGCACCCATCCTCACTGCACCAGTAGGATTCTTCAGCCTGAGTTACTGATTGCTTCCATATTATTCAGGCTCAGAGATAAACCAGGAGTATAATGTCATTGCAAATAGGACCTGTTCCTCCTGGGGCTGCCCATGAACTCTTCAGTTCTTCTTTTCTTTACCATCAAGTCTCATCTAGACACATGATTCCCATCACAAGGAATTAATTTTTAGGTCATGTCAGAAATATTAACTTTATTGAGGAAAGTGCTTCCCAGAGTGAAAAATCTGCAAGGATACATATTATAAAATACCTTTGTGTCTCATAAATTATGTGTGGGGCGTTAATATATGTGTGTAAACCCACTCACACATTTGCATCTATTTTCCTAAATTTCAACTTACAATCAAGTCTTTCTTCAAATAACAAAAGAAGTGCACATTAAAACAACCACCACCATTATTGTAAGATTCTTGGCTATTATGAATATAATTATAAATCATTTTAAATTATTTCCATCAAGTTAGTGTAATAAATACTATTTGTGGGCTCAGTATCTCCCCCCAACTGCTGCTACTCTACTGCTTTCTTCCAGAAAGATGAATCTGAGCCCAACAAGCCAAAGAGACTCCTTCCATGTCCTAGCCAATAACACAATGACCAAAGACACTCCTTCCATTTCCTAGCCAATAACACAGTAACCAAAGAGACACCTTCCATGTCCTAGCCAATAACACAGTGGCCAAAGAGAGTCCTTCCATGTCCTAGCCAATAACACAGTAACCAAAGAGACTCCTTCCATGTCCTAGCCATAACACAGTGACCAAGGAGACTCTTTCCATGTCCTAGCCACTAACACAGTGACCAAGGAGACTCTTTCCATGTCCTAGCCACTAACACAGTGACCAGGGAGACACCTTCTTACATGCCCTAGCTGCTAACTCAGTGACCAGGGAGACTCCTTTTTACATGTCCTAGCTGCTAACAGCAATGGTGTGAGGCTGGAGATGCCATCTTGCAGAGCTGTGCGTCTTGTTCCTGACTTTTCCAAGTCTCACTCTTCCTGGTGTTACATTCAGCCTGTCACCTTTTTGTCCATCCTCTTATATATGACTGCTTGAAGGCCAATTAGGACAAAGGTTCAGGAAGGTCCCCAACTCCGTAAGACACTAGCTCTAATACAAACTAATATTATTAGAAGGCTCCTTCTAACTAAACGCTAGCAATCAGCTTTAAAGCATCTGCATGTTTCTGAGCTACCAAGAGTACATACTCTTCTACCCTTGCCCTCCAGGTTCCCTCGGCCCACTATCTCTCGCTGGTCAACATGACAGTGCCCTGAGGAGGAAACCTCTAAAACCCAGAGAAAAGGTTTAGTGTTAAAGATTAGGACAGTTAAAGAATGCTCATAGATGGCCTTCAGCCCCTCACTCCCACCCTACACCCTAAGCCCCCTCCTCAAATCCCCAATAACATGCAAGGCATGTCTGCCACTCAGTAGCTGCCTGCAGCCTTCACAGGGACACTTCTGTGGTAGGTGGCTGAATGAGTAGTTTTGCTCACCACTGTGACCAAATATCGGGCAAAGCAATCTGAGGGGAGTGGGATTTGATTGGGCTCTCAGTTTGAGAGATTACAGTCCCTGCTGGCAGGGAGACACTCGGGGGGGGGGGGGGGTCTGCGGAAACTAAGGTGTGAAGCAACTGCATGCTCATATCCAGTTGACTCGGACGCAGAAAGAGAAGAGAGCAGGGCCAGCAGGTGGACCTCAAGTCCCACCCAACATCGACCCACTTTCTCTGGATAGCCTCTGAGACGGACTACTTCAGTCTTCTTCTCCAGTGGAGGGACACATCTCCATCACCCACAGGTACTACATAGTGAACTCCGTTTTCTTTGCTTACACGGTAAACTGCCACCACAATTACCAGCAGATTCTCAGCTACTGTTCTACAGTTTCTCCAAACAGCACCACCATACAGGGACCAAGTGTTCAGACACGGGAGAGTGTGGGGGCCATTACATATCCAAACCATAACAGCATCCCCATCTCAACACATCCCCAAATCATACAAACCCTCACTTCCTACGTGAGTATCTCAGTGCTGACACCAGAGACTATGGGTCATATCTAAGTCTCTTTCACTCATATGCCCAGCCAGCATCCAGTAACATCTGTCTTTGCATATCCTCATCAATCCATATCAGGAATGAGACATTTAGCCATTGTCGCCTGCACCACCATCATCCAGTTACTCTGCCCTCCCATCTGGACCACCACAACAGCCCCTCACACGTCTCCAAGAATTACCTCTAAGGCCTCCCATAGCTTCTAGCCCCTTGGAGGGAAAAGTTTGGGTCTTCGTAGCAACTGCCTGACTCCCGAGGCTGCTCTGCCAGAGTCTGTCACCAACTTTCCTCACTCCCCACACACCTTACTCCTCCAAACTGTTCAGAAGTACCAACCAGGGCTGTCGTGTGGCTCAGTGGTAGTGTTTGCCTGCATTTGTGAGGTCATGGGTCCCACCCCATCACTGACAAAAGCCTTCGGGACATCTATCTCATACCTCAAGGCCTTTGAACTTGCCTTGCCCCTTGTTTTAAGTGCTTTTTTCTCAGAAACCCTCATGGCAGACTTCCTTCTACTTCTGTCAAATGACACCGATCCTGACTGTTCTATGTGAGGGACAGTTCTGCTGCTCTAGTACTTCTTATGCATTTTCTCTCAATTTCTCCAAAGTGATTACTACCCTCTGACTTGGTACCTAGGTTTTTTTCGGTTTTGGTTTTTGGGTTGGGGGGGGGGTTGGGTTTTTTGTTTGTGTGTGTGTGTATGTGTGTGTGTGTGTGTGTGTGTGTGTGTGTGTGTGTGTGTGTGTGTGTACCTCTTTTCACACAGTGCCTGATACATTCCAGATACCAAGCAAAATAGTTAACAATCCAAACTGAACACTCTAGACTATTCTCTAAAAAGTAGGGCACAACAACTAGTCACATACTATTTATATTAGTCATTGCAGTAACCTAGAGAGGATATATAATAGTCTATAGGAGGATGTTCATGGGTTCTACGCAAATACCTGCAGACTTTGGTAGACTGGAGGTCTTGGCCCTTCCTGGAAACTGAAGCATGACCGCATTTGTTGAGTAGATTCACTATGCTCGTGTCACAACGGGTGCAGCTTAAGGAGAACTGCATTGGTGTCACAAATCCACAGTTCGTAGTTCACCTTCGTGCTGCTGAACTTCTTTGCGTACTGACCCACAGGACCACTGGAGCTGTGGCCCCACAGTGGAAGCAGTAGCTGATACAGCAAGCCAGACTACGAATAAGCTCTCTGTGGAGTTAGGATCTTGTCCTTACTCCTGACTTACCAGGTAAACTGAAAACCACAGCTGACCAGATGCCAGGCTGAGGACATCAACCTGACAGCAGCCTCACAGGTGCTCTACTGCTGTCACTTCTGTCTCACTCGTGACATCAGAGCTCTTAGAGGTCAGTCTGACCAAGGTCACAGAACTAGTACTTAGATCTAGGTCTCCTTCAATGTCTACCAGGCCTTGGAGTACACACCTTCTTGCAGGGAAATAGAAAATAGACTATCTTCATTAAAGGATGTCAGCTCTGTGAGATTTGGTCTGGTTTGGCTTAGTTTGGTCTGGTTTGGTTTGGTTTGGTCTGATCTGGTCTGATTTGGTTTGGTTTAGTCTGGTTTGGTTTGGTTTGGTCAGGTCTGGTTTGGTCTGGTCTGGTCTTGTCTGGTCTGGTTTGGTTTGCTTTGGTCTGGTTTAGTCTAGCTTGGTTTGGTCTGGCTTGGTTTGGTTTGGTCAGGTCTGGTCTCGTCTGGTCTGGTGTGCTTTGGTCTGGTTTGGTCTAGTTTGATGTATTTGGTCTGGTTTGATTTGGTCTGGTCTGGTTTGGTCTGGTTTGCTTTGGTTTGCTTTGGTCTGGTTTGGTCTGGTCTGATCTACTTTGATCCGTTTGGTCTACTTTGATCCTTTTGTTCTGGTTTGGTCTGGTCTTGTTTGGTTTGATTTGGTGTGGTCTGGTTTGGTCTGGTTTTCTTTGGTTTGCTTTGGTCTGGTTTGGTCTGGTTTTCTTTGGTTTGCTTTGGTCTGGTTTGGTCTAGTTTGGTCTAGTTTTGTCTGTTTGGTCTGGTTTGGTTTGGTCTGGTCTGGTTTGGTCTGGTTTGGTCTGGTCTGGTCTGGTCTGGTTTGGTCTAGTTTGCTTTGGTTTGCTTTGGTCTGGTTTGTTTTAGTTTTGTCTGTTTGGTCTGGTTTGGTTTGGTCTGGTCTGGTCTGGTTTAGTCTGGTCTGGTCTGGTTTGGTCTGGTCTGATCTGATTTGGTCTGTTTGGTTTTGTGTGTGTGCTAGAGAGGGAACACAGGGCCTGGCACGTGCTAGTATCAGACAAGCATTTTGTCATCAAACTGTACTGACATCTCCAAGAGACTTTTTGTTTTAGTCCTAGGATTTGGGTTTCTGGTTTGAGAAAAGATGTATATAGCCCAGACAGACCTAGAATTTACTACTATGAGGCCAAGGAAGGTCTTGAACTCTCCATCCTCCTGTCTCCAATGCTGGGGTTTTAGGCAAGTGCTACTACACTGAACACAAGCCTTTCCTGCTCACGGTCTCTGTGACTTGTTTTAGCTATGGTTAATACCAGTCACCACACACTGGGACATGAGAGCAGCCACCGAGTGAAGGATATGCTTTCTTAGAGAGGCTTAAAATACCAACAGCTGGAGCTATGGCACTGGCTTATAGGTAAGAGCTCATACACCTCTTCCTGAGGACCTGAGTTCAGTTCCCAGTACTCACAACCCCCTGTTACTCTAGCTCCAGGGAATCCAATGCCCTCTTCTGGCCTCCAAAGGCACCTACAATCACATGTACATATTCACATGCAGACACATACACATACAAAAATAAACATAGAAATAATCTTTAAAACTAAATTTAAAATTAAAATATCAGCAACTTAGAACAATTAGTCAAGCCACATTCCTTTGTATGTTATAGCCAACTTCCCACAGGCATCAAGCACGCTTTGGTGAGTTCATCTTAAGCTTGTCACCTCCTTGTACATCATTTTAATTACATTTACAAATGATCAGCTAAAAACCAATTTCAACAAAGATTCAGAAAAGTCCTCGACTCCCAATTCCAGAATAAGACACTAGCCTTGATAAAACTAATATTGTGAATAACTGCCCTGCTTATTATGAAAATAACCAAAAACATACCAATGCAATTTTCCATCTACATTGAATTACTATCACTAATGTAAGGCCAAAGACAGGAGACAGTTGGTCATTGCTCATTAAATATCCTTAGTCTGTATCCCATGTTCTTTGCTGAGGATTGTAAATTGTGTGTAGCTTGAAGGAGACCCAGCCTAGGAAGGTCTGTTAACATCCTCCTGATGAGAAAATAAAAACAAGGAATGAAGATTTAGAATTCCTCATGTGGAATCCACCACAGATGTCTCCCTCTGCCTGTACCAACTTTCCAAACCAGACCTTGATATAAACTGTATTTGGTAATTGTAAACATAATTAGCACAGGCTGATAAAGAATGTGTTTGGGTTTGCCCAGGAAGCTCCTTTCACTAACATTAATAAAGTCTGGGAACTCAGGTTGGGAGTGGGTGGTGTGAAGAAATGTTCCTGGGAGTAGCTGGTTTACCATAAACAAGAACATGCAACATCTGGTCCCTATTCTAATCTTACAGCTGCCCTGATGGAGAGCTAAGAACTGAAAACAGTGTAGGTCATGTTAGAGCTTCAGCAGTCAATGTCTCATGGCTCAAAATCTCTCAAGCAAATCAGAGATAGCAGAAGAGTGATTTTGAACAAATTCAAGAACCCATCAAAAAGATCACTCATCATGATCAAGTTGGCTTCATCCTGGGAATGCAAGGATGGTTCAACATATACAAATTCATACATCACTGAGAGGGACTCAAGAACAGAAATCTCATGAGCATCTCAATAGATGCAGAAAAGGCTCTTGACAAAACCCAGCACCTCTTCATTATTAAAAGCCCTGAAGTAGCTAGAAATAGAAGGAACATATCTCGACAGACTCTATACAGCAAACCTGTTGACAACATTACACTAAGGCAGAAAAATAAACCTCAAAGCATTTCCACTAAAGAAAGGAAGAGCGCAAGGGTGTTCTACTTTCTCCTCCCTTAGCCATTATTGAATGAGAAGTGCTTGAAATCATAGCCAGAACCATAAGGCAGAAGAAGGGACTAAAATGGATGCAAACAGAAAAGGAAGTAGTCGGAGCATCCTTCTTTGTGGTTATATGGTTCTGTAAGTAAGATGCCCTAAAGACTCCAGCATAAAAACTCTTAGATCCTGTAGATGCTTTCAACAAGTAGCAGGACCCAAAATCAACATTCAAATATCAGTATCTCCCATGCTTCTCAATGGCCATTCAAGCTGTACGGATGTTTACTGAGCCGTGCAGAGTCGGATAGGGTAAGAGTTTGAGTTCCTTAAACTAGCTGTGTGACGTTTGTATTTGTGAGTTTATTCGAATAAAGTGATTTTTAAAATCGGTAGCCTTTTTATACACCGATGATAAATTCACTGAGAAATAAATCAGAAGAGCACTCCCATTCAAAACACCATCACATTTAAAAAGCTAAAGAGAATACCTTATAATAAACCTATCCAAGGAAGTGAAAGACCTCCATGATGAGAACACTGAAGAAAGAAACTGAATTTTACTCCAGAAGATGGAAGGACTGCCTATACTCATGGATTGGCAAAATTAAAACATAGAGAAAAAATAGAAAAAATACCACAAAAAGTAATCTACAAATTAAATACAAGACCCTTCAAAATTCCAAAATATTCTTTGCAGAAACAGAAAAGCAACCTTAGAATTCATGTGGAAACACAGAAGCCGTCCTGAGTAGAAATAACATTGCTCAATTTCAAGTTATATTACTGACCCACAGTACCAAAAACATCATGGTAGTCACACAGAACCAGGAACCTAGATCAGTGGGCCATACGAGAAGACCCAGATTCAAACACACAGCCACAACCACCAGATCTCTATAAAGAGAGCAAAATTAAAATTAGAGGAATGCCCTAGTCTATTCTCTGCTGATGTGATAGACACCGTGACCAAAAGCAAATTGGTAAGGAGTGGATTTATTTCTGCGTAGAGCTTACACACCATCATGAAGAGAAGTCAGGGAACTCAAGGAGGAAACCTACAGGCAGGAATTGAAGCCGAGGGCATGGAGGGGTGCTGCTGACTGACTGGCTCCCCGTGGTTTGCTCAGCCTGCTTTTATAAAACCCAGGAGCAGCTGTCCATGGGTGCCACTGCCCATGGTGATCTGGGCCATCTCATGTCAATCATTCATCAAGAAAATGCCCACAGACTTGCTTAGAGGCCAAATTAATGGAGGCATTTTTCTCAACTGAGGTACTCTCTTCCCAGATGACTCTGGCTGCATCAGGTTGACAAAAAGCTGGCCAACACAATTGACCTTGACATACAGATGTATCACTGTCAAATGGTAACCTTTCCTTTCTTGTTTATACCCAACATCTCATCTCATACTTACATCACAATATAAATCAGTACTAGTTTATTAAGTCCCTCATTCTTTAAAAAAATACATACACTTTAAAAGTTCAACTTCAGCCAGGCAGTGGTGGTGCACACCTTTAATCCCAGTACTTGGGAGGCAGAGACAGGCGGATCTCTGTGAGTTTGAGGCCAGACTGGGCTACAGAGTGAGTTCCAGGAAAGGTGCCAAAGCTACACAGAGAAACCCTGTCTCAAAAGAAAAAAAAAAAAAAGTTCAACCTCTTTAAAACATCCAATAGCTCAATTGTAGTAAAATCAAAACTTTCTTACTCCAAGAGGGAAGAACCAGAATCAAAGTAAAGCAAAACTAACCTCCACCAGTGTAAACAGCTCAGGGGCCCAAGCCTGGAATTCACTCATGATCCTCTGGGCTCTGGAGGGCTTGGGCAGCTGCGCTTCTCTGGCTCTGCCACCCACAGCACACATAACTTGTGGCATAGGCTCAGGTGGCTTCACTCCACACCTGCTGCTGTCCTTGGTGGTTGTCCCACAATCCTGGCATCGCCAGTAGGTTGTAGTCTCCACTTCATCTGAAGCTGAACCTTCATGAATAGCCTCATTTAGTCTCCCTCTGGGGACTCTGACCCCACTTCATGGGGTTAAGCCTCAACTTTTCTTCATGACCTCTTCAAACACTGAGGCTCTCATGCTGCCAAAACTAGCCCATGTGAGAGACTCTTAAACATCACCGAGTTTGGCGACCAGCATGAGATGTAGCCTTGACGCTCTGTGGAACATGTCTTCTGGTAATGGAGCCTGAGGAAACATTTCCAAAAAAAAATGTTACCTCAGTGATGTTGGTTTCTTCTTAATCACAGTGATTTTTCTCAGCATAGCTAACCAGCACCAATTGTCCCAGTAAAGCGAAGATTTACTTCAGTGGTGCTGGTCTCTTGCTAATCACAGCTAATCTTCAGCCCCAGATGACCAGAAACCCCATATTCTTAATTCAAAATATCACACAAATATCCCCAATACAGTCTTTGCTTCCCTCCGAAACTGCATGAAGTAGGCCTCCATTGTCTACACTGCTCTCAACGTTCTCTTCTGAGTTCCCACAACGGTTCATTAGGTTCTAAAGACTCAATGGCTTTTCCAGCCCAGAGTTCCCAAAGGTCCTTTCACAACCCTTCCCAGAACAACAGGGTCATCTCTGTCACAGCCATATTCCATGAACCTGGTATAAATTTCCCTTCTGTTTTGCTTTCTGTTGCTGTAGTAAAGCCCATGATCAAAAGTAACTTGGTAAGGAAAGGGTTTATTCCATCTTACAGCTCCTAATCCATCATTGGGGGAAGCCAGGGCAGGAACCCGGAAGCAGGAACTGAAGCAGAAACCACAGCAAAACTGCGTATTGGCTTGCTCCTGGCTCCCTCAAGCTGCTTTCTTAGATAACCCAGGGATCAACTGACCAGCCATGGCACCATCTACAGTGTGTTGAGCCCTCTCACATTAACCATTAGTTAAGGAAATGCCCCACAAACCTGCTGACAGTCTAATCTGATGGAGGCATTTTCTCATCTTAGCTTCCTACAAAGAGGACCCAACTTGTGTCAAATTGACAAAAACTGCCCAGCACAAGGAAAAGAGGGTGTTTTTAGCCAACTGCGCTTGAAACTGGCTATCTGTTCTCAGAATGAAGCTAGACCCCCATCTCTACCTTGAACATAAGTCAACTCCAGATGAATCAAAGACCTTAAATAAGACTTGAAATTCTGAACCTGTGAGAGAAACAACATTCAGGCCATAGGCATAGACTGGGGCTTTCTGAAAAGAACTTGAGTTTCTAGTGAATAATACCAAGAATTGACAAACAGATTCCATGAACTACAACTGCTGCTGAACAATAAAGGAAACAATTCAGTGAAGAGACCATCTACCAAATGAGAAAAAAAAACAACACTAACTACATATCTGACAAAGGATTAATATCTCGACTATATGAAGAACTCAAGAAACTTAAACACTAAGAAATCAGGTAACACAACATATACATATAGAATAATAAAATGAACAGACACATCTCAAAAGATGAAGTACAAATGTCCAACAAACATATGAAAAAAGTGTTTAACCTCATGAGCCATCAGAAAAATGCAATTTAAAACTACTTGAGAGTCTGTCTTAACCCAGTTAGAATGGCATTAAAAAAACAAGTAACAAATTCTGGGGAGCCTGAGGGGATAGGGGAACCCTTATACACTGCTGGTATGGATGTAGACCAGATTAACCACTGTGGAAATCAATATGGAGGTTTCTCAAAGAACTAAAACTATATCTACTCTATGATTCAGCTACACCACTCCCAGATTTCAACCCACAGGACTTCAGTTCAATAACTACGATATTTGCACATCAGTGATTATGGAAGCATAATTTCATTTACACTGGCTAAATCGTAACATCTACCCAGGGGTGCAGAGGAATGGATAAAGAAAATGTGGTATATACAAACAAAAAATAGAATTTTATTCAGCCTTAAAGAAAAATATAGTTAAATCACTTGAAGAGAAATAGGCACTGAAGAATCTCATATAAGCAAATGTAGTTAGCCTCAGAACAACAAATACGCCATGTTTTCTCTCATTTGTGAATCTTAGACTTTATATAGTCACAAAAAAGAATAATGCTATATGCATAAAAGTAGAAGTTAAGAGAATGAAGGAATGAAGAGAACTAAAGGAAAGCAAGGGGTAAAAATGGAGGGAGGGCAGGAGCTGGAGGAAGGACAAGATCAAAATGCAATGTGTCAGTATGAAATGTATCCGATACGAAATGTCTTTACGGAGCTCAGTACTCTGTGAAATCAATAAATGCCAACAAGTTCAGAGGTGGCTTTTGCTTCCCAAGTTCAACACAGGTGGATGAGATCATCCAGAGTCCCTGCGTCTTTCCCCATCCCTAGTTCACCCTGCTTTACTTGTTTTCTGGCCTCAAAACACTTGTAGCAACTCCATCGCATGGAGCAGTTAATCCCTAAAATTCTGAGCTGTCAAAGGCAATCAGCATGTGCTCTCTGCCTCCCTTTTTACCTCCCTCCAGTCCTAGAAAATAATAGTCTATGTCTATAATCTATGCCACTCTGACACCAAGCCTCCCCCAGCTAAATGATGTCTCTAGCTCTCTCTCTCTCTCTCTCTCTCTCTCTCTCTCTCTCTCTCTCTCTCTCTCTCCTGCTCCTCTTTCTTCTACTATCCTTTTTCTCCCCTCTCAACAGACATAGCATCAGAAATTATTTGTAGTCTGGAGTGTAGCTCTGTGAGAGAGTATACATATGAGGCCTTAGGTTCTATCCCCAGGAACACACACACTCACGTATACACAAGAGAGAAATAGAAAAAGAAAGAAAGAAAGAAGGGGAAATAGGGGGAATGAGAGGGAGAAATGAGAGAGAGAGAGAGAAACAATTCATTGAGTGCAATTCCATTACCTGCCACAGAATCTGGGTCTGGCTCAATGAAATGCATAAGGACACTGTGATTAGTACATTCACCTGTGTGTGTGTGTGTGTGATCATGTGTATGTGCATGTGTGTGTAATCATACGTGTGTGTGTGTGTGTGTGTGTGTGTGTGTGTGTGTGGTGTGCAATAAAGAACACAGGGCAACCTTGATGTTGTTGCTCAGGGGCCATCTATCTTGTTTTTTGAGACAGGGTCTCCCATTGGCGTGGAACTTGCCAAGGGGACTGGGCCACTAGCCAGCGAAGTCCAGGGATCCACTTGTCTCTGCCTCTCGAGCACTAGGACTAATTAGATGTCCGGGTTCTTTGCATGGGTTCTGGGGGTCTCACTCGGGTCCTCGTGTCTTCACAGAGATCACTTTACTGACAGAACTGTCACTGTGTCTAGGTCCAGGAACAGAGTTTTGTTTTGTTTTGTTTTGTTTTAACCAGCATTAAGTGGATCATCCAACATCTACGCTGATGGGTTTTATCTGCTTCTGTTTTCCATGATGGTAAAAAGAACAGGGATTTTAAATTATACAATGCATATGACATCATAGCTCTGGGCAGTGTTGGAGTGTTTGGCTAATTTTCCTTTATTTCTCTGAAATCTGAAAACTGCTACAAATACACGGGCTATTTCAGAGGATTTCATGGGCTTGACTGATCATTTTCAGCTCACAAATCTCCTCTGAGCCTCTTCACTTTTTCCCTTGCCTAGAAACACGTCTGCTCTTTTTATTCTCGATTTACAAGCCAAATTTGGCAAGCAGTTCACTTACATATGCTGATTCAGGCTTATTGAAGGCAGGTGCACACTTTAATATATGTGGGTACAGGGACCCCCTTCCAACCAATAAAAGAATACTGGGCATGTTCTCATGTGGAATATCTGCCCGCTTTTATTCATAAACCTGAAAATCTGGGGCATTTGTATTGCTTTCACATATTACCATGAACAAATTAGGATAGGCAGAAATAATGTCTGAGCCCTACAATGGTACCATATTAAAGAAATTTGAGCCAAACTCTGCCTGAAAGGGATCCCAGAGCTCAGGGCTATGCTGTCTTGATGCTTTTGTATTAGCGCTATGTAAACACAGTCCCACTGCTCCACAGGGACAGGTAAATGCAATACCACATTTCCATCAAAGCAAGACGTGCGCACAGCCCTTCACTTGTACAGGAAAATGAAGCCGCTCCAACAGATGCATCATTGTTTGTATTAGACAGAGCTATGAGCGAGCAGTGGATATGAGAAGACCTCACTCGGTGACCTCCAAGGTGCCTGCGTCATCGTGGTGACCAATCCTGGATGTAGTCCCATGCACCTCTCGGGTGTAAGATGAACACAGCCGCAGGTGACAGTATCTGATATTCACAGGTCAGCACAGCAAGCACCCTGTAAGTAGGTCTGCTCTGCCCCTGGGGCAGGCCACTGAAGAAGAAGACAAGGACGAGGTGGACACCCTCTTTGCCTCACCAACAATGTGCACAGACTGTGCCTGGGAGGGAAGTTGTCTGATAGTTAATACCCAAGGTAGATAGTATGGACCCATGCAAGTTGAATGCAAGGCACACCTACAGTGAATATGGTAGCTATCAGACATGTTATAGGGATGGAGAGATGGCTTAGTGGTTAAGGGCACTTGTTACTCTTGCAAAGGACCTAGGTTTGATTCCCATCACCCGTATGATGGCACACAACCCTCCATAAACCCAGTTCCAGGGGATCCAACAGATATACACATGGTGCACATACACATTTACAGGCAAAACATTCATATACATAAGGTAAAATAAATCTAAAATGTTTTTTAAAACATGTTATGTTTATCCCAGCACTCGGCAGACAGAGCCAGGTGGATTTTGGTGAGTTCAAGGCCAGCCTGGTCTACAGAGCGATATCTAGGGCAGGCACCAAAACTACATAGAGAAACCCTGTCTCAAAAAAAAAATGTTATAAGTGACTTAAAAAAAAATGATTGAGAGCTAATTTCTATTAAATATAGAATCAAAAGGTAGATCCTGAGAGAATTTAGACAGTGAAAAGGCAAGGTCCTCATCTTGAGGCCAGCGAGTACACCCGAGGGTCCACAGAACCGTGGTGCCAAATGGAACCCAGGGTGCTTTGATCACAGCCTGTTCTCTGTGTTGTTTGATTCGCCAGTTCCACAGCTCAGTAGAGCTCCTGAGTTAATGCCTCGTGGTGCTCCTTCCTCATCCATCTCATCCGTGAACACGTGCAGCACAGAACTCAAGACTGCAGTCCTGAGAACAAGCCTGGAGTGGGATGACAAGACCGTGAATCTCAGGCACTATTACACTGTCATGAATGGGAGTCTTCGCTGAAGCTGACTATAGGCTCCTTTCCTGAGACATAATTCTTTGTCTTGACCCTCTACTTCGATGCTGTAAGAAAAATCCAACCAGCTGTCCCAGATTCAACATGTAGAGTCCTGATCCCATGGCTTCCTCCAAAACTATAACCTGTTTTCTCCTTTATGAAGAATCACCACCATCCACTCTCCAAGATGACTCCCCCTTACCTTACCTTTGTCTCCCTCACACTCTTCTTGCACAGAGTTACCTTTAAGATACTAAAGGATGAAAGTGCTACACGCTTCACCTTAACAGCCCAAGCAAGAACCCTAGGAGGTGGACACTGTTGCCAGCTGAGTTGGAAACTGAACCACGTTATAAGCATGACTAAGCCAGTCTGTCTTTACAGTTCATTGTGTTTAAAATCTGGGAAAAATGAGATACAGACCAGAGAGATGGCTCAGCAGTATAAGAGTACTTCCTGTCGTTCAATACGCCTCTAGTTCAGTTCCCAGCAGCATGATGTGTAGCTCACAGCCTCCTGTGATCCAGCTCCAGAGGATCCAACACTTTCTGGTCTCCACAGGTACCAACACTCATGTGTACACACACACACACACACACACACACACACACACACACACACACACACACTTAAAATATAAATCCTGTTTTGTTTTTTGAGTCTGAGAAAGGGAGACTGCACTCCTATGGCTGGCCATCAAATGTTGTTTTCCAAATACTTCCCTAAAACTGCAGTGGTCATCTTTAAGCAAGCCTAGAAAACTCATATTTACAAAAATATACTCTTTCTTTCCATATTCTTCTCCTGGACCATCATCATGTCAGCTTCATCTATATTTGATCTTTCTTCAATTCCTTTTTTTTTTTGATGCCTCCCTATACTACTTCCCCCAACTGGAAAAAAAATTATAGATGTGTTAATTTGGAAGTCACTTATCCAATCCAGGACTCATATCCAAAAGTGTCTAACAGTCAATATAAAGAAAATAATCCAATAAAAATGGGGAAAGATACATGAAGAACCTCCCTGCAAAGTAGATTGGGAATGCCCACCAAGCAGGCCACAGTGCAGTCAGCACCAGTCGGTAGGAAAATCAAATCAAAAACTCTGACACCATTTCACACACATAAGAAACCTGAGGGAACCAAGACCTGCCATACATAGAGCAGGTGGAACTTGCTGGCACAGCTGTGGGAGCCGTGTGGGCCGACCAACTGGAGCCCTTCGTGACCTGTGGGGTCTGGTTCCACCGCTTCAGTGACTCTGGGAACTTCTTCAGAATCTGTCCCTGCTTCACTACAGCCCAACACTAGATTCTTCTCAAGATAGAGCGAGCAGTCTAAAACAAATTGTAAGTGGCCTGCTGCAGCCTCGAGCACGTGCTCACAGCCTGGGTTTGAAGACCCAACGTCTGCTTTCACCTCTGTAACCATGCTGACTCGGTAGTCCTTTCACGGTGCTTCTAAAACAATGACACTCTCACACCCCCTGCCCCAGCCCTGGGCTCTGGAATGGCTCGGATTCAGTAAGGCTTCACCCTCCCCACCCCACCCCCAAAGCCACAATCTGTCCTTTCATGCAGGATCGCTTATCTGTGGAATCTAAAATTCAGCTTTGCTCCTCAAAAGGTGGTGAGTGTGGTGTCATCAGTGTCCTTTTGTTGAGACCTATCACTTCACATCACTTCATTTCCATGAGAGAAAGATGGGATATTAAATTCCCTCGCTCAGGGCTGAGCATCTACCAGAACCAGCCCAACACAGGGCTGACGTTCACAGGTGGCTTTGTTTCTTCTATAAGAGGGTTTTACGGGGAGGTGAGTGAAGGTCTGAACAGATCCACCAGGCAGCGGATCAGCCTGCAGCACCTCTGAGAAGCCCTCCACAGGAGCCACCTCAGGAGTCACAGGTGCACAGCAGTCAGATGGCTTCAGATCGTGCAGCTGAAGTAGGATAAAGGTCATTTCAGTTAGAGACACCAATACATGCCTCGGCACAGATGACCCCCCAGGACATGTTCCCGAGGCTGCCTGGATGTTGTGATCAGATAGTTTCAGAGGAAGGTTTGCCACGATCAAGTTTCCTTCGGGTTGATCAGCCTTGGTGTCTGTATCCATGGCTTTTGTCACTGCTGTGACAAAATGCTCCACAAGCAGCTTACAGAAGGAAGGGTTTGCTTTAGATTTGAATTCTGGGCACTCAGTCCCTCACGGCCAGGACCGTATAGTGGCAAGGGGCAGGAGGCCCATCATATCCACAGCCAGGAAGCAGCAAGAAATGGATGCTAGTGCTCACCTCACTTTCTACTGTTTATTCGTCCAGAACATCCAGAGCCTAGATTCTTAGTATCCACATGTAGGGTGGGTTTTTTTTCCCTTCTCAAGTAACATAATATAGGAAATCCTTCTAAGACATACCCAGAAATTCTAAACCCCATCAAGCGGGCAGACGAGATTTAGCACCATAATCAACTAGTGACTGATAAGAGCTTTAAAAGTCAAGGCTGCTCCACAAATTCAGGTCCCCAAAGCCAATAACAAAGACAGGAGCCTCACACACCCTCAGCTACAGGACCACTCCAGTCTGACACCACTGCCTATGGTCACGTAGAACCCCAACGCTCTGAGGAGAAGGTGCATATCACAGCACGGGCTTCCTGAGCATGCGCTGCATCGCTAAAGTTCAGTCCCGTCAAAGGAGATAAGACTACCAAGCAATAAGACTCCAGGGGAGTTAAGGCTGAGAATTTGCTGGGAACTTAGATTAAGCTGGTAGCAAGGTAGAGCCATGTAGGATATGGGGCAGGAGGGCCATCTCCAGTTACTTCTCTAACCACTATGTCTTCTTATGATACTTTCCTGTGTGTGTGGCTTGTTTACAATTACATGAATGCAATGTCCGTATATCGTATGCACGCCACACATCTCCCCAAGGGTACTTTTTAAGCAAGAGGGTTGTACGGTGACTTTCTGCTAGGGAGCAAGAAAGCTCTGACTTGCTCTTGCCATTGTAGCAACTAGATAAAGTTCTGCTCTCAAGAATTGCTGCAAGCCTGCCAGGTGCTCAGAGGCAGCACTAGGCTGTTCAAGGATCTTGACTGTGGACAGAAGACAGGCTGGGACAATGTAGGGAAAGGAGTACAACAGTTCTGTTAGCCGGAACAGTTAGTTATGCCGGCTAGCAGTTACGTTAGCCATAACAGTTAGTTATGCTGGCTAGCAGTTATGTTGGCTACTTCAGCCAGAGCACTTCTGAGGGGACAGTACAAACAGCAGGTGCCTCTGAAAGGAGGGTGTGTGGTTAAAGGCACACCACACTGCTGGGCGCCCACCTAGTGCAAGGTCTTCTGGGCACCGACAGGACTTGACTCTGTCCTGTTCCCAGAGGGGACAAAGAACAGCGTGTTGTGGAACTTTCGTCTTCTTTTGTACACAGAAGAACTATATCTTTAAGTTTTCTCTGCATCAGGGTCCCACTTTACCCCTGGTGGACCAGGTGGGCTTAGGACTTAATGACAGTCGGGTGCATTTTATATGGAGGCCATGGAGGGAGGGAATCCCTGGATATCACAAGAGCTTAAGATTTTCAAGCACTCTTAACACATCAAAGGTAAAGTAAAATGACTGGTAGCCTTGGGTTGTCGTGTAAAACCCAACCATCCCAACAGGGAAAGAAAAGAGATGGAGGGGACAGTAGAGAGGAGGAAAGGGGAGGGGAGGGGAGGGGAGAAAAGGGAAGGGAAGGGTAGGGAGGGGTAGGGAAGGGCAGGGGAGGGGAGGGGAGGTAAGGGGAGGGGAGGGAAGGGGAAAGGAGGGGAAGCTAAGCTCTCATGAATCATCTGAAAATAGAAAAGGCAAGAGTGCACCATCCAAGGAACTAGGTGGGGCAAGAAAACTCAGAAGTTGTCTTAGGAATTGATGGTAGTTGAAGAACAGTGTCCACCCATGCCCTGGGGAAACCCAAGAGCCTCTGGCTCCCAGTTTCCCACATACTAGCCCTGTCCCTTAACTCAACAAAGAGAAGCGTCCAGCCCATCACCTTAGTCACCGCTGGTTTCAGAACAGGGCCAGTTCTTCTGTACAGCCCTAGAGGAAGGCACCAAACGAAGACCGTCCCCCAAGAGTGACACAAAACCTCAAGTCTAACAGAAAATGACAAAGGGTAATGAGTCACATCTTACCAAGAAGAGTCACCTCAAACACATTTGGCACCAGGTTTGAGGGTAGGTCAAGGGAGCAAAGAATGTTGTGGAAACAGTGCGAGAAAGCACCTTAGATGCAGGAGCCCAACCCAGGGGCAGGTGTCAGGAGGACAAAAGGAAGGCTATCTTTACAGTATTAGCCACAGCAAAACCTCATCTGACGAAATAACACAACATAAATAGAGGGAACCAAATATGCCTGGACTCTGGAAGTGCACGGAGCGGCTCATTTTAGATCAAAGCATTTCAAGATAAACACACTATAGGGAAGGAACAGGGCACGGGATGAGGGGGAGGCTGAAAGCTGTCTTCCACCTCTCTCCCAGCCATCCCTCCCAGGAGCACTCTGCTCTCTCATACCACAGTAATCAGTAAAGCCCTTTCCCTGCAGGGAGGATGGGGGAGCCTGGCAGCAGAGGAGCCCTCGACTCTGCTTTTCTTCTCTTACAGCTATCGCTGCTGAAGACCTCTCATGAGCTCGGTACATCCCAGGTCCCTGTGTGTCCTCACAATGACCACACACACTCCCATATCACTCAGGAAACCCAGGGTCTGAGTGCTGGCAAGGTTTGCCCACGACCGCACACCTAGCAACTGAGAAAACTGGAGCCAAGGGCAGTTTTGGCTGACTTTAAAACCACAGTTAGAAACTACACTTTTTAAGCAATTCATCATCAATTGCTTAATAAGCTCACCAAAGGTATTGGTAAATGTCAGACAGTCACATGACATAAAGCTGAGCATGGTGGCTAGTGTCTGCCATCCCTTCATCTGGGGGCTGGAGAAAGGAAGGTTAGGAGTTCAAGGCCTGTGTTAGCTACAAAGTTTGAGGCCAGCCTGAGCTACAGGAGATCCTATCTCAAAAACACGAAAGAAAGGAAGAAAGAAAGAAAGAAAGGAAGGAAGGAAGGAAGGAAGGAAGGAAGGAAGGAAGGAAGAAAGAAAAAGAAAGAAAGAAAGAAAGAAAGAAAGAAAGAAAGAAAAAGAAAGAAAGAAAGAAAAAGAAATGCAGGGCTTGAAAGATGCCTTGGTAGATAAGAGTTTTGCTGTATAAGAATGAAGACCTGCATTCAGATCACGAAACTACTTAAAAAGCTGGGTGTGGCCCCTAGCGTCTAACATGTGCTGGGGGTATTCCAGCAACAAAAAATGCTAGCCTCCAGCCTATGCAAAAACAGTGCGCTCCAGTTTCAGCGAGACACCCCGCCTCAAGAGAACAAGGCGGAGGGCAATAGAGGGGATGCTGACGTCCTCCTCTGGGCTCTGGATGCACCTGCACACATATTCACTCAAACAATTCACACAAGCACACCTGGGCTGACTAGTTTTATGTCAACTTGACACAAGCTAAAGTCATCTGAGAGGAGGGAACCACAATTAAGAAAATGCCTCCATAAAATGAGGCTGCAGACAAGCCTGTAGCCCTGTAGCAAATTTTCTTAATTAGTGATTGATGGGGGAGAGCCTGGTTCATTGTGGGTGGGGCCAGCCCTGGGCAGGTGGTCCTGGGTTCTATAAGAAAGCAGGCTGAGCAAAACATGAGGAGTAAGCCAGTAAGAAGGAACGCTCCATGGCCTCCGCTTTAGCTCCTTCCTCCAGAATCCTGCCCTGACTTCCTTCGATGACTTTGATGAGGAACAGTAATGTGGAAGTATAAGCCAAATAAACCCTTCCCTCCCCAACTTGCTTTTTGGCCATGATATTTCATTGTAGCAACAAAATCCCTGATCAAGACAACACTGATTTTTTTTTAAATGTAAAGAAACAACAAAAATAAATCCAAGCCAGCATTTCTCAAAGTATTACCTGGGGACCTCCTGAGGTCCCTAAAACTCTTTTGGGGGATCTCTGGGGTTGAAATTCTCTCCCTTTGTTTCTTGTTTCCCCTCTGTTCTACAGTGGAGTTTCCCCAGGGCTGCATGGACCACACTGTCTTCCTGCTTGACTGATGGCTTGTATGTACTCCAAACACGTACTTTACAATGTTCTCAATCTCATCTTCTCCAACAGTAAGCACTGACACATTTAACTCATGGACACGATGTTGAAGAACATCGTGGACTCCTGAGATGAGAAAAGTGAGACTTGACCATTTAAACCAATGGGATCAGAACCTGCTGTTCAGATTTGTGGAGAGGTTTCCTATGCCCACCTTTTATTATTAAATGATCACAAGAAAGTGAGGAGGGCTATTTAATCTGAAGGAGGTGGGGTGCCATCCATAAAACAGGCCGGCGCTGCAGTTTTCTAAGGAATTTATATTGTACACTTAACATCTGGAGGCTTTTCAAGAATGTATCGTGAAACCACCCACAGTAAACCATCTCTCAGGACACAGAATTGATATCACAGCAGCCGCCCCTCATTTGAAGCTGGTGACTGCAAACAGGATTTTGGAAGCACTGGTTATTGTTAGTAGAAGTATCGTCATCATCATCATCATCATCATCATCATCATCTTGAAATCTTACCCATGAGTCTTACTCGTGGCCTTCGGCTGTCCCATAGCTAACAGTTTACCACCATTTTCACTGAACAATGAGTCTGTGGTCCCAGTGTTGTGCCACAGGCCCAGGTAGAGCACACAATTTGATTTGCCTGGGGTTTTAGCTGCAGGGGTTTTAGATGCCTATCTTAGCTAATGGATTGACATCTAGCTGTTCGGTGTTGCTTTTAAAGACCTGCTTTGATGGGTTATTCAGGCAACAAAATAAATAGGAAAGTGAAAACTCACCATTTGATTTATAACCAGGAGACATGGAGATCCAGATGAACATCAAACCTCGTCAAAATTAAGAGTTCTGTTGAGTCCAGGAGTGTTAAAGTTACTAACCTGGCCTACCTGTACAGCTTGGTGAAATGGGCCTGCCCCAGTCACTGACTTCTGGAAGACATCGTTATCCTCTGAAGAACATATGTAAATTCCTGTTGTTGGCAGCATATGTTGGAGCTGGAAGATTCTGGAAACAGTTGGAAAAGAACAAAATGAACTAAAAAAAAAAAAAAAAAGCAATTCTCCCAAAGTGCAGATTCTCAGAGACCTTCAGGAGAGGTAGCTCTGATTTTGATTAACCCAAGCTAGAACATAGTGTACTTGGATACAAAGTAGGCAAAAGACACTGAATAACCGAGATGTTTCGAATCTTCTACAACATCCTTGCAAAGTTACATTGTTTTCTTCCAAGAACCATATAAGGTATAATTCTTGGGGAAGATACCCACCAAGCGTTCCCCACATACACACAAATAACCTGCCCCCACCCCCATGCACATGTGAATTCCTTGTGTTTCCGTGAGGAAAGACTTTCATTAAAAAGCATCCTTGGGTTTGAGGAGATGACGCAGTGGGTAAGAGCCCTTGTGACACAAGCCTGGAGATCTGAGTTCAGATCCTCAGCACCTCAGAAAAAGTGGGGAGTAGTCAGGCGTTCTAGGGAAGGGGGACGGGAGTGCCCATCA
Organism: Peromyscus californicus insignis; assembly: GCF_007827085.1. Classification (NCBI taxonomy): domain Eukaryota; kingdom Metazoa; phylum Chordata; class Mammalia; order Rodentia; family Cricetidae; genus Peromyscus; species Peromyscus californicus. The sequence goes on from NW_026294413.1 coordinate 65,494,611, forward strand.
CTCTAGTGCTGGCGAGTGGGAGGCAGAAACAAGGGGTCCCTGAGGCCCTCTGGCCAACAATCTAGCCCCAAAATGACAAGCTCCAGATTCATGAAGAGACCCTGTTAGAAAGGGAGCAATGGAGCTGGACCCTGGACATCTTTCTCTGGCCTCCATGCAAGCAAGCACATAGGTGCACACACATGTGCACCCACCACACCACACACATACACATACACCACACACACACATACCACACACACACATGTGCACCCACCACACCACACACATACACACACACCACACATGTGCGCCTACCACACACACACACACACACACACCACACACACACACCACAACACACACACACACACCACACACACATACCACACACACACATGTGCACTCACCACACCACACACATACACACACACCACACATGTGCACCTACCACACACACACACACAACACAACACATACCACAACACACACACACACACACCACACACACACACACACACCACATACACCACACCACACACACACATACCACACACACACACATATGCACCCACCACACCACACACATACACACACACCACACATGTGCGCCTACCACACACACACACACACACACACACACACACACAACACACACACACCACAACACACACACACACCACACACACACCACAACACACACACACACACACACACCACACACACACCACAACACACACACACACACACCACACACATACACACACACCACACATGTGCACCTACCACACACACACACACACACACACAACACAACACATACCACAACACACACACACACACCACACACACACACACACACACACACACCACATACACCACACCACACACCACACCACACCACATACACCACACCACACCCACACACACACACAAACACAAACACAACACACACCACAACACACATACACACCACATACACCACACCACACACACACACACACACACACAAACACAAACACACACAATTACAAACTGGTTTTTCTTCTCCCCTCTTTTTCCCCCATGGAAAAGAATAACACCTAAACCATAAGAACTACAGAAAATCAGAACACATGTCTGACCCTTCCTGTTTAGAAAACACTTGTCTCTTGGATGGGGCATCATTGTGTGTGAGGATTTTGTTCTTCTCTCTCAGCCTGGGCCTGCGGTTGGGGGTCTGAGTCTGATGCAGGATGGAATACACCCCAACACCCTTCTCAACAGAGTGAACCCCAGTCAATCCAAGCTCAAGTCAGGAAGAAGAGTGTACTTACTGGTAGACACTCTAGTACACAGTGCACACACTGGGACCCTCAGGCACTAGCAGGAGACTGATTTAGAAGACACACAGCGCACAGAAACAGCCACAGGAGGGGACACTTTCGAGCTTCGGCTGCAGAGCCTTGGCTGGCGCGGGACTCTGCCCTTTACAATGCTTTGGAGTTCATGGTATTTCTTAACAGGCTGGAATTCAGCAAATACTGGTCACTTGGGGCATTAACTAAGAGGACGGCAAATTGGAACCTTTGAAAACTGCTCAGGGGCATTGGCACAGGCTGTAATAAGCCAGGGCAGCTGAAACATGGATTTTCTTGTGGGAGAAAAAGATTCTCTCTGCACAGGGCTTTAAACATCAGAACACAGAACACTACGTGGCTGCCTGTGCTGTTTCTCAGGTAGGCCCACAGGGTAGGAGGCTGGGACACGAACCCTTTAAAATACGGACTTTTGAGATGGGGGTGGCTCAACCAAAAAATGCCTTCCACATGAGCATGAGGACGTGAGTTCAGATCCCTGGTGCCCGTGGTGAAAAGCTGGTCGTGGTAACACACCTGTAACTACAGCACTGAGGAGACGTAAACAGGCACATCTCTAAAGCTTGCCGGTGAGCCAGCCTAGCCAATTAGAGAACTCCATGTTCAGGGAGAGACCTCATCTAAATCAACCAACAAACTAATCAATAAATAAGAAAAGCTGTTGGAACATCTGACCTCAAGAGCCTCTGGCTTCTCACATGTACCTATGTGTATACGTGTGGTGTACCCACAAACACGAACACACATACACACACAGCAAATAATTAAAATCAAAATGTCCACTTCGGGGTCTGTGCCACAAGGATCTATTTGACACTCGGTTTTGATTTGTTTTCCACAGGAAGATGAGATGGACACGCTCTCTCTCCCCAGTGCCCCTTATAAGACATTCTACCCTTATTCCAGGTTACCTCAAGTTAGCACAATTTTTAGAAATCATATGAGGATCTGACTTTAGGTTCCCACAAAAAGGACTGTGGCTTCATCTCTCATGGGATCATACACTTTTTTAATTTATTTTATAATTTAATTTAATTTTACATATCAGCCACGTATTCCCCTGTCCTCCCTCCTCCAGTGCCCCCATCCCCCCCAGCCCACCCCCTATTCCCATCTCCTCCAGGGCAAGGACTCCCCTGGGGATTCAGTGCAGCCTGGTAGATTCAATCAAGGCAGGTCCAGTCCCCTCCTCCCTTACCCAGGCTGAGCAAAGTATCCCTGCATAAGCCCCAGGTTCCAAACAGCCAGCTCATGCACTAAGGACAGGTCCCAGTCCCACTGCCTGGGGGCCTCCCAAACCATTCAAGTTAATCAACCTAGATCCCCTTCAACTGAAGAATGGATAAATAAAATGTGGCACATATACACAATGGAGTACTACTCATCAAAGAAAAACAATGACATCATGAGGTTTGCAGGCAAATGGATGGATCTAGAAAAAATCATCCTGAATGAGGTAACCCAGATTCAGAAAGACAAACATGATATGTACTCTCATAGAGGATACTAGATGTAAAACAAAGGATGACTAGACTGCTACTCACAACTCCAGGGAGGCTACCTAGAAAACATTTTTATTTAAAATGACAGAAAATAACACCTCTTCGGTCCATTGAAGGATTCCAGGTTGGTGGAAATGTGCCTTGTCTCCAGCCAGTCCTCCCATTTAGTGAACTCCTGAAAGATGGTAGACTGAAAAGGAAGGTAGGCAGTGATCATGAGCAAAACTGAAGAAATAAAATAACTCAATAAAAGGACGGCAAACTCAAATGTGTTCTAAAAGCCTGGACTATTTGGCATCTAGAAGTTCTGTTTGCTTGGATGGGTAATCAAAGAGGAACAGGATGGGCTTGAAAAGCCAACTTCAGTTTCAATATCAGATCGGGTCGTTTTCACAGTTAAGATCAAAATAGAGAGAGACAGGAGAGGCATCAAGAGAAATAAGAAGGGTTTTAAAAGCCTTCCTGAGACTGGAGAGACAAGAGGCGGGGTGAATCGCATCTTTAGGGCAGAAGACAAAGGAGAAAGGGACACACCGGACTCACCGTTTGAAAAGAAGGTCCGAGAGGAGAGGACCAGATTTTAGTTGTTCCATTTGAAGAGATAAATTGGGACCAAGTTGAGACAAGCTCTCTACAAGGAACTGTGGTGATTTCCTCACAGCAGCCAGGGTTCTGGAAACTGGCCAGTGACCTCCTAAAGCTTCACACTGTCAACAGGCCTATGGGGGCACTATCCCCTGAAAACTTCTTCATGTGGTCAAAGAGCCTACGAGTGAAGGGGTACCACCAACCTTGAAAACAGATTCACATGGTCAAACGACCTGGAGGGAGTGGGGGACCATACCTGACAACAGCCTCACAAGGGCCTATGGTGGAGGTTGGGTGGGGGTGGGGAACTACCATCCCTGAAAACAGTTTAAAGATGTTCCAGAAAGACTCTGGTAACCTGGAGCCTGAAAAGTATTTCACTCAAGTACCTAGAGATGATGTAGTGGATAACAGCAAAAAACTATTATAACCCAGCTGACTTTGTTCGCCAGGAGAAAGTTCAAGGTATACAGTATAGTAATAACCACATAACATGCCAGTCAATAGTCTGTATATGCAAATGTAGTCCAGTAAGAAGACACTAGTGACCATCTCAGTTTGTGTAAGGGCACTACACAGCTCTTACTACACCTAACTGCTTTTCCTAAAACATGTCCCCAACATTAAGAAACGTGTGACTGTAAAAGGGGGCAACTGAAGTCACATGAGCTGATCTGTGTGCCTCCGGAGAGGACTACAGACACCTGACAGCACCTGTGCCTTGGCACTTTAGTTTGCAAACCCACACAGAACAAATGCAGCAACGCCTTGGTCCCATTCAAGATGTAGAGTTTGAACCAAAATCGCAGTAGAGCCAGAGACGGCATGGTCCGTGAACATGACCGCATGGCCAAGGATCTCCCACAAGGGCTGAGTCCCGTGTGTTCAGCCTAAGTCCTAGGAGCAACACTCTAAGATCATAAAACTCCCGACTACGATGTGTGCTTGGGGTTTGAACCAACCTAACCTACCAATGTGGTCTGGAACTTCCACAGACAATAAATAACGTAAAGATTAGTCCTGGTCCTAGAACGGTGCACAAAAACAGTTGTAAAACTACATGGCAGGAAGCAGTCATTGAACGGAAGAGCTGATGCCCAACATGAGCTGGCAGCTCACAACCGCAAACAGGCGGAAGTGTGCTCCCACAGCACAGACGGCAGAGAAGACCAGGTTGCAGAGATGATGGAACAGGTTTACAGGCACTATAATACAGACATACTTAAATACACAAAATAGATAAGAATGCCATAGTAAAAAATAATGAAGAAATAAATATATGAGCCATATTTAGAGGAATCAACTAGAAGTCCTTAAAATATAAAATGCAAAACATCCAACTACAGATTACACATAAACTCATGAAATACTAGTAAACTGGACAATCTAAGGAAATTGCCGATAAGGCATATACAGAGACACAGAGGAAGGAGAATGTGAAAAAAAAGACGGTATAGTCAACCCAGAGAATGAAATGAATGGCTTCAGATTGTATTTGAATCTTGAAATGCTTTGTGTTTATTTATTTCAATTAGCATGCAGAGTATTTGGCCCCAATGACATTTTCAAACAAAGTTCTTCTTATCAATCCCCCTCCCCACTACTCCTCATCCTCTGGTCTCTTGGCCCCTCGCACCCCCCACTAGCCTCCTTGCTGCGCTTAAGCCACAAGTGCCAGATCTTGAAACACCTTAGTATCAGACGTTCCTTGACTGTTTTATTGTTGCCCAATATTTCAATTTCACTTTTTTTTGAAATTTTATTCTTTTACTTATTTATGTATTTTTATTTGTGTGTCACGGCATGCAAGTGGAGGTCAGAGGACAGTTCTCCGAGGCTGCTTCTCTCTTGCTACCTTGCGGGGATTGAACTTGGGTGGCCAAGCCTGTACCCAAGTGTTTCTATGCCCTGAGCCATCTTGCTGGCGTTTACTTCACTATCGGCTCTCCAAATTAAGTTATTACTAGTGACAGTTCTCTGGTAAATATGTATTGAGACTTATTGACATTTGTTGTGTTTGTTCAAAACAATTTTGATGTCCCACCCCTCTTCTCTGGCTTCATTCCGAAGTACTTCTTGGACTCAACGTTTCTGTTGTTGTTTTGTTTCGTTTCGGATTTATTTTTATGTATGTGAGTATATGTGTGTTTCTGCAAATGTATGTGTGAAGGTACCCCTAAAGATGTGAGGTGATAACCTTGGAGGCCATAGAGTATGTCAGATACCCTGGAGATGGAGTTAGAGGGGCTTGTGAGCCCCCTAATATGAGTATTGTAAACAAAACTTGGATCCTCTGCAAGTCATACCCCCAGCACTGTCATCTTATCTTTCACTAAGTGTCTAACGCAAGAGGTCCAGAAAGAATTTAAGACGGATTAAAGTCCTAAATATGAAGAGCGCACCATGCACAGGAGATGTTCATTATGATCTTGTATCATGGAACAATTTGTATAATAAAACATAAAAAATCATAATCATCAAGAAAAACACATAATTCACAATGCTAAAACTAAAACTTCTGTATCAGAAAAGATACTATATATAATCAAGGCAGAGACTCCACCAACAGTAAGAAGGAGGTATTTGTACCCTAAACCGTGTAACAATGAAAGATTTTCATCTGGAATCTAGGTCTGGTAATCCAGTGCTAATAATGGAAAAAGAGGGACTTATGTGCCACTTGTCAGAACGACATTGACTCAGTGCCTTAGGGAGCAAACCGGGCAGTTTAAAGTTGCTCACGTCTAATTCCAACTGTCTCCAACATTTAACAGACATGGCTGCATAACAAGGCAGTGGAAATCACCTGGGATGATCCAGGCAGCATCCAGAATCTTGGCTCTTGGGTTTTCCTACCCACTGTAAAAGTCTTCAAAGTGCATCTTATCAGAAATGCATGAGAATACTTGATGAGGTACCATTCGTAATAGCAAGACAATTATTATCAAGTTTCATCCGAAGAGGAAAAGAATCAACAGTCATTCATAGGACGGAACATTGCAGAGTCATTGGTACAAATCATATTTATACATATAGTATTATAAACTATAGGGGGAAATAGTGGTAGAATAACATAGTACCATTCATGCATATTTTAGAGCATAAAATAGAAGCTGGAGAGATGGCTCAGTGGTTAAGAGCACTTCCTGGTCTTCCAGAGGACCAAAGTTCTGTCCCCAGCACCAATCAGGCAGCTCACATTCCCCTATAACTAGCTCAAGGAGATCTGATGCTTTCTTCTGGCTTCCATGAACAACTGTATTTGTGTGCACATACCCACACAGATACACTCACTCACATACACACATGAACACACACACACAATTAAAACTAAAAAAAAAGCATAAAATAGCCTATCTGTTCATTAATATATCATTATGTGAGGAAACCCCCAAAAGAATATATAGAATGCATTCTAACTTCAGGACAATAACTTCCTCAGCCAGAACTAGGCAGAAGCAGAAAGAAAGGGGGAATGGGTAGCTCACTGTGTCTTTAAATTTTCTTTTAATGGAAGTCTGCATGCCACAGGTATGTGACTGCGTGGACAGACAGCACTTGCCTTCTGATTTTCAATGTGAACCATACTTGGCAGTCTCCAGCCGTGCATGCTGCTCCAGACAGTCAGCTGTGCAGTGAGAGGCTTCTCCACAGCCTGCTGTGATGCTCACCTGGCCTGCTCCCGCATCAGACATGTGGAAAGGCATTTTCTATCTGATATTTTTGAATCGTTGGGTTCATTGGGATGACCTCGGTGTAGATGACGGCCACATCTGTGTTATCCTGGTGCTGTTACATACGTATAGATTCTAATATTCACACTTTGCCGGTCAAACACTGGAGTTGTTAACTGAACTTTACAGACAATTAGAAAGAAATTCTAGGTAACTAGACCTGCAAAAAGTTAAAAGCAGAGAGGGGAGTGCACGCCACTTGGAAGAAGCAAGGATTGGGTTAACATCTGAGCTGCAGTTCTTCTATTTCTCTTGATTACTCATGTCACATCTGATTTTACAGTGAATTTGAAGGGCTTTCCAGCAGGTGGCCTTTTAACAATCGACCTCTTAAGAATAAAAGAACAAGAGATAGAAGGAGATTTTGTAACAGAAGATCCAGACTGGAACGGACACTGGGTGACCACATCATGTGGTGCCTGCTTGGATCTGAACTCAGAATTCTCCACTAAGTAGCTTTCCCACACACCAGCCAACGGCCTCTGGCTTCAGCACTGTTACCTGTAAAGTAAACATGACACTGGTCGCTCTTTGTAGGGCCATTTTAAGGACTAAATAAAGGGCTTATGTAAAGTGTTTGCTTAGCACCTCAAAATAGGCTAGCAAGTACTCGATAAATGTTTGCTGATTTAATTACTATTTTTATTGTAGAAGTTGAGCATGAGACATAACTCTATTTTCTCCCAGTACAGAAGCAAAGAAAGTAATTGAAGTGGTTACTTAGACCCCGTTCCTCAGGACTCAGGGACAGACAAAAGGACAGATAGTCAGATGGATGACAGCAGGGGTAGAGAGGAAGGCGTGCTGGAGAAAGAGAAAGGGATTTCTTACTAGTTTGATGGTAACCACGTGTTTTTGCAAGTTCTAAATTCTAAGAGTCCTTCATATGGTTCTCCAAACAATGGGCCTGGATCAACTAAATACACACCTGATCTGACAGAAATCGAGATGCTCCAGTGTCCCATCCCATTGTATTCTGAAGGAAACAAAGTCCTGACAGATGTTCTGAGCCTCTGCCTCACTGAAAAGAATCACTGAGGCATGTGAGCATGCATGCTCACACACACACACACACACACACACACACACACACACACACACACACACGTTCACTCTGATCTACCATGATGGGTATTCTATTAAAGTGTCTGTAAGGGCTGAATGACTCACTACCAATCACCAGCAAGCACACTCAATAACACCAGTCTTTCCCAGTGTACTCCTTATTACCAGAGAAGGGTTTTTAGGGGAGTCACAAAATCACAAGGGGTCCAAATTTGAAAGACTGCTGTTATTCCAACCTCTTCCCAGAAAGTATCAAACTGTAGAATTTTATTCTTTCTAGATTTTTCCTTTGGCTTAATCATTCTAGGATTACGTAGCAGAAAAAAAGATCCTGTGAACAGATGCTCTAATTATGAAGACATTTATGGCCCTGGTAAAATACAGGAAAATTAGTGCTCCTCCTCCTCTTCTTCTCACTGCTTCTGCTAACGGATGGAGTGGGAAGTAGGATATGAAAGGCCCACCTTGTTGTGTTTACCTAGCCTGGATCTTCACATGTACGGGGGGGAAAAAAAAAGTTGGTCATTTTTCTCCATTTCTGTTACGATTCTAACAGGCTTCTCCGGGGGTAATTCTGTCTCTGGCTTTATAGTGAGCCTTGCAAAAAGCCAACCAAAGTTATAATCTGCTGATTGAAGAAGTCTCTGGGCTTACTGTCAAAATAGCCATACATTCAGATTGCCAGTTTAAAAGTTGGCATATCCAGTACTGTCTTTATAGGTTATTTTACACAAAGTGTATGTGTGTGTGTGTGTGTGTGTATGTGTGTGTGTGTGTGTGTGTGTGTGTGTGTGTGTACATGCACGCATGCACGTGCAGGTACAGAAGAGAAGACAACAGTGCTTGTCATCTTCAGAAACCCTGTCCACCTCCTTTGACATAAGGACTCTAACTGGCCTGAGAGCTAGACTCACGTGCCCATGCTTGTAAGGCAAACACTTTATAAACTGAGCCATCTCCCAGCCCTTATTCAAAATCCAAAATGTTGCTATGAGAAAATCTAATGAAATTAATTCTCTCACTAACAATTATTTTCATCAAAATCATCTTTATCTTATAAATTTATAAGGACTCCATGGTACTTTATTCTAAAAGATCTATGTATATCAGGGTGGACAGTTTTTAAAATCCTAAGGTATTCTACATGCTACTGAAAAAGGATAGGTTTATAGATTAACCACAAAGAAATTTCTATAATGAGCTGAGAGCGGCACTAATCTACAGGTAGAGAGATGTGGATTAAGAGGGCAGTCATTACTATGCCCACTTATGATAGTAATAGGCTCACCCCTTGTGAAGCCAACCATGATTGTTGGCAAAATTTATAGTACTAGACCTGTTTGCTTCCTTCGGTGGGGTAAGCCTTAAATCCGAGCAAAAATTGGTTGGTTACCCCTATAACATTTGTGCCACGATTGCATCCTTGAACATATCTGGCCACACTGTTCATTATTACAGTTCACAGGGTTCAAAGTTAGGTAAGACTGTTAATGATTTTCCCCTAACAACCTATAAGCACCTATAAGCTTTCCAATACTGAAAGCTAGTCAGCAGGGAGGACGCTCCCGGGCCAGTATCAATTGATTCTCCATATCCTATGACAAATATTTGTGCTGTATTCAGCAATAGCCTTTGTTGCTAGAGTTTTCCTGCCTGGCCCACAGTCAGGACAAATCTCTCTCACCTGCCAGTCCCACAGCCACTCAAACCCAACCAAGTAAACACAGAGACTTATATTGGTTACAAACTATATGGCCATGGCAGGCTTCTTGCTAACTGTTCTTACAGCTTAAATTAATCCATTTCCATTAATCTATACCTTGCCACATGGCTCGTGGCTTACTGGCATCTTCACATGCTGTTTCTCATCATGGCAGCTGGCAGTGTCTCTCTGACTCAGCCTTCCACTTGCCAGCTTTATTCTCCTCCTTGTCCCGCCTACACTTCCTGCCTAGCCAATGGCCAATCAGTGTTTTATTTATTGACTAATCAGCAACACATTTGCCATACAGAACATCCCACAGCAAGCCTTACCATTAAGTTCTGGTAGCGAACCAAGAACAAATGGTAATAGCCTGTATTATATTGGAGTATCTCCTGGATTCCTCTGACCAACAACTTGTGGGGTTGTACCCCACACCTGACACTGGAATGGGCTTTTTATTTAACAACTTCTGGTATGAACTTAATCCCCTATGTAGAGTAAGTCCAATTAAATACACACACACACACACACACACACACACACACACACACACACACACACACACTAAAATTATAGGTTTCTGTATGACTTTTTCAAACATCTTATTGTTGGTTATCCTTACAACTGACCAACGTGCAGAGAATAGGTGTCAATGGAGTGCTCAGCCACAAATGGGACATCTATACCACACCCCTCCCCAAGCCTCAGGGGCTGTCAAGGAAGAGGGGATAGAAAGACCAAGAATCAGAAGTCAGTGGGGACCAGAGGGCAACAGTGTGCTCTGGACAGGACAGAACTGCTACAGAGCTGTGGTTACCTGCACAAGATGGATACAAGATCAAGCCCGTAAACATTCAAACAAGGAGGGCGGGTCCATGAGCCCCTGCCCTAACTGAGGAGCCATGGACACTTGGCGGCTTCTAGAGGAAGCACAGTCTGTTTTCTTTAAGGGTGTGGCTCCTGATCGGCTGCCCACACTGAAGTGGATGGCCTCACACCCAGGAGTATATCACCAACACAAATTGGAGCTCATGACTCATGGGTATTTTTTTTTTTTAAGAAGTAGAAGAAATGAAGTTGGGGGATAGGAAGGTAAAGGGTTGATAAAGGCAAAGTTAGGGGGAAGAGTAGAGGAATAAATATGATCAAAACATATTTTGTGAATTCTTTAAAAAATTAAAACTATTAAAATATTTTAAAAATATTAAAGAAGGAAAAGTGATAGGAAATGGGAGCCTTATCTGAATCATCTTGATAGGAAAGTCAAATTCTTTAAATTCTCTCTCCTCTTTTGGCATTCTGATCCAAGTACTCCACAGAACTGGAAACTTGTAGAAACCACGACTAATTTTGGCAAAGCGTGGTATGAACTGCCTCTGCAAAAGGATCCCTCCACTGCCAGGAACATCTGCACCACATCTGTATGTGTAGTCTGGGTACCCCACACCATCATGTTCTCAGACTCTCTATGCAGGAAAGCAGGCGATTGGCATTGTGGTGAGAGGAGGGAGGGCCACATGGAGTCATCAGAGACACGGGCTCAAAGCAGTGTTCACAGAGGTCAGTTAGTGTCCAGAGAAGAAAGTGGGAAGATTCTAGGGTGAGGGAAAGGTTTTCTGAGGTCTCTTGGCTAAAAATTCCATGGGAAATTCTGGCAAGCTCCTTCCCCACTCTGTCCCCACCTCTCAGCTCCTCCCTCAGTCCTCTTCCCTGGAAGTCTAGCATGTCAAAGAGAAACCTGCATCCTGTCTAGAGAACTCAAAGGCAGTCATCCCACACACAAATAATAGGAAATAAATATTAGAAAGGAGATGGTGAGAAATGACACCTTGGCTTAGCCTGGGCTGAAAAACCTAGGAAGAGTGTTTGGAGCAAGCACACAGCAGCTGGGAAGCGAGGTTCAGGCGGGGGGGCCTGACCCTGAGTTCAGAGAGGGATGAACAGGGCAAAGTATGTGTTCTGTTGTGTAACCTGAGTTTTTATGGCTATCTGCTGGTGGGTTGTTTTGCCTTGTTCTGGTCTATTTCAACATCCATTTATGCTGCACGACTAGCTCCTTCATAAACACATTTTTTACTCCACCTTGCCAAGCAGGAGTCCTCAGGCCTGGATCCGCCCCAGTAATTGTAGGAGGTCTCTCCAATCAGATTCTGGGAGCAAAGGCATGCATTGGTGGCCCGTTCACTCGCACTTCTCCACCGCACCCCCATAACTCTCATCCTTGACGCAGACCAGGGCCCCTAGCAATGCGAGCAACCTTGGCCCAGTCTTAACCACCAAGTGCTCTGATCTCAGGGCGAAAGAATCCACCTTTTCTTTCAAAGCTTCAGACGGAATGAACTCATTTTGCTTGAAAATCACAGCAGATAGTTTTCCGTCTGTGAACTCACGGATTCATAAGGGACTGAAGAACATGTGAGAAAAAGGAATGCTGTACAGAGACAAAAGTCAGACAGAGGCCACCCACACAGGCTTGCCCAGTTGACAACAGTGACCTGGGAGCCCCTGAGGACAGAGTTGGGAGGCAGCCTGCTGTCAAAAGAAAGAAGCAAATGGTTCAGTTGTCAAAGTGTGTGTGCGCTTGCGTGCGTGGGTGCGTGTGTGCGTGCGTGCGTGCATGTGTGTGTGTGTGTTCTGGATCTGTCCCTTGCTACCAACATAATGAGAGATTCTTCCCACTACCATTCTGGTTGAAACAATAGCAGTAGCAGAGCTGACCTCCCTGTCTATCATGGCCCTGGACTGGCATGTAGCACCTCTAGAGTCCCATGGTACATGCGGCCCTACTACAGTGGTTTCTACCTGCCCTGCTATTTCAGCCATCATCATTCAGTGTGCCCACACACGCTCCCTGCCTGCCTTGCCATGCTATGACCTTCAGCAGATGCAAGAATATGTTCTGACATTTTAGACAAAGCTTGCTATAAGCCAATCTCTATGAGTTTTTCTCCCTATTTATTGCATTATCTGACCGCTCCTGAAATCGTCGTCAGAAATAAAAATTCTTGGTGAATAGTTTTAAAAGTAGAAATGATTTATGCTAGTATTTACCAGCAAAATAAAGTAAGTATGCTATTATTTCGACATATTCGTTTGTTGGCGGGATGCTCTAGATTACGAAGTCTAGCTAAAGACAAATTCTCATGCGGGAATTGTCAAAGACAGAATCCAAGGCCAAATTTCACTGGGAATTGTAATTCACAAATTCTTGGAACACCTGACTTTAGGAGAATGTGTTCTGAGCAAGCATTCGCTCCATTGAGTATGTGTTTAACAGTGCAGTGGGGATATGAGAAAGATGTCTCTGAGAAGCAAAATCAGGTTGTCCCTCCCATATACACAGCAAGGAAACCCAGATGCCAAGTCCAGCACTAGCCTTAAGAGATGCGATTTCACACTTCCTGAAGATGATATCTGAACGGGAAGGGATAAACCCTAAGAATTTAGGGAGGCCTGGTTTTCACAACCTAAAACTTTATCTGTGGGCTTGAACATGAGATCTGGCTTTCCTAGTTAGGATCAAAAATCGATTTAATAAATGGCAATAGCCTGTTTTGTTTTCTTTCTTCCCTCTGTGAACAGGATCTTTTTCGAAATGAGTGTTCTGTGATGGGGGTGGTAGGAAAAGATGCCTGAGGGGATGGATTCAAAGTTTAATGGGCAGAAAAAGGCCAACACAAGTCACTCTAAGAATGTTTTGGGAAATAAACACTGCCTTCCTAGATAGGAAGGATGAAGAGGAGGCAATCCCAACAACACAGAAATAGAACTGACCCAACCTCCCTAAATAGCATCTATTTGCAAGGCTGGTCTCCTGACCTGGAGACAATGGGAGACTTGGGGAAGTCCTTGTGTGTGGTTGTGAGCCACCCCACTACTGGCTGGGATGATGAACTGCAGCTTCACCATACAGGTGTGCATGTTAAGTACTAGAGAGCGGGCTGGAGGGAGAGAACACTATTTAGATTGGGAAATTTGGACCACTTTAAATCACTTTCCTGTCACAGTGATCAAATACCTGACAATGTAACTCAAGAGATTTGAAGGATTTTTCTTGCCTTGTTGCAGGAATGGCATGGTAGAGTTCATTGCCCCACCCTTGTATGATGAAAACTCAAGCCTATTCTTCACACCCCTGGTGGACCAGCAGAGGAAGAGATGCAGTTGGAAGAAAGACCCAACCATAAGCCACAGGGCACATCCATCAGCAACCCACTGCCTACTTCCCCACCTCCTAAGAGTTCCACAAAACAGCCTAGAGTCCCGAAACAGCCACGCGCTAGAACAAAGCACTCAAATGTAAGTTATGCAGATCACTGTGGTCAACCACAGCACTTCCCATCATCACCTTAAGACTTTCCTTGGTTCGACATTGGAAACAAAATAAAAATCAAACCCAAGGTGACACAGTTAACTTCCCCTCCAGCTGTGAACAAGTCCATCTCAACTTTCCTCCAACTACCAGCTTCAGAAGTTGTCTTCACATCTTATCAGACAGACAGATTCCATTGAGCCTCGGCATAACTGAATTTTTACCTCCACATCTCAATGCCAGCCAAAATGGTTCCCCTGAAGCTTACCTCAGGCATCGGACAGCTTCAGACAGAGCAGTTCAAGTAAGATATTTCTAGGGCTTGTGCCTAAGACACAGTGGCTTCTCCTGAAAAGCAGAATTGCTAGCGAGAACATGTAGAACTGTGATTACAGCCTGAGTCAACTCAACGCTGAAATGCCCAGCACCCGAGACAGCATCCCACAGTGACCCAGGGCTATCCTTCATTTTCCAGACAGACGGCAGCCCTGAATGGCCCAGTGCCACCTTTCATAGCCTGCAGTATGCCCTGTCCTGTCTCAGTAAAAGCAGGTGCTGAGCCCACCGGGTAAGACACTAATCTTCCCCATTTCGAGGCACGGTTGTGAGTCCTGCTCCTGAATATCTTCTCAGAGCATGTGGGCTTGATCTTCATTTTACGCAGTGACTCACTGGATCCTAATATAAACTCTGAGACGCCCTGAGGGGAGGAGATGGACTACATGATTGCAAGAGCGAAGAAAGCGGTGGTCAACGGGGATCCTGCGCGGCTGCACTGTGTTGCGCATGCCCAAAACAACCTTGATTTGGCATGGAAAGAAACGGCAGGACAGTACCAGGGTCCTCTCCCTTAAAGAAACTAGACTTCCACTTACTTTCATCTAAGATTCCCCTCTGGGGTGGGGGGAGCTCCAATTAAAGAAGAGAAGGTTGTGGATCTGGGAGAAAGGAAGTGTTGAGCATGGGAGAGAAGTCAGAGGGAGGAGAGATGATGATTTATGTTTTAACTAAATTGTCGAAAAGCACTGTACAAAACGATAATTAATTTTTAAATAATTCACAAATTATCAGTATTTCAGGGATGCCAAAGGCTCAGTGAAGATACCTCCCAGTGATAGCCACTTAAACCATGTATTCTAGGGACCACAGATAACCACACCTGTGTTCTGTGGAGCACGAGCCCCACCTATCAAGACAAGAAACAGCCACAAATGTGATAGGCAGATGAAAGAATAAAAGAAAATGCAACTGAGTTCCTAAATATGTCTTCTCATCACCGGGTGCTTCCAAAACAGCCCACCTTGGTGCACAACACTGCCGTGCACAGCCACATCTGGGGGTTTTCCCTCAGTAGCAGCCCTCCAGCCAGGTGTCCTAGAGTCTAACTTAGTGCCAACGTTGTCTACCTGGAGACAGCACAGACCCTCAAGACTGACCCACCTCAGAAGCTAGGAGCAAATCCCAGCTAGACTCTCACCACCTGGCCGTAAATCAGTGGTTCTCAACCTGTAGGTTGTGACCCTTTGTGGGTCAAATGGCCCTTTCACAGCGGTTGCATATGACATATCCTACATATCAGATATTTACAGTAAGATTCATAACAGTAGCAAAATTACACTTATGGAGTAGCAACAAAATAATTTCATGGTTGGGGGAGGAGGGGGGTTCAACACAGCATGAGGAACTGTATTAAAGGGTCACAGCATTAGGAAGGTTGAGAACCACGGCTGTAAATGGTGTGTCCCCAAACCACCTTCTCAAGTTCAACCACAGGATTCAAGGCAGTTCTGGGCTCACATCTTCTCGTGCATTCTGAACATGGTGCTGGGGACCAGTCAGACGTAGTGGCTGCATGGGGCAAGGAATGTGGGAAGGGCCACCACTGTAGCTGCTCTGTGTTGGTGTGACAGCTTGTAGTATTGGCAACTGGTTGTCAACTCACCTTTTGGCCCCCTCTCCCCCACCACAGCAAAGTTGCAATGTTCTAATGACGGGGCTGGCCCCCTGGCAACCAGCCCCCATTCAGAGGCCAGATAACCAGGAACCCCCAGATACTACCATCCCATTAACGTACAAAAAAATCATGGGTGAACCTAGGAGGACTTATGTTAAATAAGATAATAAACAAATAAGATAATAAATAAAATATAAAAGGTCCCAGAAAGAAATATGTCGCCTGACGACTTACACCAGGGATTTAAAATCACCAGACTCTCAGGCCACTAGAAGGGTGGTTGCAGGACCCAGGTAGAGGGGCAAAGAGGAATTATTATTCAAAGGGTATAAAGTTTCAGTTGTGTGGGGTGAGTTCCAGAGATCTGCCACCTAACATTGTCTCATAGTTAGCAACACAACACAACACACCGGAAACTTGCCTCAGGTGGCAGACCTCATTCAAGCCTTTGTACCACCAGAGAAGAGCTTTTGGAGGCAATGGGCATAGGTATTACCTCCACTGAGGGGGCTGTATCTCATGTGCATAGGTCCAGACTTACCAACTTCTCCCATTTGCCTGGGGTTTGTCTCAGACCAGGGCATGCTTCACAAGCACGAGTCCCTAGATTTGATCTCCAGCACTAAAACAAGCAAAAACCTGACATGCACAGTCATGTTCATTTTACATATCAATCATATGTCAAAGATATGAAAAGGTATTGGGGCACCGTCATGAAGAATCCAACAGCTGGAAATCTATATGCAGCATCTTGGTTCCTTCCCTGAGTGTTAAGCTCACATCATAACCCTGAGGGCATACTTACAGCCCTTCATGTGTGTATGTACATGCATGTGTGCCTGTGTTCGGGTGGAAGCCAGAGGTAAACTATGTCACTTTTCTTTGAGGCAGGGTTTCTCACTGTCCTGGAGTTCACCAAGTAGACTAGGCTGGCTGGCCATTGAACCCTGTGGATCTGCTGATCTCCAATTACTGGTGTCACTTCTGTGCCTGGGATTCTTCACATAGGTGCTGGGGATCGAACTTGGGTCCTCATACTTGTGCAGGAAGCACTTTATCTGTCAACCCAATTGCCCAGCCTGCACTTTTTAACAAATGTGCTGATAAATATATTTCTTCATATTTAAAAGAGGAAAACATTTTAAAACCGATTGTTGGAATGGCTGCATAACTGTAAATATAGTAAATGTGTTGAATAACACATTTTAAAGGGCTTCACTGTACAGCATATTATTAAACTTCAATAAAGTAGCTACTTATACAACAAATGAGATGGGTGTCCATGTTGTTCCAACTTTCCAAAGCCTCAGATGAATACACAAATTTATAATGTCTACGTGGTTCCCCTTTGTGACAAAGACCCAGCAAAAGAGGCTCTTTAGAGCTCCCAGGATTCAAGAGTCCAGTGAGTGTGTGGGAGGATGTGCCAATCTTCACTTGTGTTAGCTGCTGTAAGTCACCACCCTTCAAAATCCTTACCAAGAACAGATAATTACTTCAACAGTACTTAAATGTATCATCCCACCATATATTCAACAAGTATTCCTACAATATTTGTGACGGAGTGAGGTTCAAATGGCAAAAGATTGAATTTGCCACAGATCCTGACACTGGGTGACATCACGTGTGGACTCAGTACACAGCAGGGTGGATCATGGGACTTAGACCCCTGCAATTGGGGAAACTGTTTCCTCACAACACACATTGCACATAGCAGTGTACTAATGCCATCCTGCCCAATCCTCACTTTGGGGACTAATTTTCTTCCCTAGTCAGCGAAGGACGTTACCAGTCACATGACTTGGCCGAGATGACCAAGGCGACAAGGCGAATGGAGGCAGTCTCCTGCCTGCTCAGCACCCAGGTCTCTCCTGCTGCCCAAGTTAGACTCCACTACACAGCAGCACATCAAAGCAGCACATCAGGATACAATCTGTGTGTTTCAAGGAGTCGGGTCCACTCAATTTGCTTTGCTCTGCTTTTATGAACTTTTAAAATAACCAAATATTGAATTTATAATTCTTCATCTCAAGTCTAAAGGTGACCTTGTGACTGCAGTTAATTCCTTCAATAAATTATTCTGGTCTCATATACACAACACAGTTAATTATTAAAGATGAACAAAGGTGAAGGATGGGAAGATTCTTTGCTAGCCTTACACACTGTGACCTTCATAAGAAAAAAAATCAATTCAGGGACTAAATATGGAAGAATATAATTTAATTTAAATAGCTAAGATTGGATAGTATAAACTAGTAGTAATTGTTTTTTTGCAAAATCAATGAGACACCGAATGAAATAGCTAACTCTGGAGCACTGTGTTGGAGGAGTAATGGTGTTGGGAAAGGACAGACCCTCCATACACAATGGCAGGCACAGAAATTGAGTCTTTTCTGCAACAGCTATGGGGCCTTTAAGACAAAAGCATCTAAAGGATGGCGTGATCTGTACGGTGCACTGCAGCGGCATGTGGTAAGGGCCCTGGTGAGACAGTGAAACAGAGCATCCGTGTTAGAACCCTGCTAGGATCCAGAGTTTAAAGGGGATGGACTGGGGAGATGGCTCTGTCATTAAACTGCTTGTGGTACATGCATGAAGACCTGAGGTTCAAATCCCCAGGACCCACATAAAGCCTAATCGCATGAGTCTGTAACCCCAGTGCTCTTATGATGATCTGGGGGGTAAAGACGAAAATCCCTCAAGGCTCAGAGGCTAGTTAGCCTGACTCACTCAGCGGTCACGAGACAAATCTCAAACAAGGCAGGGGGCAAGGACTAGAGCTTGTTTGTCCTCTGACCTCAACAAGTACACCATACGTACATATGCCCACACTTACACATGAGCAAATGCGCAAACACACACACACACACACACACACACACGTACACATACGTATACACACACACACACATGCACCATTTATATTTTCAAGATGCTAAAATAAAAGGGCTGAGGTATAGCTCAGTGGTACAACACAATTAGCTTAAAAAGTCCCAGAGTTCAGGTCCCCAGAAGCACATAAAAAAATAAGTAAATAAAATTAAGACTGGAATAAAGTTTTCTGGCAATACATACCAACACTGAGGCAGAAAAAAAGAAAAGGTTTTGGAGAAACATCACATCACCAGGAGAGTTTTGTTTTGTTTTTTTCTATCTAAAGGCATGAGAGAAGTTGGGTGGTTTTGTAATTTTTTTTATCTCTATAGCACCAAAATAACGGACTGAATAACTAGCCTTGCCCTCTCATTTCAGAAGCCAGAATGGGTGCTTCAAAATACTAAAATTAGTAGCTACCATTAAGGTTTCAGCTAACCCCCTAACTGTATCAGACCAGTCTCTACCACATCTGCCATTGGCTCATACATGTAACATATTTCATATATAACTTCAAGGGGGAGGGGCTCTACTTACACAAAGTTGGGCTTGAAAGGTTATCTTTGAATGATTTCCCAATGGCCTGCAGACAGCAACTTTCCTCTTTTAGTTTAATCCCTGTGGTATAAATAATTTTGTAAATACTTCCTTTTAGAGACAAGCAATCATGAAACAACCTTCATAAGGGACCACAGAAGCAGTACTTTTGCCAAGTTGCCATGTGGTCTTGAAGACAAAAACACTCTAATCTGGTATCACAAACATGTGTCATTTAACGGGGATGGATTGTAAGAACTGTGTCCTTTGGAAGCTCCATGACGATGTGAGCATCACACAGTGTACTCACACAAAGCTGATGCTCTAGGCCATCACACACCTAAGTTAGGTGCTTCACCCCATCGCTCCTAGGCTATAGGCCATCCAGCACCCTGGGAATGACTGTAATATAATGGATGAAGAACTAGGAGTTCTGTGCTTCCCTAACTCCAATGGGACCACTATGGTACGAGAAGTCTGTAACTGACTAAAACTTCTATGTGCAGCACATAACTTACTTTCCTAACATGTGTATACTCCTCACACAATGCAGAGCTATAAGCAGCCATTTTATTCTGCCTCATGCTGATCAGGAGTCACCTTGCCTTCTGTAATAACATGTTTGAACCCTGGCTCCTTGGATGGGCCCTCTTCATGGTTCCCCAGTTCCTCCCATCAATCCTGTGCTATGGTATGTCACCACTGTTCAGTCAGATTTCCCCCTCCCTGTGTGTCTCTACCCTATTCTTATAGGTTGGGGACCATTTCTCATCAACTCCATCAGATGTCCCACAGTGTCAAACAGTGACCAGGTGCTTGGCAAGGGGTTATGAATGCAGAAATGCTTTGATGCAAGGAGCTGATCTTTCCAATGCAGACAAGCAAAGTTTAACAGGTCATGAAGGAAGCTGGCCTGCACAAATGCCCACAATAGGAGCCAATTCTTTTTTTATATAAATATTTTTATTTTATAATTAATTTAATTTTACATATCAGCCACGGATTCCCCTGTCCTCCCTCCTCCTACCCCCCGCCCTCCCCCCTCAATCCACTCCCCATTCCAACTTCTTCCAAGGCAAGGTCTCCCCTGGGGAGTCAGCCCAGCCTGGTACATTCAGCTGAGGCAGGTCCAGTCCCCTCCACCCTGCACCAAGGCTGATCAAAGTGTCTCAGCATAGGCCCCAGGCTCCAAAAAGCCGGCTCATACACCAGGGACAGGTCCCGGTTCCACTGCCTGGGGGCCTCCTAAACAGTTCAAGTTAATCAACTGTTTCACTTATCCAGAGGGCCTGGTCCAGTTTCATGGGGGTTCCTCAGCTATTGGTTCGTAGTTCATGTGTTTCTGCTAGTTTGGCTATCTGTTCCTGTGCTTTTTCCAGTCATGGTCTCGATATCTCTTGCTTATATAATCCCTCCTCTCTCTCTCTCTCTCTCTCTCTCTCTCTCTCTCTCTCTCTCTCTCTCTCGCCGATTGGACCCCTGGAGCTCCATCTAGGGTTTGGCCGTGCTAGAGAGGTCCCCAGAAATCCACAAAGATAGGTCCACTGTAGACTACTGGCAATGGTCGAGAGAGTGCCTGAGCTGACCTACTCTGGTGATCAGATGGCCGAACACCCTGGCTGTCATGATAGAACTCTCATCCAGTGCCTGATGGAAGCGGATGCAGAGATCCATGGCCAATAGGAGCCAGTTCTTAATGAATGGGTCACAGGTTCCTTGAGGGGAGGGACCATAGGTGCACATTGTATCCACTCCTTAAGGTTGCTCTCTGTGTAGTTGCCGGTCCACTGGAGATAAATGTTTATAAACCATGTTTGCTTTTCACTCAGAATGGGCTTTCGTAATTAGTATGAAATCTTGAGTTAAAGAATTTATTAGAGCATTATTAACATAGACCCATGGAAGACATCACTGGAAGATGCTTTTGAGGTAGACACTGTCAACACTCCTGGAACAACACTCCCGGGAAGGACTGTAGTTACTCTCTGAGTACTCCATTGACAGGCATCTCACTGTTCCACAGGGGAAAAAAAGCATAAAAATTCAGCTAGAGGAGAGGAACAAGCAAAGGTCTTTACAAATTTTGGATTTTGTTGACATAACTTTAGAGACTGTTTTCCTATAAAAGATGAAGGACAAAGTCTGAAATCAACCCAATAAATATATCATCTAAACAAACACAAGACAGATTTAAAAAAAAAGGGGGAGGAAACTAATTCACGTTCAGATTAAAAAAAAAAAAGTTTTCTTTTTTTCTCCAAATTCAAGGGCATGGCCCAGGAGAACTCTTCTATATAGCAGGGCATCGGGGCAAAGGGAGCCTCTGCTAGAGAGAATGAGCATTCCCAAGCAGCTTCGCTCACTGGCCTCCCGGCTGTAGAAATCATTCCCAGAAGAGGTCCACGTAGCTTTCCGTGATGAATGCCATAATTCTGGCAAAAATGAGGCTCATAGCATCAGCTATTTTTGCTTTGCAAACATACTAAAAACGATCTGGGGATTTTTCTTATTGAATCCAAATATGTGTTCCGTCTTGGTACAGCTCCATAATTGAGTTAACTTTTTCTCCACAAACCTACTAACGCTACTGAAACCTATTTTGGAGGAACATGAAAATAAGAAAAATATCCCAAGCAGATTTAAATAGTAACTCCGAAAATTCTGACTGTATTGTGTAGACTGCAACTCTATAAATATGTTTACAAATCTCCATCCTGATTTCAGCCAGTTGAACATGTTCTAACATGTTTGGTGTTATTTTAGAGCTTGCTTTCCCATTACCTCAGACTATGTCCAACAAGGAGATCTGAGGGCCCTCCCTCTGCCATATGCATGGAATCCTGCTAACAGAAAGATGATCACCCACTTAGGAAGCAAGGCACTTGTGTAAGGTGGCAGCTTCTGAATAACTTTGCAACCATTTTTTTTCCAGCTGTAGAAAACAGATGTTTTGAGTCATAGTAAATTCATGATTTATAACTCAACTACACTGCATAAACTTCAAACAACACTTGTTACACACTATCAATTGAGTGCTGCCTATTGAGTGCTGCGATTTCTCTGATTCCTCATCTGACGCTCATCCCTGGGGGAGACATTTCTCCACGTCTCAATCTGCCATTTTGCTTTCTTTGTTACAATTCTGTATCTTTATGCTTTAGGTAAGACACAACCAGAACCTACTCTGAAAGCAGGGATTTTAGTACACAGAACTTGGCGGGGGGGTCTACTTGAAACACAAAGAGACAGAGAAGACCGTGGGTCTCCATGTTTGTGCTTTCTCGCATGAAGAAGCGGCAGTCATAGCACATACTGCCATCACTGTCACTCTGTGGTCACTTCCTGAGCGCTGGCTTTGGTCCTTGACTTACTGGCATTCCTGAGGATGTGTCAGGCACTGAGCAAGACCCCACATCAGGCCCATCACTTACAAGACCCGAGAAGAGCAGAAAGCATCTGGTAGGAGTCTGATTCTGCCAAGTCCAGGTGTGAGAATGCCTGGCCAAGCCGAGTTTCCCATCATGCTTTGCCCTTCACCTCTCCATGTTATCAGAGCTTCATGCTGCAATAACTTGATATTTGACTGTTTTGAAAGCACAGAAGAAACTATGGAGAAAAATCATAATTTCACCTTTTGCAAATTTAGAAATTGTTTTTTTTTTTTCTGTTTTTTTATTTACTCATTAGTTCTGAGTAGGAATGTATAGAAAGGTGGCCATGACCACAATCTCTTCATTGTTTGGGGTCTCCAAGGTCAGATCCACTTCCCACCCTGACAGGTGTCCTCTCTGACCCTTGTCTTTTTTATGTTGGTGCGAGAGCCCACAGCCTCATATACACTATGAAAGTGCCCTACCAACAAGCTATTCCCCAGCCCCAGGAGCTGGGAAATAGCTTGTTGGTAGGGCACTTTCATACATGCTGAATCCACAAGAGAAGATCAAGAGATGATGAGAAATGTCCATTCATCTCGACTGACAATCTCATATTCATACGAGA
Organism: Peromyscus californicus insignis; assembly: GCF_007827085.1. Classification (NCBI taxonomy): domain Eukaryota; kingdom Metazoa; phylum Chordata; class Mammalia; order Rodentia; family Cricetidae; genus Peromyscus; species Peromyscus californicus. The sequence goes on from NW_026294413.1 coordinate 65,518,218, forward strand.
CAAAAACAGAGCTAAAATGATCCCAAACATTTCATTTGGAAGATACCACTTTCTTTGCTTCCTGTTCAGGTGTCGTTTAAACAGTAAATGCTCTGAGGTGCGAAGACATTAGATGTGTCGAAGACACGTGCTTCTCCGTTGGGTAGAAAATAGAAGCACACACGTAAGGAAGACAGCAAAAGGGGGTTCAGTATCATCAGTCACCACATCTCTCATGAAGCATCATAGTGAAATTGCTGATATCGCACAAAAATACAGCATTTCTGGTTTTATGCCTTTGGCTATAATTTGCTTAGGTCAAGGTAAAAGTTATCGAAACACCAAATGAATTGTGAGCATTAAGAAACCTTAGCACCCAAGCTTTTCAAATACCTTCTATTTCGCAGATGAGGATGTAGAGTCCCAAGAACTCGGGGGACTTGGGAGAGTCATACCTAAGCTAGACATGAGGAATTGGGGGAGATTTACATTTTCATTGCTAAGTGTAACTTTGAAATTAAAAAAGAAGAAGAAAAAACTCCTGATGATGATGGAATACAGTATCTGTTTTATGGGGGGGGTGGAAATGTTAAGTTTGGAGAGCTGAAATAGCTGTGAACTCCTCAAATTCCATTCCTCGTGATAGAATTGGAATGGACCTTTTACAGTGCAGTATGAATTCCAAAGTCAGGAAGGGGGAACAAGCTAGACATCTCCGATGGGAGGGAGAAAGTCTCCTGCTGTGAGAACAAACCACAGTCAACACGTCATTTAGATAAATTAATACGTACACTCCCCAAACCTCAGCCAGATATTTTTATTTTGTTGGGGGGCGGTTAGCAATTTTTGATTTATGGAGATTCTTGGGAATTTGTTGCTTAATTCTACTTCAGTAATAAAACCCTTGGATATTGCTCTTTTGGAATATTTTAGAGAGTCCGTCATCAAAGGCTCTCATCTCCTACAAGTTGCTCAGCCCTTTCCTGGTTCATGACTTTGCCCTTGACCATTCTTCCGGAAGACTCATGAACTGTAAACAATGAGGTTTTAAGACCTTTAACACCAGGGGAAACATCAGTGTGTAACACACCCTAGCAGATATTCAAACTCTCGTGTGCTTTTTAGAATGTTCCTAGCTACTGCCTGAAGTGCCGATCCAGGATGGCTGGAGTGTTTAAACAGGCTGCACAAGCCAGGGTCAAGGCGAGTTGGATGGGTTAATGTTTGCACAGCACTTTGGACTAGACAAACTCCACACTGGGTCTATTGTACTAAATATAAAAGGTGCTTTATTTGACACCGGGGACCAAACAATGGTAAAATAAAACGTTAAGTGTAGGAGTTGAAGGAGAGGATGAGAGAGGCTACAGTGCTATAAAATTGATATACAAATCCTTCCGAATTTAAAGGATCCTTGCTGCCTGGCTCTCTTCCGCTACTCCCCATGCTGTGGAAGCAGACAGGCTCCAACCCTGTTTTTTAAATGAAGTGCTTGCAAGTGTGGCTCTCACTCTTGTTAAAAGCCTCTTGAGTGTTGGCAGGCATGTTGAAGCCATAGACTTCCACCTGATGGCAAAGTTTGAAAGAGTGAAGTCAGAACGTGAAATTACTAACTTAGATGACGCCACTGCTTTGGTCTCCTCTCTCCAGAATCCATGACATACCAGTTATGATGGGATCTGATCATTCCTCAGCTTCCCTAAAATAATTCATTCATACATTTAACAAATACTTATCAATGAGCAGTGTAGAAAGAGAGTTCCGGTTAGAAAGTGTATGAAATTACTATGGCCGGTGTCTGCTATGAAGCTGACTAAGGTCGCGGAGGGGGCCAACCTCATACTAGTCTTTAAGGAGTCACTTTAAGGACAGATGCTACATCCAGGGGATGACACAAATCCAGACAGTGTGAACTAAGAGAACCAGATAGACCAATGAACAAGGAAAACAAATTTTCCCAGAGTTTGGAAAGATTTCAGAATTCAGGAGAGAATGTTCAGGATGAAAACCATACAGGAGGCCAACTCTGAATAAATTCACTAAACCTGTTTCAAAGTAAGGAGAGGGTGACAAACAGAGGCCATTTTGCAAGAGAATGTCAGAGAGTGTGAACCCCTTCTGGCAGAGAGCAAGTGAGGAAAAAGCCATCCCCCTTAAAAAGAAACAGCTGGAACCTGCATGGTCCAGAGCCTGTAAAACTCACACCCTGTCACTTTCCAATTAATAATATCTTTGGATCTAAGTCTTCAGCTGGGCAAAGTCCATCTTTAAAGAAAGCAGTAAGGACTTTTTCCAGCTGAAAGTAAAGACTCACTCACCATTATGCAAAACTTCTAGCAAGCTGCTCCAGTCCTGGATCATGAGCAAACCCTCCATCCTCTCAACAGTTGCTTCCCAAGGCCTTGTCTGTTGGATGGAGACTCAGTTATGACCAAGTACGGTGCCTGCCCATTCTTATAGAGCACACAGTTTAGCAGAGGCAAAAGACAAGGAAACAGACTTGGGCTTGCAGATGCTGGTGTTGTCAGAAATCCCCAACATTTGGGACAGTTTGGACTTCTTGCTCTTTTCTGAGTTCCAGGCCTTCCATAGCTTTTGATACTTAAACAACACAGTTTGAGCCACTGCTAGCCAGAAGTTGCATACTGCTGCCTGTGGAGGGCTGAACAAGCTGGGCCAGACAGCCCCTTCCAAAGACAGAGAGGCTGGACAAGGGCCCAGCAGTCTCCAAGCCTAGTGGGTTTGATTTCTCTAAGGCAGATAAAAGGTACATGGCAGACTAGAAGGATGCTCTCCCAAGTTTCTAGAATTTATTGTGACCAAAACCAGCTCTTTCACCTTGTGCAAGTTTCTGCCTCTAGCCAACACTGTGCACAATTCAGAAAAGCAATAATTGATTAAGGGATCAATCACTTGGAGCCTCAAACACTCCTTGTTCCAAGCCTTCGCTTAAGATGCTGTCTGTTGGAGCCAGTAGAAAGCCAACATGTCGGGCAGACAGGGGGGATCTTTTCCTAATACTTCCCTCTTTCTGGACAAGCAGGAAACTGGAATTAATACTGGTAAGAAGTAATATGTTGACCACAGATACATCCTTTAAATTGGACAGTAAAGAATAATAATCAATTTTTCAGAAACCTGAAATGACAACAAAAAGCGGGAAGTCATAGGTTAACCACATAACTACATTCAAGTGTTTTTCTCCTTCACAAAGATGTGCTCCCATGAGATCCAACTCTACAAGCTACAGAAGCACATCTGAATGTGGAGGGACTCAATGAGAGAGGGTTATGACAGCCTGTGGCGATCTCAGATGCCTGGCTTCCAACCCAGCACCTCTGCCATCTGGGAAACCTAAGAATCAGAAACAGAAAGAGCACAGACCACCAGCTAGGCCAGGAAAAGATTGAAGAAGCCACATTCTAGGCACACAGGTACCTGCAGACTGTAGGGACCAGCAGAATATGACACTTGTCATGAGAAGTGACGAGTCCAGGGCCCTGTTCAGCTTAGGCTGGGAGAAGCTACTGTCTCCAACACTTAGCTTCAGAGTGCACCTTGACACTTCAGCCCACTCCCCGACTCTCCTTCTCCTGTGTGTCATGAGTGGAGGTTGCTGTCTAGGAGTAGAGGAAAGATGCGGTGATAGGCCTCTGTGCAAAACCTCAGCCACAAACTTTTCCCAAACACTAAGGCTTCCAAGATCTCTGTGTTGAAGGTTTTTGTCCCCACCCTGGTACCTCTATGAGGTGACAGGAGCTGAAAGAGGCTGAGCCTAGTGAGGATCTTGTCATTGTAGCCTGTCCTTGAGGGGACTGTATAACCCCAACCCCTCCCCTTCCTCCCTGTTTCAAATCTCGGGGTGAGGTGAATGGTTTACTCTACCACACACACTCATCAGGGTGGGCTGTCTCACCACAGGCCCAAAGCATCAGATCGACTTCTGAAGATTCATGGACTGAACACTCCAACACAGGGACCAAAATGACCTGTGTCTTCAGAAACTGACTGTCTAAGTCCTCACTATAGTGATGGAAAGCTGACTGAGTCAGCTGATTGTCTAGCGCTGGTGTGAAAATGTTGTCACATGTTCTGCCTTGGACATGGCTCTATACCGATTATCCATGACCATGGGGTCACTGAATTGAAAACAAATGGGGTCATTTTCATAGTAATAAAATAAGAAAAAAAATCCTAAACATACTCCAAATATCACAGGATCCATCATGGGAAAGCTCCAACACAAACCATGCCACCCACCCGTAGGCATCCTTGACAGGTGGATCTTCAGCTTGCCTGTGAAATCTCCTGGTTCCTTTTCATTTTGTGTGACTGTTCCCAACCAGAGCTTGTGGAGGATTTGTTTCGTTCCAGACGAAGAGCCTTCTTCTTCTTCTAAGTGTGTGTTCCACTTTGCCCCTAGTTTGAGGGTGTGGTTGCAAATACACATACATCATTGTAAGTCATTTTGAATCAATATTACATTCGTCATCAACAAAAACCAATGGTTACCACCATTTGAGTGACTGGAAGGAGATTCTGCCAGCCTGGCTTTATGATAATAAAGAAACATTTTTCTTCATGATGGTCAGTGGTTTAAGGTCATATCCTCAAAATCAGATTACAATCATGTCTTAAATCCAGATTCTATAAGGGCAAATATGAATGATATGAGTTAAACTTTGATAGGATATTTAATGAGGGATTTTGGCTTTCAATATTGTTGACGAAAACAAGGTGCTGAAAACTTTTTATTTTAAGATATGTTATCCACAGAATTTTCATGTTAGCCAGCTCACTTTAAAGCAAGTAAGAAATTAAAAATATAGAATAAAAGAAAAATAATGCACATCTGAGATAAGACAAAAGGAATATTCATAAAATTGCAAGCGATCCACACTTAACACAGCCTTCATTGAGCTGCAAGTCTAGTGGACAGAATCAGTACATAATTCAGATTTCCCTCGTTTATTTAATGAGCCGCATTAGGAGCCTGTTAGGAGTGAAGCGCCACAGCAATGAGGAAAAATAGAACTGGTGTGCTTCAGAACACTTGCGGATGGATTCTCTCAATATTGAAAAGGCAAAATGCAAATGCTTCAAGTACATAGCTTTTGGCAGTCTTCCTCTCTCTCTCGTCAGAATCCTATATGCTCTCCATCCCCCTTCCAGGGTGATCTCTGAGCCTGAGAGAAGGCGAAAGAGATGTCCTATTAAGGGCTCAGCACTCAGCAGTCAATTCATCTCGGCACTTCTCAGTCAATGAGTCTCTGCCCTCACCAGCGTTCACTGCCAAAAGCTTTTCTGTCTAAGGCTGAGAAGCACTTGTCTATGAATACAAAAATATTTGGGAGACAGTTTGACCCCCATGTCCATTTAGTAAAATGGGTAGTAAGTTTTCTTCTGGGGTCTATGACTTCCCCAGACATGGGGTATGGAGCCAGGTTTGTAGAGCCATGAATGAATTCTTTCCAGAGGAGCAAGCCTCAAATCCAATCAAGAGTAACTGGTATCCCTGTAAGAGTCATGCCATTACTGCACCAGTGGACACATCTTGCCTAGTAGGTCGGTATTGAGGCGGTCACTGTTATCTTCTACATGGCCTGGCTACTGTAATCATGAAGTCCTAGCAGTTGCATTTACCTGCATTGGACCTGCACAGGACTGGGCCTCTAAACAGGTGATTACAAATTGGAAAGGGACTCATGGGGCCCCAACTCTTCCAGGAAACTATTGGCTACTGATGAATGCAAGGGAAAGAGTCATTGTCTTCCATTTTGAGGCCACCAGTGAGTATCCCATGCTCAAGGAGATAGTTCCACGTCCATGCTCATACAGAAAGCCCTGGTTAAACTCAGTGAGCCACAAAGCAAAACAAAAAGATGTAAACACAAGAGACTTGTACAGTAGAAATGAGGGGGGTGTTGACTGGAATGAAGGGAGTTTTGAGGGAATGAGAGGAATGAGAGTTCATTATCTACATGAATGAAATTTGCACATAACTTTAGTTTAAAAATGCCTCAAGTAAACTAAGTAACATTGATTAGCAATATCACCTGCTGATTCTAATAGAGTGCAACCTCCAGATACAAATGGATTACACTCAAAGCACTAGAGGAGTTTACAGATCTGATCACAGAAACACTGTATTTTAACTTTGGAAAGAACAGGAGAGGTGCCAAATGACTGGAAACACAAGAAACAGGGTCATAATCTAAAACTACAAATAATGAAGAAAAGAAAAAAAATTTAAAAATTAAAAATGCAAATTAAAAAGCTTTATGTCAATCAACAGGGAGAAAAATGGGGAATGAATTACCAGGTGTGAGCTTGTAAATACTTTCAAAAAGATGCTGTAAGAACTGGGAGGCAGGATGGTTCACTGAGCTGCGACTGAACAGACTCACTCATTCAGATTCCCCTGACTACTTGGTTAGGACAGGGTAATGGAGAGCATGCTGAGTATCTTCATTATCCATTAGTTAGTGTGCGCTCTCTCTCTCTCTCTCTCTCTCTCTCTCTCTCTCTCTCTCTCTCTCTCTCTCTCTCTCCCCTCTCTCAATATCTTTGCATAGTTTCTAACACTGTATAAAACTTAGAATACAGATTTATACTACTGATCGGCCAAACCTTTTTAATGAAAGTGAGGTCCATTTAAGTTCCCAAGGACATGTGACTTGGAGGGCACTTCTATTGGAAACAAATATGCAGAGAAGACAACGTTCCAGCCAAAGGGGTGACCCCAGGTACCAAGTTGTCTAACAAGATCGAGTCTTCGAAGCCCTCAATAGGCTGAAAGACCACCAGTGTCAAACACATGAAGGTCGCATCGCAAAGGGTTTCCACTGGGCTTTAAAAGCAAGAGACAGAGAGAGGCGGCCCACACGGCAGGGGCCACAGTTCCACAGTCCATGTGGAAACATCACGGAATGGTTTTCCTGTGTATATTTCTGCTTCGGGTTTGTTGAAAGAGCAACATGACTCAAATAGCGTGTCTTAGCACACAGATAGAGTGACCACATGCAGATCACACCATGGTCAGGCCAAAAAGAGAATGCTAGGAGACAAACAATGAACATATGCCTGTGGGGGGAGGGAGAGAACAGAGGCAGGTGCTTGTGTGGAGAGACAAGACAGCACATGGTCCTACGTATTTGGATGTTTAGTATTCCCCAGAGACCCATGTGTAAAAGGTTTGGCTCCAAAGGTGCCAGAAGCAGGAAATGCTATAGCCCAGTTCCTCAAAGGAAGTTATGGGACACCAGTTGGCTCTTCCTCTGGTTCCTGGTTGAGTTTGTGATGCTTGCTCCAGCTCATCTCCTTCCATGATAAGCTACCCCTGGGAAAGGCCAAGCCAATGCTTGGTTCATCACTGTGACAAAATGCACGATGAAAGCATCTTAAGGAATGGGGACTCATGGCTTGAGAGGCTACCATCTATCATGGTAGGGGACGCACAGCAGCAGAGTGTGACACAGTGGTCCCAGAGCACTACAGTCAGGAAGGAGAGGAGAAGTATGCAGCTGCTCCGCTGGCTTCTCCTTCTCCCCTCTGCATTCTGGTGCCAACACTGAGAGCAGATCTTCTCTCCTCCATTAATCCTCTCTGGAAACAGTGTCATGGGCATGCCAGAGAAATATCTCCTAGGTGGTTCCAAACCCAGGCAGGTGATGGAGAAGAGTAAGCAGCCATCTGAGCTTGGCCTAAGGAACCAAAAGAAGACCCTCTTTACTCAGTGTCATAAGGGTGAGAAGTTGACAGGTAGGAGATAAGAGATAGACTTGGGAGCATTCCCGTGGGGAGTAGGCAAAGAAGGGACATAGTAACTACAGGCTATACCATGAGAAAACTTGTATTTACTGGACACAGCCCTGAAAAGTCCAATGTAGCCCAGAGAGTGACGTTATGGGCAGAATGCTTTGTGCATTGATACCATAAAAGCACCCTCTCTAAAGAAGAATTGGCAATAAGTGACTAAAAACAACGCTTCGATTTCTTGGTAATTTCCTAACATTAGTAAAACTTAAAACACCATTGTTATATGAAACAACAACAACAACAAATACGTCAAGTGAATTGTCTTCCTAGGGCTCAGTCAGCAAATGTCCAGCTTGTTCTTCTAATATGAAAATTGGCACAATGACTTAGTGCAAGAATAAGGATTATGCCTGTGCCTTCAAAGGCTTGGGTTCTAACTTAGAGGCATTAGCGCTCCTGAAAAAATTAGCAAGTTCTAGATATGTGTGTGTGAAAACTATGAGAGAGATTTGTCTTTTACTTACTCAAAATATTAAGTGATAGATGCTGCATTAAATGATAGAGACAAAATGGAGATAAAGACGTGATCCATCTTCCCCAGGAACTTGATCTAGGAAGCGAAACCAGCACTCCAGCAAATAATTACAGCACAAAGTGGCAGGAACATGAAGAAGGCCCACCTGCCCGGTATGGTAAAGGAGTCAGCTGGAGACACGTCTTGGTTTAGGTGGCCATTTTTCCAGCTAAAATGAGAAAACAAAGCCAGGACACAGCATACACCAAGTCTGAGTGTGAAACACCTCAGAGAACTAGGGAGTGGCTGGTGGAAGCTAAAAGGATTTGGAGAAAACAGAGGGAAGAGAAATGTCCTACCTTATGTAGGGCAGCAGGTGCCCTGAAGTCCAGTGAAAACAAGCAGAATGAGGCTAAATTACAAGAGCAGTTGTTTATGTAGAAATAAAAGCCAAAAGTAGACAGGCTGGTGCCAGATGAGGAGAGCCCCAAAGGGGTTATCTCCCTGTGGTTGTGGAAAGAGCAAGTATGGAACGTGGTAAGAGGCAGACCCCGTTAGCAGCATCCACTGAGGACACAGCGCATTGCTTCTATCATGCCATTATGAAACATTTGTTTAAGCTCGTGCTACATGCCACTTATTAGGCACTAGAAATGCAGGACTAACCAATACCAGACAACACGTGGCCCCGTGGTGTTTGCTGACTCATAGGGAATGTAGACAAACTGAGTTCACACCTAGATAGGTAACATAGGAGTCCCTGGTCCCCTCCAGAAGGGCTTGTTTTCTACCTGTTAAGAGGATAGGAGGGAAGGTCCTCAGAGGAAGAAGTATTTGAACAGAGATCGGAAGGATGAGGAGGAAGCGTGCAGTCAGCAGGTGTTCCCAGGAGGACACAAGGGAGTGAGTTCCATAATATATGTGTAATTCGAGCCCAGCACCCTGTGCATGGTGCCCAATTAAGAAAGGGCACGATCTCTGCATCAGTCACCAACCGGAGCTTGTCCAACACAAGCGATGGCATGGTAAAAATTGTATCCAACACATGATGAATTCTCATCACACCCTCACGTGGTTGCTCATCCTCAAAACTGTGGCCCTTTTTCACAGGGCTCTTCTCTCTTCTCCACACAGCCTCTCCTGGGCTCCCTGGGCTCCCTGGTCAATACACAAGAAAGCAGACTCAGGTTAGCTCTTACTTCACATTTCATGTCTCCTCCTTTGGGGCAATTCTGCAGTAGAAAGGCCAGGAGTCGGCCATATCTAGTCTCCCTTCCCTAGGTGGTAAGTATACACTGGCAGCTGACTGGCCTCTGAGCTGATGAATTTAGGTTTATGGAATTCTAATTAAATTATAAAAAGTGCAGAAGGGCACATACATGGCAGATAAGGACTGCAAAATATATATTCACTAGGCTGAAAAAAAATAGTTTCTCATTCCAACATTATCTATGTGTACCTTCTAGAGAAGTATAGAAAGGTTGTCCTTAAAATTCAGAGGCTCTATCTTATAAATGAATAATGAATCTTCAGGCAAAGGATATAAAACCCTCAGGTAGACCTTCCCAAATTGGTGTGGGAGTTTAAGCCTTTGGCTGCATTCCAAACTAAGCGCCAAGAAGCATTTACCCCCCCCCCCCCCCCACCGCACTGCCCAAGCTCATCCCCGCTGCTCTGTTACTGTGAAAGGCCCAGCGGTTCCTTTGTCCAAGATTCATTACTACATTTCATTTCAAAGATAACAATCAAACAGAAGAGGGTCCTCTCTTCTCTCACACCAAAACATTAGCATCCCGGAGACAGAGCAGCTGATGATTGGGAAGTCAGAGCAGCATTCGGTTTGACTGATCCTGTTAGCTACAGGGTTACAGACAACTATTGCCTTCATATGTGAACAAGATAGAGGATCTGTAGTGGCATCCCCTGGATCTGTGGGTCTCTGGAGCACCCACAGCCAGGATGCTGCCATAGGAGCTGCACGGAGACTCTTGCTTGGTAAAGCATCATATGGGTTTCATTCTGTTGACCACTCAGCCAGCATACATGGAGCAAGCAAAGGCTTGTTTACATAGCCGGGGGGGGGGGGGGGGGGGGGAGAGACTTCTGAAGGCATAACAAAATTGTGCATGTTTCCAAATACAGCCAAGGATAAAATTAGCAGTACCAAAAAGCCATGTTTGCCCAAGCTCTTACCAATGTGAGAGTGGTTATAACTGTAATTCCACTGAGGAGAATCGGCCTGTAAAGGTGCCGGCTTAAAAACCTTTCCTCACTTCATTAAATTCTAATGACATTTTCTGCTTTGGGTGTCTTCTGACCCCAACAATCTAGAAACCCATCGTTCATTCCTTACCCAATGTTTCAAACAGGTCCCTACTTTCTGGCAACATGTCAAAGGGCCTGGACAAATGTCTACATTCTCCCAGTGCCACGATAGTGGGTGACAATGTCCAGTACATCTCTAAATTCTGACAGCTTCGTACCAACAAATAAAAAACACTCTGGTGATTTACTGTTTCAATTCTACATTGTTGTGCTCTGTGTTTCTTTAAGAAAGGTGCGAGAGGGTGCGTGAGAGTCGTGAAACGCTGCAGTTACCATGGTAATTATCTGTGTTTAGAGAGCATGTGGAGTAAAGGCCCATGCCATAGCTGAAGAAGAGTGAGTGGTAACGATAATGTTTCATGGGCCTAAATCACATTAAGTCCTCAGTTTCAAAGAAATGTTTAAGGAAAGAAAAATGCAAGCTTTCATCTAGACAAGCTGTAAGTGCCAAAGTGGGTTTTGTTCCAGGATGCTACTCCCCTCCGAGTCGTTAGATCATGTCTAAAGACAGAAGTGAGGACTCGGGGAGCCATCAGCACAAAGGAAGAGTCTTCCCACCAATTTACACGGGGAAATTTTGCTCTTTTGTTTCCTGCAATCTGCTTTTTCAGCCCCTTCAAAATCCCTTAGTAAATTCCACATAACCCATCTATGTGAACAGATCAGGCCCTGGATCCCGGAGGCTGAGGTCCTAGTTGCCATTGGAAAAGGACCAAGCTCCAGCTTCGGGTGACACCTCACTCATGAAGGTGGGGGGTGTTGCTTGGCTGCCTGATGGGATTGTTTTCACCCTACTAGGTATACAAATGCAAAGAGTCTAACAACAACAACAAAAGTCCAACAACTTTAGCTTTAGAAAAAAGAAAATGGGCAAAGGACATTTCTCCCCTAAAGCATATGCAAATGGCCAATAAGTGCATGTTCAGCATCACTGGTCACAAGGAAAATGGAAATCAAAAGCACAGATGTCACTTTACAGTGTAATGGCTATTACTCACAAAAAAGGCAAAAGAAAAGAAACAGGTCCTGATGAGGATGTCCCTGACTGGACATTGCCAGTGCACGGAACCTAGAGTTAGCATATGATCCATCAATCTGAGTGGTATCCATAGATCCATGTAGGCAGCCTTGTTCACAGGAGCCAGAAGGCAGGAGCAAGCCAGGTATGGGTGAATAGTTAAATAGGTAAGCCACAGTACAAGGGAATGTCATTCCATCTCAGGAAGGAAGGCTGCTCTGGCATACACTCCCCCAACCCCCAAGGATGAGCCCTGAGGACATAATGTTTAGTAAAAGGATACAGAAGAGCAAGTATCATGTGATTCACTCAGAGGAGGGACCCAAGCTAGAGAAAGTCACAGAGGCAAAGGATAATAGTAATAGTAATGCAGAGTGGCAATTGCCAGGGGCAGCCAGATGGTAGAAACGGGGAGTTCACTGGTTAAGGGGTACAGAGTCTCAGACTGCAGCGATACCGTAGTCCCAGGTACTAATAGCTGTACAACATGAACATACTTAAAATCACTGGACTTCACATTTTCAAAGAGTTAAGTTTAACACAATAAAGGAACAAATCAGAGGGCCTGTCGGGCCACGGGAACTGTGGGCAAAGTGTGTCTGTCAAACACTGTTACCAGCACAGTGAGGGAACCTCTGCACCACCACGGCGGCTCTGTCCTGTAGCTAGGCAGTCTCAAACCCAAACAGTGGCTCTCCAGCTCCTGGCTTTCATTATGCCCAAAGTAAAATGAAGCAAAAGAAAACGAGATTGAGGCTGAGTGATATTCACCCCAAAACTCACCCTTTCAGGTCCTTCAGGACCTTGATGTGGACACCACTCTCCTGGACAAATCCAAGAGTCGTCACCACATCTCAGGTGCTCGGCCCTGAGAGGACACAGCCAAGTGCTCCTGTACTCATGATGCTTGAGCGAAAGTTTAGAAAGTTATTTCTAAATCTCTCTAAGCTTGATACAATAAAGCTAACGAGTCGATTTGAAAATATAGACTCTCACAGGAGAGAAAGAAAAGGAAATAAAAGATGTCTATACTGGGAAATAAATACTGACTCATGCTCTACAAGATAGAAAGAATTCACATAACACTAATGAAAGCAATTGGCTCTGTGCTGTCACATGCAAGTGACTATGAGAGTGTGGGTATAGGTGAAAGAGTGTGAGTGTGAAGTGTGCGAATGTGTATGTAAGAGGCTTATGAGTGGGGGAATATGTGAGGGGTGTGTGTGTGTGTGTGTGTGTGTGTGTGTGTGTGTGTGTGTGTGTATGTGGAGAGGTGAGTATGTAAGTAAGGTGTGTGAGTGTGAGGTACATGAGTGGGTGTAGATCTATGGAGGGTGGGAGTGTGTGGATGTGAGCTGTGTGTGGATGTGGGTGTATGAGGAGGCAAGAGTTTGTGTGTGAGTGTGCACTGTCTGGGTAAATATGAGTGTATATGTGAGAGAGTATGTGAGGTATGTGTGAGTAAGTGTGAGTGTGTGAGGTATGTGAGTAAGTGTGTGAGATGTACATGCATATATATTGAGGTGGTCCCTCATGGATCTGAAGGGACTGGAACACTGCTGTATACAGGCGGCATCTGTATGAGCCAAAAAGCACAGACACCTATGAAGATGTGAAGCAGTCTGGATACAGAGGCTATGGTGAGCAAGAATGGAAAACACTGTGGGTGGGTGTGAGCCTCACAGCACCTCAAAAGGGAAGTACAAATAATGTAGACATGATTGTGGCTATTTGCTGTTAAGAGCCGCTTACTGTAATAATGGACCTTGCGACATTTCTGCAGTGGATGTCACACAAACAAGCCACAGGTAAGCCTTTCACATATTCCCAACAGGTGGCTTACAGGACCGGGGCCATCAATCCAGAAGTTTCCACAACACATCCACATGGTCACAATCACCTGCCTTGCTCACTCCCTGAACATGGGAAAGCTACAGACCGAGCATCGCAGAAGTCAAGAGTGGCATGGAGCGCCTCACGTCATGCCAGCAAATCCCTAGTGTTCTGGGATTCCCTTCACAATGAAAATGCCAAGTCATCCCTGACACACAGGAAGCAACTCAGAACTGCCACAAGTATGATGTGGGCCTCGGGCTTTCCGGGGTTGAAATCCCACAGGATGATAGTACTTCATCTGCTTTGGAGAATCAGAGCCTAGGGAGAGAATGGCCAGAGTTTGTTCTTCCTCTGTCTTTTGGTCATACAAGAAGAGCTGACAGTAAGTCTTCCGCATCCCAGCCTCTTAGCAGTGAGGCTCAAAAATGAGCAAGTGCCCCAGTCTATGGCATTTGTTACAAGAGCCTCAAGCACATCAGACAAGAGTAAGACAACATATTCCCAAAACCAACATGGAGACGTGGGTGTGTAAGATTCATCTTTGGATGTACAAATGGCATCGTGATTACTTTTGAATGTTAGTACTTTGGAAAAGATGTAGTTGGAAGTAAGCGGAAAGAGAGTCAATGTTGCAGCTTTCCTCAAGGCTTTCTCACAAAGATTTCACAAATGAGTAGCTAAGGGAAAATAAAATATCAACTGTTAGATCAGAGTGCTGGACGCATCAATGGCTATTATAGGCTTTGCCCCATCCTAGATTGCTTCATATTGCTGTGATAAACACCAAGACCAAAAAACAAACAACAAACAAGGTGTAGGAAAGAGTTTATTTCATCTTACAGGTTACAGTCCATCAATGAGGGAGGTCAGGGCAGGAACACATACAGGAGCCTGAAGACAGGAGCTGATGTAGAAGCCATGGAGGAGTGCTCCACAGGGTTTGCTCAGCCTGGTTTCTCATAGAATCCAGGACCAGACACCCAAGGGTGACACCACCAACAGTGAGCTGTGCCTTCCCACATGAACCGTCAATCAGGAAATGCCCCCACAGAATTGCCGACAGGCCAGTCTCATGGAGGCATTTTCTAAGCTTAGGTTCCCTCTTCCCAGATGACCCCAATTTGTGTCAAGCTGACAGAAAAACAATCAGCATATTCCCCCTACTTTGATACGTCTGCAGTTTTTCATAGTGAAACGTCTAATCCAAGTTTCAAACTTCTCTGTACGGAAGTAAAATACTCAAAATACTCAGAAGCAAAGTAGGGCACAGAGCCACCTGGGACCATGGATATTTTAAGTTGAAGGAAAAAGGCATCCTCTGAGCAAATTGAACTCGGGATATTTCACATGAAGCCACTTGAATAGTCAAAACAGTAGCTGTAGGGATGCCTGGGTTTCAGGATTATCAAGGGAGACGGCTCTGTGATGAGGCCATGTAGACACCATTAAAGAAGTCTGTGCTTGCAATTCAGAAACAAATCACTCAGGTTAGGGGAAGTCATGAGATAATAACTAACGTGTGTACAGTGCTTTACGGCTTACCGATATTCTCAGACACATCATTTTATTTTATCTCCATTTAATCTCCTGTTCTTCTAGTCTAAGCTAGAAAGATTACTTTCCATCTTTTGCAGCAATTTCTGCAAATTCATTTCCCAAATCTTTATACTACCTGCTGGAAACTGGGGTGTGGGGAGGTGGCCTTTAGCCTCATCCATTTGGAAACTTCCAGTTTAGATTTACAAAGGTTTTATGTTGAAAAAGAAAAAGTGAAGTTCGATACTACAGTTTCAATCTGGAATGACCTCAAAGGGCCATGTGGTGAAGGCTTGGTCCCCCAGAACAGAGCTGTTAGGGCCTTTAAGATATAGAGCCTAGTGAGAAGTAATTAGGTAAATGGTGTCATTACCCTTGGAAGAAGTTAATGTAGTTCTCATGGGACCAGGTCAGTTCCAGCAAGAGTAGGTTGTTATAAAGTGAGGCCACCCCATATGCTTGGGTTTTCTGCACAAAATTGGTTCCTTTTCCATTTCCTTAGCATATTGTAACACTATCCAGAATGTCAGTACTACACATTTTAGTCTCCAAACAACAGATCATGAGCCAGTTAAATAAACTCCTTTACTTTATAAGACACCCCACTGTGGGTGTTCTGTCACACTAGTATAAAATAGACTGACACAACACCTCTTGTGACCTTAGAGGAAAGATACTCCTCCCCCGTGCAAGGTCAGCTCTGCCCATGCCATAGACTTGCCCTTCCTGAGACTGATGCAGGCAGTCCTGCAGCATCATAGTTACTGGAAATAGATTTTATAATGGTCTATAGAAAACTATAGACTCCTTTATTGGGAAATGGGTGTTATGACCAGAATATCAGGAGCTAAGTGGAAGATTCCCTTAAACATCCCTCTCCTCAAACCTCCTCTCCTTGTAGGTCCTCTTTTACAATCAGTTGTCTAACACAGATGTCTTAGGTAACTCCCTTTCCAGCTGAGATGCAAATCCTCTGTTTTAAATCTGTCCCTCCTCCATCCACCCAGAACCCACAACACTATCAAGATAAAACTTTTGTCACTTGAATTATCATAATGGGCTAAAATTTATTTCCCAACCTACAAAGTAGCACTAAAGAGGGTTTTCCCTCCTCTGAATCTTTAAAATATGCTTCTAACTCTAGCATTGTTCAGACTAGAATCCTCCAATTTACAACAGCCCTAAAGTACAAAGAATCAAAATGTCAAACAATAAACAAATGTGGTATATCCATACAATGACATATTACCCAGTCTTGGAAAGGAAGGAAATTCTAAACATAGAAAAACTTTGAGGATAGTGTGTTAAGCGATGCAAACAAGACACAAAAAAGGTGAGGACATGAGGAATTATTATTTTGTAGCTACAGAGATTCATTTGAGAAGATGTAAAGTTCCACAGGTGAACAGAGGTAATGGTTTGTTTTGTAACAGTTTCCTCCCAAATTGGAACATTGAATCCTGCAGGGAAGCTCCTTAAGACAGTAAGTAAACAACTCAAAATAGCTTCAGGAAGTTCCTGAAACTGACCAGATTCACTAGGCTCCCTCCCTCCCAAGAATAAATAGAAAAGACTACTGAGATTCTCATGCAAGCCAAGCTGCAAAAAAAGACTGAGACCAGCTAAGGAGCCGGAAGGAAGCAGAAACCAGCTGAGCTGCCTGGAAGAGATTTAGACCAACTGAATCTCCTGGAAAAGACACTCTCCAACCTGTTGAGCTGCCTGTAGGCTATGCAGTGTACTCCAGCTTCCCAGGCTTTGTGAGCTATCACCCATGCTGGGGTGGGATTTGGTGATGCCGCTATCCATCCATAAGTCATTTCTGCTCCTTTAAGTAATCCCTCATTTGTACTCCTATAAGTAACCCCAATAAAACTCACTGGTTCACCAAGTTGGACTTTTGTGGTATCCATACTTTAGTGTGTTATGGGCTCCCTATCTGGAGTGTGTTGTATCTCCCCTGGTAAAGTCTTGTCACACAACTTGGTTTCAAAGTAATATGACTGTACTTATTGTCTGGAATGACACTTAATGAGTGGACAAAATGACAAATTTTATGTTGTGTGTGTTTTAACACAATTAAAAATAATTTGACAGCTCTTTCTTAGAGATAAATACTGGATGCCTTAAAATGCCTTCTAAAAATTAGGGTCTGGCCCCTGTCTGTGCCTCCAAGTCCTGTTCACATGCCATGATGAGCTACCTGCTGTGGCCAGACATGTACTGTTCCTGGCCACTCTATCACTGAGTCAAGTTGGTGTCTCTTGCCTTGATTCTGTGTTCAGTGTTCAGTGTGGGTTGGGGATGCCCTGGCTCACTTTAGCTTCTGGTGGGCCACATGCAGTTTGAATAAGCTGTTACCTAATCTCTTAGTTCAGGGTAAAGATGGCAAACCCATGGTCCTTCGTGGAGACAGCAAAAACACTTTGCATTGCATCTGGCACACAGTAATCACCTAACACCTGCTGACTGTCAATCACCACCAAGAGCTGTCTGATCCTTCAGAGCAGCTTGGGGTGGTGCCCTGTGTATGGTCCCATCCATGTCTTTCCCATCCTTGTCAGCTGGGCATGCCTTTTTCTGTGTAGTAACCTCCATATGCTTTTGTTTCTCTTAAAAAAAATTGTCTGTTTAAATATGTGTTATAGTTTGAATATAACATGTTCTCCATAGGATCTCACATTTGAACCCTTGGTCTCCAACTGCTAGAACCTTTAGGAGGTAGAAACGAGTCACTGAGGGTGGGCGTCAGTATTTGTAGGCCCACCCTATTTCCCATCTGCTTTCTGCTTCCTGACTATTGATACAATGTGACCAGCCACCTCTCATTTGGGCCACAATGCCTTCCCTGCCATGATGGACTGTATCCTCTCAAACTGTGAGCCAAAATTAGTGGTTGTAATTGAACTGTGAGCTCATGAAGATACAGAACTGCAACTTGTTACCTCAACATAGAAGCCTGGTCCCTGGCGGGTGGAACACCTTACAAACAGCAGAGGCCTGCTGAAGAGCTGAATCCAGGTCACAGAGGGAATTCCCACACTGAGTCTAAGACTGAACTGGATGCTCAGGAGTCTAGAAGACTCTGTTTCTGAGTTCTAGATGCCATATACCCACTTGCAGGTCATTATATTCCTGCTTTCTATGAGGAAAAACTTTGTGGCTTCACATGCAAGGTTAACTCTCTGCAGTGTGACAGTGAAAAGCTCCAGGCTGTCCTTACCCTAGGCACCGAGGACACAAGGCAAGTGAATTCCTGGGAGCCCTGCCCTACCCAGGCATCCACAGAGCACACACAGACATGGACTCAGATGCACCTTCGGCCCTGTCATTCAAGTCACTCTTGGTGGTAGACTGCTCTGGACAGGTATACCCTGCAGAATCCGGGGACAGAGAATGCCAGCTCCTAAGCACATTCTGTAATTACTTAAATGGAGTCAATTTGGTGACAAGGTTGGCCAACTGCACTTGTAAAAGGATCTCCATTTTCATCTTCCAGGGAAGAGTCTTTCTCCCCTTTATTTAAGCCTCCAGTTTTGACATTATCTTGAACTGTGAGTAGAGTTAAAGTTTCCTCTCCCCACACCACCTCCGCCCCACCCTTTTCACAGGATATGTTAAGCCTCAGGAAGAATGCCTCGGTAAACATGGTTTTCTGTTTAAACATGTTAATAATTGCTGAATTTGGTTCGGGGCAAAGTTTTATTATAATGGTTGTTAACAGGAAGGTCTCCGACTGTCAAATCACTTCACACATTTCATACAGAGAAAACTCTAGGTGTTCCAAGGGTGGTCCAATACATCTTGGGGGATTAACAGCTGAACAGACAGGAAGAAAACTGTCCACAAGACACAGAGGGAGAGAGGGAGAGACAGAGTGGGGGACAGGGTGGGAAAAGGGAGTGCACGGAGTTCACGACAGAACAAGGAGAGAGTTCAGGTTCAAGTCTGGTGGTGCCTCCTCCCTGCCTGGCTTTAGTTCCACCAGTCTCCAGTCTCCTTGGGATCTTGTCTCCTTCCTCGGGCCGGGTTAGGCCCTGAGGCTCTGTGTTTCTGAAAGACTCCCAGTGATACCAGATCACATATGAAACCATGTGGTCCCACAAAAGCAGAACTGCCCGGATGTGTCAATAACCACTGATTCACTCAAAATAAGAATAATAATAATAGCTTCAATTCTGAATAACTTCATAGGAAAAAAATTAACCCTCAAACATCTATAATATTCTCACAGCCATACCATTGTTGGTACTGCCAGCTGTAAGGCTCAACCATGAACTCTCTTTTGTGACAAAGAAAGAGAAGATGATAAACTAATTTGGGGAAGACAGAAACCAGGCTTCGTGTTCCAACAAAACCTAGAAACATTTTCCTTTCCATTCACAACTTCTCAGGTGTCTCCACTGTGCTCCACTGGACTGAAAATGTTTTGAAGAAGAAAACAAAAATGCCCCCCCCCCTTTTTTTTTAATTAAATGACTACCTAACAGTTCAACTTCTAATTGCACGTCAGAGCTCATGGGCAATCCTGCTAAAGAAGAGTCCTATTGTAAATATTTCAGGAAATAAGCAACTACATTACACTCTTAATCTACCTTGATGCAAATCTGGGTTAGATGTTCTAGGCTTTTAAAAATCCCTCTCTCTAGATTTTTGTTGTTTTTCTGTCAAATATTCAAAATCTTTCAGATTCCACTAACTCCAGACATTTCATCCCCTCCCCATCAAGATCTTGGCTGATGCTCCCTGAGCCCTGAAATCTTCCACACCCTGCCTTTCCTTTCAGCCTTCCTCCCACTGAAATAGTTAGACACCACTGAAGGCCAAGGGAGTGGACAGAGCCTTCTCCTCCATCACACAATGAAACATTCCCTGTGCCCCAGGCAGTCACAGTCAAGCAGGGCTGGTGCTGTGGCAGGAAGCGAGCACCGTCACCCAGGCCAACTCACAAGCAAGTGTGCAACTGTGCCAAAATAAACACCATGGTGGCTTGACACAAGGCCACTTCCTGACCTAATGTCACCACGGGGTTACCCACATGATGCAAGTCACAAGCCTGATCTCTGTCCCCTGACTCCAACTCCCTGCTGACTTCTTTTGCTTATGGGATTCCCCCAACCAGCAAGTGTCCTAGCAGGACCCCAGAGGCAGTGACAGAGAGGTGGGGGCAGAGGGGACAACATAGCCCAAGAGCCACACAGCTAATTAGTCTGAGAGGCACTTCTGTCGCATTCACAGCAGGAATCTGATTGGCCAAACTGCCAGCCCACCCTGAAGAGTATAAGCATTCCAGAAACCTGGGCAGCCTGCCAACACTGTGGCCTGAAAGCTCCCAGCCCTGAAATCCAAGTCTGGTACCTGCAGCCCAGGAGCTCTGCCCTGTCACACACTGGCACAGCGATGCAAGGGGAGAGAACTCCGCTGGGTAGAGATGCCAGCAGAGCCATGGAGACTAAAGTGCAGGCAAGACCACAGCATCTTGAAGGGCACTGGTGATCAGGAGCAGGCTGTGTGTGTTCCTGCCTCCAGGACCGTTTAACGGAACCCAAAGTTTGTGCTTGGGTTTGTCAGGTGTGGAGCTTTGTTTCTTCCCTTGATAGATGTTCCAAGGATCTGGTCCCTGGGAATTCCAGCTAACAGTAGCAGGCCACTGAGGAGAAGCAAATTCCTATCAAACCTCTTCTAATGTAGCATTGATCCCCATACCTTAACCTCACTCCTAGAGATGTGTGGAGAGCACCGAGGTCTGCTTTCCAAATAAGGGAGGAAAAGGTATAAGCATTAAGAAAAGTCTAAAGTGAAAACAGGAGATTCTCCTGAAGGCTCCCCAGATGCATTTGCTGCTCTATGTCAGAACAGTAGTGCCCTTCCTTCTCTGGGCTCTCCTTGATGTTGAGTGAGTCAAGTTCTAACAGGAAAAGGCCCATCCTGCTTCCTCTTCCTCAGCCCTCATCCATCCTGTAGCACAACATTCCAATGTGTCTCCCTACTCCACATATCCAGACTGCACATCCTTCCAACAGCATCCTGAAAAAGACTTGAACATGTGGCCACTCGGACTTCAAGCCAATACCCTAGGCTTAATGTCTGACACCAAACTAGTGGTCCCTCACCACAAATCAGGCTCCCACAGTCCTTCTTTCTCCTCATGGTATTAGTATGTCCCCAGGTAGATGAAAACCCAGCAGCCCCAGCCCTCTCGGTTCCCCACCGTGTTCCGTGTCCTGTGTCTTCTTCCTCTCACATCCCTCTTGCCTTCCTCTTCACACTGTGCTGCTCCCAACACATCCCCCAGCTTCTTACCTAGGCTACTGGACGCACCCCTGATGGATCCCTGTAGCTTTGAACCAGAACTGGGCTCTGAAAGTGCCACATAAGTCTCCTGACTTTTGCAGAGGAAGGAGGAAATGGGACCCTGAAGAACAGCCTCACCGTGAGTGTTCAGAGGGAACACTAAGATTCTCAGACATCAGTACTCATTCTGTAGCTTAAACATCATAATCCATACTCTCCCTGCAAAAAAATAGAAATAAAGTCTCCTTGCAGTACTGCCTGCTCACTGAACACAGACATCTTTTCCCATCTCCACATTTCGCTCGCTTCTTTCTTTCCCTTACGTCCTTGTCTCCATCACTCAGTAAAACTCACGTAAGGCATTTCTTCTCCTTCTGCTCTTCCAGGCAACTCCTCCAATCTTCTGAGCCCCTACAGACCTTTGCTAGACTGCTCTTCTGACAGTGACAAAGCTTCCCCTTCATCACAGTTGTTTATCCTACTTGACACTGAAGATTTCTTTCTCTTTTTTTCCCATTATTTTACACTATCTGTCAGTATATCCTGCATCAAAAATAAGGAAATAAAGAACTGCATGGCCCTACTAATATTTGATAGCAGAGAAACAGGTGGTATGCTTCCTGGTACCACACTGGTTCCACATCCCTATTTCAGGAAGGACTCAGTTGGCTATTCGAAGGACAAGGATTAGGAGATTGTCAAGTAGAAACAAGGAACTCTTGATGGCAAAAATGGTAAAAACAGAAAACCAAAAAAAAACCCAAAAAACAAAGTATTCCACACACCCTCACTCCCAGAGCACGGGCTAATGTGGACAGAGCCCCATGCCTCTCCCTTCCCCTCCCCAGCCCCAGCTGATGCAAGAACAAAATGTAAGGTAGACAGAGGGAGCTGGAGATGGATTAGAGGCTGAGAGCATGTCCCAGCTTCTCTAGTTCTCAGAAACTGGAGAAACAGTCTCTGAGTTTTGTAACAGACAGAAAACAGCTTCTCAGCAAGGTGGACACTGGAGGGAACACACAAGGTTTGAATCGTAATAGAGACTGCATGTTAGAATGCATGGGAAGAGAGGGCATACAAGCTCAGAGCCTCTAGTGACTTGGCAGGAAGTCACAAGGCTGGGAAAACAGAGATTGAACAGCTGATGCTGGCACAGAAACATATGGACAACAGAAAGGCTATCTGACCTTAGCTGATCTAGGAGCTGCAGAGACACTCAACTTAGCTCTCAACATAAAGTCTGTGCTGGATAGGGGAGCCATCTTGAGAAGGTCATGCCCAGGCTGGGGAGCCATGAGACTGCCAGCAGGACTGGCCCTCAAAAAGGCCTGGGTAGTGGATTACACTACCCTCTGTGGAGCCTTGTGAGTGGTGATAGATTAGGAATGCTGGCTTACAATTGGCATCAGCCCAGTCCTATGGCTATATAGACCTGATTTGTCAGAAGTAAACTCTAATCCAGGAAGTTGGTTCCATATTACCTTTTACTAGTGAGCAGGGAACAAAACTATCCCAGTTACTTCCACTGATAACTTCCACTGATAAACACATTCCAAAGAAAAAGCGGTGTTTGCTCTTTCCAAAGGATGCATATAGCCACTGGGTCACGGGAAGAAGTGCCAATGGGCAGAGGATACCAAACACTCATTCTCGCCCACACTACTGGCCAGCATAGGAAATACTTTCTTCCTTTTGTCTTCCTTTGTGTCACACACACACACACACACACACACACACACACACACACACACACATTGTATATATCTGTGTGTGTGCACAGATTTCAACATAAAAACAAAAAGAAAAAAGAAAAAACAAAGCAACATGACTCCTCCAAATGTTCATAACTCTCTAACAACTGACTCCCAGGACACTGAACTAATTGACATATTGGCTAAAGAATTCAAAAGAATGATTTATTACAATAACACTGAACTTTAAGAAAATGCAGAAAAACAATTGAGTGCATTAAGGAAGACAGTGTAAGATGTGAATTATAAGTTCAATAAAAAGAGAGTTCTGGAAAGAGAATCAAGCAAACATTGGAAATGAAAAGCTTGATAAATCAAAATTTTAAAGCATAGTAGAAAACCTCATAGACAAAAGAGAGCTGCAGAATTTGAAGCCAAGGTTGATACATGAGAGCACTGTCACCAAGGAGGAGGAGGAAGAATCAATCACTGTGAACAGAACATGGAAAGCCTCTGGAACGTGATTAAAAGACCAAGCTTATGTATCTTTGTATAAGAAGGCACCAAGACACAGACTAGAGACACAGACAACCTATTCAGTGAAGTAACAGCAGCAAATGTCCTGTGTTGGGAAAGATATGAGCATCCGGGTACAAAAGACATGTGGTGTCTTGGACCAACAAGGAGAGAAACCATGCAAAGACACAGGAACTGATGAACCTGCTTCTGAATAAACAATGGGACACTGAAGAAATCAGAAGGAAACTGAAGTGAGAACAGAAACTCAATATCCTAGGATCTGTGGATACAGCAAGGCAATTCTAAGAGTCGAGTTTATAGTTTTAGGTGTGACATTTTAAAAACTGGGGGACAAATAGATAGGTAAGGAAGTGGAAGAGAATCTGGGGGAATGAGAATGAATATGATCGAAACACATTGTATGAAATTCTCAAAGAGGTAATAGAAATACTTTTAAATTGTTGTCTTAATTACTGTTCTATTGCTGTGATGAAACACCATGGCCAAGGCAACTCTTACAAAAGAAAGCATTTAATTGAGGACTTGCTTACAGTTTTAGAGGGTCAGTCCATTATCATCATGGTGGGAAGCAGACAGGCAGTAGCTGAGAGCTTTATTGGTCCACAAGCAGCAGGCAGAGAGAGAGAGAGAGACATTAGGCCTGACCTGGTCTTTTGAAACTTCAAAGCCCACGCCCCGTGACACACTTCCTCCAACAAAGCCATACCTCCTCCAAAAAGGCCACATCTCCTAAGCCCTCCCAAACAGTTCCACTAATTGGAGACCACGTATTCAAACATATGAGCCTATGGAGGCCATTCTAATTCAAACCACCATATTCTACTCTCTGGCCCCCATAGACTTGTATTCATAACATAATGCAAAATGTACTCAGTTCAACTTCAAAAGCTGCATGGTCTTTCAGAGTCTCATCACTGTTTCAAAGTCCAAACTCCATGTCTCTTCTGAGACTCAAGACAATATAAGTCCCTGTAAAATCAAATGCAAAAAGCAACTAACATAGTCCATCCTACAATGTCACCGAATGATCATCACCATTCCAAAAGGGAGGAATGGGGGCATAGTGGGAAATACTGGGCCTAAGTAAGAACAAAATCCAGTAGGGTAAAGTATGAATTCTACAGCTCTATGTCCAATACCCAAGGGCTTAGATGATCCCTCCTTTCCAGCTTTGCTAACTGCAATACCTTCCCTCTCCCTTTCTCTCCCTCTCTCCCCCGCCCCTCTCTCTCTGACTGGTTACATAGTTAGCAGCTCTCCTTTGCAGGTCTCCAACAGCTCTGGCATCTCCAACATCTTGGGGTCTCCAACACAATCCAAGATTCACTTTCACAGTTTCACATAATGGCCTGTCTGGGACTCCATACAGGTATTCCTCTGCCATAACACCCGGCCTCAGTGGCTTTCCTTAACCTCAAAGGAAGTTTCCATAACTCCTCTCCTGTATCCTTCTTGACTCTCAATCCAGAACCATGTGGCATAAGCTGCCAAGTTCTTCCACTTGCTGGGGCTGGAACCTGGTACCCTCCTCAAATTACATTTGCATTTGCATAGCTTTTCATTGTTGATGGCTTCCTTTGCTGCTTAAGATTTCCTTTCACTGTTTTTCATAAGTTGGAAGCTTAGCTGGATGGGATCTTGCCCTGAGTGCACCATGCACAGAGGGGCTGGGGTGGGGGAGAGAAAGGGAGAGGGAAGATATTGCAGTTAGCAAAGCTGGAAAGAAGGAATCATCTAAGCCCTTGGGCACTGGACATAGAGCTGTAGAATTTGAACTTTACCCTACCGGATTTTGCATGTAATTCCATTCCTAGCAGAGGCAGGTGGGTCTCTATGAGTCTGAAGCTAACCTGGTTTACCAAGAGAGTTCCAGGACAGCTAGGGTTATTGTCCTGGGGCAGGGAAGTGGGACTAGATCCCTATCTCTTACCTTGTACAAAAATCAACCAAAAATTAATGACAGAATCTAACGTAAGAAATGAAAGAACAATACAGAGGAAATACTTCCAGAGAGAGAGGTAGACAATAACATCCTGAATAGAACTCTGGTCACTGAGGAAATATTAGCAAGAGCTAGGAATGGAATTATATCAAGCTAAAAGTCCTTCATAACAGAGGAAACCATCAACAGAGTGAAAAGACTGCCTGCAAGGTGGGAGAAAAATCTCTGACAGCTATTCATCCAATTGAGGATTAATATCCAGAATATAAAATGAATTAAAAACATGAAACACAAAAAAAAGTAATCTAGCCAACAAATGAACTAAACAGACATCTTTTTTTTAAGTTCAGATAGCCAAAAAAAACCATGAAAAAATATTCAAAATCTTTAGTCACTACTGAAACAAAAATCAAAGCTACTGGGCATACTGGAAGTCACAGTACCTGGGAGACTGAGGCAGAAAAAAAGTAGAGTGAATTTGAGGCAGGATGGGCTACATAGTGAGACCTTGTCTCAAAAGTAAATGAGATTTCATCTCCAACAAGAATGACTATCATCATCTAGAAAAAAAAAAATGCTGTTAAGGATACAGAGGAAGAGGCACCCTCACACCCTGTTGATTCAAATGTTAATTAGTCCAGCCACTGTGGAAATCAGTATGGAGGTTCCTCAAAGAACTAAAAATAGACCTACCTTATGATCCAGCTCTACTACTCACGGTGCCAAAGGAATTAATTAATGAATACTCTAGAGAATTAGTTCAGTACACAATCAAGATACCTCCATAGCCATGTTTATCTCAGTCCTATTCCCAATTGCCAGTGCGTGGAATCAGCCTTTGTGCTTATCAATGGATGAACAGATAAAGGAAGTGGGGACTATATGCCCCATAGAGTATAAAACTAAACCATGCTATTTGCAGGGAAAAGCAGATGAAATGGAGATCATCATGTTAAGCAATACAAACTAGACCAGAGAGACAATGTTTTCTCTCAAATACAAAATCAGGAAGCAAGAGACATGGAGATAGAGAGGACTAAGAGAGGCACGGGAGAGGCCAGAGATGCCCTAGGGATAAGAGTGAACAATGGGCTCTGAATATGATGCATTATATGTGTGTGTGAGAATTTTACAACTAAAAAATAATTTATATAATAAAACATGCTAATTAAAATGTAAAATAAATATGAAGTGCAAGTCACCCAGGATAAACACCATCATCCAGCCCTGTGTCGTAGAGGTGTGATGTCATGGGCACAACTGGAAGATAAAGAAAATTTGGGAAGTCTCCTAGACCCAAACACTCACCAGAATTCAGATTATCCTAAAGACAGTTCAATGAGTGACTGATGCCTTCTGTTCTGGGGGCAGGTAGGTGCTGAGGCTATGTGAGAAGAAGAACAAAGGTAGCCCACCCTTTATGGGGGATTACTTGTTTGTTTCATTGAAAATGGTTTTTTTTAGAATTGTATACATTAGTACTATATTTCTATCACTCCCACCCCTCCTTCTCCTGCTTCACTTCTGCCCACGCCTGATTCCCTCTCAAATTCATGACCTCTTTTTCTTTATTATTATGAGTAATAATTATTATTATTTACCTGGGTAGGCAAATTCCAGGCCTCTCCCAACTGAGGAGCTACTGTCCTTGGATAGCTGTCAGGGAAAGGAAAATCATTCTTCACTGAGGATGTGGCCATCCTCACATCTCCCACACTCCAGTGAATGGCTCCACACCATGCACAAACACAGCAAGACACATGAAGGTGAGACAGAGATACATTTAGGGGGGATACGGGACAGATAGATAGGGAAGGACGGAGGGTACATATGAACATATTTCACTGTATACATATATGAAATCCTCAAAAATAAGGAAAAAAATTAAAGAACAGAAAATGTCCTTTTTTAATAAGCTTCATTATAAAAAAACTTGCAAATAATAAAAAAACCCACATACCAAAATTAACCAAACTCAAAGTCTATACGCCCCAGTGAATGTCTACACAGAGTAGCCATGTGAACTGAAACGGTGGTGCTTCACCCAGACGCTTAGACTTTCACTACTGAATGTATTTTTAAGAATCTATCCTCCACTAAAAATGAAAGATCCATGACAGGTTGGAATTAGAATGACAACTAGCTTCACACCAAAAATGTCTCCTTTTAAGGGTTCTTTAACATTTAATTAAGATACGGCTAAGTGATTGTATTTAATGTTTTCCAAATTATATTTTCTAATAATGTGCATTGAAAATAATCAATGTAAAGTATCATTTTCTGTTTTTAAACAAGTTTATGAAATACAAATTTTAGATATATATATGTTGTGAAAGGGTACCCATGACTAATTAAAATACTCACGTGTGTGTTGAGGACATGTGTACACTAACTTAAAAATAATGACGAAAGTCATAACAGCAAACAGAAGTTCTATACTCCAGCACTGGCCAGGGAAATGCTTATTATTTTATTATTTGTTTCATTGACCCTTTGACCACTGTATACTAACCACCTCTGTCTCCTTTTTGGCTTAGTCCATTTTAAATGATGTAAATGTATCTTCTCCTAGTGGGTTTTGCTTCTGACTTGTGCAGAATATCTTTCCAACCACTCATTTTCAGACTCTCTTTACTGATGAAGCGAGTTTCTTACAGGCAACACATCACTAGATTTGCTTCTGGGTTTGTCCTGCTTTTCTCCCAGCATACACTGCGCTGGCTGGTTTTACGTCAACTTGCCATAGTTAGTCACTAGAATGGAGGAAGCCTCAGCTGAAAAAAAAGTCTCCATAAGATTGGGCTGTAGGCCAGCCTGTAGGGTATTTTCTTAATTAGTGATCCGATGGATGTGGCCCTGGGTTCTATAAAAGCAGGCCGAGCAAACCATGAGAAGTAAGCCAGTAAGCAGCACCCCTCCATGGCCTCTGCATCAGCTCCTGCCTCCAGGTTCCTGAACTACTTGAGTTCCTGCCCTGACTTCCTTCAGTGAACTGTGAATGTGGAAGCGGAAGCCAATTAACCCTTTTCCTCCCCAGCTTGCTTTTGGCCATGGTGTTTCACCATAGCAATAGTAACTCTAGCTAAGACACACATCTTTTCATTGGATCATATGATCTATTTATTTACTTTCCATGTGATTGGTGATTTGTGAAGACTTGTTCCTGTCTTCATGATGATTTCTTTCTGGTGGTTTTATTTTAATATTATCTTTTGTTTCCTTCTTCCTCTGTTTATCATTATGATTTGGTGGCTTTCTGTAGTGGAAGGGATTGATCTTCTTTCGCTTTTGTGTACCAAAATTTTGAGTGGACCCTGTAGTTATGTACATCATTATGATGCTAATTATCCTCCCATTTCTGGAGAACTTCCTTCAGCCACCCTGGTGGTGCTCAGCTTTCTTGTCTTGTCCACAGGACAGCTTTGCTGGGTTCAACACCCTTGCTTGACACTCCATTTCATTCCCAGGGTTGAATACGGTTTCTGCTGAGAAATAGTCTGAGAGGCTAATGGAGGGTTCCTAAATGTGGCTTGGCACATTTCCTGTTTTCAAAGTTCTCTCTTTATCTTAGACTTTTGATAGTTTGTCTTCAATATGGCATAGAGATCACCCTTTAATAGTCAAAACACTTCGGGGTCCATTGAGCCTCCTGGATCTGGTTGTCTACAACTCTCCCAAAATTCAGTAACTTTGGAAGCTGTTCTTTCATTGAACTTATTTTCTAAGCCTTTCCCCCTTTCCTTAATTTGAAAATGTGTTCACTTTCTGATGGCCCAGATGTCTTGGGACATCGTGCTTCATTCTTTTTATTTGGGGAAAGAGGTCTGGATGAGTTCTCTCACGAGACATACCTTTGCATTCAGAAATTCTTTCTTCTGCTTGGTTTAGTCTGTTGCTCAAGATTTCTACTGAATTTTTCATTTTTATTTGTTGAGTTTTTTCAGGTAAAGATTCCTGTTTGAGTCTTTCCATGGCTTCTGTCTCTTTGCCAGATTTCTCATTCAGACTGTGAATTGTTTCCCTAAATTAATTGAATTGTCCTTCTGCATTCTCGTGTATCGTGTGATGTCTCCTTAGAGTCATTGTTTTGAGTTCTTTTGCAGGCAACCCACCAATTTCCTTTTCTTTGAGATCTGTTGATAGAGTTATTGTGTTCTTTCACAAGTGTAATGTTATCTAAATTGGTCAGACTTCTTGTGTCCCTCTATTGATACTTGCACATCTTATGGATCTGTTGCTGCTACCAATTTTATATAGTGATTTTCAGAGTTAACGTTTTCTCCTGAAGTCACATCTTATGTGCTGTTTGGTATGCTACCCGGGCTCTGGCTCTATCTGGGTGCAGCAATATCATCTCCACATAGCTTTCTGGGTTGCTTGGGTTTCCACAGAGAAAAGTTAGCCCCTGCACAGCCTCTCTAGAGAGCCCAGGCAAGTAGCATAGTCACACAGTAGTGAGAGGGCCCCCGCCAGACTCCATAGGCTGTGCATGAGTGTGCTCACTCCAGCAAGCCTGGTTGTATGTGGCATAGAGATACCCATCAGCTTCTGGGGGTCTTGCTGGAATAGGGTCACTCCAGAGGTCCAGCATCCAGTGAGAATGTAAAGCACGCAGCAGCAGAGGGGCACAGTGGGCTTGTCTTGAAATAGCACCCCTTAGCAGCAGCATTTTTCTTATCATAAAGCATTTTCCTGAGTTCAGACTAGTTCCAACTGAAGCAATGGGGTGGCAGGTGCAAAGTCTTCATTCATTTCTTTAGAAGACCATCCAAAGCCTCTGCCCGAACTTGTCCAGTGCATCCATCCATCACGTGCTCCAATGTTCTTCTCCACATGCTCCAGGTAAGCAGAGGCTGTTTATCTGATTCTGGGTCTTCCTTGCAGGAAGAAGCTGCCTCTAGCCTATCATTCTGCCAGATTTGAGTCCCGGGTTTATGTCTTGAGTCTATCTTTGGTTGATTTGGGAATCTGTTGTAAAATAAGGATGCAATTTCATCCTCTTTGCAGGTGGGTACCCAGTTTGCCAAGCACTGTTAGAGAGACCTTACTCTCCATGTATTCTTGGTGCCCTCATCCAACATTAGGTGAATATGTATGCATAGGCTTATTTATTTTGTTTCATTATTCAATGTTCTCATGTGACTGACAGCCTGTTTTCATTACCACCACTTTGGAACAAAATTTAAAATCACAAAGTATGATATATTTCAATTTTGCTCTTCTTTCTCAAGACTGCTTTTCTTATTTAGGATCCAGTGTGGTGTCATATGAATTTTAGAATTTTTTTGCTTCTGATTAAAAAAATGATCCTGGAATTTTGCTTGTATCAATTATGTAAATATATTTGTGAAGTATAGATATAATAATATTAACTATTCTAATCCATGGACAGGAGTCATCTTTTTATTACCCTTTATCAATTTTTCTATTGGTATTTTATAATTCTCTGTGCAGAGGTATTTCACCTCCTTGGATAAACTTATTCCTCTGCTTTGATGCTGTTGCAGTTGGGATTTTTTTTATTTTATTTTCAGATAGTTCATTATAAGCATTAAGGGAACATGACTGATGATGTATGTTGATCCTATATCATTAACTTTACTGAATTCATTTGTTAAAGTGCTTCATAGGGTTTTTTAGAATTCTCTACATACGGGATTATATTATTCACAAAGAGAGGTGAGTTCACTTTGTCCAGTTTAATTGTAATACCTTTTGTTTCATTTTCTATCTAAGTGCTCTGGCTGGGACAGCTAGCACATATTGAATAGAAACAGTGAGAGTGGACCACTTTGCCTTGTACTGGACCTCAGAGAACAAGCTTTGGGGTTTTCTCTATGGGTTCTGACCATTACGTTAACTGTGGGATTTCAATAAATATCTTTATTGCATTAAGGTAAGCTCCTTTTATTTTATTGAGAATTTTATTACAGTATTCTAATTTCATTTCTGTCACTGTGATAAAATATTCTGACAAAAGCAGCTTAGGCAAGAAAAGGTTTATTTTAGTTCACAGTTTCAAGTTATGGTGTCATTGAGGGGAGGTTGTGGCGGTGGCAGCTTGAAGCAACTAGTCACATCACATCCACAATCAAGAAGAAAGAGAAATAAACACTGATTGCTTGCTGCTTGCCTGCCTGCCTACCTGCTTGCCTGCCTGCTTGCCTGCCTGCTTGCCTGCCTGCTTGCTTGCTGCTTGCCTGCCTGCCTGCCTTCCTGCCTGCCTGCCTACCTTCCTGCCTGCCTGCCTGCCTGCCTGCCTGCCTGTTTGCCTGCCTGTCTGCCTTCTTGCACACACTCAGCTCTATCTCTCCAGTCTTCTATGGTTCAGAACCCCTGTCTAGGTAATGGTGATGCCCATGGTCGGTTGAGTCTTCCCATATCACAAGGCAATCCTCCACAGACAAGCCCACAGGTCAACCAAATGTAGACAGTTCCTCTTTGAGACTCTTTCAGATGACCCTAGATTGGGTCAAGTTGAAAACTAAAATTAAACATCACATAGAGATAAATTCCTAGAAGCATCTATTCACCCAAGACTAAATAGAAAGTCTGAATAGACCGAGAATAAATAAGTTTGAATAAGCAGACAAAAGCCTCCCTATAATAAAATCTCAGGACCAGGAAGCTCTGTGGGTGAATTCTACCAAACATTCAAAGAATGAATACCAATGTTTCTTACACTCTTCCAAAAAATAGAAGACTAGTTTTAAATTCATTTTATGAGGCCATAATCTCTGTAATACCAAAACCAGACTAAGACACTACACATTATCTATGATTAACACAGATACAAAAATCCCCACAAAGATACCAGCACAAAGTTCAACAGCACACATCAAAGGCCATGCACTGTGACCAAGGGGACTCCATCCAAGGTAGGCTCAGTATTCACGCATCAACATGACACACCACGTTAACAGAATGAAACAGAAAAACCACATGACAACTTGATTCTCTCGATACATGCAGAACAAGAATTCAACAAAATCTCTCCAAATAAACTTGTCAAAGGCAATTATGGCTAAAAATATAAAATAGTCTTTGTTCAAGCTAGGCATGCTTTTCCTTCAGCCAAGTGCTGGAATAGAGAGCAGCGACGAGCCGAATGAAATGAAGATTCTTGTTGGGCACTCTTCATCTCTCTTTGCAAATGTTTTCCAGACAACAAATGTGCTCATTTATTCTCCATCCACTTTGGGCACACACAGACATTTCGGCCTCTTGCTGTTGACTCTGGATTCCTTGAGCCACAATGCAGAGCACTTGACATCTGCAAGGAAGGGACAACACGACATTTGCTTCCAGGCTAAAGGTCAAATGCATTTGTCATTAAAGTGCTCAATAAACCCACAGAAGAGTCACTTGGATGGGGCATCGAATGTTTAATGTGGTCAGAGGCACAAACAAGAGAGCAGATGTTCACATCTGGCGATGACAGGGCCAAAAGAATTTTCTTCTGAACTTCATTCCTCCTTCGCATAATCACTTTCCAAATGTATTTTTAAAATATCTGGGAGAAGATAGAGAGTAATCATCAGAACGTACATCTAAGGGAAGGGCACAGAGTGAGCTCTGCTTGGTTTTCCCTTCTCTTCTATTTGTTTCTGGCTCATTCTAATTCCTTAAAAGGTCCCAAATATGACTTGCATGGTACTTTTTTCATTTTTTTAAAGATGTATTTATTTTACATGTATAAAGGATTTGCCTGAATGCCTGTATGTATGTACATCATGTGCATGCCTGGTGCCCACAGAGGTCAGAAGAAGGCATCAGACCCCTAGTGGACTTACACATAGTGGACTTACAGAGGGTACTGATCCATCATATGACTGCTGAGGATTAAATTGGATCTTCTGAAAAAGTGACAAGTGCTCTTAACTGCTAAGCCATCTCTTTGGCCCTAACTGTATGGTACTCTGTAAAAGGCAGTATTATTCAAAAAATAAAAAGAAATATCTTGAAGCCAGGCTTCACAACACAGGCCCATACTCCTAGCATTTGGAAAGCTGAGGCAG
This sequence comes from Peromyscus californicus insignis, assembly GCF_007827085.1. Lineage (NCBI taxonomy): Eukaryota > Metazoa > Chordata > Mammalia > Rodentia > Cricetidae > Peromyscus > Peromyscus californicus. Next base: position 65,551,669 of record NW_026294413.1, read on the forward strand.
GAGGATTGACAGCTTGAAACAAGTCTGGACTACAGTGAATCCCTGTCTCAAAAACAAACAAAGCCCTTTGAAATGCACTACTGTATCATTAGAGCTCCCCTCACCCCGATCCCCAGAATGGATCACAGTAACCATGTATGTATGTGTGTGTCCACTACCTCTGACAACCTGATCATGGTCATTGTCACTTGCCTAGGCCAGACAATGCTCTTGTAAAAATGTTCCAATCCAGATTTTAAAAAATCATCTCGAGTAAAATAACGTGAATATTGTATGTTTTCTCTTATACATGAATGTTAGTGTTTAAGCTTTCAGTGTGTGTGCTGCCATCCAGATGACCACAGAAGTAAAGGGGAGGCTCCCCCAAGAAAGAGGAGATAGAATGCAGTGTTAGGGAGAGATAAATGGAAACTAGGAGGGCTAAATAGGGAGGGGGAGAGAAGGGTCGAGGAGGGACTGTTAGGACGGACAACTGACACTAAAGGGCATTTGGAGAAGCCATGTGGAAGCCTCCAACTGTAGAAGCCTCTTAAAATAGATCCACCTCGGGAACTGCAGTCACCAAACAGGAGGGAGACAATGCTCCGACTAGACATTTTGTTCCAAGTAAACTTCCAGTGTCAGGAATGGGTTACATCTTGTCGAGTCGTTGACTAAACGGGTCCCATAGAAACCCCCCAACATCACAGGCTTTTGTCAAGGTTATTCGGTTTCTCTCCACAACCTGATGGTAAGGCTGTATTAATGAAGACACTTACTTATGTCATTGAACACTGAGATGTCCAGCTGGTGCCCAACTAGAAGCTTCACCCCTACTGACTAGTGCTCATGGAGATGGAAGGTATTCCACACGCTACCAGAGCGGAAAGGTAATTATCAATAACACCCAACTATAACTCCTGCCTGAAATGTATACTGGAGCAACAGTGAGGCAAATGTTGTGGGAATAACCAAGCACGTTTGTACTGGATTTCAGGCCAGTACTCTGGATGGAACTCTGACACTGCAAAAGTAGCCAAGAACCCAGCACCAGACTGGTAGGTCACGGGCCTAGGGAAAACCTAACTATTCCTCTACTAAAGTCGTCTGTTGTGACTCCTAACAACATTCCGCTATAGCTGGCGATCAGTGCCTCGCTCCACCCACATCGGAAAACCTTCTTCTTGCAGGAGATGGAAACTAATCCAGAGACTCACAACTGGACAACATGAAGAGTATAAGAAAGTTTGGACCGCCTCGTTCTTCATTGGATACCTTCATCAAAGCCCTCCCCTCAAAGCTTAGGGTCCTATGAGGAAGAGGAGGCAGAAGGACTGCAGGAGCCAGAGGAGACGGTGGCTCCAGGGAAGCAGTGTCTTCCAGACAACAAAACTAAAGCACATGAGAACTCCCAGGGGAGCCTGTGGCACTCGCCGGAGATCTGCGTAGGTTCAAACCAGATGGGGTCCAGTACTGGGAGAGGAAACTGAACACGGGGTCTTACCCCAAACTAAGAAGCTATCTGAAGTTGACAGTCACCGGCCAAGGGAAGATCAATTTTCTCCAAAGAGGTTCATGGGTATATTAACCGCACTCTGGCTCAGGCCCCATGTCCAGAAGCACAAAACAAACCCCTCCATTTCTTATGGTCATTTGTTTTCTTTTGTTTTGTTTTGGTACTTTTTGTCTTATTGGTGTTTGTTTTGATTTTCATTTTTGAGGGGTTTTTTGTGTGTGTAAGAAATTTTTTGGGTTTTGCTTTTGTTTTATTCTGAAAGAGAGAGTACATAAAATTGGGTGGGCAAGGAGATGGGGAAGAGCTGGGAGGAGTTGGGGGAAAATATAATAAAAATATTCTGTATGAAAAGATTTAATAAAAAATGTTCCACCAAAAAACCTACAAGCTGCATTATAAGGGATTATTAAAAGTATGATTTGGGAGCTGGCAAAATGGTTGGACTGGTAAAGCACTTGTTACCCCAGCCTGATGGCCTGAGTTAGATCGCTGGGACCCACACAGTGGAAAGAGAAGCTGACTCCCTCAAGTTTCCTAACTTCCTATAACAGCTTTGGCTGTCCTGGAACTCACTCTGAGGACTAGGCTGGCCTCGAACTCACAGAGATCCACCTGCCTCTGCCTCCTGTGTGCTGAGATTAAAGGCGTGTGCCACCACCGCCACTTATTGTCTTCTAACTTCTATAAGTATCCTGTGGCACTCACCTGTGCACACACATACAAGTATTCTAGATGATTAAACATGTAGATAGATAGATAGATAGATAGATAGACAGACAGACAGACAGACAGACAGACAGACAGATAGATAGATAGATAGATAGATAGATAGATAGATAGATAGATAGATAGATAGACAGGTAGGTAGACAGATAGATGGGTGGATGGATGGATGGATGGATGGATGGATGGATGGATGGATGGATGGATAGATGACAGAAACAGACAGACAGACAGACAGAGGTAGGATGAGAAGCAGGATTTGCTCTGCTTTACCTGTATGGCAAACATTCTGAAAACAGGTCAAATCAACTCGCTGAAGCTCCGTTCCTACTGGATAGCCTAACTGACAGCAAGAAAATGCTTAGCATATTCATCTTCTATCAGTTAGGGTCACAAGTCTTAATATACAGAAAACACAAGTCAAATGACACAGGACACAAGCTGCCGCCCTGTCTAGGAGCTGCTGATAAAGCCCTGGGGTCCTTCCACAGTGTGTACAGTTGCAATTCTTTCTACACAAAGATGGTCAAAAAACAGGAGTCACTTGATATACAGGTTATTAGTTTCCAAATTTTCATTAAGTAGATATCATTTTATGATATATGTGACCCCCCCCCCCATCCTAACCTTCTCATTAACTTTGGACCCACAAACAAGTCAACGAAAGGAACACATCTCCCTCTTTTCCTCGTTGTGTGTTGTTCTACAGAGCTCCCTGACAGCTGGAAGGCTGAAGCCAGGTCCTAACTCAAGCTGCGTGATCACAGCCTACCGAAAAGGGCAACTCCGGGTTCAAAACACCTCTGCTGTTCCTAATCCACTGTAGACTCCCTGACACCAGACAGCCGCTGTTTTGCTCTCCATGGGGGCTCTCCAACCCCACAAGCTGGAGGAGGCCCTATCTCTACAGTGGCGGCGGCAGCTCTTAGCTATATATCCAGTTCCTCTGGCCCCAGGGAAGAGAATCCTCCACACTCCTCAGCAGGTGTCACTCGGCTTCTGGAAGACTAGGTTTTTCTCTCTTCTAAAAATAAACTGAATCTTAACCATTTCCACCTCCAGACCTCAGCGCCTGTTTCGTAGGAACAAGACTTTGATCTACCCAAGGAGGGTGGAAACTGGCCCAGCCCAGCCCATCTCCTGTTTTCATAAGTAAAGAATTAAGAGAAATATTCAGGGAGTATCAAATGGAAGAGACTTTATCGTGGCAAAGAACGATCCATGAACCAGCTACAACCTGCGCCAATACAGGTTCCCAGTACTTGGCCCAACAATGTAAGCACAGAGCCGCTACAAGAAAAGCAGTCAACCACCCACCCCAGCTTGGCATCTGCCTCCTTGGGGCGCAGTATGATGAGGCGGCCAGCTGTGATCGGCTGAAACAGATCCCTACACTATAGGCCTCTGCTAGGTTACAGCTGTTTGGTTCTAGGCCTCAGTTAGAAAGCCAAGTAAAAGGATAGCCTCTGGGCAAATAGATCTGGATCTTACCAGGACCTTACTGGAACAGAACTGTCCCCCTCCTGCTTACATGTTATCTGCGGCTGTCTTTCTGCCCCATAGCAGAGGTGAACAGCCACAAAGATGTTCACTCTCTGGCCTTCTATGGAAAAAATGAACTTGCTGTTCTCTGGCTCTTGGTATTTTTCCAGCCTGGCAATCCTGCAAGTGCCTTTCCACTTCCCAATTGTAACCGTTGTTGTTTGTTTTCAACTCAACACAATCCGGCACTACCTGGGCAGGAGTGACTATGAAGAACTGTCTAGATTGGGTTGGCCTGTGACCATGTCTGTAGGGCGTATGTCATGATTATGTTCACTGGTGACAGAAGACCCTGTGCTAAAGGTCACCGTTCCCTGGGTTTGGGTCCTAGATCGTATAAAAAAGGAAAAGAAGAGCTGAGCCCCGGTGGACAAGCATCCCTTTCTCCCCTTTCTCGACTGTGAACGTGATGCGATTGGCTGCTTCAAGTTCCCACCACCTTCACTTTCCCCAAACACTAGATTGGAACCTGGAACTGCGGGCTAGAATAAGCTCTCTCTCCTAGGTTGCTGTTGTCCAGGCGCTTTACCACAGCCACAGAAAAGAGACCAACACACCCATCAACCACAGAAATCACAGCAAAGCAACTGAGACTTCCAGCCTAGGACCTGACATCCTGCTTCTGTTATTCCACATCCTTGTCCTTCCTACAATCACCCTAGAAGTGAGGCAGGAGGACACCGTTCAGTCCCAGCTTGTATCTCTCAGAAAGATACAAAGGAAGGAGGGAGGAAGAGATGGAGGAAGGGAGGGAGGGAGGGGAGGACATTAATTCAAGGTTCACAGAACAGTACTGAGATTTCCTGCTGCAGAGGAGTGCAGGCAGGTGGACAAAAAGCAGAATCTCCAAAACGAAAGGAAACTGAGCGGAGAATGGCGTGAATGGAACAGCTACTGGGGATGAAAAAAAAACGAGCAGAATGAATGGATGCTTTAAATAGACAGGGAAGAACCGAGCCAAGCGGAGTTCTGTGAGACATGGCATGAATGTTCTAGCACTTAGGACACAGAGGAAGGAGGCCTTTGTCACTGGTGAGGGAGCAGCATCCTGCAGAGAGGCAGGGCTGCCTAAGGGAGTCGCAAATCAACAGCTACCCTGCAAGGGTCAAACCCTGCTTATTCACAAGTCTCCAGCCGAGGTACTAATGAGGGCATGGCACGTTGGCTTCCTTCCTTGTAAACCTTACCAGGTCCTCTTCCTGTGTCTAAACTCACCAAGCTTTAGTTCACCTACCAGGGCCTTTCAGAGAAATGAGAAAAGAGCATGCTGTCACTGGGGTGGGGCTTAGCTCTTATGGAAGGGTCTAAGCCCCAACCCCTCCATTCGGCCTTTCCCTGGCTCCCTAATGTGGAAGGGTGGAGGATGGGACAGAAGAAAAGCATAAGGAAGAGAGAAGAAAGAGAACTGAGATCATGGACAGGACAGGCCTCTGAAGGAGACAACCATCCCTTTTGGTAGTAGAGTAAAGGGAGCAAGTGGGGAATGTGTAGGTAAAATATTTTTGCATCCCTCCCCTCAGTTACCTGGTACCATCACACATAGAGGATTGTCTCCTGGACGCTGAGACTCCAAAGCTCATGCTGAGATGGAATTGCCTTGTAAGAGGTAAGAACTCAGATGTAGTTGGGTCCCGAGGGCTCTGCTCTTGGAGTTACCTCAAAGTGGGCAGGGTGTTGCTCATAGGTCCTCTGCTAGGAACAGCTGGCTCTCTCACTCTCCTGCTTGCTTTCTCCCTTATAACACACACAGCCAGGGATCTTGCAGCAAGAAGGTCCTCGCCAGATCCAGACCTTCCATCCTAGACAACTAATCTCCAGAGCCATGAGCCAAATAAACTCTTTTTGCTTACAGTGTGCCCTGTCTGTGAGTACTCACAGTACTCGTAGTCACTGGGAACGGAGGGCTCTAACCATACAGAGAAATACCTACCAACTAATACACTATAGCTAAAATCACTACCGTCAAAAGGCAAAGAGAAGGAAATGTCCAATGAATATGTTTAGGTTGGTTTCATATGTTGCATATGACTAAACCTAACACTGTCTTGATTGTGTGTGTGTGTGTGTGTGTGTGTGTGTGTGTGTGTGTGTGTGTGTGTGTGTGTGTGTGTGTGTTGCTAGGGATTGACCTAGGGTCTTGTACACACTGAGCAAGAATTCTACCACTGAGTTTCACCCCAGCCCGGCCTCAGTATCTTTGTTGATAATAATTGAATATGTGTGAGGTCCTAGATTCAAGACCCAGTACTACAATAAACATAATTAATTGATGGATTTTATAATCTAAACTATATCTTTGATAATATGTCATCTCCTTTAATCATACACATTTCTTGGCCTAGTTGAGATAAGAATCTTTTTATTATAAGTTGTGTGTATAAAAATAATCATTTTTGTTATAAAGTTAGAATGAAGAATCAATTGATTGGCATAAAACTGTTAATAGACTTACATTGAGCAAGGTACATGAAGATGTGTTTAAAACACTAAGATTCGTTTCTTTTCTTGGTCTGGGATTCGGCTGTAAACACTGATACAGCCTGTCTACTCTCCAGTAGGAAACTTAAGATGGGTCAGAGAAGAACTTACATATGGCTCCACCTTGGGGCCCCTCAAATGTGAGTTCAAAGCCCAGTTGACTGGCAGTGCAGCTTTGATCAAGTGACTCAGTCTTTCCTGAACCTCAGTTGGTCTAAGATGATCCAAGGCTATGAGAGTCAAGGAATCTGATGCCCTCTTCTGGCCTTTCTGGGTACCTGCACACATATGGTACAGATAAACTCAAATGGCATTAATACAATCACATAACTTTAATGTTTAATTTAAAATATAGTAATATGGTCTAATAATGACATAACAGTCACTTCTTATAGTTATTTCAGCCGTCAAATGAAATAACCCAAAGTTCTCACTACATATAGTCATCACTGTTGTTGGCTTCTGTTCATATCTCTTAGGACTTTGATGGGAAGTAACTGAAAAAGGCTAAGACCCTGGCAAGTGGCAGGCACTGAATAAATGTAGCTCTAACAAGGAATCGATAGCTATAAATACAAAAACACAATATCAGGATGACTAGAGCCCACTAGCCTCAATGGTACACTGCCTCCTTCCTAGTCTATCAAAATGGCAGAAACTCCCCTAAAATAATGGTTGTAAGAACCCAAGAACGGTCCGAAGCCAAGAGCAGTTACATCTACCCTCAAAGACCCTGGAATTAAACTGCCCATGCTTCTCGGCATGTGCCCTAACGAGTACACAGCTCCATGGGAACTAACATGGACAGGACACACCAACTGCCCACAGGAGGACCAGCCAGGCGGAGCTTCCATCTGCACAGCTTGCATTTTGTGATTCCCTCAAAGTGAGACCCACGCAATTACAGACCGGTCCAGCAACCCTGCCTCTCCTCCTCCACTCAGCATCAACTCTCAGCATTTTCAGGAGACATTCTCTCCACCATTTTATCCGTTCAGGGTGAGTTGATGCTTTACAATTTGTCATCCTGGAGCATGGTCACAGAATAAACAAAGTGAGAAATTTGTCTTCAGGAGATGCAGACTGATAATCTTTTTAAACCCCATCAAGCTGACATGGCCAATGGCAGGTGGTGCTGTTCGGGGCTGGGGAACCCAGCACTCCAGTTTATCATGGTGGACTCCCACTACTCCGGGTTACAGAGAACATGTCATTCATCAAAGCCACATCAACAAATACACAGGAGCTGTGTCCACAGGCTTGCTGGGAGTCACAGGCACATCTCTATAAAAAGCCCAAACCTGTCACTTTCTGAGAAAATTGACAAGGCAAAGCCAGGTTAGCAGGATTTGTGACTGGTATTCAATGTTGGGGCCAAGCATGGCCCTGAGAGAAGCCACTATGAGTGTGTGTGCTCCTTCTTACATGCTCATTCACCTCGCTGACATTGGAATGTACAGCAAGAGAGTCAATAACCACAAGAAAAAAAAAAAGAAAGAAAGAAAGAGTAGGATTTCTATGAAAACAGGCTCTCCCACTTCCCCGAGCTAATTCTATAGAAGCAATAATGTACATCCAGGCATAAAGAGAATTCGCCACTGTGAGGAATTTACTTTCCTTTGTCTCTTTATGGAAGCAAAAGATATTCACAACCTAAGAAGAAAAATGAGCAGAGAACAATCCGAGGCCCCTCTGAAATGCCTGCTCAGGCTATTTTTACCTTTTCTCATTCCACTCCAACAAAAGCTTCTAAACATGGACTTGGAAAAGCCACATTTTAGTACAAGCATCTGGAAAGTTCCCTGCAAGCAAGAGCCATACATTATACTTCTTTGTGTCTACTACCAAGCAGAAAATAAAACTGGGAAACAGGGTTGGCTGTAAGAAGGCATGGTGACAGAGTGGCTGGCAATAAATAATAATAATAATAATAATAATAATAATAATAATAATAATAATAATGACACTGGCAGGAGCCATTGCTCCAAACAAGGTGCTCCCATGAAAATCCTGTCTGGATAATTTGTCCCAGAGTTTGTTTAACATTTTACATGTATTTATTTGTGGGGAGGGTGGTATGTCTGTCCTGGTTGGTTTCTATTGTCAACTTAAAACAAACTAAGGTTATGTGGAAAGAGGAACCTCCTTTGAGAGAATGGTTTGTGGACAATAAAACTCTCAGACAGAAATTAGTCCCAGGTAGTGGCGTGTGGCTAGACAGACTTGACTGTGTGTTTCGTGGATTGTGGTGGCATTTGAACTGTGCGTTAGAAAAGCCACTGGGTGCTCAGAGCTTAGGGGGCTGTCCTTGGGAGGTAAGAATGTTGAGAGCAGTGCAAAAGATGGAGGCCTGGCTGTGAAGTTTCAGAGGGGACGTTTTAGGGTCCCTGAAAGGCTCTTTCAGGGCCCTCCTATATTTTTAATTAAGAATCTGTGGTTCTGGTTAACTGGGGCTGAAGAATCAAATCGACCGTAATTAACAAAAGACCAGAACCACAAAGGTGAACCCTTTGCTTTGCTGAGGCAATCAGTGTTGGTCAGCTGGGACTGAAAAATCAGCTGTGATTAACAAGAGGCCAGCATCATTGCTACCAAGTCTTCAGAGAAGGGTTTCCTCAGGGTCAGAACACAGAAGCTGTGGTCCGGAGGTGGCCAAGGCTGCATCTCATGCTGGCAGCCAGACTTGGTAGTGTATAAGAGTCTCCCAGGTAGTACTGGCTTTAAAGGCACAAAGGGATCATGGAGAGCAGCTGAGACTTGGCATTCTGTGTCAGGGCTGGGGTCTCTGAAGAGAGGCTATTGATGAAGTTGCAGCCTCAATCGCCTCAGTCACTAAAAGCCCCGGGACTGAGGGGTCATGGAGAGTTGAGGCCCAACACAATGTGGCCTGAAGAGAACCTGGAAGAGGCCACTGGTGAAGGTAGGTACCAGATATCAAGCACTGAACTTTTTATACTGTTAACTTTTTATTTTGCTTTGATCTGATTGTGACCATGCCCTAATTCTTCCCTCTTGGAATAAGAATATAGGTATCTTATTTTTTATTTTATAGGAGCCCACAGTTGAGAGACTGAACTTGGGGACTTTGGATGCTTCTAAGAGACTGAACTTCTAAAGCACTTTAGTTTTTAAAGATTGTGGGATTGATAAAGTTATTAATGTTTTAGATTGCAATATTAATATATGATCTTGGGAATAAACAAGAAAGGAAAGGTTATGGTTTAATAGTAAGGTATTAGTATGTCAAGTTGACAAGGGGCCAGTTGTTCTGGTTTGTTTTTGTCAACTTGACACAGCTAGAGTTATCTGAAAAGAGAAAACTCAATTAAGAAAATGCCTCCATCAGATTTCCCATATCACATCTGCAGGTTATTTTCTTGGTTAATGACTGATGTGGAAGGGCACATCCCACTGGGTTGGTTCTACCCCTAAGCAGGTGGTTCTGAGGTATATAAGAAAGTAAACTGAGCAAGCCAGTAAGCAGTGTTTCTCTATGACCTCTGCTTCAGTTCCTGCCTCCAGGTTTCTGCCTTGAGTTCCTCACTGAGGGAAATCAGAGCAAGAACTGAAGCAGAGCCATGGAGGAACACTTATTTATTGATCTGCTCCCTTTGGCTCGTTCAGTTTACTTTCTTATATACCCTAGGACCACCTGCTCAGGGATGGCACCACCCACATCAACCATTAACTAGTAAAATGCCCCCAACAGACTTGCCTACAGGCTAATCTTAGGGAAGCATTTTCTCAGTTGAGATTCACTCTTCCCGAATAACTCTAGCTTGTGTCAAGTTGACAAAAGCCAACCAGCACATGGGGAGGGCACATATACCTCAGAGACCAGAGGACAACTTGCAGGAGTAGATTCTCTCTTTCCATTATATGGGTTCCAAGGATCAAAGTCAAGCTGTCAGACTTAGCATCAGGCACCTTAGCCCACTGAGCCATCTTGCCAGCCCCTGCGCCATTAGTTAGAATGAGATCCAAAGAGCTGAACTGCCTTTAAAGCTGGCAAATAGAAGAAAGGATGGAGATTTATATTGTGGACATTTAAGCAGATCCTAGGAAACATCTCTAGGTCAAGGGCTGCTTTCTGCAGATTCTAAACTCTTGTACAACTGGCACTCTTGCTTCCTTGCCCACCTCGGTCAGTTTTTCATCCTTGTAACACATATCTAAGAAAATCCATTTAAGGAAGGAATGTCAGAGGTTTCAGGCCAGGGTCAGCTAGCTCCATGTTTCTGGACCTGGGGTGAGGCAGCATCATGACAGTGGAAACGTGTGGCAGAGAAGGCTGCTCACCTTTTGGAATCCAGGACACAGAGAGGGAAAGATTGAGGATAAGGTCCATCTTTCAAGAGTGGGTCCCCAGCAACCCACTTTCTCCAAATAGGCCCTACTTTCCAGTAGTCCATTCATGTACAAATCCATCACTGGGATAATCTATCTATCATGCAAGAACCCTCATGAGTGGATCTTTTCAATTAAACTCACGAGCTTTTGGGGGTACATGCTACATCCAACCCATAGCCCCTCCAAAGCAGCCTTCCCAGCATAGCAGGCCCCGCCTTTAATGAGTGTTTGACACTGTCATTCATGCCTTGTTCTATGTACTTGGCTGCATCAGCCCATCTAATCCTCAGAACAAGCCTTGGGTTAGATGTTACTCATGCTGTTTATAGAGAAGTGGACCGAGGCCAGAAAGGATAGGTCAATTTTCCTCCCAGTTTCACTGAGCAAGAACACAGGACAGCCAGCCATTCTCAGTCATGTCTCCTGACACTAGTATCCTTGTTCCCATCTTTGTTTGCCTCTCTGGAAAAGCTGGCTTCTTCCTCCCTCCTCTTCCTCACTTTCCATCTCCCTGTCGTCCACATCTCCCCACCCTCCTCTCCTTGACCAATGTCCACCTCTTGCTCACACCACCGTATCACCTGGAGTATCTGATGTCCTCCTCGTCTGGCCTCATCTGAAAACTCGTCTGAAAAACCAACTTCTCTTTTTTACTTTTAATTTAACAGATCTCAAAATGTATTTCTGCTATACAGCATAATCCTTTGTGGGGTGGCTGAATCGGACTAATTAACACATAAAGTACCTTACATATTTGTTTTTAGATGGAAGCATTTAAAAGCTATGTGAGCAATTTTCATGGGCATAATACATTATTATTAATTACAATCACTCGATTATACGACAGGTCTGTTGAACGGCTTCAGCCCATCTCAGATGTGTGCTCTTTGACCATCTCCCCAAAATCACCCCCTCAGCCACTGGCAGCCGCCGCTCTTTCTGTTCTAGGACTGGCTGCTTTAGAATCTGTGCATAATTCAGAACACAGGCCCATTTTCTGTCTGTGCCCTGCTTGTTTTATTTAATGTAATGTCTCCAAATGTATCCATATTGTTGCAAAAGACAGGATTTTCCTAAATCTTATGTTACTACTCAGTTATTAAAGTCTCGGGGGCTGGGGAGATGTCTTAGTCGGTATATTGCAAGCATGAAGAATCCTAGCCATGACCCTTTCAAGCTAGAGTTGTTATTTCTCACCTATATAAAGTATTCCATTACAATTACATCTTCATAGAAAGTCCCATTTTCTAAGGAAATGGCTTTCTGAAATACATTTCCTGTTACAGGTATATGACTGGGCTTTTGAAATGCATTTTAACCCAAAGTAGCCCCTTTTCTTCCCCAGACTGTAGACCTCTATTTCTTCCTTGCCAAGGTGGAGTGGCCACAGAACAGTGCAGAAAGGAGAGGGGAGAAAAGAACCGTTGATCCTTAAGAGCTCTCATCCTTGCAAAAGAAGTGGGCGCCATGGCTGATCCAGCATGGGTCAGGACTCCCCAAGAATGAAATGGGTTAACCCTGTCAAGTTCTCTGTGAGCCCTAGAAGGTACAGAAAGCAGCTAAAGGTCCCAGGGCTCCTTTCCAAGTGGCCCTTCACCCATCCTGCCCTGTCCTAGCTTAGGAGACTAAACAAAGGAGTCCCTCCCCCGCCCACTCTGATTCACCATCCCAACCCTGTTTCCTAACCGCTCCCATGACTTCATCTCTGAATGAAGTCAACATCTCCGCATCTTAAGTGGGCATCTGAGTTGAGTATGCGCCTTCAGTTTGCTACTTCATGTCAGCCTTCCGACCAAAACTTGATGCAAGTGAACTCAATCAGAGCACCAGAGAAGCAGCAAGCCCACGTGGCTCCTCTCCTGGTACCAACATCCTTCCTCCATGACACTAGTAATCTTCTCTCATGGAAACCCACCAACAGAAAGAATCTGGAAGGAGGAAAGAGAAAATAGTATCTTTCCCTCCTTTCTGGGGAAACGTAAGTACTCCCTCCCCATGGCAATGGAAAAGCACCTTCCAGGAGTGCTGAGCCCAGAGTGCCCTGCACAGGATGACAGTGGGCATCTGAATAGGTTGCTGCTTCCCAGCTCAGGCAGAGCTTCCACAGACAGAGCAGGTCAGGACAGGGTGGCAGGAAGCAGATGCACCAGCAAAGGGTAACTTAGGAATGGATGCCATCCCCAATGCTTAGTGAAGGAGCAACAGATTCCACAGAGAGTCACCCTTATGAAGAGTCAGCCATTGTTCCAGTACAATGGAATGGGAAACTAGCATGGTGTAGCTGAGCTGGGTCCTGAAAAGATGCTAAACAGCCTTATCTGGGCAGCCACATAAATGAAGGTGATGGTTAACTCCATTCCAATACAGAAACCAGGGACCATAGAGCAAGAAGTAAGCTCATTTCCCTAATGGAGTCAACAGCATTTGATAGGAAGGATGATCCCATTATGACACTGGAATCCCCGCACTCAGGAAGCAGATGCAGGCAGATCTCTGAGTTCGAGCCCAGCCTGGTCTACAGAGTGAGTTCTAGGACAGCTAAGGCTACTCAGAAAAACCCTGTCTCAAAAAACCAAAAAGAGAAAAGAGAAAAAAAAAAAAAAAGACAGTGGAATGCGTCTCTGGCTGCTTAGAGGGAAGCCATGGGAAGAAAAGCAGTTGTGGTTTCTGTTAATCATGCTCACATTCATGCTTTCTAGGAAATGTGAAAGGAAACACAATTCTGGCTTGAAAGCACAACAAAAATCCACCTATTCACACTCCACTGGTTCCAAAGTTGAACTCCAAAGTTCAAGACCATTCAAAAGAAACCAAAGCGATTCTATTATTAGTACAATAAACATATTTGAGAGTGCTTAAGCATCTGAGAAAGGACATTATTAAGAATGTGAGACACTTTTAAGTACAACCTCAGATAGACAAATACCAAGTTATGGAATAATGGGTTCATGCCCAATCTTTCAGTCATTCAACAAGCCATTCACCTTGAGAGTTTTCCGTGAACATCAAGGATCAGAGGCACAGGACATTCCCTAAGGAACAGACACAGCACCTGCCCTTGAAGAATTTGAAATGTAATGACAGCTATCATTACTAAAACAAGTATATTTTAGATTTAGATCATAAAGGTCAAACATAAAATAAATCATGTACATGGAGGTATTTTTCGAGACTGTGTTATTCAAATGTTCGCCAATGTTATTCATGCAATCCCATGTAATCCCAGATATCCATATTCCTCAAGCACCAAAAGTTCAAATATTCTAGCATTTATACTCGTGATAATTAATCTCCACTATCAACCTGATTGGATTTGGAATCACCAAGAGATACACCCGTGAGTATGTCTGTGAGGGTGTTTCCACAGAGGGAACCTCCACCCACAGTGTGAGAGGAACCATCCCAGGGTCTGGGGTCCTGAAATGAATAAAAAAGAGAAAGCAAGCTGAACACTGGCGGTCACCTCTCTGCTCCCTGCAGACACCTTGTGACCAGTGCCTCTCACTGTTTGCCGCCATCTTCCCTGCTGTGGAGGGCTGTGTCCTCTCTCAAGCTATTACTATCTAATGGTCTTAATCAGGGTCATTTTCTCTGCCGGTTAAAGAATTAAGAGGCAGGAAAAAATCTCAAGCATGACAGGTAACAGCAGAGACATCTTGAATAACACAAAGGGGCACAGACAGCATCAGCAGTTGAGGAAGGCCTCTGGAGGGAGTGAGGAGTCACACACAGGAGACACAGAGAGGAAGACCATTGCAAAGGACAGGGGGGACTCCTTGGAGAACTGAAAATTCCAGTTTCGTCTCAGGGGGCTGGGCTTTTTAAGGTCTCAAAGGGTCTTCCTTCCCTGATTTAGAGTTGGTTAGTTTGAAGAAAGACAGGATGACTGATTGGCCCACAACTGTTATGCAACTGTGTCCTGATCCAGCCTTGAACTTGTTGAGCCAGTCCATCAGCAGGGGGCCTGCTGGTGGGGGGTCGGGTGTCAGAAGGCCTTTGTTCTAAGCTGCCAGGCTTTTGTCTCAGGTCAGGAGGGCAATGAAGAAGCCTGTCTCAAAGTCCACCATCTCTGTTACTTGGCCTTGGCCCCTCTCCCTATCTGTCTGCCTATCAGGGAGCCTATTTAATTCCTAGTCCCTGAAAACCATGAGCCAATATAAGCCCTGCCTTTCTTAAGTTGCTTTTGTTGGGTATTTGGTTGTAGCAACAAGATGGTAACCAATACAAGAGCTTTCCCTAATATCTCTCTCTCTCTCTCTCTCTCTCTCTCTCTCTCTCTCTCTCTCTCTCTCTCTCTCTCTCTCTCAGATGTGTCACTTTGGTAGGACTGTCCATCTAGAAGAGACTACTGTTTGGAAATCAAGTTGTCTTACTTGACCATTAGAGAAGCTAACTCCTAAGAACATCCAATGACCTGTCCAAGGTCAAATAACAAATCAGGAGGAAATAGGAACAAAGCCTCAAATGTCCAGACAGGCCAGGAACCTTCCTTCTGTGAACTGCACTGGAAAAACTACACAGAGAAAATACAAACACAACGCAAAACAAATGCCAAGAAAGCCTTTGTATCCAGAATATATCATTTTCCTATAAATAAGTGAATATCAATAAAGAAAGTAAATATCAGTGGGCTACAGAGATAGCCCAGCACTGAACACAGCTTGCTCTTTCAGATGGCTTGGGTTCCGTTTCCAGCACCTACATGGTGGCTCAAAACTGTAATTTCAGTTTCAGAAGATTTGATGCCTTCTTCTGGGCTCTAAGGGCACCAGGCTTGCACGTGGTTCACAGACAGACACGCAAGTAAAACACACACACACACACACACACACACACACACACACACAC
Organism: Peromyscus californicus insignis; assembly: GCF_007827085.1. Taxonomy (NCBI): domain Eukaryota; kingdom Metazoa; phylum Chordata; class Mammalia; order Rodentia; family Cricetidae; genus Peromyscus; species Peromyscus californicus. The sequence continues at coordinate 65,567,105 of NW_026294413.1, forward strand.
ACATATTAATAAGAAATTTTAAAAGTTTTCATAGGTTAGCAATAGACAAGACACAGAGGGTATAACTAAATTGCAGGGGGGGGGGCGGGGGTACTAGTAATATACTCATAACAAATAGTTAGATCTGGAAATACCAAATAAATCCCCACATGTGAAGCAGGGGTGGCACACTGCAAGGTGGGGTTAGCAAGAACACCAGCTAGTACAACTACACTGTGGGCAGTGTGGCAGCATCATACGTGACAGACGGGCATGGCTAAGATGTCTCTGGGCAGCACTGTAAGAGGGCAAACACTGGAAAACAATTGGAAGTAGATGAATCCCGACGTGTGCATATTGTGGCAATAATAAAGAACATCAAAATGAATTGCCCGTGTCTATGTGTATGTTCGTGGCTAGGTCTCAAACACATGATGAGAGAAGAATAAGGGGAAAACATATGAAAAGTAGAGTAGGTTCCTATTTTTGTAAGCATTTCAAAACTCAGAACAATACCACATATTCTATTCATTGAGTACATATGTATATGGTAGAAGTATAAAGAGGGGCACAGCATGTGTTGAAAACAATGTCAATTAAACAAGATGCCAAGAACACACACCTACTTGAGGACAATAACCCCCTGTATAAAATGGGCGAGATGGCTGCTGGGGTGCATCGGGACTGCGGTGGGGATTTTGAGCATCCCTCTAATTTATATTTCTCTTAATAAACGATATGACACATGTTTTATTTATTCCTCCATGCTATATGCTTTAAATATCTTATAAGCAAATTTAATTGGAAAATGAAATTCTCATTGTTCTTATTGATTCCACTTGTATATACATTAAAAACCCAGTGTGCCTTGCAGAATCTAAACAAGATGGGAGTGGTTGCTGCGGGGAGGTCTAGCCTCCGAGTCCATTCCTCTTCACTCACTTCCCATCACGGCCCAGTAGAGACTAAATGTGAAGAGAAGCCTTAGGCACTGCGCTGTTGCAGCTTACCTGGGAGGACATGGGACATGAGCCTTACAGCCGTTTGCCTTTTCAGAAGACAGTTTTGCCAGTTTCTTAGTAGCTGTGCCTGAGTTTGCTGCCCCAGACCACTCTTTAGTTCCTGTTTCATAATAGATGACAGGTAAGTGGGTAAACACAAGATAAAATCGTAGTAAATCAATAGGAGAGAGAAAGAGAGAAGACATATATAGGCAATGATGGTTAATTCTGACTGGGCATTAGTGAAGCAAACTTTCGTGCCTGTCTGTCAGGGGGTTTACAAAGAAGATAAACGGAGAAGGGAAAACCTGCCCTGAATGTGGATAGTATTACCCATGATCTATGGTTCTAGACGGAAAAAAAGAAGCCAGCTGAACACAAATGTTCATCTTTCTTAACTTTCTAGACCGTGGACACACAAGTAAGACACCTCAAACTCCTGCCACCACAGCTTCATCCAGCTGACCCTCCACCATGACTTCCCTCCATGATGGACTAACACCCTCAAAACATAGGCCCAAAATGAATCCTTCATCCCTTATGTGACTTTTCGTCAGGTTTTAGTCCTAGCAATAAAGGGAAATAACTAGTGCATAGATAGAAGATAGGTAGACAGACAGCTGATAGGTAGAAAATATGTAGAAAGAAGAGATAGATGGATAGATAGATACTAGATGATAGATATATAGATAAATAGGAAAAGAGACAGATCATAGGTTGCTAGATGATAAATAGATATAGACAGATGATAGATAGATGGATGGATAGAGAGATAGAGAGATAGAGTTACAATTATATATTCCATGGACTTCTTTTTGTCTGATGTGTAATTTCCTATCACAGAAATTTATAAGGTTTTGGTGTTTGGTGGGAGGTCCGGGATACAAAAGCAACAGGAGAGAAAAGGAGATCCAGAATCCGTAACTTTCTACCTGGTCGGCAGTTGTCCCTCAATTCACCTAAAGTGATGACTTCTTCCCTTGAAAGTGCAACACCAGGATGCTAATGTAAAGTAAAGGGGAGCTAAAATGAGGTTTTCTTTTCAAAGCCCTGGGACCTTCTGATTTCCTGAATGGAATTGTCTTCAGAGGCTAATTCTTACATGAACTATTGATTAAACTTCCTGAATAGCCCATGATTACAGGCCTACCCTGAACAGTGTTACTTGCAAGAACTGGGCCTCTAACCCAGTGGTTCTTGACCAGTGTTAGTGACCCCTTTAGATCTGAACAACCCTTTCACAGAGGTTGCTTAAGACCATCAGAAAACAGGGATATTTCCATTGTGATTCATAACAGTACCAAAATTACAGTTATGAAGTAACAACAAAAATAATTTTATGGTTGGGGGTCAGCACAACATGAGGAACTGCGTTAAAGGGCCACAGCATTGGGAAGGTTGAGAACCACTGGTCTAACACAGACAAAGATACTCAGCACACAGGTCCTGCTGGGTCAGGTACAGACACATTCCTTCTCCCTGCTTCCCACTCGTACCCATTCTTCCTCTCTGTCTCTCCTGTCCTTCCACCCCTCTCCCCACTCTTTCCCTCTGCCCGCCCCCTCCTCTCTCTTAGTCCAGGGAGAAGTTTATATTGACTTGTGAGATAGCCTTAGGGAAAGAGACATGTCTACCGCCTTTTCATTTTATCCTTGCTTTTTGGTTAATATATTCAAAGTCTTCACTTTCTCTTGAGATATTCAGTGGGTTATCATTAATTATATTCACCCTGGTATGCCACAGCACATCAGAACTTACTCTTTCCATCATACAATATTACTGAAGTACTGAGGACCTCAACCCCCTTATACTCAGGGAACCATTAGCCTACTCTCAACATTAGGAGATCAACATTTTAGATGGCAACTCAGGAGTAAGATCATGCTGTTTGTCTTCCTGTGCCAGGCTCAATGGCATCATATCCTCCACTTCCATCCATATGGGCACAAGTTATTGAATTTAATAGTTTCGATGGCTAAATAATACTTCATTATGTTCACATATACAGCAGCTGCTCCTACACAATTACCAACTTGAACAGATTGAGAGACACCGAAGAGATTTGTAAAGCCTGCCTTGTGGGGAGTTTCTGGAGATGACGAAGCAATGGAGGAACACCACCTTGAATGTGGGCAGAACCATCTAATGGGATTCGGCACCGGCTGGAATAAAAACGAGGGAGGGAGGAAACCCAGGAACCCAGACCCACTACCTGCTTCCTAGCTGCCATAATGTGAGCAGCTCTGCCCCACCCACTCCCTTCCCCCATGATGTTCTGCCTTCGTGTGACCCACATGACCATGGACTATAACCTTTGCAACCATGAGCTAAAACAAACCTCCCTCCTTTACATTGTTTTTCTGAGGTATTAGTCACAGGGTCAAAGTCCGATTAACAGAGTACACCATGATGTCCCTGTCTGTTGGTCCCTCGATAGACACTGGTTAAGCCCTGCTTCTGACAGCCCAACAGTCCATTCTGCTCCCTCCAGTCACAGAGCCCCTAGTCCTAGGCACCTTACTCTTCCCCTCTCTCGGGCTTTGACCTCAGATAAGCAATTGCAACATCCTCAAAACACTGGTTCCTGTGGCAGCCTCTTTTCATGCCCTTACACTTTCCCCCATGCTCACAGCTTTCATCGGGAGCCCAGCGTCCACCTCCCTCCCCACTGCTCTGCTCAGCCTCTGATCCTACGATCCAATATGCCACGTCCTGCTCTCAGCACACCGTTCAGATTTATACTTGTTGAATGACATCATTCATAATTCCTCAAGGCAGATGTCCTCGGCACAAGTGAGTGGGCCACCTTGACCATGGAAGTAAGGAACATGACTCAGCTGGAAGGACTTGGGAAGGGACTCTCTGAACCCTTGCAGCCAGAGGATAGCTCTGACGGCATCTCCCCAAGAGAGGAGACACTCAAAGTCCTCTCCACTGGCAGAGTCAAGTAAATAAATAAATGCCCTGGCAGCTCAGGCACTCTGACAGGACTCCTTCATGGAAAATAGGTTGGCAGAAGAAGGTATTGTCCTCTCCACAATGTTGTTCCCCTTCAGGGCACTGAGAGACTCTAAAATACGAGGTCAAAAAGATTGGTCACAGTCTACGAGACTATGAAAGCAACACAAGAAAATAAACAAAAGATGGCGTGCTGGCCACGGCCGTTCGTTCTGCGTGCTACCTCCTGCATGGCTTATTGGAACCAGAGCACAAGGCCCAGGTCTCCATGCAGACTTTGAAAACTCATCTGAGGAGTGACAAGAGTTCCTTCCAAATCATTTTTGTTCCTCATTCAATTCAACCATATTCTTCAAATGGAAAAAGTTAGCCTTCAGAACCCAGTGCGTGCATCTAAAAAAAAATAGATGAAAATTCACATTTTTCAAGGTTAATAAAAGATGGTCCCTTTCAAGCAGCCTTCCTGCCTAGGAGGCAGCAGACATGGGCAGGAAGCTGTTCCTCCAACCTCCTGCCTCCCATTTTTAATTCTGTCACCCGAGCCATTAAGCAGAGTCTCCACGTGGATGAGGACAGTGATAGGGAGTGGATACTGTCAACAAACTTCTCAACCTTGTCTATCAACTGCCCTTTGGGTGAGACAGTCACCAATGAGAACCAGCAGTGCCCTGTTGTGTCATCTCCAGGAAGGCAGTTACCCGCTGTCCCAGCTGACACACCCTCAATGGGAGAATCCTCCATTCAGACGTTCACGGAGCTGTCCCGATTCTGAGCACACTGTTACACCTGCCAGATGTGAATGGACACTGGACACAACCACTGATGTAGCCTTCTTGAGGAGTTAAAATTTCTGGAAAGTTCTTTGAACTCCACATTAGAATCATAAACCTTCATGAACATTTAATCCCTGCATCAAAACTTACAGACAGCTGAGTCCTTTGCCCAAATTCTCATTTTACACCTGCTTTTTTATCCTTTCTGTTGTTTCTTATTGCTGTGTTTTGAGTGACAGCTATGAGTTCCCAAGTTCCAGTGTCCAGGCTTGGGCTCCAAGATGACACCTAGGTAGATACTATGGACCAGCATGTGGCCGGGCCTTGTGGGAGGTCTGTCAGTCATTAAGATCACTGTTCTCTTAGTATCTTTCTGTCTCTTGGCTCAAGATGCTACCCCTGTCCCTGGCACATGCCACTACCATTTCGTTCTGCCTTTACGAGAGGCCCAAGCCACTGGGACCACTCAACCCTGTGCTCAATCTTCCAGAGCTGTAGGCCAAATAAACCTCTGCTTCCTAAATGGCCTGTGTGTGCTGGGGGATGTCTTTCTGTGCACTGTGAATATATGCTGTTCCCATTGGTTAATAAATAAGCTGCTTTGGCCTATGGCAAGGCAACTTAGAGGCAGACAGGAAATTCAAGGAGAGAGACAGGAAAGAGAAAGGTAGAGTGAGAGAGACACCAGACTGCCATCCTAGGGGCAACATGTAATGGGATGCAGGTAAAGCCACGGAACAGGTGACGATACATAAATTAATAGTTATGGGTGGAGTTAAACCTTATGAGCTAGCTAGCAAGAGGCCTGCAATAGGCCATATAGTTTGTAAATAATATTAAGCCTCTAAATGATTGTTTTATAAGTGGGAGAGGGACCACAGGGCTGGGTGAGATCAGAGAAACCTTCCAGCTGCATGTGTGTGATATTTGTTTACAGTAATGTAATGTTCACTAACACACTTACATGCTACCAGTGCTAGTATTTGCCTTACTCTGCTGCTACCACACAAAAGAGGCATTAATATCCACCCCTCACTCCTTTCTCTCAGCCTTTGGGAAGAAATTTTTGTCCAGGAATCAGAGTCTATGAAAGTCCCAACAACTCTCAGAACTTAAAGTCAAGCAAGTCTGTATATACAGTACAAGGGCCAGCAAGATGGCTCAGCAGGCAAAGACACTTGCCACCAAGCCTGACGACCCAGGTTCTAGCCCCAGGACTCACAGGGTGAAAGGAGAGAACCAACGCCCAGAAGTTGTCCACTCACCTCCAATGTGTGCTATGGCACACACGTGCCCACAAATATGCATATACATAGAAATAAATAAATGTAATAGAAAATGTATTCAGAGCATAAAGCCAAGCTTAACTGGCCTCAACTAATTCATGTTCTTTCAGCATTTCATTAATAAACATCTCAAGAAAAAAAAAAACAGAAAGTACCTCATGTACAATGCAAATTACAATGCCAAGAATATCTCGTCGAGAATACTCTTAAATCCTTCAGTGTTTCCCAACACATTCCATTGTGGAAGTCTGCCCACTTGTACTGATTAGCAATATTCCTTATAAACCCACTAGGGCAGATGACAAGGAGCAATTGGTGTTAAGAAAGAGGCTAGGCTAGCTGAAGATTAGTAAAATATATTTTCTTAATCAATTCTATATTTGGGAATCTATATAACTTGATCTTTTGTCCTCTAAAGTAGTCCAAGCTAAAAATCACATTTAGATGGCTCAGGTGAAGGACAGGGAAAGCAAGGGCCAGTGGTGGCCTGTCTTGCACCAGATGTGGCCTGACTGTCCTAGGTTCCTGCTCCCCCAGAATGCAAATTCATCACCTTCCCCAACCCTTGGCCTGCTTGTGCAACCAGATCACCACCCTAAACTGTTTATTCATGATGTGTTTTGCCATGCATTTTTCTCTTAGGCAAAACCCTCTGTGATTTATGGGAAAGTGAAATCATGTGTTTCTCGTTAGTTTATACTTTAAAGCACCAAAATGTTATTTTGTAAAGCTATTTTAATGTCCAAGGAGTCTTTCAAAGACTTTGTTCCTTGGGATAGAGGTCAACATTTTGCATGAGAAAAACAAACCCCCTAAGCTAAAGGCCAGGTTTAGCTAAGAGCTTAAGCCCCTGGTTTTCAGGGCATCAGGTCAGCAAAGTCAACTTCACTTTCTCCAAAGACATTCCAGAACTTTTCTCCAGGTATCTTCTGTGGAGGTCTGTCATCACCTTCAGGGTGGGCTTCAAAGAGCTTAAGCTTATTCCCAGGTAGGGCATGGGTACTGGATGTGGGGAAAGGCATTCCTAGAAAGCAAGTCATCAACAGCTCATTCTCTATCCAAACACAGCATCCTTGGAGCATCCAGACAATGTATAGATGTATACTTGAAGACATGCTGGTTCAGCTTTTAAATTTAAAGTCACAGAATATTTTGACTTAGGACCACCCTTAAAAGATTTGCATCAAAGATACAAAGTTTTAGTTATGTAGGATTAATCTTTTTCTTTTTAGTTAGAATGTTCTGAGTTCCTATCCAACTCAAAAAAAAATGGGTGCAGTCATAAGTAACTTGATGATGGGGTATGCTCTTGAAATTGGTATGTTGGGTGGTTCTGCTGTGATTGTGAGACTAACACAGAACTCACCCACACCTAAGGGTCCAGGCCAGTGACTCCACATGGCTCTCAATGCAGTCAAGAGAAGCAGTAAGCATGCCTTCAGAAGTGGCTGGTATCACACAGTACACAGTAAACTTTTCCTGAGTGGGAATTCACTCTAAAATAGAAACAAAACAAAGGAATATATACATGTGTTCCATAGTGACTCATTATCATTATCAGGCAGCGTGCACTGCATGTGATTACATGTGCTGTACTTTTCTACAGCCAACAGCACAGTAGGTGTGTTTACACCAGCATTGCCACACACAGTTCAGTAATGTACCATTCTGTGATGTCACAGCAGCTGCAGAGTCACTGAACAATGAAGAGTACCAGCGCCCTTACATCATCACCACCATATATGCAGTATGTCAACGAGGAGTATCAGCACACTTACATCATCACCACCATATATGCAGTGTGTTAATGAGGAGTATCAGCACACTTACATCATCACCACCATATATGCAGTGTGTCAATGAGGAGTATCAGCACACTTACATCATCACCACCATATGCGCAGTGTGCTGCTGATTGAAACATCTTCCAGAGACCATCTAAAGATGAGACATGCTCCTCAGAGGTACAACAGAGCTCACTGTCTTAGTGTCCCTGGCCTTCCCCATCTGGTTTCCATATCTACCTTGCCCTGGCCCACCTCCATCAACACAACCCAACACAACTCTCCTTGAGTCTACAGGGGCTATCACCATTCCAAGAGATCACCTTGAAGGAGGTCTACTGCAGCAAACATTATAGCAGACTTTGTCACATTTTATAGATAGGAACACTAAGGAACTAGACCTTGAATTCATTTCTTCAAGGTCACAGGTGGAGGTGGGGCTGGGACTTAGAAAAGACTACTCCCAAACTCCCACCAACTCCCAGGACCTAGTCCATTTATTGAGGACTTGAGCCAAGTTGAGGCTCATTCTGCTTCCTAGAAACTGGGAGAACACCAGGAAGAAATGAAGGAAGATATGAGGGTGCCTGTTGGTCTCACTACCTCCCACTTTCTGGTCAGGGATTAGCAAAGGCTCAACTAGCCACACATTTAAAAAGGAAATGCACACAAAGGAGAGAACATTTGGGGTGGTGGGGAGATGGTTCAATACGCTGAGAACTTGACAGGAAAGTGTGTCCAGTGGGCCAGAAGGTACTGTAAATGGACGTTTTCTCTCCTGACTGCCTGTTCCCAAATACCTGGCAGCCACTTCCCAAATTACCACACAGAGGCTTATATTAATTACAAATGCTCAGCCAATAGCTCAGGTTAGTTACTAGCTAACTCTTACATTTTAATTAACCCATTTCTATTAATCTATGTATTGCCACATGGCTCATGGCTTTACCTGTCCTCTAGCATGTCTTGCTCCCTTGGCAGCTGGCTGGCATTTTTCCTGACTCCACCCCCCTTCCCAGCATTCTCAGTTTGGCTTTCCCATCTAACTTCCTGCCCAGCTCCTGGCCTGTCAGCTTTTTATTAACCAATAAGAGTAATACATATTCATGGTGTAGAAGAGGGTTGTTCCACAGTAAGGTACCTAGGGGGTGAAGACAGTAAAATATAAACATTGAACGCTTAGCATTCCTGGACATTGCTGAGAGCTGCTCTCAATCTACTGAGGAGTGCATATACCACTGAAGCCAAAAGAAGTTTCTTGAAATAAAAACCCTAACTTTCATTAACTATCTTTTTAAACAAAACTGTTATGCAATAAGTTCCCTTTACTATTCAGAGGAGCTGGCAACAAGTCTCAGTGTTCTCATCCAGACAGGGGGTTGATTGGCTTGGCTGAGGTTCTCAGGGCACTCAGGCCCTGCTTCTGCATGTTCCAGAAGAGCTAGTCAGAGCCTCAGAGGCAAGTGCTATCCAGGAAGCCCCTCCCCATCCACACTCTTCCATCTCACCATCCTTTGCCTCATCTATGAACCCTGGTACCACACCAACAGGTACAAAAGAACCTTCAAACTCTTCAATTGCTAGTGCAAAAAGGTCCTCCCTGAGTCACTCTGAGTCACATCCCTTAAGAACATGGAAGAGTCACCTCCTGAGACTGGCAGTCTCCTAGGCTATCATGCTCACTTTTTTACAAAGTCTTTAAGGCTTGGGTTTTCTTAAAATATCTGCATTTGATAAGAAAGACATCTGGAGGACGTTTTTCAAACTGTCACTCTGAAAAAGCTATTCCATTAAATGAACCACCTCAGGCTATAAGTACATACAAGAAGAATAGCAACATGGTAGTCCATGCCTATAATCCCAGTCCTTAAGAGGCTGAGGCAGAAGGATTTATTTGAGTTTCCAACCTGAGCTATAAAGTAAGACCCTATATGAACCTCTCCACACACACTCACACAGCAGAACCTTAACCTAGCCAACTGTCTGTCTAGATGGGAAGTCCTCTTCTTCACGTCCCAAAATGTAGTAAGATCACCTATGTCGCCTGCACAGGGTAAAGAAAATCTAAGCAGGAACTTGAAATCCAGCTGTCTGCCTGTGGTAGGATCTCTAATGAGGGTCACTGAGAATGAACAAGAAGAGCAGAGCCAAGTAACAGGGAGGCAGCCAGTGGGAGGAGCCCTCTGGGTGGGTCACTTAGACAGCACCTACGTCGGTGAAGAGATTTAAAGGTGACTTTCAGTGACCTACACAATGAACACTAATGCACAGAATTTGTCTGCAATACCATCGAAGTGGATATAGCTGGGTGTCTGAACATTTGAAATGTGATGTATCTGGATTTTCTGGAGAAACAGGCAAGTGGTAGCTAGATAATAGTTAGAAAAAGACATGGACCATAGATCAATCAAGATAAACCAGATTATCTGTCACCCAATATATAGATGGAGGTGTAGTTTTAAAACTCACAGGATTAAATGATAGAAACAGGAAAAGGTTTAGCTACGGAATCACCTCAGTGATTAAAATTGTGGATGGATGGATGGATGGATGGATGGATGGATGGATGGATGGATGCATGGATGGATGCATGGATGGATGCATGGATGGATGCATGGATGGATAGACAGATAAACAGGCAGATAAGGTATGTCAGGTATGGTGGCACACCTGTCATCTTTGTGTTCAGGAGGTAAGGTAGTATGACGTAGAATTTGAGGCCAGCCTGAGCTACCAGCAAGGTTCTTTCTCTCTCCCTCCCTATCCCCCACCCCCACCCCCAAAAAAAACATGAGGCAAGGGCCAGGGGCACGGATTTAATTTAAAATCAGCTCACATTACCAGGTCTCAGAGGCAGCTAGTCTGAAATCCACAGGGTGACTACAAGGCTGGAGTCCCAGGCAAGGGCTGATGCTGTAGGCTTGAGACCCAATTCCATCTTCATCTGGCATCCTCATGCTTGGGTTTTATTCTTAACACTTTCAACTGATTTGATGAGCTACCCACATTATCAAGGTCACATTCTTTAAAATCCACTGATTACAGTTGCTAATCCCATGTACAAAGTACTTTCACAGCAAGATCTATGCTAGCATTTGATCAAGTACCTTGGCACCACAATCTAGTCAATATGACACATAAATTTAACTGTCACATGTGGCAAAACCTTCTTTAAAAAGAAGAGGGTAACATGGGACGATTCCCACACTGGAAACTATGCCGTGGACAAGGCAAGTGAGGAATTGGGGGGGGGGGGGAGGGAGAGACGTGATGGTGTGTGGGCTTCTTTTAGAAAGAAAGCTTAGGCTGGGCATGGTGGCACATGCCTGTAATCCCAGCATGCAGGAGGCTGAGGCAGGAGGGTCTGAAGTTCGAGATTAGCCTAGGCCATATAGCAAGACTTGATCAAATAAAAAAGAAAGAAAAAAAGAAAGGGAGGGAGGGAGGAAGGAAGAAAAGAAGGAAGGAAAGAAGAGAGGGAAGGGGGAGGGAGAAGAAAAGAAAGTAAGAGAGAGAGAGAAAGAAAGAAAGAAAAGAAAAGAAAAGAAAGAGACAGAGGGAAAGAAAGAAAGAAAGAAAGAAAGAAAGAAAGAAAGAAAGAAAGAAAGAAAGAAAAAGAAAGAAAGAGACAGAGAGAAAGAAAAAAGAGAGGGCAAAGGGAGGGATTAGGAATTTGATGCTGTAAATCGCTTTCTTCGGTCTCAGGGTGACCAAGGCATTTTCTTGGCATTTAACAGATACTCATTTCAAATGACCATGAAAAGTATTGTCCAAGCACAGTGCCGCCTCTTTCACTTTATTCAAAAAGTTGACCTTCTGACCAAGCAATTACATCATGGCCTTTACATTTTCCTTGACAGTATTTTGACCTCCAACTTCTCAGTCCCCTTAATTTTCATCACAGGCATCAAAGCCAAGGGCCCGTGAAGAGCTGTTTTGTGCAGAAGTCTGGGCTGAGCACTACCAACACTGAAGGAACGGGTGGGTGGTGCACAGAACGGTGGAAACATTCAGATGCATTTATTCCTTTAAAAAAAAATGTGTGAACATTTTCATTCAGTTTAGGCAAACTTAAATAGAAGCTACTGAAATATATGTATATTATTCCTAAAAAGAATAGCTGCAGTACAGCGAGAATGCCTTATTATCCCAAATTAGCTGCGAAAATCCCTTCAGAGACTTGACAGGAGGTAAAAAAGAGATTTCTCAAAGCACTGCAGAAAAGAAAATCCGAGATAAGAATAGTCATACAATACAGTCTTGTTTCATAACACGTTCACGAAGCCTTTCAATACCTGGCAATTACCACACAGGAAAAGATGGAACTGTACTGCTGGGAGGAAGGTGAAGGGCTGGAGAAAATTCATACAAACATTTAAAAATGTTCTAAAAGGAATGCTAGTTAAGCTAGGTCTCTTGGGAGACACTCTGGCCAGGGAAGCAGGTAGCCTAACTGCAAATCTTCCTCTCTTCCTCCACGCCTCCAAAGCCAATCCCAGCCTCATCTCCAGCTCTGTAGCAGACCACATGCTGTGGCCTTCCCTTCCTCTCTGCCCCCACCTCCAGAGGATCACACAGATCTTCCCCTCCAAACTTCCTTCCCTCCAACACATCCCAGCTCCTAGTTCATCCCAGCCCCCAGCTCATCCCAGCTCCCAGCTCATCCCAGCCCCCAGCTCCAACAGCCATTTCCTGGGAACACACAGGCCACTCCAGGCAGGGAAGGAGGTAGACTGACTGCAGATCTTCTTCTCCCTCCCTTCTCTCCTCTAGCTCCACCTTCTGTGACCGCCCCAATGCAGATCTTCTCCTCCAACCTTCTTTCTCCACTCATCCTGCTACCCCAGGCCCCAATTCCAGCAAGCAGTCCCTGGGGACTGCCAGAGAAGCAAAAAGGCCAGTGAAGCAGGGATGCAGGCTTTCGTCTTCACACCCCCTCCTCTCCTCCAGATCCAGTCCCTGGCTCCATCCAGACCACCTGCTGGGGCCTAGCCTTACTCACTCCCCTCCATTCCCAGGGCACTGAGCAGATCCTGTGGAACACCCTGCTTTCCTCCCACCTGTGGACCTCCTCGGCCCCCTCCAGGCCCATCCCCATTCCTCAGTTTAAGTACCAAGTACCTAGAAACCCATTTTACTGGGAACCCCAGAGGCCACACCTAGCTGGATCCCAGAAGAATTCCTTATCATGCAATACACAACCACCACATCCTCCAAAGAACCAGAGAGAGCACAGAAATCAAGGAACGATACACCCACACAATAAAGACAAGACCAGATACCAGCACCTAGAAGTACAATCTTCCTAAACAGATGCCTAGATGCCAGCATAAAAACACAATCAATAATAGCCAGGACAATATGTCTCCACGAGGGCCCAGCAACCCTACCACAGCAGGCCCAGAGTATTGCAACATAGCTGAAGCATAAGATAAAGACCTTAAAACAGCCTTTAGGGATATGATAGCGGTCCTTAAAGAGGAAATGAATGAAGTCCTTAAAGAAATCTACAAAAACACAAACAATGGAAGGAAATGATAAAATAGTTCACAACCTGAATGTGGAAATAGAATCAATAAGAAAAACCCAAACTGAGGGAAATCTGGAAATGAAAAATTTAGAAACCTCAGAGGCATGCTTCACCAACACAGTATGAAAAATGGAAGACAGAATCTCAAGCATTGAAGACACAATAGAAGAAATGGATAACTCCGTCAAAGAACATGTTAAATCTTTAAAAAAAAAAAAAATCCTGGCACAACACATATAGGAAATCTGGGACACTATAAAAGACTCAATCTAAGAATACTAGGAATAGAAAGAGGAGGAAATCAGATCGGGGCAAGAGAATATTTTTCAACAAAATCATAGAAGAAAATTTTTCTAACCTAAAGGAGGAGATGCCTATAATGGTACAAGAATCTTACAGACCACCAAATAGACTAAACCAGAAAACAAAATTCCTTCAGCACATAACAACCAAAACACTAAACACACAGAACAAAGAAAGAATATTAAAAGCTTCAATGGAAAAAGACCAAGCATATATAAAGGCAGGCCTATTAGACTTCCCAATGGAGACTCTAAACACCAGAAGGGCCTGGACAGATGTTCTATGGATTCTAAGAGACCATAGATACCAGCCCAGACTACTATGACCAACAAAACTTTCAGTCACAATAGATAGAGAAAATAAAAGATATTGCATGATAAAACCAAATTTAAGCAAAACCTATCAACAAATATAGCCTTACAGAAGGCACTAGAAGAAAAACTCCAAGCTAAAGAAATTAATCACACTCAAGAATAAACAAGGACTAAATAATCCCAAACCAGCACATCAAAAAAGGGAAAACACACACACACACACACACACACACACACACACACACACACACACACCCCACAATAGCAAAGTAACAAGAATCAACAAACACTATTTATTGATATCTCTCAGCATCAATGGTCTCAATTCCCCAATAAAAAGACATAGACTAGGAGAATGGATGCAATAAAAGGATATGTCTTTTTGTTGCATCCAAGAAACACACCTTAACATCAAGGACAGATATCCCCTCGTGACAAATAGATAGAAAAAGATATCCCAAGCAAATGGACCTAAGAAACAAGCAAGTATAGCCATTTTAATATCTGACAAAATAGACTTCAAATCAAACCTAATCAGAAGAGCTAGAGGAGGACACTACATACTCATCAAAAGAAAAATCCACTAAAAGGACATTGCACCAAACACAAGGGCACCCAAGTTCATAAAAGAAACACTACTACAAATTAAATCACATATTGACCCTCACACACTGATAGTGGGAGACCTTAATACACCACTCTCACCAATAGACAGGTCATCCAAACAAAAACTAAACAAAAAAATGCTGGAGCTAACTGACATTATAAACCAAATGTCCCTAACAGATATTTCTGGAACATTTCACCCAAACACAAGAGAATATATCTTCTTTCTCAGCACTTCATGGAACTTTCTCCAAAACTGACCACATACTCAGGCACAAAACAAATTTCAGCATATACCAAAAATTGAAATAATATCCTGCATCCCATATGACCATGTTAGATTAAAGCTGGATGTTAACAACAACAGAAAGCTTACAAACACATGGAAATTGCCCAACTCTACTGGATGAAAACAGAAATTAAGAAATTAAAGAATTTCTAGAATTAAATGAAAATGAATACATAGCATGTCCAAACTTATAGGACACAATGAAGGCTGTTTAAGAGGCAAATTCATAGCACTAAGTGCCTACATAAAAAAATTGGAGAGATCTCATTCTAGTAATTTAACACCAACCACATCTGAGGGCTCCAAAATAAAAGGAAAAAAATCACTCTCAAAATGAGTAGACAGCAAGAAATAATCAAACTCAGGCCTGAAATCAATAAAATAGAAACAAAAAAATACAATCAATAAAACTAAGAGTTGGTTGAGAAAATCAGTTAATATTGACAAACCTTTTTTCCAAATTAACTAAAAGGCAGAGAAAGAATATCCAAAGTGACAAAATTAGAAATGAAAAGGGGGACATAAACAACAGACACCAAGGAAATCCAGAGAATCATAAGGACATATTTTAAAAACCTGTACTCCACTAAATTTGAAAATCTGAAAAAAAGAATAACTTTCTCAATATATATACCATTTAGCAAAATTAAATCAAGATCAAATAAGCAACTTAAATAGACCTATATCTCCTAGTGAAATAGAAATAGTGATTAAAAGTCTCCCAACCACAAAAAAGCTCAGGGACAGATGGTTCTAGCCCAGAATTCTACTACACTTTCAAAGAAGAGTTAATATCAATATTCCCCAAATATTCCACAAAATGGAAACAGAAGGAACATTACTCAACTCATTTTATAACACCACAGTCACCCTGGTACCCAAACCACATGAAGACCCAACAAAGAAAGAGAATTACAGACCAATTTCCCTTATGAACATAGATGCAGAAATTCTCAATAAAATACTTACGAACCAAATCCAAGGACACATCAAAAAGATGATGCACCATCATCAAGCAGGCTTTATCCCAGACATGCAGGGATGGTTCAACATGCATCATGTAATTCAGCATATAAACCAACTGAAAGACAAAAACCACATGATAATCTCACTAGATGCAGAAAAGGCTTTTGACAAAATCCAACACCACTTCACAGTAAAAGTTCTGGAGAGATTAGGGTTACAAAAGACATACCTCAACATAATTAAGGCAGTTTGCAGCAAGCCCATAACCAACATCAACTTAAATGGAGAGAAACTCAAAGCAATTCTAGTAAAGTCAGGAACAAGACAAGGTTGTCCACTCTCTCCATACCTATTCAACATAGTAACTGAAGCCTTAGCTAGAGCAAAACGTCAACTGAAGAGCTCAAGGGGGTGCAAATAGGAAGAGAAGAAGTCAAAGTATCTTTATTTGCAGATGATAGCATAGTATACCTAAGTGACCTGGAAAATTCCACTGGGGAACTCCTATAGCTGATAAATACTTTCAGCAAAGAAGCTGGATACAAAATTAGTTCACAAAAATCAGTATACACACAACAAATGGATTGAGAAAGAAATCAGGGAGACAACACCTTTCACAATAGCCTCAAATAATATAAATTATCCTGGGGTAACTCTAACCAAGCAAGTGACAGATTTGTATGATAAAAACTTTAAGACACTGAAGAAAGAAATCGAAGAAGATATTGGAATATGGAAAAATCTCCCATGCTCATGGATCAGTAGGATTGATATAATAAAAAATGGCTATTCTACCAAAAGCAATCAACCAATCCAATGCAATCCCCATCAAAATTTCAACTTAATTTTTCACAGATCTTGAAAGGACAATTTTCAGCTTCATACAAAAACTAAAAAAAAAAAAAAAAAAAGAAACCAAAATAGATAAAACAATCCTGATTGATAAGAGAACTGCTATAGGGATCACCATCCCTGACCCTAAACTGTACTACAGTGCTATAGAAATTAAAACATCATGGTATTGGCACAAAAACAGACACATCTATCAATGGAATCAGAATTGAAGACCCAGACATAAACCCACCATCTATGAACACCTAATTTTTGAAAAAGAAACCCAAAATACAAAGTAGAAAAAAGATATCATCTTCAACAAGTGGTGCTGGTCAAACTGGGTGGCCGAATGTAAAAGAATGCAAATAGATTCATACTAATCACTCTGTACAAAACTCAACTCCAAATGGATCAAAAGACCTTCATAGAAAACCAGGTACACTGAATATGATAGAAGAGAAAACAGTGAATAACCTTAAATTCAATGACACAGGAAAAAACTTTCTGAACAGAGCACTGTTAACACAGGCACTAAGAATGACAATTAATAAATAGGACCTAATGAAATGGAAAAGCTTCTATATGGCAAAGGACACCATCATTCAGACAAAGTAGCAGCCTACAGAATAGGAAAATATTTTTACCAGTTACATCTTCAATAGAGGGCTAATATCCAAAATATATAAAGAATTCAAAAAACTAGATATCATGAAAACAAATAGCCCAATTTAAAAATGAGGTACAGATCTGTTGTTGTTTGTTTCTGCTCTTTTGGGGGGCCTGCCACCCAGCTCCCAAATAAATCACACACAGAGGCTTATTCTTAATTATAAATGTCCAGCCTTAGCTTGGCTTATTAAGCTAGCCAGCTTTACTTAACTTAAATTATCTTATCTACCTTTTGCCTCTGTGCTTTTACCATTCTCCATTTCTGTATACTTTTCATATTTCTTACTCCATGGCTTGCTGTGTAGCTGGGTAGTTGGCTCCTGACATCTCCTCCTTCTCTGGCTCCTTCTCCTTCTTTCCCTCCCAGATTTCTCCTTCTATATATTCTCTCTGCCTGCCAGCCCCACCTATCCTTTCTCCTGCCTCACCATTGGCCATTCAGCTCTTTATTAGACCATCAGGTGTTTTAGACAGGCACAGTAACACAGCGTCACAGAGTTAAACAAATGCAACATAAACAAAAGTAACACACCTTAAAATAATATTCTCCAACACAGATCTAAACAGAAAATTCTCAAAAGAAGAAACTCAAATGACTGAGAAACATTTAAGGAAGTGTTCACCATCCTTAGTCATCAGGGAAATGTAAATCAAAACTACTTTGAGATTTCATCTTACACATGTCAAAATGGCTAAGATCAATAAAGCATGCTGGTGAGGATATGGAGTAAGGAGAACACTCTTCCATTGCTGGTCGAAGTGCAAACTCATACAGCCACTATGGCAATCAGTATGGCAGTTCCTCAGGAAGATATGACTCGATCTTTCTCAAGATCCAGCTATACCACTCTTAGGCATATACCCAAAGGGTACTTCATCCTGCCACAGAGACTCTGTTCAACCTTGTTCATTGATGCTATATTAATTATAGCCAGATATCAGAAACAACCTAGATGTCCCACAACAGATGAGTGGATAAGAAACTGTGGTATACAATGGAGTATTACTCAGCTTTTTTAAGAAAATGAAATTTGCAGGTAAATGAATAGAACCAGAAAAAATCATCCTCAGTGAGGTAACCCAGACTTAAAAAGGCAGATATAATATATAGTCACTTACATGTAGATATTAGCAGTTAAGCTAATGATAACCAAGTTATAATCTGTAGGGACTGGGAAAGGGATTAGGAACAGATGGATCTCTCTAGGAAAGGGAAATAGAATTGGGGGAGTTGCAACTAGAGGATCAAAAGGGGAGGGGAAGGAACACAGGGATGAGAGAGGCAATGCAAAGAGAGAAAGCTAAAGTTAAGGGCCATTTGAGAGGTAGTATGAAAACATAATACAGCAGAAACTTTGTAAAATATATACACAGATGAAGGGGATCTAAATAAAACTGCCAAACAATGGGGGAGACAGAATCCCAACTGGCCATCTCTTGTCATCAAATAAAGCTTCCAGCACCAGGATTGGATTACATCTAATTAAGTTGTTGGCCAGAGGGGTTTCCATGGGAATCCCCAAACAACCTAGGCTGTTGCCAAGACTATACAGGTTGCTCTCCACAAACTGATGGCAAGACCCCCACTGCTGGAGACAACACCTACACAACTCGTTGAACATGGAGAAGTCTAGCTGGTGCCTACATAGAGACTTCATCCCTACGTGCTAGTATCTTCAGTACAGGAAGGCACTCTGAATGCTATCAAAGGAAAAACGTAAACACCAAGCCAGCCACAAAACCTTGGATCAACAATGGTATCCTGCCTGCAAGATATGCTAAAGTATTGGTGGCACAATTTTGTGGGAGCAACCAACTTATATCTGATTTGACTTATGGCTCACTCCAGGAGATGGAACTATACCTGATACTGAATGGCCAAGAACCTGAGACTAGACAGACCAGGGACCTAGGGAAAAACCAAATACTACTGTCCTAAAGGAAAAAAAAAAAATCAAATGAACAAATGTAGCAATAAAATAACTCCTAATGGCATTCTGCTCTATTTGTAGATCAGTGCCTTGCTCAGCCGTCATCAGAGAAGCTTCCTCCTGCAGCAGATGGGAACAAATGCACAGACCCACAGCCAGACATTACACAGACAGTGAGAGTTCTTGGAGCACTCAACCCTAAATGAGATGTCTCTATCAGATCCCTCTCCTCAGAGCTCAGGGAACCCTGCAGAAGAGGAGGTAGAAAGAGTGTTCTTTGCTTATATATCATGGCTTCCACTTCAGAGCTTTAATGTGATTCCCGAGTGTGTGAAAAAGTGGGTCCCTGCATCTATGTCTGTCTCATGTGCCTTTTCTTGGGCTCTTTTCCTTCTGGTTGCTTGTCCTATTCTGATAGATTAGTTTTTATCTTTTATATTACGTTGTTATCCCTTAGAAGCCTGTTTGTTTTTTAATGAGACAGAAAAAGGGTGGACCCAGATGGGAGAGGAAGTAGGAAGGAACCAGGAGGAGTAGAGGTTGGGGAAACTGTAATCAGAATACATTGTGTGAGAAAAAAGCTCTGTTCAATAAAAGGGGATGAGGAGATCTCTTAGGAATCACACACAAGCTGAAGGCCAGCATAGTGTGGTATTGATAGAATGTGATTTGTTTTAGAAAATGCTGAGCATCATACCTTCTTTTAGAAGCTGTCTTTGTTGGTGGTCCCTCAGTGAACATACTTTAAATGACCCAAACTTGTCTGTGTACGCAAAGCAAAGAAGAGCTCCTGAGTGGGACATTAAAATGAATGGCAAATAGTTTCCACTCTCAAATATCCTCGGACATAGAAAACGATCATGTGTCTGTTTGTTCTCTGGGCTGTTTGGTGCTTTCATGGAGTCTTCCATCCTGCCCAGAAATTAGTGCAGAAAAGAAACAGCACCTACAGCATCCCACTTCACCAGAGCCAATTCAATCCACTTCAAAACCATAGGGTCACGTATCTGAGATGATACTGTGATGGCCTGAGGGATGAGCTACAAGGAAGCTCAGTCATCAAACTGACCTGTTGTTTGTTTTTGCCCTTTTGGGGGGTGCACCAACCAGCTCCCAAATAAATCATTCATGGAGCCTTATTCTTCCTTATAAATGCCTGGCCTTAGCTTGGCTTGTTTATTGCCAGCTTTCCTTCTCTTAAATTCAGCTCTTTATTAGACCATCAGATGTTTTAGACAGGCACAATAACACAGCTTCACAGAGTTAAACAAATGCAACATAAACAAAAGTAACACAACTTAAAATAATATTCTACAACACTGACCTCATCAAGCTTATTTTCTAAAACAAGTGACCAACTTGCTTGGGAACAATGGTGAATTAGAAATAGCATAAAATAGGAACTCGGGAGATGGGAGCCAGGTAAAGTTTTCATGGAAAACCTGAAAACTAACACTGACTGTCATCCTCTCAGCCAGGGCACTGCTGGGTGATACTAACAGCAGGCCTTACTCTAAGACTGAATTTCAATAAATAAAAAGGAGCGAACCAAAAGCTTGCATTCAGAGACAGAGAAAGAGGCCAGCAAAGTGGGTGGGGGAAAGCCTGGGCTCTCACATCAAACAGAATCAAATACTGACTCTGCCTCCTGCCGTGGCTACTTTCTGCTTCAGTTTCCTTCTTTGTGATGGGGAGATAAGGGCAGCCATGTCAAATGGTGATGTCAGTGAAGGTTTTGTAGACTACCTGACAATAAGTTAGTTCCCAACAAGTGTTTGTTGTTTCAAAAGTTAAAAATTATATATATACATGCCTTGCTGCTAGCTGCTGGACAGTTTCTCAATTCACCAATAAAGTCCTCTAACTTCATTTCTTTTTCTGCAGTATTCAGTGGACCCATGTAGTCTCCTTTTTTCCATAAATAGAACACCCACAAATCTAGTCACAGTTCACACATTTCCAAATCTTACAGCCATTTCTGACCTATCCCCACTACGAGGCTAGTGACCTACTATCCCAATCCATACATTAAATCCTCTGCAATCGCTGGCAAGTATCATCACCCTCTGCAGGGCAATTGGAAGAGGGAGAGAGAGCTAGAGGCACAGCAAGGTGCTTTGCTTTTCATGGAAGCATTAGGGGCCATAAAGGCTTTTCCTGCGAGTTCTGTGCATAGCTGTGATCTCTCTCAGGCGGGGCTGATGGCACAAGCAGCAGGCGAGACTCCTGGACTTTTCAGCTTCAGTTAGTCACTCATACTTCAATACCCAACCAGAAAAATCTTCCTAAACAAATCAATAATCCAGAACTTCACCCCTGTACACCTGGGCCCTGCAGAAGAAAGAACACTTGATCTAGCAGCTAGGAGCCCCCCCTGGTAAAACAGTTCTGTCTCACCCTAAGACAAATGCCTTCAGCTCCTAAATATATTCAGATACAAAGAGCTGACCACGAAGGCTCTAGTGCCTTGCCTTCTCAAGAATTACCAGCAAATAAGCCTCCATTAATGGGGGGGGGGGGGCAGAGAACCAGGGCAAATAAGTGGAAAAGAGTAATGGGAATTCAAAACTACATTTTTTGTCAGTCCTGAGTATTGAACACAGGGCCCCTGCATGCTAGGCAAGTGTCTCCGTCAGGTTTACTATTGCTGTGATGAAACACCATGACCAAAGCAAGCTGGGGAGGAAAAGGGTTTATTTGGCTTACCCTTACATACCACTGTTCATTGTTGAAGGAAGTCAGGACATGAACTCAAGCAAGGTAGGAACCTGGAGGCAGGAGCTGATGCTGAGGCCACAGAGAGCCGCTGCTTACTGGCTTGCTCCTCTGTGGCTTGTTCAGTCGGCTTTCTTATAGAACCCAGGACCACTTGCCCAGGAGTGGCCCCTCCCACAATGGGCTGGCCCCTCCCACATCAATAACTAATTAAGAAAATGCCCTATAGACTTGCCTACAGCCCAGTCTTATGGAGGCGTTTTTCTCAGTCGGTGCTTCCTCCTTCCAGCGACCCTTGCCTGTGTCAAGTTGACATAATACTAGCCAGCACAGCAAATGTGCCTCCACTGACCTGCAAGCCCAGACATAATTTAAAGGTCCCAAATGATATACTCACTGGAGTGATAACTGCATCCATAATGTCAGAACAGAATGCTATGAATAAAAAGAAACCCAAGACGAGGAGGAAATTTTAGAGGTTAAAAAGCACAACAAATTAATACAAGGTTTGGGAGACTAATTAGCCAAACTACCTGTGGTTCTCGGTTTTAATGTCAACTTGCCCCAAATCAGAATCATCTGTACATGGAGCTGGGCAATTGTGGTTGTCTTGATGGATGTAGGAAGACCCACCCCATATGTGGGCTGCCCCTTCAGAGAGCAGAGCACATTAAAGGGGTACATGTGGCAAAGGGAAGATGCCTCGCCTTTTGCTCCCTTGACCTTCCCTCTTCCCTCTGCTGCTAAGATCCAATTTACCCCTGTTGCTGCTGATAATGGTTCCTTGCTGACATCAGAATCAGCATCTTCAGACTTGAATGGTTGACTTAGAACCAGTGGCTCTCTAGGAACCCACCAGGTTTTCAGCCTCAAACTGGGAATGCTTGGGTTCCCAGTCTTGTGGACTGGAAAACTAATGGCTGTTGCCTCTCCAGAGTGAGAGAGAGTGTGTGTGACTATTCTGACTGAGGAGGCACCCAGCTTCAAGGACCAAGCAAGCCAGTAAGCACTGTTCCTTTGTGAACCCTGCCTCAGTTCCCATCTCCAGGCTCCTGCTTTCGCTTTCCCCGATGATAGACTTCGCCTGTAAGCCAAATAAACCCTTTCCTCTCCCAAGTTGCTTTTGGTCAGTGTTTTATGAAAACAACAGAGAGAAGCCAACTAGGACTCCACCTATATCTGAGATCTAAAAGACAGTGTAAGGCTGAAGTAACAGACAGTGGGCATGGAGAATCAGTCCAGGAGACTGTTCATTTGGCTACAGGAAGCAGAAGAGAAGACACTGTGGAATAATTCATGCAAGAAAAAAATTCCAGAGATTCTCTCCAGATACTCCCATGCTCCCCCATGACTACTGTGAGCAGAGACCCATGCACACTTGCACCAGCCTTGAGAACACCACAGTGACCCTATAATGTCACAGATGACGAGGAGACTCTATCTGCCTTTGTGGAGAGGAAGACAGAACCATGCAAAACACCCCTCTCCTCAGGACCAGTGAGGCCACAGAACCTCTAAGACAACCGGGCTTTCAACTCAGAATCCTATTCCCACCAATCAACCAAAAGAAGTGGGTAAAATACAGACTTCTTCAGAATGGAAGGCCTAAGCCAGGTATGGGGACCTTTCCCATCATTCTGGCTGCTCAGAGGCTGAGACAAAAGGATTGCTTGAGGACATGGGTGCAAGACCAGAGTGGAAAGCATGGGAGGAAAATAGTTCATGGAAAGACCCCTAATGGTTGTCCCCCTGCCCACACGCACTGTATCAGGGCGTTATTTGAGGAGGGCCTAGAGGTAGAGAGGATAAAGAGGAACAAAGAGACAGCAAGACTGGTCCAATGAAGCAACGGAGAAAAGTCCAAAGACTTTACATTGGTAGCTGAATACATTGACTGGGCAAAGGTGATAAAAATGGAAATTTATAAAGATGAAATCAAGGAAAAAAAGACAAAAATGGCAACTGGAAACTCCAGGGCAAGGCTGGAGATGCAGCTCAGCGGAAGCAAATGTGCCCAGTACCCAAGCCCTGCAGCCAACGCTGTGGAAGAAGAAAGGAAGAAAAAGAGGTAGAAAGGAAGAGAGGAAAGTGTAGAGGAGGGAGGGGGAAAGAGGAGGGAAAGAGGGATGGAGGAAAGGAGAGGAAGGGGGAGGAGAGGAAAGAAGAAGTAGAGAGAAGAACGGGGATGAGGAAAGGGGATGAAAGGAGGGAGAGATGGAGAGAGGGAGGAAGGGAAGGAGAAAAGTCCAGGAAGAAGAAAGATAACAAAGACGGGAATATGACTCAGGTTCTGCACTGTGGACACCACCTACACAGCTAGACTGAGGACACCATCCACAAGATTCTTCTAAGACACTCAACCTGTAGAAAATCTACAGATGTAATAGTTATGGTTGCAGAGAACATGGAGGTCCAAGTTATTCTTTTGGAGTTTTTGTTTTGCTTTGTTGTCTTGCGTCTGATGTAGTTTGCCTCACTTTGCGGGACAAGGGCTTGCCCTCTACCCTAGAACTCATTCCATAGCCCAGGTTGGCCTCAAACTCCCAGTCCTCCTGCCTCAGCCCCAATACTGGAAATACAGGTGTGCAAGACATGCCCAGCTCTGATGTTATTCGTGCTGATAATAGAACAGATGAGAAAGGTCCAGAGGTGGAAGGGACATGAGTGCAAGATCAGAGTGGAAAGCTTGGGAGGAAAATAGTTCATGGAAAGACCCCTAATGGCTGTCCTCACTGCTGGGTAAAATGGGCTGCCCACAGGGCTGGCTTCCAGGTCTGCAGTCTCTGTGGCCACGAAGGGCTTGTTTGGTTTATTGGTCTCTCGACACTGTCTTGAAATTCACAAAACTTTTGAGCAGGAGTCCTACGTTTTCTTTTCCCTGGGCCCCGGGCCTGCAGCCTGCTACTCTCAGTCACCCCGGCAACAAGCAATTGAGGTTCTCCTTATAAAGCTTAGAGTTCCTGAAGAATCAGCATGAGGGACTCAAAACACACTGTGACCACATCAAGACAGGAGCCACACCCTCCTCGGTCCCCTCACAATAGAGGAGTAACAGACGGATGCTGGCGATGGCTGGAGAATCAGCTAAGACAAAGACAAGTACTCGTCCCTGAGAAAGATCCTAGAGACAGGGAAGGATACAGCCATGGCTTTCTGCCTCTTATCGCATCTCCCAGCATGCTTTGTTGTATTTTTCTAACCTTGCTTAAAAGGCTCATTTCGGTTTTTTAAAATTAACATTAAAAGGATAACCAAAAAAAATAATATAGCAAATCTATATCCTAAAAATCTATTTTATAAAATAATCCTATAAATCACCTAATTGGCGACATAAACTTTTGAATTTAATAGAAACACCATGTGATTGATATCTTACAACAGAAGGTGACAAGCCCAGAGCATGTATGACATAGTTTCTGCCCTCGGGACATCTCCCTTTATATAAATCATGTCATCTCTTCCAAGGTCAAAACTAAGTAGAAAAGGGAAATTATCAAAGCTGAGCAGCTTACAGTGCTCACATTTTCTCAAAGAGGCTATTTGTCCAGTTTTTATTAGTCTTCTTTTCAAAAACTGGGCACATACAGAAGCAAGCACAGCTTTTCAGTACCACATCCTCATTTTGGTCAAGGACTGAAGAAGCAGGGCTCTGAGCCTTGACAGTTGAGGGCTGCTGTTCACTAGTGAAAGTCAAAATGCAAGAAAAGTCTCAAAAATCAGAGGGGAGTCTGAGCGGTCGCTTTCTCTATGCCTCATTTTCCGCAAGGTTGACTGAATGACCGTCCGCAAGCTTGGGACAATTGCCAGTTTGCTGATGTGGATACATGTGAGGACAAAGGTTTTAAAAGACAGATCTGATGATTCCAGGAACACTTCATTCCGTGAACAGGGACCGCCATGGACACCACACAGTCACTCTGTCCTGGACACTTGTGCCTTAGAGGAAAAAGCCACTCCACAATACCTGCCCCCATCTGCAAGACAAAAATAACCACAGGGTTTAAGCAAGTCTTAAGAGCTCTCCAAACTCCATCTAATGTTCCTCCCTTGCAAAAGTCACATAGAAAATCCTGACACTGAGAACCTCGCTCTGCTAATGGTAAAAACTGAAGCTTCTTCTTCTGCAGCCCTTGGGTTCTGTGTTTTCATAACCTGCCTTACTGCCCACAGAAGCAGGTTCCCCTCCTGCGAGAAAATTGTCACTGTGGAGTGTGCGGTCACCTTCTGTGGTGTTTTAATGTAGCAAGTCTCCAGCCCAAATCATGACCAGTGTCAGAACACCAGGAAGGTCAGCCATTCTTAACAAACCAAGGGCACTGAAGAAAGAAAACACTGTGGGCTCCGGTAGCCCAAGAAGGGTGGAAGCCACACCACAGTCCTCAGGGCCAAGGAGCTAAATTAAAGAAAACACATTTGAGCAAGATAGAACCTGATAGTGAGAAGTTACCTGGTGGCGAGGCCGACCCTGTCACACCTAAAGGAGAGGGATGAGGAGAACAGCCGGACCCCACTCTAAGAGCTGGACCCCCTGAGGAACACACACAGCCTGACTATGGTGCACAGCATAGTGAGGATTGCGGCGACTGAAGAAAACATCTAACTAAAGGGGAGGCAGGCACCGAGTGTATGAGCCCAAAGAAGGGGGAACACAAAGCCAGCAAAGCAACAGCAGTGACCATAACCAGATACGGAGCCAGATGTGATGGTTTAGGGGGTGTCCCCACAACGGGTATCAGCGTTGGGAGGTACTGTGGACCTTTAAGAGGTGGGACCTAGTGGGAGGCTCTTGGGTCATTGAGGGTGTGTCCTTAAGAGGCTTGTGGAACTCCAGTCTTCTTTTTGTGTTCTTTCTTCCTTCCTCCCTCCCTCCACCCCTCCCCATCCCCGCCCCCACTCTCTTTCTCCCTCCCTCCCACCTTCTTTCTGTTTCCTGGCCTGAGATGCCAGCCCTGCCTGATGGAGAATAAACCAACATGGCCACCTCATGTTGAACAAGAGCCCCCAGAAGTATGGGCTACATGAACATTTTCTTCTTGTGATAGAACTGGTAACAGAAAGCTGGCTGCCGCCGTAAACTGACAGGACCGAGGGACCAATGTGTCCAGTCAGCAAAGGCTTCAGTTCACAGGGCCATTGCAGCGGGAAGGCGAGCACATGATAATGGGAGACACACGGATCGAAATCGGCTTGCTCCATTACCTCCACCCCAAACTGCAGCAATATTAGCTGCTTCGTTTTTTTTTTTAACTTTTCATTTTTAAATAATTGCATAAGAGTTGTAAGAATAGTAGCAAGAATTACCATACTCTGCTATTCAGATTCGTACTTTTAACACTTAGCCACATTTGCTACAGCAATCCCTCCGATATAGGACATTTTATATATTTTATGTATTTATGCTATATTTATACAATGTACAGCGTTCTATTTTTTTTCCTGAACCTTTTGAGAGTTGGCTGCCTCTTCACCTTAAAATCCTTCAGCATAGATTTCCCAACGACAAGATTTTATTCAGTCACAAAAAAGAATAAAATGATGTCATTTGCAGGAATGTTGTGTAACTGAAAAATATCACACTAAGCAAATTAAGCCAGACTCAGAAAGACAGATATTGGGTGTTTTCTTTCATTTGTGGCTCTTCGATTTTGTGTAGAACATAAAATTACATGTATGTGTATGTATGCGTAACAGGAAAGACGCGATGAGACTGTGGGGGAAGAAAAGAGACTCAAGGGAGAAGCAGAGAGAAAGAGGATGCTAGGATGGGGTGGGATTCACAGAACATTATAGACCTGTACAAGAATGTCCTTATGAAACCAGGTACTATGAACAATGAATACCCACGGATACACTATTAAAAGAAAGTCAGACCAACCAAACAGAAAAGAACATTATGATCAATTCAAACATCAGAGAAATTGGCTCCTATTCAATATGGTTATTTATCTACGGTCCATATGCAGGGCTCACAATTTGTCTCAATAATGTCCTGTGTATCCTCCTTACCTCTGGCTCAGCATTTAACCCCAGATCACACATTGCCGTGAGCTGACATGTCTCTTTGATCTCTTCTAATATGGGACAAGGCCTCCACTTTTTCTGGTCACGTGTAACCTTGACAGTTTAAAAAAATTCAAGCCAGATGCCTCTCGGTTTGAACTAGGTTGAGTTTAGCCATTTCAGGGGGAGAAAGTCGTGCCGAAGAGACGCCCCTGGGCCCCACTTCCTGAAGGTTCCACCACCCTCAGTAGTGCCACCCTGGAGACGAAGACCTTAACACATGGGCCTTTGGGAAACAAGATTCAAACTACAATAGGCAAAATGATGAGAAGCTAAGATCTAAAGCCAGTGTGCTGCTGGCAATTTCTTCCCAGGATGCATTCACATTTCACTGTGCCGATCCTTCTCAAGTTTTCTTAGGAGCTTCCAGAAAGAGTTTCTAATTGGTTATAGGGTTTTCAGCAAATCCAAAGACAATGTTATCTACCTTGTCTCTCTTTTCTTTTTAAATAAATCTCATGGTACAGGTGTGGCTGAGATTGTGGCAATTGCTGTCATTCTAAAATTCCAGGTGTTATCCATGATGTAACTATTTCAAGCTCAGCTATAGCTGGACATTTCTTCGACCACACGTGATTCGCCTCCACATTTGCTAACCTGTGTAGACTAGCCCAAATGGGCCTTCCCTGTATTTTGTCTTATTGGAGGACAAGAACACTGTTAGCAGCCGGGGCAGCTGCACCTGCCCACCCCCTACCCCCAATAATTGTTGAGTAATCATGGTGTCCAGCTCACAGCTGTGTAGCACGGAACTGAAAAATCACCTGCTCGGATGGCCAAAGCTCTGCTATCCGCATAAATATTCCGCATTCTCTACAAATGCCTTGCAAGTTACTCACAGATATTCTTCAAGCCTTCCAACATCTACCTTCGCATATGCCCGCATCTAACCCAGGCTGTCATCAGCCAGACTGTGGCCCCATCAGCCGCCATGCTTAACAACATAGTACTTAAGCATACCAGGAAAGATAATTCGGGGAGAATTGATGAGAGACGGCTGCACTGCCACATGCCAAGGTCAAGGTGGGAAGTGGGATGGCAATGTCCGCGCCTCAGCAGCAAGGCGGTTTGAGAAGGAAAATATTTACTCTACAATGGAAAAGCATTTTTAAGGATTGCAAAAGTTATGTTTCAAAAATGAAGTCCTATTATCACCAAGGTATGTGTCCCACTATGGCACCATGACCGTTATCATGCCATGCTGGTCTTTGTTGTGCTTCACAGGCATCATAGCTGGGTAGGACTATTGGTTGCTTCCCTCCTTTAGAAGCTTACATGGCACCTTCTGGAATCATGAAAGCTAGTTCTCAGGGATGAGGCTTTTGACTCGGATCCAGCTCAGATCCTCTGGGTTCTGTGTCTGAAGTCCCTAGTGTCTTCAGCAATAGGGACTTACCTTCCACATCTGGGAGCCCCCTCTCCCCCACCAAGGGCAATAGAAATCAATAGTCTGTAAGGTTTAGGGAATCTCTTGGAGAACTCGGACCAACTCAAAGTGGGGCTTCTCATGTCTGCTGTTGGGGTTTTTGTTAGTCTGTGACTCTTGCGAGGAAATATTGTCAGGCCAGATGGGAAGTTTCATTTAAACCATGTATGTATATGTATACACAGATGTACACATATTATAGGTAGACAGATAATAGTTCAATTCCTTGTGACTTTCTCAGACACCCTTACTGTTATTTTACCCTCATCCCATTTTTTGAATTTATCTCCCTCCCCCTTCCTAATTAAAGCCCCTACATTTTTCCCATCTCCCCTTTCAGATCGCTTACACCCTGCTATTCTATTTCTCATTTCCCCAATCCCCATCATGGTCCCTTTTCAACCTTCCTGGTTTCTTCAGTTACTGCTTTAGTGTGTCCCAGAGGTTTTGTTACGTTGTATTTTTGTTTTCATTTAGTTCCAGAAATTTTTTCTTTCTTTATTTCTTCTTTGAGCCATTCACCATTCAATAACAAGTTGTTTAATCTCCATGGATTTGTGTATCTACCAGAGTTTTGTTCATTGTTGAGTTTAAGTTTTATTGAATTATGGTCTGTATTAGTTACTTTTCTATTGCTATGATAAGACACCCATGACTAAGGCAACTAACTTGTAGAAGAAAGAATTTATAAGGGATTTAGAGTTTCACATGGTTAGAGTCTATGACCATCATGGTGGGGAAGCCTGGCAGCAGGCAGGCATGGTGCTGGAGCAGTAGCTGAGAGCTCACATCCTGAGACACAACTACAAAGCAGAAAGACACACTGGGAATCGCTTTTGAAACCTCAAAGCTCACCCCAGTGACATATCTCCAACAAGGCCACCTCTAATTCTTCCCAAACAATCCCTACCAACTGGGGATCGAGTATTCAAACATATGAGGCTATGGGGCATTCTCATTCAAACTACCACATGGTCACATGGGATACATGGAGTTATTTCATCCTTTTTGTATTTGTAAAAACTTGTTTTGCATCCCAGAATGTGGTCTATTGAGAGAAGCTTCCATATGCTGCTAAGTGTAATGTATATTCTTTGGTGCTTAGGTAAAATATTCTGTAGATCTGTTAAGTCCATTTAAATATAATGTCATTTAATTCTTACATTTTTCTGCTTATTTTGTCCAGATGACCTGTTTATTGGAGAGAGTTGGGTACTGAAATCACCGACTATTAATGGATTGATGTTAATCTGTATATTTGTATATTTAATTCCAATAATATAATGTCTATAATTTGGGTGCACCAGAGTTTGGCACATACATGTTCAGGATAGTATTGTCTTCTTGGGTTAACTGTTGCGTTGACTAGTATGAATGTCTCTCTTTATCTCTTCTGATTAGTTTCAGGTTGATGTCTCTTTCATCAAATATTAGGAGGGTGACAAAACCTGCTTCTTGCTTCCTGGTCCCATTTGACTGGAGTACTTTTGTTCATCCTTTTCTCTACGGCTGTACCTATTCTTAAACCTAAGGTGTATTGTGTGAAGACAACAGATGATGGATTTTTGTTTCTTGATCCATTCAGTCAGCCTGTGTCTTTTGATCAGAAAATTGAAGCAGTTAATATTGTTGGGAGGTGTGTGTTTATTGTAGTCACTGTGCTGTTTGTTTGTGTTCTCAGTAGTATTTTGTTATGGTTTTGTGTTTCTTTCCATAGTCTCTCAGTTATGTTCCTTCTTCTCTTCAACCCAAAATATTGATTCCTGTATTTTTCTTAGGTTTGGTTTGTTGGACATAAAGTTTTTAGGCTATTTATAATATGGAAAGCTTTTCTTTGTCCTTCAACTATGGCAGATAGTTTTGCTGGATATATTAGTCTAAGCTGGCCATCACGGTCTTTTGGAATGTATTGCTCCCGGCTCTTCTGGCTCTCAACGTTTCCATTGAGAATCAGCTGTTATTTGGATGTGTTTTCCTTTACTTGTGACTTGTGTGCTTCCTCTCGCAGCTTTCAGCTCTCCTTGCTCTTTATGTCTAATGCTTTAACTATTATATACCATGGGAATTTTGTTTAATGACATTGTCTATTTGGTATTCTGTGTGCTTATATCTGTATGGGTGTTTCTTTCCTTAGTTTGGGAAATTTTCTTCTGTGAGCTTATTGAAGATCTGGCCTATGCCATTGATCTAGGATTCTTCTCCCTCATCTATTTCTATAATTTGAATGTTTGACGTTTTCACGGTATCCCACAGTTCCTGTATGTTTCCTTTACCTGTGGTTTTGTTTGTTGTTGTTGTTTATTCTGTATAAATCCTCTACTTTTTCTTCAAACCCTGATATTCCATCTTCTGTTTTAGTCAATTCAGTAATCAGGCTTTCCTTTGAGTTTTCTTGTTGAGCTATTGGGTTTTCAAATCCATCTTTATTTCAGCTTGAGTCCTCGTAAACTTTACATTCTGTTTCAAATTCTGGGTTGTCATCATCATTTAATCAGCCTTATGTTTGTGTTTTCTTGGCATGTATGAGCCTTAATTTCATTGAGCTGTTTCTTTATGTCTTCTTTAAACTCTTTGAATTCTTTGATGAAGTTTATGCTTGTCCTGGGTTCATCTAGGTAATTCTCATTAGTATGCATTTCTGTCAGGTAGGAGGATTGGGGGGAACATGTACCACTGATCATTCATATTGTTTTGTACTTTTGTCTTGAAATCTAGGCATGTAGACTTCTTTTGATGGTTCTAAGTCTGATATGGAAAAAGCAGGTTGGGGCAGATGGAAGGATGTGCAGATTGGGTTGAGCCTAGAAACTGGATATAGATCAGGTGGAATTAAGTCCGGTGGACACAAGGAATTAGGCTGGTGTACAGAGTTCATATCCTGGTCCATGTTTGGGGTTTGGGGACAGATATGTTGGTTGTGGCAGGTACATGGAGGGGTAGAATCAGGCAGACTTACCTAGCTAGACCCCCAGAGAAATGTATGAATGATCTGGCCAGGTGAAGAGGTTGGATATGGTATGAGATAGTCTTGTAGGTTGGGGGCAGGCAGGGCAGGAACTGAAAAAAAGCCTAGAGTTTGGCAGTAGTTCAGGCAGGCATGTCCAGTCTATGCCCAGACACTTACTGTGGGACCTGGGCTAAATTTGAGGGTTTGGGCAGCATATGGAGAACATAAACTCATCCAGCTAGGCCCTGAAGAAGGATGTCTTGTTTTGGTTTTTTGTTTTGTTCTGTTTTGGTTTTGAGACATATGTCTCAAAAACTACGTGGCTCTGGCTGGACTAGAACTCATTATGTAGACCAGGCTGGAGTCAAACTCACAGACATCCGCCTGCCTCTGCCTCCAGAGTACTTGGATCAAAGGTGTGTGCCACCACATCCCAGCTCTTCACAGTTGTTTGGGTGTTTTGTTTTGTTTTGGGTTTTGGGTTTGCCTTGTTTGGTTTTTTTTTGAATCACTAAAGAATGCAATTTTTTCATACTATCGAAGGCTTTCCTATAACAATATACTAAGCATTTTAAGAATTAAATAAACAGCAATGTGAATTGGTCTTAATCAGTCTCAGACTGATCACATATACTGTGACAGATAAGCAGTCATCACATGCTGCAGGAGAGGTGGGCCAAGTCACCAAATATTTTTAGGGGCCTGCTGCATGCAACTTTGTGGATGTGTTTTAGGTTACACATGTTATCTGTCCATGTCTTTATTTTTAATTAATCTTGAGGACACTTGCTTCTAGAATGTGCTGTAGTAGCCCAGTGTCTGCATAGAGCATGCCTCTTTCACTCCAGACACATGATTTCTTTGTGTGTGTTAGGAACATTCAAAGTCTTTTCTACTAGCAATCCTTATTATTTTGTTTGTTTGTACATTTACTTTTATTTTATGTATATAGGTGTTTTGCCTACATGTATATCTGTGCACCATTCAGGTGCAGAATCATCAGAGGCCAGAAGTAGGCACAGTTCCTGGGACTGAAGTTACAGATGCCATGTGGATGTTGGGAATGGAACCTGGGTCCTCTGAAAGAGCAGGCAGGGCTCTTAGCTGCTGAGCCAATTGTCAAGCCACATTTTGTACTAGCATTTTGAAAAGTCATTAATTGTTGTCAACTCTAGTTATCTTGCTGAGGGACTGAACACTATAGGCGATTCCTCCAACTCAGCTGCACCCCATGACCCAGCCTCTCTCCTGCCCCACCCCACCTGCACGGCTTCTGTGGCTACTGTTCCATTCTCATCTGAAACAAACATGTTAACGTTGAGAAATTCTTGAGTGTCCCAACCACAGCCAGGTAGCTGTTGAGTCACACACCCACCCACCTTTTCCAGTTCCCACAGAAAAAAACAACCTTCCCCCTCAGGCCACTCCCCTTTTCTAATACCAGGAAGTCGTGCCAAGCTTCTCCTACTCTGCACCAGCTAAGGTGCCTGGTGCTCACTCTCCCTGCCAAAGTAAGACCATTAGGTGCCTTTCTTTTTTTTTTTTCCTCATCCAGAGTCCAAACAACACCTTGCCTTCTACTGAATAAATATTTAAATAATAAACCAATTAATTAATTTCTTAATCTCTCAGAAAAAAAAAATAGGCCAAGGAATTCAAACCAGCACAGGCTAACATCATCCTGATAACTCTTTTTTTTTAAAGATTTATTTATTATGTATATGGAAGAAGGCGCCAGATCTCATTACAGATGGTTGTCAGCCACCACGTGGTGCTGGGAATTGAACTCAGGACCTCTGGAAGAGCAGTCAGTGCTCTTAACCTCTGAGCCATCTCTCCAGCCCCATCCTGATAACTCTTAACATTGCCTTTCCTGCTTGTGGCATCTTCCATAATCCACTAACTACACATGCTTCCTATAGGCATCTTACCACCAGCACAAATCAAACCTCTAAAATGCATGTTAGAGCACAGTAAATACAGCTGTATGATCACTGTACAAGCAATTGCCAGGACCTTAAACATGGCCCCCATCCCATCCCACCCATTGGGAACAGAAGCCTGTCCTTTGTCAAGTACAATTTCTCCTTTCACCCACACACACATCCCCGCAGAGGAACCAGGGCTGTGCTCCTCTTTCCTGTACCTACCACCAGGTCTCTTCTGTGAATTTTGGAGAACCATGAGACCCTTTAGACAAAGTACCTGACAGGTAAGCACACCCCCAAGTAGTGACTATTATGATTATATTTTATATCTCAATTCTTGGACCGCTGTCACACATTTCCAGCTCAGAACCAGAGAATTAACGTAACGCAAATTCTAATTGGTCTTAATAAAAACCAAGAGTCAGATATAGGGTTAAATGCTGAAAGATGAGAGAGACAAAGGAGCAAACTACTGCTCTTACCTCGCCAACTCCTCAGCCTGAAAGGTGGCAAGTTCCTATCTCCACCCTGCCTTATGTTCTTCTCTCTGCCCAGCCATATCACTGCCTGTCTCCACCTCCCTAGTGCTGGGATTAAAGATGTGTGCCTCCCAAGTACTGGAATCGAAGGCATTAGATCCCAAGTGCTGGAATTAAAGGTGTGTGCCACCATTGTCTGGCCTCTGTGGTTAACTAGTGGCTAGCTCCACACTCTGATCTCTAGGCAAGCTTTATTTGTTAGAGCACAAACAAAATATCACCACAAATGCATGCTCCTACTTTGAGTTGTTCACTCAAACTCCAAGACCTGCTTCTGAGTTGTGCTCACCAAACTCAGTGTATTGAAATACATCAGTGGATTAATGCATAGTCCCTCAGCATTGATTATAGAGTGGATCTTGTTCTGGCTTTGAGGAAATGATGCTAACAAGACCATGTGTCTGCTGTACATCTTCATGACACTAGGTCACTCACACATTCATTGTTATACCATTTAATATTTTCAAACTATTTGATCATGGATAAATTAAACATGGAGAGACAAACTGCAGACACGGGGGACCCCTGGGCAGTGAAGAGGCTGTTCTGGGCACATGGAACAGACTGTGAAACACATAGTTAGGCTCTTGTTTTATAGACATGTACAGGTAGTACTGAGCAGAAGGGGGTAAGAGATGGGCTGGAGGCAGAAGCACAGCTGAGTGCCAGCAACCTGGTCTCATTAAGAGAGTAGGCTTTGGGACAGCATCCAGGGTTCAAAACAGGAATAGAGTGTGGTGGGTGACTCAGGCTTTCTGATGAGGAGGGGATCATGAAGATCAAGGGAGTAAGAGCAGCTATGCTGAGAGGCTAGGAGAAGATCATGGAGGAAAGAAACAGGCACACAGTGTGGGGAAAGAGCACAAGTGAGAAGTGGTGTGCTGGTTTGAATGAGAATGCCCCCAGAGGCTCGTATGTTTAAATACCTGGTCCCCAGTTGGTGGAACTGTTTGGGAAGGATGAGGAGGTGTAGCCTTGTTGGAGGTACATCTCTGGGGATGGGCTTTGAGGTTTCTAAAGTCCATGCCATTCCCTGTTGACTCTCTCTACCTCCTGCTTGTGGATCAAGTCATGAACTCTTAGCTCTCTCTTCACTCTACTATAAAGAATTCTAAACCTCTAAAGCCAGAAGCCCAAACAGTTTCTTTTATAAGTTGCCTTGGTCAGGGCATTTTATCACAGCAATAGAAAAGTAACTAAGAAAGAAGTTGGTAACAGGGAGGGGACTATTGCTGTGACATGCCTGACCATGCTGGGTTTGGGTGGAATATGGAAGACTTTGAGACTCTGAACTAGGAAAATGGTTGAACACTGTAAAAGGGTTCTTCCTAGTAGGAGCTTGGAAGACAGTAGTGCTAAGAGCTATGCAGATTGTGGAGCCTCAGCTCAAGGGCTTTCAAAGTGGAACTAAGTTAACAACTGGGCTAGAGACCACTCTTAGGATACTTGGGCACAGATTGTAGCTGCTTTCTGCCCTTAAGGCTAAATTGAAGAGTAATCATTTCCTTAGTGGAGGAGGATTCAAGACAGCCTATACTGACTCTGTCACATGGTTATTAGTGATCACTGTTACACAGTTCTGAGATGAAAAAGAACAAATAAGTCAAAAATAAAAAGTATAGATTGAAGCAGGAGGTTGTGGAGTACACCAGGAAGTAGAGTGTCGGAATCAAGGCTTGTGCTGAAAGATAAGCAAAGATTAAAGAGGAGCCTGATCTGAAATTGAATAAAAGGAGAAGTCTCCTTGGGGCAGGGCGTATCCAGCTCACCTTCCAACTTGTGGAAATAGAAGGCCTAATGAATTTTCTGTCCTGAAAAAGCAACAACAAATCATTCTACAAATGTGATTCAATGGCGCCAGTGTTCACCCTAAGTTGGTAGTCAAACTTGGCTGTGTTGTTCACATGGTTCTGGCTTTAGAGTCATGAATGACACATGAGTAAAGGGTTGTAGGATCCTCCTCTGCTGTTAAGGAGAGCCACTAATCCAGATGTGGTGGTTTGAATGTGAAGGAACTACATAGGCTTATACATTGGAATGCTTGGTTCTCAGTTAGTAGAACTTCAGAAGAATTAGAAAATGTGCTCCTGTTGGAGTGGGTGTGGCCTTGTTGTAGGAGGTATATCACTGGGTGTGGGCTCTGAGGTTTCAAAAGTGCACTCCCCTTCAAGTCTCTCTGCATGCTGCCTTTGGATCAGGATGTAAAGCTCTCAGCTACTGTTCCAACACCATGCCTCCCTGTTTCCTGCCAGAATGATAATGGACCAAGCCTCTGAAACTGTAAGCAAGTCCCCAGTTAGATGTTTTCTTTTATAAGAATTGCCTTGGGCATGGTGCCCTTTCACAGCTACAGAATTGTAACCAGACACCAGGCATGTAGAAATGTAGTCTGTACATGGAGGATCTGAGAGGCCATTTCATGAAATTGAAAGTGAAGCCTGGATTTCACTGGAGACCCCAAGATGTTAGAGGTGTCAGAGCCATGGGATGTTTGCCAAGAAGAACTGTAGACAGGAAGTGGGACCAGCCAAGGGACATAAGTGTGTTGTCGGTCAGCAAAACTTGAAGGAAAGAGTCATCGAAGCTCTTTGACATCAGACATGAAGCCACAGGATTGGGAGTTTGCCCTGCTGGGTTTCAGTCTTGCTTTTGGTCCAGTATTTCCTTACTTCACTCCCATCTGGAGAGTTAATGCATATTCTTTGCCATTGTATGTTGGAAGTATGTAATTTGCCTTTTGATTTTACAAGGTGTTCCAATTAAGAGATTACCTGAGTCTCAGAAGAGACTTTGGACTTTTAAACTGTATTAAGACCGAAAGACTATGGGGACTTCTGAAGTTGTGCTAGATGCACTTTGCGTTATGATATGGCCACAAGCCTGTGGGGGCCAGGGAGTGGAATGTGGTGGTTTGAATGAGAATGGCTCCTGTTTGTTTGAATATTTGGTCCCCAGTTGGAGGAAATGTGTAGGAAGATTAAAAGTTTTGGTCTTGTTAGAAAAGGTGTGTCACCAAGGTGGTATTTGAGGTTTCAAACTACTCATGCCATTATCAGTGCTTTCTCTCTCTCTCTCTCTCTCTCTCTCTCTCTCTCTCTCTCTCTCTCTCTGTCTGCCTTGTGGTTGCGAATCAAGTGGTGGGCTCTCAGCTGTTCCTTCGCTCCACCATCATGGACTCTAACACTCTGAAACCATAGCCAAATTAAATGCTTTCTTTTATAAGCTGCTATGGTATTTTATCACAGCAATGGAGAAATAACTATGGTAGTAAACACACACACACACACACACACACACACACATTTTGTACATTAATGAAAAGCTTGCCAGATTGCCCAGAGGGCAGAGTAAATGAACACTCAGAGCATTAGCCAACAAGAACAAGAAAAAAATTTTGAAAGAATTTACATATTCTTCTGCACACATTACAAGCAATGACTTCTCCTCAGAGGGAACACCAGTGCTTAACTGAGCCTTGGTTTTGTTCATGTTGTGATTCAGAATTACTTGGAATTTCCCATAGTGAGGGGAGGGGAGAATGAACACAATACTCCCATTTGGGCTTTTGACAGTCTTCATCCAATCCTGACCAGGTAGGGTCTTGGGTTAAGACTAAGCCTAGGGTGATGGTGACACTTCTTTAGACAGGGAAGTTTCTCTAGGAGGCCCCCAGGCCTTTAGGTCCCTAGTTGACATGAATTTGGTGAACTCATTATTTCAAGGCATGTGATCTGGGTGCTGATATGTTAATACATTCTTGTTTTAAGTAGAATTTTTGCATTTTAAAAGACATGCTTTGGAGACCAAGGTCCAACAACGTGCAAAAATCTCTTGGTCAACATTTCAGGCTCTGAGGTAGAACTTTGAGCCCAGAGATCTGCTTCTCAATCAGGGGAGCTGTTTTTCTGGCAATTTCCAGATCATGCAACATAAGTGGCCTGTTCTCGTGCCTGCCTGTGTAGGTAGAGTCTCAGAGCATCATCATTCCCCAGCCCTCTGTGGACCAGAGGCCTTGGATGACATTCAAACCTCACCCCTCAACCCAATCCCCAAACCACTTCTGGCTCTTGAAGTGCTAAGGTATTTACTAATGTAAAACTGAGACGTCAAAGTCAGGGCCAATTTCACGGTTACCTTAAGGGTCCTATTGGAGGAGCAGGCCACTTGTCACTAGGGGCCACATGTTTGTAGAACACCCCTGAGGTCCACAAAACTGCTTTTCCATGAGCGTTTTCAGTTGAAGCATGAGGTCCTGTAAACATGCTGTCCTCTGTGGCAATTCATACACTCAAGGTATAGTAAAGGAACTGAGCCACTTCCAGCTCAGTGTGTTATTAATAGCTGGGGATTACTGTCTCCCCATTCTCATGTCTGAAAGAGCAAGCAAGGGAGGGTGGGGAATTCTGTTTACTTGCATAGCCAGAGTTACTGCTTAACCAAGCGGCACTCAGCCTGTTTGATAAGAGACCTGGAAGTAAGAAATGTATTTCTTTTCCCCTCTTGGAAGTTAGCAATTAACTTATGAAAAGCATAGAGATGTGCCGGGCTGATTCCACAAAGGTTCTAGAAGGAAACGTTTACCTGCTGCTTGCCTCTTGTCGGCAGCTAGCTGTGGTTCACAGAGAACAAGGAAACCTTACTCAAATAATCTCTCAGTAGGCAGCAGGTCTTTCTGAGTAAAAAGCAGTTTGTCTGTTGGAAGGGGAGAGACGTGTGGAAAGCTACAGCAAACTAGCAACCATTCTTTCATCCAGACAAACCTGAAAGACTGCCTTGTTCCGCACTAACAGCGTGTCCTGCACCTGCAGGAGACTCGGTGCTGACCTCCACTTTGGTTAGGCCCCTGAACCGTTCCCAACACGGCCGTCTGTACACTTCCTTGTAGAATCTGGGTTTAGCAAGGATTCTACTACGTTTGCCTTCACCAGAACCCTGTAACCACAAAATCGTGTGCATGCATCTTGTTATCCAACTGATCATGTCCCTCATCTCCCATCCCTCAGGGGATATCCCACCACCCAGGCCTGTCTCCAGCAAGAATCTGATTAGGCTGGCCTAGCCAGGATCTTCTCTTACCCTTAATGCTTATTCGAACTCTATTTGCATTCTGAGTTCATCCTGATCCTTGACCAAGCTGTGTACAGAGTTGTAGTCCAGGTCTACCCTGTGGTCTCCTCCACCCCATCTCAACAGTTCTCAATGAAATCTGTTTGGGCCAGTTTGCTGTCCAGCCTCGGTTGTTCAGTACCACACATAGAGGTCCATGTAGAAACTGAAACGGTGGTGAATATAAAAGGGAGAGGAAGGAACAAGCATCCTTCCGTGGTTCAAATCTTTACCTGTTCCTCTACGGGTAATCAGGCAACCCTGAGACAAGCATTTTCTCCTGAAAGTCTACCTCTTGGGGAGGTAAAAGGGAATATCCCCTGGGGGGGGGGGTCTGAGCTTTAGGTATCATGACATCTGGTGACATAAGATGGGAAAGAGAGATAGACATGAGATAGTTATTGTAACCATGCTCTCGAAGGCGCTCATACCCACTCACTTAGAAACACAGCCTGTAGAAATGACAAAAATACAAGTTAATGCCAGTGGCACACAGTGGCCTCCCCGGCCTTTGCTGGCCTCAGCTTCCATGCTGTAGAATATGTGCAGGAACTAAACTGTGCTTGGCCTGAGCTCTTGCAAACTGGATTCTTTTTCAAGTATCCTTTCATAATCTTCTCCACTCCTGTGTTTAAAATTGCTTTTTAAAATCTGCTATGTTATCTAAGGGGGCCCTGACTCTCAAAATGTCACCATCATCCTTCGATCCATTTTATTCATGTTGAGTATGAGGCTTTAATATGTAACATATTCATTGAGAAAACTGCTTTGTGGGACTGCTTGGGGGCCCCTCGGTCACAGAATTCTACTCCTCTGTTTGTCTAGGTGTGGCTCTTTGTTTCCACATTTATAAAGAAAAAAAGCCAACTTTTTTTTTTTAAGGGAGTTTCACAAGCTGGGTGTAAAGTCTGGGAAAATCCCTCACTGTATCCAAAAAGATATCAATGGGCTAAGGGTAAAAGTCAGGAGTAAATAAATAAAAAAAAGTAATTGAAGGAGGAAAGGGATGTAAATTTGTAACTAACTTATCTGATTGCGAAGGTTACTCTCTATTTCCGAGGTCTGGCTGGCTGTTCCTTCCCTATTCCTGTGTCTCCTCCTCCTCCTCCTCCTCCTCCTCCTTCTCCTCCTCCTTCTCCTCTTCTTCTTCCCCTCCCTTCATCTTCCTCCTCCTCCTTTTCCTGCTCTCCAATACAGCCTGAGGAGAAACCAAGACATTTGGGAATATGAAGATGACATATCCTTGGCATTGATCTTGAGAAATCAATCAACGCCTTCTGTAAGAAGACACTCACACCCCTCCGCCACCACCTACCACTTCCCAGCTCAGCCTGCCCTGGGTTTCTCTGTGTCTGTGCAAAGCAATGAGCATCTGTCCATCCAGCCTGACACCTGTCTCGGCAGCTCCCAGGAGTCCCATCCATTCTCACCACACTCTATCCACCCCGTCTCCAGGCAGTTGCCTCGGCCCCCAGATCTAAGCTGCGATCCTGCTCTGAATCCTGGCTTGTCTTTTCCAACCAAGTATATCACCCTTGCTCATTTTCCTTTGTTCTTGGGTCGTATATTCATGTGTACCATCTCAGTCTTCTGCCATAGTCAGAGTCTTGTATATTAACACAAACATGGTCATTCACTCACAGATCCAATCTGGGCTGCCAGGGCTACCTCAGCCCCAGTGCAATCTGGGGGGTGGGGGGGGTCTCAAGATGGTCACTCTCGCATCCCCAAGCAATTGCTAGTATGACTGTTCAGGAACTCCCAACCTATTTTTCAAACTCATTCAATGTCCAGAAGTTCCAAGTCTTCCTCAGCAAACTATAGCATCTACCCATTTGTTTGCTCCAGTTCCTGATCCCCAGACATCTCCTATGAGGGTTGGGGAGCCCACAGAGACTCCACAAAGGTTCTGCCACTCACAGAGTCACAGCAGTCTCACAGAGGTACCTAGCTGTGTGTGCCAAAGCTGACTTGTGTCAAGAACAGTGAAGCCTATGCCAAAAAGCC
Source organism: Peromyscus californicus insignis (assembly GCF_007827085.1). NCBI lineage: Eukaryota > Metazoa > Chordata > Mammalia > Rodentia > Cricetidae > Peromyscus > Peromyscus californicus. The sequence continues at coordinate 65,609,056 of NW_026294413.1, forward strand.
ACTCCTCCCCCTGCCTATCAAACCACTGCCGTCCAGCACCTCCTGTGGCAAGAGAAGCTGCTGCAGCTGCTGGCCTCTAGGAAAATCACATCTTGCATCCTGTCCCCACCTCCTCCTGCCTCCTCTGGAGCTCATCAGTCATGCCCAGCATGCAGCTCTTTAGAGACAGGGTCTTCACAAAGCATTCTTCTGGTGCTGAGCATGTCCTACTGTGCTGGGCTGGATAATAAAAGACTGAACAACTTGCTGGATTCCAGACCAATGGACACTGAATGGCAGACCCTTACCTGGGCCCATTTCTTCTCCACATCACCCTATCAGGGAGCAAGTTCCCAACACAAGAACCTTGAGGGGCATGCTCAAACCATATCTCTATGTATTATTGCATCCAATATTGCCTAAAAGAAGGATGTCCCTGCCCTTACTGGGTCAATAGAGAATATTCATCCACACTGGGCCTGAAGAGAACAAACCCAGGACAAGGACATTAATGTCTTCTCTTTGAAGTCTTAGGCATCTGGTCACATTGCTAAGCCTAAGTCAGATCACGTAACCTGTGGGAAAGCTCTAGAACCCTCCACAAATACATACAATGTAGATAAAAAGCCTGGAGGATGGGGTCAATCCTTTGCACCCACCACAAAGTGAAACCCAGGTTGATTTTCAAAACGCTTCTCTTTGGTAAGATGTTATGGGGCAATCTCACTGCCTCTGGCCCTGCTTATTCTGGCACGGATACTTGGACCAGATTCTTGGGCCACAGCCTCCTCTGATGATTAGAATCTGAATCTTTAGCCTCTGGTCCCCTATCCAAAAGCCTAAACTACAATACACTTGGATTTTTCACTAAACTGTTGATTTGTTCCATCCTAAACCTGTCAGCTGGTTCTCCAGCTCAAATGCACTCACCAAATGGCATAATCAACAGTTGCCTGATTCATGGACCAGGGAGAATAACTGGAGTTAGAAAATGTAAGCGCTCATTTTTTTTCCTATTAACAAATATATAACCCACATAATTAAATAACATTAACAATAATTTCAAAGTTGCCTCCTATTTAATATTTATCACATGCACTTAGTACTGAGTCTCTATACAAGTAACTAATTCAGACACATGCAGGGAAAATTATATGTCCTTCTTTTCAAAACACAAAATCATAATTGATTCACTTAAGCTTTGATGTTATTTCTGAGGTGTTAAATAAGAAAATGTAATCACGCACCTCCAAGAATATATCTGAATTTAAAACGACTCAAGCTTCCTCAAAGTCATGTTTCTTTTACTCCTCCTATCCAAAAGCCTATCTCTATTAGTTATGCAATCAGTGGGACCTCGTTCTGAGCAGGATGCTGCCAGCATCAGATATGACACTTCACAGACTTCTGTTTTTCTCATATTAGTCCAATTTCTAATCCCCACTCAACCAGAGAGAGATAAAGAGATAGAAGGCACTGAAGAAAGACTCTATTAAGTTAAGCCCATTCAATTAGACCATTACTGCAACCTCTAAGTTCTCATTTAGCCCTCTCAAGAGGCCTTGCCAGGACTAACTCTACAACAAACAAGTAGAGATCTTGGTAGAACTTTGCAAAAAGCTAGGATCAAATACATGTTTAGTGTAAGCTAAATTCCATGAGTGTCCCTGTTAAACAATGTATAATTCTCTACATAAGTCCTGGCTCTGATCTGAGGCTAGGAAGCAAGGAAATGTTTTCTTCATGTCCTTCCTTTACTCAATTTAAACCTTCGACAGCAGAGATTATTGAAATGGTTAAGAGAACAGATTCTGTGCTACATGTGATGGAAAGCACAGGCAAGGAGGATCAGGAGTTCAAGATCACCCTCCACAGCATAGTGAGCTTGAGGCCAGCTGGGAATAAAAATGACCCTGTCTCAAAAACAAATAAACATTCTGGATTCTGGAGTTAGAACTCTTAGGTCAGAATCCTAGCCATGTATCTAAGAGTTTTCAAATTATTTAACATGTCTGAGTCCCTTTTCTCCCCTACATAATGGAGATGCTGTAGAGTACCTATCTCACAGGAAGCTAAGGAGACTAGATGAATTAACATTGTTAAAATATCAGGTCTTTTTTTAAGTACTTAGAAACAAAGAGAAAAAAATAAATACTACCTTGAACATAAATGATCTCCAGGCTTTAGGAAAGTTAGCACCTACTTAGAAATAGAAAGAACCATGTAGACAGCACTGTGGGTGAGCACCCCTCCCTCAGCAAATCCCAAGGTGGCAAACCCAGGGTCTACAAGCAGAAAATTCCAAACCATGAACTTTTGTTTCATGCACAAAATTATTTAAAATAGTGTATAAAATTATCTACAAGCTATGTGTATAAGGGCATACGTAAAATATAAACACAGTTTGGGTTTAGACTTGAGTTCTATCCCCCAAGATATCTCATTTTATATGTACAAATATTCCAAAATTTGAAAGATAAATCCAAAAACACCACACTCCTAGACCCAAACTTTTTCACGTAAGGGATGCTCAATCTGTACAAAGAAACACATAACAACTATTAAATAATTATTGGCTTTTGATAGTGGCTATGAGTGTTCAGTGACAGTAGTGTTTACTTTAAAACAGACAAGAGCAATAAAGTCCTTTGAGCTGATAAGGTGAGCTAATATTTACACGGTAAGTCATAAAGACCAAAGCTATTTCACTCTCAACAGTGGTTAGATTTAAACCTGTATCAAAGCAGGAAAATAATCCATCCTCTCGGTGCTTCCACTTTTGAGTTCCAAACCTGAGCTATCATTTTTACGGCTCAGATGGAAGTTGTGAGCAAATAAGGTTTCTCTCAGTGTTTCTGTCTTGCACAAGACAAACTCCAACGTCTAATGTTGTTAAATGTTAAACAGCAATGAGGGTGATAGATAACAATGCTCTTGCCTTGAACCTTCAAAGATGTGTCAAGATTAGAAATTCAACACACTGCAAGTCAATGGTGTCTTTATTTTCTTGACTATGTTCTCAGTTGTGGGGATCCAACCCAGGGCCTCTCCCATGCTAGGAAGTATTTGACCACTGAAGCATACCTCCAGCCCTTCTTAACTTTTTAATAAAAACAGAAGTCTATTTTCAAGTATCTGTTCTTCCCAAGAGCTCACTGTGTGTCTGAAATGGGAATAGACATGGAAAAGTATTATGAAGAACTCAGTGAAAAACAAGCCAAAATAAGAAATAACAACCTGCTTGCTCTTGAGGATTTTACTATCACACTAGACAGGAGTACTTGTGAGAAGAGCTCCAAGAAAACAAGAGTCTTCTGACCTCAGCTTCTTCAAGACACGAAGTTGTTCTTGGAATGTCTTTTCATGCTCCTCCCAGGAGTAGCAGATAGGAGTGAGTTGACTTCAGCTGTCGTTATTCATGTGCCTCTATGGAGAAACATGCTTTGCCATGTGACTCTTCTTAACCTTTACAGTATAAATTGTCTGATGCTCTGAATAAAGTTGGCTATGGTGTGAGACTTGAGTCCACCTCGCTTTATCCTCTCTGTTCTCCCAGATTCACGCTGCCAACTGGAGTGATGAACAAGGGGCACCATGAACGGGGACCTGAAGTTGGCTGTGAGATAAGAGAATGGGGACTCTTACAGAAGTGAGTGAATGTGCATAACAGGGAAGAAACCAGGGCACTATCCGCCTTGTGCTGAGTGTGTGCGTCATTTCTTTTAAAGAAAGGAAGAACACAAGTATAATCCCTGGTTTCCAGAAAAAAAAGGAACTTTAGATGAAGAAGTACGGGGCAAAGTCTGAAAGAATTTTGAAGAGGTAGCAATAACAAGAGGGAAAGATCACTGTTCAATTTGGGGTTACTTAGGCATTAATTCAACTGTTAATAAAATGCATAAGGGAGATAAGGAGGATATTAATCATGAGGAAGAGATGGCTAACTCCTTGAATGAATATAAACTGGATGATCAAACCTTAAAACTGATTTAAAAAAAAAAAAAAGAGTCAAAAAAAGGAGATTTTTCCCCACTCAAGCAAAGTCAAAACAGCGCCATCAACAACGATGCCAGTGAGATCCCCTCGGCTGTCTTACCGAATATGCTTCCTCCATTGCCTGAAAACGACGCTGAAGCATGGGATGAGGAATTTGATAATCAATCCAGTACTGAATTCTCTCCACGTCTTGATGGGGACTTAGGAGAACTTCTGAAAAAGCTGACTTTGCAACCTAGGCAGGGAGGGCGCGGCAGGGTAAAGGAATTCATTTCCCAATTCGTCTCTGGCCTTGTGAGCTGTGCTTGGTGTTTCCAGTGCAAATTTCAGCAAAATCAAAATGTTTGCCTGACTATGCACTAGCCAAGCTACTCCAAGGACAGAGGTGTTGGACAGACCTTGCATATTATCTTGAGAGGGAAGAAAAGAACCACGGCTATTTGAATCCAGACTAAAAAGAAGTTATTTGTGTATCAAGTATATCCTTCACTACCTCTAAACTTACTTATTTTCCCCCACAAAATTGTCTCTTACAGGAATAGCACAAGAGGATAAACCTTTAGAATGAATTTATTTACACCATGAGGACCATAAAATACTGTTTACCTTATTCTTCTTGCTCAATTAGTAAATCAGGGGAGGATCCAATGACAGCAATTATACGGGTTTGATCCTGTATTATGTTACCCTTAACTAACAATCAGTTTTTAAGAGTGTTACAGAACTCTATGGATTTTCAAATTTGATTTACAGATTACTATGGAAGCACAGGATATTATTATCCAGCTGGCAAGCTATGGGATTGTCTCATCCAAATTGAACTTATGATTACAAAAACTGTCCAACCTTCTCCCATTCCGCAGGCAGATACTTATTTTATTGGTGCTCATCTAATGGTATAGAATGGTTCATGGCCCAAATACTCATCATTCTATTAATACTTCCTTTTCATCAGTCCAACAAGTGGACTACACTGTTTTGATTCATCTATTATGGTTAATTCACAAACCCTTAAATATCATCTCAGATTCTGCTTATGTTGTAGGATTATTTCCAGTAATAGACTTACACTCGTGCACACTCTGACCTCCCTGCTTTTATTGCAGAAGGAAATAAGCAAGTTGATGCATTAACCTGTCCCATTTTTACTTTTCTAGAAGAAAATTGGGAAAGAGAATGCATCTGTCATTGCAGATGGATCCACTGAAACATTGTGGAATCTCCGTCAGCTCCTCCGTTCTCCAAGCCTGAAACATCAAGGATACCAGTGGAGGGCGAGTAGACGGTGGAAGTCACCAAAAAGATAGCAAACCTCCAGCTAATGGACAAAAGGAGATCTCAACCATATCATCAGAAGTCAAGTCTGCCCACGTGAGGCCAAGTTAAGGCCCTGTGCATGAAGGGAGAAGTTAATTCACTAATAACTATGTTTATGAATGGACCTTGAGACTGTAACAGGCTCATTCATTAATCTGGAGAAGGGATTTAAAACACTTCCTATTTGTATAGGACATCAAAACATTTGTATTCCTATTAAAGGCAATTATGGGCTTAGGTTCTACACGATACTAGAACTACTAATCATATGGGTCTCTTTTCAAGCTACTCTCTACATTTTTCTGGTCAATATAATAATGTAACTAATAGTACTGGACATAGTTTGGATCTCTGTTCCTGGTAGCAGAGTATTACACACAATGCTTTCACTGTTCCAATATTATAATTTGTTTGTTTATAAGATACTCATGCATCAAATGACAATTAGATTTATTTCCCAACCCTTTACTCTTAGGTAATGTCTGTCTTTGAAGTTGAGGCGTGTTTCTTGTATGCAACAGAAGGATGGATCCTGTTTTCATATCCATTCTATTAGCCTGTGTCTTTTTATAGGTGAATTGAGTCCATTGATAATAAGAGGTATTAATGACCAGTGATTGTTAATTCCTGTTATTTTTTTGGTTTGGGCGGTGTTAGTGTGTGTGTGTGTGTGTGTGTGTGTGTGTGTGTGTGTGTGTGTGTGTGTGTGTTTCCCTTCTTTGGGTTTTGCTGGTGTGCGATTATCTATTGCCTATATTTTCATGGATGCATCTAACTTTCTTGGGTTGGAGTTTTCCTTCTAGTACTTTCTGTAGGGCTGGATTTGTGGGTAGGTCTTGTTTAAATCTGATCTTGTCATGTAATATCTTGTTTTCTCTGTCTATGGTGATTGAAAGTTTTGCCGGATATAGTAGTCTGGGCTAGCATCTATGGTTCCTTAGTGTCTGCAAAAGTCTGTCCAGGACCTTCTGGCTTTTAGAGTCTCCATTGAGAAGTTGGGTATAATTCTGCCTTTATATGTTACTTGGCCTTTGTCTTTGCAGCTCTTAATATTCTTTCTTGATTCGGTATGTTTAGGGTTTTGATTATTATGTGGTGAGGGGACTTTTTTTTATCTAGCCTATTTGGTGTTCTGTAAGCTTCTTGTACCTTTATAGGCATGTCCTTCTTTAGATTGGGAAAGTTTTCTTCTATGATTTTGTTGAATATGTTTTTTGTGCCTTTGAGCTGGGATTCTTCTTCTTCTATCCCTATTATTCTTAGATTTTGTCTTTTCATAGTGTCCCAGATTCCCTGGATGTTTTGTGTTAAGAATTTATTGTATTTAACATTTTCTTTGACTGATGAATCTATTTCCTCTATCGTATCCTCAATGCCTGAGGTTCTCTCTCCCATCTCTCATATTCTGCTGGTGATGCTTGCATCTGTAGTTCCTGTTTGCTTCCCCAGATTTTTCCATTTCCAGAATTCCCTTGGTTTGTGTTCTCTTTATTATTTCTATTTCAGTTTTCAAGTCTTGAACCATTTCCTTCACCTGTTTGATTGTTTTTTCTTGGCTTTCTTTAAGGGATTTATTGATTTCTTCAGAATTTTCATTTGTCTTTTCCTCGATTTCTTGAAGGGGATTTTTCATTTTCTCATTAGAGGCCTCTATCATCTTCATAAAGTTATTTTTAAGGTCATTTTCTTGTGTTTCAGCTGCATTGGAATGTTCCGGTCTTGCTGTTGTAGGATCACTGGGTTCTGGTGGTGCCATATTGCTCTTTTAGTTTTTGAACGTATTCTTACACTGGCATTTACCCATCTGTTCTTCCAACTGGTGTGCGTCATGCCTATGTCTATGTAGTATGTTCTTCCAACTGGTGTGGGTTGTGCCTAAGCCTGTTCTTCCAACTAATATGGTTTGCACCTGTGCCTATGTAGTCTGCTGGGGTTGTGGGGGAGGACTGGCATGGGGAGGACGTTTAGGTGTGTGGAGTTGGGTGGCGGAGTGGGTCTGGGAGGGACAGAGTCCAGTGGAAAAGGGTGCAAGCCTAGAGGCAGGTCTCTTACCTGCTTGCCAGCTGATGGGGACTGCCTCAACATGAGCCTTAACCATAGAGATAAGCCTTAGGGTGTTTAGAAGGTAAAGTTTCTGTTGTATGGGGGTGGGGGAGAGGTGGGGGGCATCGGAGTGGTTGAAGGGATTTCTAAATTGATTTGGTGGTAAAGTAAGGAACTGTAGTCAACAACATAGAGCTGCAACCCGGAAGCAGCCTCAGCACCTGCGACCAGCATCCATTGAGAACCAGGTACTTCTTCTTCCCATGCTCCTGGGACAAGCCCTTGGGGATAGAAAGTCACTCCCATCATTGCTGTGATGCAGATGCCAACATAAGTTGAGTTTCAGATCTCAGAGCTCATTATCCATATGAGCAATAGGCCATGATGATACAGAAAATCAGGAAACTGCCTTCGCTCTGAGTCTGGAGTATTGGCCTGCACTGTGAAACACATGAATAGGAGTTAGCTCTAGGAAATACAGACCAGAGCCAAGGTCAGCGTCTACGGGGCTTGGGCAAGAATGACCTCCCATAGGGACCACCTGCTCATGGGCAGAAAAGCAAAGCAATTGTGTGCATTTGCCAGGGGAAAGAGACTGGAGAAGCTGGGGTGGGGGGCACACACTTAATCCAAAACATTCACATGCAGAGATTTATGAAGTCCTTTGCTGGTCTGCAAAGCCAACCCATGCAGGCTGTGACGTTCTGGGTCACTGCCAGTCTACATAACAAGAGTAAGCAAAAGGACAAAACCCTTAGTCAAGAGCAAAGCAGGAATAGTTGACTGATGAAAAGAGGAAAGCATCCAAGTCTCCAAACCAGGCAGCTAGTCCATTACCTAGAACAGTGGTTCTCAACCTATGGGTTGTGACCTCATTGTGGGTTATATGACCCTTTCACAGGAGTTGCATATCAAATATGCTACATATCAGATATTTACATTATGATTCATAACAGTAGCAGAATTACAGTTATGAGTAGCAGCAGAATAATTTAATGGTTGGGGGTCACCACACAGGAGGAGCTGTACTAAAGGGTTGCAGCGTTAGGAAGATTGAGACCACTGACCTAAAAGATGCCGGAAGGTATCAAGGCACCTCTGCATTTTAGACAAGGAGGAAAGGGGGCTGAGGACTAGCAAAATCTTCCTGGGGACTCTCACTGGGATTTCCTCTGTTTCTACACAAAGTTGAGTCACTTAAATGTTCTGTTGATTCCCTTTTTAAAAAATAATAAAACACTTTCTATTGGGAAATGGTCTGTTAATTTTCATTTTGCTTGAATGTTATCAATGTTATATTGTACCTAGCTCCATGTCAGATCAGTCTCCAAGGTCTACTGAGACAAACAACAAGAAGAGTCACCTACCTGGGCCAGGCTTTTTCTTTTGGGCCTCCAACCAGCTCCCAAATCATGACACAGAGACTTATTATTAGTTTTGAATGCTCGGCCTAGCTTAGGCTCATTACTGGCCAGCTCTTTTAACTTAAATTAACCTATTTCTCTTTACCTTTTGTCTCGGGGCTTATTACCTTTTTCTTCTATATCTTACTTTCATTGCTTCTGGCTGGCCTGGCTTTTGGCCCTGGGCATGTCCCTCAGTTTCTCCTCCTCCTTCTCTCGTTCTTTCTCCAAGCCTAGATTTCTCTTCCTACTTGTTCTCTCTGCCCGCCAGCCCTGTCTGTCCTTTCTCTCCCTAGGTATTGACTGTTCAGCTCTTTTTCAGACCAATCAGGTGTCTTAGGCAGGCCATGTGAAACAAATGCAACACATCTCTACATAATTAAACAAATGCAACATAAACAAAAGTAACACACCTTTCCACAGTTAAAGTAGTATTCCACAGCATAAACAAATGTAACCCATCTTTGCCTGGTTAAAATAATATTCCACAATACCTACCCACTCTCTTGCCCCTACAGGGAGACATCAATCTTGTAGCTGGTTATTTTCATATTTTCTCCCATGTCTCTAAGTAAATTACAGATATTCCTACTTCTGAATTTTGAAATTTCAGACAAAACTCAGTTGGTAATCCTCACCCAACCCCCGCAGCATACGTGTCTTTCCTTTCTGCCATCTTCCCTTTTCAGTCACATTGCGATCTGGGTCCAGCCAGTACTCGAGGATTTCGATACCACACCTCTGTAAATGCTACTCACGGAGAATGTGGTACAATGCTTTTCCTGCCTAATGTTAATACCAACCTGTCTATTTGATGCTGTTTCAGTATATCTATCATTAATTCAATTCCAAATTCTCCTCACCTCACAACACAGTCAAATGAAGCATGGGCTATCCCCTTTCCTGTCTGGTACATTAACCCACTGGGTTTACACTTGCTTAATATAGTATTTTCTTGTCTGTTTAGTGGTAGCATAAGAAGGAACAGAGCCAGGCGTGTCTATTCACTGTGTTTACTTGCCCAAAAGGACAGAGATACTTTGTGCTGCTTTCCAGGCATCTTTCCCAACAGCAGGCTTAGTCAAGGATGGGGACCTTGGGAACCACAGTACCTAGAGGGGAGATTTTGCTGGCATTTAGGTGAGAGGCTCATTCTTACTATCTCTGATTTTATCTCCTTCTCTGAGCTAATATCATCTGAAAAGTCTCCCGAGATTGAGCTTTGGCCCCCAAGAAGAGAGCCATGCCCACAGTGGCAGTACAACCAGCACCCAGCATTGGTTTTGCATTCTTGGCCTTGATCCTCCAACTGTTTTTGGAGACGACCTTCACCCAGGCTTCTCTGGGCTGTGTCATCCCTCAAGTACCAAATATGAGTATCTACTGTCTTCTTTCTCACAATGTCTGACATTTCATCAAAAATTAATGGGTCCATTTCCTAGTAGAAGTAGTCACAGTACTGAGGGTAAGGACAGTACAAATGTCTACGGATGGATAAATGGAAAAAGACATGCAATGGAATATTGTTGAACCTTAAAACAGAAGAGGATCCTGTCACATGCTTTACATAGGTGAACCCTGAATATAGTATAGAACAGTAACTATAATAAACCAGATACAAAAAAAAGCAAATGCTATATGATGCTTCTAGAAAGTACTATTGAATCAAATAATAGGAAGTGGAGTGGTGATTTCCGAGAGCTGGGGCAGTGGGTAGGGGGTCAGTAGTAGTTATTTAATGAGCGTAGAGTATCAGTTTCATAAAGAGCAAAAAGTTCTGTAGATCTGTTGTGTAACAGTGTTAATAGACTTGTCACCACAGAACTGTAACAAGAGAAAACAACAACAATATAACAATCAACACAAATAAACTTAGAAGAATATAATTGCAAACAAAGACATGAAAACACTAGCTTAACTGTATTCTCTGTATTCAACAAACTAGAAAAAAAAGATAAAGCATACTTACTAACAACTGGGAAATATTTTTTTTAAATACTAGGTAAAGTTCCAGAACTAAAAATGCACCTTGTGCTGTGAGAGACGAACTGGCTTAGCAGTGTGTTTGACACTACAAGGGAAAAGTTGGTGAACTGGGAGAGACAAAAATAATAATAATAATAATAAGTAAATAACTTCAAAGATTGATTCCCCAGAGGAATAGAGAGAGAGAGAAAGGACAGAAAAAATGTTAAGAAATAATGGCTGAGATAGATAGATAGATAGATAGATAGATAGATAGATAGATAGATAGATTCAAGATGCTCAACAAACCCCAATCAAAACAAAAATTAAGAGAAAAGTTACATCAATGCTATTTGAGTGATTAGATTACTCAAAGCCAACAAAACAGCCAGAAAAATACCCACATCCAGAGGAGCAGGATGAGAAGGGCTGTAGATTTTTCACCGAAAACCAGAAGACAGTGGAGCAACTTTTTTTAAAGCAAAGATGGACAACCTAGAATTCTATATCCAAATAACTGTCCAAAAGGAGAGAAAACAAAGACTTTTCAGACATAACCCAGCAGAATAATCCACCAGAGACATAAACTACAAGACTCGGGAAAGAAATCTCTTGGGGCTAGGGAGAGAGCTCAAGTGACTTTGCAAGCATGAGTACCTGAGTTTGATCCCCAGACTCCACCTTTTAAAAAAAACAGGCAAGGTGCTGTGCCTTTTGATCCCAGGAGGTAGAAATGAGTGGACAACTGGAGTTTGCTGGCCAGCTTGCTGGGCTAGCCTTTCTGGAGAGCTCTACACTAGTGGGAGATCCTGCCTCAAAAAATAAACCCAGATGGCACCAGACAAATGATGCCCAAGGTTATCCTCTGATCTCCATACATGTGCACATACACCTTCACAGGCACCTGTACAAGCATAAACACTCACACACAAAGAAAATCCCCAAGCAAAAAGGGAATATGAAAGATACAAATCTTAACACACACACAAAAGAAGAAGAGCACTCAAATACAACATGGGTGTACTAAAGAACGTACAACTGTAGGTAAATACGTGCAAGATGCATAACATAAGTGCTAAGAGTGATGATGTGTAGGAGCATTCTAAGAAAAACAGAGAAGGAAATAACTGAGTTGGCTAGTGAAGGTGTCTAATGGTATGTAAATTGAGTCTTGAAATCTCAGTAGGGTTTACCAGAAAATGAAAAGAACATTCTAGGCAGATGGACCAGTTGACATAAAAGTACCGGGTGTACTGACAGAGATGGATGATTGCTCTCGGACAATCATAATGTGCCAGGCTGCATGGAAGAATGGACAAGAACTTGTTGAGAGCCTTGGTACTTCAGGGGAAAACTTGAACTTTGGCAGCAGCAAGGATCTACTGCAGCAGTTTCTTTAAGCAGGAATAATTTTCTGGTTTAGTCTTTTTTTTTTTAAAGTAGCTTTGACCAAGTGTGAAGAGCAGGTCAGTAAAAAGAGAAAAGGAAAGGAAAAAAATAAGTTGAGAGAGGTCCTGGGAGATGGCTCAGCAGTTAAGAGCACTTACTGCTCTTGCAGAGGACCTGGGTTCAGTTCCCAGCACCCACATGGCAGTTTACAACCATCTGTAACTCCAGTTCCAAGGGATCCAACACCTCCTCTGCCCTCTGTGGGCACTGTATATATGATACATATGACTTCATGTAAGCTCACACATATACATAAATATAAATAAATAAACCTTTTTTAATTAATAGGAAAAAGCCATAAAGAATGGTGGAGGAAGCCCAGACTAATGTGTGGAAAGGTAGGGACATATAGGAAAGCACAGAGACAGACTCTGAGGACTTCTATGTTAAAGGATATTAGACATGAGCATCCAAGAAGAACCAAAGTTACCTCCAACACCAACCTCAGTGATTGAAAAAGTAATGGTGGCAGGAGAGGACAAGTCAACGTGGGGGCCAGAGGGAGATTATTGATTTGACTTTGGAAGCACTGAATTTTAGAAAATATCCAGGTAAAGGGGACTGACTTCTTAAGATAGTGGAATAACTATCCAGGAGAAATGCCAAGGTTAAAGATGATGGAAAATATTCCAGAGAACTAAAGAGCGAACTTCTGAAATAGTAGAGTGGAATCATGTAGCTGTCCCTTGGACAGCGTCTGCATTCCAAACTAGGGCTGGGATGCAGGAAGAAGCAGAAGTCATCAGAGGAAAGAAGAGAGCTGGAAACCTGTCACCTCTCATGACAGGGTAGGAGGTAGAGGCTCTACATGTGACCCACAGTCCTCTGTGACTGTAGGTAAGCTCCCTTACCTTTTAAGAACCAAGTGAGCTTCACTGCTGCAGGTTGTCCCTGATTCCCCACGGGGAAAGAGATTGGGTTCCCTTGTGTTCCTATTAGACTTGGTGTGCACCTTCTTTCCTGCACTTACAGCGTGGTTATACCTGCGTGTGACAGAGTATGCCTTGCCCACTAGGCTATGAACTGGAGACAATACAGATCCAACACCTAGCCAACGTGAAGGCAGATTCAATGAGGATTTGCTGAGTAGATGCTAACGTTGCGCAATAGTTGCTGAACCCTTTATAAGATCCAAGAAGTGACAGTGAAGGAGACAGACAAGCACCTCCCTCTTGCAAAGCCTCTATTCTAGCTTTGAGGTTAGGAGTGCAGAACAGATAAAGCACCCAGAAAAATTAGTAATAAAGAGCGTTTCTTTTATTCTGGGTTAAGTGCATTGGAGGAAAGCCAACTCGGTGGCATCAAAGAGTATTCCGAGATAAAAGCTGGGTGCTGCTTGAGGTCGAGTGAGATGAAGACTCGCTGAGAATGTGGAGTCTGCATGGAGACCTAAATAAAAAGAAGGCAACTGTACAGAGTCCAGGAACAGGTGCCCAGACAAGGAAAACAAACATTTTACACAAAAGATGTACAAGGCGTAGAAGGTCACTTGAGGTGGAGCATGTGAACAGAGGCACACGTGGAGGGATACAGTCAAGGGAACTTTGTAATGTGGGACTGACCTGCTCTTACAGCAACTGGTGAAGAAACAACTTGGGTTTTCTCCTACATGTCCTGGGAGGCTTCTAGGTGATTCCTATCAACAGACTAAATTGGTCATAACTTTTATTTTGAAATAATGGATTGGGTAGATGAGACATGAATAAAGATGGGCAAGTTGATTGTAGATAAGTGTATGATGGATGCATGGGTGGATGGACAATGGGTGATTGCATGGGTGGATGGACAATAAGTGGATTAAAGAAATAAGAAGTAAATAAAAGTGCATCAAATAGAAGCATGTTGGTGGTTGAGGGGAAGGAGCCTGTCCAGAGAGGCAAAAGGTCAAAGTTAAAAAAAAGAATTACTAAAGAGTGACTGAGAGGACCACAGGGAACACAGTAAAAGAAATGAAAGAAGGCTGGACTAGGAAGGAGAAGAGATAGCAGGAGGAATGAGGAGAGCTGAGAGACACCACGTCAGTCAGCCAGCCTCTGAGGCATGGTGGGATGGAATGGAAGTCAACAGTGTCAGCACCATGGAAGTGAGGCTATGTCAGGACCATGAGGCATCAATGAGATAAGTCTGAAATGCGCAGAGGTTTATTATGTGGGGGCTGGTAATGATTCAGCCATTACGGCTTATGATTATTTTCTCTTGTATCACCTAGAAGCCCAAACACAAGAGCAGAGAAAAAGAAGTTGGCTTCTGGGAGTTACCAGGAACCGGGGTGAATGACTGAGTGTGAGAGCCGAGAACATCGGCTTCCTGATCATTGACTCAAAACCAGCTACTATCGAGGGTGGCTAGGGTACTGCAGACACAATGTGGAGTAAAGCATTTCAATCCCCTCCCCTTGGGAAAACCACTGGGTTGGAAGGAGGGGACAAGGACAAACATAGTAAGAGCCATCAGATATGACCCATGCAGTGAGATAACCCAGGCTTCTAGATGCGCATGGAAGGGGTGGTATGGTTGGACATTGTGTGTTGTCTCAAAGGTCTGTGATTGAAGACTTGGTCCCCAGGGTGGTGTTACTGAAGATGTCAGAACCTTTGGAAAGTGGGGGGGGGGGGGGCTAACAGATGTCCTTCAGTAGCTGAAGGTGTGCCTTTGAAGGAAGCTGCAGAACCGGTCTCTTGAGCTAAATACCTATTTTCTCTTTTCAAGTAAGTCATCTAATGTGTTTTGTCATAGTAACATGAAACTAATACCATGGGCCTTTGACCTGTCCTTGGAGATTTAGGAGACAGGAATCCCAGAGGAAGGGACTGAGCAAAAGCAGAAGCCAACCAAAGGCTGCAGGTAGAAGGTTCTGGAGAAGAGCAGAGAGTCCACATCAATGATTATCAAGTGAGCACAGCCGGAAGCAGTGATGGGAGAGAGTTTTTAGAGACATTAGAGGGCAGAAGTCTCAGTCTCCAGCCACAGTGAGGACAGGGGCACACTGAGTGGTGGTACACAGGCAACACTGTCAAACTTGGACTCAGATAGATCCCTCTGGCTGTCTAGGGGACCGTGTTGTACAGACCAGCCTACAAACCTGAAGTTTAGGTATTTCTAACGCTATTAGGTTGTACCCCCTGGGTTCCAGTCAGCACGTCCCCTAACCATTGGATCAACATTAGAACGTTAAAAGAAGTGATAAAGTAAAATGCGTATGAGCCTGAATGCCAGTCTCAGAATCCAGACAAGTATGCAAGATAGCAAGGGCCTTTATCACAAACACCGTCTCAAGACACCATCTTTTTACAGCCCAGCTGAGAAGCCAGAACTATAGGTGTGTTTTATTCCTCCTTATTTATCAATTGCACTGACAAAGGAGCATGTTTTTCTCCTGATAAGTAGGTTCTGCCACATTCTGATCCACATGCTGAAGGCGATGATGTGCCCCAGATGGATACCACCCACCCTGTCCCTGAGCTCCATATTAGAGTCTCCTGGAATTTTATCTAAAACGTTTTTACATGATTCCTCCCCATGGATCAGAATCCAAGTACTTGGGGCCCAAGAATATGCATTGTAAACATACTGATTTGTTGCTTTCCAAGGACTGTTAAACCAAATGATCACAAATAAATTGTCTTTACATGACAGAAAGTTTCTGTCATGCAGTCCTAAAATGTAAAATTCTGGAATCCAGCTATCCAGAGGACATATTCTCTCTGAAGGCTCAAGGGAGAATACATCTTTATATAGGTCTATGGTGTTCCTAGATACTGTGTTCCAATTTTTCTCCACCAGAGAAACATGTCCAAAAGTTCCCTTCTTTATAATGACACCAGTCCTTGGATTAAAAGACTACTTCACAGTGAAGGACAAAAAGAGATAAAAAGGAAAAGGAACATAACTGGTCCTGGGTTTTGGCACCAGATGAATGAAAAATGAGTGAAAAAGAAGGAAAGAAAGAAAGAAAAGAAAAAAAGGAGGAAATGAAAGAAAAAGAAAGGAAGGGAGGGAGGGAGGGAGGGAGGGAGGGAGGGAGGGAGGGAGGGGAAGGACTGCTTCTAGGTATGGTGAAGAAGGCTTATTATAGATATGTGGGAGAGCATAGCCAGAGGCAAGGACATCTGAGAGAGTCCACAGTGGACATGACCAGACTGAGCTATGCCATGCGAGATAGGGGAGGGAGGGGAGAGAAGAGAACCAGGTGCAGTAGCCAGGAGTCCCAGAGTAGACTAAAGAAACCAGGTAACCAAAATGGTTGATTATATAGGGAAGGGCAGCTTGGGGAAGGGCAGCCCAGCCCCCAGGCTGGAGAAGTTTAGGGTAGAGGATGGGGTATGCCAGCCAGGAGGGACCTGTAATAGGTAGGGACTGAGGGATGCAGGGAGAACCTGGAAGCCAGTGTCCACTTAAATATGTTAAACAGGCACCTCAGCCAATTGTCCCAGTTTGAAACCTAATACACAGTCACATCTTTGTGATATAAGTGCAAAACCCTGGTGTATCACACTCATAGGTGCTGCAGGTTAAAAGTCCCACACAACGTTTAGGTAGACTGTTGTGATTTAAATTGTATTCCCTGAGTTAAGGAATACAACAAGAACAAACCTTGTTGTTGCTCTGACAAAATCCATGATGGTAGCAACTACCCAGAGGGTTCATTTCAGCTCATGGCCTGAGAGTATAGTCTACCATGGTGGGCAGGAGTGTAAGCCAGCTGCTCACATTGCCTCTTCAGTGAAGAAGCTGAGAGCCATGAATGCTGGTGCTCAGCTCTCTTTCTCCTCTTCATTCAGTCCGGGGCTCAGCCCACAGGATGGTGATGCCCACACTGAGTCTACCCCAGTTGAACTTCTCTGGAAACAGTCTCATAGACAGTCCAAGAGGTGTGTCTCCTAGGTGATTCTAAAACCCATCAAGTTGACAATCATTCTTGTAGTACAGGGCTATCCTCTAAGCCAAAATTTCACCATCTTTAGGAGTTCTGATGGGCCTGCTCATAAAACCTCATCATAGCTGAGCCTGTTGACTGTTTACCTTCCCTCCTAGAAGGCAGGAGCAGCAAGGGTCATGGGACCCTCACCAGAGTACCCCAGCCACAAACCAGCCATATGCAATTCTGCCCTAATTTCACATGGCCTTATGATCTTGCAGGAGGGGCTAGAGAACACAGGTAGAGAAGATGGAGAAGATGGAGGGAGGAGACTCCACCTACATAGCCTTGGGGAAGCCACCATCACTAATGAGTACAAACCTCTGAGTGAGGCTACTCTAAGGCTACCTATGCTCTAGGCTACTCTAAGGTTATCTACGCTCTAGGCTACTCTAAGGTTACCTATGCTCTAGGCTACTCTAAGGTTACCTATGCTCTAGGCTACTCTAAGGTTACCTATGCTCTAGGCTACTCTAAGGTTACCTATGCTCTAGGCTACTCTAAGGTTATCTATGCTCTAAGTTACTCTAAGGTTACCTATGCTCTAAGTTACTCTAAGGTTACCTGTGCTCTAGACTACTCTAAGGTTACCTATGCTCTAGGCTACTCTAAGGTTACCTATGCTCTAGGCTACTCTAAGGTTATCTACGCTCTAGGCTACTCTAAGGTTACCTATGCTCTAGGCTACTCTAAGGTTACCTGTGCTCTAGGCTACTCTAAGGTTACCTGTGCTCTAGGCTACTCTAAGGCTACCTGTGCTCTAGGCTACTCTAAGGTTACCTATGCTCTAGGCTACTCTAAGGTCACCTGTGCTCTAGGCTACTCTAAGGTCACCTGTGCTCTAGGCTACTCTAAGGTTATCTATGCTCTAGGCTACTCTAAGGTTACCTATGCTCTAGGCTACTCTAAGGTCACCTGTGCTCTAGGCTACTCTAAGGTTACCTATGCTCTAGGCTACTCTAAGGTCACCTGTGCTCTAGGCTACTCTAAGGTCACCTGTGCTCTAGGCTACTCTAAGGTTACCTATGCTCTAGGCTACTCTAAGGTCACCTGTGCTCTAGGCTACTCTAAGGTTATCTGTGCTCTAGGCTACTCTAAGGTTACCTGTGCTCTAGGCTACTCTAAGGTCACCTGTGCTCTAGGCTACTCTAAGGTTACCTATGCTCTAGGCTACTCTAAGGTCACCTGTGCTCTAGGCTACTCTAAGGTTACCTATGCTCTAGGCTACTCTAAGGCTACCTGTGCTCTAGGCTACTCTAAGGTTATCTATGCTCTAGGCTACTCTAAGGTTACCTGTGCTCTAGGCTACTCTAAGGTTACCTATGCTCTAGGCTACTCTAAGGTCACCTGTGCTCTAGGCTACTCTAAGGTTACCTATGCTCTAGGCTACTCTAAGGTCACCTGTGCTCTAGGCTACTCTAAGGTTACCTGTGCTCTAGGCTACTCTAAGGTCACCTGTGCTCTAGGCTACTCTAAGGTTATCTATGCTCTAGGCTACTCTAAGGCTACCTGTGCTCTAGGCTACTCTAAGGTTATCTATGCTCTAGGCTACTCTAAGGCTACCTGTGCTCTAGGCTACTCTAAGGTCACCTGTGCTCTAGGCTACTCTAAGGTCACCTGTGCTCTAGGCTACTCTAAGGTCACCTGTGCTCTAGGTTACTCTAAGGTCACCTATGCTCTAGGCTACTCTAAGGTCACCTGTGCTCTTGCTCATAACTCCTCCCAACTACTCTGTAGGTAGGCCTAATAAACGAATTGGTTCTTCCCTGGGTGAACTTTGTGGACCTTGGTTTGTTATTGGAATCTTAGAAGGAGGGGTAGACATTTTTTACTTCTCCCCCAGGGAAAGAATTTTAGCAGTACTCTCCCGAAGACCCCTGTGTCAATTAAGTTCATTCACCATGCTGAGGCACCATTAGGAGGTTATAGAACACTTATGAAGAGGGGTCTGGTGTAAGGATATCAGGTCACTGGGCCATGCATGCCCTGAAAGGTGATATTAAGATACCAGCAACTTCTTTTTGATTCTAGACTGCCATAAGGTAAAGAACTTCCTTCATCTACTGTGCCACTAACAGGCCAAAGGCAACCGGGCCAAGTGACCATTGCCTGAAATTCTAAGCCAACACAAACTTTCTGATTGGTTGTTTTATTCTGTCACAGTAACTTAGGAACACACAGTTCAACTCACAACTATCCCCAAGTAAGTTTTATGGCAAGTGACATTGGAAACATATCATTGCTCTGAAAACTTGGATGAGATTGTATCAATGCCCCACAATGGTCCCCTAATACCTGACACATTGGATGTTAGTGTACCTGGTTTAATATAACAGAGAAAGGGCCGTGGCAGGTAACACATTATGAAATTCCGAGCAGCCCAGAGGACTCTGGAATCCACACTGCATACCTGCACATCTGCCTTTCCAGAAAGCTGCATAACTCAGATCTCTGGAAGCAACATCCCAAATACAACAGACAGAAAGCTAGCCTTTTCTACCTGAATCGGAACCAGAGGTGGAGGTCATGTCTGTCGCGATGGAGGCCCACCAGACTACCTGCCTCAGGCTCAAGCCACACCTGTGGTCCAGAGTAGGCATGGGTCACTTGTGGACATAATGACATTTTCAGAAAGAAAATGTTTTTGCATACACTGGAGCCAGGCTATCTAATTCAAATCCTGCTCTACTACTCACAGAGTAACCATAAACGAAGCCCAAAGCTTCTTTTTCCCCTCTGACAATATGGATACAACAGTGACTACCTGGTGGAGTTTAAGAAGACACTAGGAAGAAAGCCCTTGGCACGGACTCAACATGGAACACATGTAAGCTGTTCTTATAACCCTCACCACCACCATGTTCTAACAGTCTCGTTGACTGTGACTTCTGGGCCCCCTACCAACCAGCAGCAAGTCTCCAGGAGCCGTTCAGCCAAAGCCCCCTTCTGATTTGAAGAAATCAAGCAAAAATGGTCTTGAACTTGTGTGCTTGGAGCAAAATTCTTTGCTCATAGTTCACAACACCAAAATTATTCCTCAAGGGTTGGGGGTGGGGAGGAGCAGGCACACTGCACAACCTAGGCATATGTGTGTACATCTCACCTTACTCTCCATTGTCTATTTAAAAACCATTCTTTATTGGAAAGTTTTATTACAGGCCCTATGAAAAGTGATATGCAACATCTCTTAGGCCCCAAGCAATTTCAGATCAGTTGTGCTGAAACTGCTCACACTCTGGCAACCAGCAAATCCTGTACCCCAGGCCTCCCCCTTCCCATCATTTTATTCTTCCTCAGCAATGGCAGAGGAAGCCCTATGGTCCTCACTCCTCCTCCCTCTCTATCTCTAGAACCCACCGTAGAGGCTGGAGGGTGCTGATCCACACTACAGTGGAGTCTGGCAGAAGCTGTGCTACACTATGATTTCTCCTGGAAGCCTGATCCTGTCAGCAACCGATGGATTGGAATGTATGGCTCCTAGCGACTCACCTCCCCCTGCTTCCAGCCATGTATTCATGGGAAGAAACCCAGTCCTCAGCTACTGACAGATAAGGCTGCTCCATCAGTGACCAGAGAAGCTGAGCAAGGCAGGAAGTTATGGTCCAAGACAGAGTCTTTCACATGTTTTTTTGAGATAGGGTCTCATGTCTCAGACTGGCCTCAAACTAGATATGACCAAGAATGATCTTGAACTCTTGATTGTCCTGCCACTACTCCCCAAGTCCTGGAATTACAAGCACAGATCACCATGCCTGGTTTTTGTAATACAAAGGAGCAGGCCGGTGGGGGCCCCCCTGCATCTAGGCAGGTACCCTACCCACTGAGCTACACCCCCAACTGCTTCATACATTTTTAAAATGACATTGTGGCCTTTTGCTTTTTAACAACTACCAAAAAAAGGTAGAGTGACTGCCCAACATGCACAAGACTCTGAGGTTGACCCTCAAAATTAAAAAGGTAACCATCCATTCTTGACCTTGTAGTTTCTTCTCAGAATCTATAGAATCCAATCACCAGTCTCGAGTCAAAAAGAAAAGGCCAGGAGGCAAAGGAAAATGACCGCTGTGATCTGAAGCAGCAGCCAAGGGCCAAGGGCTTGTTTGCGTGCTTGTTTAAAATCGCATGGGTCAGGCGTTTGTGAAATTTATATGGAATGAAAGGAGAGCGCGGCCCCTCGGCCCCATGTCCAACCGGTCTGCTGTGTTATTATTCTGTTGACTCACTGCGTCATCAATCATAAAAATCAAAACTGACTCGTCAAACAAAGGCCAAGGCCTCCCAAAGACTTGTGTGGCATCTGGGATCAGAGCCCTGCTAGGGGATTGAAATCCTGGGTTTCTCCAGGGAGAGACGTCACCTGCGCTATTCTCCGCCCACACGGCAGTGACCCACTTTCAGTGGGGGGCGAGAGGAAAGCTGGGTTACACAACAGTCCAGATGTTTATTTCCCTCTCGATGACTGCTCAAAATAACACTCGCGGATGAAAACAAGACTGTCTACAGAACTATGTGCTGCAGCGGGACCTGTACACTCCATGCCAAGCTTAATCGGGGCACAGAAGAGTCAGTCACCAGGGCTCTGTGTCCAGGGCACAACCTAGGCAGTGCATGAGCAGGCTAAGTATGTGTGTTCTGTGCCCCCTTAGAGACTTATAAAGGAATTCTACAGTGTGTGTGTGCGTGTGTGTGTGTGTGTGTATGTGTGTGTGTAACCGGCTGTCATATATTTGGCCCTAGGGATTGGGAGGAGGGCATGGGTACTGTGGACATTCTTGGCTGGCACCAGATATATGTGCCCATTACACCTGGTGTGTGTTCCTGCCCTGCATTGTCACTTGATGCCCCAGACAGTGTTGTTGAGATCAGCTATGGATCAGCCACGATCCCTCCAAATGTGCAAAGGATGAATAACTCTATTCATCAGTCCACTGAAAATCATGACGTGCGGACATGCATGCATGTGTGCATTTTCTGTGCACTCATCCATATGCAGAATGCACAGGACACACAGTGTTAGCATTTACACAGTGTCACAAGTACAGAGTGGTGGCACCCTTCCCTGGGTAGGTGTACTAGAACTTCCAAATACTGGGGAGGAGCCCGAGGGAAGGGCAAGCAAGTCAGCACAGGAAGTGACAGACATGATGCTAGAAGTGAGGCTCACAAAGCAGCCAGGAGCTGGCCGTGAACACGCCTGGCAGAGGCAGTCCCCAGATATGGCGGCAAGGGTGCCTACCACTGGTGGACTTCAGAGCTAACAGGCTAGGGACAAGCTGAGAGCTGGGACCTGATTAGAGACAAGCTGGCAGGGGCCTGAAGAGATGGCTCAGTGGCTACACAGATGGAAGAAGACACTCAATATCAACTTCTGGCCTCCACACGTGTGTGTGCACATTCACATACACACACACATACACACACACACATATACACACACACATATACACACACACATACATATACACACATACACACACACACAATTTTTTTTTTTTTTTTTTTTGGTTTTTCGAGACAGGGTTTCTCTGTGTAGCTTTGCGCCTCTCCTGGAACTCACTTGGTAGCCCAGGCTGGCCTCGAACTCACAGAGATCCTCCTGGCTCTGCCTCCCGAGTGCTGGGATTAAAGGCGTGCGCCACCACCGCCCGGCTCACACAATTTTTTTAATGTAATCAGGAGAACACTCGGGGCCAGACCAAATCAGTTATCAGTGTCCATATCCTCCTCACACCCCTCAACCCAGTGGTCAGACTTCCATTGTGGAAAACCCTTAAAGGGAGGAGGGCAGATCAAAGTGGACACAGGAAGAGATGAACGAAGTTTCGAGAGAATGAGGATCCTGATTCATAGAGGCCACTAGGAAGCCCTGGATGTGGCAAGTACATGCTGAGATGGCTGAAATATGAGTGCCCATGGAGGAGCTCCTGGGGGCTGGGCAGGGTGGAGCGAGCTTTCAGGGGAGCACAGAGGTTCGCAGATTATGAAGCAGTATCAAAGCCACAGACGACCACATGTGCATCACTGCCTTCCCATTCTGAGGAGCTCCCTGCATGGTGTGTGAGAGGGAGGGAGATGTGGCTGGCAAATCCCGGGCCCAGCCGCAATGCTTCCCACATGGCACACATATAAATATTGCTCTCCTCTGCACAGCTGCAGCTGCTCCCTCTAGCACCTGGCTCTGTCTGTCACCCTGCCCCAAACTCGTCCTTCCATAGTGGCCTCAACTGCAAGAGTCGTCCCCACATCTCCGCCTGACAAGTCTCCCCGGAGCCCAACCATAGGAGTGTTGTTGAATTGCAGGTGGCCTTAAGGCTTGTCCTCTACTTACCTGGTTTTCTTTGTCCTGTACTGGAATGACCTGTACTGAAATTCCAGCCAGGGAATTTCCGACGCTGGTTCTCGATGCTGACAGGGGCATGGGTTTGAAGGGTAGAGCCTCATTATCCACGCTGCAGAGGAATGAGGCCTGTGGTAAAGTGTGCTCCACTGGCTGTCGGGTGCATACCATCCTTGAAGGGCGGTTGGAGTGCATACCATCACACAAATGCACAGCACGAGGCAGACGAAACCCATCTGGAGGTGTGAGGCAGAGAGGTACCCATGAGTAGGGAACTGGGCAACATGAGAAGACCAGAATGACTCACAAAATCCCACTTCTACGCATTGATAGGAAATGTTCGATGTGGGCCTTTTCAGGAACTTTCGAAGCCATCTCTTAAACCCTAAGTAGTTTCCAGTCAGTCCCGATGAGACTTCAGATATCATGGTCTTAGTTAGGGTTTTCTATTGCTGTGAAGAGACACCGTGACCACAACAACTCGTATAAAGAAAACATCACTTACAGTTTCAGAGGCTCCGTCCATTATCATCATGGTGGAGAGCACAGCGGTGTGCAGGCAGACTTGGTGCTGGAGCGGAGAGTGCTACATCTTGCACGCAACAGGAAGTCAACTGGCTGTCACACTGAGGGAAGCTTGAGCAAAAGAAACCTCAAAGCCCACCTGCACAGTGACATACTCCCTCCCACAAGGCCACACCTCCTGATGGTACCACTCCCTTTGGGGGCCATTTTCCTTCAAACCACCACACATGGAAATCAACAAATCTTCCAAACCAGGCCTCTCCTCCAGCAAATCACATCACCCACTTGCTTAAGAACTGCCATAGAGTTCCCTCCCAGTCCCCTCCAGCTCTGGGACCCACCATGGAAGCTACAGAACATTCACCCACCCTGCAATGAAGTCTGGCAAATGTGTTAAACCATGGGTTATTGAGAACATGATGCTATCAGCCGAGGAGTTGGAAGGTAGGGTCCTAGCTTCCTGCTTATCCACTCCCTGCCATATGATTTTGAGGGATGAAAGAAGGTTCGATCCTCTATTACTGACAGTGAATAAGACAAGGCTGCTCTACCAGAATTCCAAAGGAAATTGAGGCAAGACAAGGTCTGGCTCAAGACAAGATCTCCATCTTCTGTGTGGGATCTGGTGCCTCAGCTTCCTTGGGTAGAAGATGGGGGTGCTGATACCTGCTCACAGCTTGTCAGGGAGGAGATGCAAAGCACTCTGGGCATGGCTATGGCTCTTGCAACTTGTAATGTGACCTTCCCCATGTGCTAGTGAGAGGAACAGACAGTAATAGGGTTCCTTAAGTCCTCTTGTTACCTGAAATCCCATTTATGTTTATTTTATGGAACTTCTGGAGTCATCAAAGTCCCTGACAAGACTTAAAACACAGGTTCACATTCCCAAGAGAATAGTACCCTGTAGGACCTAGCTCTTTTTAATCACCACCAATCCCCCACCAAGAATTGTTGCTGACGGACCCTGGGAAGACTCAACTTCCAGTGGCTTGTCACCAGAGTCACTCAAGGTGGTCAGTGTCTGAAGATCTAGGCAGGGTGAGGATGGGGGGCTGGGGGGAGGTGTCCCTCTATGAAGAGTTGTTTTTAATGTTGAAAATCAGGAGGTCTCTGCAATAAAGAGTGTGAGCCTCCTCACAAAGTAATGTAAACCCGATAATGCTATTTTTAAAAGGCTTTAAATAACTTTTTCAATGCAAAACAACCCACTTAAAGCAGACTTAATTCATTTTATGGGCCAGTTCTAAAGCCGAATCGCTAGTGCTCCAAAAGCCACCCTGAACCAAAGGGAGCCATTTCATATGTCATCACCACTGGGCCACTTGTGCTGTGACATTAAACCAATAAGTTCCACATGGCTGGACCAAAAGGGGTATTCTCTCATGGCTGTCTTTCTCCTTCATTTTGGAGTGACAGAGGGGATTTCCCTGTAGAATCTCCTGCGCTTCTGACCGACCGACCGACCGAGCCCATTTCTTGCAACCAAAATAAATTAAATTAAATTGCAAAGTCCTCATCTGAGCTTTTGGCTCCAAGTGAAGCCAGAGCTCAACTCGGCTGATGTGATTTCCCCGATAAGTTGCTGTTCCGGGCTTCACAATGCTGACCTCCAATCCGCATTGCAGTCAACAGCAGTTCAGCCAAGGCACAGAGCTTGATAGCCCATGCGCTGCCTTTTAATTAAAATTCCAAGTTGGTGTTTTGTTTTCAAAGGAAGGATGGCAAGGATCAAGGTCACCCAGTGCAGCCAGGCGCTGAAGGGAGGAATGCCCGCCACCGGCATGGTTTACACTCCAGCAGTTCCAAGGAGGGCAGGGCGCTGCCACGGGAAGGCTCGCTAACAACTTCCAGAATGGTTTCCGGATATAAATAGCAGTAATGGCATGATATATTCTAGCAAGAAAGACTGGAATAAAAGTAGGTTACTGACTGGCAGATGCCTGCCTGCCAGTGGGCAGTGGAGCATCGGGCCTGGGCTCTTTCCGGCTATATTTAGCATTCGCATTAATGTACTGCTGAACAATGCCCTTTAGGAGAACCACAGAAATCAGACGGAGAGAGATGACAAAAATTGATGAAGCAGTCACGATGAGAAACCCCTGGGCACAATCACTGTGATAAATACCTAGCTAAGTCCCCAGCCCATCTCCACCTTATGGTTCCTGTTAACACTCGGGGTCCATTAGGGAACAGTGCTACCTCCCAAAGGGGAAGCCATCTGCATTAGGAGTTGGTAGCAAGCTGGCCCCATACAACCTGACAAGCCATTCCTAGAATTAAAAAGATGAAAGAGACCGCTGAGCAAGTGCCCGAGGTTTTTCAAGGAACCCCCAGTTTGTGTACATTTGTGTGTGTGTCATTTCGTTCTTTCCTTTAGCAAAATCATTAAAGTGCAGAAGAAAAGAAGTCTGGGGGTTTACTCCTTGGCAAAACTTTAAACAAATAACCACACAAGTCAAAGGACAACCTTGCCCTGTATGGATCCTGGTCCTGGGGTCAGAAAATAAGTAGCTGGGGGTGATTTCAGCTGTGGTTTTGAAAATGGAAAGGCTGGGGCCCTCCCCTGCAAAGAGCAAGCCAGGCTACCTGACCAGCTCTAGGGTCTCATGACTCGGGCAGAGCAAAGTGTTACCTTGGAAGGATAATTACACCAGTTGAATCTGGTTTTCATGGGGCAGTGGATTCCACAGAGGGTACAGTGTGTGTGGTATGGAGAATTCGAACTGCAGCTTCGACTCTTAGAGGCTACATGACCTTGGGGGAAAATCCTCCGACTCTCCCAGCCTCTCCTTCCACACCCATGAGATGAGAATGGCAAGAGAGAGTCTGCCGTGGTTCAGATGTAGTTTGAGTGTGTCCCACCCCCACTCCCAAGCGAAAGCTTGGTCTCCAGTTGTGGTGGTGAGGCCAAGGAAGTTTTAATAGGTGGGACCTCGTGGAAAGTGGCACCTGGGACACCGAGAAGGAAATTAAGTCACAAGCCAGCAGGTTTCTATTTAAAAAAAAAAAAAACACCTGTTTCTTCCACCCACTCTCACAGCACTGTGATTGCCATCTGCCTTGAAGTCCTCATCAGAGCTCCATAGATGTCTCTGTCACATCCTTAAGTCCCCAGAACGGTGATCCAAATGAACATCTCTTTTTTTTTTATAAAGTACCCAGCCTGGGGCACTTTGATACAACAGCATAAAACAGACTAACAGTCCCAACAAGAACTGATAGAAAAAGAAAATGCAGGTCAAAGTACTTAACTTGGTACCTAGCATATTGCAAATGCTCAAGACCCCTTAGTTACTATGATGACCCGAGCTGATAAGTCTCCAAAAGGACAAACGGAATATAAATGGGGGATCTGGGAATATTCATTTCTCCCCAAAGCCTGGTAGGATGCAAGGCATACAGGAGGGCTGAACGATCCCAACAGTCTGCACTGGGAGCACCATTTATTCCTGTAAGGATTGAGCTAAGCACGCTGAGAGTAGGGATTATGCACTACCCTTAGTCCTCCCTCAGCTGAGCATCTGACCCGAGTTCAAGGATCAGACTGAAATAAATCCAAGCCGCTAACTGATCCCATTTCCCCAGAACAGTCTCTTTTTTCACAGCAATAACGTGGATTGCATTCATGGCACACATTCCCAAAAATAAACTGAGCTTGGGAAGATGTCACTGTGATAGACGAAGCAAAGACCTTTCGTGTGTGGAGTAACAAAGAGTCACAGTAAGTTATTTTTGCCTTAAAACCTTAGTGTCTTTTAGCTGAGCTGGAGCGCACTGAGAACAAGATGTAGCTGTTAAGTGGAAGAGGGCTAAAAAATGATGAGAAAGGAATTTGCTGACTGAAGGTGTGATTTGTACACGGCTATGCTGAGCTCCTTAGTGATGAGGAACAAAGGGGAGCCTTGTCTGTAGACTAGGGCATTAAGCAGGCTGGCTTGTGAAGAGAGTAAATGGCAGAGGTTACCTCCTCAGTGTGGCTACTACGCAAATCACTGAGAATACCCTCAACCTCTGTAAGAGTTAGCGTCTCCAGCTGTAAAAAGACGGTGAGCCCTACCCCAAGGGCTTCATGGGGATTAAGAAGGAAACAGAGGCCGGGCGGTGGTGGCGCACGCCTTTAATCCCAGCACTCGGGAGGCAGAGCCAGGCGGATCTCTGTGAGTTCAAGGCCAGCCTGGTCTCCAAAGCGAGTTCCAGGAAAGGCGCAAAGCTACACAGAGAAACCCTGTCTCGAAAAACCAAAAAAAAAAAGAAAAAAAGAAAGAAGGAAACAGACTTCTCTTTCCTATGCAAGGCCTGCCACAGGCTAGCCCAGCTGTCCTCCATGTCCCAGTGTCTTCGTCCAGATGAACTCAGGTTTCTGAAAACACCAAAGAAGGGTTTCCACTTGATGTCTGCCAATAAGGAAGACTGTCTTGTTTCAGAGGTTAGTGGGTCCAGGGGTTTCCGTGCTTCTCTGTAGCCGCTTTCCACTGACTGCTTCCCATAGTGGAACCCTTTGCTTTTTATTTTCTTTTTGTTCGCTTGCTTCTGTGATACAATTATGTTATGGGTTTTCCCTGCCTCTCTGATGCTGTCCCTCCAAGTCTACATTATAGACACAGTGCATCCTTCTGAGAGAGAACTGTGTCACCCTCCAACATTTCCAGACCTCTTCTCTTCCTAAAATTATCTCCCCACCAAATTCCTAAAATTATCTCCCCACCAAAAGTCTCATTCATTTCTTTGTCTTCAATTATTCATTCCTAAACTCACAGCCCCAAAGTCCTTAGCTAAGGTCCATATCTATCGACCATTTCCAATCCTAGAACAGAAGCTGCCTTTAATCCCAGCACTCGGGAGGCAGAGGCAGGCAGATCTCTGTTAGTTCGAGGCCAGCCTGGTCTACAGAACGAGATCCAGGAAAGGCGCAAAGCTACACAGAGAAAACCTGTCTCGAAAAACCAAAAAAAAAAAAAAAAAAAAAAAAGAACATTCAAATACAGGTAGGCAATAGCTACCATGGGCTGAACCATGGCATAAGAAGTGGTGGGACCACCACTTACAACTCCACACTATTATTATCTGTGTGAAAACAGGAGTCCAGAATTCCTAAATGTCATATTTCACAAAAGAAGCCAAAAGTGCAGATTTCTGACCATCCTTTGCACACTTTCTTTCTCATCTGGGTCTGACAGAAAAGCTCCCCACAAAAGATGTGGAACATGAAGACTACCCTGTCATTAGTGAGGTGATGGCCTAAGAATACGCACCGTCAACATTCATAAGCAAATTTGTTGAGTGGGCTTTGAGAGGTGGGATCTTCAGATGGTCAATGGCACTTGGAAATTTGTTATGATGAGGACACCAGAAACAAGGCCCTCGGGGCCAAAGGGTGAGAGAACGGCTCCTGAATCCAAGCAGGGTCATCCAGAGAACGTAACTGAGATGAAGGTTCACCAAACAAGCTCTGGGTTTGCTTACCTGTGTACGCATTGCCACTGAAGACACTCCTCAGTGCAGATGAGAGCTGTTGATACTGTGTTCGTTTCCTTTCAGTGGCTGTGATAAAAGATCCTGACAAATGCAACTTAAAGGAGACAGGGTCTGTCTGGGCTTGCTTCTAGGGGAAATACAGACCATCATGATGGGGAAGGGATACAGGCATGGTAGAAGGGATCTAAAGCAGTGGGTCACATTGCATCAGCAGTCCAGAAACCAAAAGAGAACAGGAAGTGGGGTGGGACTATACATCCTCAAAGCCCTCCCCAGGGGTGTACTTCCTCCATCAAAGCTCCACCTTTTAAAGGTTCCACAATCTTTTCAAAGAGTACCACCAGCTGGGGCTAAGCCAAGCCTCTGGGGGACATTTCACATGTAAACCACAGCTGTCAATGTTATAAAACCTACATGTGATGAATATTTTAATAAGCAAATCACCTACAAATAATGCAGTTCTTAGACACTGTTCAAGTCAACCCGTAGGACATCTAAGAGCGAAATGTGGTCCATGAGTAACTAACTTACTTTTTCCTTCTTGATTCACAACTCTAAATATCACTGTATACCTTATCTGAAGGTCTCTCTGAGGCCTCAAATTTGATATCTTCCATCCCAGCTTACTCTGCCCTCAGCAAGCTCTGTTTGCTGGTGTCTGTTATGAACTGTGGCCAGCCCCATTCTCCAAGCACGGGTGTGAAAACTCTGCAGCCTCTCTGGTTCTGCTCTCAGCTGCACAGCTCTGCCATCTGTCTTTGCAATGTGTCCTGACTCTCGAGCCCTGTTCCCATCAGCGCAGATCATCCCCGCTTCTGTGTTACAGTAGACTTGAAGTCTCCCCTTGCTCGTTCTCCTAGCGCTAATCCCCACTACTGACCAATAAATCTTCCGGAAATACTGCCTTCCCCATAATTCCCTTACTCAGAATCTTCAAAGCCTCCTATAAATCCAAAAGTTTGGTGTATCTCCTTCTGAAACCGGCTGCAATCTGATATGGGCATTGCCCATTAATCCTAAACATACTGTACTCTCTCCTTCTGTGGTAATAGGACTTGCAGTGATTTGCTGAAAACATGGACATTTAAATACAAAGTTCATTTCCTGTATCTCCTGAATCGAGGAATGCCTGAGTGACTAAATTCTACTCAATCCAGTTGACATGGGTTTTATGTGATAATTTCCACAAAGTTTCCCTGAGAGGCCTGCTGTATACACCCTTGATTTCCTCTATTTTTGTCCATTTTTTATCTTTGTTGGAATTTTTTTTAGACAGATAGAGTTCCCAATGTAGCTTAGGCTGGCCTCAAACTTGCAGACTTTCTCTTGCCTTTGCTGTCCAAGTGCTGACATCACAGGCATGAGTCACCATAGTCTCCTTCCTTTGTCCCTTCTCCAGTCTAATGGCTGGACTACAGCTGCATTGGTCAGGGTTCTCCTGAGGGAGCAGAAACAAAGAATTCATCTGTAGATAGACATGGTTTATTATGAGACTTGTCTCACAGGATTATGGGATCCAAAAAGTCCTTCAACATGCTTTCTATAAGCTGGAGAGCAAGAAATTTGTTGATATAATTTGGTTCAAGTTTGAAGGGCTGAAAAACAAGAAAGCCAAAGTCTGAGTCCCACCCCAAAGCTACAGCCTTGAGTGGAAGGGACAGGAGCTTAGTACAAGGCCTGAAAATCTGATGCTGAAAAGCATGTAAAGAGAGAGCTCTTAACTTTAAAAGACAAAGAGAATTCTCCTGTTCTCTGCCTTTTTGTTCTAGCCAGGCCCTCAACAGACTGGATGATATGCACACACATCACTAAGAGTAGATCTTTATCCAGTCCACTGACTCAAATTCTAATCCTGTTCAGTATCACCCTCACAGACCCACCAAGAAATAGTTTTATCAATGGGATCTCTTGGCCCAATCAAGTTGATGGTTAAAATTCACCATCGCAATGATTCTTTGCAATCTTAAACCATCAACTGAAGGCCCACACTGAAATAACAAAGTAGAAGGAACCTGGATCCATGACAATTCTCTTCCAGCCCTGGACCTATTGGGCTTGGCAAACTTACATCTTAAGTCCTGGTTGCTTTGAGTTTTCTTCCACTTAACTCAACCTTAACCTCACTAATCAACCCCATTCTATGAATCAATGTGTTTCCAGAACCTAATCATGTCTTATCCATCACTCAGGCTACATATTGTCTTCCAAGATTGCTCTGCCTCCCTGCCTCTCTCTCTCTCTCTCTCTCTCTCTGTGTTCTCATGCTAAATCTAGATGTTTTTGCACACTGAAACTGTATCTCTCTTTCAAGACCCTTCTCCAATTTTATATTTCAGTTCCATGAGATCATTCTTCATCGCCACTAATAATACAGATCGCTCTTCTCCTCCTACTCCCTCTCTCTCTTTCCCTGTCTCTCTCCTCCAGCATTTTGTCTGTTCTTCTCGTAGGTCCTTGTATGGTCTCTATCAACACAGGTCCATATTCACATACAGCAGCCTATGTCTCAACATTGTCAGCCCTGTGCTTCTCAAACACAATGGGTCTGTGATAGAATGTGTTTAATTGAAGTGGGAAAAAATCACCTACAGAAAACAAGTGACTGAGGCCTATACACAGAAGACGTTCCCTAGGTCTTGGGATAGGTTGGAGCCAAGGCAAGCATTGTGTGTAGGATTGATGCACCAGCTTCTCCATGTTGTTGCTTCAATCCATGCCATTCTCAGATCCTAGGAATCAAGCCATCATATCAACCCTCCACACCTTGCCCATGGCTTCCCCCTGCCTCGCTTTTGCCCAGCCAACCCCTAACAAGAACAGCCTCGGTGTTACTCAGTTGACCAATGGGCTAGTTTGGCTGCATATTCATCACTTCCATTTCACAATTCTTGACTTGGACATAACCTCTGTAGTACTCTAAGATCTGTGCCACTTTCCAGCTTTTTCTTTTGGAACCTTAGATAGATGGATGACAGTAACAGTAGCTAAATGTCCAGGATTACATGGCATATGGCCCTGTTGGATGCAAGCCACACAGTGAGATTATCCAAGGTTGGTCTTGGTACCCATGAGCTGCTTATCTGAGAGCCTCCATTACCTCTTCTTACCTGTGACCTCTGGAATGACATCTGAACAGAGATAGGAAAGAAAGGCACTGGGAAAGAAGATGGACCATCTCTGGGCTCCAGACCATGTGGATTGAGCCGGCCAGGACATCATATTATCATTTCCAAGTGTCTGCCCAAGTGACATGTGTTCTCCTAGGAACTGTGGCTCTTCAGCAGCCTGGACTGGATGTCTGATCCATCTCTGCACATGGAGGCTCTTCACATGACCTCCATCACCCCACTGCACATCCTGAACATCCTAAACCCAGATCAGTAATGAGGATGACGGTGGATGGAAAGGAAGGAGGGAGGGTCATGCAGCCACCTGACGGAGCACAAAGGGGACAAAGGGGAGGCGTTGACTTCCAGGGGTTAAAAAACAAGCCTCCTCTGAAGTATCCAAGGCCAGGCCATCCAGTCTACCCTCTCTCCTCTAGAAGCTTCTAATCTCAACATTGATTGCATTGTCACCACAGACAGAGAAAGCATTCTTCCAGGCACCTTCAAAAGGCAAATTCAGACAAAGACCTTGGCTTGAACCTTAGTCTGTTTTTTCAGCCAATGCCTTGCTTTTGCTATTTTTTTTTCTATTTTTCTTTTTTAATGCTACCTTGAAAAAAATCATTATTATTATTATTACTACTATTTTTCTATTCAGCTATTTAATGAGGGTAAGATGTGACTGTTTAAGCATTCCTCTAATGCTTAGATCTGGGCTCAGCAAACCTTTCTACAAATGTCTAGATGGTAAATGCACTTCAGCTTTACAGGCCATTCAGTCTCTGTCGCCACTATTCTCCTGCCCCACAGCAAAAGCAACAGTGAGGGAAAAAAATGTGAGCTAATGAGCATGACTATGTTCTAATAAAACTTTATTTACGCCGGGCGGTGGTGGCACACGCCTTTAATCCCAGCACTCGGGAGGCAGAGGCAGGCGGATCTTTGTGAATTCGAGGCCAGCCTGGTCTCCAAAGCGAGTTCCAGGAAAGGCGCAAAGCTACACAGAGAAACCCTGTCTCGAAAAACCAAAAAAAAAAAAAAAACTTTATTTACAAAAGACACGTAACCACAGTTTAAGTCCATCAGCTATAGTTTGCCAAACTCTACCTTAGATCAAAACCAGATAGAGAATCCAAGGAAACATCCAGAAAGAGCAGAGTGAGGGAATCTATGTCACTGTTCTTTCAGCCTGGCACCTGCTTTTATTCCGACCTTCCAGTTCCAAGAGTTAGGATCACAGGAACATTTGCTCCTGGTGAACATAGATTTGGGTTCTCAACAATCAGAAACTCTACCTACCAGACTAGACCGTTCCATTCTCATGCATTTCCATGCTGACACTATGCATGCCCCAGGGTTCATCTCCACCTACCACCACCCATGGAGACTCATGTCCACACAGAGGACTTGTGGGCTAAAATAATGCAGCAACACAAGTCTGACTCTGGTGTCACCAAGTGGCCTAGCAAAGAGAAAGGAGAAAAACGGTTGTGTTCACTAGTTTTCTCAGCACTGTAACCAAACGCCTGACAAGAAGGAACTTAAGGAAGGGCGGGCTTCCGTGGGGTCACCATTCAGGAGAGCCGAGAGCGTGGGGAAGGCTTGGCGCTGGGCCCAGATCCTGCCCATGATGGTGGAAGGCCTACTCACACCTCAGTGAACAGGGAAGCAGAGAGATGGCCCTGCTGGAGCTGAGCTGACTTTCTCACGTGTCCCTTTTCAGTCAGTAGGAACCCAACCCTATGGGAGTGTGACACCCACTTTAAGGGCAGGGCTTGCCTTCTTTGTTGATCCACCCTGGAAAAGTTCTCAGAGACTTACCCAACCTAGTGTCTCCATAACAGCCTGGGAGCTTTTCACTCTCGAGTTGACAATAAAAGTTAATCATCACAATGGTACACACCAGGGAGAGAAAAGAAATGACCAAAGAAAAGAGTTACAATTAAGTATTAATTTTGGAAAGTTATACAACTTCAGTGTGAAAAGACAGAAGAAGGCAGGACCTAGCAGGGCCACAAAACTTGGGGCTGTTACAAGAGACAGAGCAGATGAGGATGACTACTCTGGAGCTGACGGAAGCAGGTGGGTAAGGAACTCCTCCCATAGATGGGAAGCGTCTACTGTAACATGAAAAGAACTGAGTGACAGCTGAAATGAGGCAGTAGTCGAGAGGGTAGGAGTTAGTTAGGGCTAAGAATCGATTAGCCCCAGAGTTAAGTCATATTCAGGTCAGTAGTGGAGAGCACCAGGGACCAGAATTGAAGCTTGTCAGTGCTCAACTTCCTGTTTTAAAACACGATTCAAAGATTCTCAAAATCTGTTCTAATCCACCAACTCAAAAACATACTAATTTCCACCTTTAAGTTTGATAGTTACTGATTTTTATTTTATTTTATATGTGTATGAGCGTTTTGCCTGCATGTATTTTCATATGCCATGTGCATGTTTGGCTCCTTCAGAAGTCAAAAGCGGGTATCGTATCTCACAGAACCGGCATTATTGACAGTTGTGAATTTCCAAGTGAGGACTGAAAATTGAACCCTGGTCCTCTTCGAAAGCAGCAAGCGTCTTAACTGCTGAGCCATCTCTCCAGGCCCTATTTTCCACATTTCAGGGTCTAAATCAGCAAATACCCTGCAATCATGTCTGTGTGGCTTTGTTAAGTGACTGGATGTTTCTTCATTTTATTTGAAAGCACAGTTAATTGTCTTCCAATTAGCAGCATCTTGGATTTTATGGAACACGGTAGTGTATTGAAAATCTAGTAGAAAACCAAATGATTCGTGTTCTTCTAGAGTTCTCTAAACAACTATCCACATCTCGCCAATCATTTAGCAAAACTTTGAAGTGTTTAAAAAAGCTTAAAGAGACTCCTGAACGTTTTCTTGAAGAAGAGATAACCAGACACTCACAGGGGCCCCACACAGCATGGTTTCTGTGAAGACTGAGGAAGACGGGTAATTAAGTGGGTGGTGGTCGGCAGTGGCGTGCAAAACTACACACAAACTAAAGAATAAAGTGTGGGTGCACACCTGTAAAATCCCATCACTTGGGATTCTGGAACAGGAGGATCACAAGTTTCAGGGCAGCCTGGGCTGCATAGTGAACCCCAACTCAGCTGGGACCATGTCGCCAGACTGTCTTTAGAAAGAGATCGGAGTCGTTTCGGCAACAATTGAGGGTGCAATTCTTAGAAAGAAAGGGCAAGACACACAGCGAGAAGCATGATCATTAGTCCTGGGGAATTTAGTTAGGGACTTCAGCAAGCAGGTGAATTCAATAAACAAATTGACTTTTAAAAAAAACAACCTGTGACTCATTCCCAGCCTTGAGTTCATTCAAATAGGCCTTTTGTTATTGTTCAAACTGGACCATGTGAGTATCTAATAAACAGAATGTCATGTGAGCCCATTAATTGCCTAACTCTGGGGCAGGGCTAAAGTCTTTAAAGGTACCCAAGGATAAGAAACCAAGGTGCAAGGCACCCTGTTCTCCTGTTTCCTGGTCACAAATCTAGATGAATGCAACCAATTCCTGATAGGAACCTGCCATGGCTTGGACGGGTGTCCCCCTGTCATGGCTTAGCCATGTGACAGGTGTCCCCTAGAGGCCCATGTGCTGAGTCTTAGCACGTGGGGCCTATGGAAAGGAAGTAAGGTCACTGGTTATGTGCCCTTGAGGGAACTTTAGGACCACAGCCTTTCTGTCTCTTTGATTCCCGGCCACCACAGATAAGTGACCTGGCTCTACCATGCCTTCCTGCCATAGTGTGCTGCCTTACCACAAAAATGGTAAGCCAACTGACCATGGCCTGACCCCCTGAAACTTGATCCAAAATCAACCTTTCCCTCCTATAAGTTGATCACCTCAGATACTTTGTCATGGTGACAGAAAGATTACCGACACAGAATCCCTCAGTTTAGCCTGATCTCTGCCAACCTGATTCATCACATGCCATACCAAGTCTTCTTACATGGCTGTTATGCTCTGGTATCCCTAATGGCCCCTTACTGCTATTGATAAAATACTTCTTCCTGACTTGGAAGACCTCTGATCCAAGATTGGGATAGATAGATAGATAGATAGATAGATAGATAGATAGATAGATAGATCGATCCAGATGGGTGTGTGGATGGATGGGTGGATGGATGGATGGATGGATGGATGGATGGATGACAGATAGATGAATTGATGGGTAAGTGGGTGTGTGGATGGATGGATGGATGGATGGATGGATGGATGGATGATGGGTAGATGGATAAATGGATGAGTGGGTGTGTGGATAGATGGATGGATGGATGGATGGATGGATGGATGGACGATGGGTAGATGGATGGATGGATGATGGGTAGATGGATGGATGGGTGTGTGAGTGTGTGGATAGATGGATGGATGGATGGGTGGATGGATGGATGATAAGTAGATGAATGGATTGGTGTGTGGGTGTGTGGATGGGTGGATGGATGGATGGATGGGTGGATGGATGGATGGATGGATGGATGGATGGATGGATGGATAGATGGATCTATATATATCGCTATACCTAATTCTCACCATTCCTTGTCTATGGATCTGCTCTCAGAAACTTATCTCAGCCCAAGCAGAGATATGTTTTTCCTCTTCCTGCTCATCAAGTCACTCCATTGCATCTTCTTCACCCACTGCCATCCACAGGTTTGTCATGCCCTTCTATACTCAGAGTCCCCTGCAATGGAAACTTTATGACCCCCCCCACCTCCACCCTGGGCACTGTGTACACAGCTGTCCCAAGACTCACATTCTGTATATGTGACCGTGTTCCACACAGCCAGATCCTTTAGCTAAACTGGGCAAGAGTGGACTCCCAACCCTGGCCAGCAGTCAGCAGGCTGGCCAGCTTCTGGTGACCTGCTAGACTCACAAGCTCTGCTTGAGTGAGAACAATGAAACAGAACCAGGGGGTCTTCTGCCTCAAACATCTGTGCAGAAGACACAGAAAGGAGTTCTGACAGGTGAGGGGGTCAAAACACCAGGAAAGAGTCATGTTGCATAGATTGGGGGGACCTGCAAAGAAGGACCCTGAGCTCCTGCAGCTGCCAGCCCACAAGACTACCCTGACACTAGAGTCCTTTTGCCCCACTGTCTCTTTCAGTCTGCTTTCTTATACAAACCATGACCATCTGCCTGGGACTGGCACTACTCACGGTGGGCTGGGGCCTGGCAAAATCAATTGACAAGCAAGAAAATGCCTACAGGTCAATCTGATGGAGATACTTTGTCCACTGAAGTTCCTTCCTCTCAGGTGACCCTGGCTCCTGTCAAGTTGACAAAATAAAACCAACCAGCATACCATGGGGACCTGCAAATGTGTTAATTCCACAGAGATGTAAGAAATCTAAACACACTCACACCCTGACCTTCATCAGTCCTGGTCCAGAGTGTCTGCAGAGTTCCAGCTTTAAGTATGTACTTTTACGTTTGCTCAGGGGGGTTTCTAAGGGTTCCTAGGTTTGCATATGCTTTAATTTTACTTCCAGGCAGATCATAACAAGCAGGGCTATAGCTCATGTTTTGTTGTTGTTGTTGTTGTTGTTTTAACCTTTTGTATCCTGATGACCTTGGATCAGTTATTCAACCTCCCCAAGCATCAGCATTCTCATTTTCAACACTGGAGTAAGAACTTGACTTACTTTACAGAACAATGGTGGAGAATGAATAATAGTGAGTCTGTAAAGTGCTTGGCACAGTGCCTGGAACATGAGTGCCCAATAAGTGCTGATGATAGTGATGGTGGTGATGATGGTGAAGGTGATGGTGGCAACCGTGGTAAACATGGTGATGGTGACAATGATGGTAGTAATGGTGATGGTAGCAGTAAGGGTAGTCATGGTGATGGTAGTGATAAGGGTAGACATGGTGATGACAGTGATAGTGCTGATGCTAGCCGGCATCATATAGTCCTCTCTGTACATAGCAGACGACTGGGGAATGCTTACTGACACATGAGTTATTTGGGAGAAGGGAAATAAGAGGTAGGTATACATTAAAGTAAAAACTCAAATCTGAGGCCAGTAAGGTGGCTCAGTGGGGAAAAGCACTTCAGCCAAGCCTGAAGACCTGAGTTCAACCAAGTGACCCACATGTTCAAAGAAGAGAACTGACCCTCACAAGTTGTTTTCTGACCTCCACACATGTGCTTGCTGTGGCATGTGCACATAATAGATAGATAGATGATAGATAGATAGCTAGATAGATAGATAGATAGATGCATGCATGCATGCATATATACATACATAGATGATAGATAGATAGATAGATAGATGCATACATACATACATACATACATAGATGATAGATAGATGCATACATGCATACATGCATACATACATACATAGATGCATACATACATACATAGATGATAGATAGATACATACATAATACATACATAGGTTGGTTTTTTTTTTTAAAGTTTAGGGGGTAGGAAAGTTTCCCAGCATTTGAGAGTACTTATTGCTCTTTCAGAGGACCTGGGTTCAATTTCCAACACCCACATCAGGCAGCTAGCAACCACCTGCCCCTCCAGGTCCAAGAAATCTAACTGGCCTCCGTAGGTACCTACACACATGTTGTACACATAAACTCATGCAGGCACACACACACTTATACATATATTAAAAATAAATAAATCTTCTAAAATGTTTAATTGAATTTGTGACTCATCTACTTGGATATCAAGCACTGTGTAGGAGATATACTCATTTACATATTATGACAATTCCCGGGCAGAAACTCTCAATTAATGATAGAAGTCAGAATCAAATGGTTAAAGGACTTGTGCGATTTTACAAAACTAAGAGATGCCTATGCCTGGATGTGGGTCCTGTACAATTTCAACGGCATCTTTTGCATTTTTGTCATGCTGCTGTACGAAATAAGCCATGAAGAACTCATGGGGAGAAAGAGAGGAAGTCCAGCAATGTTTGTTCAGTACAGTAATGGTTTCAAAGAACTAATGTTGATTCGAAGAACAGACTGTGTCTATACAAACTAATCTATCATTTGAATCTCCCACCAAACTGCACTCGCTGTTTATCCTTGATCAAGACTGAGAAGACCAAGGTAATAAAGTTGAATTGCTCTGTCTGAACATTGATATTAAAAAGAGGACACACACACACACACAGCGAGGTGTCACAGAGTGGTTCTGCTGCTGGAGCTGACAAGCACCCATCAGGTGAAGTCCCATCAGCAGTGTCCTTGAACATTCAGCTCCCCAGGTTTAGAGCATTTGGGTCCTGTCTCTGTTGAGTAGGAATCTGTCTGTCTGAGCGTTGCATTCCTATTCTAGTCTTGATAAATTCTGAAATGTCTTTGCAGGTAGTGATGTTCAGGGATGATGACATTCACCAAGCATCATCTACCACACCCAGGCACTTCACCCTCACTCTTGGATTTAAAGATCTAGTGGTCCTCTGAGGATTATATCATCTCAGGATGTAAAATGAGGCCCAGAATCCAAGCAACACTGAAATCAAACCTCATCCCAGTGCTCTGTGCTAGCCCAGCCTGAGGGATGCATGGTTTTCCACAGCCTGGATTCAAACCCAGTTATGCCACCTCTAGCTAAGTGACTTCTAGCTCCTTGCCTAATGTCTCTAGCAATGTCTCACCTCAGTCTGCTCCATGAAGTCTTTCTATGAAGTGGAACAATTTGCAGAAATGTCTCAGCACAGGGTCCAGGGCAGTCAGCACTCGACACACAGTGACTATTACTGATTATACTACTTACTATAGTTTAGCTCTTGGCTTCCCAAAGGCCACATGTGCTGAAGGCTTGGTTTCTAGCCTGTCGCATTATTAGGTGGTAATGGGACCTTTAGGAGAAAAGACCTACATGAAAGAAGTTGGGCCACTGAGGGCAAGGCCTTGGAGGAGACATCGGGACTCCAGTTTGTCCTCTTCCTCTCTCTCCTCCTTCTCCTCCTCCTCCTTACCTGCCACCATGAACTAAGCCACACTCACTGCCACACCCACCCCCCACGATGCCCTGTGTCACCACAAGCCCAAAGGCAGTGGAACCAACCAATCGTGGACTGAAACATCTTAAACTGTGAGCCAAAACAAACCTTTCTTCTCTTCAAATTGATTGCCTCTGGTGTCTGTTGCAGTAAGAGAAAGCTGAATCACTGAATAGATATCTTCTGATGGTATCTGTTCTTAACTTTTTCCCTTCACATTCTTGAGGCTAAATGCTGACTCAAAGCTAAACAACAACAACAAAAAATCAGGAGAGCCCACTATAAAAATTACTATGCCCAGTTCTCTCCACGGAGCAGAACGCTGAGGCTGTGTGGAAGGGCTGGCACGGCGACGGTGAGAAAAAATTAACTATGGGTTAGCAACGCTGATAAAGCGGCAGATCAGCTAAGGTCCTTCTGGGCTTTCGTCTCAGTGGCTCCATCAGCAGAGCACAGAGGTGAGCCTCATTTTAACAGCCTCTCTCCAACCCCACCTGGAAAATTACATTAAATTCTGGCCACTTCAATACCATAAAGATGTAGCCAAGACTGAAGGGAGTCCAGAGAAGAGCAATAAAAATGACGAGAGGCTGGCAAACGAGATTTACTAGAAAAGATTAAATAGCTAACCACGTGCAGCACGTCTGGGTGGGGACTGTGGAGAAGCTGCAAGAGAATCCTAGCAGCCTACAAATAACGGACGCGTAAACAGCCAGGAAGAGATACAAGCAAGAGATGAGGGGAAGATGGAGCCAAGGGAGGGACCGGTGAACTCATGTCATTGGGCTTTTTATCTAAGACACTAAGAGACTCAGAAACTAAAGACACCGGGAAGCAATGTTCTGACTCAGCAAGATGATCCCCTTTTTCTAAACCACATGCCTTTCTAACTAGTCTCCACATATCTCACACCCCAACTTCTAGAAGCCTTTATCGCTTATCCTTCCGACCCAGGTTTCCAAGTGTGGGTGAGTGGAAACGCACCCATGTCCCTGCTGCTGACTCCAGTCCCGCGGGAGCGTCCATGCACAGGTGTGGTCCTGGAACTGAATGAATGGCCCACTTTCAAAGAAATAGAACGGAACCGGGATCTAGCATAAAGGATGGTGTGTCGTATTGAGCATTATTTTTCTACGATTTATTTTATTTTTAACTGTGTGGGGAGGGGCTGCGTGCATGTGAGTGCAGTGCCTGTGGAAAATAGAAGAGGGTGTTGGATCCCCTGTAGCTGGAGTTACAAGCGTGTGTAAGCTGCCAGACTCTGGGAATTGAAGTCATGTCCTCTAAAAAAGCAGCAAGCTCTCTTAACCACTAAGATGGTCCCCTGGATTGTGTGTGTGTGTGTCCGTCTGTTTGTCTGTCTGTCTTGTGTGTGTGTTGTGGTATGTGATGTCTGCCTGTGTGCGTTCTATGCTCACATACATGAGTGTGCATGTAGAAACCTGTCTTCACTCCACTAGGGAAGCTCTACCAAACATGGATTTCTATGTGGTTGATAAAGATCTGAACTCAAGTCCTCACACTTGTGTAGCAGGCGTTTCACCCCGAGTCAGCTCTCCAGCCCCAGACTGGTCATCTTAAAGCACCAAAGATCTAGCGGAAACACTGGAGTAGATTGTGACACAGAATTAGAGGTTAGAAGGGCCACTACGTGGGACTTGTAGTTTGGTGAGATGCTAGCCAATTTATGACTACGCCTACACTTTGCCCAGCTTACAGCACACTAATATATTTCTATCATTTCCATTCTGCCATGAAACTTGTTCAGCACTTAATGGATAAAGATACATATACATACATGTATATATGTATGTGTATATATATATATATATATATATATATATATATATATACATACATACATACATACATACAATGGGGCACTAGCCAGTCCTGGAGGTCACGATGTTAAACAAAATGACTCAGAAATACACCGATGGTATGGTCTCCCTTGTGAATGGCAGAAACATCAGAGAATGTTTGGGGAAACACTGGCACTTCGGCAGGTACAGGGAGATGGGTGAATGGCGGCTGAAAGTCTTAAGACACACAGGCTGTGGCCGCTGAGAAGTCATATTAGAATTTATTCTGCAAACCAAGGCAACCATAACACTTCTGAAAACAGGCCAGGTCATCTGGTGGCATAACCCCAACTACTCTGGAGGCCAAGGCAGGAAAGTCACAAGTTCAAGGTCTGCCTGGCTCCAGAATGAGTTCAAGGCCAGTTTGGGCAATTTAGTGAGATTCTGTCTCAAAATAAAAAGCAAAAAGAGTGCTCAGTTATAAGCTGGGGGACAGGACTAGCATGTGCAAGGCTCCCGGTTCCATCCCCAGTACCACAAATTAATTAATTAATTAATTCCTAAAGCCAAGTATACAACACATACCTGCTGAAGCTAAACCACAGATACACAATTAGAGACAGACACACACACACAAAAAATCCAAAACTGGAAAAACTGATTTCTAACTCATTCTAACTCTAGGGCTTATGCCAAATTCAGATATGTGGATCAGAACGGTGAGTAGATTTTATATACTCACCACAATCAATTTTCTGTGCAGAAATAGTTGTGAGATGTTACCTCAGACCCTGCTAGGGATGTTATTTAATACACAGTATGCATGCCATGTCACCCTACTAAAATCTAGAACATTATGAACACAGCAGCCCCCTTGCAGCCCTATGCTGCCCTGGTAGCTCTGAAAAGGATGGATGGGGGCTGCAGCTTGAGATAAGGAGTCCAGTACAAATAAGAAGAGGGCCCAACAATGTGGTGTGATAAGGGGAACAGAAAAAAAGCAATAGTTCAAAAAGTAATCTGAAGACAAGTGAGATTCAGTGATTATGGGGGACCTGGAGGGACAGAAGGATAAGGACCCAATGTTTTTCTCTTGAATCCAGGGATGGATGGTGCTACCATCATGTGGCTGACACTCCCACAGGGTTGAGCAGGTACCTTCAGAGACTGGCACATCAGCTCAACTCCAAATGTGCCAGTTGGAAGCATCAGGACAACTTCTAGTCTAAGCTATCCAGGAGAGACTGTAAGTCACACAGTAGCTCCCAAGAAGTGCTTGGAAAGAATAGTGCTAATTAAAATTTCATAGATAGATCTTGGGCAGAAGAAAGGGGAGGGGTGGAAGATAAGTGATCCAGAATGCCTTTCCACTGGGCAAGGAAAGAAATAGGGAAACCCACTCAAGCTCTCCAGCAAGTCCCTAGACAAAGTCCACCTCCCACAGAGGCAAGGGACAAAAGACAAAGAGGCCCTTGCTCACCCTTGCTCACCTGCTGTGCTGGCTAGTTTTTTTGTCCACTTGACACAACCTAGAGTCATCTGAGAAGAGAGAACACAATTGAGAAAATGCTTCCATCAGATTGGCCCTCAGGTAAGTCTGTGGAGGCATCTTCTTGGTTGATGAGTGATGTGGAAAGGCTCAGTCCACTGTGAGTGCCATCCTTGGGCAAGTCTTGGGGCATATAAGAAAGCAAATTCAATAAGCAGCATTGCTTCACAGCCTCTATTGCAGTTCCTTCCTTGAGTTCCTACCTTGTCTTCCCTGATGTTGGACATCTGTAAGCCAAATAAACTCTTTCCTCCCCAAAGTGCTTTTGGTAGTGGTGGTTTCGCACAGCAACAGAAAGCATACAAAGACCCCTGGACACATCTTCCTGCCTGCCCTGGTCATACGCAAAGCTGGGTACTCCCAGCCAGCCACCTTACAACAAGAATGCCTCTCCTCCAGGCCACCCAGCAGTAATTCCCATCTTCCCTTATTTCCAAGGAGACAGATCAGAGGAGCAGGACAGCCACTCCAGCATCTTCCTGGAAGAAAAGAAGACG
This sequence comes from Peromyscus californicus insignis, assembly GCF_007827085.1. Taxonomy (NCBI): domain Eukaryota; kingdom Metazoa; phylum Chordata; class Mammalia; order Rodentia; family Cricetidae; genus Peromyscus; species Peromyscus californicus. Next base: position 65,653,415 of record NW_026294413.1, read on the forward strand.
GCACTGTTTTGGTTTCTTGAGTTTGTAGGGTTATTTTTTTGACTGTTGTGATTATATGTGAACTTGCACATCTTTAAGTGGTGTGGTGAGAAGTCATACAATCTACACTGCCTCTTCCTTAGGAGTAGGGACACTTAGTGATGCAATCCTGCATCCTCCTCCCACTGCACTGCCAGTGCTTATTTTTTGGTACTCTGTGTTTTTACTCTCTAGATAATCTCTGACGTAATTGAAAAGGTAATTTCCAAAATGTAGACAAGGCCACCAAATCTCAAACAGAAGGGAAGGCAGAGGGACAGTACACCAACTAAAAGTTCAAACTAGCTAGCTCCATGGGAACATGCAGCTTTACCAATGATGATAAGTCATTTTCTTTTGATATTGTTGAATTTGGTTTTATTTATTGAGACTGGTTTCTTAGGCTGACTTCAACCTCTCTATGTAGCTGTGATGGTTTGTGTTTGGACTCATGTGTTTGAATGCTTGGCCTATAGGAAGTGGCATTACTAGGAGGTCTGGCCTTGTTGGAGTAGGTGTGGCCTTGTTGGAGGAAGTGTGTCACTGTGGGGGTGGGCTTTGAGGTCTCCTATGCTCAAGCTATGCCCAGTGTGGTAAACAGTTCACTTCCTATGGATCAAGCTATAGAACTCTCAGCTCCTTCTCCAGCACCATGCCTGCCTGCATGCCATCATGTTTCCCACCATGATGGTAATGACTAAGACTGTAAACTAGCCTCAGTTAAATGTTTCCCTTTATAAAAGCTGCCATGGTCATGGTATTTCTTCATAGCAACTGAAACCCTAACTAAGGCAGTAGCTAAAGGTGAGCCAGAACTTCTGCTCCTCCTTCCTCCAGCTCCAATGTGCTGTTTAGAGATCAAACCTAGGGCTTGGTACATGCTCAGTAAGTGAACTCCATCTGAGCTACATCTTCAGCCCCCTAAAGTCATTTTCTATTAAGCAAAATTTTACTGCCCAGTGAGCCTGGACTGGCAGCCCTTTTCAAACTCTGTATTTAGGTTTTGTTACTCATTTAAAAAGGGCAAAATATGCCAGGATGTAACTCAATAGTAAAACATTTTCCTAGACTATGCAAGGTCCTGAATTTAATCCCCAACACCAGGAGCAAATAAGCAATAATGGGGAAAAACTCTTATGAAAGAGCGCTGTCCTACTGCTGTGATAAAACGCAACTTGGGAGGGAAGGGTTTATTTGATTCACACTCTACATCACAGTCCATCATCAAGGGAAGCCAGGGCAGGAGTTCAAGGCAGCAACCTCAAGGCAGGAACTGAAGCAGGGACTGGAAGAATGCTCGACCCTCCCACATCAATCATTAATTAAGAAAATGCTTTAGAAGACCTGCCGACCAGACAATCTGATGAAGGCATTTTCTCAGTTGAGGTTCCTCTTTGCAGATGACCTGAGCTCATGTCAAGTTGACAAAAAACTAACCAGCACAAGCCCTCATAAGGCTGCTAGATTGTATGTGAATATCTTTAAGTGGTGTGGTGTGATGTCACATGGTATATAAGCTGCAGAACCTACTCTCCCATCTCAAATAGGAAAAAAGGCTAAGAAGAAATAAAAAGAACTCAATAGTGTAATCTCACTATTAAGGATTTGTAGGAGGCATTATTTACTTGTTTGTATGGTGTGTGTCTGTGTCTGTGTGTGTGTGTGTGTGTGTGTGTGTGTGTGTGTGTGTGTGAATGTGGGTGTGGATGGGCCACAGTACATGTGGGTGGTCAGAAAGCAGGTGTTGAACCCTGCTTTCTATCTTGTTTGAGACAGACTTTCTCTGCTGTGGTTCTGCTGGGTATACCAGCTGTCCCTTGAGCTGCTGAGGATTCTGCTGCCTCTACCTCCCATCTCTCCAAATATCTAGGGTTACAGACACTCTAGATATAAGTCCAGCTTTTACATGGGTTCTAGGGATTTGAACTCAGACCCTCCCACTTGTGCAGCAAGCACGTTACCCACTGAGCCATTTTCCCTGACCCTTTATTTTTTTAATTGACAAATAAAAATCCGCATTGTAAAACATGTTATTGTTAACTGTATATACACTGCAGAACAGTTAAGTCAAGCTCATTAACATGTGCACGGCCTTGGTTATTCTGTGACAAGGACACTTACCTCTCCTGTAGTTTTCAAGTACACAATACATTGGCAACTACAGTCACCTCCCAAGAGATCTCCTGAACTGAAAGTTTGTGTCTTCCCACAACATCCCCCCCCAGTCCCTCCACCCTAACTCTTGGCAATCACATCCTGTGCCCTACTTCTGAATCTGCTGTCTTTGCCATTGTTTGTTTCTCTCCCCTTTGAGTCCAGAGCAGCTGGGCTGGATGCTCTACCACAGGTGGGCTCCCTCAAATACTCATTTAAGGATCTTCCTGCTCCTATCTCTACTGTCTCTGCAGCCCTTTGGACACTGGGCTTCACTTGCATGGACAAAGTAGAGTCTCAAAGGCCTTTTGTGCACCATGGCCTGGCTACCTAGCAGATGGAGAAAGGAAAGGCTGCCCCTAAGCCTGCAGTCTTTCCTTGGGGAGTCAAGTGATAAATTTTAACAGTTGGGAGTATCCTCAGGAGTCCTGAACTGTCTACCTGAGCATGCCTTCTCTGCATAGAAGAAAGAATAAGAAATAAATAAGAAAGGGAGCTGGAGAGATTTGGAATTGTGAGCAGAAGGGAGAGGAGAGCATGTTACTGGGACAAAACCAGTGTAGATTGAAAAGCCAGGCTTTGAAGGGGACTGTCTCTTATTCCAGTGTAAACTGAACTAAATTGAGTCACTTCTCTTGTCTAAATTATTTTTACAATTAAGAGAAAAAGAACTAGGTATGGTATTGCAAACCTTTCATCCCAACCTTAGGGAGGCAGGGGCAGGAGGATCTCTGTGAATTTGAGGCCAGCCACCCTGGTCAACACAGTGAGTTGACTCTGTCTCCAGAGAAGGAAAGGAAAGTGAAGGAGGCTAAGACTGAGACATTGCATCTCCTCTCTGGAATGGGATGAAGGTAAACAATACTGTGCCCACCCTAAGAGGCGATGCAGCTTACAAATGACCCCTGTACTCTACATTTGACTACCGGGCAATTGGGAGCGCCACCCAGAAATCCATGTTGATCCAGGTAAAATGCCAGATGGGACTTTCCCTGTGGAGGAGGCTTAGTGGGTAGCATGCCTCTGATACGGTAATACCTCATAAAAGAGAAAAGCTAGGGCCAGCTCGGGAAACCAACATAAAGCCAGATGTAGCATGAACTAGCTAGTTTATTATCTACAACTGAGAAAATCCGCTCCTTATGTCATTTCAAGGACTTGGGTGTCAGGTGTGTAAGATAACGGGCATCTGATGAGCAGTAATAACAAGCCAGGCACTATTCAAAACGCTTTGCACATCTTCATTTACTTGATCTGAAAAAAACAACCCCAACAGAAATAAGGAGGGAGGAGCAAGATGAGATTTTGAGGGAAGTAATTTCAACCCCAGCCTCAAAATTAGAAGAAGTGGTGGAGCTCAGATTCAAATCTAGGTGACCTGATTACACACCTGCTTTTCAAACACTGTGCCAAAAACACCTGGTGGAGAGAGGATGCTCCACAAATGGGCATGGATGACATTTTGTTACATGCACTATCCTTATACACTGCTGCCGGGTAGATCTTTACCAGTCAGCGTCCCAAAGGCAAATGGACATTCTCTGCCCAGATGTGAATTAGCACCAACACGAGTGATTCTTATCTTAATGACCTCAGATCTTTTAAGTAGCTCCAACATGCCTGAGCAGGTCATTAATAAAGCCTGTGGTCTCCAGTTGATAGTAAGTACAATACTACATACTTCACGGCAGGAAACAGCTCGGCTGATCCACTTGCCGCCTTTCCGTGAAGTTCTCTACTCCCCGTTGTAGAAGCGAAACTGAGGCTTTGGTCAGACCGCCTCACTTTTGCACATAACTTGTTGGGGGAGTGTTTTGAACTTTGAGTTTAGACCTCCAGTCCTAGATGTCTACCGAGTCACTGCGTCATCTACTGTACTAATTGTCACCACCCATCGACGCCACAGCAAGTGTCTGAATTCTTGCGTGTGCTTTAAATGTTTAGTGCCCAAGACTGGTTGGACGGTTTATAATTTGTTCCTACACTTGTTACATGGCCCTTAATATAGTTCCTTGAGTATGCTCAGAACCATGGGGTGTGGTTCCCAATTTAGCTTCCTGACTGTCCCGTGTTTCTGAGATATAAACAGCTAATGGGGCATTTTGAAGCTTCACTGCTGTTCTGAACTAAAAATATGGAACTATTACAAAGCATTTCGGAGAGATGCCCTACTTGATGTCTCTCGGGTGCTTTCCTTTCTTGTTAGATTTTTCTCCTACTTCCACGCATCTGTTATCCCGTGCTGTGTGTCAAGCCGCTTTGTCCTGTGAAAGGGCTGCGTTGGTTTTTCTGTTGCCAAGACCAAATACTTAACAAAAAGCAGCTCCAGGGAGGAAGGATTTAATTTGCCTCGAATTTTGAAAGGATACAGTCCAGTGTGGAGGGAAAGGCACCAAGTGTGCTGCTGGGATCCCTTACCTTCTCTGGTCTTAGTAGAACAGGAGGCAGTCTTGGGACAGGAAGTGGGGCCAGGCGCAAAGCCCACCCCTGTAGCAGGCTTTCTTTTTGGCCACCAACCACCTCCCAAATCCAGACACGGAGACTTAATATTAGTTATGAATGCTCGGCCTTATCTTATGCTTGTCCCACTAGCTCTTATAATTTAATTTAACCTGTTTCTCTTCATCTCCATTTTGCCTAGGGGTTTTTTATCTTTCTGTCATTCTGTATGTCCTACTCCGTGTCTGTCGGTCTGTCTGGCCCTAAGCGTCTCCCTCTCTTTCTCCCTCATTCTCTTCCTCTTCCTCTTCCTCTTCCTCTTCCTCTTCCTCTTCCTCTTCCTCTTCCTCCCTCCCTCCCTCCCTCCCCCTCTCTCTCTCTCTCTCTCTCTCTCTCTCTCTCTCTCTCTCTCTCTCTCTCTCCCCTAGATTCCTCCTCCTATTTATTCTCTCTGCCCAACTGCCCTGCCTACTGCCTAGCTATTGGCCATTTAGCATTTTATTAGACCAATCAGGTGCCTTAGGCAGGCAAGGTAAAACAGCAACACGTCTTTACATAGTTAAACAAATGCAGCATAAACAAATGCAACACACCTTTACATAGTTAAAGTAATAGTCTATTCTACAACACACCCCTACCGACTCATTTTCACCAGTGAGTCTCCACCTCTGAATGGGTCCGCAGCCATCTATAACACTGCAAGTTATGGAGCAAGTGTTCAAACCTGAGCCTATGGGGGATGTTCACATTTAAGCCATAATCCTCAGTTTCCCAGAAGGCAAATGGGACTGGAATCTGGGTGAGAGGCTGTCAGGAGAGACTTTCCCTTGGCCCTGTTCATCCTCGTCTTCTGGCAGACTTCTCTGGTCTGCAGAGGTAAAGTGCAGGAAAGAGTGCTCAGAGGTGTGCACCCCGATGCTGTGTCCCTTCTTCTGACTCCTCTCTTTCACTCCTACTTAGCAAACTTCAGTCCTCAACAGAAAACACTAGGCTGCAGCCCTTAGAAAATGGAGACCATTATCTATTTGGATTCCCTGACCCACCAGATCCCATGAGCATCCATTGCCTCATCCATGTCATGGCTCCAGATAGTTGATCTTGGTTGGTTTTGTTTTAATCACTTTATACCATATTTTCTGATTTGTTCTCAGGGAATAAACTAGTACTCAATAAACTGCGTGTGAGTGTGTACTTGATGGACATGATATATTTATGCACCTGATAAATCAAACATACACATCACCAGCAAGCTTCCCTCTCCCCTTGGGTGACCCTTTCTCCTACGTATCCTGCTTGCCCCCAGGAAACCACTGATCTTTTGGGAACTCTACATTGGCTTCCAAAACAGCCAGTGTCCACTCTTTTCTCTGGCTTCTTCCTTCACTACAATTGTCTAAAACGTCATCTTTGCCGAGCCGTGTCAAACTGTGCGGGTACACTGCGGTTCCCCATTCTTTCCCATGGAGTGTGCACTGGGTTCTTGCAGCTTCTGCCCATTACAAAGACAGGCGCATCTTTGTACGGTACAGGCTTTGGATTCGATTAGGTGCTTATGTAAGAGTGTTGTGGCCAAATCACTTGGGAGTCTTAAGACTCTGTCAGATGTCTTCTGAGGAAGTTGTATGTTTTCCATTCCCACCAGCTGTGTATGAGAGCTCCAGTTCCTGATCCGCACACTTAGTATAGTCAAGGATTTCAGCTTTAGCTGTTTTTCGGACTGTGCTTGGTTTGTATTCCCTGGTGAGGCTGAGTGGCGTTTTCAGTGCCTCAGGCCCTTGAATGCTCCTTGGAGAAGCATCTGTTCAAACTTCTGTCTCAGGTTTTCACGGAGCTGTTTGTTTTCTTGAGTTCAGAGAGCTTTGCCCACACTTTGAATATAAGCCTTTATCAGATTCCACACCTACTACAACTCTGTGACTTCTTTGGGGGACCTTGGGGGGTGGGGTTGGCTTCTGCTTAACTGGCTTTTGTTGGTGTTTTAGGCTATTCTAGATCTGCATTTTCTATGAATTCAAGAATCAGAATTTTTGTGGGAGGGGTTCCCTCATGCCACCACATTCCTGTGGAGGTCAAAGGACAACTTTCTGGAGTCAGTTCTCTCATCCACCGTGTGAGTCCTAGGGATCCAACTCAGGTCCTTAGGCGAGTTGGCAAGCCTTTGCCTACTGAGCCATCTTGCTGGCTCAGACCCGGTCTTTTTAAGCTCTACAGATTGAGATGGAGCAGAAGAGGAGGGAATAGGAGGGGTAGGAGGGGGTGGGATGGATGGGGTGGAAGAGGAGGGGGATGGAATGAGATGGGGTGGGAGAGGAGAGGAGGGGATGGGATGAAAACGGAATAAGCTGAAAAATCCTTGTGAGCATTAGCCTGGGCTTGCCTTGGGTCTTGGTTTGTGGGAAGTTAATATTACAGCCACCTGTGAGTGTAGTATATGCAGACATTGCTCTTGAATATCTTGTCACTTTTGTCCCTAAGTACTTCACATTTTTCATCTTTCTAAATGATGTTCTTACGTCAATATGTGATAATAAGATGTAGAAGTGAATCTTATTAACACAACAGTTTTGCACATTACTTTTGCACACTGCAACCTTGATGGACTCGTTTTTTTAATTATAGTAGCTTCTCTGTAGATTTGGTCGTGTTTTCTGTAGTCATTTCCCAGGACAGCTCCTCTTCAGACTTTCTGCAGTTTCCTTTGCCAGTGTCCCTACCCCACTAGACTGGATGGGGGTGTCTCCAGCTAAGCAGAAGTATTGAGAGTAGCCATCTTGTCTTGTTCCTGAGACTAGTGCACTCAGCATTTCCTAATTATAACGTAGCCATAGTCTGCCCTCAGAGGCCCTTTATGGGTGACAGAAGTTTCTTTCTATTCCTAATCTGTGGGAGTTTTATCAGAAATTAGTTAGATTATGTGAAATGCTTTTTACATCTTTGTTGTGATGATAATATGGTATTTGATAACAAAGCAAATTAACATTGCTTTGATTTGTTTTATAAAATCAATGGTAAATTCTTAATATAAACCCATCTGAAAATAAACCCCATTCGAATATATTTTCTCCTTTGTAAGTGATGTTGGACTTAACTTGTTAAAATTATGTACAGAATCTTTGTATATATGAATTTGAACTATGGTGGAATATGGTTTTCTGATTTGTATAGTGTCTCATTTAATTTCAAAAGTGATATTCCTGAGTGATATTTATTTTTATTTTTTTACTTCTATTTTATTTTATGTGTATGAATAGTTATGCCAGAACATGTATCTGTGTACCATGTACATGCCTGGTGCCTGAAGAGTCCAGAAAATGATGTCAGCTCCCCTGGAGGTGGAGTTACAGCTGCTATGTGTGTGCTGAGAATGGAACCCGGATCCTCTAAAAGAGCAGCCATTGCTCTTAACCACTGAGCCATCTCTCCAGTCAACCATTTCTTTTCTTTAAACTTTTAGAAAATGTTACCAATGTTGTCTTCTAAACTTAGAGGAGTTGGGGGGATTATTTTAATTAAAATTTGATTCTGTAATAAAAATACTTTGATATTTATATTACGTATTTCTCTTTGAATGAGCTTTGGTATTTGGTAGTTTGTGAGTTTTGAAGAATTCTCCATTTATACAACTTGTTGAATGTGCTAAATATGATACATTGGCGTCAATTATCCTTAATATCCCTTTATTCTTACATCTTACATCAGCTCGTCACCTCTGGCTTTATTTTGTATTTGTAATATGACTTCTTTCTTGTTTTCCTAATCAGTGTATGGGAATTACCCATCTACCTTTCTGATAAGTGAATTCTGTTGTCAAGACATGAATCCCTTTAAATGTGTTGCAAGGTGTGTTATGGCCCACAATATGTTGGCAAACGTTTTGCCTTCACTTGGCAGAACACTCTAGAAATGTGAGGTGGGTGATGTCTTTAACAGTGTTGTGCAAGCCTCCTGTGTTCTTAATGATTTGTTATTATCTCCTCATTCTAGCAATTACTGGAAGGTTATGGATTCTCAAATTTTACCTGTTTCTTCTTGAGTTTTTTCACATTCAACTCACATACGTGAAAGCTTCGTTTATTAGGTGTTTATTAGATTGTTAAATCTGCTGAACAAAACCATTACCATCACAAAATCACCTTACTTATCCCCGGTAATATTTTTCACCATAAAATCAACCATGTTTTGTATTAATGTAGCCACAACTGTTCTCCTTTGATGATGCTAGCGTGTTTTTTACTCTGAAACTATCAGTGTGTTTATATTTGAAGTGTCATCTCTTGTCACCTCTCTCCTCTCTCATTCTCTCCCTCTCTCTTCTTTCTTTTCCCGGGGGCTCAAATTACATCTACATTAAGCCACTTGAAGTTGACATTGCTTTTTGAGTTCTGTTCCATCCTATAGAAATTCCTTTTCTCTGTGTCTTTCATTTTACATAGTCCTCTGTTGGAATTTTGAGAATATTCTGCTTTCCTTTACTATATCTACTTTGCTGGTAATCTCTTCTAGTGTCTCTCACACACACACACACACACACACACACACACACACACACACACACACACACTGTTGTTTTCATCTCTGGAAATCTAATTTGCATCTTTTCCCATACTTTTGTATCTCTGATACTTTAGAAATGTGAAATGCAGTTGTACCTGTTTTTATGCCTTTTTTCTACTTATTTGAATGTCTTTGTAGTTGTAAGTCAGGTTGGATTGACTTCTGATTTTGTGTCTGTTCTTTATTGTGGCTTGTATTTTCTTGTCTCTTTGAATGGCTGGTGACTTTTTACTGGATGCCAGACTGTGTGTTTGTGTGTACCTCCTGGGTGCTGTGTATTTTTTTTATTTCTATAAATATTATTGAGCTTTGTTTGAAGATGAATATAAGTGACTTCAAAATAGTTTGATCTTTTTTAGTATTGCTTTAAAAATACCTTAGGTGAGACTGCCACAGGGCTTAGGCTAGGGCTGATGACACCCCACAGCTGAGGCATGACCTCCCCTCCTCTAGTACGCTGTGACTTTTGAAGTTTTCCAGCCTGTCTGGTAGGAACAGGAACTATTCCTGGATGGCGGTTCTGTCTCAATCCTCAGACACTTTTCCAATATTCATACACTAATCAGTATGCAGCCCCTTTCGAGAACGTAGTAAACTAATCAAACATATTTATAAATTGCCAGACATTTGTCACATGCTCCCTAATATAGCTCTTTGAGTATGCTTAGGGCTATTGGGTGTGGTTCCTGAATAAGACAGCCTCATGACAAGCTGTCACATGTTTCTGGGATAAAAACGGTCACACAGGAATTCTGAAACTTAACTGCTGTTCTGAACTAAAAATACAGAGCTAATCATTACAAATATCCAAAATGTAAAGTGCACCACGTTGACTTCATGGATGTTTCCTTTTTCAGAGAAATATTACAACTCAAAGTTCAACCAAGAAGTAACTTCTTGGGGGCAACAGTGCACGCTCAGTTGAATGGCAATCCAAAGAAGACTCCCAAAGGGCCCAGACCATCATTCACAATAGTCGTATGAATGGGATTGTTAGACTTTAAACTGTATTCCAGGCCAGGCCTCTGCCCAGGAGAGAAGTGGTATTTAGCATAAAAGAGACAGGAAACTCATGATGGTTAGTTCATGACACTTCCACAGGAGGTCGGCACAAGCAAATATCTGCGTGAGCACAAGTCTGTCGGCTCACGCAGATATTTACATTGCATTGAAAATAAATTTAATAGCTTTTTCTACTTTCATAATCCTGGAGTGTAAAATGTGTATATATGTGTATTTCTGGCTGAACAAAATAATAAATTTTAACAAAAACTTCTCTTTACTTGATTTTTGATCAAATATAAGTCACACATTGAATATAATATACATGTTGGGTAATGATCTAAAACTTAAGACTCAGTTATTGGTGAATTTCCATGTAATGTGTCAAATGTAATCAATGACTACAAATAATTATTTTTATTATCCAAGCTTCAGTAAAATGTTGTTTGTAGTATATTTGTTTATTATTATTAGTGTGTGTGTGAGAGAGACAGGGGAGAGAGAAAGAGGGAGAGATGGAGGGAGTGCGTGTGCCACTGTATAAATGTAAAGGTCAGAGGAAAATTGTGGGTAGTTGGTTCTCTCCTTCCAACTTTACATGGTGTGGTAGTCTGAATGAGAATGGCCCTCATAGGTTCTTAACTTGAATGCTTGGTCCCCAGTTGGTGGAACTGTTTGGGAAGGATAGGAGGTGTGTCCTTGTTGGAGGAGGTGTATCACTGGGGATGAGAGTTGAGGTTTCAATAGACTTCCATCATTCTCAGTGTGCTCTCTCTGCCTCCTACTTGCAGATCAAGATGTGAGCTCTCCGCTGTTCTACACCCATAACCACTGCTCAGCCATCATGGACTCCAACCTCCCAACTAAACACTTCCTTTAATAAGACACCTTGGTCACAGTGTTTTATCACAGCAATAAAGAAGTAACTAGGAAACATGAGTTCCAGAGATTGAACTCAGGTCACCAAGCTCGTGGAGTGAGCATCCTTACCTGCCAAGCCATCTCACCACTCTGTATTTTATTTTTTAATTTTTTTATAAGCTGAGATTCTTATGTTTGATTTTTTTATACATGGTCTGTTGAAACCAGCTCCTTAGGACACAAACAACAACAACAAAAACCAGAAGTCCATGTCGGCCATGTCTTGTGACCCACTTGAAACACATTTAGAACCACATGGCATACAGAGTAGGATCAAACACTGAAATGTCTTTGTGGGCATCTAGATATGGAATAGATGGGATTAGACTGTAGCTACAGTCATATCTGTTCATGTACTTCAACAGATAGTATTGCAGATATAGTTCTCCTATTCCGCAAATCTATCTCAGCAAGAATAAGAACTTTACATCTGCAACAAGAAGAAAGGAACTGAGATAAGAACAATAGAATTCAGCCTGCTTGTGTGGGAAATATATCAAGAGAAAGAAACACATTACACAAAATATGATTGTGTCTTTAAAGCCAATCACCAATAGTGGTCTGGCTTCTAATTATATACCCACTTACCAAAGGATCACCATAGTCCTTATCCATCCTTGGATGGCACTTCAGATTATGGTGTGCATGGTTTCATGAGTATTTTACACACACACACACACACACACACACACACACACACACACACACACACACACACTTGCCCAACCAGGCTCCGTCATGAAAGACACAAAAAGTTTCTTTTCTTGCCAGTATGCCCTTCCTTGATCACTGTTTTAATTCAATTAGCTCGCATCTCCTCAGCCAAATTCAAGATTCTAAAACTCTCCTGCAAGAATTACAGAAACTATCCATCAGACTATGCCCATTCTGCTAATTCTATAATAAACACCCAAACAGGTTTGCCTTTCAAAGTGGGATAGAAGGAAAAGAGCCCTAAGAGTGTGGGAATTCACAGTACCCCTTTAACTAGAAAAGAAAAGAAAAAGCTGATTAACTACAGAGTTGTATTTCTGATGAAGACAGACCAAATGAATGGTTTTGCTCCTGAAACCAAGATGTACAATCTCATCTCTCCGGTATTAGCGTCGTGTGTCTACCCATTTGTGTTCTAGTGAGACGAAGCCTGTTCAAGCTTTACCATTTCAGGTCAACAAGTGATGGAGCTCTAACATCCCCAGAGAGCATCACAAATCTACACTTAAGAAAATTCTGGAAGTCCATTGCCTTTTCCATCCGAGTCTTCCAAGGAGGGAAGGGTGGGGAACAGAATAGCCTCTATTCTGGTGATTTCTAAAGGAACTATCCTCTAAGAACGAATCCATCTACCCAACAATCTAGATCATTCCATTTGAGGACAGCATCTTCAAATGTTCAGGTTAAAGCAGCAGTGCTTGGACAGGGCTGCTCCCGAATCGCCATGTGTCAATGTAAATTAAATACATTGTTGAAGAGAATGAGTTTTGGAAAATTCCTGATGTTGCAATTGCCTCATCATGTGGGCATCCCAATCTAACAACGCCTTAAGTAGGCGCCATGTGTCTAATCACAAAGCAGAGTCCAGCTTGGCACTTGCGTATCTGCTCAGAATGCTGTTTGGCTGTTTTGTTGTTGGGGAATGTGTTAAGATTTTTTTTATTTTTATTTTCATTTTTATTTTTATTTTTATGTATGTCTCTATTTCTGCCTCTGTCTCTCTGTCTCTGCCCCCTCCACCTCTGTGTGTGTGTGTGTGTGTGTGTGTGTGTGTGTGTGTGTGTGTGTGTGTGTGTGTAGTTGCCTGCAGAGGCCAAAGACAATGTCATATCTCCTGGAGATGAAGTTACAGATAGCTGTGAACCACCCAACAAGGGTACTGGGAACCTAACCTGGGTCCTCTGGAAGAAGAGCAAAGACTCTTAACCACTGAGCCAATTCTCCAGCCCTTGGGGATTTTTTAATTACATTTATTAGTTTGTGTGTATGTATATGTATGTGTGTGGTCATGCACATGCCATAGCATACTTGTGGAGGTCAGATGACAACTGGTAGGAACTGGTTCTCTCTTTCCTCACTTCAGTCCCAGGGATCCAACTCCGGATTTCAGGCTTTGTGGTAACTGACTTTCCCCACCAAACCATCTCACTGACCCATGAAGTTTTCAGGTTTTTTCCTGTTTATTATTTGGTTTGTTTTTTTTAATAGATATTTTGTGGATTTGCTTTTTAGTTTGAGGATTTTGAGACAGAGTCTCATGATATAGCCAAGACTATCCTGGAACTCACCATGTAGCCCAGGCTGGCCTCTAATTCACAGAAATCCTCTTGCTGCAGCCTGGAGGGCACTAAAATCATGGGTAAAATCCAGCCACAACAGCCAGCTTGTTCTTATTATTTCATCCCCTGTACCACATAATGTCATTCAGCTATTACTCAATGAATATTTACTTAAAGAATGAACTGAGTATCTGAAAGACTGTGCTATATTTTCACCTCTTTAGTTTTAAGTTTTTGTTGTATTACAATACTTCCTGTGATATTAAGTCAACGTGACAGGAAATTTTAAATAAGCAGAATTGATCAGTATATTTGGAAGGACCACCTTTGTCTGGATAGAAACCAGAAGTAGCAAATTAACACCAAGAATGGGAGACACAGGTAAGTACCAGAGGTGGGGTGGTCAGAGGCCAACACTGGGGCCCTCTCGACCTCCAGGAACTCACGGTTCTCCATAAGGTTGATGAAACCCTGTGAGAGCCTCCAGCCCAGCCACTGTATATCAGGAAGAGATGTGACCAGCCCCGATTCCCCAACAGACAAGGTACCTTTGTAACACAAGACACGAGAGAACATGCAGCTACTTCTTCTGTAACTCCTGCTCAGCCCTCACGTTTCACTTTTGACCTTACCATCCTAGAGGCCTCTAATTCTGGATCATGTGCACTTTACAGTTCCAGTCCTGACTCGTCCTTCTTCCTGGACTCAGAACAGACACTGCACCATGATCTCTTCTTATTATCTGTGGACTCCATCAGTGACTGTGTCTTGTCACCAGAGCCACTCCACCGAATGGACAGAGAGGAGTGAGGGGGAAACGGAAGGGAAGAAAAAATAGAGGGAGAAAGCGTTATCAGCTGGGGAGTACAGGAACATTTGGAGTATTGCTTGCCTCTGAAAGAGTAGTACACCAGCCTCCCAGACTAGGAAAAGCCCCTAGTGGTAAGCAACAGAAATCACACAAAGCTGTCATTTACAGCCCTGTACATATGTCTGGGCTAGAAGCCAGAGGCAGTGGCCAGGTGGAGTCTACAGAATGTTTTGCAACATCCCAGAAAAATGGTTATGAAAAATCCTGCATAAATGCTCAAAAAAGATAGGTCTCTCCTACTTAAGCCATGAGCATTATCAATAAAGCTGCCCTTCCCTGTGTGGGAGGAAAAATCAATCCTTGAATTCTAGATACTCTCATTATACAACCTAATGTTTTAACTCCTCAGCTCCTGCTGGCTAATTTTCCTGCCTAAGTTCACATCTAGCAATGGGAACCAACCATAAAAACAAACATGACTTAAAGGATTTCAGGGGAGTACAAGGGACAAAGGCCAACTCCAACCACAATTTGCCACTGGCTTTTTCAGATATTCAGGTAAACCTTTTTCAGGTAAACCTATAAGCATTCCTAACTTAAATTTTAATAATTTTTTTTCACAGTGCAAACTGAGATGTATCTGGAGAACAAAGGGAATTCTTAGAATGCCCTTACTATTAACCAAAATAGCCAAGAAGGCTCACCAACACTTGCTGGACCTGAGAGCGGCACAGCTGTCCCACGACCTGACAGCCATGACAGTGGATGATAACTCGTTAGGATGCTTATTGCCACTTTCTTCCCAAGGAAAAATATGGCAGGATCTATATTTTTGTTTCTGTAGCTTCATTTCTCATGAAGATTAGGTTGCATCATCAAACATTTTTTTCTAAAGATCTAAGGGCAAGCACAGAAGTATATTAGGAAGTTTGTTGTTTTAATGTAATGTAAAAATCAGTTTTGAGATTGTGTTCACACATTTTTAACCAAACTTTCCATGATCAGGGTCTATTCTACAAGTCTGAATCACTGGATTTGGGGTTGTCTCCTGAAGAAGGCAGAGACAGTGAGTGTGTTGTTTTCATTCTCCCCCCTTCCACTTTCAGGAACACACTATCAGTCTCTGCAGGTATGTGGACTGCACAGGCACATACTCTGGAGGGGCCTTGGTGGCTCACACACCCTGGGGATTCAGCTGGCATTTTGCCCCCACCACCACCACTTCAGTGCTCTTCTGTGCATGTGACCACAGACAGTGCATCTAAA
This sequence comes from Peromyscus californicus insignis, assembly GCF_007827085.1. Classification (NCBI taxonomy): domain Eukaryota; kingdom Metazoa; phylum Chordata; class Mammalia; order Rodentia; family Cricetidae; genus Peromyscus; species Peromyscus californicus. Next base: position 65,668,853 of record NW_026294413.1, read on the forward strand.
TTTGGCACATTTCAAGGTCAAGTGATGCAGCAAACAGAATCTGACCTCCACCAAACGCCATTGTCCGTTCATCTGTCCACGAAACACCGTGCAAGCATGCTGCCTGTGCTCACTCCAAGTTCATAAATCTTCATCCCAGAAAATTGCTGGCTGCTTCATCAAATGCTCACACAGGGGTGGGGAGGAATGAATGTGCTTGTTCCTCCCCATCCTCCACACTCCCCCAACCCCTCAGTTCATTTTCACTACATGGGCAAGCTACAAAGGCAAAGAGACTGTTCTTAAATTTCCGCTGGTTCACGTAGGCAAAGAATCTGAAGCACCTCCAAAATGGACATCAAGTAAAAACTACCAGTTTTCCAAAGTCTGTAATTATGTATTTACACAGAGTACAGAATCCTGTATGTATTTACATACAATTACAGATTATCAAGTAAATAACACAATATTGCAGTGTTAATGAGATGAAATAGTGAAAATACCACCAACTGCAGCCATTCTTTTATCTACAAAACAGGACCTGGCAGGACAGGTTCCCCAATGCTGACCTGGCATGTCCTTCAGTACTGCTTAGGGACATTTGCATGACAGATGGGAAGGTGGTTCAGTCCACCCTGGCTAAGTCTTTGACCATGATGCCAGCGTTGGCACCAACAAGAGAGTCGTTTGGCTATCTGAGCATCTGTTTGTGGGCTGGAGTCACCCAGCCCACAGTGGCTTGGGGCTGCCATCCAACAGGCCTTGCACCTCTTACAGCAGGAACCGAACCGGATGCAAACCCAAGACGGGGATAATTTGTCTACTTCCCAGGGTGGTACTCACACAGAAGCCCTGAGCCATCTCAGCCAACTCTCCCAGAGTGCCTGTTTACATAAACTGCATACATCAATAGTTATTTATTTACAGACCATTACAGTTTATTGTACTGGTTACCAAAAGCACACATTTTGCTTAAAAAAAAAAAAAAGTACCAAAACAAAGTCCAAAAATAGACATTAAAGTAGCATTTTCTGGGAATGTATGGAAAATTTTTAGTTTTTGCACAATTGTTTTTCTTTCTTCTGGGCTAATTTTCTGGAACACTCGCTACTTTGTGACTATTATTGGCTGTCTTTTAAAATCGATCTCTTCAGATAATACAGCTATGATATCGTACGCACCTGATTATTTCCTGTGGTCAAATGTTGAATCTTTCTCGGTAAAAATAAAATAAATGCTTTCGGGGAAATGGAAGTCTAAATATGTCTACATCTTAGCAGCAAAGAGTTAAATAACAAATAGGAACACTGCTCAAAATTCAACACAGCGCCTGTTTAGAAAGTAGAAGGGAAGGATCCAAAGACCGTACATAAGGAGGACATTCCGATCTTTATCCTATCAACTATTTCACAGAGCTTCTGGTTCCTCTCTCTAAGACATCTTTCAATTCCAAATATGAGCCTTCAGCTCCTCCCTAGTGTTCATCAGCAGGGTACATCACCACGCGTTCCAGCTTGGACCATAGAGGGCTGTGTGGATTTGCTCACGACAGGAAGTCAGGCACTTCACGTTCACAACAGCTTTAGCTTGCCAGTGACATGCTTTCATTTCCCATCAAGAATGCGCATCCAAGCAAAACAAAGCCAGAATATTGCATCTTAAAATTAGCTGCGTAAATTCGAACACATTCTTTAACTGTCACTTTCAATTCCCCAATGTTAACTGGCTAGAAAGTGAGAATGTGTTATACATTCCTTTTTCTTAAATATTGCTTTAAGAATTTGGCTCATTTCACCTTAGTATATAGTGAGAAGTGGTCTCCCTTGCCCAACAGCAAGTTCTAGAATTTTTGCTCTCAAATAAATGTGTATTCTTAAGCTTTTCAGTATAGAATGTTATAAAAGATTTTGTAAACAGTGTTCTAGACAGTTACCTCCTCTCTGAGCACTCTTGAAGACGGATTCAGAAAAGAAAGCTCAGGCAATGAGTACAGTACCCCTCTAATGTCATTACTGATAAAGATTTATTGGTTTCATGTTGCAAGTTTTACTTGAAGGGTACTAGCCCCATGTAATTATGACAGTTCACACCAAACGCAATCTCCATAAAAGATGTTGTAATGAGCCCTAGGGTCCTTGTATAATTCCATATTCGATAGCCAAGACACAAATAAAAAGTTTACAAGAATGATTCTGTTCATCTGATTTTTGCCTCAAAAAGAGAGGAAGAAGAGGAGGAAGAGGAGGAGAGGGGAGGAGGAGGAAAAGAAGGAGGAGGAGGAGGAGGAAGAGGAGGGAAAGAAGAAGAAGAAGAAGAAGAAGAAGAAGAAGAAGAAGAAGAAGAAGAAGAAGAAGAAGAAGAAGAAGAAGAAGAAGAAAATCTGTACTACATAAATGTTTTTTCCTCTCCCTTGGTAATTTTAAATCAGTACCATGTTTGATGTTAGTCTTGTTGTCATGGAAGTGGTCTGAAATTAAAAGGCATAGTTATTGCTTAGCTTTGGTACACTCTGCAATAGATTAAAACAAGTAAGACATACACCAACCCTCATACGTTCCAGCCACCCAGTTACACTAAGTTACGAGAGAGGAAAATTACAGACACGGAATGAAGGGTTGAGACCCAGTTTATCTTTAATCCTCTGGGGTAAGCTATGAAACAAGCAGTCTGAAGAGTGAATACTCAGTGTCATGAGCGATGTGCAGAAGTTTACAATAATATGGGCACAAAATAGATTGTCGCCTTTAGTACATTAGGGCCATTAGAATCTCTTGTATACCTACTTGCATGAAGTTACCACAGGTTCATAGCAGACGCTGCCATTAAATGCCTACAGAGCCTAAAGCTTCCAAAATGCCTATCTGGCCTGTACATATTTCATTAAAAATAAACTCTATATAATAAATAAATATATAAAATAAATAAAATGTTGCCTTTGGAATTTCTATAAATAAATTTAACCTTTTTTCTTTTTTTCTTTTTTTTCTTTTTTCTTCTTTCTTTTTTTTTATTTTTATTTTTTTCCTTTTAAACTAAGAGGTCTTTGCTTTAAGTTCACTGGGCTATGATACCAGTGAGAATGAACTGACCGTCTTTTAAGTGAGACTGCACCCTCCACGGCTGTGGAAAGGCAGTGTTCCCTTGAGCAGGCCACCAGCCAAAAATCCTGATGAGTTGAAGTATGGCAGCTGTGCTGATATAGGATGAAGTTCAACTGATCAAAAATGTAAAAGCGTGTCTATTTCCCAGCATGCATCAGGCCGTTGTCCTCTTGGCGCGCCGCTCTCCCCCTCCACTCACCCACTCATGCACTCGCACCCTCTCACACAGCCTCTCTCCCCCGCTGTCACAATAAATCAAGCAAGTGGCCCCAGGCAGCCCTCCAGGAGGACCAGCCAGTAAGTGCAGAGCAAATCAGCAAGTCCCCATCCAAGCTTCCATCATACATATGCATGCGACAAAGTTAGGCAGCAGTGGAGCTGAGGTGATGGCCCTGCTAATCGTTAAGAACCCACCGCATGAAAGCATTGATAGTGGTTATGTTTTAAGGGCTCAAGTGAAGACACTGTCTTTGTCAACTTTGGCTTAGAATATCCTTATATAGTTCAGGTACTTTGTCAGGGTCCACTGGTCTAGGTAAAAAATGTGTAAATTTCTGGTGCCGTTTAGTCCTGGTCCCTTCTCTTGGAGTCCCATCCTTATTTAATGCAACATAGTATCTCCGTCCGGTGTCCACGTGTTTATACAGGTTGGACGAGTAGGTGTTGTACCAATTCTCTTCAAACTGTTCTCTGAATACACACTCTTGTGTTAATTTTTCCTGTCAAAAAAAAAAGAGAGAGGAAATAAATACATTGCAAAATATAGCTGCCTCATTAAAAAGCAATTACACACATATTGAGTCCCCTTTGTCCTAAAAGCTTTAGATTAGAATACTTTAAAACTTTTTTTTAATTTTGAAATATTTGCATATGCATAATGAGATATCTAGAATATGGGACCCATATCTAAACACAAAATTCACTTATGTTTCAAATACACCTTCTATGCATAGCCTGAAGGTAATCTTACATCATATGTTTTCATTAAAATTCTCACAATATGGAATTTTCCACTTGTGACATCCTGTTAGTGTTGAAAAAAAATGTTTAAATGTGGGGACATTTCAGGGTTCAAACTTCCAAGTCAAGGATGCGTGAACCATACAAGCCTAATAAGAAAATCATTTTTTTTATTTTAAACTTTATTATTTAAAAAAAGTTGCAAATAAGAAAAAGAATCACACATGGTAATGAACAACTCAAAAACTGCACAATTCAGTGACTGTCTAGACAGGAAGGCTCCCTGTCAGAACGGGAGCTGGGAGGCTTCACATTGGATTTTGCACTTTCACTATCAAGTAAATTTTACGTGCTTATCCACCACCAAAAATGAAAAATCCATTTTTTAAATACTTCATGCATTTTTTTCAAAAACTGTTTAACTCTATCAAGTTAATGACATTTGAATTTCTTATTCAAAATGGCTAAAGCACAAAAAATTCTAAACGTTTTGGGGAATGGAAGAAAATCATAATACTGAATTTTTTAGACAATATTCACATTAGTTTTTCAAAATTCGATGTAGAAATGTCAAGAACAAAGTCAAGAAAGAGGCAGCACCTTGATGACCATGAAAACATTCAGTCTGCTGACAAGGCCTAGACACGGGCTGGTGGGTCTCTTGCACACGTCAATCACTATATTCAAAGGACAACTGGCCCACTGGCCACTCTCAGGTTCACCACAGCACTTGGCCAGCAACCTCCCTGGGAGGGATTTGCCCAAGTGGAGACTCTGAAAACCACCTCACTGTCAACACATTTTTATAAAGTACTTGTTATAACACTGATGTCTGCAGTGGTAACAGTGAGCGGCCTCTTGGAGCATCCTGTTGCATGGATTATTCTCCAAAGCCTTCCCTCACACTCCAGCTCGAGTGGGCAGTACATTTGCCTGAGGCCCGTCTTCAACCTGTGGGTTATGGAAGCCTCTACCCCTTAAAATTCTGATCTCAAAATCTACAAAACGGCTGTTTTTAAAATCCCTGGGAGAGCCAGGCGGTGGTGGCGTATGCAGAAGCAAGTGAATCTCTGAGTTCAAGTCCAGCCTGGTCTACAGAGTGAGTTCCAGAACAGCCAGGGTGACACAGAGAAACCCTGTCTCAAAAATGAACAAACGAACAAATTCCTGGGAGAATTCTTTGTTTGTTTGTTTGTGTGTGTGTGTGTTTGTTTGAGACAGAGTTTCTCTGTGTAGCTTTGGTGCCTGTCCTGGATCTTTTTCTGTAGTCCAGACTGGCCTGGAACTCACAGAGATCCACCTGGCTCTGCCTCACGAATGCTGGAATTAAAGGTGTGTGCCACCGCTGCCTGACTTCCTGCGAGAATTCTAAGGCAGACCATTCTCAGTCCACATTTTAAGATATCCACTGTACCTTGATATACACAAAGGATTGGCTTCAAGATGTCTCACAAAAATCTGTGGCTGTTCAAGTCCCTTCCCATAAAAATGGTGTGCTCGCCTAGACGCTACCACATCCTCGCTGACTCGACACTATCTCTAGATAACTACAGATACCTAATAGAGAGGAAATGCCGTGTAAGTAGTTGCATGGTGTCTTTGAAGACACAGCTTCTTAAACTTCAGGGTGTGGCCCCCTTGGGATTGTGGGACTGAACATGGGGGTCACAAAAAGAACTGGCAATCAGACAAGATCTCGAAATGTGTAACAACCAAAACTAATGGAAACTCAAGTTCAAAATAAATCTGCTCGCTTCTGCCAGCGCTCTCCCACGCCGCATCATGGGACTTCACTGCAGCCTTGTTCTGAACAACACATCATGCATGCTCTGTACTGCTCGTGCTGTGGGCCACACAGGGCCAACCAGCATGGCCTGAAGTACCTTGGCTCAGCCTTGAGGCTGTTAAGTACGATGAATTGTAATGTTTTCACCATACATAAAAACTTTTCTGCTCTTGTAAAAACAACACCATTTAATCATGAGAAACAAAGACTGTTCATATTTTCCACCTCAATGTGTTAAGTAAGTTCTTCAAATTAGAACATCTTTGGATTGTATTCTATTAGAACGTTTGATTTTAAAAATTGTGTGAGTTTCATAAAACCTGAGTCGATGACTTAAGTCTTATTAAAAATTTTGGCTTGAGATTAGAATAGAATTTCCAACAATTTGTGAAATGCTCTAAACATACTTCTGACATTTTGTACTATGTATTTATGCAAAGCAGCATTCTCAGCGTAGACGATTAGAAAACCAAAATCTTGGTCAGCTCTGAAAAGCACTGAAAGTCCTCTGTGTCTGCACAAATATTCGGCCAAAATTTAATTCTTCGTGTAAACACAAACAAGCACATCCACTTCACTAACACACAAGTTGATTTCATCTTCACATATAGGCCAAAGATGTGTTTCAAAATTTCTTTGTGATTTATTATTAGCAAGTGTTTGTGTGCCTATTTTATATACCTATACACTCGGGAGCACAAAGCATTCATGAGTGGGGACAGTTTAAAGCCCTGGTTCAGGGAATAAAGACAACAGAAACATGTGGAGTGTTTTCAGTCCACGGTGGTTGCATCTGCAGAAGTTGGGGGTGGGGGTGTCAGGAGGGATAGGCATAATGCTTTCTTTCTCGATTGGCAGAATATTTCCAAACACAGCAGAGTAAAAACACATCGGGCGCAACGAGGCCAAGATGAGAGCTAGTCTCCGCTTTCCACTCCCACTGCAAGAAAATCTCTCTGCCTTCTTAAAAGTCTTCCCCTTCCTCTCTCCCTGAGCTCCATGACCTTACAGTGTGGAGATCGTCATGTCAGCCATGATCAGAAATGATACATCCATCACATCCTACCTACATCATGACCACACTCTGGGCTGAAGTGTGTGTGCTGAGGCTGTTCCTAGGGGAGGGAGGAAAAGGGACTTCCCACCTCTGGCTCCTATCACCACACAACTGGAACCTTTAAAATCAATACCTTTCTAGTTAGTTGTTTTAAAATTAAGAGTGCTCTTACATCCTTTCTGCTGGGCACCTGCTGGTTGCTGTCCAAATAGGAAAGTTCATGAAACCAGAAGTGGTGCTGGTGCTGGTCCTGGCTGGATGCTACCCCAGAGGCAACACTATCCTCATGAAGAACACAGGTGACAGCACCTTGGACTCTCCCTATAACCATAACTGGAACTAACGGCTACCCTCATCAAATTCACAGGTACATAGGCAAGAAGGAAATCACCAATAGGCTAAAGATCAAGCCTTTCATCCAAGTGTATAACCACAATCACCTCATACCTCCCCCAAAGTACCGCGTGAATATCTCCTTGGACAAAATTCTTATCATAAGGATGTCTTCAGAGACCAGCTCTGAAACTCAAGACCAGATGGGAGGCCAGGGTCAACTCTGAGACATGACACAAGATGGGCGGGAACAATCGGCTCTTCTAGAAGCCTAAGTTTTAGGTGTATTTTTGTTTCCATCATTAAAAATAGGGAAAAGTGACTTTTAAAAAATAATTGCTTTGCTCTTACCCACTTGACACCTTGGATAAGTGAGAAAAGAAGTCAGCCAGGCGCATAGACTCCGCAGCCACAGATCTAACCAGTGACGGACTGAAGCTATTTGGAGCGTCGGTTGCATGAGGACCAAACATGCACTGTCATTCTTGTCACTGTTTCCAAAACATGTTGCAACAGGTGTTTCTAGAGTGTGGACACTGATTTCAGGATTCTGAGTTATGCAGAGATGATGTGCAGGAAGCATGTGTAGCTGCTAGGCAGTACTATGGCATTTCACAAACGAGAAGAGCATGGGCAGATCTGGGTATATCAAGGGGGTCCTACAGCTAATCCCTTACAGATACGGAGGGACAACCGTCATCAGAAACAATAAGGGCATATACTTCTTTTTTTTTTTTTTTTGGTTTTTCAAGACAGGGTCTCTCTGTGTAGCTTTGCGCCTTTCCTGGAACTCGCTTTGGAGACCAGGCTGGCCTCGAACTCACAGAGATCCACCTGACTCTGCCTCCCGAGTGCTGGGATTAAAGGCGTGCGCTACCACCGCCCGGCAAGGGCATATACTTCTGTTCCTGTCATTCAGAACCGAGGGCACACAATATACTCTCCATATTATCACCAAAACTCCGATGCCCTTTGATAGTCATATATTAAGCATATGACTTAATACACTAAGTTTAGGAAAAGCCAGCTGGATAGATTCACCTTCTCCCATTGTCAAAAAGTCAAGAGGGCTGAAGAGAAAAGGACAGAATTTTACAAAATCAACCAATTTTTTTTATTTACATTTCTTTAGGGGGCGGGGCTCACGTCATGGCCCATGTGTGGAGGTCAGAAAACAATTTGCATTCTCACTCACCCTGTAGGTCCAGGAGACTAACTCAGGCAGTCAGCCTTGGGAGCAAGTGCCTTTCCCCACTGAGCCCATCTTACTGGCCCCTTGTCTCTTTCTTAACCCAAAGGCCTGAAACATCATCGAATAGCTTCTACCGGCTTCTTCATAGTACTCTTCCAAGTGGCCAAAAAAGCATGAGCAAGGTTTTTGATGTTGTTTTGGTTTGGTTAATGGGTTTCATGACGTTGGAGATCAAGTGCCGGGCCTTGCACACACTAGACAAGGGTTCTCCCACTGCGCCCCACCCAGTCCTGAGGTTTTTAACCAAGGATCACCTCATCAGACAAACATGTCCTGTGTAAGTTGAAAGAAGGAAAAGGTCAGCCCACTCACACAGGATTCAGAGGGACAAAATGGACGCGGGACGTGAGCCACCATCCGCCACCATAGTACCACCTGTAGCTGGACTCTCCCACTAGTGAAGCTGAGGAATCCGGGGTGGGGGTGCACAGCAAAAGGCAATCCTCCACTCTCTCTGCCAGTGAATCTAGAAGGGGCTTCTGGAAAAATGCAGTCCCTCTCCTGCACTGAGGAGACGGCCTGAGCCTGATGATCCCCCTCTCATCTCTATGAAAGTCCTTGAGACAAACAAAAGGGTGTGGTCCAGCCATCAGTCAATATTTCAGGCCTCACCATCTGTGGGACAGTGTCCTCACGAGCAAGTATGGATTCAGATGAAGGGTTCTTTCTCTCCACTGGAAATTATATCATCAGACAAATATTGCAAAAATAAATCTTTATGTTAAAAGTACAGGATGATTTCTCCTTGTTGGGAGCCAGGATTCTGGAGCAGTTCCTGCTCCTTTGCCCTTGGGCGCACAGGCTGCAGGGAGGCCTTCCTTTCTTACAGCAGAGAGGGGTCAGCTACTGAGAGCGGTTCACACCCTGGGAGAAGGCTTGCCTCACACCTCGGCTTCACCCCTCACTCACTAAGGAAACACTGGTAGCCATTTAGGTCCTTCCCCAAGTCTCAACAGCCTTATCTTTAAAAGGTTAGGTCAAGACAGGCAGCCCTAACTGAAAATCTAAAAAATCTAAAAAAATCTAAAAAGCTTCTAGTGTCTGAATTTGGGGGACATGGTGTTGGCCCTCATGAAGTTTCATATTTCAGAGTGGTTCATACTTTTTCATTAGGAATGCTCAGCTGGCTAGGTATGGTGACATGAGCCTTTAATCCCAGCATGGAAGGAGGCAGATGCAGGCAGATCTCTGTGAGTTCAAGGCCAGCCTGGTCTACAGGTTGAGTTCCAGGACAGCTGGGCTACACAGAGAAACCCTGTCTTGACGACAAAAAAAAAAAAAGAGAGAGAAGAAGAAACCAAAAGAGGGCTGGGGGGGGAGGGGAGCTCAACTGGTCACATCTCTACAAATACTCTAAAAACTTTTGGCCCTCAAGAATTTCCAACACTTATTACCGATGCTCCATCTGTAGTAAGGACCCTTGAGACCAACAGCATCCCTGATGCTATGAGGGACCTCTCACCAGAACCTCTCAGAAATGGAGCAAATGGAACGCAGCTTGTGTCATTTTCCAGTTAAATATGTGGGGGCAGGAAGCCCAAAGGTGAGGTGATATACCCCTTCAGGACCATGGCCTCTCATCATCACAGCGATGAAGGCAGGGGCACAGGACATTTCCAGAAGCCCTACTCAGCCACTGCCCCCTCAGGACCTGACTCTGCTTCTGACTGACAGCCCTGAAGCTTTGTTCACCTGTGGGACATGGGCTGCCATCTCCCAAAGGGCCACCAACCACTAGGGTGGTCACCTGACGAAGGAGCTAGTGGCAGCAGGCAGAGTTGCACGTGCTTCCTCTTGGCCCCACCGCCGTGTGTAACTTTAAACACACACCATTAGTTTTTCAGGAGAAAGAGGGAGAGAAGAAAAGAGAGCGCATGAACAAATTTCTGCATGGCCAGAAGAGTCTCACTGCACGTTTTTCAAGCTATGAAAAAGTCCTTAAACATAGAAGAAAAGCTAAGGAGTAGAACTACCGTCTGCACAGCTCAAGATGGCGGGGCTCTCTCCCTCACAGGCTGTCCAGCATTGTTTATATGCACATAGACTTTCTGGGCAACCCAGAAAACATGGAGTTTGTTCAACTTTAATACAGTCTAACCCTCAGACATGTCCTGGTGGTCAGATCAGTGGTGTCATACAGCAGAGGACTCTGTAACTTCAGGTAAGTGACAGAGGTTATGCTGACCCTGGACTGTAAAACCAACAGTACACCACGACTTCCGTAGTCACACTTACTATACCGCTCTGACGAGCAGCTTTCCATCAAAATTAAGATTTTTATTGAAAATAAAAGACTCCGGTACTTTCCTATGCCAGGTACATATCACAAATGACTTCTCCCTCCCACTAGGGATTATGTCAATGTGCGATCTTTGTTTTAGACAGACTAGCAAGATTTATAGTCCATTTCTTTATGAGCCCACTTCAGTTCTAAGTGATGAATACTTAGCTGAGGTAAATATTTTAAGTTATGTGTTTCTATTCCAAAATTATCTTTAATTAAAAATAGATAAACAAATGCAAATTGGAACACTAGGAAAAAAAATGTATTAACCTGTCTTTTTACTTGTGTGCAGAAGGGGAGCGTGGGCCTTCAAATAAACTACACACTTTTTAGAATTATAGAACGCAGATGTTTTAAAACTCACCACATGTTTCCAATGCAGACAGTTTATAGAGTATTCCACTATAAAGTGATCAATTCTTGTTTTATTGTATTTCCATGTTTTAAATTTTTTTTAGATTATTTAACTATAGCTGTTTATGGCATACCTATCTTTGAACTATTGGATTTTATCACTAGACTTGGGTGGAGAATGTGGATTTAATTCAAAAGTCTACTAAAGTCCATGCTTTGGAACAAAATCTGGTGAATGTTAGCAGCTATGGAAACCTCTTTTCATTTTATGTCATCAAATTCTGAGCAATGGGAAAAACTAAAATTAAAACTTCAAAACTTTTACCATTGCTGTTTAAAGCAAAGTATGAGATAATATAGTGAAAAGTATAGTGTAGCACAGAGAATGCCCAAGCCCCCTCTCAGACACAGACTTATCTAGACACCAATTTAAAAAATTAGACAGCACGGAACTAGGTGATCCACACAGGCATTACTGTGCTCAATTTGAATCTATGCTGCTTGAGAGAGAGAGAGAGAGAGAGAGAGAGAGAGAGAGAGGTTACAACGTTTGAAACAGAATAACAGCTCTTGTTGCAAACATACAGCCTTGCGGTGTGCTATTTTAAAAGATGATTTCCACATGAATGTATGGCATAGCTTTAACCACGCTATGTAAATGACTGCATTTACTCAACTCGATGGTCCCTTAAACAGCTGGCTACTACAATATAAACCACCAGAGCAGGGAAATGCATGACAATGACTTAATTGCAAAGCTCCTGAACGTTTCCGGAGTTAATGACTTTGCTGCAGTCATTCATTCTCATATCTACTGTTTGTTACAGTCGAGGTATTTAAACCTCCCTTAACCACAATGACTCTTTCTCATTAATAATACAGCAGTAAAGCCTTAATGGGAGCTGTTGCAAGGACCAGGGTGATTAAATATAATGACAAAAGGACCATTAATAAGAAGCCAGGTCTTTTAACTGTCCTCTCCGGGGAGAAGTCCCCAACTAGACAGAAAGCAACACACAGAAAGAGGAGTGGGAGAGCACCTCCTCTTATGTTGTTAGATGCTCCAACTCAGGTCCAACCCTGTGCCCACAACACGCCTCACCTTAAGTCCTGTTTCTCAAAACCTCTTTAAATCCCCACCATTCTGGATGGACCTGCCTGGATTCCATATTCCTGACCATCTCTATTACCTCTGGAATTATGGGAACAATGGAGTTGGTTGCATGCAAGTCAACACAAATAGCCTTTTGCCTTATCAAAATATATCAGAAATGCATGAGAAGGGGGAAGAATGGGGAGATTGTTGACCAATGAGTGTAAGTCACAGATAGGTAGGAGGAAGGCTCTGTACAGTCAAGTGATTAGATAGTCAGAATACATTGTTGATTTCAAAAAGCAAGAAGCAAGGATCTTGATGCTTTACCATCAGAAATGATACACGCTTGAGCTACATGTTTGTTTTACCTGACTTAAACATTGCACAACAGTCTAGATAGAAAACACAGTGGGAGAGTGCTTACTTAGCATGTACAAAGCCCTGGGCTTAACTTCAGTTACACACACAAAAATAATAAAATAGATAGCACACAATATATTCATGGTACTCCCTAAATATGTACAAATTTTATGTTCTTATGTGTTGATTAAAACATAAATTCAAGCCAGGCACTGTGGTCTATACCTACAATGACAGCCACTTGGAAAACAACTGAGTTAAAGCATGGCTTATGTCTAAGAGTTCTAGATCAGCCCGGACAACACAATGAGATTCCCATCTCAGAAAAAGGTTTTAATTAATTGATGCTTAATTAAGTAATAAATTTAAATAAAACTTTTAAGTGTTTTCATGTATTTTTAATTTTATAAGATACATAGAAAATTAAGAATTACTATAATCTTTGCATTCTTCCCATAGCTAAAAAAACATGAAAGAAAGGAAACCAAAACTTGCATTTTCCAGTTTAAAACTTTCCAGAAAATCAAAGTCCCATCCCTGACCAAGAAGCTATTTGTAACTGGTACCTGCTGGGAGAGGGACAATCAGTTTCACCAATGGAGGGACACTGGGTATCTCAACACACTCCAGGGCAGGTCCCATGGCCATGAGTGGTTTTTCAACACAAAACAGACTCCATGATTTTTGTGCACTTATTTCTTTTTCTTTTTTTTTTCTTTCTTTTTTTTTTTTTGCTATGGTTTGGTGTATTTTGTCTTGTGGGGTTTGTTTTGCTTTGCTTTCTGTTGTTTTTTTTTTTTTCTGGGAGGAGTTGAGAGAGAAAGAAAGAGGTAAGGAGGTCTGTAGAATCTAGAAAGATTGGGGGAGAGGAAAGAAAACAAACAAAATATATTTTATGAAATTTTCTAAAAATAATTTTTAAAATGTAATTTTTAAAAAAACAAAAAAAATACCTTCTCCTCAGAATCAAGTTACTTTAGTATTTAGGAAGCAATCAAGGACCTAGTCTGAATCTGGATACAAGCACACATGTATACAGAGACACTGAACGCACATACGCACACAAACACACACACACACACACACACACACACACACACACACACACACACATCTTCCATGTGTCGGGCTCGCTCACCATGTGGCAATAAATAAGCTGCCAAGGACAGATCTGCTCTGCCAAATAGGACGAGTGAGATGGTTCAGGGGCCTTCCTTAGAAGCTGCTTATAAAAATGAATCTTTGTTTAGCAAATCACACAGCTCATAAACTTCCTGCACATTCTCAAAGAGGCATTCGCACAGAGAAAGCCTTGCTCCGTGCAGAAAAGAATATGCATTTAGAAAGCCTAGCTTTTGCTCTCAGGAGCATTTAGACTTGTGCTAAGGCCCAGCGGATGTGATTCTAATTCTTCTATAAACACACCTAGAGAAAGAAAGTTGATAACGTTCTTTTTAAGATCTTAGAACACTAAGTTGAAAAACAAATCATAGGAGGACACATTTTTCACTGGAGACTACACCTGGTATGAGCAATGACATCATTCAATGACCACTTAAAACACACACAAAAGCTACATAAAAGCTATAAACACATCAATGAAATGTTCTTTGGTGAGAACTGAGCACAGGTGCCCTGGAAGGGCCAGGGTGATGGACAATGAAGAGAAACCAGGCTAAGAGGCTGTGAGGTCAGTGAAAGAAAGATGCAAGGAGGACACCCAACCGAGACAGAGGAGCCCAACAACCACGTGGTTTCTGTGATAACCATCAGGTAGTTTGCTGGGGGGTGGACTCAAAAAATGAAAAATGAAGAGGCTTTCCAAGATAAACAAAGCCGTTTAAACTCAGCACACAGTTTGCAGAAATAAAAGGAAAGGGCTTGAAAGATCAGCAGATTTAATGACAACGTAAGCCCAAAGATAAATTCTGAAGATCTAAAAAATACACAGAATTTCCCCCAGTAGAGGCGTGCACCTTCCAGAAACATGCCATCATGACCAATGAGGCTTCCATTTATTTCTCTGTAGAAGGAGGGCATTGTACAGAGAGAGTTCTAAGGCCCAGTCTGGCGGGGTGGGGGTGGGGGTGGGAGATGGAAGCCAGTACCTCCCAGAATTATAGGTGCAAACTCTACACCCCAGACCTGAAAGATCCCTCTGAGTCTAAGACTCTAATGATTGAGCCTTAGGACCATCAGAATGCTTTTACAATAACTCTGAAAGGACGTAATGAATAGGAAATGAAGAGAAATGTCCAAGGGGCTGGAAAAATAGACAAACCAAATGAAATGTGCTGTTTCAGGTGTCCACTGGAGGGGGAGGGGCTGCAGCCCAGAAGTGCTGGCTGAAAGTAGCCTGGAGAATGGGGCTGCTACTTCAGAGATGAGTCAAGGGCAGAGAAGGAAGCAGCCACTTTGTCACAAGGAACATCCCAGATTTCTCCCTGGGAAGCTCCTTGGAGGATAAGCACCTCAAGGAACATGGCTCCCGTAAGGACCAGTGAACCTCCCTGTAACATGAACTGCCTAAAAGAACGTAAACCCACAAGAGAGTAAAAAGTTAGCAATCTGTAAATGTGGGATGTGTGCACAAGACATAGAAAAGACAGCACCAAGGAGATCTGATGATACCAAGGACCCCATGTCGTTCTGCACTATCCCCACAGGACTCTTGGATTTTCCAGCTCCTCTAACCAGAGACTGGGCACCTCTGGCACCCCCATCCCACCCATACCCACAAAGAATCCTCCTCAGACTGGGAGGGAAGGGAGCCTGTCCCTGGCATTCTCTCTGTTCCTTGAATCCCCAACTCCTGGTTTCCATAGTGCTCAGGTCAGTCCAGATTACTTTGGAACCAAATCCTTGCACCTAGCCTTGTTTTGTAGTATATAAATGACTGTCCTCATCTCCACACTTGCAGAACTGTGTCTGATTCTCATGGGACCCCTCTGTCTTCTACAGTATAACTAAACTTACTTCCAGATCTAATAGGGACCCTTTTACTTTTTGGCGGGGGGGGGGGCAAGATTTATTCCCTTACAGTTCCATATGACAATTCATCATCAAAGGCCGGCAGGACAGGAACTCAAGCGAGACAGGAAGCTGGAGAGAGGAACTGATGCAGAGGTCATGAAGGAAGGAGCGTTGGTCACTGGCTTGCTCCTCGTGGCTTTCTCAGACTGCTTTCTTTCTTTTCTTTTCTTCTTTTTTTTTAATTTATTCTTCTGTCATAGACTATATCCCAACCACAGTTTCCCCTCCCTCCACTCCTCCCAATTTCCCCACCACACACCTCACCTCTCCCCCAGATCCACTCCTCTGTTTCCCTTCAGAAAAGAGCAGGTCTCCCAGGGATTTCAGCCGAACACAGCATAACAAGTTACAAATAAGACTAGGCACAAACTCTCATATTAATGTTGGACAAGGCAACCCAGTGGGAGGAAAGGGGTCCTGATAACAGGCAAAAGAGTCAGGAACATCCTCATCCCACTATTAGGAATTCACGGAGGCCTTTCTTAAATGTGCTGTGCTGAGCAATGTTGTGAGATATTTGATTACACTGTGTAAAGACATGTCGCTCTGATTGGTTTAATTAAAAAGCTGAATGGCCAATAGCTAGGCAGAATTTCCAGGCACAGAGGACACTGGGAAGAAGGGCGGAGACACAGAGGAAGCAGCATGGACAATGCAGAGTAAAGGCAACTGAGCCATGTAAAAGAATGTAGATTAAAAGATATGGGTTAATTTAAGTTATAAGAGCTAGCTAGAAACAAGCCTAAGCTATTGGCCGAGCTTTCATAATTAATAATAAGTCTCTGTGTCAATTTTTGTGAGCTGGTGGCCCCAAAAAAAGTCCATCTACAGAGAAAGGTAGCTCATGCCTATAATTCCAGCACTTGAGAGGCAGGAAGACTGTCATGTGTTTGAAGCTAACCTGTCTCAAAACAAACAAGCAAGCAAATAAACAAATAAAGTTTTCACATAAATTAAAAAGTACTTTATCCCCCCCCAAAAAAATTATTCTGGTAGTTATTCTGGTTACTGTGGGAACCTGGCAAATTCATCAACATGTAAATTTTTTTTTTAAACCTGGCAAAAAAATTACAAAGTAAATGAAATTCCTAATAAAAGAAATTTCTTTTATTTAAGTAGATAAAATAATAATAGCTACATATGAGAGTAACTCTTGAGCAGGGGAGATGACTCAGTTGGTAAATGTACTTGCCATGTAAGAACTTGAGTTCAGTCCCCAGCATCACGTGACAGTCAGCCATGGCACATGCCTATAACTCTAGCACTGAAAGTCAGAAGCAGAAGGATCCCTGAGGCTTGCTGGGTCTAGCCAAATCAGTGACGCACAAGGTCAATGAAAGACCCTGTCTAAAAAGCTAAAATGAGAATCAATAGAAGAAGACACCAGATGTCAAACTCTGGAGTGTGTGTGTGTGTGTGTGTGTGTGTGTGTGTGTGTGTGTGTGTGTGTGTGTGTATGTGTGTGTTTTCACATTAATAAACTAACATTATTCTTTAAAAATGGGTCTTTAGAAAATCTTTAAACATTGGCATTATGGCTGACATTTAAAGAATAATTTGACTAAGCCGTGAATCTTAACTTCAGAATTCAACTTTCGAGAAACACCATGTCTCCCATGCAGCGAGAAGCACCAGAGGGCACAGACACAGCACTGCCACATGGGTTCTTGAGGACATGGCGAACACCAGGGAACACGTGCTAAGCTGGTCACATCACAGACATTGTCTCCTCCCGTGGTCAAAACTGCTAGACAGCCACTATCATCATCCCTTGTCCTAGGCCTCAGCTCAGAAGGTTAAGAACATTTAGAGTTAATGGGCAGTTAACAGTTGCTGGGCCAGGGGGAGTCATTTTCTCCAGGGGTACAGCCACTGGGAAGAGGCCATGCTCCAGTAAATAATGCCCCATCCATGCTCATACAACTAACTCTACTAAACTCAGGAGGTCACATAAAATATGGGTGTAAGAAGGAGACTTGTTGGGGAAAAGAAAGGGTTCAGGAGAGTGGAAGAGGAACAAGAGAGGATGATGGGATGAACATGACCAAATATGTTACATGCATGCATGAAACTGTCAAAGAGTGAATGGATGGAGGAGTGAATGAATGAATGAATGAATGAATGACAGAATAGGACTCATATTTGCACAGCTGGTGAGCAGCAGAACTAAGACTCTAAGCCTTAGATTCCTACTCCTCCATGCTTAGCATCCACGTTCTAGATGCTCATAAAGGAAAGCAAAGACCAGAATCTCCCATAAAGCACGGAAAACAGAAATCAGTTCCAAAGACAGAAAGGAAAAAGATACAAGCCCACTTCCCACAACTGGGACACGGTATCTGCAACACTGTAAGGGGGAAATGAAAGAATAGTGGGAACCGGAAGGAAGAGAGCAAGACAAGGAAGGTGGGAGTGAGAGGAGAAACCCAGAGCTTCCTTCAGGTGGCTGTGGGTGACACGAGGAAGGCCAACGCCACAGGCCAGCCAGGCAGGCTACAGTCACCTGGCACTCCCAAGGCAATCACATTATGCACCACGAGGAGAGCGACGTCCTTGGAATGGCCTTGGCCAGCCAGTTCTTTGAATACTGTATTGCGGTTCCAGCACTTCCTTGCAAAGGACACACACACTTCGATGCACAGTTCAATGGATAACTTTTTAAAAACTGGCTAAGAGGGACTCCGCGGCCGTCTGGATTTTAAGCATTTATAGAAAGCAAGACAGATGAGAGCTCTGAGTGTGCCCCTTCCAGTTAACGCCGTAACCCTGCAATCCCGGGAAAGCCCTCTGCTGCACGGGCTGTCAAGAAGGCAGGCTTTTTTTTTTCTCAGTTGGTTGTCACAGTGCCTCTGAGGCTCACCAGGCCAGCAGGCTGACAAATGATGTTTCCTCACAACTTCAAGGTGGTTCCTCGTGGAGGCACAGCAGGGACACACGAGGCCCAGCACTTCAGAGGCCGCCCCAGGGCAATGGCTCCCACTTAACTCTAGTGGAGTTAGTTTTTTGTGAGGCTTGAAGGCATCTCCTAGATGGGTCACAGGATCCCACAGAGGCAGCATCCTTCAAGTAGCTATGATGCTGACAGGGGAGGACCCTCCAAAAGTCAGCCTGGAAGCCTCTGGCATCAGCTCAGGGCGAAGTTGGCAGCCACTGTCTCCAAGTACTACAGCTAAGTCCCTTAGCCTCTGCTAGGAACACCTGCCTCTTTCTCTCAACCTCCTCGACCACATCCCCTACAGCCAAGCTTCCTCCTGCAAAATCGCAAGAGTTTTTACATCTAACTGTAGTAGGCCACTTATTATACCAAAAAAAAATATGACTCTTTTTGTTACAGTTTTATTTAGTTATTTTGTGATCCAGGGCCTGACAGACATACATGTGCCGTGGCATGGATGCAGAGGTCAGAGAACAACCTACGGGAATCAGTTATCTCCTGCCCCGTGGGCTCCAGGGCTCAGATGCAATACGCAAGGCTTGGCAGCAAGTGCTTTTCCCAGCTGCCTCTCACCGGCCAGGTAACTCTTGGTCTACACGTCTGATGCCTGAGCAAAACCTGTAGGTTCCTCCTATCACCCACACGACAAAGCAAATATGGCCACACTTGTGTATCCGGCCAACGCTCATTCCTCACAGGAATTAGCGTCTCCCAGAACACTGAACCCCTGCTCCTGGGGGAAACAGGGGGTGAGGTTCCCATGAGCTTGCGGCCACAGCATTTTTGTGAATGTACCAGCACATTTTATGTGTGTTTCTATTTAAAGACACTTACTTAATAAGCACTGTAGCTTCGTGACCACCTGACCCACAGCCAATGTCACCAAAATCAAGCCTCAAGAAAGTTGGCTTCACAGAACATATCATACATACCCTTGGGGGCTTTTATTAGCACTAGGCAGCCCTTCAGCACTTGCTAAGGACATTTTAATGAGGCAAAATCATCAACAAAAGGCACAGAATAAAAAATGCACAACACTAAACAGATGCCCTGAAGAGAGGTCTGAGACAAGAAGGCAGGGCTTGACCTTTGACCTCAGCTGGGACTGTGAGGCTGGAGGAGACTCGCTGCTTTTCCTTCT
Source organism: Peromyscus californicus insignis (assembly GCF_007827085.1). Classification (NCBI taxonomy): domain Eukaryota; kingdom Metazoa; phylum Chordata; class Mammalia; order Rodentia; family Cricetidae; genus Peromyscus; species Peromyscus californicus. Next base: position 65,688,524 of record NW_026294413.1, read on the forward strand.
TTTCTGCGTATGTCTGCAAACGGGCATGAAAGTGACACAAATGTAGATTTGGGGGTTATAAGCAAAATTTAGCAATTATGCAAATTCCACTGAAGTAGCAGGCATGCATGTATCAGCCGTGGTAGGCAGTCAATAATGTTTACTGGGTTTTGAAAGAAAGCCAGGAGTGAGTGTGAGACAGTGTATCCGAATGTGTGTGAATGTGTATGAGCAAAGGGAAGCGTGTGAATGGGAGAGAGAGCATGGGAGTGAGTGAGGGAGTGAGTGAATGAGTGTGGACTGCGAATGCAATACTTAGGCAATACGTGTTTATTGACGGAGTGCACAAGTGAGCAGCAGACCGAGCCCTAACTCTGAACCACACTATCTCACTGCATCAAGAACGATGAACGATGTTCTGTGGTTCAAAGCAATTTAAGAAACGGGCTCCAACCGAAGGGTAGTTTGGTCTGATGAAGAGCGACAAGGAGTGTCTGGATTTGTAAGGAAAGCAGGGTGGGGGAAGCAGAAGGACATGAAGGCCACAGGCCTGTGCTGCTACGGTCCCTAACCCTGCTGTCACCTGCTTGACCACCCCAACTCACACACTAATTGGACTTCCCTTATATACATCAAGACTCCATACTGGGGGGGAGGGGGGGAGCAGGAGGCAGCCAGTAAAGCGCAGGAATGAAACACAGACCCACTGTGCTTTTCAAATGTATACAGGAACTACTCAGAAATCAGTCCTTTTGTTTGTTTGGATTTTGTTTTTTTGAGACAGATTTTTCTCTGTGTAATAGCCCTGGCCATCCTGGAACTTGCTCTGCAGTCCAGGCTGGCCTCGAACTCACAGAGAGATCTGCCTGCCTCTGCCTTGTGAGTGCTGGGATTAAAGGCATGTGCCACTGCCCAGCAACCAGTTCATTTTTAATTCCTAGGGGTTGTCATCAAATGTCGTCTTTCAATCAAATATCACTTACAAATATACTCACTATAAAGTTCTCTAACAGGAACTATCCAGAAGAGACTCTTGCATTCAAATGTTGTATCAACTCTTTTAGCTCCAAATAGCTACTTAGAAATTAAATGTCAGAAGGAAGGGAGGAAGTGCAGGAAGGTAGGGAGAAGAGAGAGAGAAAAATGTTCAGTAATATGTGCCTAAGCTTCCTGCATTTCTTTTCATAGCTTAAAAGCTCATCTATTTTTATTGCTGAATAATATTCCATTATCTAGATGTACCAGAACATTCTCAGGACATCCCAAAGCTTACTTATCCATTTATCTGCTGAAGTATATCTTCATTGCTTCCAAGTATGAAAAATTATGAATAAAAACTACTGTAAACAAAAAAGAAAAAGAGAGATTTGGAATCTCATTGGAAATACATTCATCTAATATTTAATTAGGTACCAACTACATTCAAGACTTTGTTTTAAATATTGGCAGTAATTTGGGACACTAAAGTAACTGAGTGACTTGACTTCCCAGAACTTGGGTTTAGGCAGTGATGGTTTTAACAAGCTTCCCAAAACCACTCTCTCAGGCCTTCCCCAGCTAGTATCTGACAGGGCATGGAGCAGAGGAACTTTGAGGATGGGACTAATACAGAACAGGAAATGCCAGCGAAATACAAGGTAGGTAGAGGCAGTAGTCAAGCCCATATGAAAGAGAACCTGTTCCTGGAAGGCTCCTGAACCTGTAGAAAAGCCATTCCTTAGCCTGCTCCCTGGACCCAGAGCCTCTGTCCTCCAGCCTTTCAGAAGCAGCTCATGAGTAAGTCTGTCTCCAGCTGGGATGTGGCTTGGTGGCAGAACTCTTGCCCAGCATGGGTGAAGCCAGCATTCAGTCTCCAGCAGCACGAACAGGAAGAAAACCCTTCACAACACTTGGGGAAACCCCAGGTCAGGTGCACCTACTCAGCAGCAACTTGACATGTACCTCATAAGTGTACCTCAGTCAAGTTGCTACTCTACCATGCTCAAGAAAGTCACCCTAACTAAAACTAAATCCCCAAACTACAAGCTCAAAAGATGATTTTTCGCACCTAAAGGCCAGAAGTCTGGTTACAAAAGAAACAGAGGAAGTCATGAAATAAAAACTAGGTACTAGAAAAACATTCTTCCCAAGTCCTACCTATGGAAGGAGTACTACAACCTTTCTCTACCATGTGGCTAACTCTAGTTAAAATAGTTTTGGTTCACAAAAACAGTGGCCATATTTTTGAGCCATCCTTTAACTCTGCTTAGCCACCGAAGATGACTTAGAACCCCTCCGTTCTGTGTACTGTATAACAAGCAGGTACTACCACACCCCATTCATGGGGTGCTGAGGGTTGAACCTAGGGCCTTGTACATATCTAGCAATTATTCCACCAACTGAGCTACATCCCCATGAATGGACACTCCTAATGTATATGTGTGAGATGAGATTTCCTGATTTACCTGATCTGTCGCTTGCTATCTTGTGTGATCTTAAGTCAGCAATCCGTTAAAACCTTACTCCTGGCCTCTGAAATAAGAATACTGTGAGCTCAGATGATCTTCCAAAGCAGTGCCCTTGATCAGCTAAGAATTATTACTAAATCTTTTGAAAACTGACCACACACTTAGAAACCATGAGATAACGCTTTATCACTCAAAACATCGGCTGAAAGCCAACCATTCCCAGAGTATGCCTGATATTTGTTGATCATTCAACCAATGAACCTCTTCATTTCCTTCCTCTGAACTGCAGTCTTCGGAGATTCTGAATGGAACATGTCTGAACACTTCCCATCAACGGAATTTGGAACAAACCACCAGAAAAACAAATCAATAGATTCAGTGGCACCTTGCCATTTGCTAGGCTATACAATTCCAAGTATAGACACAAGACTGACTTGCTTATTCAAAAGTTGCCCCAGTATATGAAGCGTCAGGGCAGAGAGCACAGTCCAACATAACCTGACCCTTCCTCTGGCCAGCCCTTCATATCTGCAGCCACGTAGGCATGGAAAGATTTCAAGAGACAATCTCTAGAAGGGCTTCTTCATTTCAGTGAAAAATGAAGAGGCAGGAAAGAGAACACTCGGCATCCCTGAGCTAACCTCATAACCATCCAGGAACATAGATAGACCTCCTTCCACTCCTGTGGGTCCTGCATCTGTTCATTTAATCAACCACAGAACAAAAACATGCAGGGAAAAATGTTCTGTGTACTGACCTCATACAGTCATTTTTCTTGCCATTATTCCTTAAACAATAGTAGCACAGCAACTATTTCCATAATATGTACACTGCAGTATTTATCACAAGTCATCTAGAGATGGCTTAAAATTACAATGTATGTAGGTCCTGTTCAAATACTATGCCATTGTATATAAAGGACCTGAACATCCAAGGATGCTGGCATCCAGGAGGGTCCTGGAACCAATCCCTGACAAAAGAGATGGAGGACTGTATTTGGGTCCAAAATGACCTTTAGTACTAAGTGATGTTGTTTCCCATGTCAGGACAAATAAGAAAAGAAAAAGACCTACTTGGTGCACCATGATGGGTTTGCATCAAGTGAACACTAGAGAACATCATGGGGTCTCACAATAACTCAAATAGGAAAATGCTGGGAGGAAAACCAAGGTATCTCCCATCTCCATAACCTCAAGTAAAACAGCAAGGCTAGGCTGAACCAGGGCTGACAAGGACTTAGTCACAGTGAGAAGACGTCACTGAAGTAATATCAGCCATCACATTAAACCAAACATACCAGTTTGGACCCTCCTGTTCTTACAGTCTATTTTAACAAAGATATCTTAGATTTCAGCTGTCAAAGAAGTGTAAATATAAGGGATTCATACCGAGTTTCATGATTGTATGTGTATACATAGTAAAAAAAAAAGTCAATATGGGTCTGTTTGGATCTGAGATACAGTCATTCCTCAGTATGTAAGTTTCATATCTGTAGTCGAGCAACCACAGATCATTTTTTAAGCCTGTATCTGTACCAAATATACACAAACATTTTTTTCTTGTCATTGTTCACTAACTACAATATAAAAATTATTTCCATAGAAGTTTCCACTGTGTTTATTATTATGAACAGTTGTACTTTTGTATACCATATCAAGTACAATAAGCCATCTTAAAATGACTGAAAGTCTACAGGAGCGTGTGCACAGGTTCAAGACAGGTATTATGCTATTTTATATACGGAGACTTGAGCAAATAAAGATACCATTATCTGTGGGTGTCCTGGAAACAGTTCCTCCACATGAAACAACATACTTCATGGCCTTTTGTGGTGTGTTGCTGTTGTTCTCTTTTAAAGAGATTGATCTATTCCTCAGTTCTGGGACAGATGTGACCACAGGGTTCTCTACAATGACCCTACAATATGAAACATCATGCAACAAATTATCTGGCCCACACCTATTCAGAATCAACAAGCCCCCCCCCCAACCTGGAATGTATTCAATTAAAAGAACATTTATGTTCATTGAAATCCATCATACCTTGGTTACAGATTGTACAGATTCTAAGTAACCAAGGTCCAACTGTATCCTTGGAAATATAACCAAAGGCACTAGCAAACACCTGTCTCAACAAGCTCCTTTGTCAGGATGCTGTAAGAATGGCCTCCAGGTGCTGGCCTGAGGCTGCAAAAGCTAGACCTGAGTCCTCACTGCACCTACAAATTCTGGACCTCAGAGCAAGTGAGGTATATTCTCTTGATTTTAGTTTGGTACTTAAAAGAGACAGCTGCCATGGAAAACCTGCCTATTATACGTGCACGGCCCACAGCATGGAGTGCAATCCCCGCCTGATGCTCCAGCATACTAGGCTCTGTGTCTGAGGCTGGAGCAGGCTGAGAAATTGGGTCAGTGAACATTCACCACATGCCAACTGCACACACTGTGCGTGGCTGAGCCTCTGGGAAACAGAATGCTTACAGAGAGACTCTGACTCCAAAATCCTCATCTAGTAAAAGACCAATGAGAATGAAATGCAAGGCCAGATATAACCCAGAAATGCCACCACTTCTCAGTCTGGTGCTGTCCCCTGGCTCACCATCGCACGCCCACACTCTAAGTTCCTACATCCGTAGTTTAGGGAGTGCTACCTTTCTCTACATGAGAAGATCGGACACTTACAGGCTCCTTGAAGCAGACCCATTGTTTTCAGAGCATTCTTTTTAAATAGACTCCATTATTCTTAATGTTTAAAGCACCTTGATAATAACTAGATAATTTAGATTAAACCACCAAAAGTAACTATGTGAACCATAGAGTTAGTCTCTTTGAGATAAATAAAAGTGACAAATGCAAACCAATACTCCTAGCTGTCTAGTCATATGGGGGCACATGCATGCACATGCATGAAATCTAATGTTCTCTCTAAATTTCAACCAGACAGGATTTTCTATTCTCAAGTGTCACATGCCCTAACCTGTCTTCCCACCCTTTGTTGAGACTTCTATCCATCCCTCAAAATCCACTTTAAATGCTACAAAACACATTTCCAAAGTAGTTCTTTAAACACTCCTCTGTGACTCCCAGGACATTTGAGCATTCTTCAATTACAGCAAATCTCACATTGCACCAAACTATTCACAAAGATGTCTGTCTGGCCAGGTTCTGAGAGTCGTTTCATGGTTGTGCACTTTATCACAGGGCTAGACACCGAGCTGATCTGAATGTCTATGAAGACATGAATGAAAGGGGCACACATAAATGGAGACTTAAGTACAATATCCAAACCATACCCAGAATGAGAATTATTTAAATTCCCCTTTTAATTAAATTGTGACACATTAGCAATACAGTTTTTCTGGTTTTTTTCTGGTTTCTAAATTAGCATAATAGCATCCTTTCTATTTTTCTAAGAAGTTTCACCCATTCACGTCTGTCTCCTTTAATCTAGCCCTAGGGTGAGCCTAAAACCAGAAAGAGAGAGAGAGGAAAACAGCAATTAACCCCCAAATACAAAAGTACATCACTCCATATCACGGTAATTTGTTTAACAAAAGTAACTCCTGTTTCCCAAACCCATTTACCATCTTTCACAATGATACCCACCTTTTCAAAGATCTTCTAACAGCATCATTACCTGTTTCTTTTCTTTCCTTCCTTCAGTCTCCTGCCAATCTGAATAAGCTATTTTGGTCCCTCTTCATTCCCATGGACATAGGGGTCAGAATAACCACAAAACCTCGTGGAATTCATGGGAGGGCCCACAGGGAGCAGGCCTCTCACCCTCACTCTCCAAATCTCCCATCTGAGGTACAAGGGAAAACCCTGCTGCCCAGGGAGGTTCCCTCCCAGCTCTGCCCAGTGGAGGAGAAAAGATCTTGCTGCATAAACATTTTGTGGAGGGAAAAAAAGCATCAGAGGCAAGGCAGAGAAGGCCTGGGAAGTACAAACTCCAGAATTCTGGTGGTCCACCTAGACAGCAAGTCTTAGCCCAGGTGTCAAGCTCACGTTCTTCTTCTTAGAGAAGAGGTAAACAAGGGCTGCTTCTGCTCAGGAGCAGAGGCAGAAAAGGAGCCTGGCCATGGCTGTGCCTCTAGCTTTGCTCCAGCCGCAGCTGCATCCCCTTTGGGCTACACACTCCAGGGACAACACAGGCACATTCCAATGAGGCATGGGAATGAGGGAAAGCTTCCTCCTACAGCGAGACTCCTGAGTGCATGCTGGCCACACAGGTCAGATGCTGGCCACACAGGTCAGATGCTGACCACACAGGTCAGATGCTGGCCATTTAGGTCAGATGCTGGCCATTCAGGTCAGATGCTGGCCATACAGGTCAAATGCTGGCCATACAGGTGGAGAAACATCAAGATCTCTACCTGCACAGCTTGTAGAAGAGATAGAAACCAATCCCAAGGCTACTCACTTCACTCTGAGAAGCATTTCCTAGGCACCTCCCACCTCAAGGGCCACTGCTATGCACTAGGTAACACCAGGAAGTAAAACGTGGGTTGTTTAGGCTCTTTGGATCCACTGTAAGAAGCACACTGAACCATCCTACAGGTTGTACTGTTGCTTGTGTGATGATGGAATTATAAACTTGTATTGTTGAGGCGCCAAGAAAAAAAAAAAAACAAGACATTCAGCCAGAACAAGCAGAACTACCCTTGGGAGTGTGAGGAAGGCTCTACATAAGAGGAAATATTTCTATTGGACCCTCCTTAAAGAGTGCTATTTCATCAAGCAGAGGAGGTGAGCAAAAGGTATCCCGGAGAGGAATTAACCTGCCCACGTGCACAAGTGACACTTCATGACACGTTTGGGGAACTGGATAGATTCAAATGACAGGCAGAAACTGATACAAAAGATGGCACCAGAGATGCAGACCCAGGCAAAGTCCTCAGTGAAAAGTGCAGAAAGTTACACAGCAAAAGGCACAGGCTTGCAGGCAAGCACTGGACAGATCTCAGTGAAGTCACCCTCAGATCGAGGTGCTGAAGGTAATTCTGCCATCACTGTGGAGAAGGGTCGATCCTGGGAGGTGCTGGGACGGGGGAATGTCTGAAAGCATGTTTCTGCAGGGAGATCACAGCACATGTGTGTCTCTGTAGCACTCTGCCCTAAGAGAAATCTCCAGCCCTGAAGATACTTGACCCAGGAGATGGTATGTGTCCCTTGCTATTCCCTCCCTGGGACTCATAATTGGGACTGTCGGCTGACTGTGGCCACAGGGAAGGTGAGTAGAAGTCTACCATTTAGTTTGTTTAGATTCTGGTTGGGGTTCTTGTTGTTGTTTTGAGACAGAGTCTCACTGTGTAGACCTGTCTAGCCTAGAACTGCAAACCTCAAACTCACAGCCTGAGTGTTGGGATTAAAGACATGGGCCATCACACCCAGCTAGTGCTTGGGGTTTGTTTTGGTTGGTTTTGGTTTTTTGGTTTTATGTTTCAGGGGACTGTTTGTTTGTTTTTAATAAAGGAAGTGTTTAATTGTGCTTACAGCTCCAGAAGGTTGGAGTCCATGATGGTGGACCAAAGGTATCTGAGCAGGAACAGCTGAGAATTCACAACTCAAGCAACACAACCTGTCTATGTAGACCAGGTTGGCCTCCAATTGGCAGCAACCCTCCTGCTTCACCCTTCTGAGTGTTGGGATTATAGGCATATGCTACCACATCCAACAAATGTACTCCTAACCACATACTATATGTCTGCGAAAAGCCCTAGAGGAGGTAGTTGGGATTGACAGCGCTAATGTTAATACAGTCTGGGTTCAACTTCCTGCAATATTGTCCCAGGCATTTTTGGGATCAACATTCGGTATACTTTCCACCCTGTTCCAGGCATGTTCTAGCACTGGGGTGCTTACAAGCAAGGAGACAACCATCACGACAGAGAGATGACTCCAGAGAAAGAGAAATGACTCCAGAAGCCACTGAAAACATCCAGATGAGAAAAACTCAAGCCAGTGCAAAATCCTGCAGACAACATTGCTGAACATGGAGTTGGATGTGCTCTCCTTGTCAGCCAATAAACCTCAGGAGTGAGAATCAAACCAGCAATGTCATACTCAGTCTAATCATTGGTCAGCTGGGCAGAAGATTCCAAAGGGGCATGCAAGGCAGTCCTTGGAGCAGAGGTCAAATGGTACAGCCTAGACGTGAGTTAATTCAATCACTACATTCCGCAGAAACATACTTGGATGCATATTTTGTGTCAGGGTATATATGAGCTATAATTTCTACATATAACCTAAAATAACTTAAAATTCATATCTTGAAATAAATACTTATTGAAAAAAAAAAGCTACCTTTTTAGGTAGGAATTTGTTTGGAGACGGTTGTGATAACACAGTCCCTGCCAGGTGTTCTGCTTCAGCCTATAATCTCAGCACTCAAGACAACAATACAGGACTGTCATGTGTCTGAGGCTATCCTGGACTACATAATGAGACCCTGTCTCTAAATAAAAAACTAACAATAAAGAAATAAATAAACTTACAGTTCCCTCAACCCACTTAAGGGCAGAATTTCTGTGCTATATACAAAAAAATGCATTGTGTTGTATTCAACTGGAATTGACTTAATTAAATCCACTTACATGTCTAAAATGAAAAAAAAAGAGTATGTCAAATAAAGAACGTCATTTTATAACTTTTTATTTTAAAACTTTTTATATCTACATCTTACATATATATATATATATATATATATATATATATATATATATATATCTTTGCACTTAAAAGTACTAGCAAAACTCATTTAGAAAATAAGTAAGTTTACCTATACCATGAGCTGGATTTCAAAAGCTAACTTAAATTGTATACCTAACAAACATTTTTAAATAATTTAGTTTCTTTCTCAAAAAGCACTTCTAAAAGGTATTCAAATATCTAACCAATTAACCTGCAGTGGAAAATTCTTCCAAAATAGAAAAATCACATCCTATGACATTAAAAATAGTGTGTTACCAGTAGCCAACATATGGAACCAGCCTCACCAACCCATGCATGGACAAAGAAAATGAGGCACATGTTCACAATGGAGTTTTATTTAGCTATAAAGAAGAATTGATGTATCATCTGCAGGAAAATAGCTAGACCTGAAAATCATGCTAAACAAAATAAGCCAAACTTAGACAAAGATCATATTTTCTTATATGCAGAACACAGTGTGTATGTGCATGAGTGCATGTATGAGTGCATGTGCGTGTATGTGTTGTGTACATGCATGCATGTGTGTACATATGTTTGCTGTGTGTATGCTTGCATGTGTGCATGTGTATATGCATGCATGTGCATATGTGTGTGCATGTGTATGTGTTGTGTGTATGCGTGAGTCTATGTGTATATGTGTATGTGTGTGTATGTATGCATACATGGGCATGAGTGTGAGTGTGTGTGTATGTGAGTGTGTGTGAGGTGTGTGTTTGAGTGTGTGTTTGGTGTGTGTGTGTGTGTGTGTGTGTGTGTGTGTGTATGATGTCTGTCATGAAACTAGAAGAGATCTAAAGGGAAAGAGATAATGTAGAGGAAAAAGGACAAATAGCGCATGCTTTCTCTCACATACAGAATCTAGAGTTAACATTTATTACAAGTTTAAGGTTTATGATACACACACATGTGTAGGACAAGAGAACTACGTAAGGGAAGAGAGGGAATGAGAAGGAAGGGGAGAGACAAGGAAGAGTAATGAAGGGGGAAATATAAGCAAAGTTCAACGCATGTATAAAAATATAAGGAAACATTCTTTTGTACACTAAAATATTAATTTAAAAAAGCATTTAAATGTGTAATATAGTCAGATTACGCAGGATATAATCTTGTCATTTGTAATAGTGGGGTAAAACTTTGCACTACATGTGTGTATACACATTTTAAAAACAGGCTATGGGGGCTGGAGAGATGGCTCAGCAGTTAAGAACACTTGCTGGTTTTGTCCCTGGCACACACATGGTGCTTCACAACTATCTGTAACTTCAGTTCCAGGGGATCTGATGCCCTTTTCAGACCCCTGAGTCGCTGCATACCTGTGCACGGTATACATACACACATGCAGACAAAACACTCATACCAAAAAGTAAAAAATACCTAAGAAGTAGGACATAGACAGTCAAGAAGTATATCTAGGAAAAGGTTGTCTTTCAATGGTATCAGCTGAGAATTTCAGAACTTTTCCTACTCTGAGTTTCCTCTAAGTCTCAACTTTTTGTAAGCACTAATCCAGGTTTTCATAGTTCAAGTAACTTGAATTAAATGATCATTTGACCACCAACAACTATAATAAAAAAAAAAACTCAAGGTTATTTTATTCAAAACTTTACTGTTGAACTCTAGGTCCACACTGTAGCTACAACCCATTCACCACAGTCACATGTTCAGCAAAGAATACTAAACCCCGACGGTGTTCGGTGCACTGTGATGTGCTTGCTCCTGGGCTAGGAGAACTGAAGAGAGCAAGAGGGTAACTCCACCCCCACTCCTGTGGAGCAGACCCTCCAGTCGTACCTAGGACTAGGCACCGTTCCCAACAACTGGCACATCACAACAAATACTCCATCACCACCAGGACCTTCCAAGCTAGTAAGGATGGAGAGTGAGAGTAGGGGGAAAGAAATTCATAATGCTTGTAAATAATTACAACGCGGCTGGATCCTACTCACATACAAGACTATCTGACAATAATTTCCACCTCCATCTACCCTGCATAATGAAAATCTTATGTTATTCAGAGAAAGGGTTTAGACTCTCACTGCACGGCCTGTTTCTAGTTTTAATTACAATGCTTGGCAAAGCTTGGGGATCATTTCAATTCATTTCAAAAATAACTCCCCATTCAATACAAGAAGATGGATTTTTCACACTTGTGAATTTTTATTTACTTGATAATGAAGATGGCTTGGCATATAAATAAAGCGTTTTCTTGGCAAATTTGGTCTAGTGGAGATGCAGAATTGTAATGAAACAGCCAGCCTCAGAGAGTAAAAACTCCCATTTGACTTCCAGACTCGGTTTCTCTTCTTATTCAGCCTAGCAAGCATACAGCTCACATCAAAGGTGGGTCATGGGGATTAGCAAAGTGCCTGCTGCTACTTACTGATCCGTACAGTTCCCCCTTCTCGTTCATGCCGAGGTAGAGTCCACTGTCCACGCCACGAATGCTGACCAGGCCAACTGCTATACTGATAAATTCCAGAATGCCTGTGAGATAAACAGCAAATAGAGGAGAGTTAGAGCCCAGAGAGTGTCCCCAGAGTCACAGCATTCCCAGGGGCTCCAGAGAGGAAACTGGGCCCAGCTTCCGACTTGGAGCCCTTCATACAAGACTCCTGCCCTAAAGAGCTGATGCTCCAACTAAATTCTGTCTTATCATCTTCAGAGACTAAATTATCATAGCAGGACATGACTTACATAATAACTGACATAACTGAAAAATTTTAGAATTAATAACGACATAAACATTCTAAATGACAGGTCTGATGAAAACAATGCAATGAGCTAAGGGTATACTTGGAGGGGAAGTGACATATTTCCATTTTATATATGGGAAATTAAGTATTTATGTATGGTTATCTTGAATTTGTACTCACCGTCCTCTGGGCCTGGGAGAAAGAAACACATATACAATATGCATATTGTATATGTCAGTGTGTGTGTGAGAGAGAGAGAGAGAGAATATGTACATGTAAACATATATATGCACATTTTTTTAATTCTATTCAGAGAACTGTCTTATATCTCTAAAAATAATAGTGTGGGGTGCTAAGTAAGCCTTCACTGGCTTATGCAGAGAATGATCTATCTCTCAACTGTATAACCTTATTGAGCTCCATTTGAAAAACTAAAGGATCATACACACACACCTCAAAAGCCTCTGCCTAAACAGAGTATTGATTCTTTTTCTGTTGTTGTCTAAACCTCAAAGAAATAGTTCAACAATTAAAATAGCCTAATATTCTGGAAGGAGACATGCTGGTTTAAAAAAAATTGCTCCTGATTAAAATAGGCATGGAATACTCTATCCCCAAAGTAAATCAATATAATGATCTCGTTCACTTCCTTCTTTCGCCTTGCTTACCTCACTAAAAATAACACCACCTAAGCTGGGCATCCGTCCAGAGTTTTACGGCCACACAGCAGCAGCTTCAGTCTTCCTGAGTCTACTGTTGCTTTAAGACGCTCATCCCACAGGATACACAGATGCTGCTAATCATCTCTGTACTTGGCCATGCTCCCACTTTGGTTATAAATTAAAGTACTACACTTTGTGTAGATCTTGTATCGGGACATACCAAATAACGAGCTCTTATTTTGAAAATATCTTCAATTATTGACAAAGTGTACTTACATCTAGGAGTGCAGAAGGAAGGAAAAAAGCCCACAGAAACTGTAATTTGTGTGTGTGTGTGTGTATCTGTATATATGGAGAGAGAGAGAGAGAGAGAGAGAGAGAGAGAGAGAGAGAGAGAGAGAGAGAGCTAAAGTTAGTCTCCTGTGACTAATGAAAAAGCACTTATATGGATTTTTAAACAATTAATTTTCCATCTCTTATGGACTAGACCGGGCTGCCATCAAATGCAGACCCTGACTCCATAAATCTAATAAAGTAAAGGATTAAGTCAGAAGGAAACTCAGTTGCAAGGTGATCACTCACTCTCATAGACAGTTTCACTCATTCTTGTAGACTCACGAAATGTTACAAAGATCCTCATGTTTATGTCTCACAGAATATCTGCCCACATACAAAAACTTATTCTAACAGAATGTGAGATCATGAATGATAACAGGCAAAATTACAGATTACATCTGAGCTACTAACCTGTAACTTTCATAGACCATCCACTTGACACAAGCCAGTGTGTGACTAGGCTGCCCTCCTTCACAAAGCCAATGAGGAGATCAGAGAGGCTGTATCTCCTCGAGATACACCTCCTTTTCCATGCAGTCATTTTATTTCATGGTACCATTTCTAACCCTTATGACTCAAAATAATCAAAATTGGAACACTTTATCCTTATTAGGGGTCACCTACCTATACAAGACTCTCTTCTTGGTACCAAGAAAGTACACCCTAACCAAAGTCATAGAAATCCTGAAATTAGCATAAGGACTTTCTTTGAGGCTACTTTCACTAAAAAATGAAAAACAGGAAACACCTCACCCACCTTGAAGTCTGTGCCATTTAATTTACCAGGTCAGTGAGGAAAGGGTTAACCATAAAACTAAAATCCACTCATATCCTCTGAGAGGCCACCTGATGATCTATTTCCTCTACCTAGGAGGCAGCTCTGACAACTACCAACCACCTACAGTTCTTCCTAATCCAAGAGAGTATGAGTTCACGAAACTACCTGACAAGCTGCTCTCAAGAATTGCAGGAATAATAGTAATGACCGCAAGGGTCATGGAACAGCCAGAATACTTAAGCATTCGAGGCCTTCTCTTCTCCAGTCTACAGGACAATCCTAGGCACTGCAGCATTCAGCCCCAATGTATAACAGAGCAACTGAAATTTCAATTGTCCAAGTCAATCAGAATGTAAGGCCTGCCTCCTTGAATATTCCACACGCTGCGCAGCTGGCTCTAACTTTTTGGGGTTTGTGTCTGTAATTTCTTGCCACTTAATACACTTAACTTCTGAGACTATTGTTATATAATATGGGAATTAAAGTATTAATATATTTATCTTGTTTTTTCTGGTTATTAGTAAAATATCTAAAATCCATATACATTCACTTATTCCATCAATGAACTATTATTGAGGGACTATATTAACCAAGCACCATAACACTTATTAAATATAAAAATATGGCAGAAATATACAGCCTAGGCACCACCTCCTGCTCAGCAGTAGTCCTTCGTTATCTATGGAGAGACATTCCTTCCATGCCTGAAGCCACAGCACCCCAAGCCCTATTCATATTGTTTTATAAACTCAAGACAAAATTTAACTTACAAATTAGGCTCCCTAATAGGTTAATAATAACCAATAACAAACTGCAACTAGTATAGGATAGTGTAAATACTAAGTGTGTGAAACTTTTGAATCATTTCTGGAACATTGCATTTAACATTTTCAGACACAGTCAAAAGTAAAGCCAATGGGGCAAGGGGCTACTGTAATAGGAAGGACAAATAAGCAGAGAACTATGGTAACAGTGTGGCACACATAGATGTGTAGGGAACAAGTGTATCCAAAGATGGACCGTTTGTTCAGTTACAGAAAAGCAAGTCAGGGGAGCAGCACGGAAAAAAAACAAAAATCCGAGATGAGTCTGGGGAGCTCTCCCAGCAAGAAGCAGGACCCAGTGACCCCCGGTGGAAATATTTCATCACCTCAAACCCTCATCCATATCCCGGAAATTCCTTAAGAGTAGAGACCTTTAAAAAAAAAAAAAAAACACACAGTCCAGATTTTTATGAGGTCCCCCATGACCCATGGGCAAGCAAAACACACAAATGTGTGAGTCACAGCCCTTCACTCACACCTTGAAAACACCAATGTGCTAAGGTCAGGGAGACCCGGCCACACAGTAGCCAGACACCACCCCATGTAGACCAGGATCTTTCCCATTCCTGGTACCACCTTGTCCACGGGGAACTCTACAACCTCCACCAGATCAACCAAGCCCTCTGTGGGCCAGAGCTGGTGCCAAGAGAGTGCCTCCAGCTGTCTTCCTGGAGGACAGAGCACACCTCACGCTAATCTGTTTCCCTGTGCAGAGCTGAGTAACCAACATGGACAGCCCAGAAGATACAAGTCCGTGACAATCCAGGAAGAGACTGTTCTACGATGGGATGTCTTGTGATCAAGGGAAGAAGAAAGGGAGGAATAAAAAGAAGAGAAGAGGAAAGAGAGAACAATGCGTTGGCCTAAAACTGACATTGTGACCTACCTCTCCTAGCACACACCACCTAGATAACATCGGTTCAGAAAGGCCACAGTGGGGACCGGTAACTGGGCAGCAAGCAGACCAGTGACATTCGTCAACTCTCTCCACCACAGACAACCATTTCTATAAGGACCCACTCGGAGCCTCACAGAAGCTGATAAGGCCAAAGATCTGGTCACAGACTTCCAGACTAGTCCCAGACTAGCTTCCTCTTCCCAGTCTCACTGACTACTAGTGATTGGAGTTATGTTCAGTTGTGTGTCACTAACCCCAAGACAGCCCACCCTCCTAGAGTCCACTTGCTCTGCCTCACCTCTAAAGCCAGCCACAGGAAATGAGGGGCTGGCAGACAGCGGCTGGCACACTTCACCTGTGCCCTCTTCAAACAACAAAAACCTATGAAAGCAGTTTTTGTCAGCTTCGTTGACCACCATAACAAGATGATAAAACCCTTTTGTCACACCATGTGGCTGCAGGACTTAGAGAAATCATTCTCACACTAACCAGGAGACTTGCTCTCTGCTGGCTAGTTTTCACAGTACCAGAAGGTGGAACGCAGACCACTGGAGAAGAGCTATCAATGGTATTGCTCTGCATGCTACAATACAGACCTGCCAGGGAAGATGTGCCCACCGGTGATATAGCGGTACGACTGTTACATGGGTAACCAACCACTTTCTGATTGGAGGTGAGGCATAATCCACAGGGGAGAATTCATACCTGGTACTGTACACCCAGTCAAAAGCCTGTGGCTGGCAGTCCCCCAGGCCCGAGTGTAGAATCTGCCATTGTGATTTTGCTAAACGATCATATTGCCTTCTAAATATTTGTCAAGCTGCCTTCTAAATATTTATGTTTTATACTCAAAGATCTATGCTTCTCTCAACTTTGTTTTTCTAACCAAAGTTTCATTTTGCAATGGGCAGCTGTTAATGCAAAGGCTCCTAATTAGTTAAAGTGCTTACAATAAGTGACAGAGAGTCCTCGGCCCTAACTGGGACATCTGCATCACCACCACCCTCTCCCAGGCTCAGCGAACACCTGGGAAGAGAGGGTAGAAAGAATATAAAGAGTCAGAAGACAGGGAGGAGTGTTATGAGATGCTATCTTCCGGACAATGGCATGGCTGGCACACTCATCAATTCACAACAACTGGGGTCACCTGCACAAGACCCGAACAAGATCAAGCCGGTCAACATTCCAGCACGCATGGGAAGGGGGTCTAAGCAGCTCCCAACCCTAGCTGAAGAGCTTTGGGCAGCTGACAGCTACTAGTGGAGGAAGAGCCGTTTTTTCTGTGGGGGTGTGGCTATCGATAGATAGCCATGCTCTGGTAGATGGTCCCACACCCATATGCATGTACGGGCCGCCCTAACTGGACTCAGTGGGAATAGTAAAAGGAGGAGGAAACAGCAGCCATGAAGTTAAGGGAGCTGTGGGAGGTGTCCAGGGGCAATTGGAGGGGGGAAATAAGGGGCAGATAAGATCAGGATTCATTGTATAAATATATGCAGTTCTCCAAGACTATAATATACAACAGACAGTGGAGTAGCCAGTGGCCCCAACTACTCCAGAAACTGAGGCAGAAGGATTGCTTGAGCCCAAGAATTCCTGGCCAGCCTGGGCATCATAGTGACCCTGGTGACTATGTTAAAGAAGAAAGAGGCCGGGCGGTGGTGGTGCACGCCTTTAATCCCAGCACTCGGGAGGCAGAGCCAGGCGGATCTCTGTGAGTTCGAGGCCAGCCTGGGCTACCAAGTGAGTTCCAGGAAAGGCGCAAAGCTACACAGAGAAACCCTGTCTCGAAAAAAAAGAAGAAAAAAAAAAAAAGAAGAAGAAGAAAGAGGAGACTGGGGAGGAAGGCCAGTGAAGAGAAAATAGAGAGGTAAGGGAGAAAAGAAGGTTCCAATTTTACAGAGAAACATGACAAGTTGTCAAATGTGAAAGGTTAAACGAGCCCTGGTGACAGAGGCCTGTAATCCCAGCACTTGGGAGGTGTGGGCAGGAAGATCAGCAGTTCAAGGCCAGCCTGTACTACTTAAGACCCTGTCTCAAAAGGGGGTGAAGGGGGTGGTTAAGCCCCTTCTCTTTCACAGCTTCCTGATCATGCGCAGTAGCCACATGAGGTTCCAGAGGATCGCAGAGCCTGAATCTAGGAATCTCTGCACCAGGTGAACAAAACTGAGTTCCCTCAGGAAATGGCAGCTGAGTGGATATCCAAGCTTTCGGCCGCAGCAAGCCACATGGCAGCCCTTAGGAAGGCTTTCCCCTGGAAGGTACCGAAAAGCAGGGCACAAAGAGTTGAATTTTGCTTTTTCTGCAAAACCCTACAAATAAGTTTTTAACTTGGTCTTATTAAATTTTTTTATCACATTATTATCTTTCTCCCACCTAGTATCACCACCTTCTGACAGAACTCCCTTTAACAGAGCAGGCCCTGCCCCTCAAATGGCTCACCAGTAGGGGTATCCATCTAAGGTTCTAATGACATGGGGGTCACTACCCCCACGCCAGGAGGTAGGCCAGCTTCAGCTTCCACGGGCCCAGCGTTCACTTTTTCGTTTGCCTACTTAATTTTTTGCTCACTGTCTAGCAAAACCAGAAAGCCCTTCCAAGTGGGGGGAAAAAAAAAAGCCGCACTCTTGATTCCTAGCCCATCACTCAAAGACCCGACCCCCAGCTCCCCTCCTCCCAGCTCCCATCACCCCTATGGAAAAACAAAGGGCTCCTTAAGGTCCCACCTTCAACTCCCTGGCCGGGCCGCAGCCCCTGCCGCACTGAGATTCCCTCACCCCCACGTCCCCTGCACCGCCCCGGCCTTGCCCCCGCCGAGCTGGCCGGCAGCTGCAGTCACCTGCGGCGGCTCGGGGGTGGCAGAAAGCATTTGCCCAGCACGTTTCCTTCTGCCGTTCTTTTGCAGGTAGAAAAGGCACCTTCTATTTTAATCGAGGTGTAAACCCACCCCACCTACAGCTACTCTGAAACCCAGGGAGAAGATGAAGTCCCCTGGGAGGAGCTAAGGAGGCGCGGAGGCCTCGGCTGCGGGGTGGGGGTGGAAGGTGAAGCCGCGGTGGCCCGGACGCCAGGTGCGCCCCGCAGCCCCTCCGCCCCGCCCGGGCCCGCGCCGCCGGGTCCTAGCGCCGATGCGACTCCCAGCGGGCGGGGCTGGGGAGGCTGGGCGCCGAGGCTCCCGGCACACGCACAGCGCTGCAGAGGTTGCTAATATTGGGACCTGCCGCAGCAGCAGCAGCGGGAGACCGCGGCACTGCTGTCACCCCGGGGGCCTGCTTCTCACTGCAACCGGATGAAAGACTTAAATAACCCTCCTTCCCCACCCCCACTGCGCACAACCGCCCACTCAGCTCCATCCGAAAGAGGGTGAGTGGCACCGGCAAGAGCCAAGCGCGCCCTTCCCCCCGCGGTACACCCGGCCGACCTGCTATACTCGCACCCGGGGTCCCCAGCAAGGGCCGGGTCTTCCGCTTCCCTCCTATCAACACCCCCTCACACCCAAGCGCGCGCGCGCGCGCGCACACACACACACACACACACACACACACACACACACACACACACACACACACACACAGTGCGGAACCAGAGAGTAGAGATGTCACTTCCTTGGCGACACCTTCTCCAACCTCTAGGATCGAGGCGGGGTGAGGAGATGGGGCTTTTTGTTTGATAATCTCGGTTCAGCCGCTGTACCTGCAGTCCTTGTCCGCTGACCCCTGAACGCGCGCGCTCCCTGGCCCTGCATCCTAGCACAGATATCTGATGTCTCTCTCAAGTGCGCGTGGCAAACGTCCTATCTTAAAGGTGACTGCATTTTTTAAAAAGAAAGAAAGAACGCCGTGGGGGCGGGGGAAGGTACGTGGAAGGGCCCGGAATGTGAGGGCCATCCAGTGACCTGGGCCCAGTTGTGGAGCACCCAGGGTTGGGACCGGGAAATTCACACAATGAAGGTGGCCCTAGCTGGCCGCAGCGCCCCTGCAGCCCTGCGCTCTGTCTGCAGCCGGCCTTCTGCTCCAGCGAGGCCAGCTCCAGAGCCCTTCCAGGGCCAGCAGTTAACAATAGCATGCCACCCCCTGCACCGCCTGCGCAGCCCTTTGTCACCCCCACCCCCACCCCTTCCCCTGCCGCTGTGGCCTCGCCAAGCTGTGGGCCCCCGACCCACCTCCCAGACCCGGCGGAGCCCCACGACTCTCCCAAATCCCGCTGCGCGCTTCTGAAACAAGGGGAGGGCGGGGGGACCCTGCGTGAGACCGCGAAGCCCAGTTCCGACCTCTAGTCTGTCCTCAGACCCCGCCACCAACTCTCCGACTGCGGTGCGCACCTCCGGCGGTTCCCACACCGCACACCACCACCGCGCTGCCTCGGGCGGCGGCTGTCAGCACCACCAGACCCCGCACTCACACACAAAGAGAAAGCTAAGGGACTGGACACGGGCAAAAAGGAAAAGTCGGACACCCTTCGCGCGGCCAGAAGGGTGTCGGCCCCTGTCCCTCCCCTTAGACCTAAGCGGTCCCCGCAGCACCGAGGGACGCAGTGGAGCAGGGTGGAAAGGGAGTGAGAACCCGAGCGCGCTTAGGACCGCGCGGAGCGAAAGCAGCGCGGGGCCGGGGGCTGAGCCCGCACCTGCCAGCCCCGAGCGCGGGAGGACCCGGCTCCCGCTGCCCCGAGCATCAGGCGGACTGCCCGGCGCCCTGGGACACTCAATCCCCGCCACCGCCCGCCGCCCGCCGCCTGACTTGCTCCGAAAGCCGGACTCGGTAGCAACCCTTAAGGTGGCCAGCTAGACAAGCACTCTAGAAAAAGTTTAGTCTTCCCTCCGCGACAGCCAGCAGCGACGTTTACTTCTAGGGTGATGAGAAGATAGTTAGGTTTCAAAGGAATAATCGCGGCCACCGGCTACGCTTTCCGTTTTTCAGCAGCGAGGGGAACACAAGTCAGTAGGAGAAATTGACTGGGTTCAGTTTTGAGCCCAGCCTCTGTAGTGAGCCAAAGGGAAAACCCTGGGCCTCGAGAATCTGAACTATCCCCACCCAGGCCTGAACCCTCATCACCTTGGGGCAACATCCACAGTCCACAGAGCTAAACACGTAGTTTAGATTGAGTCCAACATCTGGCATTAAGGCATGAGGAAGAAAAATCACCACAGGACTTGGTTTTACGACCTAGTCTAAGTGTCCTCAGGTGGGTTCACTCAGGAGTTAACTCCTTCCAACAGTCTTGTTGCCCACATTGTCGATTTTTTTTTTTTTAAGTAAGGACGGGGGGAAACCGTGATTCCACACACCCCGCCCCCTCCCCAACCCCAGGCAGTGCTCATTCGCTGACTTAGCACTGCACCACTGAAGGTGCCCCGCCGGGCACGTGTGTGAGAGCATGAAAGTGGGCAGAGTCCCCACCTGAGTCTGCAGCCTTCGATGCTGAGTCACAAGTCCTCTGCTCGGAGCACGAAATCCTCGGAAGGGCCTTTAAAATGAGCCTGCAGCTTTTGCAAGCGCACGCAAACCCTCACCCCAGAAAGCCACTCGGGAAACCCACACAAGGCTGCACACGGTGGAAATTAAAAGGCAGAGGTATAGAGAGTCGATGGCTGGAAGATCCAGCACTCCTAGTGAGATGTCGGCCCCTTCCCAGGTCATCTTCCCCAGGCGCTCCTGCTCTGGATGCTTCAGATCTGAAACACGACTTTAGTACTCCCCACAGAACAGCCAGCAATCATAGCCTGAGAGACTTTCAGACTGGCCCCAGGAAAAGAAAAAAGAAAAAAAACGACACGCTTAATTTACAATTCAAGCAGAATACTTATTAGAGGGAAAGGGAAGGGGGAAAAACTTAATCGGAGCAAGATACCGACTACCTACATCAAACTGGGTGCTTTTTAAAGTTCTTAGTGATTAAAGCTTTAAACTCGTGGAATAGATCCATTAAAAAGAAACTTCTTAAGCCTGATTTTCTCCCGTATCTGATGAAAAAAAAAAACTTGGAATTTGGGTTATATTCATAACTCATCCCCACCTTAAAAGAGGAAGAAAAAGAAGAAGAAGAAGAAGAAGAAGAAGAAGAAGAAGAAGAAGAAGAAGAAGAAGAAGAAGAAGAAGAAGAAGAAGAAGAAGAAGAAGAGCGGCCTTTCAGTGTAGACCTGCACCAGTGCCAGCCACAGATCTGCAATTCCGGAGGCTTTTTCCCTCCCTGGGCTGGCAAGACACGCACAGAGACCGGGGTGGGGGGGAGGGGGTATGAATATGAGAATATATCCCTTCCAGCATCCCCGCCTAGCCACCGCCTATCCTGGTAGTTAACAATCTGAACATGTCACCGCGTGGACACTGAAGGGTTAAAGGCATACCTACCGAATCGGCTGTGGTCTTTCCTGGTTCCCTGGATAGTACCGTTGGGGAAGATTTCTAAGTGAAATCCAGTCCTGCAGTACAGCTGCCTCCGCCTGAGAATCCCCTTTAAATGATCCAAGTCCGTGACTGCGGGTCCCCGGGGCAGCCCCCCTGCTTCAGACTGACCCAGGTGGTCACTTAGCAACACCGGACTGTCCACCGGCAACACCGGTACGTTCCCGAACGGTACCGCGTCCTGCACACCGAAATAGCTCCCAACTTCACCTAAGGGAGCCATCAGAGGACTCGGCTTTTAAGCACAAGAATAAACAATAATGATGGTATCAACCAGGAGACACTAGGCGAGGTATATCCAACTGCCCTCCCTTGCTGTAGTTGCAGAGAGAGGGGAAAAAAGGGTTCTTTTCTTCAATCCATCCAATGCATAAATAAAAGTAATCTGCTGTTTTTCTGGCACAGGTTCAAGGTCAAACCACTGATAGTCTAAGAAGCCACCACTTTATACTCACACACTGACACTGATCAACACAGCTATGCATCGCTACATATGGAGCCTCCGCTCTCAGCAGGCAGGAAGGTCTTCATCCCATCCGACCGTAATAAGGGAAAAAAATCCGTAGTTTCTCCATTTGCTTAGAGATCAGAATGACCATAGCAACGTAAGTGCTTGGGCGATATTACAGGGATTTTTAAGATGCTCGGGCTACGTCAGAATTTACGGATCCTGACTCCAGAAAGGCATGCGCCGTTTTTACTCTCTCTAACCGACTCTGCAGACATCAGCATGAATCCTTCAAGGAGGAGGAAAAAAAAAAAAAAATCTCACGTTGGCGGCGGCGACAAATCTCTCCTCCCAGTCCCTCCTCCAAAAAATAAGGATAATATAACAAAAAGAAGAAAAAAACTTTCGGCGTCCAAAGCTAGTATCCAGAACGCTGCAGAGGCTCTGCGGAGGTCCAGCGGCTTGCAATGAGGCGAGCGGCGAGCGGCGGGCGAGGACCGCGTCCCGGAGCTCGCGTGCTGCCCGGGCTGCCGCGAACAGGTGTCGCCGCGCGGGCCGCGCAGCGCCGTGGCCGCGGAGCGCTCCTCCTGCGCAGCCCCCGCCGGCGCGCAGAGTGGCGCAGGCGGCGGCATTGGGCCGGGTTTAAGGTAGCGCGGCGGCCGCCCCGCTCCGCCCGGTCCTAGCGCCCGCCCTGACGCCCGAGCCGCTCTGCCGCAGGCCGGGCACAGGCGGCCAGAGCGCGGGACTTCTCGGGGCGGACGACCTAGGAAACCGGGCTTTAGAGACGAGCAAGCCGGAGATGCGGTGGCCAGAGGCGGGAAGCAGCAGCCGGGGAGACCTTCGGTCACCTGAAATCTAGCTCGCTCGAGACGCGGGGCCAGAGGGGAACTGGGAAAGCAGTTTTCGCGTGGACTCTGTAACCTTGCGTCGCGTTATAAAATAGCCTTGGAGGGAAGGGTTGGTGTAGGGAGCTTGGTTGGACAGGGCAGTTTCTCTTTCATTCTTCAGGCAGACTCAGAGAAGCGCAAACTATATTGCAGGTAAGACAGTTGGATGTAGAGTCAGATCTCTCTCTCTCTCTCTCTCTCTCTCTCTCTCTCTCTCTCTCTCTCTCTCTCTCTCTCTCTCTCTCTCTCTCTCTCACACACACACACACACACACACACACACACACACACACACACACACTTGGGTTTGTTAGGAGCCTTCTGACTTGCATCTTTGGGTTGTTTAGGTCCTGCCTCCGCCTCCCAGGTTCCCGCGGCTAGGAGCAAAGGGCACCCGGGGCTCCTCTGTCCTTGAGTTCGACTCACGCCCCAGATCTGAGTGTGCGTCTTCGGGGAGAAGATTCCACTGAGTTCCCTCTAGCTCCCAAGCCAAGCTACTCAGGACGGTCTTTGCCACCCTGAGCTCTACTTTGCCTGGGAGAAAGGGAAGGCACGCGTTCCAGGGTCTCCCTCCATGGCCCGAAGCTCTCTGCATAGCCTGAGCAGGGCGGGAGCCGCCGGCCGGGCACCCGCGCAGCACGCTGCTCAGGGCTCGCTCGCTGCCGCCGGTGCACTTGGAAGCCGGAGCTCTGGTTCCGGGCCAGGGCTTTTGCTCGCGGCCAGCGGCCTTCGAGCCCAGCCCCAGGCAGGGACAAAGAAACGCACTGCCCAGGGCGGCCAGGGGCAGCGCCCGCCGGTGGCGCTGTCCGCGCCCTGCCACCCACCAGCGCCCGGGTCAGCGAGCGTGGCGTCCCCAACACAAGCACTGCCCCCGCAGCCCGCCCAAAGGCCCGTTCCTTCTCCCCCCTGCTCCTCTTTGTTCACATTGTCTTAGACTCTTGGGTCAAGATGGTGAAAGTTGCTAAGACTTGAGCGCAGCTCCTGATGGCGTGCGAGACAGAAGCAAAGTCCAAAGACCGAAGCCCTGCCGGAGGGAAGCAAATAAAAGGCTTTTTCTGTGAGAGAAGTCAGCCTAAGGCGGCGAAGCCCTGGGGCTGGCCCTACTCAAACCAGAGGGTTTCGCCCCAAAGACGAAGGTAGCAATGAATTTGCAGATTTCGCGGGTGTTGGAGGTGCCTGTCCCTGGAGCGACCTTCCCCTGCCCCCGGGGAGAAGGCGTGCTCCCGCCCGGCCCCGAGGGAGAAGAGAGGGGCCAGGTGACCCTCCCTCTGTCCACTCCCACACCTCTTTGCCGCAGTCCGGGATCATCCGGAGTCCAGGCACTGACTTCGTGCGTCTGGCTTTCAAGTTTCCACTGCAGAAGAACCCTGCGGTGTGGTATTTAAAGCAGTCTCATCCCCGGTGTTAGGGAGCTGACTGTAACGTTAACTGCTCGGTGGCAGATACAAGAAGCTGGGAGGAAGTGACACTTCTCATAAACCATCAGAGTAGCTTGCATTAATCACCCCCAGATCTCCAACAGCCTTGGGTTAAGCAGGAACGCTGCTAGACCCCTTGGGTACAAAGTGCCAGGTTGATTTAAAAAAAAAAAAAAATGGTAGAGGAGATAGAATGAAATGCAGGAAGGTGCTGTGTAAAGGGCTGGGGAACAGGGCGCAGACATTTCCACCAGCTGTCTCCAACCCCCTTCTTTCGGTCTGAATTTAGCCTGCTATCCTATGAGCAAAGACCATTTCCGCCTCTGGATCCTGAAGCATCCTGTCCCTTTAAAAGTGATGCAGCACTGAGAAAGAGTAAAGTAGCTGAGCCAGCACTTTTGCAGATAGAAACAGCAGTCTGCTCTTCCCTTCTCATTCCCACTGCAGTCAGTTTGGTCCGCCTTTCATCTGCATCCCTAACTCCTGCTGCAAGCTCCTTCTTGACTCCCTGCCTCCTTGCTTGCCCATCAGGTTTCTCTGCTGCTTACATTTGGTCCTTTCCCTGCATAGTAATAGAAACAATGACCTTGCAATCTCCCTGACCTTATCACATTTTTTTCCAGGCACTAACCCCACTCCCACTAACCTAACTAACACTAATACCCCACTAACCTCTTCAAGGTTGCTTCGGAGTTACACCGTAACTACATATGGACTCCCACATTCCGTTTCGAGAATGTTTTACCAGTATTCTTCAACCATTGCAATAAGATGGTGGCTGGCTTAATAACACCTGCCTGGGCAACTGGCCTTAATAATAAAAGAAAAATGCACATGCAGCAGGCACAGACGATACTCAAGACAGGTGCCCTCATTCTAGTCCTCAGACATAGCCCTCCGTGCATTTCTGCAATGGCGCATCAGTACATTCTCCTCAGTCCTGATCCCCAAACTCTCAGATGCTCGCTCTCCTCCAGCTGCCCTAACCCCTCTTGCTTGTCATTTCCCCTTATTTATGTATTCTATCAGGTTTGACAAATGTCCTTCCTGCTATCACTGTAGTACATGGGCCCAGATGGAGTAAGTGACCAGAAGTCAGGGAGACTACGACAAGGAAAGAACACCCCCGAGAGTCCAAGATCTGTAACAGGGCACCCAACATTCCACCTCCTCCCACTGTTGCTGTGCAGCCTGGTTTAGATACCTGCATGTAGACATGGCCTATATGCTGTCAGTTCTCCACACATTGGAAGTGGCCGTTTGTTCTCTTCACCTGCCCTCGTTTTGTTCACACACACACACACACACACACACACACACACACACACACACACTCAGCACAGAATCCTTCCATTCCCTTCCAGTAACCATGACTGCACAGCCAGGCCACAACCCTACCCTTTCTTTCCATTTCCTCCATTCCCTAGCCCCAGCCTACAACCCTGCAATCTAGTCATGGCATGGGGTGAAAGGCAGGTGGTTTGGGTTCCCAGGCTGACCTCATGGAAAAGTTTGAACTTGGTAGGGCATGGAACCATTGCAACAAGCACTGGCTTGCTTCCAGTGGGCAGACACTCCAAGTACTTCTTGCTTTAGCCATTTTCTTCTCCAGATTGACTGTGTGATGTGAATGCTATTTTGTTTCATCTTTTTTTCTTTTCTTTTTTCTTTTTTTTTTTGGTTTTTCGAGAACTCTATTTGTAGACCAGGCCAGCCTCTAACTCACAAAGATCCAGCTGCCTTTGCCTCCCAGGTGCTGGGATTAAAGACATGTGCCACTCCGCTCTGCCCGGTCTCCACATCTGGCTTTGTCGAATTTTTTCTAATGAGGAGATTGTAGCTTATGAAGATTAAGTAATGCATCCCTTCCTAATCTGTCCCCCCATTGCTAACAAATGATAGAGCCAAGTTTATACACCTCAGAGCCCCATGGCACAACAATACCATGTATTTTAAGAGACATACCCTTACTGGGCATAATGGTGCATACCTATAATCCCAGCACTCAGGAGGCTGAGGCTAGAGCATTGCAAGTTCAAAGCCACCCTGCGTGAGACCTATCTCAAAAACAACCAAAAATAAACCTTGTGAGTATGCTTTTACAAAGTAAATATACAGGTATAAATAATGAATATATATACTTAACAACCTGTTTTTCTGATTATATGTAACACACTTAGATAAATTATAAAGAACCCAGTTACAGCTGGGTGTGGTGGCACACACCTTTAATCCCAGCACTCAGGAAGAAGAGGCAGGCAGATCTCTGAGTTCGAGTTCGAGGCCAGCCTGGTCTAGAGTGAGTTCCAGGACAGCCAGGGTTACACAGAGGGAAAAAAAGAGAGAACCCAGTTACTACAGAAGGGAAGGGATAAGAGAAAGAAGAGCCCCAGAACAACTTTTTTTAAAACCTGCAGGAACCTTATAAAGAAATGCTTTCAAATCTCCCTATGGACAGAAAAGATTGGAGCAAATAAAAGGGCATGTGGTATTTCTAAATAGAAAAAAAAAGTCTCACTTTTGAAAATACATAATCCCTTCTAGATTAATCTAAAAGCTTACCATGATTCCAATACAAGTAGCAACAAAGTGTTTTATCAGCCACATTGATGCTAAAGATAATATTGAAAACTCAACTGACAAATTTTGACAAGAACAAAGATGAGAGGTTAACTGAGGTTAACTAGTCATACAATAATTTCAAGTGTTTTTAAATTCCAGTAACTAAAACACAGCATTATCATAAAATAACTGGATGGAGCAGTGATAGTCTATAAATTTCTTAAAAAGCTGAGAACACGTTAGAATTTAACATAAGAGCATTAATGAGGAGAATAAACTAGTTATAACTGGTTCTAAGAGAACGGAAGAGAAAACCGGGGACAAGAGAGTTTTCCTTCACACTGGACATGAGCTTAGTGCTCAAATGGAGCAGAGACTTAAGTGTAAACTGAAATTGTAACAAGTGCTAACAGAAACAATGGAGCAATTCCTCTACACTCTGAGTGGGAAAAGCCTTTCTCATTGGGTTGCAGAATTCAAATGTCTGAAAAAGAATGTTGAAAAATGTAGCCACTCACAAAATATAGCTGCACCCGAGGAAACACATTCCAAAGTTTAAAAGGTAGAGGAAAACAAACTGGGCTTATCAAGTTGAAGGACTAATTTTCCTGTCTATGAACAACCTACAAGTGATTAAGAAGCATACAGCCTCTGCTAGGCACAGTGGCACACGCCTGGAATCCCAGCACTCAGGAGGTAGAGGTAGGGGGATCAGGAGTTCAAGGCCGGGCATAGCCAATTCAAGACCAGCTGGCCAGATGAGACCCTTTCTCAAAATGCCAAGCTAATAATAGTAATGGTGATGATGATGATGGTGGTGGTGGTAATAATAACAATAGCAATAACGGTCTGGTGTCTGGTCTGATATGTGAGTCTGGAAGTCATCACCCCCAACTATAGAGAAAAAAAAAAGAACAGACTGAAAATCAAGAAGTCATCTTAGGAGAATTGAGGTCATGAGAGGAACTGCTGGGGAACCCGGCAGACATAAAGTCAACACTTCCAAAGCAGAGGAGAGGGGAAGCAGCTTACACCTAGAGCCAAGGTAGGTATAGCTACTTCCAACTATAGTTCCCGAAGGCTCAGTGTGAACAAGTGTGAGAGTTAAAAATTGTAAGGGACATAGTCTCAGAGGACCCTCCCCCCTTATTTCCAGATGCTCTCTCCCGTTCCCACCGTGAAGATTTGAAGAAGAATCCTTCCTACTTGCCTTGGAGGAGAGAGTGCCCATTTTGGAATACACCCAGAGCTCCATTTTCCTGATCCTGAGGAAACTGTTTTACCCCAGCCTTCCTCAGATGAGAAGGGAGACACCCAACTCTAACATACCCTACCCTCAAATCTCCACATCAGGCTCGTTAACAGACAGGCCTAACCGTAGTACTATTGAACACACCCCTCCTCCACGCCTGTGGTGGTAGTTTTAATTATCGGTTTGGTACAATCTAGAACCACCTAGAAAGGAGTCTCGACGAAGGATTGTCTCCAGTAGATTGGCCGGCCTGTGGGGATTGTCTTGATCACATGAATTGATGTGGGAAAACCTAACCTAATATTGGAAGACATGATTCCCCTGGCTCGGGTCCCCAACTGTATAAAACAGAGAGGAAGCAAGCTGGGCACTGTCATGCATGCCCTCCCTCTCTGCCCCTGTCTCTGTGTGTGAGTAATTGCTTCAAGGCCAGCTGCCTTCACTCTCCTGCCATGAGGGACTGGGACCCGGTACCCAAGCTAAAATCAACCTTTCTCCCCTAAGCAGCCTTTGTCCCAGTGTTTAATCCCAGGAAGAGAAATGAAACTGGAACAGTGCTTTTCCACCCCCACATCGACAAGGATTGGAGCAGAGAGAACGGCAAGATTCAGCCCTATACTGAATGATTTCTAGAGGATATGGATTAACTTTGAAGACGTAAGAAGAAACCCCATAGTCCTCACAATGCAGTTACTTCACTTCTCAAACCCAGCAAATGCTGAGCAGGATTTAGTAACAACTGTGGAGCCCTCAGTCTGAAATTCTAGCAACTCATTAGAATAATAGATTTTTACCCTTCTTAATGCTTTCTTCCAGTAATTAATTACCCTTCTCAAAGAAAATTCTCCATTCCTGTTTCCTCCATTCTCACTTTCACCACAAATGATCATTAATCTCCTCTCAGGCCCCACTGACATATTTAATAGTATTTTATTCATTTGCTTCCAACTCTGAGTGTTGTTAACATTGGTAATGAAGTCTTAAGCTTATTGACACTTCAGTCGGAATCTGAAATGCCCCCCTCTACACCAGGACAAATTTCACAGCTGGAAGTGCTGTTGTGGGGAGGCCATGAAATATGGAAGAGGTGGGGCCTGGGTAGGACAAGCATGTTAGCAGGGGCAGTCTTTAAAGATTCCTATGTTGGGTCTTGGCTTTCTGATCCATGGCTCTGTGAACACATGCACAGCCACAGCCCGATGTCACTCCAGCATTTCTGTGTACTAAAACCTTAGCAGGTCCTTGAAACTAGAGGGTATATCTTCATGGTACAGTGTTTGCCCATCATGCACATGGCCCTTGGTTCAATCACCAGGATAATGACAAAAAGAAGTCTTTCTTCTAACTTTTCCAAATGTGTTGTGTATTGTCCTCTACAATCGGCCTCCTCCGCCATTTTACAGTGGTGCTTTGGTGTTTAAAGGGCTTGCACTCGGTTCTCTATTGAATCTGTTCCATGCCCTGCAAGTGGTTTGGGTGAACTGGGGCACCTGGATCAGCAGAAACTCCCTGACATGAAGCCATCTGAACATTATGTGCTCCAGAGAGCTGGGAGGGCCCTTCTGAGTTCTCCCAGGGCCTGATATGTCTCCACGTTTCCCCAAATTTAAAGACATAAAAATAAATAGGAAGTTATTCATCAGGCCAGATAACACAGGCACACTTGCATGCACCAGCATGAACTTAGAGAAATGCGTGAATGTGGATCCAAGTTGAGATGTAAAGTTACAGTGGGATAACCATTTTAGATTGTGACAAAGACAAATTCACAACACCTCATGCACCATTTTGTACTGGGTGGCTGCTTAGAAAAAGTATATTATCAGAATTAGCATTTCAAATTTTCCTAGGCTATATATTATAGCAAAAAAGAACACATTAATTCTATCAATCATGCCATCGTGGAAACTCAGTAACTATCCTAGCCTCTCAGTGTCACGGAACTATTATACAGTTTACCAAGGTGATCTTTTAAAAAGACTATGCAACTTTCTTTTGTTTGTTGCTTGGGTTGGGTTGGGTTGTTTTTTTGTTGTTGTTGTTTTGTTTTGTTTTTTTGACACAGAGTCTCACTATGCAGCTCAGGCTCACCTGGAATTCTTTCTTGAAACCTCTGCATCCTGATTACTGGGAGGTATGAATTTCCAGCACACACCACACCCCACTATGCCGTGGGATGTCCTGTATACTGTGAATATATGTTGCTATGATTGATTGATAAATAAAACGCTGATTGGCCAGTAGCCAGGCAGGAAGGATTGGGACAAGGAGAAGGAGAAGTCTTGGAGGTGGAAGGCTGAGGCAGAGAGACGCTGCCAGTCGCCGCCATGAAAAACGAGATGTTAAGTACTGGTAAGCCACGAGCCATGTGGCAACTTACAGACTAATAGATATGGGTTATTTAAGATATAAGAACTAGATAGCAAGAAGCCTGAGCCATTAGGCCAAACAGTTTAAATAATGTAAGCATCTGTGTGTTTATTTTATAAGTGGGCTGCGGGACTGCAGGGGCTTGGTGGGACCCGGAGAGAAACTCTGCAGCTACACCACTAAGAACATACAACATCTTTATGTATCTTTTTTCCAAATAGCTTTTATAATTTAGCACATCCCATTTGGCTGGAGAAAAGCAGTTGCTATCTGTCCTGCTTGGTCTTTATTATGGTGGTCAGCCATGAGAAGAGATCTAGAACACGACTACCCTCCAAACTCCCCTCATTTGACTGCAATTCAAAGAAAGGAAAACAGAGCCAAGGGAAAGGGAGTCCACTCATGAGCTCGACAGACCCAGGAGGTAGTCAGTCAGGGAGTATTGAACAGCATAGGCTCAAAGACAAGTGAGAAAACATGGCCATGCCCAGCATACAACACCACAGCAGACAGATGTCAACCGGGATATTACTATTTTCATTGCACAGGACTCACTGGAAGGCTAAGGAAGTGAAGTGAGGTTTTAAAACGCCAACAGTGATGACCCTTCTCTACTGTTCTCCACAGTACTGAAGTCTGGTCATCCAGGATTTAAATGGGTCTGTCATTCTGTTGACTTTAGTGTGACATGGTTTGCTTCTGTGTGCTGACTACACAGTGCAAGGCAATGACATTCTTGGTGCTCCTGCGTCTATCCAAATGTGAAGAAACGTGTGCATTTTCAGTCATTTGTCCCCTCAAAAGCCGTGAGATCCAAGAGGCCACGCGCATTCTTGTCCTTAAGTATTTCCCTAATGATGGCTCAGCTGCATGCATGGATGTATCTTTCTACTTGGACTGGGTCACCTGTGTCACTCCTCTGCTTATTCTAAGTACTCACTCCTGCAGATTTCAAATGGTACAGTAGCCAATGACCAGACCAAAGCCCTGAACTCCATGACCTTTTCCTCAACAAAAATTATTGTCATCTGAAATCAATGGAAAGCCATTAAACAGGCATGAAATGTCAATTAAGGTGTACCTACGGAGAAAAAAAAGACATGCTTCACTGTGCTGAGCTGAAAAACACTGGCAACAAAACAAGATAAAATAGAATGGCTTCCACAATCTTTCACCAAGAAAGGAAAGAGCCTGGATCCAGGAGTGGTGGGGCACACCTGTGACTCTAACCCTTGGGGGGCTGAAGCAGGACAGTTTGAGACAGCCTAGGCTTCAGAGTGAAATCCTGTCTCAAAAGAAAAACACACAAAGAAAGAGCGGAGGAGGAAGAGGAAGAAGATGGAGAAGAAGAGGAAGATAATGGAGGGAAGGGAGAGAAATCAGTAAAAAGAGGAGAGTAAAGGAGAATCTAGTCTTCAGAAAGCCTCCCATCAGGCAGACTGAGCTAGCTCCTTCGGAATGCAGAAACCAGGGCTAGAGTAGAGATGCACTCAAACCCTGAGCTCCATCCCCAGCAACGCAAAAAATTTAAGTAAATGAAAATAGTCCCCAAACCATTTCCCCACCAGTTTAACAGGCTGTTTCCAGGATTTATAAAATAAATAAATAAATAAATAAATAAATAAATATAAAATAAAATGGATTGCCCCAAATTTTTTCCAAAAAAGAGCTTTGTGAAGATACAACTTAGTAATATGCATATATTAATTTTACCAAAACAGTAAACTATTTTTAGTAGAAAAAAGAGAGAATGATGTTTATGAAGGTGAAATAATAACAGGAAAGAAGGTAGAGAAATAATTTAAATGCAGCACGAATAACACTACACAGACTCCACTGAAGCCTGGGGTACAGTTCAGGAGGTAAACCCAAAGGGGACATCAGCATGCACACACCAGGATCATGAATTTATTGATGCATTTGTCCCCTACCTCTTAGATTTTCAACAGGGCGATAATGCTTTTTCTGAAGCTAAACAGTGCCTTTTTTCATAATAATTTACCCACTTCCTAGCGGAAAGATACTGTTTCATATCCTCTAGAGCTGTTTGTAATGATCACAAACAATGATTTTATTCAACTCATCGTTTATGGAGAGCCATGTGCCAGGCTCCACGAGGAAAACAAAATAAATGAGAGGGTCCTGCCCTCATTATGCCCTGGGACAATAACCATAGCGGAAGCGCTCCCATTGTAAGCCCCTTTGAATATTTAGGGTTTCTGTATCGGGGCTTCTACCAGGGTAGCAGGGAGAGGGCAAGGGGAGGGCAAATGAGAGAGATTTGCTGAAGGCCTGGCTAGGTAAGTCTGATATCCGTGGGGTCAGCCTGTGGGTTGGCAGCTGGAGACAGGAGCCTATCCTACCATCCACAGATGGAATCTCTCCTTCCTCAGAAAATTTTCTACTCTCTTTTTAAAGCCTTTTTGTTATCATTTGAATGCAGACTATTCCCCCCAACAACTTATCAATTAAAGTCTTGCTCCTCAGCTGGGGATACAATTACAGGTGATGAAAGTTGTATTTGTTGTTTTTCGGTTGCTGAAATAAAATACCATGACCAAGACAACTAACAACCAAGGACATATAGAAAAGGAAGTTTATTTTCAGCATAAGGGTCCAGAGGGCTAGGAGTCCAGCATGGAAAGAAAGCATGACAGCCAGCAGGAGTCATAGCAACCAGAGCAGGACGCCAGGAGCTCACAGCTCGACCAAGGGTGGTAAACAGAAAGAAGTGAAAGTTGTCCCCAGGTTTTAACTCTCAAAGTCCACCCCCAGTGACATAACTCCTCCAGCAAGGCCATACCACCTAAGCCTCCCCAAACAGCACCACAAACTGGGGACCATGCATTCAAACTACCTGAGCCTGTGGAGGGACATTCTTAACTCAAAACACCACAGAAGGCTAGTTGGAAGAAGTGGGTCACTGAATGCCCTTGAAAAGGAGTAGCAGGCTATCAGGATTCCAAGCCCCATCCTTTCCCTGACCCTGAGATAACCAGACTGCTTGCTCTCTGCCACCATGTTCTGCCTCACCATAGGCTCAGATACAAGTTAGCCCGATGACCATGAACTGAAAAGTCTGAAGCCATGAGCCAACCATAAATATTTGTTACTTGGAGCTGATTTTCTTAGGTATTTTATGTCCATGAAAGAAAGCTAACCAGAATATCTTTCAACTATGTGGATATGCCCAAAAGATTATCTAGAACAGTGGTTCTCAACCTGTGTGGGTCTCGAGCCCTGTGGGGAGGGTAAATGACCCTTTCCCAGGGGTCGCCTAAGACCATCAGAAAAACAGATACTTGTATTACAATTCATAATAGCAGCAAAATTATAGTTATAAAGTATCAATGAAAATAATTTTATGGTCAGGGACCACCACAACATGAAGACCTGTATTAAAGGGTCAAGCTTTAGGAGTGCTGAGAACCACTAATCCAGAATGATCCACCTTACTTAAAGCCAATTGGTTACCCATGTTAATAGCAACTACCTAAGCATGAGTTTAATTGGATCACTGGGACTATCATTTTGCTGGAAGACACATCAAATAGATCCTCATAGTTACTCAATGTCTCTTCATTATTTTCTCCTGTTTTCTGGTTTATCTGAAGTCAGAAATGGTAGCATAAACCTCTAAGCCTAGTACTCAGGAGGCTGAGGCAAGAATATGGTGAACTGGGGCTCAGCCAGGGCTGCATAGCAAGACCCTAACTCAAAAGATCAGAAAATATCAACGAAAGCCACTGATGTCTCATCTCATTTTGGACCACACTGAATACAGTCCTCTCAGGAAATACGCCATGCTTACTTACCCTTTTCTTCCTTTGCAAGGTCAGCCTGACACAATGCTCTATCACTAAAAAAAAAAAAATCAACCACAACAGCCACCACCACACAAACCTCTGCTTAAATCCTGGTTTTAGAAAGATAGAATCCATAATGAAGAGATGCCGGAAAAGATGAGGCTGGAGACAAACTTTGCATCCTCTTGACTGTACCTCAAGTGGGAGGAGGTAAAGTGTGGAGAGTGGCCTTGATTTTCACACTGTGGATTCCAAACCCTTTGTGATTGATGCCTTTTGTCAACCCTTGTTTGCAATTAATCCACCTCTTGTTTAAAGTTATTTTAACTACAACCCGTCCTAATTTACTTAACTGACCTTATTTGTGCCACAGGTGTTGGTTTTAAATAAGCAGAGCGGTTAGTGGCGCTGGTTACCGTGCGAGGAAAGGTCATGAGCCACAACAAAACCCAGTATCAGAGCTTTATTGGAACTGGGGACAGAAAAGAGCAAAGAGTGTGGTCAGCCCCGGGAAGAGGCACGAGCGGGAGGGAGTCTGAGTCTGGCTTTTTAAGGATTCCCCTGCACATGCGCAGGTAGGCTTACGGAGCTACAACACGCATGCACTGATTCCGTGACCACACTGCATGCATTTGCACTGATGACGTAATACATAAGACCCCTTGCTTAGCTACTGAACTGCACATGTGCGGTCATATAGCGGAAGTGGCAGAATCCTAACAACAGACTGTTTGCCAGTGTTCTTAACCAGGGTTATTTGCCCCCAAGAAAGTCCAGCCACTGTCCAGAAGGCACATTTGGTCAATACAACTGGGGGCACCACGAGGCTAGAGGCCAGCGGTGACACCAGGACAGGCCACTGTTCCCTAAAATGTCTGTAGTGCTGATCCTGAGACACTCTGATATAGATCGTGCTACTGTGACATCTGTCACAAATTTCAATCTACTCTCTTAAAATCTGTGTCTAGGAAGGAAAGAAGAAGAAGAAGAAGAAGAAGAAGAAGAAGAAGAAGAAGAAGAAGAAGAAGAAGAAGAAGAAGAAGAAGAAGAAGAAGAAGAAGAAGAAGAAGAAGAAGAAGAAGAAGAAGAAGAAAGGCTGGAAATATAGTGAGCATCATGGGGGTTTTTACCTATTACTCACTGGTTTTTCTACATAAACAGAATCAATAAGATATATAATACATATTAAATATATATATATATTAGATATATATGCACAACTATGAGAAGAGAGAGAGAGAGATTTACTACAAGGAACAGGCCTAAAATCACAGAGGTTGATAAATCCAAAATCTACAGAGCCAGGGTCCCAGTTCAAGAGTAAGGCAAGAAGCAATTGTAGAGCCAGGAAGAGTCTGAGTCCCACTCCAAAGGTCATCAGGTAGGTGCAAAGGTCACCAGGCAGGTGTAAAGGTCACCAGACAGGAAAATTTGCTCATACCTCAAGTCAGCCTTTTATTATCATTTTTTTTAAACAAAGAAACCCATGGTAGGAAGTCATTAGACAATGATGGGATCCTGTGAGATAGGCTGCCTTTCATTCTCTTCGATTGATTGGATGAAGCTCACTCACATTCAAGAAAACAATCTGTTTTTCTCAATCTGTAGTTTTAAATGTTAATTTCATCCAAAACATTCTCTCAGAAATACCCAGAGTAATATTTGACCAAATACCTGGGCACC
Source organism: Peromyscus californicus insignis (assembly GCF_007827085.1). Classification (NCBI taxonomy): domain Eukaryota; kingdom Metazoa; phylum Chordata; class Mammalia; order Rodentia; family Cricetidae; genus Peromyscus; species Peromyscus californicus. The sequence goes on from NW_026294413.1 coordinate 65,724,681, forward strand.
TCATGGAACAGTCGAACTGAACATAAAGCATCACACACCTGAGGACAGTAGGAAGCATCAAGAAGCTCAGGAGGTTATGTTTGATCCAGGGATGGTGGCGAATGCATGCCTGTAACCCCAGCACATGAGAGCCTGCCCGAGCTGCACAGTAAGTGCCAAGTCAACCAAGGCTACACAATATGAGCTGCCTCAATTCTCCTAAGTGTTTAATAAGTAAGGGATTGAAAGACTGATACACACTAACACAGCATCAATTATTATTTTTATACTGGAAGATCAGTTAATGCTACAGAAGGTTTCTGGCCAAGGTTCTGCGATTGTATGCAACCACTTAGGGCACTTAGACCCTTCTTTGCCAGAATCATGAAGCTAATTCAAGTGTTGGAAAGTAACCGTCTTGGCCATAACAACCAAAGACCCTAAGAATGAAAACTTAGACAGGGCTGGATATGGAGCTCAGTGGCAGAGTATTTGCCTAACATGCATGAGTCCATGGGTTTGAGGCCATGGAGTTGGGAGAGGATCAGCTTGTGAAATTTACAATTGAAAACTACATATCCTCTAGGAAAAAATATGACAATGATTTAGATTTGTCTCAAATTATTGAAGAAATCTTCATTTTATTCAGACACTCAAAATGTTGAGCAATTAAACAGAAAACTAGGATTTCACGTCAACCACTAAAAGCAACGGAGAAAGACCAAGCCTATGGTAGTAAAATGATGGTCCACTTCTGCTGTTTTTACTGAAAGTCAAGGGTGCTTAGGAAAGACTGATTGATTGATGTTCTTATTGTCATTATCAACTGGAGCCCTCAGAAGAGGGATTGGTCCTGGCTGTACTTGAGAATTATATGTTGACTGACATAATAGAGTTGCTTAGGATTATATCTCAAGAGTTATTACCAGAATTTCCTTCTCTTTTGGTTAAAAATGCTAATCCAGCTGTCCCATCTAGGGCTAAGCACTTCACAGTCTTGTATTCTCTGTCCTCTGGCCAGTTATGAATCTCTGAATCAATTATTTTCCACCTACTATGAAAAGATCTTCTCCAGTGAGAGTTGAGAGCTGTATTAATCTATGAGTGTAAAGATAAGTATTTAGAGGGCAGTTTGCTATCATGTCTGATTAGAAAATAATAGTAGGTTTACCTCAAGGGCTTGCTACCTACCCATCCATGGACTCTTGACCCAGTTAACAGTACTGGGCATGAGTTCTGCCTTATAGAGCAGACCTTAAATCCAATCAGAGTGATTGGTTATCCTTTCCTCCCAATGAGGATAACTATTCATTTCCTTAACTATTTCCTCTCAAGGTGCAGGGATTATCTCAGAAGAGAGGACAAAAGAAAATGTAAGAGCCAGTTTACAGAAGACTGCCTCAAAACAGTGTGTTCCAGATGTAACAGTGCCATTGCACATGAACTTATTCCACTAAGGTTGACTGCACAAGACCTGAGCGCAATCAAGCCAGCAAAAATTACAGCATGAGTGGGGGAAGAGATCATGAAGTCCCATCCATATGTGATGAGCTCTTGGAAGCTGATGTCTACTAGTAGAGGGGAAATCAATTTTCTTCAGGGATGCAGCCCCTGGTAGGTTGCCCATGCTCCGGTGAACAGCCTTACCCCCATAAACATGCTGGCAGCGTTGAAAGGACTCGGTGGGTCGGTAAAAGAGTGCAATGATTTGGGAAGGAGAAATGGTGGAGAATACAAGAGTTGGAAGAGAAGGAACAGAGGTTGGCTTTGACCAAAGCATGTGTATAAGATTCTCAAATAGTAAGTTAAAATGCTGACCTAGACTTTTACTCAAACTGTTGGCTTGCTTTATTTAAACAGTCCCAAAGTAAACAGTAAAAAAAAAAAAAAAAGTACTAGACATATAAAGTATGGTTAATTAATAATAATAATAATGCTACAATTTCAGAGGCAAGGTTTCCAAAACTATTTTCTCTGAACTTTATTTTATTTTAAAATAAAGTTTTGGATCAAACAAAGTCTTATACTAATGTTATTTTTCAAGGTAATCATCAAGCAAAAAATGTAGTAAGGCCGGGCGGTGGTGGCGCACGCCTTTAATCCCAGCACTCGGGAGGCAGAGCCAGGCGGATCTCTGTGAGTTCGAGGCCAGCCTGGGCTACCAAGTGAGTTCCAGGAAAAGGCACAAAGCTACACAGAGAAACCCTGTCTCGAAAAACCAAAAAAAAAAAAAATGTAGTAATTATTTTAATTTGATCAGTGTCTAGGAGAAAATTTTCAGAATTTGGTTATGCATTTACAATCCATCTATCTGCTAATGATACAAACATTCTTAAATGCTGGTTCATTGGAGCTTATCCCTCTGATATTAATGACATTTTTGTCATTATATACTTTAACATATATGTATCACATGTAATGTGTGACCTGCTACAAAGTTTAAGAAATATTGAATATTTTCAGGATCTGACTGCTTTGGAATAATGCTTTTTACACTGGTTTAATAAAATGCTGATTGACCCGTAGCCAGGCAGGAAGGAAGTATAGGTGGGATAAGCAGACAAGGAGAATTCTGGGGAAAGGAAGGCTGAGTCGGGAGATGTCAGCCTGCTGTCCAGGGAGCAGCATGTAATGGCACACAGGTAAATCCACAGAATACGTGGTGACATATAGATTAACAGAAATGGGCTGAGTTTAAGTGTAAGAGGTAGTCAATAATAAGCCTGAGCTAATGGCCAAGCAGTTATAGTTAATATAAGTCTCTGTGTATTTACTTGGGTTTGAGCAGCTGCAGACCAGGCAGGACACAGGAAAATTCAGCTACATCTGAGCTTTGATTATGAAGCTGTCCCTGTTCTAGTCTAGAGACTGAGGCCAGTACAAACTCCAACAGAGCCGCTGTAAGAGGAGCACCTGCAAAATAGGTTAAAATTCCTAGGCAGAAGAAACCACTAGCAATCCCAGCACTTAGGAGCTTGAGGCAGGAGAAACACCAAGAGTTCAAGACCATCATGGGATAAATAGTGTGACCCTGGCTCAACCCACTGCCACACAAAAAAGAAAGAAAGAAACCAAATACAAACCAAAAAACCCTGAAGACACTGCATTACCACAGCTGGAGGAAGTCAGCACTGGTGCAATCATTGTTGTTTAGTTTTGCAAACCCAGTTACCCAAAGACATGTCTATGGGGTCAAGTGAATAAATTCATTCTTCTTCAACCTAAAATTATTGAACAAGGACCATCCTTCCTAACACACACACACACACACACACACACACACACACACACACACACACACACAAACCACCTCCATAACTAACTACCAGGCAAATGTGCTGCTGCTACTGGACCACTTACCCGTTGGCAAGAAATTCTGGAGCCTCACTGAGCTCTCTGGGCACCCACCTGTAATCTTTATTTAAAATGCACATTCTAGGTCCAGAGAAAAGCTCCATGGTTAAGAGCACTGGCTGCTCTCCCAGAGGAGCCCGGTTCAATTCCCAGCACCCACATCATGGCTCACAACCACCTGAAACTCCAGTTCTGGGGAACCCAACATCCTCTTCTGGCCTTTGTGGGTACCAGGCACACACATGGTGCACAGACGTATATGAAGGGGAAATATCCATACACATAAAATAAACAAAAATCTCAAAAAAATTAAAATACACATTTGCCAGTGCAGCAGGGAGACTCCAGTTCAGAATAACTTCTACATTTTATAAAGAACTAGAAGAATTTGAAGGCCTCCGACACAAATGATGTGTGAGGCGACATTTGTACTAATTACATCAATGTTTCGCTGTCTGATCAGGGTTGGTCTTCTCTTCTTAGCCCAGGGGATTTCAAATTTCCCCAAGCTTGAGTTATCTGGTAACCAGATACCATTCTCAAAGATACTGTGTAGACTGGTTCAGGGGCAACCCGCCTTCCCAGGTGACCACTGGTTTAAGTCAACTGTAGGTGGCCTCCCACCCACTCAGCTACTTCACCACCGCCTTTGGAACCCATGGCCAGATTTCCAACTCCAGAGGACAAGGAGGTCCTAGAGATTAAGAACTTTAGTGTTAACCAGAGGAAGTCCTTCTGAACTGAAGCCTCCACATCCTGTGCATGATCTCAGAGAAGCTCTTTGGGAAAACTGTCCCTTACTCCCTATGATGATTTGAACAAAAATGGCCCCCATAAGCCCATAGGGAGTGGCACTGTTAGGAGGTGTGGCCTTGTTGGAGTAGGTGTGGCTTTGTTGGAGGAGGTGTGTCACTAGGGGGTGGGCTTTGAGGTCTCAGAAGCTCAAGCCTGGCCCAGTTTGTCACTGCCACTTCCCTGCTGCCTGAGGATCCAGATGTAGAACTCTCAACTACCTCTCCAGTACCATGTCTGCCTACATGCCGCCATGTTTCCCAACATGGCAATAACGGACTAAACTTCTGAACTGTAAGCCAGCCTCAATTAAATGCTTTCCTTTATAAGAGTTGTCATGGTCATGACATCTATTCATAGCAATTCCACAACCTTCCAAAACAGTCCAACTGGCTGGAGTCCGAGTGTTCCAACACCTGAGTCTGTGCGGTACATTTAATGCTTAAGCCACAAAGAATATCTGAGATGCTCTTTTCCTTATATTTACCATTTTACTATTGGCTACTTGAAGCAGAACAGTTCTTATGATGGAAAGGGACTCCCCTTTTTTTAAATTAATACGCACAGAAAAACACACACACACACACACACACACACACACACGAAATATTTTTTTAAAGCAATGCAATCTTATTGAACAACACCCCAACAATCAGAAGTATAGAAAGTAAAAGCAGCATTCTTAAAAAATCAGCACTTCATCCTGAAGACTCTTCTCTGTCCAAGATGCCATGCCTCACTCTCATTCTTTGTTAAGACCACTTTTTTGCCCATAGTACAAATGCGCCATACATTCTCAGTTTTCTCCTCAATCACCAACTGCTTTTCACTGTTCTCAACAATGCCACAAAGAACAACCTTCCACTGAGCACTGTCCCGGGTAGCAGGCCACAGAGAAGGCAACAATACAACCTGGAATTGAGCTGAAAGGTCTGGGGCTGGGGGTGGGGGAGGGCTTGTTGTACTTTGCATGGAGCTGTGGCTCTTACCATTTGTGTTAGTTATTGTCCTGACCAAAGACCTGGTGAAATAAGTCAAGCAAAAAAAAAAGGTTTGCTTGGGCTCACAGTCTGAGGATGTGGTCCTTCATGGCTGGGAAGGCAGATAACAGGCAGCTGGTCACATTGAGACTACAATCGGGAAACAAGGAGTGATGAACGCTGTTGCTTGGCTCACATTCTCCTTGTTATTCATTCTAGGACCCATACTATGGAACGGTGACACTCACATTCAAGGATGGTCTTCCCTACTCAACTGAACCTTTCCGAAAACACCCTCATAGACACACCCAGAAGTATATATCTGTGATGATTCTAAATCAGGCACCTGGACAATGAAGGCTGATCACGGCCAGAGGGACTCAGTGCTGCCTGGGGTAGAGTCGCTGCCCTCAGCTGGCTCACCCTAAGATTGTATGGCGAGTATCGATCATCAGGGAAAGTGACAAGTGTGGATTCAGGTGGGCGGAATGCCTCTCTAAGCCGTGCTGTGAGCCTATGCTTCTGCTCTCACCAGGTGCGTCCCTAACCAACGTGGCTGCTCTCTCAAGACCTGCCTAACTTTTCAAAGATAATGCTAGGACAGTCAAGAGCATTTCTTCTGGAAAAATACATTGGCTATATATCTGGAAAATATTGTAAGTACACGCAAACATTTTGTGTATGCACATGTGCAACATACCTAGAAGTTATGAACCAGTATCATGAATGAATGTTAAATCAATTAATATCAGACAACAAAAAATACTTCTATATAAGCCCCCCATCAACCTACAAGTCAGAGACATGCGTCTGTTTCCTAGATACCCAAAGCTATGTGCTAGTCTACACGTATCTCACTAAGACAATGACTTACTATTTACTTATGTTAAATACATTCATGGCTGCTTCAAGTTTTAAAGATACTCTCCATAACTATGAAGATGAATTTTATGTATTAATTTGACTGAGCCATGAAGTGCCTAGATATTTGGTCAGACACTTTTCCTGCATATGTTTTAAGGGTGTTTCTGGATAAGATTGACATTTTAATTGGTGTTCAGAAGAAAACAGATTGCCCTCCCTAACGTGGGTGGGCTTCATCTATTGAAGGAAGGCCCAGACGGAACAAAAAGCTGAAAAAGAAAGAATTCCCTCTGCCTGACTGACGACCAGCCTTTGAGTTGGCGTTGGTCTCCTGCCTTGGAACTCAGATGTGAGCATGCTCAGTCCGCCTAGTCCTCAGGCCTAGACACCAGCTCCCTCGAACCACTACCCCACATGCAAATTTTCAGACTGTTCAGACTCCATAATCACACAAGCCAACGTTATACAGCAAATAATATGGTGTAAAGGATGGGGAGGAGCAAGCATCCCTAATCTGAAAAGCTAAAATCCAAAGTGTTCCAAAATCTGAAATTTTCTGACCAGAAAATGATGCCCGAGTAGAAAACCTTACACTGTGAAACCTTATTTTCTGTATAAGATTGTTTTAAATATGGTTTTTAAATTACCTTCAAGATATTTGTACAAGACATGTATGAAACATAGATGACTTTATTGTTTATACTTGGGTACCACCCCCAAGACAGACAGACAGACAAACAGACAGAGAGACATTCTGTACATATGAAATATATATGATATATACTATATAGTACATAAATACTAATTTTATATAAATGTATATTAATACTGTATATATGTATATATATTGAAATACTATACTTATATGTATTACATATACATATATATGTAAAACATCTATGCTATATCTATCTATACCATATGTTTATGTATAGTAGATATCATATACTATATATATGAAATATGAACTATATATTATATAAGTACTATATTTTTTCATATATACATGAAAATACTACAAAATCCATAACATTTCTACCCCCCAAATTTCAGGTATCGGGAATATTGACAGACAATCTTGACTGTCCACAGGATTTAGCACCAAGAAGCAGTCAAGCTTTCTGGGAACGTCAGTGAGGGATGTTCTAGGTTCGGTAAACTGAGATGGGAAGACCCATTCTAAGAGGTAGACCATACACAGGAGAAAGCAACTGAGCACTGGTGTCCACGGCTCTCAGTGGATACCCTGTGGCCATCCGATACCATGACTGCCCTGCTGTGGCGGACAGCATCCTTTAAGTCTGAGCCAGGCCCTTCTTCTCCTCGGCTGCATTGGTCGAGTGTCCAGTCACGGCAATGAGAAGAGTAACTGACGTACACACCAGCCCTGCTAACTTCAGTTCTCTGAGGAAGACAGCCCTCTGCCATTTTCAGACATGACAATAATTCATCAAACTGATTTTTCTCCCATCAACACTGCATCCTGGTTCCCACTGTTGCCCTGCCACCTCTTTAAACCTAGATCCTCCCCGCTACACACCCACCCATACTTGGCTTGGTTGATTCTGTACTTTCCTCAAGTGGGTAAGAACTCTTCTTCAAATACCTGAGTGTCACCAATGAATGTCATTTCAACTGTCTCCTCAAGCAGAGTGACACAGAGCTCCTTGTTTCAGCTTAATTTTCATCACCTTTCAAGCTCCACTGTACAGCAGATTTCCTGTCACGTTACACCCAGCAGGGTGTGCTCTTCACGTGACTGAAGTGTAGGCCCTGCTGCCAGGACTTGGGCTTTGTCCTGCTCACTGAGACATCCAGGTCTCTAGGAGAGGAAGTGGTCCTGGTTAAGTGCTCGGTGAGGGTTTGTTGATAGGCTAAATGAATGTCCTTGTATCGCCTTTTGATGTCTCAAATCAGATCACCTGACAAGTATACCAGTTAAGGTGAAAAGCCAGAAAACGAATCACGATTTCGATGGTTATCAGGATGTGTGACTGCACCTCATAGTTTTCTGCTGGAGTACAAGGAGAAAAACTTCAAGTTCTATAAAACAATTTGTGTGGCTACTTTCCAAATTTTTCTCACTCTCAAGACATTTTATATTCATGAGCCTTGATGTTATGGCAATAACTCTGCCTTCAACCACATTTCATTTCTGGTTTCTAAAAACCTAGGCACTGTTTTTGTGCCAAGTCCCAGCTGGGCTATTATTGATGAGTAAGCGTACTATTTGGCTTCATAGGTCAATGACTATTAAGTCTTGGATCAGAGACCAATTTTTGAACGAAAGGCTAAGCTAACGTGTTTTATTTTTCATGGTGAGTGGTTATCTTCTGGTCAACTTTGTTCTACAGCACTGAGATCCCTAGAAGAATGTGCTTGGCTTGGAGAGGCTAGAGGAGATTGACTCTTAGATAAGGTAAATGTCACCTCTTCCATTTTCTCTGGATCCTGGGTAAGTTTCCCATTGTTCTTTAAATTATGCAAAAATGAGAGAAACCTGAAAGAGAAATCCGAACAACTAGGAAGGCTCCATTAGACGTTGGCAGAGGCCCAAAGAGACCACCAAGCTTGCTCATAAATGTGCGGTGTCTAATAAAAATGTGCTGGTTATTATTATTATACATTTATTGAGTAGCAAAAATGCACTAAATTAAAAAATGTATACTCTCTGGTTTTCATATCTCCTGATGGGGGATAGAAACTGCTGGCTGTTTGCTTGTCCCAGTGACTGGCACGACGTTCTCATAGATGGTGGCTGCCAGGAGTCACTATCCAATTCAAAGGCTGAAGTTTCCAATGGACCATGGTCCACACCTCCCTGCCTCACGTCACTCTGGTGCCATTAAATTACAGATCAATTCTATCCTCTGAGTGGAGGTGGCTTAGGAATTTCTACCAAATCCATTGAATTTTCCTGTATTTTTCCAAAAGAAAGGCTTCCATTTGAGGTTTCAAAGTGAGCAATTTGCTTCATTTTAAAAACTATTTATTTTTATTTATGCGTCTGAGTGTTTTGCCTGCATGTATGTAGATGTACCATGTGCATGCAGGGTCCTTGGAAGCCAGAAGAGAGCATCAGATTCCCTGGAATTGAATTAGACAGTTGTGAGCTGCCATGTGGGTGCTGAGAACTGAACCCAGGTCCTCCGAAAGAGCAGCCAATGTTCTTAACCACTGAGCCATCTCTGCAGCCGCCCCACAATTTGCTTCTTAACCTAGAAGTCATGCAAAAGGACAGACTTGGCTCCCTGCATCTACTTGTGATTGATGTATCACCGAAGGCATCCTTGACCATTAAGCAAACTCTCATTCAAGATGGAAAACCAACAACAACAACAAAAAAAATAGTTCCACGTAATAAATAAATAAATAAATAAATAAATAAATAAATAAATAACTCCCTAAACAAGCATTTCCCAACTCTTAGGCAACTGGTCTTAAAGATATACACAGCAAATGTGCAGAAAATTACAACCCACACCTGACACCTGAAATGGATACCTCAGGAACTGCTTGCTGTCTCTAAACGAAGACACAAGAGTAACACACAGTTGGGGAGAGCTCTTAGTGAGAGGCTGATGTCGTCCTGTCCTCCTCTTAAAGCTCCACACCACAGTGAGGGCAGCCGAAGCAGAGGGCAAGTGTGACAGGACCCAACTTGACTGGGCACTGTTAGCCCAGCACACCTAAGGCAGCTACTGAAAAGGAAGACTCCCTTTTGACACCTACAATTATTTTCATGCACTAATAATATACATTAAATTGGTCATTTGTGAGCTGAATTCAGCACTGGCTCCTCATTTTGACCAAATAAGGGATCATTTTCTGGTGAAATTATATTTTACAAGCAATTTCTGTGTCTGCATACCTCAGCTGAGACAAACTCTAAGTGCAGCAAATGACAGCAAAAGCATCCTTTAACGCTCCACACAGTAGGATCGGGGCTCTAGCCCAGCAGCAGAGTGCTTGCCTGAGACGTACAAAGACCTAGGTTGGACCCTTGCACTGTGGAAAAACCAAAGCAAATCAAGAACACTCAATGCATCTAATTCTTCACCTTCCATTTTGGATCTTTCCTCTCCCAAGACCATACATCAACAGCAGTCATGTACATATGCAGATTCCAAACAGTTCTTCTTGTGTCTTCTTCCAACTCCAAATCGGTTGAGTCAAACAATTATTCTCAAAGAAAAGCACAATCGTGATGAACAAGGCTTGGTTTGCCCTCATCAAAGAAGCTCCTTTTTGCAACAGAGGCGGCCCTTCCAGAGATTCACAACTGGTCAAAATGAAGAGAATAAATGGCCGTGGAGTGCCCAGCTCCATCTGGTACATCTGCAATGCAACCCCAACACCCAAGGCTGTGAGAGCATCGCACAGAGGGAGTAGAAAGATCAGAAGAGCCCACGAGATGCCTGCGGCAATATAGTGTCTTCTGGATATGACAGGGACGCTGCACCCATGAAATCTAAAAGATACGGTTGCTTAAACCAGACTTGTATAAGACACCAGTCAATATGCCAGCATAGATGTGGGAAATTTCCCACAAGTCCCCAGCCCAGATGACAAGCTACAGGCAATCAATGGGTACCAAGAGAAAGAGAATCAGTCTTCTGGGATGAGTCCCCGATAAACTGTCCAATCCCAATTGGTCAGCCCTAAACACACATGTACATATGAGTAAGACTAAGTTATCTCAGTAGGTGTGTTACGATAATAATTATAGAAGAAGAGCTATTGGAAGAATTTGGAAGTGAGTTGGGGAGAGCACAGGAGTGGTTGAAGAGGGGAGAGTGAGGAGTGGAAATGATGTAAATACAGTATGAAAATATCAAAACTAAAAATAATAATTAAAATACTTACCTTATTTTTGAATCTACCTAATTTTCTTAACTCGTGTTTCCTTATGTAATTTTATACTCAGAAATATTTGGCATGCCTGGGTACTCAGTAGCAGAACACTTGCTTGGCATTCAAAAGACCCTTGGATCAATCCTGGCACAGAAAGAAAACACACACACACACATACACACACACACACACACACACACACACACAAATGTATTCACACAGATAAATACACTTGTAGGCTTTGCAATTCATTCATCACCTCTGTCTTTCCATGCAGAAGACAGTCTGTGCGTCCATATGATGCTAAGTTTAGTAGTATGTTAAATTCAGTGAAAAATAATTTAAACACATCATTAAGGAAATGGTTCGGGTGGATAAATAATGCAAGATTATTCTCAGTGTGAAGACTAGGATGAGGCGAGTGAACTGTCAAGGTGCAGGATCTGAGAGGCCCCCTCTCAGGAACTCATCGTGTGTATATGATCTCTAAGAGAGCCCCTCACTCTGTGCCCATGGATTGCCTCTCCAGTCACCTGAGTCATGCCCTTCTGGGGTCCAGTCACTGTTGCCAGGAGTGATCGGGACTGGTCACTCTAACACATGGAATAAAGTCAAGTCCTACCGCACGGGTCACCAGGAGCCCTCCTGTCACTTCAAAATAGTGAGGTTTTCTAGGCAAGGGCTGACCACACCCACGTTGCCACACGTGTGTTGAGACCTGTGGTGACAAAACGGTTATTTTAAAGTATTTATATTTTTAATTGGTTCATAATAATTGTGCATAGTTAAGAGGATACAGTGTGACCTTTCAATACACGCATACAATGTATAAAGATCAGATCAAGGTCGTTGGCCTACCCATCACTTCCTCAAGATTTCTTCAGTCTCTTTTTATTTCTGTAGTACTGGGAATGGAATCTGGGGCACTGGGCATGCTGGGCAAACACTCGAACACTGAGATACACCTCCAGACCCAAGAATTGTGTTTAGGTCTTACTCACCAACTTTCCATGGATTCCCAACTCTTGGATGTTCTTCTGTCTTTTGTCCCTCCTCAAGTATTTGTAGATTGTAAGTGGGAAGTCAGAAGCCCCAAAGGACCACGGCTACCCTGGGCTGTCTGCTTGGATGTTCATTCACTTGCCATCCCAAACTCGGTTTCTGCAGCCAGGCACATCACGTCTCCCTCTGCATCTTTCTGCTTCCACAAGATGTGAAAACGACATCCAGCCAACCACGCTGAGGCACTGGTCACTCCGATGGACATTACTGGGAGACCTGTCGCTGCTCAAATGAGATTAGTCCCTAACTGATGCACACGGTCTCACTGAAAGGGCCGTTCTGTAATTGTTGCCATTAGTGCCGTGACCTTGAGGTAGTCACAGACCCTTCCTGGAGGGACTGGGAAGCTCCAGAGGCCAGGGCACTCATGTAGAACAGAAGGCTCTGTGCTAATTTCCAGGCTCCTGGCCATTAGGGGACAGAAGCAGCTCGTTAGAGGTCCTACCCTCTCAACGCCAATTACCCCAGGATAATGACCCAACGTGGAGCACCCTGGGAACTCTTGGGACTTCACACATCCCTCTCATTCATGATCTCTGCTGATGACAGCTACAGACATAAATAAACCAGGCCCTCACATCTTCTCACAGCCAGGTTGGGTGACACAGCCAGTCATGTGGACATGGGGTCATGTTCATTTAAAGACTGATCACAGTTTTTAGTTACCTGTGTCTTAGAGAAAATGCTTACACTTCACATAAGAGGGTAGCCTAAAACACTGTTCTTTTGTGCTACACACACACACACACACACACACACACACACACACACACAATTCCTGTTCCTCTGATAAGGAAACAATTTTGCAGCAACGCAAGGCAAAAATTAGTAGTTTTTGAAGTGCTAATATCCCTAATCGTCCTTTCCTTGTGTGTGTGTATGTGTGTGTGTGTGTGTGTGTGTGTGTGTGTGTGTGTGTGTGTGTACATATTCAAGCATGCATGTGTGTGTGTACTCATGTGTGTGCTTTTAGAAGCCAGGAGCCAACGACAAGTGTCTTTCTTAAAGAGACAGAGTACCTCACTGGATCTGAAGATCACCAGTTTGGCCAGATTGCTAGCCAGAGAACTGCAGAGATCTCCCAGTCTCTGCACTGGGATTTCAGGCATGCACTGCCGTGCCTGGATTTTCTTGTGCACACTGAGGATCAGAACTTGCCTCCTCACACGTGTAACCTCGTCCCTCACCAATTGAGCCATCCTCTCGGAACCCATTATCTCTAATCTTTGCAGGAAGCTATACAGAATTGGAAAAGTAACCTGGATGTCCTCTCAGCCTGTGGCATATTTATTTGGTTGAAAAGGTTTTGTTAGGAGAGAGTTTGGTAGGAAGATATGGAATTTTCTAGAAAAGCAGAAAATGAAAAAAAAAATTGCTTTGTGCACCAGTGTATTTCACCCTCAAGTATCACAGAGCCCTGGCCTCAGGGCCTGACTTTTGATGACTTTAATCCAACGACATTAGAGTTTCTCCTCTTCTTTGCTCTTCGGCCTCGTTCGTTATTTATTTTGCAATTTTACACCAAACCCAGAAACCACCGTTTGGGGGAGTTTCCACTTCCTTCTCCCACTCAGCATACCCACCCCCACCCCACATAGGCCCTCCTCTTGGATAGACACTCCCTCTCATACTCCGAAGTGACATCTGAAAAAAGGAGCCAAGTTACTCAGGTCCCAGCTTGTTGCCAGCGAGGTCTCCAAAGTGCTGTCATAAGAAAACGTACCACACAATTGTTTCATGACTTTAAATGAATCAAGGAGTTGTTTTCTGTGTTATGTAAATATTCTTCCAAATATGCAGAGGCATATTTTGGAGACGGTTTCACTGACAGATCTTGTTCGTAGGCACTAATGAAGAAGATGTTTTTGCAGATAATCCAAATAGCATCAGGCTCGTAAAAGGAGACTGTTAGCAGAAACACTGCCCGTGTTTTTCTAGCGTCTTAAGCTGGCATCCTAAAATCCCAAAGGAAAAAGATGTAACTGTTTGGAACATCGTTGAACCATCAAAACTACATGAAATAAAACCTGCAATGATAAAACAGAAGTCACACGTGTTTAATTTGTGGCAGAATGAAAATACAATTTGTGTTCTCAGACAGAAAACACAAACGAGGAATCTAGGCTCCCTCTTGTGGAGAGAGCCGGTACTACCCGTCCTAAATCGCCATCTTTCTCTGAACCGGTGTCCCAAATCCTGTGAATGTGTTGAAGGTCACTATTGCTCAAGTGAGTGCATGTCCTTCTAGACAGTAGCATGATGATTTCTTTCAGCCTATAGTCAGAGGTACTTTCTCCAAATTTCAAGTTCCTGGGCTAGGTAGGCAGACCCATCTGCAGGTTACCCTTGTAGAAATTTCCTGCGTCGGGACCTCTGTGGGTTATAGAGATGCCAAGTCAGCTCCCTTTGGGAAGATACTGAAGCCACCATAGCCTTATTCATCCACATCTAATGAATTACTTCCTGCCTTTTTCAACGTTAGCTTATGGGAAAGTAGGTCTGTGACCATGTGATCCTCAGAGCAGCCATACTGCTGTTCTTAGGTCTTGAAGACAGGCCAGGGCAAGAACTCCTCCACAGCAACCAATGTGATGCATTTGAACTGCTCCTGCCTCATCTGAAGCTTCTTCTGCTCTCAGCGCTGGGAGGCTGGGGACCGTCCTCTCAGCTGCGACATCTTGCAGTTTCTGACATGCAAGGCGTGCTTTATAACAAGGGGTTGCATACATATCAATTCTACCCACACATATGACTTGCTAGAAGTAGCAACCAAGATAGATATACAAGTATTAGCTTGCGTACTGGAGCAGCAAGTGGCAAGGGGAATTGTGGCTGTGGTGGTAAAAGCCGCTCCCTTTTGCCAGGTGAGTGAGAGCAGAGGACAGAGAGAGGGAAGGTCCAGGCAACCAAACCTCTTAGGCACAGAATGCTCATCTGCCTAATGCACCTTTGCCCAAGCTTCAGCAGGCATGAGATTCACCCGGGGTGGTGGTTAAATGCTGGTTTCCGGGATCCACTGTAGAGACTCTGAGCCTGGGGCTCTGGAGCCCTGGGGCTTGCACCTCTCCCATGCCACCAAGCATTGTTGAGGCTGTTGGTCGAGGGTCACACTTTGGAAGCAGTTGATGCAAAGCAATGGTTTAATTCTCACCCAGTCTACATTCAGAAACCACCAGCAGACTCAGACATGTTGGGTTTTCCAGAACACACCCAACACAACCAAAGTCAGTGAGATCCTAGCAGCGGCCTTTAAAGGCCTCCCAGGCAGAAGACCTGCGTGAAGAACTTTGACAAGGTACCGGCCACACGTGACTCTGTAAGCGACAGAAACATGCACTAAAATGCATGCCTCTGACTACAAGGAGTTCCCTCCTTGACTCCATGGATCTTCAAACAATCCTAAGAGGAAGAAAAAGAAGAAAAAAGAAGCTTCCTTTTTAAAAAAGAGAAGTCACACATCAAGTGTGAGTTCTTGGGATTGAGTCAGATTTTTTTTTTTTTTTTTTTTTTTTTTTGGTCAATATCAGCTTTTAAGTAAAACATGGAATAGATGCAAGATCCAATTGGAAAAGCAGAGACATCTTGAAAAACAAAATGGATCACCTGGTGATAGAAGCTATAGCAGAGTAGCATGAACAACCAACAGAAAACTGCCACCACCCTGAACCAAAAGGGAGGCAGTGTTCCTGGAGCCAGGGTCCAATTGAATTGTGGTAGAAGCTATGGTGAACCGTGGGCTTGGCCATGGAGAAGAGCAAGGCAGAGCAGGGTGGTAGGAGACAGGGAGGAGGAGGAGAGAAGGAAGAGGTAAACAAGAGATGGAAGGCATAAGAAGGAGAGAGAGAGAGAGAGAGAGAGAGAGAGAGAGAGAGAGAGAGAGAGAGATCCTGTCTTCTCTTCCCAGCAAGATCCAACCAGAGCCTTCTTCTGGTTGGATGCAGAAGCCACGTGACCTGAGAGCTTGGGGACTTGCACAGCTCAGCAGCACAGTGGGAATCGGAAAACAACATAAAGATCTGAAACCAACCACATGGAGTGAATCCTGGACCTGTCTGTGTAAGCTGAGTAACCTTAGGCAAGTCAGCCCACTTCTTACAAATGGAATGTTCCAGTCTAGCAAATGGAAATCACAGGTTTGAACTCAGTGGCTGAGTAAGGTGATATTCCAGTCTCTGATTGTCATTGTGTTGAGTAAGCACCTCACAAACACTCGTTCCTTCCTGTCGCTGGTCCTCCGCTATCAAGCAGTGTGGCCTTTCCACTATCCTAGAAGTGATAAACGTCCAGGAAATGATGGATCCATGCATTAGCAATGCCACCACTCCCGTGACCGGGGCTAGGCCTTTTCCCATGAGGCCTTGCTGCTGCCGTTGCTAAAGATATGATCAGATCCTAGGGACAGCATTTTCTAGGGTGAGCATTGGTCAGTGCAGAGCCTGTTGCACAAATGCAATGCCACTGCTGTAGATGTTGACACAGAGGTGTGAGGTGCAAACAGGCCCCCAAAACACAGTGTCCATATGCTGTAGGATCCGGCAGTTTCTGACTTCCAATAGAATGTGGAAAAGGTAAAACATTTTCCCAGGGTGTTTTCAGATACATGTGGAGCATTTTGTTTGGTTGGTTGGTTTTGGTTTTGTTTTTACATCATTATTTTTTATACTCAATCAGAAGCAGTATATTCATCCTCTGATCACCTCCACTTAAAAGCAACCGGATGCATCTCATACAAGAATTAATCCATTAAGAGAAAAAATACAACAGAAAGGAGGAAGAGGAAAGAATCAGTCGGATCTGGTGGCACCAACCTGCAATCCCAGCTACTAGCGGGGCTGAAGCAAGAGAACCACAAGTTCAAGGCCAGCCTGGGTTACAGAGTGAGTTCAAAAACAGCCTGGGTAACTCAGCAAAACCCTGTCTCAAAAAAGTCAAAAGAAACGGCTAGTGAGGTAACTCAGTGGATAACAGTGCTTGCTGGGTGACCCTGGTGGCCTGAGCTGGACCTTGGATGTAGTGACGGAAGGGAAGAACAGACTCCCAGAAGTTAACCTCTGACCTCCATCATTGCGATGCGCCTCATGGGCCACGTGTGCATCCATCTGCACACACAAAATAATAATAAACATAGGCACTTTTTAAAAGTAAAATGAGGGTAGGGGCTATAGTTAGGGAGGGAGTACATGGATAGCATTGTGGGGCCTTCGGTTCCACTCCCAGAACTACAAACCATGAGAGAGGAGACAGGGGAAGGGCTAGGTAAGAAAAAAGAAAAGTATAAAATATCATTTTGTGATGACTTGGTAAGAAGTTAGCAAGACTTCACAATAGCCTAGTGTGGCAGGATTTGTTTCTTATTAAACCATTCGATAGGAAGCAAAATTCTTGAGGCCCAATAACCAGTGCAGGGAGCGGGGACAGCTAGAAAGATGACTCGGTGGTTAAGAGCACTGGCTGCTCTTTCAAGGGACCTGGGTTCAATTCCCAGTACCTACATGGAAGCCCATAACCATGTGTAACTCCAATTTCGGGGGATCCAACATCCTTATCCAGCCTCCACAGGCATGTGGTGCAGGCAAAACACACTGTCTTAGTTAAGGTTACTATGGTTGTGAAGAGACACCATGACCACGGTAACTCTTACCAAGGAAACATTTAATTGTGGTGGCAGCTTACAGTTCTGAGGTTCAGTCCATCATGTTGGGAAGCATGGCAGCATGCAGACAGGCATGGTGCTGGAGAAATAGCCGAGTGTCCTACACCTTTCGGGCAACAAGAAGTCAACTGACTATCACACTGAGGGAAGTTTGACCAAAAGAGAACTCAAAGCCCGCCTCGACAGTGACACACTTCCTTCAACAAGCCACACCTCCTAAGAGTGCCACTCCCTTTGGGGGCCATTTTCTTTCAAACCACCACACACTCATACACATTTTAAAAAAAATTTAATAAAAATAAAATTTTTTGAAAAATAAAGTCTCTAGAAGAAAATACTTGACTCAGTTCTGCTGGATTAAATGTGAGTCTCTAGATTTGTTTTATTTCCTTCTTAAACTCAGAGTTAGCAAATAACTTCAAAGGTTTCTTCCAGACCTACAATTATAAAGATTTTTTTTTTCTGGAAAGGAATTGAGTTGAAAAAGAAATTACAAATTATATATTTTATCCTACTGAAAATTCATTAGTTGGATTTTGGGGTCTGGCTTTTTTCTGTCTTTCTTTCTTTCTTTCTTTCTTTCTTTCTTTCTTTCTTTCTTTCTTTCTTTATTTATTTTTGGTTTGTTTATTTTGTTTTGTTTTGTTTTGTTTTTTCAAGACAGGGTTTCTCTTTGTAGACCTAACTGTCCTGGAACTTACTCTGTAGACCAGGCTGGCCTCGAACTCACAGATATCCACCCGCCTCTGCCTCCTAAGTGCTGGGATTAAAGGCACATATCACCACTGCCCAACTGGGGTCTGGCTTTGTAGCTGGAGAGCTTTTCTCTCCGGGTCCCACCAAGACCTGCCAGCCCCAGAGCCCATTTATAAAATAAACACACAGATGCTTACATTATTTAAACTGTTTGGCCATTAGCTCAGGCCTATCATTGTCTAGCTCTTACTCTTATATTTAGCCCATTTTTATTAATCTATACTTTGCCACGTGGCTCGTGGCTTATTGGTACCTTACATCTTGCTTGTCCTGGTGGTGGCTCCAGGCAGTCTCCCCTTTCCTTCTTCCTTCCTCAATTCTCCTCTCTGTTAGTCCCGCCTATACTTCCTGTCTGGCTATTGGCCAATCAGTGTTTATTTATATAGAGCGATATCCACAGCACTTCCCCTTTTCTTCTTTTTTAAAAAGGAAGGTTTTAACTTTAATATAGTAAAATTACATATAACAAAACAATTATCGAGCAAGAATTACAGTTACAATATTAAAGAAGATATCCTATCTATTTTATATTTGTGAGTTAAAGTTTTATATCTAACTTATCTTTTATCATAACTAAGGAAGATTGTAAGTATCTAGTCTTCAACCACATCAAAGACCTCAGAAGGATATAATACTCCCTGAGAAATGGGAGAAGGATGCAAGCAACTTTTGGGAGTCTTGCAGGGTAGACAGAGACAGCTGACAGCCTGGACAGTCATCCAAAGTTCTCTTGTATAGTTGGGGCATCTTTTTTCAGTCCACAGGCCTAGAGTCTCTCAGTCATTTTCTTCTGTGTCCTGTAGAATGTCTGGCAGTTTTCTCTGCAAAGCAGGAACCTGAAGGACCATTTTACCAAGCAAAGTTCAATGGTCACCTTTCTATGGGTCCTACATGTCTAGTTGATCAAGCAGTCCAGGCAAGAACAGTTTCTTGCCCAAATGGCTATTTTTGCCAAGGTGAAGATAAACTCCATATGGAGTGTCTTCTATGCCCATCCTCCTCTCTGAAGTAAATCGGTGCTGCCAGGAGCAGACATGTCTCACTGTCCAGAAAGTCTAAATTTTTAAAACATTTTAAATGCCATATTCTGTAGGTCTTTGAAGTGTTTGAAGATTACCTATCTATCTGAAATATATCTATGTATGCCTAGAAGACTTAACTAACATGGCTACAAATATGATTATCATAGATGACTAATTATTAATCTATTTTTAATTATCCATTACAATTTTAAATGAATTACATAAACATAATACCTTAAACAAGAATAGAAATATATATACAGTATAACAAAATTAAGTTTAAACTTGTATCAATAAACTAAAATCTATACCAATGTAAAACATTTTAAACATAAACTAAAATCTATACCAAATGTAAAACATTTTAAACAAGTTGTTGTTCTTTAATAGTAGGTTCATTAATCTATCCTTTTATCTTATCATATCTATATCCTATATATCTATATCATGGCTTTTTAACAGAAACATAGATTAAAATATGACCCCGTGACTCCCTCCCTGAGAAGGAACAACACTATGATCAAGAGCTGGGTCTGGGCTTGAAGTCCATGGAAGAGTGACTAGGTAGTATGAATGATGGATGCCCTGGTTTCCAACTCCCAGCAACACACACATACACACAGGTACACAGAAGCGAGCCTGAGCACACATAGCAACATACACGTGTGTGTCATTGGAATGCCATTTCCATAACTCTTCTGAACGAACCCCTGTAGTTAAACAAGATGACTCCCTGGCATGAATATTGGGGAGACTGAATGAGCCCCGTGCATCGCTCACCATACAGTACCAGTGCTGGACATGTGCGTGGCATCGCTTAAGTTAGCTCTCCTATTTTTATTACATAGTTAAGTGCTAAGGGGGAAAAAGTTTCTTTTTCTTGGTCAGTATTTCAGAACTTTGCAGAATACTATGCCAAAATTTATGACCGAAAAAGTATTTTAAAATTCTGAGGTCAACTAAATAGTCATTCCAAAGTAAAATGAACTCCTAGTGAAGGCAAAGATTCATCCTGAGGCACGAGATGGGCAAGCAGGCTTGCTTGCTTGTTTGTTAACAATGCCCGCATTAGAACAGCAAGAACAGCCCTCTACTCAGGTAACACTTATCCCTAAAGTTTGGGTATATTTTTTTTTTCAGAGCTATTTTCTTTAACTATCTTGGCTAGAGGAAATAATACCAGTTAAAATAAGTTGTGTTTTGTAGGAAATAATAATTACGATTTTTTTTTACAACCTGAAACTTTATTGAGGGGGAAAAAATGATATACGCTCTGTCATCTTCAGTAGTATTTTTAAAAGCATCACATCTTAAAACAGGCTTTCTTATTAATTATTATTATTAACAATAATAACACTAATTATAATCATCAGCCTCTGGCAGCTGCTCAGACAGAGGAATGAGAGGTTCAATAAGCCTGTTCAAGTTTAAGGTTTTCATGCAACATATAATTTTAAAATACTGAAAATAGATTTAAACACAAGTAACTCTATATTTGTTTCCTTAATAGTGTTGTGACATAAGAGACTCCTTCTTATTGAACCTGTTCCTTCCAGCTGCACAGGTAACAGCTCTTCACACCCCTGTAGCATCCATTCAACAGAGACAGAACCATAATAAACTTCACTAGGGTCTGGAGGAAAACAACTGATTGACTTTCTTCATCTCGAGGTGGCAGGAGACTCCATGGGTAAATTTGCTCGCTGTCAAGCCTAGAAACCTGAGTTTGATCCCCAGGACTCACACAGTGGTAGTGTGTTGACTCCCATGATTGTCCTCTGACTGCCACAAGGGTGATATGACAAGTGTGTGCATTAACACACACTAGTAAGTAATAATAAGTAAATGCAACTGGAATTTCAAAACCAATAAATAAAAGAAGTTAAAAAATAATAATCATTTTAGTCAGAACTTAGGAGAGCTAATTCCACTGATGTTACACATCCTAAATTATGCAGAAGTAATGACTTCATCCACGCATGACTATGGATATTTCTCGGAAAAGAATCTGAGGAGGTTCAGCTACTTCAAAGGACAAGTGGTGAGTGACAGTGGACATGCTTGTGCAACTTCCCCAACATTGTTCCAGTCCCCAATCTTATCTGACTGCACTGATTTCAAATGGCTTCCCTTATGTCATACACACTGTGGTATGCTCTCTCTGTTCATGTCCACTCTATTCTAGCCCATTAAACTCAAAGAAAGTAAAAACACTTGCGATTATCTCCTTACTCCCAAGAGAGCATAAAAAGTAGTTGCTCAAGTTTTTAAGGACTCAAAGCAGCCTGTGTGACGTTTATTGGTTCTCAAATCCCAGTGCAATATTAGGTAGTTATCTGGAACCTTCTGGTGCAGCAGTACACACTAGACAGTTGAGCCTTGGCACTGGGCTTTTGGTAGTTAGCCATGTTGGGCATTACTAGGACTCACCAAAGCCTGCTTCTCCTCTCCTTCCTGGGAATACAGAAGGCTGAATGTCCCAGCTTTATCACAGCTGCAGAGGTCAAGAATACTTCTGGCCAGTTAGTAAACAGGATGACAAGGATCAGACTTGAGTGGGGAGAGTAAGGATTGAGTGTGCTTTCCACCACACTCTCCTAAATATTGACATACTAGAAGCTTAGCTGTAGATGGACTGCTGGTGTGTGTAGTTGCTGTGGCCTAGAGCAAGGCCTTGCATGGGTTGAGATTCCAACTTCTACTATTTTAGACCCTTAGACTAAAATCGTGGGACTTGGCCTATTCTAATTGGTTCATGGTGGAAACCCTCAAGGAGGAAAAATAAGCAGCAAGCTCTCAGTACAGGTGAGAGGGGAGGCATTGCTCTGGAGATAAATGTCAACATCAAACTAGACAGGACTAAGGAACGGGTGTTAAGCTAAGAGGCAAGAAGTTGACCAGAGACTACAAAAGTGCAGTGAAAACTATGGCTTCCTACATCTACACGTGCCTTTAGTTAATAGTTCTTCCTACATCTACACGTGCCTTTAGTTAATAGTTCTTCCTACATCTACACATGCCTTTAGTTAATAGTTCTTCCTACATCTACACGTACCTTTAGTTAATAGTTCTTCCTACATCTACACGTACCTTTAGTTAATAGTTCTCCAGGTTTTCCAGACATTAAGATCAACCAATATGAGGTTCCAGTCAAAACTTACAAAATCAAAACAGAAAAATGACCGTGAGCAAGAACCAGCAGAAACAAACAGAACTGGACACTCAGATTTCTCAGATATTTACATTTCCACCTACAGCCTACAAAATACTCGTGTATCATGTACAAACTGAATCACAAACATTAGCAGTCAACAGGAAATTATCAAAAGTAAAACACACATAATCTATAAATGAAAAGCAGCAATTCATAAATTAAAGACCAAAGATTGAAAATCAGAAAACAGAGGTAAAACTAAAATCATCATATTGGAAGTCTGATCTGAGGAAATTATTCAATATTCAGAAGAGAGGGACAAGAAAACTAAAAGATTAACTGGTAAATATAGTGGGAAGTACAACTCTTAATAATAGGCCAAGAGTGGTGGCACATGCCTTTAATCCCAGCACTCAAGGTGAAGAGGCTGGTGGATCGCTGGGAGGTCAAGGCCAGTGTGGCCTATAGAGTGAGTTCCAGGACCGCCAGAGTTACATAGTGAGACCCTGTCTCAAAAACAAAGAAATGAAACCTCTAAAATGAAATGGATTGGAGGCAACTGTTGAAAAGATAGTGGCACAATTTTACAGATCTAAACACATGAATTCTCAGATATTAGATGCAGCACATTATTTGGGCAGGCAATCTTTTACACTGCCTTATGAAAAATTCAGTTGTTCCACAGTGAGAGGACCTACCTAGTCTGTCATTTTGCTTAGTCAGAAGCTCCTAGGTAGTTCTGAAGTACTAGATTCGAGAACCAATAGGTATTCCGAATATGCACTAATCAGGGCTGGTGAGAAGGCTTGTAGGTAAAGCACTTCTGCTAAGCTTGATGACCTGTGTCTGAGCCCCAGGACCTACATAGTAGAAAGCAAGAAGTGACTCCCAGTTGTCCTCTGATCTTTGCAAGTGTGTTATGGAATGTGTAAAACTGCCACACACACACACACACACACACACACACACACACACACAAATTATTTATTTGTTTGTTTATTTATTAAGTGTAAATAATTAATTGGTTTTTTAGAGATGTATTTATTTATTTATTTATTTATTTATTTATTTATTTATTTATTTATTTATTTATTATGTACACAGAAGAGGGTGCCACTCTTAACCTCTGAGCCATCTCTCCAAGCCAATTAATTGGTTTTTTTTTTTAAGAGTTAAAGGATGCTTTACTTCCCGACTGCACATCTAGATGTATTTTAAACTGCTGTTTATAAATTTTAAAAAGATTGTTGAAACTTAAAAGACAGATCACAAACCAGCAATGGTATTGTGAGTCACGTCTCCGTTTTGCTGCGTGGTAACCTCAGTGCCTCACAGGAACAACCAAGGGAGTAAGGGTTTATTTTCACTCATAATTTCAGAGGGTTTCAGTCCATCATGGTGGGGAAGCCGTGGTTCCCACCTACCCCATGCTCCATTTCCCTTCTCTCCATCATGGTGGGGAAGCCGTGGTTCCCACCTACCCCATGCTCCATTTCCCCTCTCTCCATCATAACGGGGAAGCCGTGGTTCCCACCTACCCCATGTTCCATTTCCCCTCTCTCCATCATAACGGGGAAGCCGTGGTTCCCACCTACCCCATGCTCCATTTCCCCTCTCCATCAAAACGGGGAAGCCGTGGTTCCCACCTACCCCATGCTCCATTTCCCCTCTCTCCATCATAACGGGGAAGCCGTGGTTCCCACCTACCCCATGCTCCATTTCCCCTCTCTCCATCATAACGGGGAAGCCGTGGTTCCCACCTACCCCATGCTCCATTTCCCTTCTCTGGCCACCCACCTCCACTTGCCTTTTGTCCTTTATGTTGTGTGTTTAATTACCCTCCCTGGTTTCCCCATCCCCTCCCCTTAGACATCCCCTGTTTTAGACCCTTTTGGACTTTCATATAACGTATATACATGTGTATATAAATCTATATCTCAGTCCTACAAATGAGAGAAGACATGGACTATTTATCTTTACGAGTCTGGGTTATTTCTGGAATACCCTGGAAAGTCAGAGCCGGGTCAAGGGGTGGCTCCCATTTGACTTCCTGGAAACTGCCGTTCTGATTTCTGTATTGCTGTACCAGTTTGCATTTCCACAGGGCTCTTCTTCTACCTACATTCTTGCTAGCATTTGTTGTTTGTTCTCTTGATAAGCCATTCTGAATGGTGTGAAGTAGACTGACTCCCAATGTACTTTTAATTCACATTTTCCTAATGGCTACAGATATTGAGCATTTTAAAAAATATTTGTTGGCTGTTTGTATTCTTCCTTTTGAGAACTCTGTACTCAATTCATTATCCCATTTACTGCCTGGATGATTTAAGGGGGGTGGTTTAATTTTCTAGTTACTTATAAGTTGTAGATATTAATTCCTTGTCAGATACACAGTTGTCCAAGATTTTTTTCCTTAGACTGCCTCTTCAGTCTTCTGACTATGAAATCCAATTTTACTTCATAGAAAAGGGAAAAAATTAAGATGAAGATTTAATTTTATATTTAAGAAGTTAATACGAGAAAAGAAAACAAAGAACTATAAGAGGGAAAGAATAAACAGTAGGATATAAATTAGCATAAAGACAAAGAGGAAATAAAGGAGATGGTGTTCTGAGGATGTCCAGTTATCTAAGCTGATAACTCTTAACCTTCATCTTTTTTAAAATAATATTTCTACTGATTTGTTGAAGATTGCATATTTATACAATGTATTTGATCATCTCCATCCACCATTCCTCCCTCTGCTCCCTCTAGTGTTCCCCACCCTGTCTCCTCCCCAACTCCATGTCTTCTTTGTTGTTGTTGTTATTAATAAACCTGACTCCAATGACTGCTTCCCATTTGCACTTAGGTGTTGTTTCACCCACTGGGGCATTGGTAATCAACTAGTATCCATGTCCCCAAAGGATAGTGACTCTCCCTCCTTCAACCATCAATTGCCAATAGCTCCTCCACCAAGGGTGAGGCCTTGGGGTCCCCTCCCCCCATTCATGCTGGAATTTTGACCGGCTTGATCTTGTACAGGCCTTCCGCATGCAAAACCACAGCTAGTGTGGGTCGGTGTGCCAAACAGCCATGTCATGTCCAGAAGTCAGCATTTCATAGCCCTCTTTCCAGTTCACCAGCTCCTACATTCCTTCTGCCTGCTCTTCCATCATGTTCCCTGAGCTTTGGATGGCAGGATTCATCCACACTCACCATTAATTGTACTTGACACCTTGACCAGCTACGGGTTTCTGCATTAACTGCTGTCCACTGCAAAAAGAAGCTCATCTGACAAAAATTGAAAGCCACACAAATCTATGAGTGTAAATATTTAGAAGGTGGCTTGATAACATGATCATTTCATATAACAACAACATGTTCCCCCACCCACCCACTGAAGTCTATGATCTCCCCAATCATGGGTTTTTTGCCAGGTTTATAGTACTAGGCATGAAATCGCTCCTGGGAAGCAGGCCTCAGAGCCAATCAGGGAGTGGTTGGTTGTCCCTTAACTGTCATGCCACTACTGCACCAGTGGACACATTTTGCCACACGGGTCAGTTAAGCTTTCTTTTTCAGAGAAGCACCCGGAGGGAGTAAAGTGTGGGCTGGCTGCCTCTACCCCAAAAGTCTCTGGTTCAGTAGGTGTAAGGTGTACCTAAGGTTTTGCATTTATAACTCACCCTAGGTGCTACTGCTGCTGGTGGTAGTCTCAGGTCCAAATTTTAAGAATCACTAATCTAAGTTAATGTTTTAAAATTCTAACCAAAATAATCATAGAGGCCCTTTTTACTTCAAGTTGCAGAAAGCAGAGTACATATGTGCATTTAACTTCTTTCCTTTCCTACACCCATGAATGTAAACCTATGTAAAAACAAGAAAACTGGAGGAAATCCATCAGCAGGTGAACACTACAATAAAGCTTTGGAAGAAAGCCGTGGGACTAAGGTAGCAGCAGACAAGGTGAAGGACAAATACAGCTTTCTTCAAGACTAGAAGGGTACTGGATTTCTGTTGATAGAACCCACACAGGATCAAGGCCAATAAAGGATGTGTTCATAGACTAGAGGAAGTTAATGAAGGAGAAAGAGAAAAAGCAGCAAAAAGTTATCAGCAAAATACACAAGAAAACAATTTGGCTTCAAGTGTCCTCAGGTCTTCTGGGAGAGAACTATACAAAGACCTAAGTATCAAGCTCAGTCAAACTGGATGATCAGGAATGGCGAGAGGGATTCTACAAAAGAAGTAGAATTTGACCTGGTCCTTTAAACCGCCATATGTTATGAGAGTTGTATGTGTTTCTTGAAGCTATTTTTTAATGCTTTCTCTTCCAATGCATTTTATATTATCAATAGGGGTTAAGCCATTACCAAGCCTATTAAATTGCTAAGGGGAATTACTAATTTTAAGTGCCTTGTTTTTTAAAAAAAATAGCATTTTACATATATCTACAGCTTCAGTGGGCAAACAGAAATGGGTAACTGTATGGAGTTGTAGCTCAGTTGGTGAGTACTTGCCTAGCATGCTCGAAGCCCTGGGTTTGATCCCCATCATGAAAATGGAGGAGGAGAAGACAGATAACCATAAATTTCATTAGAAAAGATATTTAAAAGTATATAATACATATATACATGTTCAAGGGAATATAGTTTTACTCCAAAGACCATGAAGTCCAGAAACACTTGATCTTTAATCTAGCCTCCAGTAATGTTTGATATTAGGACAGAGTCAAAAGTAGAAAGGAAATTTTAAACAATTGCCTTTAAAACAATAAGATAGTTATAATTCAAAGCATTTGTGGGTCTTTAAATGCTCTAGACCAATATAGGGATATTTTGAATATTCTATCTTTTATATTTTGTAAACAAGGTAAAGGAGAATCAGTGATATTAAATTAATCCATTAATTGGGCTTTTCCTTTTTGTCCATCTATGGGCATGGGCATACATGTACATGTGGGTGTACATACGGAGATCAGACAACAGCACTGGGCCCTGGTCCTCGCTTTCTGTCTTGTTTGAGACAAGGTTTCCAGTGGTTTTCCAGTGTGCAGTAGACTAGCCTGCCAGCAAACTCTGGGGTGTTCTCTTGTCTCCACCTCTCATCTCCCATAGGAACACGGGGGCTACAGGTGTCCTCAGCTCTACGTGGGTCCTGGGGCTCTGAGCTCAATTCCTCATGCTTACACAGCAAATGCTTTACCCACTGAGCCATTTCTTCAGCCTTCTGCTCTTCTAATAAAGGTTTCTAGTTTAAAGAGAACACTTAACAGCAATTAGATTTTTATGTGGTGGTATAAAATTAGACTTGGCTTATTTAGAAAGAAGTCTTTGTTTGATTGTAATTGGCACCAATCTGGGGACAAACACGCAATTTGCAGTGCTCCTTAAATAGACTTTAATGAGAGGAACTTTCCACCTGTGCGAGCTTTGCAGACTTGGAGCTGTGAGTGACTGCCAGTATCATATGGTAATATCACCCATTCTTCATCTTTATGGGTGGTGTTCTCCCCAGAGGACATTTTCTTAGACATCTAATGTGAACATGTCACTTTCTATACTTCTTAGAAAGAAATAGGGAGTGCCAGGCACCTTTTAGTGATGTTTCAAATGTCCAAGCCATTCAGTTATTGTCCAAACCCCCTCTTATTCCTTCCCAGACACTTCCACATCGCCTTCTGCCAAGGGATTGCAGCCGACTTCACAGGCACAATCTAGTATTCTTTTACTGCTAACTACAACAAGCTATGTTGTGTATCTTAGTAGTGTAAGCACATGGATCGTCTTCTTGCCCCAGAACAACCTTCATGTCACATGGCTCCCCCACATATCTAGGCATCAGAACAAATTCCCTGAGTTCAAGCAACTTGAGTTTCTGACACCTCCCTGCCACCTGGGAGCACTGCTGATGTATCCATGGGGATGAGAGGCTGTGTGCTAGCGCCACCTGTTGCTGAAAAGCTGACATGACTGTGACTTGAGACGACAAATTGGACTGAGGGGTGTTGGCTTTAAGACTATCAAATGATGGAACTACCATTTTGCTTTCACCTACGGCAGAAGCACCATGGCACTAAGGCATGCCAAGCAGTTGTACTTTTCCTTCAACTTGATTTATGATTTACAAAGACTCTTTTCCCTTTTGTGCTATCCCACTGGACTAATTTTATGAAAAAAAGGTGAGCATCAAGACAAATTCCCAACACAGAGAGACTGACATTCAAATGTTAGAGGGATGTTAAACAGTGAATGGTACCAAAAATACAGACAAAAGTGTCAGTTCTTTCAATTCAAAAGTTTAAGATATAAAATTGGGTGTGGTCATGCACTTGTAATCCCAGCATTTGGGAGGTGGAAGCTGAAGGATCAAGAGTTCAAGGTCATCCTCAGCTATACAGTAAGTTAAGAAGAGCCTGGATGGACAACATGAGCCCCTATCTCAAAGCACACACAAAATGAGGATGCATATGTACACATATGGAAGCATTATGCGGTACCCATTGATATGTTTATGCCTTGTGTTTTATGATTCGGTTGAAAATAAGCTTTTAAATTAATGTGGGATCTAAAAGAGCCAGGCTCACAGAATCAGAGAGAACAGTGGTTGCCAGCACTGAGGAGATGGGAGAAATGGAAAGATATTGGTCAAAGGGTATAAAGTTCAATTATGAAGAAAAACTTGTATCAGTGGTTCTCAACCTTCCTAATGCTGTGACCCTGTAATGCAGTTTCTCGAGTTGTGGTGACCACCCAACCATTAAATTATTTCATTGCTACTTCATAAGTGTAATTTCCCAACTGTTTTAAATCATAATGTAAACATCTTTGTTTCCATGGTCTTAGGTGACCCCCAGAGGGGTCACAACTCACAGGTTGAGAACCACTGCTCTAAAGGATGCTATTACCAATCATTAATAAACTTGTGTGTGGTGTGTGCATGTGTGTGCATGTGTATGTGCACATGGAGGTCAGAAGACAACTTTATGGAGTTGTGAGCTCTGGGGATAGAACTCAGGTGGCCAGCCTTTCTGGGCAGGTGCTCGGATGCTGAGCCATCTTGTCTACCCTAGTGTTGGTCATTTGTAAATCAAATTTATAAATTAAAATCTTCAATTTTGCTCAAAAAGATTTATTTAATTTTTGGTGTGTCTGTGTGTCTGTATGTGGGTTTGTGCACAGGAATGCAGGGGCCTACAGCAGTCAGAAGAGGGCACTGGATCTCCTGAAGCTGGAGTTACAGAGGCTTGTGAGGAGCCAGATTTGCTAGGACCCAAACTTGAGTTCTCTGGAAGAGCAGAAGGCTCTCCTCACTGCTGAGCCATCTCTGCAGCCCCCTCAGTCACCCAACAAGACTTCTTCCAACCAACAAGCATAGCTGTCCCTCCATAGCCACAGGGATTGCTTCCAGGACACACTCATCTCCCGATCCTTGGAGTCTAAAACCTATGGATCCTCAGGTGCCCTCAGAGCCTTTCAATGACAGAATATCTAATAGAATGTAAATGCTCTGTAGACAGTTATCTGTACTGCTGGGAATCATGACAGTGTGAGTCTGTAAACTTTCAGTTCTGACACAGTAATTTTCAATAGCTTTGATTCACTAACGGGGAATCCACTGATATGGAGAGCTGTGTAACTCTTTAAATAAATCAGTTCTAAGGGAGACATATTCTCCTCTTCCTAGAATGCTTAAGCCTTTTCTTAACCTATTGTTCTTTCTGTTTATACCCATGTACCTGTAGAAAATGATGCTTTTGTGTGTAGTTTTCCAATCATGATGCATTTACTTTAAAGGTGGACAAAATAATATTTCTACTACCGAAAAAGGGCTGAGTACCCTTTCCTCTCTCGAATTCATGCTGTGGTTAATGATCTTCACTTTATCTGAGTTCAATCACTTAGGCCTGCCTGCTCTCTAATTCTATACATGTACCTCCACTCTCTGTTGGACTGTAGAGACCACAAGCCCCATTCTGCCGTCCAGCTCATCTCCCTGAAGATCTCCCTCCCCCGCCTTGGCCTGCCCTGCCCTTTTCATGATGGTGCCAAGACTTTAGTTGCTTCCTGCTCACCAGCTGCAGCGATCTCTCATCTGCCAGATTCTTTTGAGTCTACCTTGAACTTCAAGCCCCTAGCTCTCTGCTTTTTTTTTTGTCTTATTTCCCAAGTACTGGGCCTTTCTAAGAGTTTATGAGCTAGCCTTCTGCTGTTCCGACAGTTAGAAATGCTGATGACTCCCCTATTAAGCACAAGATGAAGACCAAACATTACCACCTAGAAGCTGAAGTGAACCCCATTTTCTCGGATTCAAAAGCTTTCCTGCCTCATCTTCCACCATATTCCCCATGTCCTGCCTATATGGGTATTCTTCCCAATTGCGCCCCACTGGATCAAATGACAATACCTTGGTTCAAGTATCTGGATGGTGAATCCTTCACGGGAAAGCTGCTAGTGAGTACAGTTTCCATTCCTGAATTCCCAGAACTGGTCTGCCTCTTCTAACAACACTCCTATCATGACTGCTACTCCACCAAGCACAGTAAACCTCTTCTGGGGCATTTGTAGCATATATCATAGTTAGTGTATACAGTCTTTCTCCCCCTAAATTATAAGCTTCTCAAAAGCAAGAACTATGAGTCTGAATCATTTCTACACATTCTAGCAAGACCCTTCATTCCCAGTGGCCACTTTATAAATACTTGCAATAGAAATGACCAAACATTTCCTTAAAGTCAAAATGGATTAACCCACAGTGTGAGGAAACTCTTGAGGATACTGAGATGCCCTCCTGCTCTCTTCACTTGCTATACCTCTCCTCGCCGATAGAAACATGTTGGACATTCTACTGTGTGCTGTGGGAATGAATGAGACAGGATGGAAGGATCTGAGGACATTGAACAGAAGGGACTTTGCAGACCCTGCCCCTCGGCTGGTGTTCAGAGTGCTGCATGGATGTTGTCCTGATCATGAACAATAACATTTCATAAAGTACTGATAACCTAATGGGAACATGCCAATGGCCTTTGGAAGTCCTTTGATCACATTAATATATTTCTTCTTGCTTTGGGGCTCAGAGAAGGAGGATGACAGAGAAGACAGAGAAGAAGCAAGTGGCAGAAAAGAGTGGTTCAAGAAAAATGAAAGGTCCAAGGAGCAAGTTAAAAGGGCTAGAGGTGATTGATAACCTTCGGGGTGTCTGACTGGTACCTCACTCTGCCCGCGGCCCCTGCTGGTCTTTGATCTTCCTCTCAGCTCATCCCATCTGCCTCCTGGTTGGGAGGACCAAGAGTGGGGATGCTGCTACTTCTTCCTTTGCTGAACTACAGGCTCCATCTGCAGTCTTGCTTCCATGTGGCTGGAGTGGATACAGACATGTATCTAGACTTGAAGGGACTCAGCTAAGGCTAGAGCTTAATGTCAGAGCACTTGCCTAGCATGAACAAAGCCTCAGGCTCTGGACTAGATTGGAGGGGCATTATTGTGGGTCAAATTATGTTCCCCAAATGGTATGTTCGAATAATGGCCCCTAAGATACCAATAAGTGTGACCTTGTGTGAAAATGGGTCAGATATCATTGAGTTTGCAGATGTAATTAAGTGAACATAGGTCATACTAGAATAAAGCAAGATTCAATCCCACAGTACCTTTAAAAGAAAAGGGGGATGATTGCAACATAACACATACACACACACACACACACACACACACACACACACACACACACACACACACACAGGAGTGCATGTGTACCAACAGCAGCAACAGCAACTTTGTGACAGTGGAAACAGGGACCAGAACAGTGCAGTAGAGAGCAATGGAACAGGGACACCAGCTCCCACCAGAAGCTAGAAGAGGCAAGGAGGGATTCTTTCCAGAGCCCTCAGAACAAGCAGGGCTCTGCTGGGGCCCCCATGCCTGTGAGAGAATGTGCTTCTGTCGTTTTGAGCCATCCAGCTTGTGGGCATTTGCACAGCACCCCTAAGAAACTGATACAGTGACTAAGGATATTGAGTAATCAGAGACCTCAGAGCAAGAAGAAAGCTATGAAAGTTCTCCCTTCCTGAGGCGGAAGCTAATCCGTTTGACTCATGTCACTAAACAATGCGGTCTGCGCTACTTAGAAAATATTTTGTAACATTAAGTTCTGGCCGGACAATTTCATTTTATTAAGGTTTGAAATCTCAACCAGAACAAAGAAGCTGCCACTGAAGAGAAAACACGAGAGTCGGCTAACTCTTGGCATCCAGTAGTTGTTTAATAAATACTTGTTGAATGAATACATGGAAATGGAATTATCAGAAAATATCATAAGACATAAAAGCAGAATTTCTAATCTTGAACCCCAGAAGATGGAGCTTCCATGGTCTGAGCTGAGGAACTCAAGAGCCTCAGGGGAGCCCCGAAGTTCAAGAGCCTGGCATAAAATGTGTATAAAGCAATATGCTGAAGCATTGCAGAAAGAGCTGTAGAATCGGGTAAACAGAGTGGATGGCTTCTAGGATGGATCTGAGAGGTAATGGAGCATGTACTCATGGCTCATAAAACATGTAGTGAGGCAAAATAATTGATCATGGTGCAGGCAAAGAACGCCTCATCTTTCTTTGTTACCACAGTTTCCTCCTCAGCATCTACGTATTGTCTCTTGAAGAAAGCAGGAGCAGTTGTCAAAAAGCTCTATGTGAGATCAGCATCTCATGTTTCCTGTCCCTAACAGTCCATGGGACTGTCTCCTTCCACAGCACCCAAAGACCCACAGCACCCCGGCTGCACCAGCATCCTCCATCCCTTTCCTTCAGTTCAAATGCAGTCCTCAGAGCAACTGCTGTCTAGCTCCGTCCGTCTTGAAGACTTCCAGCCACCCCAGGAACCAAGCTTTCATTTGCTCTGTGTTCTTTGAGTGGCACTGCCCAAGTGAGCTTCTGAAGTGGTGAGGTATTCTAGCTGTCCAGACATCTACTAACTTGAACTGTAGTGACTGTAATTGCAGAACTTGCTTTAAACTTTTGACTTGATTAATTTAAATTTAAACAGTTGTTCATGGTTGGTACCCACTGTATCGATAAGCCAGCGTTAGACAATTTTTAAGAATACTAGCAATTTTCATTGTATCTCTCTTCATCTACCTCCTAACCCCTGAATCTGAGTGACCAGAGACAGCTCATGAGCATCCTGCCCCTGTTCTGCCCGTGGAGTGACAAATATTTAGGGGACTGGTGAAGTTGCAAAGGACACCACCATCCAGCCACTTGGATAACCCATCACTGAAAGGAATTTCATCACAGGAATGAATTAACCCAGCTCTACTTGGATTTCCATCCGATGGTTCAAGTGGCCTGTATGTCAGCCACTCGACATTTCTTCACAGCCACTGTGGATGGAGTGACTTTCTAGAGAGTAACACTGCTCAGGAGGGGCTTCCCTCTAACTGGGGAAAATCCATCATTCATAATGAAATACAATTCATATTAAAATGAGATATTCAGGATATATGTGTCTGATGTCTAACTTTTGCTTACTTATTTCATGTCCTGGTGCAAAGTAAACACTTTTTTTTTTTTTGAAAGATTCCTCTTTTTGGCCGGGCGGTAGTGGTGGCACACGCCTTTAATCCCAGCACTCGGAAGGTAGAGCCAGGCGGATCTCTGTGAGTTCGAGGCCAGCCTGGTCTACAAAGTGAGTTCCAGGAAAGGCGCAAAACTACACAGAGAAACCCTGTCTCAAAAAATCAAAAAAAAAATTCCTCTTTTTATTTTATATGTTTGGGTGTTTTTCACCCACCCCCCTCAGTGTGTGTGTGTGTGTGTGTGCACTCACAACTCACTTAAGCATTCATGCACTATGTAAGTGCCTGGTGACCTTGGAGACCAAAGAGGATGATCTGCCATGTGGGCACTAGGAACTGAATCCCAGTCCTCTGCAAAAACAGCAAGTGCTCTTAACCACTGAGCCATCTTTCCAGCTCCCAAACTCTAGGTTTCTTACAGGAAGATACTGTGCCTTTTCTAGGGCACAAAGACTCTTTCATCTCAGTCTGAACTCTTGCTACTTAATGTGGTTCTCACTGAGTTACATCAGGGACTCTTGGGAAATCTTAGAAACAGTCCCCACCTAGTTCCTACCAAACCTGAACTTATCTTTGAACAAGCATCCCTGGTCATGTGTTTACATGCTCATAGTGTTGAAAAGCACTAATCTAAATAGAGTTGTCCACGCTAACTTCAGTGAAAGATATAATAGGCTGGTCTTTGACTGATGTTATATTTTATGGGATATTTAGATTATTTGCAGAAAGCTCACCAATTATCTAATTAACTGTTAGGGTCTGCAAGAAGCAAAGGGATGAGAAGGATGTGAGAGGAGGCTACTCAAATCTTTCATATGTTAACGTTTTAGGAAGCGGTCGACAAATTGCTTGTCACTACTTGGTGAGATAATGAGCCAGAAGAGCAGTTTGCGGCCCTAAACTGCCCACAAATCTAAAGGGTAAACTTATGACGGTCATTATAATTATCTATGTTTTCCTGGCCCAAAGCTAACAAAAAGTCAGCTCACAATATTACACTCAGGTTAGCTGCCTCCCATCTCAAATGTCCATCTTGGGTTTAGGAGAAACACAAAACAGAGTGACTGCAGAGGTAAACCATCAGAAATGAATGGGGTTCATTCTTTTTTTCCCTCAGTTGGCCCAAGGAGACAGAGGACAGGCCTGTGCCCAGGCTCACATCATCCCAAGCAAAATGCAATTTTCACTCCAACCTCAATAAAAGCTTTAATAGACAAGGACTCCATGAGCCTGTTTGTTTGTTTGTTTGTTTGTTTGTTTGTTTGTTGCAGGTTTGCCCACCCCACCCCCTTTTTCAAGGAGAGGCATCCACAATCTTAGGCTACCTCCTTAGAGGACCAAGGTGACTTTCCTGTTCTCCGGTGGTTTACATTTAAGAAATTCTTTAGTATTGCAGAAAGACATTGAAATTAAAAACCTGCCTTTTCTACTATTGTTTCCACCTAAACAATCAGAATTATCCACTTAACCACAAAAAGACTACACAGAATGTTCTCTTTAGCTACCGTGTCTTTGTTTTGTCCCCAGATTAAAGTGGAAGACTAAACTGTCTCAAGCATAGTGAAAGTCTTCCCATAACTTCCGAAATTAACGTGGAACTGATACTTAGCAGTCTTCACTGAAAACTGAACCTAAATCCTCCATCTTTAGGCTGTAGTTCGAACCTAAGCCCTCATCGTCTGGGGGCTTAAGGACAGCAAGTCACCATTTTCTGAAAAGAGAATTGTCTGTAGACTCCGCAGAGATTGGCAGGCAAAGTCGCCCCAGGAATGTGCCGGCAGCGGGATGGAGTCCAGAAGGAAGCATCATTTCACAGGTGACCCGCCTCCCAGTCTAAGGCCAAAGGCCTTTCGGGTCAGAGGCAGAAAAAAGGTGACTCCTGTGCGCGCATTTCTGTTCAGCTTCCTTCTTTGGGTCCACTAAGAAGATGACGCTTGCGCTTTTTTCAATTCTGGAAACTGAACCCCAGGTCTTAAGTTCTACTCTGTATCACCCCATGCCCCAGCTTCATTTTCTATTTGCCTTGAGAGACTTCAGACAGTCACTGCTTTGTAAAAATCAAGAGCAAATCCGTCCTTATGAGGGACACCTGAGAATTTTCCAGTCTCTGAACATCCTGGGGACTTAGTAAAGACTGTTTAAATACCACACCGTGTCTTAGGGAAAATCTGATTCCTCTTTAAGAGCTCGTCCCCACATCCCCTGCTTACACCAAACAGACTTTCGTGTATTATAAATGCTCTACTAGCCACAGAAGCAGACCTGGCTGCAATTAACCGAGGAGACACTTTATACGAGAAAATGTGTTCTTTGGTTAAAGCACAAATATGAAATCCACAAAAGGAGATGACAAGATACAATCTGCGTTATCATTTATTTATTTCTGTTTTAACCATGAACTCACTGCATTCTAATACTCTTTCGGTGTTACACATGGTAACTACAGTGAAGCCTGTAAAAATGACTTGAAATCCCCATGTCAAGTGGAGCGTGAAGATTTGGTTTCATTTTCAAAACTGCTCCGTGGAGACATAGGCCCTACAAAGCAACTCTCATTTTACTCCATGATAACTCCAACAGCTGTGGGATGAATTATAAAATGTATTTAACCCAATCTGAAATTTAGAATTTTGATCTCTGAAGAAAGCATTTAGAAAGTATATTTTGGAAGAGTCTCACACCTGCTTTTTTAAAAAAAAGGGGTGGGGGGG
Organism: Peromyscus californicus insignis; assembly: GCF_007827085.1. Classification (NCBI taxonomy): domain Eukaryota; kingdom Metazoa; phylum Chordata; class Mammalia; order Rodentia; family Cricetidae; genus Peromyscus; species Peromyscus californicus. The sequence goes on from NW_026294413.1 coordinate 65,761,409, forward strand.
GACGTAAAACTTTGATAAAGCATCAACAAACATGGTTGATTTTAAACATTGTGAAATTTTAACAAAGGCCGACCCCCATAAGAATGCTTTAGATCTACAGTATGCAGTCTACTTTGCATATCTATCTGGATTAGCAGCATTTTCTTCCTACATTCTCCCAGGCACATCATATTACCACAGACAAAAAGAAACCTTATACAGACTCAAGTGAACACTTCTTTTTTTGTTTTCACATATAAGGAAATATTACACATATCGACATACTTGGTCAGATACATTTGTGTTTTCTGACTAGTCACTCATAATAGCCAGGTTTGTAAACTCAGTGTATCTTTCTCAAGTTGCATCCACCCCTTTGATGTGTTAGCTAATCAGGACCCAGTGTCACAGTGATTTTTAAGTCCATTCCATCACAGGTAGCCACAGGAGTATGCAAATAGTCCATTCTGTGGAGCTGCATGTCTGTACTGATGGCCCATAGGACATATACTTGCCTTCCCTTCTACCAAAAGCAAGCTTCAGCTAGGGCTAACACCACAGTTTTATCTGCACTTTTGTTGAGGGGTAATTCATCACTGCCATCACCTCTGAAGAAAATTACAATATAGAATGTGGGATTTTTTTTCTGCAGCCTTGATAATCTTGTTATCTTCATTAGAGAAAAAATAATTCTGACTCTGTGGGTGATACATGAATGTGGATATGTAGGTGTGTGTGCCCTGTGCATACATGCAGAAGCCAGGGGAGGATGTCAGGAGACTGTTTGGACTAGGCTGGCTGGCCAGCAAGCTCCCGAGATCCTCCTGTCAATCTACCTCTCAATGCTGAGGTTACAGGTATGTACATCTATGGCCAGCTTTTTACATGGGTGCTAGAGATTCTAAGTGAAGTCCTCAAGCTTGTCCACTAAGCCATCTCCTCAGACCCCAAACAAATATTCTTATATTTATTTTTTAGGTCTCATGTGCTATCTCACTGATTTTTTTATTTTAAATTCATTGTAAGACTTTCACTGAAATTAATAAACACTCTACAATCACCCACAATGGAGTGGTTCCAGGTCTTCATTTCACCATGGGTACCACACTCTGAAGTTGCTAAGTCTCCTGTAAAAATGGTGCAGTATTTTCATAGAATCTGTACACATCCTCCCATATACTTTAAATTATCTCTGAATTACGTATAATGCTTGACACAATATAAATTCTCTCTATACATGATGGTCATATTGTGGCATTAAGGAACAATATCCCCTAAAGTCCGTACATGTTCAGTACAGATACAACTTTTTCCAAATATTTTCTTGAGGTGTGTGTGTATATGTGTACATACACGTGTGTGTGGAGATATGTGTGTATGCATGTGAGGGCCAGAAGTCAACATCAGGTGACTTATTTAATAGCTCTCTACCTTGGTTTTAGACACAGGGTCTCTCAGTGAACCTGGGGCTCACTCACAGGACAAGCTGGACTTACATAGGTACTTAAATAGTACAAACCTGGGTCCTCATACTTGCACATTAAATGATTTACTGGATGAGCCAATTCCCCAGCTCCTCAAATATTTTGGACGTGTGTGTGTATGTGTGTGTGTGTGTCTGTGTGCAAGTAATATGCTATAGATATATAGATATTCAGAACCAAGACAGAGAGCACTAATTGTATTCTGCCTAAAATAATCAGTTGTTATAATTCTCCATATCTACATTTAAATGAAAACCAAAATCTTCTTGTAGTTTGTTTATAGCCGAATGTAGTAGTGCATGCCTATAGTCCCAGTTGCCTGCAAGGCTGAGGCTAGAGAATCACTTGAGCCCAGGAGTTAGAAGCCAGCCTGGACAACAGAGTGGAAACTTGTTTTTTTTTTTTTTTTTTTTTTATTTTATTTATTACGTATACAGCGTTCTGCCTGCTTGCAGGCCAGAAGAAGGCACTCTTTATAGATGGTTGTGAGCCATCATGTGGTGCTGGGAATTGAACTCAGGACCTCTGGAAGAACAGTCAATGCTCTTAACCTCTGAGCCATCTCTCCAGCCCCGGAAACTTGTTTTTTAAAAAGAGTGTTTCTGGCCAAACAGTCACACATAAAATAAAATAAATGAATCTAATTTTAAACGAAGTTTTAAAGAAGGGGCTGGAGAGCTGGCTCAGTGGTTAAGAGCACTCATTACTCTCGCAGAGGACCTAGGTTTGGTTCCCGGCACCCACATGGTGGCTCACAAACATCTGTAACTCCAGTACCACGATCCAATACTTTTGACCTCCAAGGACACTATAATAACAATTTTCAAGAAGTTTACTTGAGAAATAAATGTTTTAGCTGAGCTGGTATTGCATGCCTGTGATGAACTTCATGACGACATCGCCATCTCCTCTGAGGTGTGCGACCAAATCACAAAGACAAAGCTTCAACCCCTTGCTCTTTCTTGTCATAATAAAAATTATGAAGATGATGCTCCTCAGCTCGTTCATCTATTTGCTTATTCATTTAAGAAGGAGCTATTGAGCCAGGTGGTACTGGCACACACCTTTAATCCCAGCACTTGGGAGGTAAAGACAGGCAGAACTCTGAGTTTGAGACCGGCCTGCTCTACAAAGCAAGTTCCAGGACAGCCAAGGCTATACAGAGAAACCCTATCTCAAAAAAACAAGGAGGAGGAGGAGGAGGAGGAGGAGGAGGAGGAGGAGGTATGTATGAGTGTGCACACATGTGTGTAGGGGCATGTATGTATGTGTGTTCATGAATGTGGAGGCCAAAGGTTGGCATTGAGTGTCTTCCTCAGTCCCCCTACACTTTACCCTTTGAAGACTGTGTACACTGTGTGAAGATGTGTTGCTGTGATTGGTGTAATAAAAAGCTGAATGGCCAATAGCTAGGCAGGAGAGATAGGCGGGACTTCCAGGCAGAGAGAGGAAGATCAAGATGCTAAAGGAGTCAGACACACAAAATGGGAGAGAGGTAAAAGTCTGTGATAGAACATAGATTAATAAAAATTAATAAAATATGGGTTAATTTAAGTTATAAAAGCTAGTGGAACAAGCCTAAGCTAATGGCCAAGCTTTCATAATGAATAAGTCTCCATGTTGTTATTTGTGAGCTGATAACAAAGCTTGCCACATAGAGCATCCAATGTTGAGTCTCAAATATCCAAACATGGGGTCTGAGAAAGCTAAGAAAAGTTCAGGACAAGTTGCTGGACATGGCTTCCTGGTCCCACAGTCTCTCAGGCTGGCTGATGCTCATTGCATAGAGAGGCACGGCTCCCAGCCACTGCCTGTGGGCGTAAAGAGTCGGCTCTCCTGAACCAAGTGGGGCATAGCCAGCCACCAGAGCAGTGCTGCAGAGTGCCTAGCCGCTGCCTAACAGTTTAAGATTTGTCTCACACAGAGAATGCTGCAGGGACTTAGTAAAGCCAGGTTCAGACACAGAAGACCTCTAGAAAAGTACAGTATGCTTAAAAAGGTGCTTAGGTGCTGAAGAAAAGAAAATAGGTGTAGACAGACATAGAAAAATAGTTTAAAAATAATAGTCTTAAAAAAAGAGTAAAGTAATATAAAAAGAATGAGCCACATAAAGATGGGAAATACACAAGGCATCTAGATCCTGTATGGTGTTTTGTTAACTTTGGATTTTTTTAAATGTTGATGAGCAAACAGCAGTTGCTGAGACATAGTGGATTGTGGAAGGGACTTCTGAATTAAACCAGCCTATATACTTTAGGGATATCTTGGCTTCAGAGTGGAAATCAGGAAACGTGTTATGTGGGGGAAGAGGTTGTACTTTTCCACAGGAAATGAAAAGTTATGGATTCCTTCAAAGTTAAACAAGATCAGATGTGACCAGGGGAGACCTCCTGAGGCTCTTGGCTACAGACATGAAGGGAAAAGCCAGGAAAGACTACAAGTTAGGTGATGATTCCTCAACATGGGAACGGCTCTGAGACTGGATGACACATGATAAATCTTGTTGGCTACAGAATCCTCATGACTCATTATTACATGTCATCTTTTCATATGGCATGGATAGAGGTTTGGTTATAAAGTCCAAATGAACTTATAAAGTTGACAGATGCCTTTTCCTGTTCAAACATGAAACACAAAAATCATCTTTAACTGACTTGTACACACTGCACATTCCATACTTGTGTTAATGCAAATACATGTTACCTTTAAAAGTTTGTGTGTTTTCAGAAAAGGACAGACACCAATAAAGACAAGTAGCCCAGGTGATCCAGCTTCTCAGAGCACCTCTGTTGCAGTTTCCTCAAAATTCTGCATCTAGAACAACTTCAAAACTGCTATCTGAGATGGTCCAGCTTCACAGACTACTCTAGTCAGGACTTTAGATAATCTCTGCACTTTCCCATCACACAGAGACTGAACAACAAATGTTACAGTTAGTTTTCCCAGGACTTGACCATTATCTCAGTTTTCTCAGGGACTACTCTAGTCAGGACTTTAGATAATCTCTGCACTTTCCCATCACACAGAGACTGGACAACAAATGTTACAGTTAGTTTTCCCAGGACTTGACCATTATCTCAATTTTCTCAGGGACTGCTAAGGATACTGTTGCCCCCAGACAACAGGAAGTAATTTTTAGAACACAACGCCCATATTCCCAAGACGTGGGGTGGGTGGTTTTTGGTCATTTGGTGGATTATGGATATTTATCTTCATTTAGCAGGGGTTGGTTGCAAGTTGCTATTGGTCATAGTCAGGAAGGAAACTAAGCAAAGGAGATTAGATTCAGATATCTAGTTCCAAAAAGAAAAAGGGGGATCTAGGAATGATAGGATAAAAGGGTAGATTATTGAATCTACTTTTAAACTAAAAAAACAACTACTAGTCTTAAATATTTTACATTGGTATGGATTTTTGTATAATGATACAAATTTAAGGTATTTTTGTTATATTGTATATATGTTTCTACTCTTGTTTAAGGTATTGTACCTATGCAGCTCATTTTAAAATGTAATTTAAAGTTCTAGTCCTTAAAGGCTATTATTATAAACTGTTTAAGACAATTAAGAACTGTAGGTTAGTAGTCAGTCATCTATAACAGTGAAATCTGTGGCCATGTTAGGTATGCTTTTCATGTTAAATAAAGATATATTTTAGATAGATGGTCTTCAAACACTTCAGAGACCTACTGAATATGTCATTTAAGATGTTTTAATAACATAAGGCTTTTTATGACAGTGAGACATGTCTGTTCCTGGCAGCATCTATTTACTTCAAAAAAGGATGATGGGCATCAAAGAACCTCCATATGGAGTTTTCTCTGTGACAAAGTTAACCACTGGGCAAGAAACTGCCCTTCCCTCAACTGCTGACAGTATGCTATCCAAACTGGACAAGCAGAATACAAAAGAAAGTGACTGCCGAACTTTGTCAAGACAATGTAGGACAGTCCTTCAAAATTCCTGCTTCACAGAAAAGTCTGTCAGATATTCTAGGCCTGTAGGTCAAAGAGGATGTCCTAACATTGCAGAGGATCCTTGGGTGACTATCTAGGCAGCCAGATATCTCTGTTGTTTTCTATAGTTTTGGAAGTTGTTTGCCCTACACTTCCTGTATATAACATTATATCATTCTCAGGTCTCTGATGGAGTTGAGGATGAGATAGTTATAGTTTTACTTGTTACCAAATTCAGAAAAGAAACTCACAAAAGAGGTGTAAAATGTATAAGGTTGAGAGACATGAAAGCTTAAATTGTTTATCTAAGAATGTTTTGAGGTCTAAAAAGGTAGTTTGAGGTTGGTAATACAAATTAGGATAGAAAGTAAATTAGGTATAAAACTTTGAACTCACCAAGATAAGATAGATAATGGAGGCCAGGCAGTAGTGGCGCACGCCTTTAATTCCAGCACTCGGGAGGCAGAGGCAGGTAGATCTCTGTGAGTTCAAGGCCAGCCTGGTCTCCAAAGTGAGTTCCAGGAAAGGCGAAAAGCTACACAGAGAAACCCTGTCTCCAAAAAAAACCAAAAAAAAAAAAAAAAAGATAGATAATGGAGTATTTTCTCTGAATTTGCCAAATTCAAATGGATTGGACATTGTGAATGTAATTCTTACCTAATAATTGCTCTTATTGTATGTAGTTTTACTGTGTTAGAGTTAAAACCTTCCCTTTTTATTAAGACACAAAGCGGGGAACGTTGTGTGATATTCTGATTGCACTCTGACACTCCAGGGACAGACAGTAAAGTTTACTTTGAATCAGAGGGCAGAGCTAGCCACTAGCAGACCACAATTCTTACCCCGATATCTGACTCCCGAATTTCTATTTATGAAGAATAATTAGATAAACACTTCAGACAGGGTGTCTCACTGAACCCAGAGGTCACTGACTGGCTAGGCTGGCTGGCCAATAAGCTTCAGGGCTCTGCTCCCTAAAGCCTATTGTGCTGGCAGAGTTGCATGCCGCAGTGAAAATACAGGTTCTGGGTACCAAACTCAAGTCCTCGTGCTTGTCCAGCAGGCACTTTCCCAATTCAGTGTCCTCCCTCAGCACCCAAATTTACATTGTTAGTGTGTATTTTTAAACGTTTAGTTAGAAATGTGTAGAGTTGAGAAATCAATAAACACACATAGATGGAGATCACATGTTGTAAAGCCTTAAGCCCAGAAGGTGCGGACTACTGTGAGAGATCTGGGCACCACGCAGGGAGCTCAATCTGAAATCTCTTTTCACACACACACACACCCCGGGGCATGGTACCATGCCTGGCACATATTTCACACTCCATACAACTTGTCAAATGAAAAACAAATACCACTTTGGAGTAGCACAGAACACAAATTTTAGAACTGGGAAAATAAACTGAAACCCATCTTCTCGTTTTCTGACAAGGAGATGGGGGCCTAGGAGGTTAAAGCACCCGGCTAATGGACGCGTGCTGAAAGAAATGTTTTAGGAAGACTGAGCTGACATCCAGCTATGGAATGCTGGGGAGGAGGAAAAGACGGGAAGCAAAGGCATGCGTTAAGAGACGCTCGCAATCATCACAGCGCGAGGTAATGAGAGTGTAAGCTGGGATGATGGGGATGGAATGAGAACCAGGGGAGGACCTGAAAGACAGAGAAAAGGCTCCTCTTGGCAGGGCTGTCTTGCTGTCAGTGAGATTTCATCTTGACCTATTTCTACACATGCTGGTATCAATCATGATCCCCAGATATTTTTACCCATGCCCCAAACTGCACAGAAAGACATAATTAGCAATCCTTTTGACTCATCTAAGGCCTCTGAGAGTGAATCATACCCTCCACCACCCAATTATCTACCATAAACATAGTTCAACCTCCAACTATTCTAAGCAATGGTTCTTTATAACGTCCGTTCAAGGGCTGGTTTCTCCATTAACACTGGACTAAGCCCAACCTCTTTAACTTATCTTTTAAGAATCCCCCGTATTTTTCTCCTCCACCAAAGATAATCAATCTTAATGCACATTCTTCTGTAATGTAACAGTAAACAGCCTTGCAGAATCAGATCACAATCTTTATTTATCCCACGCATGCTAAGATCAAAGTAGCATTTGACTTCATAGCATCTTTTAAGATGTTACAGAAGTACAATGTCCTCCTCAGTTAGAAGAACTGGTTGATTTCTTTGTTCAAGACCAGCAATTTATAAGAAACTATATTACTGTATGTCAGGAGTTAGGATAATTTGCAGAAAGCCATTGGTGAGAAAAGTCAAAGTGGTCTGGGCAGGCAAGAGACAGGCATGGGGTAGAAAGTGTGAGGTGCAGAGGTCAGCTTCAGGGCAGATGAGAATGCAGGAGATGAGACATGAAGCCACAGGGAAATGTGTGGAAGGTCAAGGGGGCTGACAACTGTTCCCTAGACAGCCAGCAAGAGGGCACTGTAGACAGTAACAGGCCACATATACAGCCATGGTCCTATAAACTTATAATGACATTGAGCATGGTAGCACAATTAAAATAATCCCAGTATTCTGGAGGCTGAGACAGTAGGATTGTCTTTTGGGATGTGTCATATTTTTAATTTGTTTTTGTTTTTTGTTTTTATGTTTATGGGTGTTTTGCCTGTATGTCTGTCTGTGTACGACGAGGCCAGAAGAGGGAATCAGATACCTTGGAATTGGCATTATAGAAAGGTGTGAATCATCATGTAGGTGCTGCTAATCGAACCCAGTCCCTTTGCAAGAGTATCCAGAGCTCTTAATCACTGCTCTCTCTCTCCAGTCGCCAGATGTGTCAACTTTTGAAGCAGCACATGAATGCACATACTGTGAAAGACGTTGCATCCTCCCACCCCACCCCAGCCACTATGACATTCAAGGTCAACTCCAACCCAGCATTTCTGCTCCAAGCCTCATAAACACACATTGTATACATTCAAGGTCAACTCCAACCCAGCATTTCTGCTCCAAGCCTCATAAACACACATTGTATACATTCAAGGTCAACTCCAACCCAGCATTTCTGCTCCAAGCCTCATAAACACACATTGTATACATCGTATACAGAATGTCCTCTCTACATTCTACCCCTGACCCTCTTCCTGTGCCTGCTTCTCTTCCCTGTATGCTTCTCACCCACTGCTCTAGCCCACTGCATCCTTCCCCTTCTGTGCAGCCCCATGGTGAAGGACCACCTGGCACTGTTGCTGAATCTAGCCTAGTCTTGCCACCAGTAGGGGGGAAAGACCCCTGTGATCATTTTTTTCTGCCATATCACATTTGTCCCTCCTCCAGAGAAAGAGCCCTGAGTAAGTGAATTAAGAACAATATTTTGAAACCATCCGTGGTACCATTCTGTTTCTCTCCAATTACCATTTAAAACAGACTGGGTGTTACAGCTGAAGAAGCAGCAGTTCCTTATTTGGGGATTGGTTTATAAACTGCATGGTTGAAAATACATCCCAGCTCAGGGCTTTTTCTATAGCTGGGAATGAAGGAATGAACAAAGCCAGGGCCCCAAAAGACCAATATAGTCGGCAGCTGCCAGGGACAATTTCATACTTAGCATGGTTAGCTGGCTAGAGATTGGTTCTATTAAAAGACTTTGTTTCCTCTGCAAAAGAAAAGTTTGAATACATTAATTCTTAACTGAGTGCTCGAGGGGGCTGGACACGGAACATGAAAACAAGCAAATTACAAAGCAGTTTTCCAAGCAAGGTCAAAGATTTCCACCTTAAAAAAAAATTGCAAATCTAACATGAGGCTTTTGTTCTGAAGAGTAATTGTAGCAAAGCATGTCTATCACCCCAGACACGGGGTGCCCCAATGTTTCATCAGTGCCATGGATTCATTCACTTATTCCTATGTCTGTTAAGTGGATGTCTAGTGTGTGCTGGACACTGTGTTTGCTTGGTGCTGAGAAAACAAAGAAAACGAAGACATTCTCACCCAAGAGGATGTCAAAATGTGGGGGAAACAGTGTTTTAAATATGTTGAGTGATGTGGCGAGATTCTGCACCTCTCTTGGGCTCAGGGCCATGACTGAGCGGTAGGTGTTAACTCCATTAAGTAGGTGATGGAGCTGTGCAAGTTAGACCGCTTGAAGCAGATAAAGAGGTGGTTTCTGGAAACTGAGGGTAAGCTACAAGATAAGATATCCACTGTGTCTCAGCATGCCCTAGAATCCATTGAATCACCAAGAGTCAGAAACAAGCCATGCATCAGTAATTCAGAAGAACAGGATACATGTCGAGAATTAAGAAATCTAGCAGAGAGGTAAATAAACCCGAGGACGCACATCAGGTGAGACACGAAGGGGCAGAAGTCTCGGGTTAATGCGGGTTAGTGATCTGGAATCATGGACATCCAGTCAGGCTCATGTGTGATGACAGAGCTCCCGCAAGATCTTAAGACTAACTCCCATCTGTCATGAGTGCACCATGTGCCAGGCATTTGGCTAATCACTTCCTATAAATTATCCCATTTCATTTCCCATCTGAAACTGTGAGAGGGTTGTTTATGGATGAGAAAATTGAGACTTGGTGCCCTTAATCACAGTGATGTTCCTGGTAGAGCCAGAACGCAAACACTGAGGCCTGGCTTACAAGGTTATACAGAGTGAGTCTACTTACTTCCCTGTTAGGAAGGCACGTTGCTAGGGTTTCGGCACCGGGGAGGAAGTGAGGAAGCTATGGTTACAGATTAGAACAAACTGGCTAGGTAAAGGGAGTGAAGATTAGGCATGGAAAATAACTCAAGTGGGCTTCCATGAACTTGTCAAATTAGATTTGGAATGGCAGCTTTCGCTGTCTTTATTATCTTGGAGCACTTCAAAATGGCAGATATACATCAGGAATTCTGGCACCTCTGACTTGGGCATCACAGCCTTGCTACACCACACTTGCTACACACCCACATAAAGATTTTAATGACTGAGGCCATTTCAGACATTGAACAAGAACATATTAAGTTTACTCAGTGGTGAAGAACAGAGGAGCCCAGGCTACAAAATTAAGCCAAATTTTCTTCAAGGATGAAACCTTTCTACCACAAAAGCACAACCAGGACTGAGGTGCTGGTCTACATCTGGTCTAGGGAAGACAAGTGGGGCCCCGGTGACAGGGACATGGCATAGTGTGCACCTGCTGTTAGTCCCAGGTGGGATCATAGCTATCAGTCAATGTTTTGTAAGAACAAAATTTAAATGGAACATTCAGTAAATAGCAATTGTTTAAAATACAGTGGCTTTGTCTGGAAGTTCTGAAGAAAATCTTTGTCACAAGTCTGAATCAGATATTACTTAATAGAAATGAAAGACCAGGAACTCATGAGGAGGGGACAAACAGGGGAAGACCCTTGAGAAGTGTTAGTCAGTTTTGCAAGATGAAAAAAACTCCAGAGATGGATGATAGATTTTGTATAACAAGTGTATAAGACTTAATGCCACTGACCTTTACACTCAAATGTGTAAAATACTAGCATCGTGTACATTTAACTGCAATTAAAAACCAAATTTTGGAGACTGAGGCTCATCAGCTAAGAGTTCTTGCTGCTCTTTCAGGGAACCAGGGTTCCATTCCCAACATCAGGTTGATTACAACTGCCTCTATCTCCAGTTACAGGGGATCCAACACCCTCTTCTGGACTCTGAGGGCACCCACCCATATGTGCCATATATACCACACATGCACATACATACATAAATAAAAAAGTAAGTCTTAAAAAATAAAATTTAAAGTTTGCTTAGGTGCAAAAATGTAAATCTGTAAGAGTGAGCATGCACACACACTCCTTATTTTCTTTTGACACAGGATTTCACTATGTAGCCATGGGTGGCCTGGAACTGTGCATAGACCAGAAAGTTGGAAAACTAACTTGTAGGAGTCTCTTGTCTCCTTCCACCATGTATGTCCTGAGGATCCAACTCAGGTAGTCAGGCTTGGCACGATGTGCCTTTACCCACTGAACCAACTTTCTGGCTCAAGTAACTCTTAATATAGCCAGACATGTGCCATTTAGGGCAAATATAATGCAGAAAATGCAGAACTTTTCAGCCCAGACCCCAGGCACTTTTGAGGATGGGATTCTACTGTCGCGATCATGCTCACAGTGATACTTTATTAACACTCTTTACCGCTTATTGTTAGAAGTGTTTCCCTCTACAGACCCAAAAGTACCCACTTAACAATGACATCCACTTTCCAGAGAAGTCTGGCAAATGAAAAGTCATGCTAAAACGAATTTGTCTCCGTATTTATCATCAAACACCCTTCCGACTTATTCCCTTTTACTTCCCACCCCCCTTTTAAAATCTAGCTTGTCTGATATATACATAGTCATAGCCTTCCACCCTACTTCCCTTCTTTTTTAATTTTAATTTTATTTTTATGGGGGGGGGCGGTGTTAAGAGGCCAGAAGAGGGCGCTGGATCCCCTGGAGCTGGGGTTACATGTGGCTTTAAGTCTGGAATCGAACTCTGGTCCTCTGGAAGGGCAGTAAGTCCTCTCACCTCCGACCCATCCCTCCAGCCTTGTCTTGGATTGGGATGGTGCCCCCGACTTGTTTGTACAACCTTCCAGTTAACTCATGTCCTTTGCCTGGGAACCTGTCACCCGAACGGGAGGGTCACCTCCAACCACTCTTAAACGTCGAGGGGACAACCACACCTAGCTCACACGCGGAAGGGCCGGCCCTACCCCCACCCCGGGCCGAGATCTCGCGAGAGCCAAGCCACTCGTGAATTCCCCGGCCACGGGAGGTGGGGCGGCGGGGCGCGGCGCGCAGGCGCTTCCGCAAAGATGGCGGCGGCGGCGGCGGCGGGGAGAAGCGCTCGGCTGGCGGCTTGGGGCGGAAGGCTGCGGCGCGGGCTCGCGGCCGGCCGACGAGCTGTCCCGAGTCCCGGCCCCCTGGCAGCGGCTGTGGCCGGCGTGGCCCTGGCAGGGGCAGGAGCGGTGTGGCACCACGGCCGCGTGCAAGCAGCCGCGCGCGAGGGCAGCCTTCAGGTGCTGGCGCAGGTACGGGACGGGCTCGGCACAGCTCCGCCCTCAGGCGCCCCTGGGCGGGAGGCCCCGGAGACCCCAGAGCGCTGCGCGTGCCCGGAGGGCCCGGGAGGAGGAGGGTGGCAGCCCCTCCCCGCCCCCCCCCGCCCCCGCCCCCGCTCCCGCTGGGGAGCGTGTGGGCGTGGCTCGGGGCGGGCGTTTGCCTCGCCACGCCCCTGCCCACCTGGTGGAGAAGGGGCGTTCTGATCTGCGGGTGCTGGGCGACCCCTGCCTCCCCAGGAGGGACCCTCGTTAACCTTTTTTTCGTTTTTTTTTTTTTTTTTTTTTTTTTTTTTCGAGACAGGGTTTCTCTGTGTAGCTTTGCGCCTTTCCTGGAACTCACTTGGTAGCCCAGGCTGGCCTCAAACTCACAGAGATCCACCTGGCTCTGCCTCCCGAGTGCTGGGATTAAAGGCGTCAAGACTTTTTCCAGTCTTGAAAATATCAACTATAAAAGTTGGAACAGTTGGTAGTTACAGATTTTAGATGTTCTAATGACTACTAAGTCTTAAGCCTTAATGTTTTAGGGGGTCACCCGCCTACTCGGCAAGACAATTTTTCTTAACGCCTGGGCTGTTAGGGTGCAAATGTTAATTATCTTACTTCAAGATAAGTATCGCCGTGTAAAAACATTGGGAAGTTTGAATGTACTACCTAAAATAGAGACATTTCAGTGTTTTTGTTTTGTTTTAATTTTCTTAGAATTAAAGGTACTATTTTATTTCTTTATTTGTTAGGTTTCTATTATCTAGTTCTAATGAAAAACTCAGGAAACATTAAAATACAACAAAAAGAGCAGAAAACCTTACAAATTAAAGGTTGGTAAATGTTGTTAGTATGAAGATACAATATAGTTTATACATGCATTGACTCCAGCCTCGCACCACATCTGATTTGAGGTGGAGAAAACTTCTTATGCTATATAGCCTTTTTGTTAAGTTTTTCTAAGATTTATTTTTATTTTATGTGTATGAATATTTTGCCTGCATGTATGTGTGTACCCTGCACGCAGGCACGGTGCCCAGTTGCCAGAAGAGGGCGTTGGGCCCCTGGAACTAGAGTGACAGGCGCTTGTAAACCACCACAGGAGTGCTGGGAACTGAGCTCAGGCCCCTTGCAAGAGCAGCAAGTGCTCGTAACCACTGAGCCATCTCACCAGCCCTGACATTTTTGTTAATCTTATGTCAAACAAATTTATTTTTCATTATTGGTTTTTCTGCTTGCATATTCGATTCCATCCTATTCAGAACCTTAGGTTAATTCCCCACGTGGTGTTATTTTAACTTAGAAACTACTAGTGCCTTGAATAATAAATTCACCTTTTTTTTCCTATTGCTGAGTGTGCAGTATACCGTGCAAGTGCTCTACCACTGAACTACATCCCCAGCCCTCCACACTTTCAAACTTTGCAATTCACAGCCTTTGTAGTCACATTCCCTGACCTGTTATTAACTCAAAACGCTTCCAGCCAGTGACTCACTCACTGTCTAGGAACCAAGTTTAATTCCCACCCACAAGCCCTCAGCAATTTGTAAGATGATTTCACTTCAACCTCCTTTGAATTTTAAGGTGTTTTTTTTTTTTTCTGGTTTTGTTTGTTTTCTGGCTCCCTTCTATCCTATTTCCACTTTAAATTACTACCTTCACCTTACAGTTCACACCAGTGTAGTATTTTGGATTCTTTCTCCAACTCTTATCCTCTTCATTCTCTGCCATTCCGTAACCTTCAGCCTAGCTAAAGTAACCCAGAATCATATTATCAGTGGCTTTCTAAGGTCTGTTGATACAAGTCGGCTTGGTCTGCTCTTTGGACGAACTGAAAATGGGTTTTTTATGCTTTTACTCTCACAGTGGACATTCCTTCCTCAACAGTGGCTGAAAACTAGTGTGTTCAGTGTAGCTGGGGCTTGAGAACTCTCCCCTAAGGTGGGGATTTGTGTGCCTTTTCCTATAAAGGGACCTGTTAATCCCCCTCCACCATTTGGGGCACATGTGTGCACACAGTTTTCTTTTGTTTCTTTTACTCAGTACCACTTGTGGATCTGGGTTAATATCGAGAATAGCCTTCATTCTCGTTCATCACACTGAATGATTTTTCCAGTAAAAGTGGAGAAATTGTGTTCGTGGCATCCTACTCTTTTCTGTTTTCCTTGGTGACCAACAGCTTGTGGTTTGTGTGGGATCAACAGGAGTAAGTGTAGCTGTCCAGGTCATGAAGCAGCAGACAGTTTGGAACCCTTCTTTCTCTCCTCTCATAACTATTGAAATCCTTTGTACCAAGGGTGTGTGCAAGGAGTCGGGTTAGAAAGACAGCTTCTGTCCTTAAAGTATGACAGCAGGGGCAATTTTAATGCACTGTTGTAAATGCTGGCTGCCCATTGCAGGGTCCCAGAAGAGCACCCAGCACACTCCTGGTTTCCTGAAGGGATGATAAAGAAATGGTCGTCCTCCGGCTGCTTGGGAATTCATTTGGCAAAAAAAAGGAGGGGGGTTTAGGTAAAGGGAATACCTACCTGCTCAGGAAGCTACAAGAAAGTTGGACTCAGCAAAAGAGTGAGCTATGAGATGGGTGTGTGCAGTGACCTGGAACATCATCAAGTCACACAAGCCATGTGGCAGGACTTTATCTTAAGGACTGTAGGAAGCCATTGCAGGAGTTCTAAAGTCTCATGGGGATGGGTGCGCGCGCGCGCGCGCACACACACACACACACACACACACACACACACACACACACACACACACGCACGCACGCGCACACACGCTCCTACCCCCACAGAAAGCATCTTACAGTGAAGAGGTTACTTTGTTTTCAGTGGCCTGTGATTTAAACTTGTCTAATTAGGAATGCAAACAAGGCACACTGGACCAACTACTTAACTGTGGGTGACACCCTCATACAGGCTTGCATATGGAGCCATAACTGGCTGGGGGATTGTTTAAAAAAAAAAAAACAAAAAAAAAAAAAAAAAAAAAAAAAAACAAAAAAAACCTGCTAAGAATAAAAGGTTTCTATTTTCCAGGAAAAAAACCCATGGCCAAAAAAATTCAAACATAAAATACACAGTGAATCTCAGGTGTTTCTAGCAGTGCTTGCCAGTGTTAGAACATATGACTTCACCGGAACCTTGTTCTGAACACACAACTTTGGCTCAGATTCCAGACTATTGTGTGTTATGAACTGCAGTATTTTTTGCTGTATGTACAGTTTTCTACTCTTACAGAAACATAGTGGTTTGATAACAGAAAAGAGACATTCAGTATGTTTCTACCATCATTCCTGTGTGTATCAAATTATTATATAATATGTAATTGTATTGTGTGTAAATATTTGCTTTGAAAAATTTAGGTTACTGATTTTGAAAAGTCATTACATGAATTTTGATTTGGGATTAAGACCTAACTTCCAACAGTTTCTGAAGTGCTCCTAAATGCTCATGTGTCTTTATGCATATTGTGTATTTGCATAACTAGAAAAGCAAAGTGTCAATCAAGTCCAAAAACAAAACAAAACAAAAAAACATTGGGTTTTTTTTTAATTCTTTTTTTTTAATGTATGTGTGTAGAGTGTGTGCTTGTGTGTAAATATGGGTATGGGTACAAGTGGAGGTCTGAAGTGATGTCAGGAATCTTCCTAGAGCTTGCAGATTCTGGGCGGTCTTGCTAGTCAGATTGCTCTGAGAAACCCGTGTCTGCTTTCTTTCCTAACTGGAACTGCAGGCAGGCCACCACACCCGGCTCACCTGGCCTTTAAGGTGTCTGCATGAGCTCTGGGGTCTGAACTGTGGTCCCCTAACTTGCTGCAAGTTCTTGTAACAGCTGAGCCATCTTCCCATCCCTACCCCAAAATGTGTTTTCCTCTTTAATAAATGGTAGAAGTGTATGTATAAAAAGCAGTGGTTGACAGATAGCTTGATAGTTTACTGTCAGCAAATGGTTTGGATACCTATTTTGCATATCTCTATTCCTAGGGTCTTATCAAAAAAGTTCGGTGAAAAAGGGATCAGGACGGGAAAATTTAAGAAGCCTGGCACTAGCGTTCTAAATTCTGTCTTGAATAGAAATGTTACTTTCCTATTACAGCATCTCAGTATCATTTTGCAATCCCTGAGAAGCCTGCCATCTTATCAAGCTATATAATATTTGCTTTGCTCTGTGGGAAAATGTCAAGGCCTTAGAAAAATGAGTGAATTAAAAACGAGTTACAGAGTTGTCACAGTAATCAGGAAATGGTGGCACCTTATCAGGGGACTGGTTTACAAGATAAGCTGTACAGATCTAAATTGCACATGTCTTATGTAAATGTGACTGTACTGTTTCAGAATGTATAATGAGTACAACAGGGTAACACAATACTGCCTCCTGCCAGAGTTTGTAGTAGAACTTGTTTATGGTTCATTAGTAAGTGAATTGTTTCTAAATTTTGTCAAGTTATATAGAATATTGGATACTAGCAGTTTCCCTGGCTTCATTTCAGATTTATTTTCTTTGCTTCTCAGTGACAGATTTGTCTTCTACTATTTAAATAGTAAAGTTATTTGGCCTAACAGTAGACATTACTGCATTTCTCTATTCTAAGTAAAAGTGAGGAGTTAGTCCACACTTATTATATAAATTCATTCATATTTTATTCCCCTTAGTAGGTTTAGTTGCATTTGTATTTATAAATTCTTAAAAACTTCTGCTCCACTAATCAGGTTCTTCTTTTCTTCCCTTTTGGAATTATTTTATTTACTTATTTTGCCTTCTGCTGGAATGGGCATTTGTCTGTCTGTTTTATCTCTGCATTTTGTGCATACAACAGTGATGGAATGAACTGAACTGCACTGCTTAATAAAGTGGCTTTGGTTTAGCTGGCATTTATAGAAAGGTTAGACAGAAGCATAGAGCAATTCCCCATTGTCCCAAATCAACTCTGATACTCTTGGAACCCTAGAGGCATGTCATGCCATGTTCCCAGTAGAAAAAAGTGAAGATGAGACTATACTCTTTTCTTCTGTGTTCAACAAGTGTATTGTGACTGGCATATAAATGCAATAAATATTAACTAAATGAGTAAATAAATTGATATAGCCATAATTCTAATAATAATTATGTTATTTTCTCAAAAGTGTAAAACTTCATCTCCTTTACCTATCCATATGAAATTGAGATTTTAATATTACTAGCATTTATATGTGTCTCTATACAGCAAGATTTTGTCTTTTGCTATTACATTTAATAGCGCAAATGTCAATTTTAGAATTTATGTAAAATCAATGATTTTATTCCAACTAAATTGTGAGGCTTCCACTAATTAACCTCAAACTAATTATTTTTAATTTAAATAGTCCTGGCATATGACAAAAGCCAACTGAATAATATATTTGGGTGTTATAGGATGGTTAGATGCTGGGGATTGGCAAGATGGATCTGTGGGTAAAGGAGCATTTGCCAAACCTGACAACCTGAGTTGTCCCTAGACCTCCATGGCAAAGGGGAGAACTAATTCCTGCAAGTTCCTCTCTGACCTCCACAAACATGTGCATGTGTATGCATACAACATGAATCAGCAAATAAATGTTTTAATCTTTCGTTAAATGCGTGCATTGTGTAATACTGCTCACCTCAACTGAAGGTTATAGAATAATGTCTGCATCTTGTGTGAGACTCAAGACCCCTCTGGAATTGCCATGGAAGCTGCTTGGTAGAGCTTCTTGGAAATGCTGTGGTGTGAAGGATTTTTTCCTGAAGGTGCAGCCAAAACCATTGTACCTACCGGCTGGAAGTGACCTTAACCTTTGATGTGGGCCTTTGGGGTCCATCTCTGAACAAATAAGACAGACTGGGACATAGGAACAAATGCCTTTCTCTTTCTGGTGTCTTACAGTCTTAGTCCACTGTCCTCTGTTGTCAGGCTGAAGTTGTTCCAGCTGGCAAAGGAGAAGAATTAACAAATTCCAGCCCCAGAGTCATAGAACAGACCTGAGAACAGTGGCTGAGGGGTTGAGAAACAATACACGGGTAACTGGTGTAGAGTGAAGACAGTTCCGCCAGGTTTCAGGGACAAGGAAACTCTAGGTTGACTAGTGATAGCAAGGATTTGATATGTGAACTTTGAAGAGATGTGAACAAGTACCTAGTCACCCTAGACAGAGCACTGGTAGACCAAAGGAAGAGTTCATCAGTGCAGCCTAGTGAACTAGTAAGTTTGTTTTGCTTCGTTGCAGGAGCATGGGTGATGATAAAACAGCTATGTCACTGAAATGTCCTACCTTGGCATGGGTGTCAACCTCCCCCAAACTGCAAAGATGGAGTCTCCCACTTCATTAACTTCCTGCCTCCTACATATACTCTAGCATCTTGCAAGGCCAGGTACAGCAGGGACCCAATCACACATAGCTGAGAGTGTGGGGTGTAGGTGGGAGGGAGTGGCTGAAGTCTTCGAGGAGGGTCTGATGGTCTTCCTTTCCTGTGAGAGAACTCAACAGACCCAATCTTATGAGGGCCTCTGGCAGGTCATCACAGCTGCTTAAGATGGCAGTGGCTGAACTATGGGGCCTGTACTGAAAGTGTAGTTGATAGACCAGGTGTCATGCTGTCTTAGGATTTCTGTTGCTGTGAAGAGACACCATGACCATGGCAACTCTTATAAAGAGAAACATTTAATTGGGTGGCTTACAGTTCAGAGATTCGGTCCATTATCATCATGGTGGAACATGGCAGCTTGCAGGCAGACATGGTGCTGGAGAAGGAACTGAGAGTTCTACATCTTGCATAGACAACAGGAAGTGAACAGAGACACTGTGCAGTGTCTTGAGCATAGGAGACCTCAAAGCCCTCCCCCACAGTGACCCTTCCTCCAACCAGGCCATACCTCTAACAGTGCCACTACCTGTGAGCTTATGGGAGCCAATTACATTCAGATTACCGGGGTTGGGGATTTAGCTCAGTGGTAGAGCGCTTGCTAGGCAAAGCGCTAGGCCCTGGGTTCGGTCCTCAGCTCTGGAAAAAAAAAAAAAAAAAGACAAAACATTCAGATTACCACACACACCATTAAAGAAAACTGATAGTTGCCAGGAATGGTGGCGCACACCTTTAATCCTAACACTCAGGAGGCAGAGGCAGGTGGATCTCTGTGAGTTCTGGGACAACATGGAATACATAGTAAGTTCCAGGATAGCCAAGGCAGTGTAGAAAGACTCTCTCAAAAACAAACCGGGAGAGGGAGAGGGAGAAGAAGAAAAGAAAAGAAGGAAGGAAGGAGGAGGAAGAGGAAGAAAAGAAAACTGACTCTCAGCCTTCCAGCAGCAGTCAGATGCCTAGCTCCCTCCATACCTCTCTCCCTCCATGCTGGGATTTCTTCTGACTTGAGCTCGCCCAGCTCTTGTGCACACTGGAGCAGTCGCTGTAAGTTCATATGTACACTTGCCCTCTTATGTCCTGCAACAAATGCTTTAAGGTAGATCTTTATAAATATTTGGTAGGCATAATAAAATTAATAATAAATGTCAGCATACCTTAGAAATAATGCATTAGTATGATTTTTGCATCTATGTCCCCTATAATCACCTCCATGACCCGTATCTTTAGACATATATTTTGCCTTTCAATATCACCTCATTTTTTTACTATGATTGAGCATTTCAGGGACATCAAGACAGACTGCAGAAGTATTAGGAAGCTAGGATTAGTCTTCAGTTTTAAAATGTTAACACCTACAGTGACACTTAGTTTCTGTTGGTATCAGTTATTCTCACTGTATATCTCCTCCTGCTCATCCTGATTCTATCCACAGAGATGCTATTCATGCTATTAGCATTTGCATTTCTTATAAGAATCTAATGTCTATAACAATATTACTAGTTGTGAAGCTCAGACTGTTTTTATAGTGTGATCTAGCTCACTGTTTAAATATTACTTATCAGAATACCAAATAACTTTTAAAAAAATCACTTTAAGAATAGATTTGAGTATCCTAGCACCTCTATACTTATATTTTAACCTATTCAAGAACACCTCCCAACACACATTTTAACATGTCTGAAACCTGTATACATCTTAGAATAACCCCATGGTGCTTTACAAAACCTTTGTTTTCGCCTGGTGGCAGACATGCCTTATCATTGCATAAGAATTTGAGAACTCAGACATGACTTCTTCACTTCAGTTAAGATATGTTCATTGTTTAACAGATTATCATCCTTAGGAAAAAGGAAATCATGAGTACAGAAAAGACTCTTAAAACAAAAACATGTTATTGAAAGGCAGAAGCAAGTGTGTCTCTGAGTTCAAGGAGGCCAACCTGCACTACACAGGGAGACTTCATCTCAAAAATGTGTGTGCCAGGGCTGGAGAGATGACTCAGAGGTTAAGAGCACTGGCTTCTCTTACAGAGGTCCTGAGTTTAATTCCCAGCAACCACATAGTGGCTCACAACCATCTGTAATGAGATCTGGCGCCCTCTTCTGGTGTGCAGGCATAAATGCAGTACAGAGCACTGTATATATAATCAGTAAATAAATCTTTTTTTAAAAAATGTGTGCCTTTAATCCCAACACTTGGGAGGTAGAAGCAGGCAGATCTCTAAATTTGAGGCCAGCCTAGTCTACAGGATGAGTTCCGTGATAGCCAAGGCTACACAGAGAAGCCCTGTTTCAAAAAAACGTGTATGTGGTACATACCTTTAATTCCAGCACTGGGGAATTGGAGAGTTGGATCTCTGTGAATTCAAGGTCAGCCTGGTCTACAAAGTGAGTTCCAGGATAGCTATACACACAAACCCTGTCTCAAAAAACCAAAGGGGTTGGGGGAGGGGTACGCGGGGGAGGAGGAAAGAAAGAAAAAGAACAAAAGGCTACACTTAATTCAGAATCAGGGGGCCTTTCCTCTTAGCTTCAGTCCATCTCCATTCTCCAAGCATTTCTCCTGTCACTGAGTGGTGGCTAGTTGCTTTGTAGACTGTCCCTTAAAAGAATTGGTTGCTGTTTCCTTATGGTTTATGTACTTTGGTTAGGACTCCTACTAACCGCACTGTGTCCTTACAGTGCTTTAGATCAGAAGGTGAGGTAGGGGACAGTTTCCTCCTGGTAATAGTTTATCATATGGTGAGGAAGTGTTTGTCAGATTTCTTCACTGTAGACTTAAAAAGTATTACGTCATCACTGGATAATAAAAGTTCTGTGGGGAGCTACTTCAAGGCTTCATTGGGCATTCAAATAAGAGAAAGTTCAATTTCTTTCTGTCATAAATCAAATGTTCCAGGGTATCTAGGAAGATAAAAGTAAGCCTCACCCCGCCGGTTCTGCTGCTGCCCTTCTGCTGAGTTCAGATGTTTGCTTATGCTGACCAGATACTGGAAAGATCTGTGGTGCCTTCGAAAAGTGCTGTTGCTGGGTACAGGCTTCTAGTAGAGAGGGAATGGTGGTAACGAGTCATACAGGCTGTGGCAGTGAAAATGCCGTGAGGTCTGCGTTGCGCTTCAAGTGAGTCATGCATTTGACTGAAACTCAGCGAGTTTGGAGAGGAGCAGGCCCATTATATGCTTCATGCAGAAGCATAGCTGATCCCGTGACGGAAATAGTGTTTCCTCCTGTTTCCTGGAGTTTCCTGTCGGGTTCGGGTAGTGAATATAGCAAAGTCCTCTGTGTGGCCGTTTCCCATCCTCTAAAGCAGAATGCTCGTCTAACCAAAAAGTGTTGGGTAAGTGGCAGCAGACATGTGCACATCACAGAGTCACAGGACAGCATTAGGAGTAAATGGTGCTTTTATATTTGTGGTGTGTATTGGGGGGCAAAGGAGTAAAAAGATGGTAACATATTACCAGTGAGTAAAACAGACTTGCTGGCCTGTACTGAGTGTATTTGTGTTCATTTAAATTGATATGCCCGGGTAATGAACTTTGCAGCAAAATATAAAAGAAAGTGTGATAACCATGAAACTCTATAAGACCAATGCGAATGTAAAGCTTTCTCATAGAATGCAGAGAAGGTTGGGGCATTTTTTGTTTTTTTCATTTTTAATCTTACTGCCTCAGGTAAAAATGCCTGAAAACAGATAAATGCTGACAAACTTTGATGTTAATAAACCCAAATGGAAGTTAAAAAAAAAATCAAAGTGTATAAATGGCTAGATTATGAAAAGAAAGATGCCACAGCTATCCCCTGTAATTAGAGATAATTTGTGATTTGGCATAGCTATTTATAGGACGGGAATAAGAGCCTGTCTTCCCGTCCTCGTAACAGAACATACTTTGTCTGTCTTATTGTACATCTGGGGAGGAGATTTCCTGCAGGGCCAGGGACGAAAGAAAAACCACTGACAGTGAGAAAAGCAGGAGGTAGTTCATCTCTCCTTCCCCAGCTCTAGTTAGTTCACTAAGCCCAAGTAAGAAGTTGTTCCTGCCCACGCTGTGTGCGTGAGGCTGCCGTGTGTGTGTGTGTGTGTGTGTGTGTGTGTGTGTGTGTGTGTGTGTGTGTGTGTGTGTGTCTGAGGGCTGCTGTGGTCTGTGCTGTGTCTGTGAGGGCTGCTGTGGCCTGTGCTGCATGCATGAGGGCTGCTGTGGCCTGTGCTGCATGCATGAGGGCTGCTGTGACCTGTGCTGCATGCATGAGGGCTGCTGTGGCCTGTGCTGCATGCATGAGGGCTGCTGTGACCTGTGCTGTGTGTGTGTGTGTGTCTGAGGGCTGCTGTGTGTGTGTGAGGGCTGCTGTGGCCTGTGCTGTGTGTGTGAGGGCTGCTGTGGCCTGTGCTGCATGCATGAGGGCTGCTGTGGCTTGGCCCTCTTAACATTTTGAGAATGACACCAGTGCATATTCTGAACTACTCTTGGTAACAATGTATGAGCTTAAAGATCAAGTGCATGCTATAATAGGAGTAACAAATCTGTAATAACCTAATTCCACAGATAACCATATTATTTAATGTTTCTGGATTTCAATGCAACTTAAATCTAAAGTAATATTTCATGAATCATCAAAATGTTCATCCATGAAAGTCCCATGAATATATGATATGTAGAGTAAAAGTTGTAATTACTGTGAATAAGGCCTTATCCGATCTTAGCTTTACCCACATTCAGTGTTCCATATGTCGTATACTAGGAGCCTCATACTTTAAGATCCCAGGAATCTTTTGTTGCTGTTGTTTTGTTTTTTTTGTTTTTCAAGACAAGGTTTCTCCGTGTAGTTTTGGTGCCTGTCCTGGATCTCGCTCTGTAGACCAGGCTGGCCTCGAACTCGCAGAGATCCGCCTGCCTCTGCCTCCCGAGTGCTGGGATTACAGGCGTACGCCACCACCGCCCGACGATCCCAGGTATCTTTGTCCTCAGTCCCTTAGCTGCTATGCACCTGGGAAATGAAAATCGCTTTTTAAGTTAGGTAGAATGAAATTTTGAAAGCACAGGCATATGTCACCAAACTGCTCCAGGTATGGCAGGCTTGTTGTAAAGGGCTTGGCTGTCTCCTGGGGTTATGTACAAGAAGCTGTACATGAGTTGCTTTCTGTGGTTTGTGTATGCAGTATGGATGTTAAGAGATTAAATCACATCCTTGTGTTTTTAAAACAAAGTCTTTTTCAGTTTCATTTAGCTATAATCACCCAATTAAGAAACCAGCTTAAATCAAAAGCAGACCCCTAGGAAGGCTTCTCTGCCTGTTTAAACTCACAGTCCTGGAGTTTGCGGGATACGAGGAATTGCTCCAAGATGGAAGTCCAGGCCAGAGCACCACTGTGGTTGTGTGGCAGCGCTCCTTTGTCTATATGTGGCTTAGTAGGTGCCCCAAAGGTGGAGCTGTGACTGCCATACTGCCAAGGGAAAGCAATAAACTGCTGAGTGCCTGAAGGCTCATCTGATCATTACATGTTTAGCTGAGCCAGCATCCTACCTGCATGGAAAGGCAAGCTTACTTAGCCCTCCTGGTAGTTCTCACTCAGATGTACTAAATATAAAAGATAGTTTAGTGACAACCAGACAAAGTAAGAAGGAAGCTGTGGAATTTGGCCACAAACCACTGTGATCAAGGAGAACCGTCAAGGGGCTGGAGAGGTGACTTAGCAGTTTAGAGCATTCACTGCTGTTACAGAGGTCCTGGGCTTGGTTCCCAGCACCCACATGGCCGCTCATAGCTGCCTGTAACTCCAGTTCCAGTGGACACAGGCCTTCTTCCTGGCCTCCCAGGGCACCAAGCATGCACAAGTGGACGGATGTCCATAAGGCACTCTTACCCATAAAATAAACAACATGGGGTGGAGATGACAAAACAATCAGTATAGTAGTATTTTCTAGAAAGACACTTTCTCAAAAATTCCTTTCTGATTAATCATGTCTTATCAGTGATTGAAACTTGCATATTTAACACTCCAGCGCTTTTTCTTTTTAAATTAGGACTTCATGTTTTGCCAGTAGATTTGATATCAGCAGTAATTAGATAAATTTATGTTATAGCCATGACAGTTATTTCTTGAAACACTAAAATAATATATAATTACTGAAACTCCTTGAAATATGTTAGGAAAAGATCTGGAGATGTTTGTTTCTTAAAAATTACTTATCTTTCCTCTTTTTTTTTTTGTTTGTTTGTTTTTTGAGACAGGGTTTCTCTGTATAGCTCTGGCTGTCCTGGAACTCACTCTGTAAACCAGGCTGACCTTGAACTCACAGAGATTCACCTCCCTCTGCCTCCCAAGTACTGGTATTAAAGGTGTGTACCACCACCACCTGGCTCATATTTCCTCTTTTTGGAGTATTTATATATTATAGAAAATTTAGGGTGAAGTAAAAAAAGAAATGTAAAAAATTCTGCCTCCTGGCATAACTTGAAAAGACTAGTTACTCTTGAACTTTGGAAGCTATACCTTAAATAGAAAGGTTTCTTTAAACTTACTTAAAACTTTACAATGCTTTAAGACCCAGGAAGGGACAAATATATATATCCTAAAGCTTCAGGTCAGAGGCCTTGAACTTCTAGTATGTGACTGGACACTGCAGACTGGACCATGTTCTAAGTTCATGAAATTATATAGGAAGTGTCTGTGCATTTTTTTTTCAGAGACTTAACAGATAGTCAAAGGATTATGAAAGTGAATGAATTATTGCCCATTCATATTGTAGAAGAAAGCCAGACATAGTGGTGCAGCCCTGTACTCCCAGCAGTTAGGAAACAGACCAATAATTCAAGATCATCCTTCTTTACATACCAAATTGAAGGCCAACTCAAGCAACATATAGCTCTGCGCGCAAGCGCGCACACACACACACACACACACACACACATACACACACACACACACACACACACACACCTAAGTTCTATTATAAAACTAAACCTTTTAGCTCTGAAGGTAATAATTATGGTGGTTCCAAACACTCTGACCGTAGCAGAGTGAGGTGCTTTGGCCCTTCTGGAAAAGCACCTTTCCCTGTGTCCTGGTAAAGGTGTATTTTTTTGCTTATTTGGACATCTGCTTGCGTGTAGAGAGCAGTGAGGAAGGCATCCACAAAGGAAGACATCCACAGTGGCTTTGTTACAGTGTTAAGGAAACAACAGAGTGAAAACAAAATCAGAATTCTACAGATATCCATGTGAGACTACATCAAGACAAGCTTTGGTTGGATCTCTCTTTCTTAGGTGCCGTCTCTGAAAAGGTACACATTTCCTATTAGGTTTCATGGACGAGAACTCGGAATGTTTTTCCATACAGGGTAAAGTAAAAGGACTATGTTTCCAGTTTTTAGGATCTGTCTTTGTGCCTTTCTGGTTCTTAACATTTGGAAGTCTTCACAGTATGTCTCCAATGTCTGCAAGAAAGAATGGCCTCTCTGCTCCAAGTGCACAGGTGGGATTGCCGTGAGGTCGTGTGCTTTATGGCCTTTCCTCTCGTCCCTCACCACTTAGTTCTTTGGGCCTTTTATTTCCGTTCCAGTATGCTCTGTGAGCCCCGTTTTACTATCTTATCCCTTTACAACTTTACAAATGGGAACAGACACCTTTGTCTGTTGTTCATTATCTATGGACTTGAAGATTATTCTGTTCCCTCTCTAGCCTGTGAGTGAGTTGAGTAATTCAAGTTTTCACAGCCTAGCGGGTCTACTTATAAATTTATAGGTACATTATTAATACTAGTAAAATATAAAAATTACTGTTTCTTGTATATATTTATATGTATATCAGTGATGAACATATATAAATTCTTAAAGAAGAGCTTACAAAAATTTAAATTGAGAGACTATACAAACAATAAATAGCCTATAAATATTCAGAAACTAATTTAAACAAAGTTCCAAAATCTACCCAAATTTTCGAAAACTCGAAGTTACACTTTGCTACTTCACTAGCAAGGCAGGGAGAACGAGTCTGGGCAGATCTGGTGCCTAAACCATTTCAGAGCTTCAGGCTCTGTCTACTCGGGGCTGCAAGTGTGTGTTCCACTCTCTCCCCAAGCCTAGCATTATCTATTAATTATCACCAGTATAGGAGTAGATTTACCAGGCACATTTTGAAAGAGAAAGATTGGCCAGCAAGAACAACCAGAGTTCAGACCCTGAGACCCAGACTATGGCAGGAAAAACATGACGCTTGAAAGTTGACCTTTGACCTCCACACACATACCACTGCATCATGTACAGGGGTGTGCACTCACACTTTCTCACTCAAACACAAGTATAGCTAATATATAAATAAGGGGGAAAAAACTTAAGTGAAAGATGACCCAAATGCTGGCTCCATCCACATTCTACCCTCCAAGTTTGTAACAACTTACAAAATTGCATATTTTCTCTGGGTTTTGTTTCTTTCTGCTGGTGGTGATAGTCATTTTTTGAGACAAAGTGTCTCTGCCTGTCTGTCTGTCTGTCTGTCTACATGGCTTATGTGGACCACAAACATTCCAGTGCCTGTGAAGACCAGAAGAGGGCACCTGATCCCCTGGAGCTGGATTCCAGGTGGTTGGGAGCCGACCAGCATGGTTCTAAGAACTAAACCCGGGTCCTCTGGATGAGTCATAAGAGCTCTTAACCATTGAGCCATCTTTCTACCCCACTGGTTTATGTTCCTTATAGAAGATTTTTAGGGGTATTCAAGTTACATATACCCTCACACCCACACAGAGACACACATGCATACGTGTAATTAAAAATAAATTGTAAAAATAATTTTAAATTCGCTGGCATTTCCAGGGTTTGTTTTTGTTGTTTCTTTCTTTGCTTTACATACCTCTGAAGAGCGTCATTGGGTACAGGCTGCCTGACTCGTGTTACCAGCTCTGCACACTTGACTCACTGGCAGGTTGTTTTGGTTGTTGTGTGTGTGTGTGTGTGTGTGTGTGTGTGTGTGTGTGTGTGTTGTTCAGGTGTAGTTCGAATTACTAAATGGTCTTTTGATTAAAAACCCAGAGCCAAATATTGGGGTAAATGCTGAAAGATCAGGGAGACAAAGGAACAAGCCACTGCCGTGTCTTACCTCTAGGACTCCTCAGCCTGAAAAAGCTGTAACCGAAAGGGCCTTAGTTCCTGTCTCCTCACACCTTATACGCCTTTCTCCGCCCAGCCATGTCACTTCCTTCCTAGTGCTGGGATTAAAGGTGTGTGTGCTTCCCACATAGTGGGATTAAAGGTGTGAGATCTCAAGTGCTGGGATTAAAGGTGTGTGTGCTTCCCACATAGTGGGATTAAAGGTGTGAGATCTCAAGTGCTGGGATTAAAGACGTGTGTGCTTCCCACATAGTGGGATTAAAGGTGTGAGATCTCAAGTGCTGGGATTAAAGGTGTGTGTGCTTCCCACATAGTGGGATTAAAGGTGTGAGATCTCAAGTGCTGGGATTAAAGGTGTGTGTGCTTCCCACATAGTGGGATTAAAGGTGTGAGATCTCAAGTGCTGGGATTAAAGGCGTGTGCCTCCACTGCCTGGCTCTGTTTCTCTCCTAGACTGAGACAATCTCATGTAGTCCAGGGTGGCTTTGAACTCACAGAGATCCAGACAGATCTCTGCCTCTCGAGTGTTAGGATTAAAGGTGTGTGCCACCTCTGCCTAGCCTCTATGTTTGATCTAGTGGCTTGTTCTGTCCTCTGATCTTCAGACAAATTTTATTAGGGTACACAATGTATCACCACATTTCAGGTTAGTTTGGTTTAGTTGTTTGAAACAGGGTCTCTCTGTAGCCCAGACTGGTCTGGAATTCATGGCTGACCTTGCTGCTTCAGTATTCCAAGTACTAGAATTGCAGGTGTGAGCAAGCACACCCACCTGGCTTCTCTGGCAGTTTCACACTGCTGCTTTCTTGTTCTTCAGATTAAGGTAAAGAACTCACATTCCCCATTTGACCCCATTTGCCATAAAAGCTGCGGAAACTAAAGAAGAGTAATGCTGGATACTGGTAGTGGTAGCGCCTGTTAAAGAAACTGGTTCACTTTCTTACTAGTTGTTTTATTTTTATTTTTGGTTTTTCAGGAATTACACATCAAATCCAGTACAGAGTTTTTAAAAAAAATCATTATCAAAGTATCTTCAAAAACTGATAAGAGCATACATATATCATCATGAACTCTGTTGAAAAGAGTGATGTAAAAGTGGAATGAAAGTGTTGGCAAACCCCAGGTCTTAGATGATTTTACTACCTTTGTGCACAGCGGCTCCTGAGCAGTCTTTCCCTGAACTATGAAATCCTGTGTTTGCTCTTTGTATTGCACACTTACAGCCTGTGGTTCATTTATTGTTTGAGTTGCTGGTGACTTGTTATGAGCTTGCAAAATGTGGACAGCATCTCGGTGCCCTCACCAGTGCGACTGCCTGTTCATTGGCTTTCTGCTCATTTCCTGCAGATACATTCTAATAGCAGAACTGTTTCAGAAATACAATATTTCAGGCTGTCGATGGACTCAAAGATGAAGCACAGGGAAAAAGCCATTGAGATGTAAACCAACCGTGTAGAAAGCCTGAAATCCATCAGATCATTCAATTAGATTTAGGGAGTGTGAGACAGCTAGCTGGTGTAATCCAGGTTCAGAGCATCCTGTTTCTGAGAGATTCCATGGCTTCTGTGCTGAGCAGAACCAAAGCAGTACCCTCTGGTGTAGTTAACACAGCCAGTACCTGTCAATGGCTTCTTTTCTTCTTTTCCCTTTAGGAGAGAGAGCATTTGAAAATCTATAGTAATAAATATGCATAATTTGCGTTTGTAATATAATGAGTACAAAGAGCTTTTCTTTCTGGTCATGTGTGTGGCTCTTTTATGAAATTGCATGTCGCAGAGCACACACCAAGGTATCTAAAACTTTTAATACGTTGTTAATGCTTTGAGATATATGCGTAAAGCAGATTTTTGTATATTGAATCTAAGACTAAACTCTTTTAAGTTTTTTTTATAATAGCACACCTTAAATTTTACTGGTTCCCTTGTCATGGTATGTATCTTCAAAGCACTAACCGTGTTCGCTGTGTCCTGGGCACTGGGGTACATTTCCTGTTGTTGAGTACTCCAGTCAGGTCCCAGTATAGAGCATGGAGCTCTGACAAGTGTTCTCACAGGGAGGACACCTACCCCCACATGGCTGCTCCAGGAAGGGCTCTTGGAGAAGGTAATTAATTCTTTACAAAGAAGCTGCCCAGTGAGGAGGAGGAGGAACACCTGACCATGTTGTTTCTCGTTGTAAGCACACTTAGCTTTGTCACACCGTTGCTTTGCAGTCAGAAGCAAATAAGTGGTCGATCCGTCTTCTGGAAAGGTTCACTGAAGTCAATCAAAGGCAGCAGAATGAATGCTAAAGCGAAGGACACCCCAGCAGCCCAGATGGATTATAAAGCAGTCCTGACAGCAATCATAAGAACTATGATTGACAGTTTAAGTTAATGGGTTTGCTTCTTACAGAGGCCATTCATGAAAGAACAAGACTATCAATGAAAATATGGTTTTTGATGAGAAATTGCTAATCTGCCCCTTTGTTTTCTTTAGTTTTGTTCATGTGTACTTCTTTAGTGAAACTTATGACCAAATACATTTAAGCTTTCAGAATCTTGCCATTTACCTAAGAGTTTTCTGAAACTTCTGTTCTTTCTTTGTTCTGAATAAGTCCTCATTTGTACGCAGTCAGCATGCATGCCAGGTGTTTATTTTTTTAAGAATTTCATGTTTTTATAGAATTAAGATGTGGGGACTGAGAGACTGCTGTCACTAGTCAGCAGTGAGCTTTGGAAAGCCGCCTCACTGTTTTCCACTTAAACTGAGGGAGCAACTGAAGCCTGTGCCGAGGGTCAGGATGGAGGGTGCAGGAGTACTATGGCTGGGGGAGGGGGGCACGGGGAAAGCGTGGCAAAGTCATCTCTGAATGAATCCCTCTCCTTCATAGCTGGACTGCAGCTGTTCTCAGGAAGGGGTGGGGGAGGAAGGGAATCCCTTAATCCAGCCCTTCCTGCTCCACTCTGTGTCACACACTGCAGGACACTATCCTGGGCGCTGGGTCCCTGTGGCAGCTTCTGTTCAGGACTCCGCCCCCACAGTATTCCAGGCTTCTCTGAAACTCCGTTTCTCAAGAGCTTTTTTGCATGGGTGCCTTTGGTCCCTCCATTAGATCAGAATGTCTGTCACAAAAGTTCCCTCTTAACTGCTCAGCATCTCAACTGCCTAGGAAGGAGCATTCACACCCCAAACGAATGGTCTGGTACCAAAGCTCTTACTAGTTTATGCATAAGTTTAATTACAAAATCTTTAAAGATACTAGTCTGGTGCATATTTCATAAAAAATAGAAATCTGCCAGGTGGTGGTAGTAGTACACACCTTTAATCCCAGCACTTGGGAGGCAGAGGCAGGAGGATCTCTTGAGTTCAAAGCCAGCCTGGTCTATATAGTGAGTTCCAGGACAGCCAGGGCTACACAGAAAAACCTGTCTTTGGGGGTGGGGGGAGGAAAAAGAAAAATCCTTGAAAAATAGAAAACCAAAATGCCATGATTTATACCCTTCAAAATAATGGTGGGAGCTTAACTGTTACTCTTATAGAACATACATACTGGCTAACTGCTGCTCACTTCTTTCCTGTCTGGTCCAATACCACCTTCTGGAATGTCCCTCCACTGGGAAGCAGATAGTCTTTCTATCTCTGCTTGGTGCTTTGTCAGAGGAGGTGTGTACTGTTTGTTAAGTACTGATATTAGTAATGGTTGAAAAGTTCACACAGTGCTGTCTACCTTCTGCTGTGTAGGGAATAAGCCAAAGTAACTCAACTGTTTCTTAAGAAAAACACTATTTAATTAAAGTGGAGTGGAGGAGACTGGTGCTATTTTAGGATGATGTTGAGCTTTTAGCTGAAGACCCTAGAGTGTGTGTGTGTGTGTGTGTGTGTGTGTGTGTGTGTGTGTGTGTGTGTGTGATCACTTGAGTTCTAAGTTAAACTTGTTTAGATCACAGAAGTTATGATGTGGTTCTTAGAAGGCAGTAGTGGAGAAGGAAAAATGAATATTGTGCTAAGTAATCTAGTTAGGAAGAAAAAAAAAAACAGAGAAGATGTGTGTTTCACTTCCTGACAGCCTTTCTGCCCTAGACACAAGTTGTGTGGTGGGGATGAAATGCGTCAGAGTCTGTGTGTTAAATAGAAATAAAACATAACAGTATATAATACACACGAGCACACGCGCGCGCGCACACACACACACACACACACACACACACACACACACACACGCCATTTCCTCTTGCTGTGCTCTTCTAAGCAAAGCCCCCTTCACTCCCCTAGCTTCAAAAGAAGGCTGGAGTATCATCACTAGAGAATCAGTACTGAAGCGCCAGGGAGGTGTTCCCAGTGCCCGGGTTTTCTGGGAATAGCTTTTGTCTCCTTGGCTAAGGCCCCGTCATTCTGTAGAACTTATCATGAGACATCGCTTACCCAGTGAAGATTTCTAATTTAGTCTGGGGTGTTTTGTTTCATATACAATAAAATCTCCTTCATCCGGAACAAAGTAGAAAATGTGTAATGAGTGAAAATTTCCAATCGTAAAGTTTTCTTTAAGAGAAAGCATTCAGTCGTGGCACAGAGTGTTCAGAAGCAAAGCAATTTATTTCATCCAGATTATTACCAATTCCAAAATAAAGGCCCCAGATGACTAGGTCTTACTTACTATATTTTGTCTAATGCAATGTGTGTGTATTAGACGTTCTGAAAGCTGTAATACTGTAAGAAAGGCCCTTTCTGTTCCCACTTTATTCTTGAGAAATTTGGACACCAAGGAATGCTCAACAAAGAACAGAGAACTTACTTTTTGTAATTTGTCACTTCATGGATAAAAAGTAGAGACAGAAGGGTGAAGCACCTGTTGCTTTAAAGGCAATAAATGAGTGAAATGTTTTAACAGAAGTCATCAGCTTTCAAAGATCTCTTTTATCCAGTTCCCATCACTCACTGCTCTTAATTCCTTTGTCACATTTTTTACTGCATTACAAGTAATCCTTGAAATCCATGGAGCATTTTATATATAACTAGAACCATGTGGATGGTTCTCACATGCTCATATAGCCCCAAATCCCAGCAGTTTTTTTCTGTTCCTCCTTTCCCGCATATTTAGTCTTAGATGCAGGTTTGAGGAGCAGTCATGGGGTAATGGAAGGAATTCCACCCCCACTCACCAGCTTCCACCTAGCAAGTCTCTGAATAGTCTCCCTAGGTTTAGGGTAACAGAGCCTCCAGCAGGCCTGAGCCTTTGATCTCAGCCCAGCATTCTAACCCTCCCTCTTCCCTAGGAGCTGGCTCCTCAGGCAGCTGCTTTGCAGTCAAGCTCTCGTTATTTATATGTAACTGTATACACTGGCCAACAGAGTCGATTTGTAGAAGTACCTTATGAAATCTCGTTCAGATAAAGAGTAAGATTAATAGTGTTTATTCCATTCCTCTGGAATAGTTCTGTTTATAACAAACAGGTTGGAGTAAGAAGGGACAAAAAATTCCAAACTCCCAGGTTAATTAAGTTCAGTGCTGATATATAGGTGGATGTGTGGACACAGCCCACATCTGCTGCCGTCATTTCTCCACATTACGGCACAAGGAAATATGGCTCTGGTTTGGTTTTTTTTGGTTTTGGGTTTTTGTTTTGTTTTTTTTTTTTAACATTTTGTTTTATGGTGCTTGAGAAGGACATACTTCTCATGGAAGCCAGAGGACAGCTAGTAGGAGTCAGCTTTCTCCCTCTCCATGTGTGTTCTGCAGATTTAATTCAGGTTAGAGTTGGCAGCAAGTACTTTTGCCTGCTGAGCCATAGTGCTGGCCATTTTAAGAATCATCTTAGAGCTAATTCTAACCCCGCACTGTAGCTTTTTGAGTGAGTGTGTGTGTGTGTGTGTATGTGTGTGTGTGTGTGTGTGTGTGTGTTTTAACAAGTTTTAAAAGATTGAATCCAGCAATAAAGATACCATATTGGAAAGCCTATTTTAGAAAATGAAAATTGATACCAGTCTTTTTTGAGGTATTGTAAAATTATTGAAACATAGAATGCACACATACAGGGGCAGTGAAAAATGGTGTTTTCCTTTTTGATTTATAACGGTCTTTTTCTGTGTTTTACTTAGCTAGATCCCTTTCCAGGGAGAGCCGTGTCTTCCCTGTGCTCTCCTGACAATCCGTTGCCTCACTGATTTCCTGATCTTCCCGTTCTCTTTCAGATCATGGTTCCATTATCTCCTACTGCTGCTCTTGCCTTCATTGTTCCCACAGAATTTTGCATAGGTACTACCTTAGATTTTAAGGAGACATTCTAGCCAGTTATGCCATTTGCAAAAATTATGTGAATACATTTCCTGACCCTGTCCATCTTGAGCCAAGGCTCTTTTATCTTTGCATTAAAATATCAGCTGAAGAACACAACAGTCCTAGTAGCCTCTGCTATACAGTACTTGAGCAGTAGAAGATTTGAGAGGTGGCTGACTGAGCTAGGGACATACCTGTGACCTAAATGTGCTTGGAAGTTCTCCCTGTGCTCAGGTTGGAGCTGATCATATCTGGTGGGCGTGTGCTTTTCAATTTCATTTGTTCTCTCATTTTGGGGTACCCACCAGTTTAGCTTCATAGTTCCTAGATCAGTTCCACAAATATAGTATGTTCCTCTCCCAGCAAAGTCACAACTTGATGATGCTGGCCCTTCCCTGAACAGGACATGGGAGGAAAGGGCTGACATTGGGCCTTCACTAGGCACAGAGTGATGGGAACGTGAAGTAGGAGTTCTGCTCTTTTCTTGCCTTTGTCCAGCCCTGACAACAATGGTGCAGGCCCATTGTACACACCAGAAGCAGACACTCCTTCATCTGCACCTTACTGCCCACAAACCCAAGCTGCAGTAGAGTGCCCCTTGGAGTCATGCAGTTAATGGCCTGTGCCTGGCAGCCCCACCACCTGAGGTGGCTCAGGAGTTCACTGGCGCAGACACTGCGTTGTTCTCCCTGGAAGAAGACACTGCTTCTGCCTGGGTTGTCCTGGAGTTTCAGACACATTTTTACTGTCTGGAAGGAAGGTCCTTTAAGTCACGTTTAAAAATCTTTAATTTTAATGTCGCTGTTTACTTTTGGGTTTTTGGTGTTTTGGTAACAGTCAAGAACTTACTGATCTCATTAGTTTGTAAATTTTTTAAATGGCCTTTTGCTTTAAGTAAGAGTTGTCATCAGAAAGATATATTGTGCTGGGTTTTTTTGTTTTTTGTTTTGTTTGGGTTGAAGAAAACTAGCGTATAGATCTGATGACCCCAGATTTTATTTCCTGGATTTGTCTATAAAATGAGAGTAAATCACAAAGGCCAAAGTGCATAGGAAAGGGAGCCAGTAACACCTGGAGCTTCCCACTCCCTCCAGATGCGGATCAGGGTCCAGTACAAGGATTTTAGGCATGAGCAGCAACATCAGTACTGAAATTTATATACAAAGTACAGTGCTTAAAGTTAAGAGTTTGCTTTCTGATAGTTACTATTTTTGTAAGCAGTTGATTTAACCCTAGGATATAATTTCAGTCACATTTTTCTTGGTTTCCTGAAATCCCAAATCTGTGTGTCAGCACACTGAATTTTTGCTCAAAGGTTCTTTTCCTGGTGCCTCGTTATGACAAAGAATGAACTAATAGTGAGCTCTTAAAAAGTGTGTGTTGACATTATTGGGAAGATGAAAGCATGTGTGCCTTGTGATTTAGTTTTATTTGACGTGTAACAGTTATTCATGACAGTGTAGAACTCTGTCTACTTGTACTTTTCCGAAAGACGTTCTGTTTTCACTCATAGCTCTAATCATTTGCAGTTTATATAAGCAAAGCCCTGCTTTGTCTATAGCGTGCACTCTATAGAGTACTGTGGCCGTCTGGGGAGTCAGGGAGTAATGCTGATTTCATACAGCACAGTAGAGTGTGAGGTCTGTCATGTCAGTGAATCTTCCAGATAATTCCAGCTCATTTGTTAGAAGGTATTTTTCTCATAAAAGATTTACATTAAATGCTTTTAAGCTGTACTTCTCATCTTCCTACATTTTAGCAACATTTTCTGTGTGTGAGTGGCTTCTGAGGGTTACTCGTGTGTGTGCATTGGGGCCGTGGTTGACTCTGGTAACCTTGGCTGGCCCAAACCTTTGCAGCCATGTGTGTTTATCTCTCCTGTCTCACTGCCTCCCTGCAGCAGTTTAGTGGACTGGACTCCAGCATTTATATAGTTTTTCAGTGTGAAATACACAGTTTGTTATTTAAAAAACAAACATTTGAGATGATCCATTCAAAGACACATTGTGCTCAGTAAAAATGAACTGTATCGTGAAGATAGTGAAGGCTGTGACCCAGCAGATATTTGTGTGGTGTTTACACTTACATTGTTTAGTCTTTGGGACTGGTTAATTTCAGTATGTGGGGTTTTTTTATTTGCAGTGTTTTTATAATAAAATTTAAAAACAAAATTAGCAAAAGATTAAAATGGAGTATGTGATAGAAAACATTAATGAGAAATGCTTTACAGATGGTTCAGACGTAGTATGTAAGAAATTTAAGTATTCTACACTTCTAGTTTGGATTCAGAAGTTCAAAGAAATTTATAACCATGTCACACCCTTATCAAAATAAAAGTGTGGAGTTGGACTTTGTATAAAATCTGAACAATTAAGAATTCCCACTGGTTCCTTATCTACCACAGATATGTCATACCATCACTCTGGCTTAGTCCATTTTTTGTTTGTAAAATTAACAGTGTCTCAATACCACTCTGCCTTTTATCTTCCCAGGTCCCTACTTCTGGGAGCTTCGTAAAGACTGAAAATATTTGTCCAAGTACACACACACACACACACACACACACACACACACACACACACACACATATATATAAATATATATATATATATATATATATTTATATATATATATAAACAACCTGAATTCAGAATAGCACAAAACTAGAAATTTGGAGCATTTTTAATCAATACAGACTTAATGGTGAGAATTTACTTTTTCCCATTACTACACACACACACACACACACACACACACACACACACACACACGCACGCACGCACGCACGCATGCAAGCTTGACTGAGGTAGTGGCCAAAGAGGGAACAGGCAGATGGAATGCCAACTGTTTATCACTAATTTTGCTTACCACTTTGGAAAATCATTGTGGAGAGCTTTGTGTGGCTCAGAAACTATGGACCTGCTCCCCCATGGGATTTGAGAGAGAGGGAGAGAGGGAGCGAGCGAGCGAGCATAGCTGAATTCACTGTGCCTGACCATTCTTTGTGTACGCATAGTTGCAAGCATTCATTTTCTTGCATGGCTTCTTATCCCTAAGACAGAACTCGTAGCCTGTGTCAGCCTCCCTACAGCAGGGATTACAGGCATATGCCACCATTCCTTGCTTGAGACAGGCTTTTTAAACCAGCCAAAGCAGACCTCAGCTGATCAAGAAGCGAAAGGAAGAAATCATAACTGCTTACAAATTGGTTGATTTGGTTTGGTTTGCTTTTGTTTTTGCAGCTAGCCTTTCGGTCTGGAGGACGAGCTTCTTGTGAGATTCTGGCCCTGAGTATCAGTGACAGGACACTTAAAACATTTGTCCTGTCTCCTTTTTCCTTCAGAGAACCCGGGGGAGGGGGCTATGGGAGGGTTTAGAGGAAGGAAATATACTATAATCTCACAGATAAAATAAGAGAATAGTAAGACTGTTTCTATTACATACAGAAAAGCAAAAAAACAGAATTATTACTTCCTTAAGGCACATGTAAGTTTTGTCTACTTTGCCTTTTATTAGTGATGGGCTTACTAGAATCCCTGACTTGGTTCAGGTCTCATAGCATATTCCAGTTCCCATGAGTGTGAATCTGTGGATGTTAATATTTACATGGAACTCGGTGTAAAACATGCATTTACAATAGAATGTTTGCAGTAAACTAAATAACCAAGTTTATTAAATATGTAGATTAAGTGTAAGTGCTCAGTCATGGTATGAAAATCCTACTTCTGCATTTCTTTATAAGCCCTAGTATCTTTATATGTGATGACTATTGTATACATTTGGGGGGGTCAAAATCTATGATCTTTGGTACTGGAGAGATAGCTCGATTGACAAGCTGCAAGCTGCATAAGAATAGACTGAGGTCAGTTCCCAGAACCCACATTTTAAAAGCTGGGCATGATAGCATGTATTTCTAATCCCAGCACTGGGAAGGCAGAGACTGAACCATGGGGCTTTCTGGCCAATCTGCCTAGCCAAATTAGTGATCCCCAGGCCAGTAAGACGCCCTATCTCAAAAAACCAAGGTAGACAGCTCCTGAGGAACATTATCTAAGGTTTCCTGACATCCACACACAGTTATGCTTCCACACAGGGAAACAACTGTGATCTTTTAGTATGCCACTCTTCTCTTCTGTACATTTTTGTCGTGTGCCTCAGAACAGTACAACAGCGGGCTCTGAAATAGCTCCCTGAGCATGGATTCGTGAACACATCTGCATCTGCCTACTATATAACAGCACTCCACGAGGCACCTGGTTTCTCAGCGGCACGTTTGACATCTTGACATCTGTTACGCCTCCTCTTCTCCATCCTAACTGAGCTGACTGTGCTCACTGAGTCTGCAAGCCGCTTCCTTCGCCTACTCACTTGTGAACTCCAGCCTGCCACAAACGTACACAGTCCGTGAGGGAAAAGACAGAGAGGAAGGAAGTCAGCGCCCCAAACAGTGTGGCTGGTTGATGGCCCGCCTCGTGTGTGTATGTGAGGAAGAGGGGCAAAGGAGAATGGTGAAGAGAGCTCGGGCACACGGGATAAGCCAAAACCAGACAAGAGGAAGGAGGGAAGGAACAAAAGACCCAGACCTCTTCCCGAAGAGTGAGGGCTCCCGCCAAAGCATTCTGCAAAACTGTTCAAGGCTCTAGAGCAGGATTCGGCATCTGGTCCTGTGCCGTACCCTGTATAACCAAACATGGTCAGGAACTCAGAAGCTGTGATGCTGGTGTTTGCACAGAGCTAGAACTAGATGCTCCCTAGGTCCTTTTAACTCCTAAAATTCTGGGCTGTACCTTTGCTGAAGACACCACATATCTTTGTTGCAAGATATGAAATTAAGCTAGAACTGCTCCAGAAACTTCCTCCCTGCTTGCAAGCGTTCACGTTGCCAGAAGGAGCTAAGCATGCTACTGGGGGCAAAAAGGCATCCATCAATGGTCTATGAACCCTACAAACTACAGTACCAACTTGCAAGGCAATACATGCACACAGGTATTAATGGCACAACATTACGGTGGTAACCATTTGCTCTCTGACTGGATCTGAGGCCTGCTTCACAAGAGGGACTTTATTCCTGGTACTGTGAACACAATCAAGATCCAGTGGCTACAAGTTCTTAAAGAATTTAACTACAGTTGCTTACATAAATTGGTATGGCATCAAATTTCCTTATAAATATTTTATTTATACCCATAGACGAATTCTACACTCAACCTCAATCAGAGAAGCTTCTCTTTGCAAGGGACTGTGGTGAATGCAGAGATTCATGGCTGCACAAGTCCATAGAATAAGTCATCACTTATTATTAACAGAGCATCTCTACCACCACCTCCACGGCTCAGAGAAAAGAAAGAAGTTTTGGAAAGAACATAAGAAGGGCTGCAAAATACTGTCTTCTGGACATGACACAGCTATTGCAAATAGGATCCCTTAACAGCAGAGGTTAAGCCGGGTGGTGATGGCACACAACCTTAATCCCAGCACTCAGAGGCAGAGGCAGGTGGATCTCTGAGGTGGAGGCCAGCCTGGTCTACAGAGTGAGTTCCAGGACAGCCAGGGTTACACAGAGAAACCCTGTCTCAAAAATAAAAATAATAATAATAACATAAAAATTAAAAAATAAACAGCAGAGGTTATCTGTGCTAGGCCTGTACAAGACTGAGCCTGTCCTCAGTCAGTCATGGGTGGAGAAGGTTCATGCAGCTGAATTTTCGGCTACTAGTAAATTCTGAGGAAGGGCAGGCATTGTCTCCAGGTCTGTGCCCACAGGTGAGCTAGCCCACCAGGATAAAATGGAAAATTTGAAACCCCTGGTCACACAGGTGGCCCTGGTTAACCCTAGTATGTAACAAGTCCCAACCCAACCCCACCTCCCAAAAAAGAAAAAAAGCTGAATGTGAGGAAGGGAGACTTGTCGGGAGCAGAGGGGTTGATAGGAGGACAGTAGTGGAGGTGCGAGTAACCGTAATATACATGTATGGAACTGTAAAAGAACAAGGGGGTTTAATTTGTTAAGAAATCTGGGGCCTGAAGAGATGGCTCAGCAACTGAAAGCATTGGCTGCTCTTCTAGAGGACCCAGGTTCAATTCCCAGCACCTACATGGCAACTCACAACTGTCTGTAACTCCAGTTCCAGAGAA
Source organism: Peromyscus californicus insignis (assembly GCF_007827085.1). Taxonomy (NCBI): domain Eukaryota; kingdom Metazoa; phylum Chordata; class Mammalia; order Rodentia; family Cricetidae; genus Peromyscus; species Peromyscus californicus. The sequence continues at coordinate 65,801,711 of NW_026294413.1, forward strand.
CCCAAAACCCCTACACAGACATACATGCAGGCAAAACCCCAGTGCACCCAAAATATAAATAAATAAATTCGGGGGCGGGAGGGGGGAACAAAGGAATCCGTGGCTGATAGGTAGAACTGAATTGTATTGTAAAATAAATAAAATTTTAAAAAATAAATAATAAATAAATTCTTTTAAAAATTCTGGGTTGTAAATAACAACTGTACTTCTATTGTGTACAAAGCAGCAGCTCAGTGTGCTGCTATGCATTAGAGTAAGACAAACTGAGGCATCACTCCAGGCTTGGCGGTCTACTTGAAAACCAAGCAGAAAGAATTTGGGTGTTATAATAGAACATCCTTAGGAAATCACACAGTAAAGCATCTTTCTCTTAGTAGTATCATGGCTGACTGTTGGCTTTATTGTCCATTGAAACCATCTAGTAGGTTTGAAATTTGATCAAAATAGTTACGAATGTAAAGTAAAGCAAGATAAAGCCTAACAGATAAAAGACTAAAGCAGTAAAACTGGCATTGGCAAGTCAATCCAAATTATATAAAATAGCCATAAAGGTATGCTGTGGGATGTTCTGTATGGCAGATGTGTTGCTGATTAGTCAATAAATAAAACACTGATTGGCCATTGGCTAGGCAGGAAGTGTAGGCGGGACAAGGAGGAGAATAAAGCTGGGAAGTGGAAGGCTGAGTCAGAGAGACACTGTCAGCCGCCATGATGAGAAACGGCATGTGAAGATGCCGGTAAGCCACGAGCCATGTGGCAAGGTATAGATTAATGGAAATGGATTAATTTAAGCTGTAAGAACAGTTAGCAAGAAGCCTGCCATGGCCATACAGTTTGTAACCAATATAAGTCTCTGTGTTTACTTGGTCGGGTTTGAGCGGCTGTGGGACTGGCAGGTGATAGAGATTTGTCCTGACTGTGGGCCAGGCAGGAAAACTCTAGCTACAAAGGTACAGTGTACACTAACTGCACTTGTGAGCCTTCAGAATTTACTTTTAAAATTTGAGTACTGGTTGATTAAAAAATAATAATAATAGCCCAAGCAAAACTGTGTTGGTACATTCATTTGTAAAGTGATAATTTCACAAAGTCCTTCCCCACTCCACCCCCACCTCCTACCCCGCTTAAATTTTGTAGTAGCAAACAAACCTATTCAGGACATTCTACTCAACCTAGATTTGATATAACCAGGGTAGTAATGCATACTAGTTAGGAAATGGGCAACATTTAGCCTGGGACTTGAAGCATGGCTAATTCTAAACCTTCTCTTTGTTAATCTCTAGACTCTAGTTTATAGCCTCCCCTTATTTACATGAGATCTTACTACACATCTTCTCTCACAGGAGCTACTCTGGGAACTTGTTAGAGACTGAAGTTGGTGCCATATGGCCTGTGCCATCAGTTAACTACTGTGTTAAACTAGGCAAGCTGGCTGACCTTAACAAGCCTACATCCCTTCTTTTATAAAACAGGGGTGATTTTTAAAAAACTTTGGTTGCAACTGGGTATTTTGAGAGAACATGCTTATAAAGATGCTCCCAGCCTGCCTTGTACATCCTGTTCACTTAATTATCTACTTCATTGCTGCTGACATTTTCTGCTACACAGTTATCCCCTTTGGTTCATTTGCATTCTGGCTCCTAGTGTGTTTCTGAAATTAGTAGATGCTCAATTAAGTGTTTAAATCAGAGAGGGTAAAGCTATGATAAATAAGGGGAAGATTGGTAGTAAGGTGTGAGCTGGGAGCATCCACTGTATACTTCATAAAGGAAATAGAAGGGTACTGTTGACTGGATAGCATAGTACTCAATCTCAGTGAGAGAGGCAGTGGAGAGTACCACTGGTGAGGATACCCAGGGTATCGATGCTGATAATGGGGATGGAAAGGCTTTGGGCTAGTAGAATGGGTTTGTCTATACTAGGGAGTAACGAATTCAGAAAACTACCATACCAAATTAAATTGGAAGGGTGCTGGCAGACGGCACTGTAGAGTTTCAGCCATCTGCTGATGGAGAGAGTCATGGTTGCAGGGCGCATTTGGAAGTTGTTTGTGTCGACATGACCTACAGTTCTATGCAAACTTCAAGCTCAGCAATTAGCTAGTCAAAAGGATCCGTATTTCCTCTATCTTTTATTGTTCACTAGAAAGTATATTTAGCCAAAATGTAACTGGATGCAAACAACCCAGTCAACTATCCAACTCTATAAAATGTTACTTCCTAAGGGATTGGCTCTTCAGAAATGTGAGTCTGTGAGTGAAAGGTTCTTAGAGGCACATGGAAAATGATAACCATGGTTAGGAGCACTTGACGCTCTTGGAGAGGACTGGAACTTGATTCCCAGCACCCACATCAAGCATCTCAGCAGTTGCCCATGTCTTGAGGGGATCTGACACCATCTTCTGACCTCTGTGGACACCCACACATGTGGCATATGCACATATTCACATTGTTTTTAATTAAATACATATTTTAATAAAAAAGATAACCACAAGGTAGAGAAACTTAGGAGCAAACCTTCTAGAAAAAAGAAATATGGTATCTTTTACACACAGCCTGCTGTGAGAGAGCGGTAAGTGTTTCTTTCCTACAAGTCAATTAAGCCCAGGAAAAGTAAGATTGTTACAAGGAAGCCGACCTGAAACCAGAACAGACACATGGGCAATCACCCCTCTGGTTAGGAGACCTATAGACAGAGGGTTGAATACAGTATTGGACTGTATAATTGGTTGAGGTGTGAAAAGAATTTAAACAAAAAGAAATACCAAAAACAGGAAATTTTAACAACTTTGATACAGAAATTAGAAAAGCAGCAATAGTATTTCAGGGTTTGAGGGTGTGCATTCTCTGTTGTGATTATTCATTTTGCTTTTGTTTGGTTTTGGTTTTTGGTTTTTTTGTTTGTTTGTTTGTTTTGAGACAGGGTTTCTCTGTGTAGCTTTGGAGCCTTTCCTGGAACTCGCTCTGTAGACCAGGCTGGTCTTGAACTCACAGAAATCCTCCTGCCTCTGCCTGGAGAGTGCTGGGATTAAAGGCGTGCGTCACCACTGCCCGGCTGCTATTTTCTTAATAGACTATAAGTTAACGTTATGCCTTTAAAATTCTTCCATATAGTTACGACACATACTCATGTTTGGCCTTTTTCTGTTCTGATCCCTAGAGCTTGCAAATGCAGTTAGGTTCCTGGTTTTGCTCCAACCCACCCTCCCTTTCCTGGCCATACATTTTATAAATTCACTGTCAAAGCACAAGAGACTTTCTCAGAAATTAGTGTTTGTCTGACTTACCATTGCTTTTTCTTTTCGTTAAGCAAAATGATACATATATTGCTATGTTTTACTCTGTGTGTGTGTGTGTGTGTGTGTGTGTGTGTGTGTGTGTGTGTGTGTGTATGCATGCTTCATATATAACATTCAGAAAGCGTTACTATGATTCCACTTCCTGGTTGCGAGGATGAGTATGATGCTTGTGAATAAAACTTGCCCTTGGGTTGGGGTTATAGGTCAGGGTAGCACTTTCCCAGCTTGTGCGAGGTACCGAGTTCCCACCTCACCTTTTGGTAGTTTTATAGTAACAATGTATGGGCAAAGAACAGAAAGTACATAGAGACGCTAGCATTGATGTGCGTCGTATATGTTGTTAGTATTCTGTAGGCACTGAATAGAATGCAGAAGGAGCAAAACTGGACGCTCAGCAAGCCTGTTGTCTACTTCAGGGGACAGAACTAGTTAGGGACTCACATCAGCAAAAAGAGGCCTCTGGTGGCCTTGAATGTGAGGAGGGTTAAGCAGCCAGAATTCCTAGTTCTTACATTTTGGTTTGAGTTGGCAGTCACTGTGTATGGCCTGTAGGTCAGGGTAAATTCCGGGATCCGTGCTGAGTCTGAGAAGTAGGTGTGTCCTGGGAGGATGCGTAGGCCAGTGAAAATGGCGCTGTAGGAAAGCAGTCCAGGGTGAGCAGCGCAGTCTCACATCGAGGCTCCACATGGGCTCCAGTATTGTCAACCACATGTCAGTCTGTCCAGCACCAGGCTCATCCACGTGTGGGAGGATAATGTGGAAACTAGAGGCTGAAGGCCTTGAGTGGAACAGAAAGCTTGGGATATTTCAGTGCTGCCCTCAGCTGTTGGGAAGGCCCAGCCCTAAGACCTGAGACTCAGCACCAACAGTGTCTGACCCGTGTGCATCCCTTCTGCACTTTGCTATTCATAGTTGTGTGGACAGAGCCTCTCATGGGAGCATATCTGTCTGGTGTGACTTCCGCCACTCTCTTCCTGTCACCGTGGTGACAGTGCCTTCTGCTCCTCCTGAAGACATTGTTCCTCAGGAGAACAGGACTCACTCACCCTTGTGTGCACAGTCTCTGTAAGTGCCATCCCTTCAAAGACAGCCTGTCTCACCTAAGAGACCTGCTACCGCTGTCCCAGCTCGGTGACTTCACATCTGCCGATGCCATTCTCCCACTTGAAAGTAACTGCCCTCCAATTAGTCTCAGTTGGTATTTTACCTTCAGTGCCTAAAACCAAGGGACTTAGTTGATATTTGTTGTATGACTAGTGTAAACTTTGGGGACTGTGAGACCGAACTTACTCTTTAAATGTAATTCTAGGGGTAGCTGAGTTTGGCAATCATACTGAAAACATTTTTTAATTATTATTTATTTTTCTTTTAGAAAAATGACTTGGGACCAATAGAGAAACTTTCTCTACGTAAACAGCGGTTCATGCAGTTTTCATCCCTGGAGCATGAAGGAGAATATTACATGACACCCCGAGACTTCCTCTTCTCAGTAATGTTTGAGCAAGTAGAACGTGAGTAGTTTTTTTGTTTTTTTTAAAAAAGCTTAAACATGAGCATTGAAAAACCTGTTTTCAAAATTGATGACAGCTTTTTTGCATTTGAATTATCTCCATTGGAGTTTTGTGCATTTTATTGTTACAATGTGACAGTTGTAAACTTTCATATTGACGGGCAGTGGTGGTGCATGCCTTTAATCCCAGCACTTGGGAGGCAGAGCCAGGCGAATCTCTATGAGTTCGAGACCAGCCTGGGCTACCAAGTGAATTCCAGGAAAGGTGCAAAGCTACACAGAGAAACCCCATCTCGAAAAAACTTTCATATGTATCTTAGTTGTTTTGTATGTCTTGTATGGGTTTTTTCTAAATTAAAAAAAAAACTGAGTTTTTAAGATTCCACTAAAAAGATTATTTAATAATTTGACTAGATATTAGTTTTTGGTGGAATTAAGGTTTTAAATTGAGAGGAAAAAATAAGCTATTTTTATTTTTATAAAAAGATTAACTATTAAGAAGAGCCTTTCTCAGAGTTACTATGTTTTTATGTTGTAAGTAGAAAAATCCTGAAGCAAAACACATAAGCGACAATTAAAATAACAGTACAAGGACTTTATAAAGAGCAGACTCGCAATTACCACATGATGGCAGAAACCCTAGGTTTCGCTGCAGCAGGTTGTGTGTGCACCACGGTGCTGTAGACCTTCTCCTGCTGACACGGAACAAAATGCTGGGTCTCTCTGAGTAAGCTCGTGGACAGCAGAAGTCTGAGGACAAGGTGAGGAGGCAGGCAGCAGGACGGAGTGCCCGGGAAAGGCGGAGCAGGCCAAAGCAAAGTGAACACGATCCGGCATCCTGGGGTCAGGAAGCCCACCAGTCACTGTAGACGAAGAGGGCGAGGCAGTTCCCGGTGATCACATTGAAGAACAAGTAGGGCTATATTGTACAAAAGATCGCAGTGACGGCTCACCCACCCAAGGAATGCATGCTTGGCAGGCTGTGTGGACTTCATCTTGAGGGAACAATGATGATTTGGAAATCAGAAAATAAAGTAATAAAAATGTGCTTAGATTATTTTAATAAAGCCCCGTGGAAGGAAATTTAGCAGTATATGTCAAAACTTTAAAAATTTAGACCTACATTGATACAGTAAGATACTAAACAAGGATTTAAAAAGAAGTTTGGGCCAGATGTGGTGGTGCATGCCTTTAATCCCAGTACTCAGGAGGCAGAGGCAGGCGAATCGCTGTGAATTCAAGTCTGGCATGGTCTACAGAGTGAGTTCCAGAACACCTAGGACTACATAGTTGAGACCCTGTCTCAAAAAAACAAGCAAATAAATAAATAATAAAGTAGTTTAACCTCTGACATGAAGAGAACTTGGACATTATCACTCCTGTCCTCATAGCAGAAAAAGAAAAAAAGGTGAAAAATATAAAATCTGCAACTCAGGTCCATCAAGGGTCACAACAGAATTAAGGTCACAGGGCACCCTGGCCTAAAAACTGGAGACAGGTAGATCCAGAGGGTTGGTTAGGGCTTGCTCAGATCAAAGGCTACCCAGAATCTCCCAGGACCTTATGTCAGAAGTATTTAAAGGATAAGCTGCTAGAATCTGAGTATTGTTGTAGAATATTAATTTAAGGTGTGTTCCTTTTGTTTATGTTGCATTTGTTTAAATCTGTAAAGCTGTATTACTGTGCCTGTCTAAAACACCTGATGTCTAATAAAGAACTGAACGGCCAATAACAAGGCAGGAGAAAGGACAGACAGGGCTGGCAGGCAGAGAGAATAAATAGAAGGAGAAATCTGGGAGGAAGAAAAAAGAAGGAACAAGCCTGAGAAGGAGGAAGACTCCAGGGGCCAGCCACCCAGCTACACAGCAAGCCATGGAGTAAGAGTAAGATTTACAGAAGTAAGAGAATGGGAAAAGCCCAGAGGCAAAAAGTAGATGGGATAATTTAAGATAAGAAAAGCTGGCTAGAAACAAGCCAAGCTAAGGCTGGGCGTTCATAATTAAGCCTTCCTGTGTGATTTATTTGGAAGCTGGTTAGCAGGCCCCCAAAAAAGAAAACAACCAACCAACAACAGAATAAGACCAACTTGAGAGATTAAAAACTCCTGGAGAGGAACAGGTAACATGGCTTGGAAGATAGGAGCACTCACTTCTTCAATCCTTAAAGCCACGTGTGGTAGAAGAAGAGAACCAACAAAACAAAGTCGTCTCTAGACTGTTACAGCCAAACAGTTTGCTCTCACAAAAGATGAGTATTTTTCCAGCCAGAGGTTAAGAACACTGACTGCTCTTCCAGAGGTCCTGAGTTCAATTCCCAGCAACCACATGGTGGCTCACAACCATCTATAATGAGATCTGGTGCCCTCTTCTGCTGGGTAGGGATACATGCAGACAGAACATTGTATACATAATAAATAAATAAATCTTTAAAAAAAATGAGTGTCTTATGAGAGTTGATAGATTTCGCTGAGGGTGCCATTCTGCTCAGCTGCCCCCTGCTTGGCCATCTGTCAGTTACTAATATGTGTATTTGAGTCTCCAGTGGTTCACGTGTACATCATTTCTCCTTTTGGCAGTGTGTGTGTGTCTCCCTGAGATAGAGAAACATTTCTTAAATAAGACAGAGTACTAACCAAAAGAACAAGATTCAGCCATATTAAAATAGAATTTTATTCATCAAAAGTTGCCTTAAAGAAATTAAAACAAGCTCCAAACTGGCAGAATTTATTTATAATACACAGAATAGACAAGGGTTAATATTTACATATGAAACTACAATTTTAAAAAAGGATATGCCATGGAAGAGTGAAGATCGGGTCATCTCAGGATATGCCAAGTGACATGGTAATTACTTCAGCTTGACATCACTAGAGAAACTGTCACTACAGAAAGGGCCATTTGGCCTGTCCTTTCCTACATGCAGCAAGCCATATAAAGATTCTCTTGAGAGAGACATCTTTCCTACATGCAGCAAGTCATAAAGATTCTCTTGAGAGGGACATCTTTCACAGAGCAAAGCCAGAAAAACAGCCTTGATCACCAGACTGGTGACTGCAGTAATTCATCACAACCCCAATTAACAAGTTCTTTGAAGTAACCTTAGCTTCCATTAGCTTCTACCCTCCCCCATCTCTTAATGACATCCCTAGGATTTACCTTTAGTCAAGAGATCCATTTGTCCTGTCTGTCCTTCCTAAATTGATTGTTGTCTAAATATCAAAGCATCTTGCTTTGGTTGTTTCTTCAGGCTCTCCTTTCTTGTGAGGCTCTCCACATACATGTCAATTTAATAAAACAGACTCTTTAATCGACTCATTCGATCCGACCGAAGAGCCCTCCTGAGGGCTGAGGGTGCTTGCCTAGGCTGTGTGAGGCCCTGGCTTCCATCCCTAGAACTGCCACAAGAAGACTTAGGAGGGAAGAGTCCTCTCCTCTCTTGATCTTTTTCTTGACCCCTCCCTCCTCTGGACAGCTATTAAAAACTGGAAGAAATAGATATTCACAGAAGAGAAAACAAGAAAATGAACATAAATTCTTCCCTCGTTTGTAATTGTGGTGGGATAAAATTTTACACCTGTTATATTGGCAAGTCTCACAACAAAGATTGAGGAGGCTGTAGATCAGAGGTGGACAACTCCAAGGACTTTTACACACTCTTAGTTGGAAATGGACAACTCCAGCTGCTTTGGAAAACAACTTGTACCTGCCTTGCAAAATTAAATATTACAGAATTTTTTTTACCAACATTCACATTCCTAGATATATATACTCCATACCCAATAGGAACACTTGCTGGTGTGTCATAGGATACATGTAAAACAGTGTTTATAGCAGCAATGTTAGGTTAGCAGAAAAGCTAGAAACTGCCCACACGTCCACTGGTGAGAGAATGGATAAAGCAGGGTGTGTTCACACCAGGGAATTCTAATCCATAAGAGTGAATAAACTTAGTATCTGTTATAGCAGCATAAAGAACCCATAGATCCAATGCTCACTGAAACTGATCAAAAATAAAAAAATGAAGAACCACATTTAAAGTCTCTGGAAATGAGTCTGGGGTTTTATAGGAAATTTAGAAATACCTATTCAAGTTAAGCTACATTTTGTTAAGAAAATGTTCGAGTGTAGAGCACTTTAACTAAGACGAGCACTCTCCCTATCAGTTGCAGCTCAGTGAGATGGAAGCTCATTCTAAACTTCTCAGCAGGAACCCAGCTCTGAGTGCTGTTAGGAGGAGCATACTTTAGACTTTACTTTAGAACTTTACTCCTGCCCTGCTCCTGGAGGCGGAGTGCTGTGGGGCAGCTGAAGGGTGGGAGCACCCTCTTCCACCCATTCCTTATTTGTGGAGTGGAGTCTCTGCCTTGCATGCTCTTCTGCTAGAGACCTGGCTGCCCTTGTTCTGACCTGAAAGGCAGAGAGGGTATCCAGAAAAGGAGATGAAGCCCTGGGCTCCGCTTGCTGTACCAGGCATTACTCAGAAAGAGCAGGACCATTGTCCTTCTGTCTGGTTGCAGAACTCTGTCCTGGGTGATGGAAATAGGTTAAATAAGTAGCTTCCCGTCTCCTCATGTTTAATATAAGATGGGGACTTTCAAGCACTCTCAGAAACAGGTACAGGTTAGCTAGGCACACTAGCAAATGCCTCTAATTGTAACATTCTGGAAGTGAGGCTGAAAGATTGCTAATGTGAGGCCAGCTGAACTCCACAGTAAATAAATAAACGCTGGGCGGTGGTGGCGCATGCCTTTAATCCCAGCACTCAGGAGGCAGAGGCAGGTGGATCTCTGTGAGTTCGAGGCCAGCCTGGTCTACAGAGCAAAATCCAGGACAGGTACCAACTACATGGAAACCCTGTCTCAAAAAAAAAATTTTTTTAAGATAAATAAATAAATAAACAAACAAATAGGTGTAGGTTGTGGTGAGAAGTAGTTGAGCTGTCAGGGATAGATTCAGTGATGATAACAGACCAACCTATGTGCTGGCTGCTTTGCACAAGAACCCTTAGGAAGGAGACACAACTGGGGGGCTTTCCAGGGATCATAACAAATATTAATCACCAACAGTGAGAATTACTCCTTTATGGGAGCCTGAGTTTGAAAGATGATCTCTAGAGCAGTATGTGTCTAGGAGTCTCATCAAGTCAACAGGGCCAAATTGTCTGGACTCAGCACCCTAATGAGATCAGGAAGGAACTCCAAAACCACCCCATGCCTCACTAGGGCATTCCCTCAAGTGCTTAGCTCTGTTAGAGGGCAGGGTGAGACACGGTCTTTACTAAAAACTGTCCAGCCAGACACTGTGCACATTCACAAGCAGTAAATGAGCCATAGGGAAGGAGCTGGTACCCAGATTCCCCACAGTATGTCATCTGAAATGTCCAGGGCCCGATAGCAAAAGTATGAAACTACAAAGAAACAAGAACATGTAGCATCACTGGACAGAAGCAAGCAACAGGAATTGCTTGTGTAGCAATCAGATAACAGATTTAACAGAAAAAGACATCAAAATAGCCCCTAAAATTTGTTCAAAGAACTAAAGTAAACTATGATTAAAGACTATGACATTTTTACTTTTATTATTCACTGGAATGCAGTTAAACCATCAGAAGGCACTGAGCCAAATCAAGACTTTAGTAATTTTGCAGGCCAGATAATACATCCTTTATGCATATGATGTTTCATCTTCATTTTCCATCGTGGATAAGATAATCTTGGTTACATTCCTACGGATCACAATGAACAGCAAAACAAAGAAAACCTCAGCCAAACCACTGACCCGTGGTCTCTGGGTAAATGAAATGATACAAAACAATCTAAGATTTATTAGATTTTAAACTCATTTACCTGGCATTTATCTTTTGGACCTTTTGTTAATAAAATGCTTTATTAATACAATTGATGAGGCTTATGTAAGCACTCTGCATAGCACTTCCAAATGGACACTGGCAGCTCCCTTTACTGGGTTCCTGTATGCTTGGGTCTCTGCCATGTGCTCTCCTTGCAACCCAGGCTACCCTGCCAGGACCCCGTCTCCCCTCCTTAATTCCCTCCTGTTGCACTCCTTCCCAGTGACGTTTGTCTCCGCTGTTCACATCCCATGCTGCTATTGGAATTGTCCCAGAATTACAGTCACATTTCAGAATTTGCATCTCTGGCAACAACTGATTAGTTATCTTCCACTTTACCTGATACCCAATATGTCTGTTCTCTGACCTCATAAAAGTGTCTCGTGTCCACTGTTCTGTCATTCCAAGGTCCCTTTCTCCACTTTCCCTGCAGCCACAGGTTTGTGACTTTGTCACTCTGATAACTACTTGATAATATCCCTCTTCTCCCTTTTATTGAACTGCTGGGAAGCCACACACAGATGGGAGCCACTAAATTCAGCCTCCCCGAGATCCTCCCGGTCATGTGTCCTAGTCCGGTTCCCTTCTCTCCCTTCTTCCTCAGCTCTCCCAAACTGCTCAACTTCTCACCCTGTTTGTCACATCCTTCCTTCTCTTTTATGATAAGATTTTACCTATTTTTAACTGAGCAAATGAAGGCTGGAAGTCAGCCTCTCTCTCATGCTGCCTTAACTAGAGCCTTTTCCCTCTCCCCATCTTGTTTACCTGAAAGGGCTTACCTCCCTCCCTGTTCACCAGGAGGCTGCATCTCCCCTTCAGCTGGTGGAAATGTGACCAACACAAGAGTTTGTGGCGGGGGGGGGGGGGGGGGGGGGGGGTTCATTTTGTTTTGTTTTGTTTTTTGACACAGGTTTCTCTGTATAACTTCCCTGACTGTCCTGGAACTCTACTCTGTAGACCAGGCTGGCCTCAAACTCACAGATATCTGCCTGCCTCTGCCTCCCGAGTGCTGGGATCAAAGGCATGAGCCACCACACTTGTCAAGAAGATCTTTAACATTGGACTGAGGGGGATGATTTGAGGCACAGAAGGGTAGAAGGGAGAATTTTTCTAGGGAAAGGGCCCTGAGAGGACAAGGGTGAGGGAGCATGGTGGAAGCTATAATTAACGAGGATCTTAGAAAGGCCCTTCATAACAGCAGGAAAGCGATAGATGCCATCGCTCTGTTTCTATGTCCTCGGTGAATGAGAAAGCAGTTACAAGTTGTTAGAAAAGGAGGTATATCAAAGGGCTTGCAGAAGTAACCTCCGCAGTAAGACATAATGGATTAAGAAAGCCAGTGTGATTGTCAGTAGCCTTATTAAAGTTTCATGTGGGGCCAGATAGCCGTCTCTCAAGAGATCTGAGCTAGAGGCACAGAAGTGACCCTGTGGGCCAGTCTCACTGTGCTCCTGTATTTTTGTCAAGCACCCTTGAGGTATTACTCCGATCAGTTAAGTTTGAGAAGTATTTGGACATATGTGAAGTGACCTACCACGGGATGTGTCACTATGCAAGGGCAGAGGGTAGTGCATGGGAGTCGCGGGGACCTGGGGTCAATCCCATTGTGTCGCTGGGTTAGCACCAAAGCCTCTCCTGTTTGTAGAGCCACAGAATAGTAGTACAGAGTGCTGTAGGGACGATGAAGTTAGAGAGCATGAGAAAAAAAGTCTGTCCATTTAAAACTGAAGCTTTACAGTCTGTAGAGTAGAAAATACAGTCAGCCAGAACCAGACGCCCGCCACCTAGTAGTTACCAGCATTATTAGCACACACCTTTTTTGGGCCTGTAAATTTTTTTACAGAGATATAGTTCACATGCCATGAGGTTTACTCTTTAAAACATACTCTTTTACTTACAAATGTAAGACCACGCATTGTCTACTGTGTGCTTTACAACCTAACATTTTCTGTTTAATCCATAATGAGTAGTTTCCCTTCATCAGCGGTGTTTGGAAAAAGTTTGACTGTTTCATTGTATGCTATAATTTAATTGGTTCCCTTATATTGGAGCATTTAAATTGTCTGCAGTTATTTTACTGATATGAATAATTTCATAGTAAGTATAGTTATTTTATAAGTCTTTGCTTAACTGGTTGTAAAATAATTTTCTAAACTTGTAATCATGAAATACAAACACTGATACTTCTTAAGAGTATTATCAAATTGTCCACTAAAACAAAGAATCTAATGATTCTGTTTCCTGCCTAACTGGAAATTTTCTCGTCAACTTTTCAATAATAAATTGTTTGATTTCATTACATTTATCAAGAAGCACTACTTTCAGATTTCAAGAGCACAGTTTTACCCCAGAGTAATAAAGATGGACAGAGAACATCACCCCCTTTCTGAGTAGCATATTTAGTGTGTAGAGCAGTGAGTTACAGATGGTATTTCCATATCTGCCCAGGAGGAAGCTGGATCATGTTCGTCTCCCATCCTTCACTCTTCTTCCCCACGCCATCCTCTTCCTTTCTTTTATATCTTTTTATTAAGATTTTTCATATGAAAGAAAATGTTTGTCTTTCTGAGCCCGCTCTAACTAATATCTAATATGATGCTCTTCAGTTCCTTCCATTTTCTTGCAAATGACACAACTTCTTTGTGGCTTAAAAAGGTGTCATTATGTATCTGGAGCATGTTTCCTTTTCCCTTTTATCTGGTGTGGACACCTAAGCTGGTTCTATACTGTAATGCAGTGGTAAACATGGAAATTCAAACGTTTTCAAAGCACAGGAGAGTGCTTTATAAAGTCAGTGTGCAAAACTGTATCAGCTGTGAAGACTTGCAAGGACTCTAAGGAGTCTTGTACCCCCTTACTCCTGCTGAACAGAAAATCAGTTTTCTCAAGGCACTTGAGGCTGGTACAAGAGTACCCAGCTTCACAGTCTCTTGATAGATGACATTTCACCCTGGGCTTTTTGAAAACACGAGCACAGAAGTACACCCTTGAGATGGAGCCTAACAAGGATATTGTCAGCTGTCACCCTGCAAGGTGGCAAATAATTTGAAACTTACTTGTCCCCTGGTACATCATCATCACATCCCTAAATGGGGACTGGCTGCATTTCCTACCTGAAGAACAGGTGTCCTTTGTAATCTTTGGGACAGACTGCATCTCCCTTCCAATGCGGGAATGTTACCACCCTTCTCGCCTAAGTTCTGCAGACATTTCTTTTGCTTGTCGATCTGCTCATTGTCATTGCACTCACTGCTGCCTCTCACACTGCAAAAACAGCTATCAGACACACTGTTTCTGTTTTACTTTTGTGTTTATTTCAATGGGAAACTGATAGTTTTACTGTTCATCTTTCAAAGCTCATTTCTCAACATCAGGTTGTACTTGTTTGGGAATATAACGGCAAGGAAGTGTTAGCCCAGAAGACATACGTAGTGCCCAGAACACGGCAACCTCTTCCCTTTGGCAGTTGAAGCATTTCACTGAGTTCCCACGTTGATTCTACTGTGTTCATAAAGCAGAGGCTGGTCCCAGGTCCTGCCTCCATGCTCTTGTGACCGAAGAGTGGTGTGGTGGCACATCAGGCCACAGACCAGCCTGGTGCTTATAACACCCACTCCTCTGTTTCATGATCAGATTCCTCTGTACAGATCAACAGACCTTGTAATCAATTTGAAATAACCAGTGTTTCTATTTTAATTTTTATTCACAGCAACAAAACTAATAAGTCAGTTCTGTGAGGAAGAGTCCATAGTTCATTACTGTCTTCACTTGGCTCAAGTTGGCCAGTACCTGATTTTTCAAAAATCTGGTTGAGAATACAAAATTCCAGTGCCAGTATTATCACCTAAGTCCTCTTGCTCGTTTGTTTCATATGTAAGACGAGGATAACACTATATCCAGAAGCCCAGGATCTAGAAGAAATGTTATGAAATTTAACTTTTTTTGTTCAGGTATTAATTCCACACTTCCATGCTGAGCACTCCACCTACACAACTAAGCAGATATGAGGTCTCACTTCTTCAGGAGCTTTTATATTATCCCTCATGACTTTATTGTTGTATTGTTTAAAGTCCAAAAAGGGGATCTAACTATCACATAACAGCCACCTCAGACTCCTGACCCTCTTCTGCGTCACACTGCCAGTTACTGCTGCCTCGCCTGCTTCCTGAGTAGAGTGTGGTCTCTTTCAGAAACTGGTGGGACTGAAATAAAATAGGCATGGGAATGAACTTTGTCACATAAACTTTAAGAAAAGGCATTAGGAGATCGAGAGGATGACGCACACCAAGGCAGGAGGTCTAGGCCAGCCTGAGCTACATAGCAAGGCTACCCTTCAGGAAATAAAAAGGAAAAGCATTATGATAAATTTGAATTATGATCAATTTCTTTTAAGTAAATATTTTGAGTTTTAATTAAAAGCCATAAAACTACCTCCATAATTATATGCCTAATTAAGCTGTTAGATTAAGAGTTAAAATACTCCTGGGCATGTTGCCACACATACTCATGAAACAAGGCAGAAGGGTGGCTGATTTCAGGTGTACCTGTACTACAAAGCAAGTTCCAGGACACCTGTCTCAAAAGCAAACAAAAAGCTAACATATATATATATATATATATATATATATATATATATATATATATATATAATATTTAACATATTATATATAATATATATTGCACCATTTTCTAGAGCAAGTAATCAGCATTATATTACATCTTATACACACTGTATTACAGACCCTTGAAATGTAGATTAGATAGTAATTTACCTAGCTAGTAAGATGCTATGATGGCACCTGACAATCAAGAACTTTCACTCACAGGCGCATAATGCTCAGCAAAAAAATTATACTGGGATAGTAGCATGTAACCTCACAGATATGATCATAGATGTTTCTACAACTGCACAGTAATATTCATCACTAATTTTGAGGTAGATAATATTTATTATTTCTAGGGTTTTTTTCCCTCTCATTGATATTTATTGTCTTTTCTGGATTTGGAAAATCCTTCTGGAACCCACATAAGGAGCCAAGTGCACACATCTGTAATTCCAGCACTTCTACAGTGTGATGAGAGGGGAGACCAGAGAACCGCCCAAAAACTTGCAGGCCAGCTAGCCTGGAGTACACACGGAAGCCAAAGCATGAGAGACCTGCCTCCTTAGCAAGGTGCTGAAAGGGGCTCTTGAAAGTTGTCCACTGATCACCCTGCAAATGCTGTGGCATGCACACGCCAACACTCACAAAAATAATAATAGTAATAATAATAATAAATTTTTGGGGGAGAGGCTTGAGACAGGGTTTCTCTGTGTAGCTTTGGAACCTGTCTTGGAACTCACTCTGTGAACCAGGCTGGCCTTGAACTCACAGAGATCCGCCTGCCTCTGCCTCCCAAGTGCTGGGATTAAAGGTGTGCACCACCACCACCCAGCTAATACTAAAGTTTTTAAGAAGGATCCTGAAAACCTGAAAGAACTTTAGGTCTCTGTTGTCTAATTGACATTATGAAGAGCAACTAGGACAGTCTTGGTCAGCTCTCAAACTGGGCTGGAAAACGGTACACTTGAGAGAGCATCCTCGGATCCGGATGGAGCAGGGGAACTCTCCAACACTACCCTATTGGTATGACTTCTTTGAGTCAGTGAAACCAAAAGACTGATTTTAAAAAACAAGTCAAGCCGGGCAGTGGTGGCGCACGCCTTTAATCCCAGCACTCGGGAGGCAGAGCCAGGCGGATCTCTGTGAGTTCGAGGCCAGCCTGGACTACCAAGTGAGTTCCAGGAGAGGCGCAAAGCTACACAGAGAAACCCTGTCTCGAAAAACCAAAAAAAAAAAAACAAGTCAAGAAAGGCGGGCGGTGGTGGCACACGCCTTTAATTCCAGCACTCGGGAGGCAGAGCCAGGCGAATCTCTGTGAGTTCCAGGCCAGCCTGGGCTACCAGCTGAGTTCCAGAATAGGCGCAAAGCTACACAGAGAAACCTTGTCTTGAAAAACCAAAAAAAGAAAGAAAGGAAGGAAGAAAGAAAAAGAAAGAGACTCGTGTGGCACAAATCAATGCACAGTGCCCACGAGGAATAAAGACTCTGGGATTTCACATGTGTAAGACTAAAAATTTATCTTGCAGAAAACTATACTATCTTTGTGTTCAGATTCAGAATTCTTTGGCTCCTGATTTTACATTAAAGATATTGACTGCTTTATTTCTTACGTAAGGTGTTTGTTTTAAAGATCATTTTCTTCCTTAATGCAGTCTGAGTTTGTGGAAGAAATGTGAGTGCTAAGTCATGGTTCTTCTTTGTTGTAGGTAAAACACTAGTCAAGAAGCTGGCAAGAAAGGTAAGCATTGCTGGGGCTTTTATTTTGGGGGGTGACCTTGAAAATGAACTAATATACCTTAAATTGAAAGTTTTTAACTTGTGTATTCAAAGGATATCGAGGATGTACTATCAGGAATCCAAACAGCACGCTGTGGATCAACTTTTTTTAGAGACCTGGGTGATAAAGGTAATTTTTAATCATTACTAAATTTCTATGTATAAATTTTATTTAATTAAGTAGTATTAGATAATTAAACTGGGATATTTATACCATGTAATTTAACTGATGTTTCATGGCATAATAAATGATTAAGAGATAACTTTCTCAAATTTTTTAAGCAATTAAAGATAAATTATTAGAACATCAGTGAGTAAGTCCTAGAGAAGGAATAAGGGAAAGTGGAGAGTAGGGGATGAGGCCAGTGTGGAAATCAAAAGATGGCCTCAGAGAACCCTGAGGAGTACTGTGCAAAGAGGCCATAAAAAGGCCAGGCAGAATGGCCAGAGGAAAACGCTAAGAGTGTTTCACAGAGGCTGAAAGAACATGGTAAAGAGGAGAGTTAGGCCAGGCATGCAGATGCACACCTGGAGTACCCTGACGCCTAAGTTTGTCAAAAGATTGTCTTGCACTGATTGAAATGATGATGTGATTTCAGTCTTTGAGTCTGTATGACATATCTTGGTTTACATATGTTGAACCATCCTTGAATCCCTAAAATAGAACCAACGTGGTCATAATGTTTGTGCTCCTTAATACGTTCTTAAATTTAATGTGCAAATTATTGAGAATTTTTATGTCTGTTTATCAGGAAAATCGGTCTTCAGTTTTCTGTTGCTGCTGTGTGCTTATGTGGTTTTAGTACCAGGATTAAGACCAGCTTCTCACAGTGAGGTTTGCAGTTTCCTTAGCTTTCTGCTTCGTGAGTAGTTGGCAGAGTGTTAGTGTTGCCTCTTCCTGCGTAGGGTTAGTGAAGGGAGGGAAGGAGTCTGTGTGCTGCTTGCTGTGAGAGCCTCACGCTTCAGTCTCCTTGCTTGGTAGAGCTCTGCATAAACGAATTCTGTCCTCCTGATTGACTTTGGTGGGTACCTGTGCTGTGGCTTCGCTTCTATTGTTTTTGGAATACGAATTTTCAAGGTAGTCCTTCAAATGATCTTTTGGGTTCCATTGGTGTCTGTTGTAATGTTGCTGTTTCATGTTTAATTGATTGATTGCATCCTCCCTCTCTTTTAATTTGACCAATAGTTTTTCTCTCTTGTTTATTTTCTAAAAACTTACTTTGATTCATTAAGTCTTTGTATTGTTCTTTTAGTCCAGCTCATTAATTCTACCCTCGTATTTCTTACTATCTACTGCTTTGGGGTTTGTCTCGTTCTTGTTTTTCGAACACTTTCAGATGCTCCTTTAAGTCACTCAAGATATAAGATGACTGTTTCTCAGTGTATATGCACGTGCTCATGTGTGAAGTTGCACATGGAGACCTGAAGATAACCTGTGGTGTCATCCTCAAGAACACTGTCTACCTTTTTGAGCCATGATTTCTCATTGACCTGGAGTTCACCAATTAGTCTAGACTAGCCAGCCAGCCCAGGAGGTCTTCTTGTGACAACCTCCTCAGTGCTGCCATTACAGCATGCTCCTCTGCCCTGGGTTTTTACGTGGTTGATGGTGAGCCCCACTGTGATTTCCTAACAGCAATCATAGTTAGAAACATTGCAGATACCTTATCTGTATTCTGATAAGTGTGCTTCCACTCTGACTTGATTTGAGGGAAGTTGACATTTTCCTTCCTGGTTTCTTCGGTGACCCAGTGATTTGTTACCTAAGAGTACACTGTACAGTACAGAAATACTTGTATAGTTTCAATAGGTTCTTTTGCTGTTGATTTCTACTCTTACTGTACTATGATCTGGAGAGATACAAGGAATTATTTCACTTCTCTTATATTTGTTAAGACTTGCTTTACGGCCTATGATGTCATCTATTTTAGAGAAGTACTCAGAAGAATGTTGGATAGAGTACTGTGTTACTGTCTCATTGGTCCGTTTGATCTGTGATGCTTGAAATTCATTGAAGAATCTTCAGTTAATTTGCTCTTACAGGCAACCAGGTTTCAGTTCCCAGCACCCATCCACAGCTCCATTTCCAGGGATCCAGTGCACTTTGCTGACTTCTGGAGGCCCCAGGAATGCAAGTGGTACACATGCATTCATAAATGCAGATAAAACACTCATACACATACAATTCTTAAAATACTAGAAAAAGACAAAATATTAATAAAAAAGAATAGTATAGAGGGGAGAGAGGAAAATACAGTAACAAAAGATGAAGTGTCAGAGAGGCTCTGTCTGAGTACTGCAGGACCGGAGTCTGCAGTGGGGTCAGGGGCACTGTCAGTTGAACTTGGAGACTTCTGTCACGCTCTGATTCACACTGGTGTGAGGCTGGACTGGACAAGGGTTAGAAGTCAGCCAGGGCAGTCTTCACTTAGGTAGCTTCCCTTGGAGTATAGGGGCCCTCTGCTGGCCACAGTTAGCTTTGCAGACTGTGGGCCAGGCAGGTTTTCCCGTCCTCCTGAGACTTAGTTGTTATCCCAAGGAGCCTCCTACTGGAGGGCATCTCCCAAGTGTGTTGGGAGTAAAGGAAGAAAACACAGCACTGAGATCTTTCCAGGCAGACCTGTCCCCTTCACCTTCAAACCCACTAAGTAGTAAACACCCTGCTGGAGGGCTGCAGCTGTGGACAGGCAGTTCCCTATAGCTTCAGAACTCTTAGTCTCTACAGCAGGATCCTTGTGGCAAATAGATAGCTCTTGAGGTTGACCTCCCCACTGGCCTCAAGCTTAGTGCTGTCAGACCCCAGGGTTTTCTCATTCGATGAGGTCTGCCCCAGCCGCCAAGAGCAGCAGGACTTCCTCCTGTGTCTTCACTGCCTACCCCAGCCCCCAGCCACAGTCTTTGGTGTGTAATCATCCCTTGTGCTCAGGCCTCAAAGATCAGTCTTTAACAATAGGTTCCTGGTCAAGATGGCACCCAGCCACAGCCCTCTAAGTTCCATACTGAGGAGTGACAGTATGGAACTGCTCACCACTGTGGACCACGCTTTCTCTCCGAAACCTAAACTGGACGGAGGTTTCTGAGAACTGTGGGCTTGTGCTGTGAGCAATATTGCCAGTCCCTCGCCATGGCCTCCTGCATTTCCTTCCAGATAGGCTTCTGCTCCCCACCCCCACACTGGAGCTGTACCGCTGGAACTCTGTGTGGCTGAGTCAGCCATGATTTCTCCACGCTATCCTGTCACCCTTGGTGGTTTCCGGTGCTGTCCCCTTCTCCCTCTGGAATCCAGTCTGTTCTGTTTGGTCCTGGCTCCTCTCCTCCATCTTTCACATAAACCAGCTGCTAGCCCATTTTTGTCCTGAGCACTTGATACTTAGAGTGATATAGGTCAGTGAGGGGTGAGATAGGAAGCCATGTTGCAAATTTTTGAGAAATGGGTGCCATCGTGAGACAATTTAATGAAGCCTAGTTGAGAGACCTGGGCATGAGCAGGGGGGAGGTAGAAGGAGGAAGATGGGGATGAAGACAGATAGTGAGGGCATGTTAGTCAGTCATGATGGAGAGATATGAGCACATTTCTTATTGATGAGAGAAAAGAGAGGGAGGTTTGAACATGATGAAATCCTAGAAAGAAGGAGAAGAGGGATTCTTTGAAAGCCAGAGGGAAAGACCATCGTTCCACTGGCCGCTAGCTTTTCTATTGTCCCAGGAGAGAAGAGTGAATAGATGATGCCCATCTGATGTACTGTGTTGGTATCGAGTACTGGGGAGCAGCCTGGACAAGACAGAATAGTGGAGTGAACTATAGAGAAACAAAATAATTGTGAAAAGCTGTAAGCAGAGATGTAGTTCATGAAGATTAGAGCCACTGGTCAGCTGTGTGATTATCCTGCATCTCCCATGGAGCAGTAGAATACTGCCCTTGAATTGAGTTAGGGTTATATTGGTCAAGTAGAGGACAGTCCTGGAGGAAGCCATTGAGAATATTGACTACTAGAGAAAGTTTGACTAATTATCCACGGACCCTAAACAGGATAGTAGAAAAGAAAGTCAGATAGGAAGGAAGATGAAGAGAAGAAAGTTAAAAAGTCAAGAGAAAGCTGCCAGTGAAGTTGGAAAGCATACATAGTGGGGAAAGAGTAGTTGGTTTGAGAAATGAACATTTAGAAATTTTCAAAATAGCTCTAGAGGTATGGCTCAGTGCAGAGCTCCTGGCTAATGTGTGAGGCCCTGTGTTTTATCCCCAAGTCCACAAAATAAAAACTTGTATGCGTACCACTGTACATTTTAGTAAATAGTAATTGATAGCTGCTTGTATCCATTTCTGTTCATTCCTTGGTATGTCAGTATGTAGCAGGCAGCACAGATTTCATTATGTTGCTTATACTGAATTACCCAATAATCTTTACACTGTAGTAACCCCTATTGCAGCAGCTCTCAACCTGTGGTTGTGAAAAGATCGCATATCAGATTTTACATTGCAGTTCATAACAGTAGCAAGATTACAGTTATGAAGTAGCAACAAAATAATTTTATGGTTGAGGTTACTACGATGAGAACTGTATTAAAGGGGCGCAGTATTAGGAAGGTTGAGAACCACTGCCTCCCAGTTGGATCCCTCCCAATCACAGCACCAGAATAAACCTATGAGCTTTAGAGGTAATAACCTCCTACAGTTTTCATATTGGGAATTTGTAGGGATGTATGTGTCATGAGTCAGCACAGTCAGTTCTCCTGTGTTTGTGACCAGGAGGACGCAGGGATAGATAAACTCTGGCACTCACACTGTCTCCACTGTCCGTTATCTCCGCAGGGATTCCAGAGTCTGGTGCATTAACTAATAATGAAGTCTAGTCATCAGAGATAGAAAAAAGTTGAGGAGGGGTTAAACAGGGAGTTTGCTTGCTTGTTGTAGTTTTCTGTTGAAATCTATATTTCCAAGGAAGAAGGAAAGGCTCACCCGTACTTCACTGCTAATGTTAATAAAAATGTGTAAAGAACAATTTGAGATACTGCATTTCATAAGATCAGTCACAATTTATAACATAACCAACAAAAGGTGGAATGCTCTTGAGATGGAAGAGAAATATTCACTATGTATTAGAAAGAAAAGTATAAGTTTTGCTTATTCTGAATTTTTAAACTGAGCTAGAGTCTCAATATCACACTTGCCTCAAGGATGTTCTGACCATAAGTTACAAGACACATTGTTGTAAGATCCCCATGAAAGAGAGAGAACCCAGCCACCTTGGGAAATACTGTTCTCAGAATGCTGCTACTGAACAGACCATGCTTGAGTGTGGTTCCAACTTTAAAATATTTCTGAAAGTGTAGGAACCGTTCACTCATCGTTCCTAGTAGCCCTTAAAGATCCTTTATCAAACCTTTAAAGGTAAGCTTTAGAGACGTTCCCGTTTGGGCTGGGGAGATGGTTGGTGGTTGAGAACACTGACTCCTCTTCCAGAGGACACAGGTTCAATTGCTGGCACCCACCCGGCGGCTCACAACTGTAACTCATGCGTATGGTGCACAGACATGTGGGCAAAACACCAATACACGTAAATAAAAATTTCCTGTTTATCATGCAGCTTTGAAACTGCACTCCGTTACAGCACTCAGTTTCCCATTCCGAGTAACAGAGAGGCGCCGAGCTGTTTTCCTGCGTGTGCCCTCAGATGTGTGTCTCTAGAAGTGCATTCTGAGGCAGCTACAGGGGCGCTGCAGGGCTCTCTCTTGCTTGTCCTGCATCTTGAGCACAAGCTGCTGTTTTTACCCTTTCTCAACTGTGCTTATTTAAACCTCTTACTGAAGTCAGTGTTTCAGAGAAGATCGCTGGGATTTTCCTTTTCAAAAATCATCTATGCTTAAAGGACATTTACCTGTGTTTAAAGACAAGAGAGGTCTCCTTTGGCGCCAAGCCCGGGACAATCTACAAGTTGGCCTTTTTCCCCCTTTGCTCTATTCCTTTGAAATATAGAAAAACACTATTTTCTACTTTTTTTCAGGCTGCCAAGGGATGAAATGCTTTGATCCTCAAACTAACATTAGAGCACTTCTGCCAGGAGCAAGATATGACAAACACATAGAATTTATTCTCCCTTCATGTAAACATTGAACAGTCTTCAGAAAGAAGTGTCCGAA
This sequence comes from Peromyscus californicus insignis, assembly GCF_007827085.1. Classification (NCBI taxonomy): domain Eukaryota; kingdom Metazoa; phylum Chordata; class Mammalia; order Rodentia; family Cricetidae; genus Peromyscus; species Peromyscus californicus. Next base: position 65,824,884 of record NW_026294413.1, read on the forward strand.
GACTGACTACATGTCCTCACTCTGAGAGAACACAACTGCTCTCAAATCAAGTAAATAGAGAGCATTTGAGTATTTACCTGTGAGGCTTTGAAACAATATGATATGTAGGATTTGTTTCAGAATAATCTAGTGAGAGGTGGGGATTAAAAGACAAAATAAGGCTCACAAATTGATAATTATTAAGTTTGGGTTTCGTTATATCATTATCTAATATAATATATAAGTATCATTCTGTGTAATTTTATCTGTCGTTGAGTTGTTCATGATAAAGTGTGTTCAGTTGTAAATTGTGCTTCTGATCCAGAGACAACAGTTTTATTTAGTGACCAAATACAGAGCTTGCCCTAAAGCTTCCTTAATTTGGAGCTTAGACATACCCAGTACCCATCTTTCAAACCTCCCGGTTAAATATGGGCTCTCAGGCTCTAAATACTGCCTTGTGTCAGTTCCAGTCACTTGACCCATAGCCTCATAGTCCTGAGTATAACTCTCACATCATCGAGAACACGCACCATCCTCTCCACAAAAGAAGTCAGTGATCCAGCATCCTCAGTAGAAATCATGCAGTACCACTCAAAGTAGCCCAACTTCAGTCATGAATTATCCCTAAACCAGTCCCTTAGAACCACACTCCTGCAACTTGTTTACCAGCTAGAGTCATTTAGGAAGAGGCAGTCTTAATTGAGAAAATGCTGCTATGGCAAGTCTGTAGAGCATTTTCTTTATTGATGATTGATAAGGGAGAACTCAGCTCACTGTGGGTGGTGGCACCTCTGAGTGATATAAGAAAAACAGGCTGAGCAAGCCATAGGGAGCAGGCCAGTAAGCAGCACTTGTCTATGGCTTCTGCTTCAGTTCCTGCCTCCAGGTTCCTGTCTCTGCTTCCTGCCCTGACTTCCTCATATGTGAGATTGTTATATAGAACTGTAAACGAAAGGAAACCTTTTCCTCCCCAACCAAGTTGCTTTTGGTCACGACGTTTTATCACAGCAATAGAAACCTAACTAAGATAGCATCCCTCCTTCAGCCTCATGGAAATGGAAGGAAAAGCAAGGCATCCCACCCAAACTGCATGTTTGAGAACGAAAAAGAATGGTTTCTCAAAGAGAAAGAAAGTTACTGCAACAACGATTGAATTGTTACATTTTAACTAATACAGTTTGAGTTTCTGTATCTCCAGAACTGTACTACTGTAATTTTAAATTTCCCTCAGTCAAGTGAGGTATTACTGGAAAACTGAGTCTAAATGGCACAACCTACAGAGGAGATGCTAGTGAGTTTCTGTTACTTGCTAAGCAGCATCTGTCAGGGTTGTCCAAGGAAGCAGAGCCCACAAGGAGACTTGCAGGTTTGTGTGACCTCTGTAAGCTGGAGACCCAAGAGCCAGGGTTGGATTCAGTCTCAGCCCAGAGTCTTGAGAGGCAGGAGAGGCAGGAATTGAAGTCCCAGTCTCAGGGTAGAGGATGTCCAGCGGGTAAGGAAAGGGGAAGGCAGGCCCGAATTCTTCTTTCCTCAGCACTTGCTGGACAGACTAGGTGATGCCCAGACGTTGAGAGCTCAGTCTCCTCTACTGAGTCTACCAGTTCATAGGCTGACTTCAGCTGGAGAACCTCATAGATACACGCAGAAAAATGTCCAATCCTTGCCCAGTCAAACTGGCACATAAGATTCACTATCATGACCTCCTTGCTGGAGGTAAAACTTGAAGCATGGTATCTTTCTTTTAAGCACTGGCTGTATTTCAACTCTTGTTATACAGTGCTTTCTACTATACCAGAGGGAGACTTAAAAAAAAAATCAGTTTTTACAAAGATGAAGTTTCAATACTGGTTATTTCCATGGTTCTCATCTAAAATTTATCTCCTGACTTGTTCTTATTTTTTCTCCTTCAGGGGTAATTTCATACACCGAGTATCTTTTCTTACTTACAATCCTCACAAGTAAGTATGCTAGTTCTCTTTACAACAGTCATGTGGCATTTGCATCCTGAACAAACAGGACTTGAAATGTGGTGTTTGTAGGTTAAAGTGATTACTATACAAACATGACAACCTGAGTTGAGACCCCTAGCATTCAGAAAAAAACAGCCATGGGGGTATGTACCTGTTGTCCCAGTACTGGGGAGTGGGACTCACTGGCTAGCCAGTCTAGTAAAATAGTGGGAAGAGCTCCGGCTTCAGTGAGAGCAGTAACCCAAGCTATCCACATCAGCCTCTGACTTCCACACATACATGCACAGACTCAAATGTACACACCACATACACATGAACCTTAATCTCTACATCTACAAAATGATAATGTTAAGTTAGAGTGTGTTCTTCTACCCCACACACTATGGCACCCTGTAACTTTATGTTTCTGAGACAGAACATTTACTGAACAGAAAAATCATGGTTAGTGTTGTCTGAAAATTAGAGAGAAAAATCATAGTCAGTGTTGTCTAAGAGAGAAAAAAGTCATGGTTAGTGTTCTCTGAGAAAGAAAGAGAAAAATCATAGTTAGCTTTCACAGGGAGAGAGAGAGAGAATTTTGTGTTTTGTTTGGGGAGATTGGTTTTGTTTTGTATAGAGTCTCACAGTGTGACCTGGCCTGGAACTCTCTTGAATTCAAAAAGATCCTCCTGTCTCTGCCTCCAGGATTAAAGGCATGGGCTACCATGTTTGGCCTCTTAGGGATACTTTTAAAAAAACAACTTTATTTGACATTGAACAGGATTCTTGACCTTCAAAAGTATTCCAGTGGTGGAAACTAAGAAATGATTAAGGAGCTCTCGTACGTGAATGAGACTGAGCAGACATGGTAACTAAATGCAGAATACTTTACATTGATTCTAAAACAAAACACAGCACTAGTGAAAATTATAAAACCTGCTGCTCATGGTTCATAATGCTGCACCAATGTTAACATCTTAGTCTCCATAAGTGTGTTGTGGATATGTAAAGTGTTAACCCCTAGAGGAAGCTGGCTAAAGGCTATGTGGGCATACATTATTGTAGTTGTCAAAAAGTGGTGAAATAAAAAGTTACAACTAGAAAGGAAAGTTAAAAAGAATAGTAATAATAACTGCTCTGAAAATAGCAGGAGTGTTGTGAGAATACAAGAAAGCCAGAGGCGAGGTGAATCAGCAAGTTCTCACGGTAAGCTGTTGCAAAGGGCGAGCAGGCCAGCCACAGCCCCCTGGGAGATGTTGAGAGGCAGGAGCTTCAACATCAAGTGCTGCTTGAAAAGAATCTTCTTAGCCAGGTGGTGGCGCACACCTTTAATCCCAGCGCTTGAAGGCAGAGGCAGGTGGATCTCTGAGTTCAAGGCCAGCCTGGTCTACAGAGCAAGTTCCAGTACAGCCAGGGCCACACAGAGAAACCCTGTCTGAAAAAAGAAAGAAAGAAAAAAATAATAAGAAGGAAAATATGAAACAGATCCTTCTTCTTTCTGTCTAGCTCTTGCTTATATACTTTTTGGTTATTTATTTCAAATTTGAAGTTTTTCCTAGCTACAAATGCTTAGCATTTTGCCAACAACGAAATAATTGTCCATTGTTCACTTCCTTGCAGAACCTCACACTGGGTTCCATGTTGCTTTTAAAATGCTGGATGCAGATGGCAATGAGATGATTGAAAGAAAGGAGTTTGTCAAGGTGAGCACATGCTTGATCGGGGTTGTCAGAACAGCTGGTGCTTGTGCAGTGATTGTGCATTTCCTTCAAAGTCAGAACAGTAGTCACTGTTTGCACATGAACTATCAAACCATTTGCATGTTTAAAAACTATTTTCTGATGGCTCAGCACTTCAGAGCACTCGCAGCTCTTGCAGAGGACCTGGGTTTCATTCCCAGCACCCACATGACAGGTTTTGACTGTCACTCCAGTTCCAGATCTGATGCCCTCATCTGACCTCTGCAGGCACCAGACACACATGATGCACAAACATACATACAGGCAAAACACTCGTGTGTGTGTGTGTGTGTGTGTGTGTGTGTGTGTGTGTGTGTGTGTGTAATATTTTATATATATATATATATATATATATGATTTGTGGCATTTATATATATATATTTATATATTTTATATATATATATAAAATAAAAACACTTTCTGAATACAGTCTTGGAAAAACTGACAAGTGACTAGAGCATAAGGTTCTAAAAGGAGAAATGACCTTTGACTGTCTGTATTTTCAGGACTTCAGTACATAATCATACATTAAAAAGGGCTTTATAGACCATGTATGTGCTTTAAAGAATACATGTTAGAGATGTGTTTTAAATTATTCTCATATCAAAAACAAATAATAGAAAGGGAAGCCTTTGTAAAGAATAATATGCCAAAAACTATGAAAGACTGTAAGTACAGCTAAGTGTGTAATAATATTTTTTCCAAGGATATAGTTCTAAACCTCCAAACAGTGAATTCCACTCTGTTTCCTAAAAGCTGGAGCTGATGTGAAAGAAATACCTCAGTGCAAACTGTTAGGTGTGCTCTGTCATTAAATGCAGAGGGAGAAAATGTGTATGGATCCCTAGAACGAATTTAGTAGATTATAGGCATCAATGATAAACCAGTGAGGATATGTGAATGACAAATTATGTGTGTACATACATGTCTGATTTGTGGCATTTTGATTTGTGGCATTTTGTTCAGTTGGTTGGTTGGTTAGTTGGTTGGGTTTAGGGGTTTGGGGTTTTGGTGGGTTTTTGTTTTTTTGGTTTTTTGCCAAGAAAAGGTTTCTCTATGTGGCTCTAGCTGTCCTGAACTCACTCTGTAGACCAGGCTGGCCTTTGCCTCCCTAGTACTGGTGTTAAAGGTGTGGGCCACTATGCCCAGCTGAGGAGGTGTAAAGCAAATAGCACTCTGTTTATTTATTTGTGTGTGTGTGTGTGTGTGTGTGTGTGTGTGTGTGTGTGTGTGTGTTGCTAGAAACAAGATGATGCTCGGTTTGAAGAACAAAATTACCATCTGCTTTCGAAGTTAAATACATGCGTAGCATATTACTTGAGAATTTTATTCCTAGATCTGTAATCAAAGAAAAGAGAATATATAGGTGAGTGTGGCGGCTCAAGCCTGTAATCCCAATATTTAGTAAATTTAGAAGGATTGCCATGAGTTCTAGGCCAACTAAGGCTATAGAGTAAATTCTAAACCAGCCTGGACTACAGTGAGAGACCAGTCTCAAAAACACAAAATAGCTAGCAAGTGAATCTCTGTAAGATGAAGGCCAGCCTGGTCTATACACCAAGTTCCAGGCCAGCTAAAGCTACGTAGTAAAACCTTGTCTCAAAAAATAGTGAAGATAGAAAACATATGTTCACCCAGGACCTGAATATGAATACACATAGCAGCTTTATTCATAATAACCCCAATCCAGGAGCAACCAAAATGTTTGTCAAGTGACTAAATAAATAAACATTGTTTATGTAGTAGAATTCCACTCAGCAGCAAAAAGGGACAGAGTATTAAGTAATCAACAATACGGATGAATTCAAATGAAAGAAAAAGTCCAAACTTACGGTTCTGTGTATATACAGTTCTCCATGTCTATACTCAAAGAAAGCAGACCCCCGGTTGACTCAGCCAGGAAGGAGTAAGGGTCGATCGATTGCCTACAAGAGGAAAGGGAGAGAGAAGAAATGCTGAACATACTTCAAGTTTTGATCACTGGTGCTTACGTGGCTATGTAAGGTGTATTTTGTTCTGTGTAAAGTACACCTCGTAAAATTTTTTGACACAGTTCCATACCATAACTTTGAAAATGGTTTATTTTGTACAAGAAACTATTACAAAGTCTTGGAACAGAGGAAGAGCAGAAAAAGACTGAGGTAGAGAATGAACTGTAAAAGAGTGGAACCCTCAAAAAGTAGGCTTGCCAATGCTTAGCATCTTTAGGAATGATCCAAAGTAGATGTGTCCATCCCAGCATGTAGGGAAACAAGGGTGGATGATAGAAAGCTGAGTAGGCTGTAGTGTGGCTGGTGGCTCCTCAGGGTTAAAGTGCAGAGACCATTTTACCGGAAGTGACCGGGAGTGGTTCTTCTGTTCATTATAAAAGTTTGTGGGGAGGCGGGGGGAGCATGTCACTTTTTAGAAATTAAGGCCCCAGGCTAGGGAGATGGTTCAGTGGCTGAGAGCACTGGCTGCACAAGCCTGAGGACCTGGATTCAGATCACCAGCACCCATATACAGCCATGCATGTCTATGACACCAGTGTTGGGGGATGAAGCTAGGAGGATCCTGGGAACTTGCTGGCCAGCCAGGCTAACAGAAACCAGTGAGAGACTCTGCTTCTAGGGAATAGGACAGAGTGACAGAAAAGGACATCCATCATGGTGCTCTGGTCTCTATACAAACACAGGCGCACACACATACTGCAGATATACATGCATATACCACATACACCTGCCACAGTAAATAAACAAAAATACCTCTGTAACAAACACATGATTAAGTTAAATGTCTGATTTAGAATGAAGGCTTTTTAGTTGGATAGACTAATTGACACTCCTTGTTACTTTTCTTGCCTAGATCTAGATGTATGTATGTATGTATGTAGTCTCTGCAGCTGCCAGTGTCGTTTGCTTTGAAGTGCAGCAAAGAGCACTCAGGAGGCTAAGGCCAAAAGATCACCAAGTTCACACCAGCACAAGCAAGACCCTGTCCAGAAAAAATGTCTCACTACAAAGTGCAGCAAATATGTAAAGGTACTTGGCAAAGCAATCTAAATAAAGAACCCTTATAGATTTTTATGATTTTTTTTCCAGCCATTACAAGTCTACCCTTAGGAACTAGTAGCAGTTTTATCAGCAGTATGCATTTATCACAGCTCAGAAGCCTTCTAGAAATAGTTCTCCTCAGTCTCATTTCCAGTGGTGGAAGTAATTGGATTGCCAAGAGCAGTAAGCAGAGTCCTGGAGAATCCAGAAAGCCCAAGAGAAAGGCAAGCAGATCTTGGAAAGAAAGGAGGGGTGTAGGGAGTGTTTAACACCGTTCCTTCTAGAGTGGTCGAATGGACGGGCTGAGTGGAGACATCTGAGGGTTTGTGGGTCAGCAGAATTACTACAGAAACATTTCAAAAGAGAGGTAAGTGGCCTGGATAGATAGCTCAGCAGTTGAGAGCATTTTTTTTTATTTTATTTTTTTTTGCTGTTGCAGAGGACCCAGGTTGAGCTCACAGAACCTAATGGTAGCTCACAACCATCTGTAACTCCAGTTCCAAGGAATCCTATGCCTTCTTCTGACATTCACAGGCACCAGGCATACACGTAGTACACATACATACATGCAGGCAAACCATTCATACACATAAATAAAATCATTTAAAATTTTTTCAAGAGAAGTAGAGACTGGAGAATAAATAGGAAATGCAAAATTGCTATCAATAAATTTAGGAAAGTACTTTGAGATTTTTTTTTACTTGTGTATGTATACATATACACATGCATGGTATATATATGGAGCACACACATGCCATGGGGCATGTGTCATAGGACAACTTACAGGAGTCAATTCTCTGTCTCCACTGTGGATCCCGTAGTTCAAACTCAGGTCACCAGGCTTGCCTTTGACACTCTGAGCCATCTCTCCAGCACCCGTTTTGAGATACATGATGGTTTAAAAAGGAACTTAAGTTAAAGCTAAGGAAGAAAATGTGCTTGCACACAGAACCTGAAGTGTCACTGCTGTGGTTTATAAGACACCACCGCCGTCCAGCTACTTCATCTACCTTAGAGGCAAGAAACAGTGGATGTCTGACTGCCCTTCAGGTAGAGAGTAGTGTGTATGACAAGGCCATGAGATAGAGAGTTGATTCTCTCAGGTTAATCGAGCTGTTAGAATTTGCACATGTGGGGCTGGAGAGATGGCTCAGTGGTTAAGAGCACTGGCTCTGGGTTCAATTCCCAGCACCCACATGACAGCTCACAACTGTCTGTAACTACAGTTCCAGGAGACCCAACACCCTCACACAGACAAATGTCCACATAAAATAAAAATAAACAAATAAAATATATTAAAAAGAATTTGCACATGTGTTATTCTCTGAGACCTGGATAAACTTTGTGATTTTATTCCTGGTACTCATGAAGCATATGTCTTTGGTAGTGGAGTTAGAGGTGATTTGCTTGCTTGCTTTTTTTTTTTTCTGGTTTTTGAGACAAGGTTTCTCTGTGTAGCCCTGCCTGTTCTGGAACTCTCTGTAGACTAGGCTGGCTTTGAACTCAGAGACCCACCTGCCTCTGCCTCCTAAGTGCTAGAATTAAAGGCATGCACCACCACTGCCCAGCTAGAGGTAATTTTCTCAGTATAGTGAACAAGACCCCTGCAGGTATCACCATCACAATTCCAAAGCCCAGAGTTATGTTGCACTTTATTAATGTTTGGGGGGTGACGTGAGGCAAAAATCACAAAGCTGGTAGTCAGGCATGGAAGCTCGTCTGAAATCTTGTCAGCTACCGAAGACGGTAAGTACTCAAGATGACTTCCAGACAGTGGTGACTAATGGCAGAATACCCAAGGTTGATCTCTGACCTCCACATGCACAGGCACCACATATAGAAAGAAAACAGAAACTATTAGGATGCATCACTGATTGTTTGAAGGCTAAGGATATAAAGCCAACCTTAGATGCCTATAGTGGGTTCTTAGTGCTGGCTATAGAAATGGGATTTGATAGCCAAAGGGGATTGACACGTGTCAGTTTTTGAAGAAAGGATTTCAAGGAAGAAATTTGTATTAATTATGTTAATTGTTTCACCTCCATGGTCCTTATTTTAATAAACCTAAGTATATAGTATATATACACACACATACATATACATACATGCATACATACACACATACATATTCATATTCTTGAAAGAGCCAGGTGTGGGGTGCAGTGATAAGATACACCGCTGTACTGTCTTATGAAAGTGTCCTAACACGCAATTGCCTCGGTTTGTAACTTCGATACTTGTGAGCATTTGTGCTTTACTAACATCCAGATGAAAACGCCATGTCAGGAAGCAGGGGCTTACTTCTTCAGTCTGAGAACTGGTGAAAGATTCGCCATCTCCGTGAGTTGCTCTCTGTCAGGTGTGATAAACAGTGTGGACAGTGATCAAAGCCAGTAAGAGTTGATCCATGTAATCTTCACCTTGATAGATGGTGCATCTGCTTGTGGGCCAAGTGCCAGGGTTTTAAGCAGCTTCTCTAGACAGTAGATTAATGACCAGGCTATTCACCAGGGAAATGGCTCCTTAGGTGGTCCCTTCATTCCAAGCTGCTTTCATACTGGTGGAAATGACTGTGCTCTTAATATAGGATTGTTAGGAGTTGATCAAACTAAATGCACCTGCTAGAGTTGCTGCTAAATACAGAGAAAAGCCTTTGGTAGAATTTATCCTCCTTGGTTTTGTAATGATTCTCCCATTCCTGAATGTAAACTGTCTTGGAAGCAAAGAGGAGTAAAATTGACTCTGCCTAATTCATTTTCTGCCTGAAATTGAAAGTGCTGATCAACAGAGATTCAGAAATCCATTCAATACGTCCTCAGTCATTCAGAATTTGTCTAGCAAAGGGGCACCTTGAGAGTCTTCCACGGCTAGTTTACTCTACCTCTCTGTTTCTGTGACCCGGCACTCCTGTGCCCACATCCTCGTTCTTCCCTCTGCTTGCACGTCCTTGCCGCACTCCTTCGGCACTTTCAACCATGCAGGACCGCCTGGAGGAAGCTTCCTGCACCCCCGGTGGTCTCTCCTGTCCCCTGCTTCAGAGTTTTATTCACAGTGCTCAGCACCTGCAATTGCTCCACTTGTCTGCTCTCCTCAGCTCATTAGAACGGAAGTTCAGTGACAGCACGGGAGCTTTCTGTCCCTCACTGCTCTCTGCCCAGCTCCTCCAGCAGTGCGTTCCCACAGAGCAGGCACATGCAGCTGTGACGTGAGCCGGGTCCTACGCTACCATGTCAGTGTCTTAGGGGAAGAGAAAGACCCTCTGGCCTGAGTGTCAGACTGAGATGTTTAGGGTCATACTCTCAAATGGAGATGTTAGTACAAAGCTGAATACAAGCACTATATAATCTTTTTTAAGTCACGTTTAGTCTCTCTCTCTCTCTCTCTCTCTCTCTCTCTCTCTCTCTCTCTCTCACACACACACACACACACACACGCACACGCACACGCACACGCACACGCACACACACACACACACACACACACACACACACACACGGCCTATGTGTGGAAGTCAAAGGCCCACTCGTGAGAGTTGGTTCCCTCTTTTCCCATTGTGGGTCCTGGGAATTGAACTCAGGTTCCGAGGCTTGGCAGCGAGCACTTTTACCCACTACAATCTTCAGTGTTCAGAGGTTATCTGAACCTCTTTCTGAATCCAAACTGAAGTGTTTTAGGTAAAGCCTGACATGATAAGATTTATCTAGCACAAAACTCTTGCTGTTCTAAATTTCACACTGTGTTATAATAAGCCTCCTAAGAAACTCTTACTTTAATTAACTAATCACATTTTTTTTTGGTTTCTTTGTAACTTTTTGAAGAAAGACTATATGAAGATTAAATTTAACTGTACTTAATGTTTCATAATGAAAACAAGTTTTAAGCTGTCTAAAAAATTTATAGTTAGCCATTTTATTGATTACATCCATCTTAAAAAGTTTATTTAAAATTTTTATTTATGGGCTGGAGAGATGACTCAGAGGTTAAGAGCACTAGCTACTCTTGCAAAGGCCCTGGGTCAATTCCCAGCACCCCCTGGCAGCTCACAACTATCTGTAACTCCAGCTTAGGGCATCCAGCACCCTCTTCCGGGCTCTGAACATGGCAGCAATGCATGTAGTGTGCACTCATATATATGTTTAGGCCAAACATCCATGTGTGTTTTTTTCAGTTTTACTTATTTACACAATAACTTTTTAGAGATTTATTTATTTCTATTTTATGCGTATGGGTGTTCTGTCTGCATATTTTCTGTGCACCACATGCATGCAGTGCCCATGAAGACCAGAGAGAGCACCAGATTCCTTAGAACCTTGTGGGTGCTCAGAACCAAATCCAGATCCTCACAGCAGTCCCCAACTAGGAGTTGCATATCAGATATCCTGCATATCAGATGTTTACATTACAATCCATAACAGTAGCAAAATTACAGTTGTGAAGTAGCAACAAAATAATTGTACGGTTGGAGGTCACCACAAGAGGAACTGTATTAAAGGGTCGCACGCAGCATTAGGAGGGTTGAGAAGTGCTGCTCTTGTAGAGTCTACAAGAACAGCAAGTGTTCTTAACCCTGAACCATCTCTGGCCCCTTATGTGACAAACTTTCATATTAATAAATAATCTAGAAAGGAAGGATACATTAACAGTACTTTGAATCAAAGGAGACAGTGTCACAGATGCTACTGAAAGCCAAGTGCAGAAATGGAGTGTTGTGGCAACCAGTTCATATGTGCTCAGAGAAATGGACTCATGTCTTAAACACAACTAATGAGAAATGGTATCTAAATGCGAACAACCCTTTATCAGAAACCTAGAAATCACGGTCCTAGAATCTCCCAACAAAGAAGCGTTGAAGAGCAGATGGGTTCACTGGGAATAAGAAGGTGGTAATGCCAAACGTCTACAAACCCTCCAGAAACACAAGACAAAGGAAAGGAAGCCCAGGATGTAGGGAAAGACCTGCCAAGAAGTATTTCTAGTCCTGTCCTCATGAACCCAAATACAGAATTCTGCACTTCCCCAGAAAAGCAAACCAGTCCCTGTGTGAAGTGCAGATGAGGTCCAGATAGAAACACCAGTGAGCTCGACAGGAAGAAATCAGTGGGTGCAGCCCACCATCCCGACAGAGTAACAGCAGAGAGGCCATGTATACATACGCTGTCTGTTTCTTTGTTGACCTTTGGTCTTTTGAGACAGCTCTTATGTAACACCCAGGCTGGCCATGAACTTCTGATCCTCCTACTACCTCCACCTCCAAGTTCTGCAGGTCTGTGCATGCACCATCATGCCCAGCTAATCATGTCAGTATGCACAAGGCACTTAACCAAATGAATCATTGTGAAAAGTCAGTGACGTAGGAAAACAGTGTCTTCATTCTGATAAAGAGCATTTACCAAAGCTTACAGGGTCTGGGAGATAGCTCAGTAGCTCACATGCTAAATTGCATCAGACCCTGAGCTCAATCCCCAGCACCAAGCAACTAAAAAGCAAACCCAGCATGTTGTTTGAAGGGTGGGAAATCCTGGATGTCTTCCACACTGCAACAGCAGCAAGGCAGAGAAGTTTGTTTTTAACTCTTATGTTCAGTGTTTTGATAGACATTCCAATGATAGCAGCCATTCAAGAAGAAAAAAATAAAACAGGTGAAAAGGTTGGAATGGAATAAGTGAAATGTAGCTTCTCTCCAGCTGGCACGAGGAACCAACAACAGACTACAGCCCATTCGAACAAGCGAGTTTAAAATGAACCCCAGCTAGAGGACCAGTGTGCAGATATGAAATCTGTTCCTAGGGTAGAAGTAGTTGGAAAGTAAAGCTACAGTCAGCTCCACTTAGGACAATATGAACTAACAGAAAGTAGCTACAAGTAAGTTTAACAGAAAACTTGCACTGAAGCTTCAGGTGTTGCTGGTAGGACCTGGAAAGATGACTCAGCCTTAGGAACACTGTGGCTCTTGCAGAGGACCCAGGTTCTGCTTGCAGCACTCACATAATAGCTCACAACCATCCATAACTCCAGTTCCAGAGGATCCAGTTCCTCCTTCTGACCTCCATGGGCACCAGGCAGCTACGTGGTACACACACATACATACAGGCAAAACTCTCCGAAAGTAAGTCAGTCTTCAGGCAAAGAAAGTGTTGCCCAGTTGCTGGTGTGAACATAAGGAGGCAAAAGTCAGCAGAGCTGTTGCCTCCCTGAGCTTGTCGGATGAATCAACTTCCCAAGCAAACGAAAAGCAGGTGTTTTATAGACGTTGGCAAAGTGGTTTTACAAACGTGTGGGTTACCTAGCATGCACAGAGCTCTGGGTTCTAATCCCCAGGTCTGCAATAGAAGGCTTAGTTTAAAAAGTTAAAAATAATTAAGCTGGACGGTGAGTTCGAGGCCAGCCTGCTCTACAGAGCAAGTTCCAGGGTAGGCTCCAAAGCTATACAGAGAAACCTTGTCTCAAAAAAATATAAAGAATAGGTCTGAAGAGATGGCTCAGTGGTTAAGAGCATTGGCAGCTCTTCTAAAGGTCCTGAGTTCGATTCCCAGCAACCACATGGTAGGTCACAGCCACCTATAATGGGATCTGATGCCTTCTTCTGGCGTGCAGGTGTACATGCAGATAGAGCACCATATGCAGAAAATAAATAACTCTTAATAAAATTGTTATTTAAAAAAATAAAAATAAATAAATAATAAATAATTAAAATAAGAAGAATTAAGTGTACATGTCAATATAGAGGGCTGAGGCATGAGTCTTGAGAAACAGAAGCGAAGCTGGCTGAGGCAGCAGCTGACAGACTCAGACAGCGCTCTGTGACTCTGCGGTACTGACGTGGAGGTCAATCAGTAGAAAATGACAAAGTTCATACTTTGTGCTCACTTGGTTTTCGGTAAAGGCACCAAGTCAATAAATAGGGAAAGAATTTTTTAATTGACAAATTGTGCTAGAATAACTGAGATATATGAAAGGAAAATTAGCCATACACAAAAATAAACTTCTGGATTGACAGAACCAGAGCTGTGAGTTGGCCCATCCCATCCATAATCTGCAGGAGCGCATGAAGGAGCCAGTCCTGCAGACCCAAAGCTTCAGGATCTCCATGACACAGGACAACAACAGGATATCCAAGAGGAGTCCCAGTGAGGGACCAGCATCAATAGGGTGACAGAAATCAGAGGCCTGGAACCAGAACAATGACTCTTTGCAGTGAACACTTGCAAGTAAAGATGCATGAACTAAAGGGTGTACTGAGTGACTCACTGTGTCACACTACAGCTTCCATGATGAGATGTTTTCTTCTTTTTTTTTTCTTAAATTTTATTTTATTTGGTGTGGGAGGTTGCAAGGGCAGCGGGCAGATTCAAAGGGACAGGTAAATGAATGGGATCAAGATGCATGATGAGAAAGAGACAAAGAATATATAAAAAGAAAATTAGAAAGCCTCTGGGTTGAAAGTTTCATCAAATATCTTCAGAATCTAGGGGAGGCTGAGTAATTTGGTTTGGTGTGGTATGTTATGGTTCTTGTATTTTTGTTTACAATTTGGGGAAGTGCAACCCCAAGGTCTCTCACATACTAGGTAAATGCTCTACCACTGAACTTCATCCCCAGCCCAAGGCAGTCTCTTAGGGCACTGAAGGCAGCATCCACAAAAGACAGCCATGATGACTTGTCTTCACCACAATGAAAAATTTCTGCTGGAAAACACCATGAGTAAATGAGTGTGGCCAGACATGAGTAAATATCTGTAATATTGATGTTTCAGAGGCTGAGGCAAGTCCAAGGCCAGCTTGGACTACATGGTGAGAAAATAGACACGGAAGAGATTGGGATAGAATGTATATAATGAAGTTTATAGCTTAGTAAATTTTGTTTTGTTTTTCGGGACAGGGTTTCTCTCTTTAGTCCTGGCTGTCCTGGATCTCACTCTGTAGACTAGGCTGGCCTTAAACTCACTGAGACCCACCTGCCTCTGCCTCCTGAGTGTGGAGATAAAAGGCGTGCACCAGCACCACCTGGCTTTAGTAATTCTTTTTTTAATGGCAAGACTATAATAGACATTTTACAAGAAAAAAAATACATGGATGAGTGATAAGCATGTGGAAAAATTGCTCCTTACATTAAGGAAATGCAAGCCATGGTGACACATACCTCACTCCCAAGAGAAAGCTGAAATTAAAGAGGTCCATGACAGCAAATGTGGGGAGGGTGGAAGAACTTCAGTTCATTGGCCTGGCTTGGTGGCGCATGCCTTTAATCCCAGCACTCGGGAGGCAGAGTCAGGCGGATCTCTGTGAGTTCAAGGCCAGCCTGGTCTACAAAGAGTTTAAGGACAGCCAGGACTACACAGAGAAACCCTGTCTCAGCGAGGTGGGGGGTGGGGAGGAAGAAAGAACTTCATTTAATGGCTGGGCACACATGCCTTTAATCCTGGGAGGCAGAGGCAGGTGTATCTCTGTGAATTGGAGCCTGGTCTACACAAGTTCCAAGACAGCCAAGGCTTCAGTTCGCTTTGGAAATGTTTGACAGGTTTTGTTTTGTTTTGTTTTGTTTTGTTTTAAATAAAGTTAAACAGCGCAGTTACCCTGTTGCATATCTAGACAAGGAAAAATTAAACCAGCATCCATAAAATTGAGCTCTACAAAAATGGTCATGACAGTTTGATTCATAGATAGCCAAAACCGCAGCCATGGATCACCGGCAGATGAATAAGTTGAATAGTGTTGTAGTCAGTCAGTACAACAAAGCTCGGCGGTGAATAGAAACAAGCCACGGGGATTGATCTCAAGACAACCACGCTGAAAGAAAAAAGACACACACAGAACAGTGTGCAGTGTTCCGTTCCGCTTGAAACCAGATGAAGTTAATTTAGAGGCCAAAACCAGAATTGCCTCCATGGACATTCAGGAAGGACAGACGAACTACGTACGTAGAGAAAAATTTTCAAGTATGCAAGGCTAGGATCTGGGTTTTAATGTGTGTAATTTTTTCTGATGCATTGTCCATAGTAACCAAGCAGGGAGTACCAGGTGAAGCCCAGCTGAGCCAAGCATGGCAGAGTGCTCCTGCCTGAGGCTGAATGCTCCTTACATGGTAGTCTAGTGGATTATGTTCATGTCGAGTGAAAGAAGTGAAGGTATCAGGCAAAGGGAGGGATACAGAGTGCGAGAAGTGGGCCAGCACTATGCCATTGGGTTTTCAACACAAGGTGAAACCAGTGTCAAGCTTTCAGTTGTTTCCCTTAAGTCACAGAGGTGTTGAGTGCAGGGGAGGGAGGGCTCTAGAGAACCCAGCACAAGCCATTTGTCTCACCAAACAGAACGGGGGGTGCCAAGTTTAGATTGATAATTTGTGATTTAATGTTAGCAGTTTGTAATTACCAACAAGTCACATTTTTAAAAAAAGTTCCGATGACTTTTTCCTGGTTGATTTAAACTGTAGTTTGTGATTGTGTGTACATCTCATTTCTCTTTCATCCTTTTCTTTTAATTTGCTTTCCATGTGAAGACTGGTACAAATGACTCGAAAGGTAGGTAGTTACTTAACAGACTCGGTTTTAAGAAACTGTTAGTTTTATAATTAACAAAAGTGTAAGTATTTCAGCATGTTACAAATAAATAAAAGGAAGCGCATATATAGAGGAGTGGCCTTGTATGTGGTACGGATCTGAAAAAGTGGCTGTAAACTATCAGTGGTTTAAGAAACATGCCTGAATAAAAATGGCCCAGAAGGAAGACGAGGTAGAAGCCTTGCAGACTGCAGCCGTTAGAGTTTGTCTGTGGGTGGAGCTGCAGCTAAGCAGAGAACTGTGGCCATGGTGGCCTCTCTACCTCCTTCCTCCTGCAGTCTTACATGGCAAGCAGTCAGCCGCAGACAGCTAGATGCCCTCTGACAGTTTAGCATCTGTTTCCAGGTTACTTCAAAACCTTCATTAGACAGACTTGTAAGCTCATTTCTGTAATCTTTTCAGCTGCAGAAGATCATAAGTAAGCAAGATGACTTCAAGACAGTGAAGACTAATGAGATAGAATACCAGGTATGTAAGGAAACCCTTCCAAATACACAGGTCAGTAGCAGCTGTCATCCCAGGTCATTGTGGGATTCATGAAGGACTTGGTGTCTAGCCCACATACCACCAAGCTACACAGCTATGTGCAGATGCACAAGGCTGTCCTGCCAGTGCCAGGCCCCTGCCCTGGGCAGCGAGTGAGGTTCCTATGTATGGCCAGGGGCTTTTTTTCTTTTGTTTTTCTGGGAGACAAAGTCTCACTCCGTAGCTCAGACTGGCCTTGAACTTCTAGCAATCTTCCATCAGCCTCCCTAGTGCAACATGCCCAGTTTGATTTTCATTTTTTTTTTTTTTTTTTTTTTTTTGGTTTTTCGAAACAAGGTTTCTCTGTGTAAGCTTTGCGCCTTTCCTGGAGCTCACTCTGTAGCCCAGGCTGGCCTCGAACTCACGGAGATCCGCCTGCCTCTGCCTCCCGAGTACTGGGATTAAAGGTGTGCGCCACCACCACCCGGCTGATTTTCATTTTTATATAAGCAGTAGTATACTGTATATCCCACACACACACACACATTTTTCTTAATTTGTGGGGAGTATGTGTGTACCACAGCACAGGTGTGGAAGTCAGACCCCAACTTCCGATGTCTGTCTTTGCCTGCCTTGTTTAGGACTCTCCCCTCTGCACCTCCCATCTCCACACAGGAGTGCTGGGATCCTGAACTGGTGCTGTTGTGCTGACAGTGCGTAGGTTCTGAGGACCTGAACTCAGTCCCCAATCCTGTGTGGTCAGTACTCTACACACTAAACTGTCCCCATAGCTCAATATCTCATCTCACTGTGGCTTCACAGTACATTGTTGTATGGCTATAATATTTATGCTGTCATTTCCTTTTGGGGAATATTTGGCATATATCTCTTTCATAGTTCATAAAGCTGCAAGGAATAATCTTAAGATTACACTGTTTTATAGGCATGTGACTGTATCTTAGGGATAACTTACCACAAATTCAATTGCTGGATCAAGAGTATGACTGTTGATAAGGTTAACAGACTTTGATGAATATTAACCAGTATGTCCTGTGGAACATGAATTTTTATTTCCACCAGTGGTGTATATCAATACATTTTGACTGACAATGTTCTATTAAATGTAACTCCATCCTGTGAGATTTTCTTAAACTTCTGAATCACTCCATCTTTAGAACATATCTATTTCAAAATGTGTAAATTTTTAAAAATCACAGCCTCTGCCAGGAGCACATCTGTATCCCAGCACTTGGGAGGCAGAGGCAGACAGAGCTCTGTGAGTTCAAGACCAGCCTGGGCTACACAGTGAGACCCTGTCAAAAACCAAAACAGCCTCCCCTCCACTGACAGCACAGCAGGGAGGGTTTAATCCTGATGCCAAAGTTGTCTCTTTAGGAAGAAAAAGTATTTTACTTAAGTTAGTCTAGGCTGGGAAATTGCTCTGTTGGTAAGCACTTGCATTAGAAGCCCAAGGACATGAACTCAATCCCCAGAACCAACGTAAAAGCTACATTTAGTAGTGCACACTTGTAATCCCAACACTGGGAAGGCAGGCAGGAGTATCCTCGGGGTTCTCTGGCAAGCTCATCTAACCTAACCTAGTTGGTGAGCTCTGGGCCAGTGAGAGACCTGGTTTCCAAAGAAGTGGACGTATTCCTGAGGGTAACACCTAGGGTTGTCCTCTGGCCTACACACACACAAACACTGTTAAAAATAACAATAATTAAGAGCTGGGGAAATGGCCCAGTATCTAAAGCACTTGTGTAGAAACATAAGAACTGAACTCATGTACATACTGGGCAGGTAGAGGGGCCACGGTGATCGCAGCTTTGCAGATACAGGGTTTCTGACAGTCAAGGCCCAGTTAGACCCTGCCTCAGTATAGTGGAGAGTAATCCAAAGGAGTTCCTGTGTCAGCCTTGAACATCCACACACATGCACCACACATACACCAAGGCAGATATGTATAATACATGAATGAGAAACTCCTTGAAACAAATGAAAACTTAGAAATATTTGTTTGCTTAGAGCAAAGTATGTTCACATTGTTAAAACAGTGCTGTACTTCTTGAATCTCAGAATCCGGACCTCTGAGGTAGAATTGCAACTTCAAGGCCAAGTTGGGCTATGGTGAGATCCTTAACTCAAAAAAAAAAAAAAAAAAAAAAAAGATGGGGCTTGAGAGATAGGTCAGTAGTTAAGAGGATTGGCTGCGCTTCCACAGGTCCTGAGTTCAATTCCCAGCACCCACATAGCAGCTCACAACTGTCTATAACTCTAAGCCTATAGGATCCAATGCCCTCTTCTGGTATGCAGACATACATGTAGACAGATCTTTAAAAAGGGGAAATGGGCAAGGAGACTGAAAATGCAACTCAGTGTAGGGGCTTACAGAGCATGCACAGAATCCAAGATCAGTCCCCAGCACCACATAAATAAAGCATAGAGGTGCAGTCCCATATCCAGGAGGTCAAGGTCATCCTTGCTACAAGAAACCCTGTCTTAAAAGAACAAAAGTTAAAATAGACTTGTAAAGTAAAATCAGCAACTCATAAATAGGGACTTTAAAGCAGATGTGATGTGAGACTGTCACTTCATTTAATTTTATGTTGAGCAAGACTTAATCTAAATCTAACTAGAAAAACAAAATTACCAGGGAATTAAGGGGAAGAATTGGTAAATATGATCAAAATACATTGTATGAAATTCTCAAAGAATTAATAAAAATATTTTAGTTACCATAAACTTTTATTCATGCTTTGACATTTGGTCTGATGTTTGGTAAATGTCAAAAGTAGAAGCTATCCTTCTGAAGGGAATGTGGAAGTGTAACTTTCTGTCTAAACACATAGCTTACACCCCTCAGAATTAACAAGGATCATATTTTTATGAAATTGAATGTTACTCAGATTACTGGCACAGTCATAATAGTCAGCTACCATTAAATAGCCAGCCCACCAGTAAATACTATGTAGTGTTTTGGGAATAAAACAGTTTTTTTTCTGAGCTTAAATTTGGGGATATTTGGCTATTTAATTGATTTGTCCTCTGATTCTGTAATCCTGAGGCAGATACCCTTAACTCCATTAGATATGTAGAGCCTTAGTACTGTGGAAATTTCAATCTAAAAATAAAAATTTCTAGTTCATAGCCAAACAGTGGGAGAGAGAATAAAGACACTCTTTCACAGCTAATGGTGTCTGTAGGCCCTGTGGGGGACACAGGCCTTTACTAAGAGGTGCCAAAGAGCTCCCTCCAGTTCTTCAGTTACTTGAGTTAGACAGCCCCTGACTGAACTGCCACTCTATACAGAGAGAAGTCAGCACTGAAGACAGGAGCATAGGGTACTAGACTCCAGACCAGTGTGGTGTAGGCTGCAGAGAGCCTTCTGGGTAGCAGTGTCAAAAGCATTTCAAGGAGCATTAGAAGGGGCTTACACCACTAGTCCAGGTGTGGTAACACACACCTGTAATCCCACCTGTACTGAATGAGGGCGAGGAGTGAACACCCTGGACTCTTTCTATATTTTTGACTTTCCCCCATTTAGTATAATTTCAACTGTAGGTTTGTCCTGTTAGGACGTGTCCCTTCTGTACTAGTTTCTGTAGGGCTTTTATCACAAAAGGATGTCAAGTGGAGAGGCGGGGGAGAATTAGTCAAGGAATAAGCAGAAATGACTGCCCTCACTCCCTTCTTGTCCTATAGGACACACTTGTGGATATTTCCCCAAGCTCCCACCCACAGGTTCCTTTTTGTCCTTTTTTATAGGAACCAACAGTGAAAGAGCCTGGAATTAACACAACCCTTCAAGTGCGTTTCTTTGGGAAAAGAGGAGAAAAAAAACTTCATTATAAAGAATTTCGAAGGTAAACATAAAATTTGGGAAATTTTTATATGTAAGAAATGAAGAAACTGGCCAGACAGTGGTGGCACACACCTTTAATCCCGGCACTCAGGAGGTAGAGGCAGGCAGATCTCTGAGTTCAAGGCCAGCCTAGACTACAAAATGAGTTCCAGGACAGTCAGGGCTACACAGAGGAAACTCTATCTCAAAAAGCCAAAAAAGAAAAGAAAAAGGAAAAAAATGAAGAAACTGAATATCCTCATTTCCTAGAACTACAGACTGTAAAGCAGCAGTTCTCAGCTTCAGAGTCATGACCCTTTTGGCAAACCTCTGTCTCCAAAAATATTTCCATTACAATTCCTAACAGTAACAAAATTACAGTTATGAAGTATCAGTGAAATAACTTCATGGTTGGGGTCAGCACAGCATGAGGAGCTGTATTAAAGGGTAGCAGTGTTAGGAAGGCTGAGAAGCACTGCTCTAGACTTAAGATTCTATTTATGGTTCTTTAAGGTATTTATCACTGAGAACTTAACCTATAAAACATAAAGTTACTATTCTTAAATTATTCTAGCCTATTTAAAAAATAATGTCATTTATAAAACGTAATAGTTCTTTTTGGTTACTTGATACTGGCAACTAAGAGACATACCCCTAGCATCACTTCAGAGGTTTTTTGTTTTGTTTTGGTGTTTTTGGTTTTTTGAGATAGAGTTTATTTGTGTGCTCCTTGTAAGTAAATTTGTTGCAACTCTGTGGGTTTGGTCCCACGTTTTGGCACCAAAATGTGAGTTTTGCAACTCTGGGGAAAGGTATCCTGACTACTTGGGGAGTCAGGCAACACCTTGAGCTGCTTAGAACAGCTCTGCCGGCTGGAGCTGCAAAAGAGACAGCTCAACCATGGAAAGCGAGGTATCCCCAACACCTCGAGCTGCTCAGGACAGCTGAGCCCTAAAGGTGTCCTGGACACTTGGAGCTGCTTAGGACAGCTCTGATGGCTGGAGCTGCAAAGAGACAGCTCAGCCCTGGAAGGGAAGTTTTTCTAACTGTTCAGGAAAGTCAGGCCTAGAACTGCTTCAGCAGGGAAGGGTATCCTGACTTTTTGAGAGAGTCAGGCATGGAGCTGCCAAGAGCTCTGCAGGGAAGGGTATCCTGACTGTTCGGGAGAGTCAAGCTATACCTGGTGTGATGGGGGATGTTCTCCCCCACAGGATATAGCAATCCTGCTCCTCTCCTGGAGAGCCACTACAGATGGGCTTTGCTCAGCCCTCCTTTAAGGGGACTTCCTAGCAGAGCTCTGCTTCTCTGACCTAAGATGTTGCTTCTTTTGCTTCACTCTGCAAAAAGGGAAACCCCTGCAGAAATGTAGCAATCTCCTCCGGCTCTGGAGAAAAGTGTTACTTTTTCAGCTCTCTCTTGCTCTATCCACTGAGGGACGTCTCAGCAAAGATCTTCTGTTCAGCTCCTCCTTGCTCTGTCCACTAAGGGACATCTCAGCGAGGATCTTCTCTATGAATGAAGGTCTTCTCAGTGAATGAAGGTCTTCACACCCAAAACTCTTGAGAAAGAGGTTTATTTGGGAAGGAGGAGTTCAGGAGAGTGGCTGCCTCTACCAGGGTGAAGAACACAGCTCTTTTTAACTGATCAGGCAGGGCAGTTTGTATAGGATGTCTTGGGGGCAGAGTCAACCAGGGGTTGACGTGGGGCCCGGGGTTCTACTGTCCTGCTCTGTGATTGGTTGGTTTCACAAGTCAGTTGGCCAGGGGCAGAGATGGCTCTGAACTGAGCCAAACTGTGTTTCTTTCACTGGCCTTACTTAGCTTTTTGACACTAATTCTAAGGCCAGGGCACATTTCTTCCACTGACTCTGATGCTGGAGACCAGGAGTGTTTCTTTGGCACTAGTTTCAAAGTCAGGGCATGTTTCCTTGGTTCTGGGTTTGGGGATAAAGAGTTCATTTCTCTGGCTCAGGTCCCAAACCCAGGCTGTATTCTTTCCCTGGTCCTGGGCCCCAGGACCAGGGTTCTACTGTCCTACTCTGTGATTGGTTGATTTCACAAGTCAGTTAGCCAAGGCAGAGATGGCTCTGATTTGAGCCAAACTGTGTTTCTTTCACTGGCCTTATCTGAGCCATCTTTCCCTAGTTCTGGGCTCCAGGGTCAGGGTGGGTTTCTTTAGCCAGCCCCTTTTCCCTACATCCTGACTGTCACTCTATAGACCAGGCTGGCCTTGAACTCACAGAGATCCACCTGACTCTGCCTCCCAAGTGCTGGATTAAAGGCGTGCGCCACCACTGCCCAACAATTTTGTTTTTAACACAAAACAGCCAGCCACATTGTTGAATGTAAAACAAGGCCGTGCGCTGTGTCCCTGAGTGCAGCTCTGCTGTGGCCAGCACCAGCTGATCTCAGCTGGAGTTACTGTGCAATGAAGCTGTTCTGAGATGTGGGGACTCAGCTCTGGTCTACACAGGCCTCTTCTGTAGAGGCCCAGTATAATCTGTATAACCCAACAGCTGTATTATAAAAGCAGCTGGAACAGTGCATTAGGAAGCAGGCAGCTCCAGGTCTCAGATAAAGTTTTATGCTAACACTGACTTTAAGCAGTTGGCTTAACTTCCCTGAATTCATTTTTTTGTAAAATTGGGCCAATAGAGTATCTGGTTTCTGCTGACATTGACAGAGTGGAGCCCTGCTTACCTCCTCCCAGGGTCTCCCTGTAGTGCTCTCTGGAATAGTCTCTCAGCAGGTACTAGAAAGCAGCAGATCAGAACACCAGAAAAATACTGATCTGGAAAGCAGAGGGCCTGCACCTTATTCAGCTCACTGCATTTCTGCTGAGATTTATTGTGTGTGTGTGTGTGTGTGTGTGTGTGCGCGCGCGTGCTGTTGTATGTCAGGCCGTGTCTCAAACACTAATCCCTTTTGCAAGCTATGTGCACACCATTCAGATGCATTGCACTAAGTGCTTCTGTCAATGAAGAGGTGACCTACTCACTGATTTTACCCCATGTAGATAAAGGGGAGACCCCTGTGAAGGTGTGTAGCCCATGAAGTTATACGGGTTCTCATGTATGTTTATCAGATGGTTTTCTTTTAAAAGGCCCTTGGCATTGCAAGGAAGCTGAAGCGAGAAGAGATACGTGTTCTTCCTTTTCGTAACTGACACCAATGAGCAGATGCACACTGTAGTCAGTGCCGTTCAGACGAGGCAGCACCTCTGCTTTCTCCTCCTTCTCTGTCCAGTTGGTCACCAAATACCGTTAATTCCCTTCTCGTGATCTCTTGGTTCCTCACTTCCCCCAGTGCTGCAGCAACCCAGCACAGTTCTTTGCCTCTTGCTCCGTTTCTTCAGTCAGCCTACCGATCTCTTACGCCTTCCTCCTGTCTCAGAAGACAGAAGGTGAGAAGAACAGCACAGCTCTGTTGTGCACATCTCTTCGTTTGCTACACACTATCTCCAAGTAAAGACTCTGTAATGATCCCAAGGCAGAGCAGTCTGTGAAGTGCTTGTTCTGTAAACACAAGGACCTGGTGAAGAAACAGACGTGGCTGCACATGCCTGTAACTCGAGGGCTGGGGAGGCAGAAACAAGGCTCCCTGGAGCTTGCTGGCCAGCCGCATCCACCAATCAGCAGTGACAGACCCTGTCTCAAAAAAGAAGGTGGAAAAGTGATGGAGGAAGACAACAGGCTTCAATCTATAGCCTTCACAAACATTGAAACACACACACACACACACCAACACACACACTACCACACATGCACACTAACACATACAACACTCATACATGCACCCATACACACACATACACCAACACACACACTACCACAAATGCACCCATACACACACACACTAAAGTACATGCACACAATAACACAAAAAAAGAATCATTGAATATTATCATAGTACACAATACAATAAAACTCAGTAAACAAAATGCAAAATATATCAGTAAAATATCTCTAACCCATAAGTTCAGCCCAGAACACATTCAGTTTTAGACAAAATTCTGCTTTGACCCAGAAAGAAGCATAGTATCAAAAAATTCTGTGCTTCTGCTACATTCAGCTAATGTCATAGGTGACAGGTGCTCATCACAGAGGTAGACGCCCACGCCCATGCTCCCTCCACACTTGGAAGTTTACAGGAGAAATGCAGACCCTAAAGCCAGCTGTTAACAATGGTGCTTTCTCCCACTGGACTGAAGGTGTCTTTTTTTATCCCATGTATCTATTGCACCCATTTCAAACTGTGGTATGACACACACACACACACACACACACACACACACACACACACACACACACACACATAAAAATGTATTTTAAAGGAAATTGCAACACATGAAAACAGGATGCTCAGAATGGCTTTCACATGCCTTGGATAGAACGGCTTTCACATGCCTTGGGTAATAATCCCTAGTGCAGCTCTTCTAGGTTCTTGTTCAAGAAAGTAAAAGTTTGATCTTGAGCTATTCAACCTGTACCTTCCCAGGAAGCTGGTGGTGTGACTTTGCTCAAAGTGCCGTGTTGTTTTTATGAAAAAGAAAAGAAAAGGCTTGTTGAGTTGTAGACTTTCACACTTTTGCCCTGATAACTCAGATAATGTAGACCTAAGCTTCTGATACAAAGTCATTGTCCCTGTGTTGGTGTCCATTCATTATTAAGCTAAAAGGAGTGTCCTCTGTTAAACTTTAATTTTTCCGGTTATTGATGTTTCTACATTAGAAGAAACGCTTTCCACAGGATGTTAGTTTCTGTGGATCTATTAAAGCAACATTTTGTATAACTTTTACGCCTTCACGTTGATCACAGCTTAGGTTGCCAGGTGTAATCTGCACAGACTTGCTGGACTATTGGACTTCACCAGCTTCTCTGGCTGCTCCTCCACACCCCGACACAGCCCCGATGCTTCCTTATGCTCTCCTGCCAGAGGCCAGCCGCTTGGTGAAACCCCACTTACAATATTGGGTGGAATGCCACTAGCTGATTATACCAATTTTGTATTTTAATATCTAGATTTATGGAAAATTTACAAACAGAAGTTCAAGAAATGGAATTCCTTCAGTTTTCTAAGGGTCTGAATTTCATGAGAAAGGAAGACTTTGCAGAGTGGCTCCTTTTCTTCACTAACACTGAAAACAAAGACATCTACTGGAAAAACGTGAGAGAAAAGTTGTCGGTAGGAGAGGTCGGTACGCCTTTTTCTTATACATGGGATAGAAGTGAAACTAGAAAGTTCATATAACCGAGGAAAGTAACTTCTAAGTTACCCGAGACAGTGCTCCTGTTACTGAAGCATGAAAGTGATCAGGGACACTTTCCGTACAATCTCCCTGTCGTGAGCTGCCTCAGACACAGGACAGCCTCTGAGCCTATAGCTCCACGGTGGGACAAGGCTCTCCCCAGTGCTGACTGCTGCTCTGGAGAGCTTAGCCAGTGAAAATGAGCACGGTTGTTGGTAAAGACTGTAAAACTGTGAAAGGGGGCCATGTTGTCCCTCTTTACATAGGCTTTGACTCTAGCCAGCGAGCCCAACAGAACCCACTTGAAAACCACTAGAAACAATATGAATTCAGTGAAATGCCTGTTATGTCATTAGTATGTTAGAAGTGGCTGTCCTGTGTACACATTTTAAGGGAGAAAGTGTGATGTATGTGTGAGATACAAAATGATAACCACCAAACTAGCAATCATGGCTTTTGCACGTGTCTGAGTTACTTTCTGTTGCTGTGATAAAACGCCATGACTAAATACAACTTGCAAAAGAGAACATTTAACTTGGGCTTCCGGTTTCAGGGTTGGAGTCCATGGTGACATAGCAAAGGTATGGTAGCAGGAACAGCCGAAAGCTCACATCTTAAGCCACAAGTTAGAGGCAGAGAGAGAGACGCTGGGAACGACACATGTCTTTTGAAACCTCAAAGTGTGGCATACGTCCTCCGACAAGGCCACACCTCCTAACGCTTCTCACACAGTTCTACCAGCTGTGGACCAGGTAGTCAAGCATGTGAGCTGTGAGCCATGGGTGCCCTTCTCATTCAGACCTCTGTCCAGTAGTGAAATTTCAAGGCATTGTTTGTTTGTTTGTTTGTTTGTTATATTTCTGTTTGTTTTGAATCTGTGCCTAGCCATATTGCAGGGACTGATCTTAAACTTGGAAGCCCGGGTGGTCTTTCACCTCTGCTTCCCAAGGAGCTGCAACCACAGGCATTTGTCAACACAGTTTTTTTTCTTCCTTTGTAATTTTATGTAAGCAAAATGGTTTTGGCATGAACAAGTATTTTTATATAAGGTCTTAAAAACTATTTCTATTTTTTAAATTATGAACCCCTTTCTTTTTTTTTTAATATGTTTCCATGTGTGTTTATGAGTGTATATATGTGATGCTCACAGAGGCCAGAAGAAGGTGTCAGATCCTCTGGAACTGGAGTTACAGGAGTTTGCAACCCACTCTAGGTGTTGGGAATGGAATTCTGGCCCTATGCAAGAGCAGCCAGTATTAGTACCTGCTAGGCCATCTCTCCAGCCTTTAGAGCTACTTCCAACAGAAGGGAAAAGATAAAATATGAGTGATCCAGACATGGTGGCACACAACTTTAATCTTAGCACTCAGAAGGCAGAGGCAGGTGGATCTCTGTGAGTTCCAGGTCAGCCTGGTCTACAGAGCATGTTCCAGGCCAGCCTGGTCCACAACCAAGTTCCAGGATAGCCAGGGCTACACAGAAAAACCCTGTCGTTAAAAAAAAAAAAAAAAAGATACAAGTGATCCCTTTTCTCCCTTTCTCAATGTTGTCCAGTTAGGCCTTGTATTTGTAATTCTCCTGCCTCAGCCTCCTGTGTGCCACCATGCCTAGACGGGCAATACAGTAATAATTGAAATGGAAATACATAATTACAAAAGAATTTAATTTTTAAAATGAAGAAACATTTACAGTGGTGACGCACACCTTTAGTCCCAGTACTCCAGAACCGAAGCAGATAGATCTTGAGTTTGAGGCCAGCCTGGTCTACAAGCTAGTTGAGGACAGCCAGGGCTACAAGGAGAAACTCTGTCTCAAAAAACCCCCAAATTAAAAAATTTTTTAAAAAGGAAAGGAATGTTTACAACCTGATTAGATACAAGGAAACAGCTGGTTTTAGAGCTGCCGCTGGTATTGAAGAGGAAACAAGTGTTTTACATAGAAATGCTCCTCCTGGGCCCTGTCAGGTTGACAGCTGAAGCTAATTAGCACATAATGGACTCTTTTAAAACCCATGACTCTCAAACACTCAGAAGGATCTGAGACTTCTCTGTTTATATGAGAATTTAAAAGATCAGTCTGTCAACTACTAAAAAGTATCTGAAATTTTTATGTTTCCAAATTACCCTGCACAATTTAATGGATGCTTACAGAAGATACAAGATTATTGGGTGAGAGACCAAAAAAATAAAAATAAATAAAACAAAACAACCATTACTCACAGCACGAGGGTGAGCATCCTGTTTGTGTTAATTTACCCTTACTACCCAAAGCCCTAACAGTGATTGGGAGAGTCCCTGAGGAAAGCTACCGTGCAGGAGATCATCCACAGTCAAACACATCAGTCCTTCAGAAGAGGCCAGAAGCAAGGTTTCCTGACCTCTCTGCAGAAGGAGGCCTTGTTGTTATTATACTGGCAGTAAGCAAAGTAGTCCTCTGTCTGAGGGAAACACTGTGTAGTCAGGGTGCCCGTGTGGGTGGGGCCACCCCTGAGCTGGTGGCCTTGGGTTCCATAAGAAAGTAGGCTGAGCAAGTCAGTAAGCAGCACCCATGGCCTCTGCATCAACTTCTGCCTCCAGGGTCCTGCCCTGCCTGAGTTCCTGACCTGATTTCCTTCAGTGATGGACAGTGATGTGGATGTGTGAGCCAAATAAGCCCTTTCCTCTCCAAGTTGTTTTGGTCATGGTGTTTCATCACAGCAATGATAACTGTCACCAGGACAGGACATACAGTCACGAGAAGAGAAATCTCATATGCACAGTATAAAACCTATTCTGAGGATGTTCGGGTTCAGATGGGAATGAGGTGCCATTTCCACCTGTGGAAAAGCCTTGCATGCACAGGGTCCTGAGTTCAGGCCTCAGCATGCTGGAAAGAGAAGTGGGCATCGGAATGGCTGCACTCCATGCCTGTTTTAAGATCATGATAAGATATACAGAGAAATGGTCCCTGTTCACAACTGTGCTGACAAATTCACTGTGAAAAAGAAAAAGGTGGAGTGCAGAAACGCGTGAGAAGGTGGTTCCCGAGTCGGGACAGGCAGTCTGTGTTGTGTGGGGTACACAGCTGCTTTTATATGAGCTGTGTATTTCTGGAAGCATACAGGTGCTGTCCATGCCTTTGCAGTGAGGTCAGAAGAGGGGTCAGAGGAGGAAGGAAGGCTCTTTATCCTTCACACTGCTGACATTTTTTTAACCTTGGTCGTATATTCTTCAGTTTTTTTTTGTTGGGACTGGAGAGGTGGCTCAGTGGTTAAGAACACTGGCTGCTCTTGCAGAGGACCCAGTTTGATTCCAGCCCCCACATGGTGGCTCACACCTGTCTGTAACTCCGTCTAGGGGGCTTGATGCTTTCTCTGGCCTCCGTGGGCAGCAGGCGTGTAAGTGATACACAGATAACACCCAGACACACAAGAAAAATAATAAATTTTTTAATTTGTTGTAGTTTTTACAAAAAAAACTTTAATTATTCCACAAAGGCCCACAAAAACTGAAAGCAGTGAGACTTGCGTAGACCATGTGTGGACAGAGGGCAGGTCCTAAAAGGCCCTGCAGAGATAAGATCTGGAAGAATTTTCTGTAAGATTGAGAACTTTCACACTGTGGCTGGGCTGGCGTGTACCTATAATCCAGCTACTCTGGAGATCAAGGCAAGAGGGATAATGAGTTTGAGATCGATCCAGCCATCATCAGTTGAAGGAGAAGAGTTTTCTGAGTTTTTTTTTTAATTTAAGATTTATTTATTTTATGTATGAGTGCTCTATCTAGTGTATGGCTTTATAACAGAAGAGGGCATCAGATCCCACTACAGATGGTTGTAAGCCACCATGTGGGTGCTGGGAATTGAACTCGGGACCTCTGGAAGGGCCATCTCTCCAGCCCCTCTCTGATTTCTTTTTACTGGAAAGAGTAGCTTTTTAACTTAGGTTTTGTTTGTTTTTAAGTACATAGATACTGAAATCAGATAGACCAGGGTTCATATGTCATTGTTAAACTCCATAGACCTTGGACAAAGGAACCTAAGAGGCGCCTGCCTGAGATTTAGGCTAAGGTCACACACATCATGGATGGCAGAGCTGAAGTTTCAGCATAGGCCACCTTGCTCAGTGCCTGTACACCGATTAAGTAGGAGTGGCCCACTGAACAGGCTGTGTTAGTCTCCTTGGCCATGGTCACAAAGTACAGAAACCTGTTGTCTTCTCTGTGTTCTGGAGATGTGACATCTAAGATCAAATGCCAGCAAGGCTGGGTTTGAACTGGTTTTTTGGTGAAATTCCTCTCAGCTTCCACATAGTGTCATCTGTGTTGTTGTATGAATGCTGCTTTGGGGGTGTGTGCACATGTATGCAGGGAGAACGGGAACCAGAGCGGCAATGGGCACTAATGAGTATTCCCTCAGACATCATCCTTACAGGCTGCAACCCTCCCGTGACCACAGCCTCCTTACCAGGGGGTTAGAACTTCAGAATGAGCCTAAGGAGGAAACCAGGGCTGGTCCAGAGAACCCAGTCCACACAGCACGTGGTAGCCCTTGCTCTCATGGACCTTCCTCAGCTGAGAATCTAGTATCTGTTCTTATCCTGTTTAACATTTCATCAACTTGCTTAGAGAGATCGAAGTTCATAAGCTTTAGGATAGAAGACTTAACATCAATAAGATTTTGATGTATATACAAAATTGTAATTTAAAAAACTTTCTTTTTATTAGAGCATTAGTTTGGATGAGTTCAAGTCATTTTGCCATTTTACAACGCATTTGGAAGACTTTGCTATCGCCATGCAAATGTTTAGCTTAGCTCATCGCCCTGTGAGACTGGGTAAGATATGGATCATTTCATTTTTATTGTCTGTAAGTAGTTTCACCATTCAGTAGATGATACCGATAAGGAGATGATTAGCAAGCAGTAAAATAATGCATCTTGGTTATTCTCAGTTCGTATCACCAGCACACTTACTCAAAAGTTACTTTATTTGCTTTTATTTTCTTACTCTCAAGAAGGGGGAAGAGGGAAGGGAGTGGACTTGACTATGTTACTAGGAGCCTCGATTAACTGGAAATGGCCTGCTTTACTCTCATGGCATTTCTCAACCAAATGCATGATTTGAGTACACCTCTCAAATCATGGCACTGTGGGTTACGTCACTTAGACTAATTTACCTGGTTGATTGGCAGTCTCTTGTTTTGCTTTTCAGCGGAGTTTAAGAGAGCTGTGAAAGTAGCAACTGGACAAGAACTCTCAAACAATATTCTGGACACTGTCTTCAAGATCTTTGACTTGGACGGTGATGAGTGCCTAAGCCACGGGGAGTTTCTTGGAGTATTGAAAAACAGGATGCATCGAGGTTTATGGGTAACAGATTTTTAGTTTATTTCTTGTTTTTTTTTTTTTAAACCTGTGTTTTTACATGTTAGTGACAATGGTATTAAACCTAGGATTTAGGACAAGTGTAATACATTAAGTGGAATCTTAATCATTTATACAGAAACTATAAACTACAACCAAAACACTGAGCTGTCTTTTACAAAGAATAATATTTAGCATTTTCTTTGCTTTAAAAAATAACCTGAGTCTGGGGAAATGGTTCAGTTAGTAAGTACCTGGGTTCAGTCCCCAGAAACCATATAAATGCCAGGCACGTTGGCATGTGCCTGTAATCTCATTTCTGGGGAGGCAGAGATAGACAGGTCTGAGGGTTTTGCTAGCTAGCCAGACTAGCCTACTTTTTGAGCTTCAGGCCAGTGAATAACACCCAAGGCTATCCTCGGACCTCGGTCATAGTACATACTTGCACATGTGCTTGGACATACATGTACAAACACACACACACACACACACACACACACTTGTATATTTGAATGTGCACATGCGCACACACACACACAAATCTGAATCTAGTAGAAAAACCACTCTTCAGAAATCACAGCCTTGGATCTAACCTGGAGTCTGACTTTGGAACTGACCTTGGATCATTAGGTTCAAATCCTGCTCTGTCGTGTATTGACTGAGAATCTTGAAAAGCCACTTAGCTTTTCTGTGCCTCAGATACCTCATCTATATAAGTAAGAAAACTAATAGATTTACCAACAATAGCTATACTGGGAACTAAATATAAAGCATGCAGAACTCTCAATACTTGTCGTGGCTGCTCATAGTCATGTACTGGGCTCTGAGCAGGGGACAAATGAAGCCCAGAATTTTGTTTGCATTAGCATCTACAAGATGTACTATCGTGAAAGAAATTTGCATTATAACTTGGGTCTAAAGCGTCTCCACAGACAGTAAGTACACAGTTAGGTAGAGAGCCAGGAAAGAGGGATAATAGAGAATTGATGCTTGTGTTCGTAGCATAAGATTATTCATTTACAACTTAGAAAAGAGATCCTGATTCCCACAGCACATGTAATCTGGGGGAAGTTAATAAATATGGTCTTCATTACATGCATTGGGCAACATAGCCCACCCTCAGCTTTCTTTAAGAAGTGTGGAAAGGCAGTGAGTAGGACCATAAGACAGGAGACCATGCCGGGCGGCGGTGGCGCATGCCTTTAATCCCAGCACTTGGGAGGCAGAGTCAGGCGGATCTCTGTGAGTTCAAGGCCAGCCTGGTCTACAGAGCAAGATCCAGGGCAGGCACCAAAGCTACACAGAGAAACCCTGTCTTTTAAAAAAAAAAAAAAAAAAAAAAAAAAAAAAAGACAGGTGCCCATACTCAGCTTTTTTAAAGAAGTTTGGAAAGGCAATGAGCAGGACCGGAAGACAGGAGACCTTGTCTAGCCTGATTCCAGTGACTGCTGGTCTTTCTCTCGGCTAACAGGTGCCGCAGCAGCAGAGTGTGCAAGAATACTGGAAATGCGTGAAGAAGGAAAGCATCAAGGGCGTCAAGGAAGCCTGGAAACAAGCTGGAAAGGGCCCCTTTTAAGGAAGAGAGGGGTAGCAGTTACATCGTTTGAGGTGCCAGAGTTTGAGACATTTTCTCAAAGAATGAACTGTTTTTCTCTAAGTCTTCATTGAGTTGCTTTGTAATGTAGAGATGTCATGTACTCATTTTCTGATTCAGGAAATCGGGAGGGCGGGGAAATAAATGTGTGCCACAGGGTGCATGTGGAAGCCAGTGGCCAGCTGTGGGAGCTGTTCTCTCCTCCTACCATGGGAGTCCCAGAGATTGAACGTGGGTCGTGAGCTTTGGCGTCAAGTGCCTTTACCAGAAAAGCCAAATCACCAGCTCTGACTCAGTCAGTTCTTTATAATAAAAAGAACAAAGTGTTCCTCTACAAAAACACACACTGCATTGTCAGAGGCCTGTATGCAGAGCGATGCTTTGGTAGGCTGGAGGCTCTAGGTCGTCACTGAGCTCTTGGACATGAGGATGTGAAATGCTCTCTAGAAGGCTAAGCAAGTACCCCAGGGAAAGGGACTTAATTCTCAAGACAGGGATGGATGCCAGAAGCTGTGGTTTCCTGGGGAGTGAATGTAGTCGAACACTTGCTCCCGTTTCGCTTCGCTGTGTCCTGTCCTGTGTGACTGTTCCTTAGCAGTGTGTTCCCTGCCTTGAAAATAACATGTGACAGTGTCTTGTCTGGAAGCAGGATAAAGTATGTACATTGATACAAGAAAAATGTGCTTTCTTTTAAATTTTCCATGCTTTTGAGATATAAATACATTACCCTCTCCCAAGCACATGGGTTTGGGGGCTCAGCCTGCATAGGACACAGCTGAGTACCACACTTTCCTAACCACACACACACACACACACACACACACACACACACACACACCCCATAAGATCAAGGTCTTATAAGATATATTGGGTTGTGGGAAACATTCAAGATGGCACTATAAAATAGAAGGCAATAAAATCAATATGAAATCATGTTATGGGGAGATGTATGTACATGTTTGTGTATGTGTGTACAGGTGGGCATGTACATGTGTGTGGAAGCCCCTGCTCCTATAACCCCTCACCCGTGATCCTGAAGTACAACCCCAATAAACCCATTACCTCACCAAGCTAGACTGGGATGATACTGTTACTTTGGTCTGTTTTTTTTTATTTTATGTGTATAGATGTTTTACC
This sequence comes from Peromyscus californicus insignis, assembly GCF_007827085.1. Lineage (NCBI taxonomy): Eukaryota > Metazoa > Chordata > Mammalia > Rodentia > Cricetidae > Peromyscus > Peromyscus californicus. Next base: position 65,858,769 of record NW_026294413.1, read on the forward strand.
TACACTGTGCACCTGTGTGTACCTGTGGATGTTGCAAGCCACCATGTGGGTGCTGGGAACCAAAACCCAGGTCCTCTGCAAGAACACAGGTGCTTTAACTTTGGAGTCGTCTCTCCAGCACCCTGTCCTTTGTCCGGTGAGCACATTTGTCCGTGTCTCACCAAAAACGGTGTCACCACAACACAGAGATCATAAAATGTTACAGGATTTTTGTGGGCTTGTTGTAGTTGGGCACTTGGGTTGTTTTGAGAAAGGGTCTTCCTTTATTACCCTGCCTGTCCTAGACTCTGATATGTAGTCCAGGATGCCCCTGAATTTAGAGATCCACCTGCCTCTGCCTCCTGTATGGTGGGACTAAAGGACATGGTGACAATGATGTGTCTCAACCTAAAGATTGTACACACCTGCCAGACTAATGGACTACAGCAGAGACACCCCACAGATATGACGAGATGGTTTTCCACAAGGCAGCCAGAACATTAAGTAAAAGGAAGGGCTTGGTTTTCAACAAAATATGCTAGGAAAACTATATCCACATACTCCTATCTTCCATGCTCCCATGACAGCTCATTGAGCTCTGGACGCTGAATTATTTTCTAGCCCGGAATTCCATATTCCTTTCGCAGTCCTCCCCAAAACAACATGGTCAGGTCTATCAGAGCAGTCCCCCGTGATCCTGGTCAGGTCTGTCTGAGCAGTCCCCCGTGATCCTGGTCAGGTCTGTCTGAGCAGTCCCCCGTGATCCTGGTCAGGTCTGTCAGAGCAGTCCCCCTGTGATCCTGGTCAGGTCTGTCAGAGCAGTCCCCAGTGATCCTGGTCAGCTCTGTCAGAGCAGTCCCCAGTGATCCTGGTCAGCTCTATCAGAGCAGTCCCCAGTGATCCTGGTACCAATTTTTGTTCTGGTTTGTTTTCTGTTGCTATGACAAACATCATGACTAAAATCAACATGGGAGGGAAACGTTTACTTCAGCCTACATCTCCTGATCACAGTCCATCATGAAGAAAGTTAGGGCAGGAACCTGGAGGCAGAAACTGAGACAGTGGCCATGGAGGCGTGCTGTTTACTGGGTCTGCTTTCTTACACCACCTAAGACCACCTGCCCAAGGGTGGCACTCCTCCCAGTGGCCTGGGCCCACCCACACTGATATTAATCAAGAAAATGCCCCCACAGACTTGCCTGCAGACCAATCTTATCCCAACATTTTCTAAACTGAGGTTCCTCTTCTCAGATAATCCTAGTTTGTGTCACGTTGAGCAAAAAAAAGAAAAGAAAAAAAAAAAAACAGCACACTCCTAGGAATTGAAATAAACACATGCTGATAATCATTGTACATTTAGGCAATATATGTAAACACTCTAGTGTCCATCAAAAGATAAGTAGAAACACAAAATGTTTTATATACATACAGTGCAGTGTTACTCCACCATATATAGGGATGAGGTTCTGGCACATGCTATACCACAGATTGACCTTGAAAAGATTACATATGCAAAATGAAAGCCAACAGAAAAGACTGATGTACTGTGGTCTATGGTGATATTTTATTTGTATTAAAATGTTATTTGTAGGTTAATAAATAAAGTTGCCTAGGGGTCAGAGCTATTAGCAAGCCATAGGAAAGCAGGGCAGTGGTGGCATACTCTTGTAATCTCAGCACTTGGTAGGCAGAGCTGGGTAAGTCTCTGTGTGTTCAGGGATACAGCCATTATTGGATACACATGCCTTTAATCAATACCAATCATGGAAAACCTGGAGGCCTATACAGACAGGCCGTGAGGAGGCAGTCATGTGGTTGGGTTTACAACCAATGAGAAGGCAGAACAGGAACTCTATATAAAGACTTTAACACAGGGGTAGCTCTGGTTCGGAGAGGTAGGACCACCGCAGGAGGAAGGGTAAGGTTTTAGCTCTTAGCTCTGACCTCTTGGCTTTCTTCTTTGCATTGGTTCTGTGTTTCTTATTTAATAAGAAGGTTGGTTACATCTACATTTGGCGCCCAACATGACAAGAATCCATTAAAAACCACTTGGCTTGGTGACAGGTCCGGTTTCCGGCCTGGGCGGACTGGCTGCCTAGCTCGGGCCCAGGCCTGACTGACCCGCAGCTGGAGCTACTTGCAACTGCTACAAACAACTCAGGCCTGCCTGCCGAACAGGGCCCCTGCCTGTAAAACCAAGGCTTGACTCGGCTCAAGCGACTACGCTTTCTCTCTCTCTCTCTCTCTCTCTCTCTCTCTCTCTCTCTCTCTCTCTCTCTCTCTCTCTCTCTCTTCACACCTCAAACACCAGGTGGCTGTTTTGAAATTCCCTGGAATTCTACTGTTCTACCCAGACTTGGTAAGTCAATTAACATATCTATTTAAAAGAATTTTTTTCTACATTAAAAGAAAAAAAATGGACTTTATGTGTACATTGGAAGAAAATTGGGCTTTGTTTGAAATTTTAGGCACTCTGACAATGGAACAACTATATGAAAAGATTAATATTGATCGAATTATTCAGTTTATTACTTTTCTTATCCTCATTTTACTATTTAAAAAGATAGTCAACTTAAGTGCCAAGATAACAGTCTTAGAAAAACCTGTTAAACCAGTAAAGGTGAATTATAGAGAAATTCAAATTCAGACAGAAGAAATAAACAGTTGTTGTTTCAAAATTGAATCATAAGGTTACAGAAAGAAAGCCAGTTTTCACACAATCACCCTTAATTTATCCGGTAGCCGTACAGCAGCTACCTGATGAAGAGAATGAACAAAATACTTGGGTTCCAGTTAAAATGTTAGACTTATGAAGATTTAAGGAGGCAATAGCATCTTATGGCATGCACTCCCCATATGTAAAGCAAATGTTAAACACCTGGTCAACTTGTAATAGGATTATACCAAAGGACTGGCGGGAATTGGCACAGGCTGTTCTTGAACCCAGACAAAATCTCCAGTGGAAAATGTGGTTCAATAATGAGGCTAAAAATATAGAAAAACAATGGAGGGATAGGGGAATACAAATCTGCCAGGATCAGCTTATTGGAGAAGGCCAATATGCTTCAGTAGAAACACAATGTTTATATGATGTCCAAACCCTAGTTCTATGTCGAACGGCAGCTTTGAATGCATGGGACAGAGTTGAAGAACCAGGAAAAAAAACTGAGTCATTACAAAGGTTATTCAGGGCCCAAAAGAATCTTTCACAGATTTCTTACAAAGATTGACTTCAGCAGTACAGAAAATGGTCCCGAATTCAGAGACTAGTCAGATAATAATTGAATCTTTGGCCTTTGAGAATGCAAATGCAGCATGCAAAAGAATAATCAGGCCGTTAAAGGCAAGATCTGCACCTTTGGAAGATTGGATTAGAGATACAGTTAATGTAGAGGCTTATGACCATGATGATATGTGGGTAGGAAAAGCAATTTCAAAAGGTTTGAGCAATGTTAGATATTTTGGATGTGGAAAGCAAGGACATTTGAAAAGGGATTGTAAACAGGTCATTCCTAGAAATAATGTTTCTTCAAGGAACACTGGCAACAGAATGCCCCTTCCTTCTGGAGTATGCAGAAGGTGTGGTAAGGGAAAACACTGGACCAACGAATGTAGATCAACAAGGGACAGACAGGGTAATCCTCTGCCTCGAGCTTCAGGAAACTCCCAGAGGGGCCTCAGGCAGGCCCCCACAGTAAATCCAGTTCAAACCTTTCCTGCAGTTGTAGAGGAAACCCCTACTCAAAGCAAATAACCAAATATCTATTGGAATAAATCATGTTAGTCGAGATGATGAAACAGAGAAAATAGGAAATTCAGGAAAAAACATAAAGAAAATTTTTTGGCAAACTTCTATTAATGAACAAAGACCAAAACTAACAATAAAGATAAATGGTGTTTTGTTGTCTGGTCTGGTAGACACAGGTGCTGACATTACCATAATTGCACCAGAATTTTGGCATCCAACTTGGCCTCTTCAGGAGGTAAACGTTCAACTGTTAGGAATTGGGACATTATCTCAAGTGAAACAAAGTGCAAGATGGCTTGAATGTATAGGTCCAGAAGGACAGAAAGGAAAAATAAAACCATATATGGCTAACATAGCTATGAACCTGTGGGGTCGAGACTTGTTACAACAATGGAATACTCAGATTAATATCCCTCCAATCTCAGAAACAAATCATAAATTAGTACATGTTTCTGAGAGAAATATTAAAAGATATTATTCTAATGAGTGCTAACCAGCCATCCATGTCATAAAAGAACAGGGCACAACAACTGATAATTTTCCAAAAACATTAACAGCTCTACCTTTAAAATGGTCAACAGACAAGCCTGTATGGGTTCAGCAATGGCCTTTAACAACAGAGAAACTCCAGGCTTTACAAGAGTTGGTGGAAGAACAGTTAAATGCTCATCATATTGAAGAATCAACCAGCCCTTGGAATTCTCCTGTATTTGTTATTAAAAAGAAATCTGGTAAATAGAGAATGGTAACAGACCTTAGAGCAATTAACAAAGTAATTCAGCCAATGGGCTCTTTACAATCTGGAATTCCTTTGCCTACTCTGTTACCAAAAGGATGGCCTCTCATAGTTATTGATTTAAAAGACTGTTTCTTTTCAATACCTTTACAAGAAAAAGAGAAAGATTTGCTTTCACAGTGCCTACTTATAATAATTCTCAACCGGTTAAAAGATTTCAGTGGAGGGTTCTCCCACAGGGAATGTTAAATAGCCCAACTTTGTGCCAATATTTTGTAAAACAGCCATTAGAAGTGGTACGTAAAAAATTTCCTAAATCTATAATTTATCATTATATGGATGATATTTTATTAGCTGACTCAAATGCAGATACTTTAGAAAGAATATTTGAAGAAGTAAAGAAAATTTTGCCTTGCTGGGGATTACAAATTGCTCCAGAAAAGATACAAAGAGGAGATTCTATTAATTATTTAGGATATAAAATAGAACTTCAAAAAATTAGACCTCAAAAGGTGCAAATTAGGAGAGATCGACTAGAGACTCTTAATGACTTTCAAAGATTATTTGGAGACATTTCTCATCTAAGAACTATTGTTGGGGTAAAAAATGATGAACTGAATAATTTGTTTAAAACCTTAGAAGGTGATAAGGACTTGAATAGTCCAAGAGAATTATCACCTGAAGCTGAGAAAGAATTGGCCTTGGTAGAAAAGAAAGTACATGAAGGGCTCGTAGATCGTATTGATCCGAAGCTGGATTGCATTTTGATTATTTTACCTTCTAGGCATTCCCCAACAGGAATATTAATGCAAAGGGAAGATATATTGGAATGGATATTTTTACCAAATAAACCAAATAAAAAATTAAAAACTTATGTGGAAAAAATCTCTGACTGGATTTGGAAAGAAAAATTGAGACTTCGTCAATTAGCAGGAATAGACCCAGCAGAAATTGTCGTACCTTTAACTAAGGAGGACATTGAAAAATTATGGATAGAAAATGAAGCTTGGCAAAAAGCTTGTAGTAATTTTTTGGGAGAAATTAACAGCAAATATCCCAAAAGCAATAGAATTGATCTTATAAAGAGAGCTGATTGGATCTTGCCTCGAATTGTGAGGAAAAAACCCATATCTGGAGTTCGTACATTTTATACAGATGCCAACAAACAAGGAAAGGCAGGTTACAAATCAGAAAATTTAAGTAAAGTGGTTCAAAGTCCTTATAATTCAGTTCAAAAATCAGAATTGTATGCTATTCTGTTGGTATTAATGGATTTTTCAGAACCTCTCAATATAGTAACTGACTCTCAGTATGCTGAAAGAGTAGTATTACATATTGAGACTGCAGAATTTATCCACGATGCTTCAGAATTAACTTCATTATTTATTCAATTACAAGATACAATCAGAAAAAGGAGTCATCCTTTATATATAACTCACATCCGATCCCATACTGGTCTGCCAGGCCCTCTAGCACAAGGCAATGATGAGATTGATAAATTATTGATAGGAAATGTGCTGGAGGCCTCAGAATTTCATAAAAAAACATCATGTAAATAGTAAAGGTTTAAAAAAGGATTTTTCCATAACCTGGCAACAAGCCAAAGAAATAGTAAAGAAATGTCCTACTTGTTCCTTCTACAATCAAACACCATTACCAGCAGGATGTAACCCAAAGGGTACTCAGAGGAATGAAATCTGGCAGATGGACGTGTTTCACTTTGCAGAATTTGGAAAACTGAAATATGTACACCACACTATCGATACTTATTCAGGATTTCAATGGGCAACTGCTTTGAGTTCTGAAAAAGCTGATTCTGTAATCACTCATTTGCTAGAAGTTATGGCCATTATGGGTATACCTGCACAAATCAAAACTGATAATGCTCCATCATATGTCTCTGTTAAAATGAAACAGTTTTTTACTTATTATAATATAAACCATGTTACAGGTATACCACATAATCCTACAGGTCAAGCAGTTATAGAAAGATCAAACAGAACTCTAAAGGATATGCTAAATAAACAAAAAGGAGTAACAAAAACCCCCAGAAATAGGCTACATAATGCTCTATTAACTTTGAATTTTCTCAATGCCAATGAGAAAGGAACAACAGTTGCAGAGAGACATTGGATAATAGAAAAAACTACAGAATTAAATCAGCCTATATACTTTAAGGATGTGCTGACCTCAGAATGGAAACCAGGATATGTGTTACATTGGGGACGAGGTTTTGCTTTTATTTCTACAGGAGAAGATAAGCTGTGGGTACCATCAAAATTGATAAAGGTTTGATTTGAACACGAGAGACCTCTTAATTAGAGGAGGTCATAGTTCATCAACTATCATAAACATCCAATTTAAACTAACTTACACCAGTAATACATGCCTTTTCATTTAATCAGATAACTTGTCAAAAAAGGAACATTCCCAAAAAATCTTGGGGAAAGGTTTTTGGTTTTGTTTTTTAGGAGAATGAAGGTTAAGGAATTTGAAGAACACTGTACAAATGAGACAACTGAAGAAAAGGGACAAATCGTCTATCCTAAGAAACAGAGTGAAATGGCGTATGGGTATGTTATCTAAAAAATTTTATGTCTTCCTAAATGTTTGTTTCTGTTTTTCTTTAAAGATTTAACACTATTGGTCTTCTAATAGTCCCAGTTCAATTAAAATTTAAAGCTGACTTTGGAGTTGGAGAATGGCTCTCTCCTTCTTTAAACTCAAGCATGTTGTTAAAAGGAAAATGCAAACTCCCTGTATCATGCCAGAAGAAAAGAGCCCTCTTCTGCTATGGGACAGGAGAAAAGCCAAATTAATTAAGGGATTACTCTATTACTAATCTCAACTCTTTGATTCTATTCTGATTCTTTAAACTTTTCTTAAAGTATAAATTTTATATCAAAATTTACAAGATTAATATATATAGATATATATACATTTTAAACTTTGTTAAGATATAAATGGTCAATTCTAAAAAGTCGAATATATAGTCTTTGTGTTCGAGTTTCTTATCAGTTTTTTGCAGGAAATCACAGTCAGGCCTAACATCAACTGAAGTCTCCAGGAAGAAGATGAGGCCCCACAGCAACAACAATTCCATGTGGACAATAATAATATCACTAAGCTGACAAACATCATCTACAGATCAGCTTTGAACTACAAGGTGCTCAGAGCAATTTTGAGATGACTAGCTGAGATGATCCAGTCTCAAAGACTACTTGAATAAGGACTTGAGATAAACGCTGAACTTTGGCATTATACACAGACTGGATAACGAAGGATATAGTTACCTTTCCTAGAATTTGACAATTAACCTAAAATTTTTCTTTTCAGGATAAAGATACCTTCGCCCATACCCAGCAGGAAGCAATTTCAAGAATACAGCACCCACATTCCCAAAGAGGTGGTGTGGGATGGGTGGTTTTTTTGATCTTTTAATGGGTTTTGGGTCTGGGATAATTTTCATTGATTGGGGGGTTGGTTACAAGTTGTTGTCAAGGGTTAGGAAAAAGGCTAAGCAAAGGAGATTAGATTTAAGGTTCTTGTTTAAAAAAAAAAGAGAAAGAAAGAAGAAGAAAAAGAAAATTACTAGTTTTAAATACTTTACATTGGATTGGATTGTTTTATATTGTATACAAATTATATATATTGAAATTGATATTGTTAGAAAATGCTTTATGTATATTTCTAATTTTACCGTTCATTTAACAATGTAATGCAATTTTCTGATCCTTGAATGTTATTATTACCAACTATTAGGATATAAAGAAATGAAGGTTAGTAGTTAGACATTACAATAGAACTTGTAGTCATATTAGATATGTTTTAAAAATTGAGCAGATATATTTTAGACAGGTCATCTTCAAACCCTTCAGAGATCTACAGAATATGGCATTTAAAATGTTTTAATAACTTAGAAATTTTTTCTTTTTTGAGACATGTTGGCTCCTGGCAGTACCAATTTACTTCAGAGAAAATAGGGGCTTTGAAGAAACTGCATATGGAGTTAACTTTCATTGTGGCAAAAGTTAGCCACTGGACAACAAAGTATCCTCGAATCAACAGGACAAAATGGACAGACAGGACATGAAACAAAGGACTACTGATTCTTGCCAAAACAAGTGTGGTTATGACTTTATCAAAAGGCATCTTCTGAGGCCAGGACAATATGGCACCATCCCTGAAGTGGCCTTCGCAATTCGGAAAAGGTACAGTGCCCTTTTCTTCGAAGGCAGTTGAACAGGCAGTGGGCCGATGGCTTCTGATGTGCAATGAAACAGCAGCTGAAACAGTTATTCTTGAAGAGTAACTAAGCTCACGCCTCTCAATAGTAGACTGGCATTTGATAGAGGGATGTGGAGAAGAACGGGATGCTGAGATGAAGCCATATATACACAGCCAAGAAGAATGGACAGCTGAATTAAAAAACCATCAACAATTTCCAGAATTTAAAATCCTGAATCATGACATGACACTAGTGGAATTCAGGTGTTTCTGGTACATGGACTGCTCTCACCCAATGTGAGGTTGAACTGTTGACCTTGTGTACATCCTACTTCACAAATGAGTCTGTCAAATACGCTAAGCCTATAGGCTGAAGATGATGCCCCAACACTGTGGAGAAACCTCAGATGATTGTCCAGGCAGCTGGCTGTTTCTGTCAACTCACAATTTTTTGGAAGTTGCTTGCATATACTTCCCGTTTTTATTTTTGTTAGCTAATATTATTTCCTTCTTGGGTCTCTGAGGGAGTTGAAGATTAGTTAGTTATAGTTGAAGGTTAGTTAGTTATAGTTGAAGATTAATTAGGATAGAAAGTGAATTAGATACATTTTGGACTTACCAAAATAGGATAGATAATGAAATTATTTTCTCTGAATTTGTCAAATACAAATGGACTAGACATTGTTTAGGTATTTATTACTTGTATATATTGTATATAGTTATTGTACTTTTGTATATAGTTTTTCTTTTGTTAGTTATAACCTTTTTCTTTTTTTCTTTTTATTAAAATAGAAAAGGGGAAATATGATGATATTTTATTTGTATTAAAATGTTATTTGTAGGTTAATAAATAAAGTTGCCTGGGGGTCAGAGCTATTAGCAAGCCATAGGAAAGCAGGGCAGTGGTGGCATACTCTTGTAATCTCAGCACTTGGTAGGCAGAGCTGGGTAAGTCTCTGTGTGTTCAGGGATACAGCCATTATTGGATACACATGCCTTTAATCAATACCAATCATGGAAAACCTGGAGGCCTATACAGACAGGCCGTGAGGAGGCAGTCATGTGGTTGGGTTTACAACCAATGAGAAGGCAGAACAGGAACTCTATATAAAGACTTTAACACAGGGGTAGCTCTGGTTCGGAGAGGTAGGACCACCGCAGGAGGAAGGGTAAGGTTTTAGCTCTTAGCTCTGACCTCTTGGCTTTCTTCTTTGCATTGGTTCTGTGTTTCTTATTTAATAAGAAGGTTGGTTACATCTACAGTGGTCATGTACCTAGAGCTAAGAGTTGAGTGGGGGAAGGGGATTGGGCAGTCACTTGTGGTTGAAGAATGTTCAAGTTCATGAAAAATTTTATGAATACTTATTGGTAATGATTACATAACAGTGTGACTGATGTCACTGAGTCACACATTTGTAAATACTGTAAGTTTCCACTTTTGTGTGATATATATTTTATCACAATTTTTTAGATTAGCAGTGTAATATAGCAAAACCTATTAAATGTGTACTTGAAATGAGTGAGCAATATAAGATGTGAATTATATCTTAATATATCTGTAAAGATTCATCAATAGATTGGAGAGAAGTATTTGGAAATAGCAAGAAAAAACAAATGATTAACATTGGAATTCTCATCCTTTCCTACTTTCCTCCCCACAACCACTAATATTTTTTTTAAGTTCAATTACATGTATTGGGGGGGTTGGCACACACACACGTGACATGGCATTCCTGTGGAGGTCAGAAGACAACTTGAGGAAGTCTGTCCTTCCACCATGTGGGTCCCAGAGATCAAACTCACATCTTCAGTCTTGTCAGCAACTGCCTTTACACCCTAGGCCATCTTGCTGGTCACCACCACCATCTTTAACAGATATTTATAATGTCCATTTATTACTCAGATATCTACCCCAGTAACAAATACCTGAAGTAATCAACTGGTAAAAAGAGAAAGGTCTTTTAGCTCATGAGTTTAGATTTTCCAGGCTATGATCAGGTAGAGACCCATTGCTTGCAGGCTTCTATTGTGGGTCCAAGATGGCAATGATGGGAAGAGGAAAGAGGAAGCAAGCAACAAAGGTCTTTCATTCCCCTGGGGGACATATTCCTGATGACACAAAGCCCTCCCCACTAGGATCCTTCTAAAGGCTTCACTGCATCCTAACAGCACCAAATGATGACCAAACTTTTAAACATGGGTCTTTGGAGGACATTTAAGATCCCACCAGTGAGGTGGCTTAGTGGATAAAAAGCATTTGCTGCATAGGCTTGATGACATGAGTTTAGTCTCTCTAACCCACAAAAAGGACTGGATATGGTGGCTCATCTCTAATCTCAGCATTCCTACAAGAGATGGGAGGAAAAGACAGGATGATTTCACACCTGTAGCATAGTGAGAGATGTTATTGCTTTTTCTCTTTACTCTCTTGGGGGGCCTGCCACCCAGCTCCCAAATAAATTACACACTGAGGCTTGTTCTTAATTACAAATGCCCAGCCTTAGCTTGGCTTGTTGCTAGCCAGCTTTTCTTAACCAGATTACCCTGTCTACCTTTTGCCTCTGGGCTTTTACCTTTCTCTTACTTCTGTAAATCTTATTCTTATTCTGTGGCTGGCAGTGCGACTGTATGGCTGGCCCCTGACATCCTTGTTCTCTTGTTCCTGCTTCTTTTCCTCTCAGATTTCTCCTATTTATTCTCCCTGCCTGCCAGCCCCGCCTATCCTTCCTCCTGCTTCACTATTGGCCATTCAGCTCTTTATTAGACCAATCAGGTATTTTTGACAGGCAAAATAACACAAAGTTAAACAACTGGCAACATAAAAGAATGCAACACATCTTTGCATCACTAAACAAATGTTCCATAGCATAAACAAATGTAACACACCTTAAAATAATATTCCACATTTCCCCCTTTTAGTCTAAATAAAAATGAAAGGTTTTAACTTTAATAGAACTACATAAACAAAAACAGTTATCAAGTAAGAATTAATTTACAATATCAGTCCATTTATATTTACCGTATTTAAACTACTCCATTATATATCATATCTTAGTCCAAAATTTTATACCTAACTTTCTATCATAACTAAGGAAAATATAACTAATTTAGTCTTTAACTCCATCAAATATCCAGAAGGATGTAATATTACCTAACAACAGAGACATTTGGTACCTAGACAGTCACCCAAAGTTCCTCTGCAACTTTGGAGCACTCATCTTCAGCCTACAGGCCTGGTGTACTTGGCAGACTTCAGTGAAGCAGGAAATTTGAAGCACTATCCCACCTTGTATTTGTAAAGTTCGTCAGTTGCTTTCCTCTGTGTCCTGCAGAATATCTGGCAGACTCTTCTGTGAAGCAGGAATTTTGAAGGACTGTCCTGCCTTGTTTTGGCAAAGTTCAACAGTCTTTTTCCTGCGTGTCCTGTGTGTCCAGTCTACAGAGCACATTGTCAGCAGTCAAAGGCAAGAGCAGTTTCTTTGCCTAGTGTCTAACCTTGCCACAATGAAAGCAAACTCCACAAGGAGTTTCTTCAGTGTCCATCATCTCTGAAGTAAATTGGTGCTGCCAGGAGCAGATGTGTCTCATTGTCATGAAAACCTTATGTTAACAAAACATTGTAAATGCCATATTCTATAGGTCTTTAAAGTATTTGAAGACCATTTAATCTAAAATATATCTATTTAACCTTGAAAGCATGCCTAATTACTACAAGTTTAATTATTATACATTAACTACTAACCACATTTCTTACTTATACATTACATTTTTAAATGAACTGCATAAGTACAATACCCTAAGCAAAAGTAGAAATATATATACAGTGCAACAAAATTAATGTTAAATTTGTATCAATATACCAAAATCCATGCCAATGCAAAATATCTGAGATTACTAGTTGTCTTTTTTTTTTTTTTTTTTTTTTTTTTGGTTTTTTGAGACAGGGTTTCTCTGTGTAGCTTTGCGCCTCGCTCTGTAGACCAGGCTGGCCTCGAACTCACAAAGATCCACCTGCCTCTGTCTCCAGATTGCTGGGATTAAAGGCGTGCGCCACCACCGCAACAAAAGCAAAACCACTTCTCCAAAACAATGCATATTTTAAGTTCCATTTTACAAATACATTTTTTGACTTCTGCTTTAAAGTTAAGATAGCCCTAAAGTATCTAGGTTAGTTCAATTTTGCAGTACTGTTCACAATCCCATGTCTTCTAGCAGCTGTCTTTTGCTCATCAGTATTCAAAAAAAGTTCAAAATCAACACAATAACATACAGGATTCAGACTCCCTGTGTATTTTCCATCATTGTGTGGATTTTTTTTTTTTTTACTGTACTGCTCTCTTTGAAGACTTTATTATTTTAAACTATGTCTTTCTGTGATTGTCCATACTCTTTTTATTTCTTTCTTGAGCCTACACACATTGTAAAACACACTGGAACCTGTTTAGAGATTTTTGTTGTTGTTTTTTTTTTTAAATCTGGACCTATTTTACTGTGTATCTCTAGTCTTTTTTGACTGTGTGAGCAAACTTTAAACTGCTAAGCTACAGCTGGATCCTCCTCGCTGCTCTATCTGCCGGCTGCACCCGCTTCTCAAGTCTGAGAGCCAAGCCTAAAGCTCATGGCCTGGTCAGAGGTGCATTGGACCAGGAACTGCATTCAAACCCCCAACTCTGGACTGCCAGTGCCCTGCACAGTGGCAGGCATTTTTCACTTAGTTTTTTGTTTCTATTTAACATGAAAAGGGCTGTTTCTGTACAGCAGAACTTCTTAAAAGAGTGGTATCCATATTTTTTCTTCTTTTCTTTCTTTTTTTTTTTTTTTTTGTTTGTTTTTTCGTTTTCAGCTTTCTCAGACCCTAGGGATGTTCAAGCCCCATGTTGGTATGCCAAAATGTTGTTTTTTTAACAACAAACTTTTGGCTCTATGTTCTTTGGGGCCCACTACTCAGGTCCCAAATAAATTACACACTAAGGCTTGCCCTTAATTATAAATGCCCAGCCTAAGCTTGGCTTGTTGCTACCCAGCTTTTCTTAACTTTAAATTGCCCGTCTACCTTTTGCCCCTGGGCTTTTACCTTTCTCTTACTTCTGTATATTTTGCTTTCACTCTTACTCGATGGCTGGCTGGGTGGCTGGGTGGCTGGGTGGCTGGGTGGCTGGGTGGCTGGCCCCTGGCATCCTCTTCTTGTTCTCTTGCTACTTCTTTTCCTCCCAGATTTCTCCTATTTATTCTCTCTGCCTGCCAGTCCTACCTGTCCTTTTTCCTGCCTTGCCATTGGCTGTTTAGCTCTTTATTAGACCAATCAGGTGTTTTAGACAGGCACAGTAACACAGAATTAAACAATTGCAACATAAAAGAATGCAACATATCTTTGCATCATTAAAGAAATGTTCCACAGCATAAACAAATGTAATACATCTTAATATTCTACAACAGAGAGACAAGAGATCTTGCCTCAAAACAAAGTGAAAGAGAGAACTGGCTCCCACAGTTACATAGTAGCCCATGAATGCACACATATACACACACATAAATAAATGATAAAAGGATTAAATATAAAAATATCCCAACTATAGCAGTCTTTATTAATCTTTCTAAACATTTGTTTGTCTGTTTGTTTCCATTATTGTTTTTCTTTTTTTCCTTTTTTGGGGGAGTTTTTGTTTGTTTGTTTTTTTTTCGAGACAGTGTTTCTCTGTGTAGCCCTGGCTGTCCTGGAACTCACTCTGTAGAGCAGGCCAACCTTGAATTTGGGCCCACTTGCCTCTGCCTCCCAAATGTTAGGATTAAAGGCTTGCATCACACATTCATTTTTCAAGATAAAGCTGTAACACACATGAATTATAAATAAAATAAAATAGCGTGTAACCAGGAGTTCAGGCACAACTATATTGGAAGAGTTTCCCTAAATAACTTCACATTTCTGGAATAGCCTGAGTCAATGCCCTCTAGAATATCTAGCAACTGGGTAGAGAACAATTGAAGAGGCTGGACACAGTTGGGTAATCCCAAATAGCTCCTGTAATCCCAGCTATTTGGGAGGCTGAGGAGAGGATCACGTGAGTTCAAGGTTTTGAGGCAAACCTGGGCAACAGTGAGAAGTTATGTCAGAAAGGAGTGAAGGGAGCTGATGACTGCATTCACCATGAGATGTGAGAGTGCACAGCTTGATCTGAGTCCCTAAGAAAGCACTGCACTCACTAGTAAGCAGAGCACAAATTAAGACAAGATACCAATCCATACTTATCAGACTGGCAAAAAGTAGAAATGTGATCCTGCAAAGGTTAGCATGGATTCAGGAAACAAGATCCCTGTGCCTGCTGGCTACAGGCAGTCTTAAGGAAACCTAGAAGGAGCCTGCCTTCTGGACAGATGCACCCAGGGGAGCAGGCTAATGTGCTCGAGGGTGGCTCCAAGTCTTTCTTGCCAGGACTGCCCACACCAGTGTTCACCACTAAGGAAAGGCAGAAATAAAATGAACCAAGGAAGACAGTGCTTGGTTAGAACTGTGGCCTGCGTCAGCAGGAATATGCGTCCAACATAATAAGGTTAAGACGTGGGAAATGAGATCTATATATAGCAACCACAATTTATGTAAGTCAGAAATTAGAGCCACTGCAGGCGGATCTCTGTGAGTTCGAGGCCAGCCTGGTCTACTGAGTGAGTTCCAGGACAGCCAGGACTGTTTCCCAGAGAAACCCTGTCTCAAATAAATAAATAAATAAATAAATAAATAAATAAATAAATAAATAAATAAATAAATAAATAAATAAAAAATATAAATCAGAGCCACTGAGATGGCTCAGCAGATAAAGGTCTTGCCACCAAACCTGACAATCTGAGTTTGATCCCCCGGACCCACCTGGTGGGAGGATAGAATAGATTTCCACAAGTTGTCCTCTAACCTCACATATGTGCTCACAATGACATGCGGGTGCCACACACACATATATGCACAAAAAATGTGAATGAATGTGAAAAAAAAAAAAAAGATTGCTCAGCCCAGTCTCTGGCCCTGCATCATCACCTGAAAGTGTGAAAGTGTATTTTTTGTCTGATGATACTGTTTGTCCGATCAGAATGTCATTCCACAGCACAACAGCAGGTACATGTTTGCACTCACTGCTGTGTCTGTGAAACCTCACACGACTCCTGACACATAGTAGGGGCTTTGTAAACTGCAGATAAGCACACAGCTCGGTACAGAGGGCAGCACAGGACAGATGAGGGAATCGGATGTGTCCAGAGCTCAGTTTGATTTTTTTCAGCCCAGCACTGCAAAATAAAATAAATTGTAACTCTTTTTAAAAATTGAGGGGTGCCAGGTGTGGTGATGCATGCCTTTAATCCCAGGACTGGGGAGAGAGGGGCAGGAGGATCTCTTTGAATTCAAAGCCACCTGGTCTACACCTCCAGCCCGGACTACATAAAGAGACCCTGTCTCAAGAATAAATAAATATTCAGGGACCTATGAGATGGCTCAGTGGCTAAAGGCACTTGCTACCAAGGCTGATGACCTGAGTTCAATCCTCAGGACCCACAGGGTGGAAAGAAAGAACTTGATTCCCAAAAGTTACCCTGTAACCTCCAGATTGGCTCTCCCACCCATATACAAAATAAATGTAAACATGTTTAATTAAAATTCTTCTTTAATTTAGGTACATTAAGGTCCATCGTAAGAAAGAATGCATATTCTCAAAATGTGGAGTGCAAATTCACGGTACAACTACTTCAGTGTCCCAGAGTAAATGAGACTAGAAGAGAAAACAGTGATGACGCGAAGCACTTGCCGTATCACTACAGTCGCTTTCAAAGAACAAGAACTCAATACAAAAGGTCCACAAGATGGCACCCTTGCATTCCGGAATAGCTCAAAGGCCACCTGAAAGAAAAGAATGCCGGGCTGTGGGCTGCCACGACTTGGTGTTTACCAGCTCTCCGAAGAACGAGCGCCCACTTCCTACATCGGGCTGTATTTGAAGGAGAAGAAAAGGAATGTTGGCCATGTGGTGAAGTTCCTTTTTCGGCGTCACCACCACCAAAGCTCCCTGAACACTGTCCCGTGTGCCTGCGAGGGGCTCACCTTTGTTTTGGTAGGAATCCATCCTTCTTCCAGGAGAGTGAACACAGAGCACATTTTGCTTAGAACACTCCAGTTTGCACAGTATTTGTGAGAACTATTTGATGTTGAAGGAAACACTAAGGCCCAGAAAAATAAAAACTATGAACATTTTCTCCTCCAGTATATGAGTCATAACTGTATGAAGTAGCCCCCGAGTACAGAAGTTTAGGATCCAAAGAAAAGGAAAAGCTTGTTCAGTGCAGCATCCTTTCAGATAATAAAATTTGGAAACCACATGACTATCCAGCACCGTGAAAATGGGTAAGTGGATTAAATGGTTGAATTCTAGGCGGCCGTGTAAAGTGTGAGTGGATAAACGAAGTTGCAGGATCCTGCTGATGGCGAAGCTGTTATATCTCACTGCTCCAGCATTCGTTTTCCACGCACACAGTGATGCCAGGCAGCGACGGGGGATGCTGGTTCCCCGTACCTGCTGCCAGCACCCTGGACTCGGCCCACAGTGAGCAGTACAAGGGAGGCTGCAAGCCTGGAGTCGGAAGACAAGCCCTTTGACATCTCCAGTCTCGGTTTTCAGGCTTCCATCCCTGCAGCCTTTGGTACCAGTCTCTGGCTGCCTCTTTTTTTTTTTTTTTTTTTTTTGGCATGCCCAGAACCAGCTTCATTGTGTGTCCTCTCCCCACCCCACCCCCAGAGGCACCAGCCCCTGCCTCCAGGCATTCTTCCCTGAGCAGGCAGGGCTGCTCCCTCAAGCTTCTAGATTGCAATAGCTCCAACATCTTGCCTTTGTAGCCAGGCCCCAAACACGATAGGTGCTTCCAACAGGGATTACTCCAGGTCTCTCTTTGATTAAAATTCCCTAATACCTAGTGTAAACACTTTGTCTTTTAAAAATCAAACTTTCTGTTATAATACTTAAGGTGGACTCTGACTGATAAAATGACCATGTGCAGCTGGGCAGTAATGGCGCACACTTTTAATCCCAGCACTCAAGAGGCAGAAGCAGGTGGATCTCTCTGAGTTCCAGGCCAGCCTGGTCTACAGAGTGAGTTCCAGGACAGCCAAAGCTGTTACACAGAGGAACCCTGTCTTGGGGGGTTGGGGGGGAAGATGACATGCCACAAAATAAAAATAGATACGTATCTAGAGGAAGACTGTCTTAGTTACTTTTCTATTGCTGTGATAAGATACCGTGACCAAGGTAACTTACAAAAAAATATTTATTTGGGGCTTACAGTTTCATAGCGTTCGAGTTTGTGACCATCATGGTGGGAAGCATGGCAGCAGGCAGGCAGGCATGGCATTGGGGCAGCAGCAAGAGCTCACATCTTGAGACACAACCTCGAAGAAGAGAGAGAGGAAACAGAGTGGGCCACCTTTGGAAACCGCAAAGCCAGACCCCAGTGACACACCTACTTCACAAGACACACCACCTAATCATCCCCAAACAGTTCCATCATCTAGAGATGAGGTATTCAAACATAGGAGCCTTTGGGGACCACTCTCATCCAAGCCACCACACAAAGAACAAAGGCCAAGGTCCATTTCCTTCCCTTCAAATACAGCCCAACATAGGCAGAAGACACTCAGCCTTCCGAGAGATGGTGAATACACCAAGGAGTTTGTGGGAGTCCAGCTCCGACCTGCTCCCTCCTATTGAAGGGCTCTTGGGTGGAGGAGAGAAGAATGAGGAAATATTAGGTAGAAAGACAGACCTAGACAACGAGGAGAAAGACAGAGACAGAACAGGGAGGGAGGGAAGAAAGTAGAGACATGGCCATGGCTTAGGTTGGTTAACACTGAAGTCACTAGTAAAGATTTTAGAGAAAAACGTCATCTTTTTAAGCCTCCTATACCTCCTTCCTGAGTGCTGATTAATCCCTGTGTGGCCTGCCAGCGTGCCCAGACAGCACGGATGATTCCTTTGTAACTCTATGGTGGAAAAGGAACTCTCCTCAAGTGATCCGGGTTAGAAAGGGGTAAACCGTGCCTTTACCATTGTGATGCCTCAATTTTTTGTCAACTTGGCACAAGCCAGAGTCATTTTGGAAAGGGGAACCTCAGTTGAGAATATGTCTCACCAGATTGGCCCGTGAGCAAGCCTGTGCTACATTTGCATTCTCTCTTTTCTCTCTCTCTCTCTCTCTCTCTCTCTCTCTCTCTCTCTCTCTCTCTCTCTCTCTCTCTCTCCAGAAACTAGCACTTATTATAGGTGGAAAAAGAGGTCACTCCCCAGGCTGTGGCCACAGTGTGCGGCAGTGCCTACATGGTACAGGCGCCTGGCATCCTAAGCCTGGCACTGTATGGAAGAACACTACCTGCTTGTGGCCACCCTTCTGGCATGGATGGTCCTCTCATCCATTTTCTGTGTTGATTTTGTTGATGTAGATACAGCTGTTGTTGACTTCCTGTTGGTGTTTGCAGTTCAGGCATGCAGACAGCAGTTATGGCTCCCCTTATCCTCCGTGGGGTACAGCTTGTTGTCACATTCCTGCCACAATCCTGGTACTTTTTTTTTTTTTTTGATTTATGCTTGGTATGAGAGGACTCAGCCCATTGTGGATGATGCCATCCCTGGGCTGGTGGTCCTGGGTTCTATAAGAAAACAGGTTGACCCAAGTGAGAATTTTATTCCCATTCACAAATCAATGACCTAGTAAACCTCATGGATTTGACCTCATTCCTTCAAGCTTATAGTACTGTGCAGAGTGATTTGGGCATTGTGGGCACTTTTGCTAGACCATTAGGATGTAAATCTTTCAGCACATTTGCCAAGTGTGTTAAAAGAGTTCAAGTGTATGCCATGCTCAGTAAAACAACCTACAAGAAGTGGTGGGGAAAAGGGCATGTGACAAGGTGGAAATGGTAGAATAAAATTATCATTGTTTGAGGAATAAAAAAAATAAGAAAAGAAAAGAAAAGAAGACAGGTTGAGCAAGCCATGGGGAGCAAGCCAGTAAGTAGCACCCCTCCATGGCCTCTGCATCAGCTCCTGCCTCCAGGTTCCTGCCCTGAGTTCCTGCCCTGACTTCTCTAGATGGTGGACTGTACTACGGAACTGTAAGCAAAATAAACCCTTTCCCCCCTAGTTGCTTTTGGGCGGTGGTATTTATCCCAGCAATAGAACCCTAACTAAGATAAACATGGAGATGGCACCTTAAGACAAAATCAAGTGTTACGGAAAGTCCTGTGCAGATGACATATGCACTTAGCATGATGCCTCTGGCACCGCATATTGCCTATATGATTTCCTTTCCCATCATTCACAACTCCAGGCAAATAAAGAGATGGCTTAGTGGTTATGAGCCCTGGTTACTCTTGTAAACAGCCTAAGGTTCAAATTCCAGCATTCACTTCAGGTGACTCACAACTATTTTGTAACTCCAGTTCCAGGGGATCCCATACTCTCTGGCTTCTGTGGGCACCTACACTCTCATGGTGCACATAAAAACTCACATAGGCGGTGGTGGTACATGCCTTTAATCCCAGTACTTGGCAGGCAGAGGCAGGAGAATCTCTGTAAGGCCAGGCTGGTCTACAGAGTGAGATCCAGGACAGGCACCAAAACTACACAGAGAAACCCTATCTCAAAAAACAAAACAAAACAAAAAAAACATCACATAGGCACACACATCGATGTTGTAGAATAATATTTTAAGATGTGTTACATTTGTTTACGAAGTGGAACATTGTTTAATGATGCAAAGATGTGTTGCATACTTCTATGTTGCACTTGTTTAACTCTGTGAGGCTGTGTTACTGTGCCTGTCTAAAACATCTGATGGTCTAGTAAAGAGCTGAATGGCCAATAGCGAAGCAGGAGAAATGATACGTGGGGCTGGCAGGCAGAGAGAATAAATAGAAGAAATCTGGGAGAAAGAGAAGAAAGAGCAAGAAAAGGAGGAGAGGACACTAGGAGCCAGCCACCCAGCTGCACAGCCAGCCATGGAGTAAGAGTGAAAGTAAGATATACAGAAGCAAGAAAGGTAAAATCCCAGAGGTAAAAGGTAGACGGGATAATTAAAGTTAAGGAAAGCTGACAAGAAACAAGCCAAGCTAAGGCTGGGCATTTATAATTAAGAATAAGCCTCTGTGTGTGATTTATTTGGGAGCTGGGTGGCAGGACCCCCAAAAGACCAAGACCACAAAGAGTTAAAACAAACAGTAACATGTGCATATAACAATAAAATAAATCTTAAGGAAAAAAGAAAGAAAAAATTCACAACCTCTGTGTAGTCATGAGGAATCATCATCAGATGAATCCAAATTGAGGAACTTTCTACAAAACACCTGAACAGCACTTTTCTTTTTGTTTGTTTTAGATTGGGGTTGGGTGGGGAACAGGGTCTCACTATGTAACCTTGGCTGGCCTGGAACTTTACATGTATACCAGGCTGACTTTGAATTCCCAGAGGTCCTCTGCCTCCAAACCCGTTCTTTCTCTCTTTCTTTCTTTTTCTCTTTCTCTCTTTTCTCTCTCTCTCTCTCTCTCTCTCTCTCTCTCTCTCTCTCTCTCTCTCTCTTTCTTTCTTTCTTTCTTCTTTTCAGGACTTGTCCTCAAATTCTACAAGAGCTCATTCCTTTCAAAATTGAAAAAATATACATAATTTTTTTAACTAAAGTAGCTTTGGCAGTTGAGGGACTAAGTCTTTTATAGTAAATGGGAGAAGGGGGCCTACAGGATGGCTTCTCAGGAAAAGGCACCTTATTATATGATATTTTGTTTGTGTTCTAACCAATAAAGCTTGCCTGGAGATCAGAGGGCAGAGCTAGCTACCAGCTAACCATAGAGACCAGGCAATGGGAGCACTTGGGAGGAGGAAGCAGGAAGATCAGGAGTTCAAGGCCACCATGGGCTACGTGAGATTGAGCCAGTCTAAAAGAGAAACAGTGCAGGGCAGTGGAGGCTCACGCCTTTAATCCCAGCACTAGGGAGGATCAAGCTTTTGATCCCAGCACATGGGAGGCTCACGCCTTTAATCCCAGCACAATCAGAAGGTGGAGACAGGAATATAAGGCAGGTGGAGATCTTGGCCCATTCAGTCAAAGGATTTGTAGAGACTGGATCCTCCCATTTCAGTCCAAGATTTTGTAGAGGTAAGAAAGTTCTCTTGGCTAGCTGCTCTGATTCTCTGATCTTTCAGCTTTCACCCAAATACCTGACTCCGGATTTTTTTTGTTGTTGTTTTTGTTTTTGTTGTTTTTTTTTAAGATTTATTTGTTTATTATGTATATAGTGTTCTGCCTACATGCATGCTTGCAGGCCAGAAGAAGGCACCAGATCTCATTACAGATGCTTGTGAGCCAACATGTGGTTGCTGGGAATTGAACTCAAGACCTCTGGAAGAACAGCCAATGCTCTTAATCGCTGAGCCATCTCTCCAGCCCGACTCCGGGTTTTTAATTGATAAGATTAACTAGATTTATGCTTCATCACCTGCCTGAAAGGCTTGTGACTCAAGTTCATCTTTAGAACCCACTTAAAGGTTGAAGGAGAAAACTGATGTCAACAAATTGTCCTTTGACTACACACACAGTAATATTAAATATAGCAAATGGGCCAAAATAAATTTAATACATAAAAAAAAAGCAGGGCGGCAGTGGCACACGCCTTTAATCCCAGCACTCGGGAGGCAGAGGCAGGAGGATCTTTGTGAGTTCGAGGCCAGCCTGGTCTACAGAGCGAGATCCAGGTGCAAAGCTACACAGAGAAACCCTGTCTCAAAAATAAATATATAAATAAAATAAATAAATAAATAAAATAAATATACATATATTGAGGTACTAAGTGATTATATATATGCAAATATGTAAACACAAAACATATATGTAAATATATATACATATGTAAACAAAAAATGAAATGATTAAATCAAATTAATACACCTGTCACCTCAAATACTATTTTTGTAGTTAGAGTATTTGCAACTTACCCTCAACAATATGAAACATGAAAAATACCATCATGATCACCATACTGTGCCACCAAGGACTAAAATGCATCCCTTTGGTCTCACTGAAGCATTGTAACAACATTCTTACACACACACACACACACACACACACACACACACACACCCTCTGGTAAACACCATTCTTCTCTCTGCTTCTGTGAATCTGATTGTTTCGAATCCAAATGCAAGTGAGAATACTGTGTTGTCTTTCTGGGCCTGTTGGCCAGTACTTTTCCAAAGTGTTTTTCATGCATAACAAAGACAGACTGAGAAACCATAGCCAGACTAGAGCTGACTAAAAAGCCCAACACCTACACATATATGAGAAATTCTGGGACAGAAAAAGGGCCTTGGTAGGGACTGTGATATCCCAGTGAAGTGTGTCGCTTAGGTAATATTGTTGGACCCATGCTAATTTTTGAGTTTGGATAAATACTTGGCAGTTATGTAAGCTGACATTCAGGGAAGCTAGGTGAAGGCTCTACAGAAATTCTCTGTACTGATTTTTCAACTAATCTATAAAACTAAGATGGTTTGAGAAGTTTAAAAAAAAAATAAGGAAACAAACAAACAAAACCCACCAGAATCTAAAACTCTTTACTAAAGCATGTTTTCTTCTGCTGTGTAAAAATACACCATCAAATGTCACTTCCATATTCAGCAAAATCTGTTGTGGAATATTATTTGAAGGTGTGTTACTTTTGTTTATGTTGCATTTGTTTAACTCTGTGAAGCTGTGTTACTGTGCCTGTCTAAAATACCTGATGGTCTAATAAAGAGCCTGAACGGCCAATAGCGAGGCAGGAGAAAGGATAGGCAGAGTTGGCAGGTAGAGAGTATATATAGAAGGAGAAATCTAGGAGGAAAGAGATCTAGGAGCGAAAGAAGGAGGAGGACATTAGGGGCCAGCCACCCAGCTACACAGCCAGCAATGGAGTAAGAAAGAAAGACATACAAAAATAGAAAAAGGTAAAAGCCCAGAAGCAAAAGACAGATGGGTTAATTTAAGGTTAAGAAAAGCTGGCAAGCAACAAGCCAAGCTGAGGCTGGACATTTATAAGTAAGAATAAGCCTCCGTGTGGATTTATTTGGAAGCAGAGTGGTGGGCCCCCAAAGAGTAAACAGTAAAGAGCTAAGAGCCAAAATACAAACAATAACAAAAGTCATGGTCTGGAGAAGAATGGGTGGGTGTCAAGATTTGGGCCTGTTAGCTACCAGATGCGTATGTGGCCTGGCAGTAGGGAAGGGATGCTAACAGGGACACTTGGGCCCCTTTGATCATCAGATTATTGAAATGCTGGCTCCAGGAAACTGGAATTTCCTCAGGAATCTCATGCTGGGAAAGTGCTGAAGTTTGTATGGAAGGTGTGGCCTTGTTGGAGAAGGTGTGGCCTTGTTGGAGAAGGTGTGTAACTGTGGGTGGGCTTGAGGTTTCAAAAGTTCATGCCAGGTCCCTCCCTCTCTCCCCCTCTCCTCCTGTCTCTCTGTGGGTGAAGATGTAAACCTCTCAGCTACTGCTCCAGTGCCATGCCTGTCTACCTTTCATCACGATGATAATGGATTAACCCTCTAAAACTATAAGCGAGTCCCCAATTAAATGCTTTCTTTTATGAGTTGCCTTGACCATGGTGTCCCTTCACAGCAACAGAACAGTGACTAAGACAGTCAGTCACCTTAGTCATTTTGAGCTACACTGAAGTTTTCTGCAGGCCCTAATGTACAAAGATCACACATAGAGGCAGGCTTGGTGGCACATGCCTGTACCATCAGCACTGCAGAGAAAACCCAGGAGGATGGAGAGTTCAAGGTCAGACTGGGTTACATGTGGAGCCGGGTCTCAAAAACAAACAGAAACAAAACAAACAATAATTTTTTAAAAAAAAAAAAAGCAACTTCAGAGCAGACTTTGTGCCTCCTGGTTTTTTGTTTTGTTTTGTTTTGTTTTGTTTTTTGGTTTTGTTTGGTTGGTTTGGGGGTACTAAGGATGGAACTATTATGGTTTTAATGTCAACTTGCTACAAATTAGAATCACTGGAGCGTGGCTCCTCAACTGAACAACTGTCCTGATTGCCATGATTGATGTGGGAGGAAGGAAAATCATCTTGCCCTTAGCTCACTTGGCTTTCCTTCCTGCTGCTGGTTTGCCCTGCCACTGCCGCCGTTCCCTTCACTGACATCACAACTAGCTTTCTCAAGCTTTCAACATGGGCTAGGGACCAGCTAGTCCTCAGGAACCTTCCAGGCTCTCAGGCACCAGCCTGGGACTGCTGAGGCACCCTGCCTTGTGGACTGGGCAACTAAGGGTCATCAGGAGGGAGCCTAGTGAGAGACAGCTCCTGGGGGACTTCTCTGGCCACTCAGACACAAAGCCTCAAGACTAAGTAACAACCAGGTTCTCAGCTCTCAAATATGACTCTGCTGTTGTTATTGTTTTAAAGCTGACTAATTTGAATCTGAATATATATATATATAAATTCCCATTGGTTCTGTTCCTCTAGGGAACCCTGAGTAACACAGGAACCTGTTATGGTATATTAAACCTGCCTGACTCCATTTTGAAGGCAGGAGCCATTATGCTGTATTGTTAAAAAATAAGTTTCTATTTACTATAAGAGCTGAGTTGCTTTCTCTTTCCTGGGACCTGACCTTCCCCAACCCATGGCCTTGACTTGTTTTTGAAGATACCCTTACCCTCCCTTACCCTCTTGTTAGGGTCCTCGAGAAGTCTCATAAAAGACCACCAGTCATGTGTGTAATCAGCAAAAGCATTGAATAAAAAGTTCCAGCATGCTGGGGTCAAACCATCAGATAAAGTGGCAAAATCAAAATGGCAACCCCAGGAGAAGCTCACAGGTGCCTTTTAAGCATGGCTAGGAAAATTCCAGCTGGAGTTAAGTGTACTTTGAAGTGATTGGGTATAGACTCTTACTGGTACAGGAGTCATTTTATGATTGGCTGGTGACATCTGGTCAGCACCTGTGGTGCTGTGGTTGCAGTGTCTGTCAGGGGTCTGTCTGCTGTATCAGGGGTCTGTTTGACTGAAAATAGCTAGAACGGTTCCTGCTTGTGGTCAAGTAGGACCCTGATTGGCTACCAGACTAGTCTGTACATGCTTCCTGAGGGTCTGATTGAAGCCAGACATGAGTCAACATAGGATGGTGGGGTAATATGGGGTAGAGGTCTTAGCAAACTGGCCCCTGGGAAAGAAAAAAACCAACTGGCCCTGTTAGGTTTAGTCCTGTTATAAGAGGGGATGGCCAAGCCGGGCGGTGGTGGCGCACGCCTTTAATCCGAGCACTCGGGAGGCAGAGGCAGGCGTATCTTTGTGAGTTCGAGGCCAGCCTGGTCTACAGAGTGAGATCCAGGAACGGTGCAAAGCTCCACAGAGAAACCCTGTCTCGAAAAACAAAAAAACAAAAAACAAAAAAAAGAGGGGATGGGCATTTCACCTCCCTGGTCCCTCCCTAACCACATGGTGACATGGCTTTTTGTTTGTTTGTTTGTTTTGTTTTGTTGGATTTCCTTATTGCCTCACTGTCTCTCTTCTGTAAAACCACTCATGATTTTACTCCTTAAAAGGGCCCAAGAGGTGGATTCGGGGCTGCTCTTTTTAACCTGACTTAGGAGGGAGTTGCTAACCAGCTCTTGGGTGCACCCTAATACAAAAAAATCAAGCTTACTTCAGATTTGGCTCAAATTGTGGAAGTGGTCTTATTCTCGCCATTGGGATTAACAGTACCCACCAGAGAAGACTGCTCAGACATGGGTTTAAGCCAATAGAAAGTCTTTATAAGCCAGCTGGTAACTACACTGGGTGTTCAGGATCCCAGTGTAGCCCTGAGCCGTTCTCAGGGCGAGCTTTTAAGTACAAAAAACATGTCCTGGGTTGACATACTTTATTTAACAAGAACAGTTAGCAAGAATCAGAACTACAGAAGCCAAAAAGCAAAGTTAGTTCACTTAGAGAGACTTTCCCAGGACTATGGACTTTGATGGATTAGGCTTTTTAGTTTCGGTAGGTGGTGCTGTCGACGTGATGAGTTTTACAACCTGAATGGTACTTCCATCATGGAGTCAGTTGTATTAAGGTCTTGGTCCTTTTTACAGAACCTGGGACCTGGAAGGTAGGAAATGTGTGCCTTGGGGGCATCACACACACCCAGTACTTATCACAATTACATGTGAGCACTGCTAATCACCATCCAGCACTGTCCTTGTCAAACACTCTAACCGTGACAAACTGTGTTATGACACCCTCCATCTTTTTATTCTTTATCTATAATAGCCCATCCATATGAGGTGACGAAGGTAACGCCATCTTGCCCTGATTCATTTTGTAATTGCTTAGACAGTTCTCAGCCCTCTACTCCTGCAACAGACATGTCCGCCTTGGCAACACTTTTGAGATTTCCATGTTCCTGACCATGGTCCAGAGTATTAACCAAAATAATTAAATTTATACAAACTTAAACTAAAATAACTGAAGAAGGTATAAGCCAAAATTAATTGCCATGTTGTGTCTGAAATAACTACTATGTTCTGTCAAAACAAATGTTACTCTGACCCTCATCGAACATTGATGTAATTGTGTTTTTTGCCTTTAAAAATGCTGTCCCTCTGAGCTTTGACACCAAAAGACTTTGAGGCATAAGCCCACTCTTAGTCACTGGCCAAAAATAAAAGGACTCTTATATTTTTAATTGGCTTAATCAGTGGGGTTATCTGTGTCTTTCTCTTGGGGAGTTATTGTACATGGGCTGAGGGTGAAGTGGGACAGGACTAGAGTGCATGTTTTTCTTGAGGCCCTACATAAAATCCCTAGCACACATACAAAATCTTGAAAAGCCCCAGACCCCTGTACACCATCAGGGGGATTCTAGTTTGGGATGTCTAGAACCTGGTCCCTCAGTGACCATCATGAATTGCCTCTGATTCTGCATTCTCATATTCCATGTGCCTCAATTTGCCTTTTTTGGTTGGCAGAATCTTCTGAGTCATTTGTTCCTAAAGCAAGACACAGCCCTCCTGCAGTTCTCAAAAAGATTTTAATGTGGGTAGTATGTCAAGAAATGATTCCTAATCCATTGTGAATTCCATCACTGAGGCACCTATAATAAAAGGTTAGCAACAGAGAAGCGTCCAGATGTATTTATCATTATGTTTTATGTGACACGGAGTCTTTAAAAATGAAGATCCAAACAGGGAACCCATCCATTCTTATGGATGGTGGAGTGGAAATGTGATTGGAGGAGAAAGGTGTGATTTAATGGTAATAAAACAGGAGCTCGGCAAGGCCTGTTTGCTCAAACGTTTCTTGGTATTTCTATGCCTTCTGGGCTAATGGCTTCTTTTCCAGGGGTTCAAAGAGGGTGCTCTCCTGTGAGGGTTCTATGTTCCACCACTGAGCCACACCCCCAGCCCCTTCATCATTTCCTTTGCTGATTTCTTTCTTTTTAAAAATTTTTATTGCCGGGCGGTGGTGGCGCACGCCTTTAATCCCAGCACTCGGGAGGCAGAGCCAGGCGGATCTCTGTGAGTTCAGGGCCAACCTGGACTACCAAGTGAGTTCCAAGAAAGGCGCAAAGCTACACAGAGAAACCCTGTCTCGAAAAACCAAAAAAAAAAAAAAAATTATTTTATGTGCATTAGTATTTTGCCTGCATATATGTGAGTGTGTGAGGTGTCAGATCTTGGAGTAATAGACAGTTGTGAGCTGCCATGTGGGTGCTGGGAATTGAACCTGGGTCTTCTGGAAGAGTAGTCAGTGCTCTTAACCACTGAGCCATCTCTCCAGCCCTCTTCTGCTGATTTTTATTTGCATCCTTTCTTTTTTTTAAGATTTATTTTTATTTATTAAGTATACAGTGTTCTGTCTGCATGTGTCCTTGTCGACCAGAAGAGGACACCAGATCTCATTACAGGTGGTTGTGAGCCACCATGTGGTTGCTGGGAATTGAACTCAAGACCTCTGGAAGAGCAGTCAGTGCTGTTAACCACTGAGCCATCTCTCCAGCCCCTTGCATCCTTTCTTAATACTAGATTTCTTCATGTGTTGTGGAATTGTGCTTTAGTTCACATACATGAATCCATTTCTTTGTTTATTGAGACAAAGTCTTACTGTAGCCCAGCCAGCCTGACTTCAGATTCTCAGTGTGTGTCAGACTCCTGAGTGTTGGAATCTCAAGTGTGCTACATCTGGCTCACCTTTACTCTTTCCACACCCACATCCACGTGCTTTATATAAGTTCTAATGATTTCCCGTTACCCCTCAACCCAGAGAGAGAACTTGACCTATATTTAGGTTCCTGCTGGTGGCTGCAATGGAGAACCCAGAAATCAGTCATCAGGCTAACTGGCAGCTGGCAAAAAGAAGGAGAGAGAAGGGGGAGACTGGGAGGGAAGGAAGGAGGCCACTGTCTGAGAGACTGAAGGCTTGTTTTTTTTTTCTATTTCTTTTGTCAGATGTGGAGAAAATAAAGGTTGGGGATGGAGGGTGTGGTCTTCTCAGTCTCCATTTTCTTCTATCACTGCTGTATTTCGGAGCAGTGCAACAAAGGTGATCTGAAGCTCGGAACAGCTTCTCTCTGTGACCAACCCTACCTCAGGCTACCCTCAACATGCCTGTGGAACCTAACCCTGCCTCAGGCTACCCTCAACATGCCTGTGGAACCCAACCCTGCCTCAGGCTACCCTTACCATGCCTGTG
Source organism: Peromyscus californicus insignis (assembly GCF_007827085.1). NCBI lineage: Eukaryota > Metazoa > Chordata > Mammalia > Rodentia > Cricetidae > Peromyscus > Peromyscus californicus. The sequence continues at coordinate 65,888,199 of NW_026294413.1, forward strand.
GAACCCAACCCTACCTCAGGCTACCCTCAACATGCCTGTGGAGCCCAACCCTACCTCAGGCTACCCTCAACATGCCTGTGGAGCCCAACCCTGCCTCAGGCTACCCTTACCATGCCTGTGGAACCCAACCCTGCCTCAGGCTACCCTCAACATGCCTGTGGAACCCAACCCTGCCTCAGGCTACCCTCAACATGCCTGTGGAACCCAACCCTGCTTCAGGCTACCCTCAACATGCCTGTGGAACCCAACCCTGCCTCAGGCTACCCTCAACATGCCTGTGGAATGCAACCCTGCCTCAGGCTACCCTCAACATGCCTGTGGAACCCAACCCTGCTTCAGGCTACCCTCAACACACCTGTGGAACCCAACCCTGCCTCAGGCTACCCTCAACATGCCTGTGGAACTCAACCCTGCCTCAGGCTACCCTCAACATGCCTGTGGAATGCAACCCTGCCTCAGGCTACCCTCAACATGCCTGTGGAACTGCCTCAGCCTTTCAATTGGTCTTCTAGTCTGAAGACTTTTTTTTTTTCTCTCTTCACTATTCTTTCACCCGTGGTCTGGGTCATCAAATACAGTTTCTCCACTCACATCATGACCCTACCTTAACTTGAAGCAGTGGCAGAGATGCAGTGAAGTCATGCTCCCAATGAGGAACAGAAGGGGTTTGGGATGCTGGTTCCTACCACTGACAGGCAAAAGAGCATGAGTTAATGCATGCCTGTGAGCACCAAAGATAGACATATTTCCAAAATGTTACCAGGGGGCTAGTGTAAACCTAACCCTGCCTAAAAAAAAATCACAACCTGCCCCAAAGATGACTTTAAGACAAGGAAGTGGATGCCGGGCAGTGGTGGCGCACGCCTTTAATCCCAGCACTCGAGAGGCAGAGGCAAGCGGATCTCTGTGAGTTCGAGGCCAGCCTGGTCTATAAAGCGAGTTCCAGGAAAGGTGCAAAGCTACACAGAGAGACCCTGTCTCAAAAAAACCAAAAAAGACAAGGAAGTGGATCTGAACTATTTCCTACACCCCTTGTAAAGTTAATATCTTTTGGGACACATGGGGCACTCACTTAGAAATCAGAGACTATTTGATTGATTGAAACATTAGCCAGAACCCTTCCAACATTTGTTTTACAGTTGCCAGATATTTCTTACCCGTATGGCACTGATTCGCAATAAGTACTTCTTCCCTTCAAGAACTTCCAAAGTCATAGGCAAGATGATTCATTTCAGTTAGATTCCAAATTATCTTCTATACTGAGTTGTGCCTCCCCAAAGATAAGCTGAGGTGGTTCCCCCCCCCAGGAATTAGGAATAATAATCTTGGAAATAATCATTATGCATGTACTAGTTAGGACAAGGTCACTGGAGTAGGGCTCAGCCTTAATCCAGTCTAAGAGACAGCAAGAAAAAGGCAGGAAAACAAAACAAAACACCCGGGGACAATAGAGGTGGATCTTGGAGCGAGACAACTTGTAAGTCAAGTAACGCCAAGGACTGATGGCCACAGCCATATGCAGGAATGAACAAAGAAGGACTCTTCCTACATAGGTGTAGACGAATTGCTAAACGGTCTTATTTTTTTCTTTTCCTTTTTTTTTTAAATTTTTTTATTTTATAATTTAATTTAATTTTACATATCAGCCACGGATTCCCCTGTCTTCCCCCTCCAAATGGTCTTATTAATAAAAAAAACTCAGAGCCAGAAATTGGAGTTAAAGCCTGAGAGAGATCAGAGGAATAGGAAAAGCCACAGCTAACCTCACCTCACCAACTCCGCAGCTTCCAAAGTGAGCTACTTCCTGTCTACCCACACCTATACACCTTTCTGTTCTGTTCTCTCATTTGCTCTCTCAGCCCAGCTACATCACTTCCTCTTCCTGCCCAGCTCTGTTACTTCCTGTCTGTACAAACCTCCAGACCTCTATGGTTAGTGCTGGGATTAAAGGCATGTATTAGCATGCCTCCCTCTGTTCCCAGTGTGGCCTTGAACTCACAGAGATCCAGACAGATCCCTGTCTCCCAAGAGATAGGATTAAAGGTGTGTGCTACCATTGCCTGACTTCTATGTTAATATAGTGGCTGGCTTTTTCCTGTGATCCTCAGGTAAATTTTATTGGGAGACACATTATTTTTTTTTGGGGGGGGGACACAATATATCACCACAGTTAGGTGTGCCAGAGGACATCTTTAATTCAAGCACTTGAGAGACTGAGGCTGGAGGATTGGCAGTTTGAGGACTATATACTGAGATCTTGTCCTCAAAACAATAATAAAATCAAACAAATAAAAGCCAGCAAAAAGTAGTTCTCACTATTCTGTTCCAAGAGAATGTGGTTTTCTCAATACCTTGACTTAGACTTTTTCACTTCCAGAACTTAGAGAATCCATTTCTGTTGTTTCAGGACTCTAGTTCAGTGATTCTCAACCTATGGGCCACAACTCCATTGACAAACCTTTAGTTTACTAAAATATTTACATTAGGACTCATAACACCAGGAAAATTACAGTTATGAAGTAGCAACAAAAATAAATTTATGTTTAGGGGTCACCACACCATGAGAAACTGTATTAAACGTGTCGCAGCCTTAGGAAGGTTGAGAACCACTGCTCTAGCTTATGTGGTCTATTATGTCTTCGTAGCTAGTGTAGGGAAGCAGTAAGTCCTTGGTGAATGTATGTTGTTGACATGGGCACAGCCATGTAAGGACCTAAGCTTCAGCTCCATGGGACTCCCTGGGCAGGGCTCAGAAGGATGGCAAAGCTTCCTCTGGTTAGAGTAAAAATGTTGACAGTGTGAATAGAAAATGTCCACTGTAATCCGCCCCTCAGATGTCAATGGCCTGAAGACTGCGCCCCTACAGAGATTAGTTAAACCTGCCTTCTTGTTCAGCTGTATGCAATAACCTGCCTCTCTGTTCAATTGTATGTAATGGCCCTTCTTCCTGTGCTCAGCTGTATGCAATAACCTGCCTCTCTGGTCAACACACACTGAGTTTCCAGGGTGTGGTGGTTTGTCTAGGAATGGGCCCCACTGGGTTATACATTTGAATGCTTGGTCATTAGGGAGTAGCACTACTTGAGAGGGATTAGGAGGTGTGGCCTTGGAATAGGTGTGGCCTTATTGGAGGTAGTATGTCATTGTCGGAGGGCTTTGAGGTTTCAAGGGCCCAAGCCAGGCCCAGTGGCTTTTTCTCCTCTTGCTGCCTGCTGATCCAGATGTAGATCTCTCAGCTCTTTCTCCAGCACCATTTCTGCCTGTGTGCCTCCATGCTCCCCACCATGATGATAACGGACTAAACCTCTGAAACTGTAAGTCAGCCCCAATGAAATGCTTTCCTTTATTTGATTTGCCATGGTCATGGTGTCTCTTCACACCAATAGAGCATTGACTCAGATATAGGGTGCTGAGTCTTCTCTATCAGAGAGCCAAGACCACCCAATCTCAGCTCTTTTGTATAGCTATCCTTTATTTATTCCCTTGATGCCCCATGTGGTCGTTTGAAGATAATTGGCTTCCATAAGCTCATAGGCAATGGCACTATTAGGAGACGTGGCTTTGTTGGAGCAGGTGTGGTCTTGTTGGAGGAAGTGTGTCACTGTGGAGGCGGGCTTTGAGGTCTCATCTATGCTCAAGCCACACCCAGTGTCTCAGACCACTTCCTCTTGCTTGTGAGTCAAGATGTACGAACTCTTAACTCCTTCCCCAGCACCGTATCTGCCTGCATGCTGCCTTACTTCCCTCCATGGTGATAATGGACTGAACCTCTGAACTGTAAGCCAGCCACCTCAGTTAAATGTTTTCCTTTATAGAATTGCCGTGGTCATGGTATCTCTTCACAGCAATAGAAACCCTAAGACACCTCAATCCCCGAAGCTGTGCAGATCCCAGAAGTTATAAGCGAAATGACATAACAGAGAAATTATTTCTGTTTTACAGAGGAGTAGTGAAGGGCTTAACCTTTAACACAGTTTTATATAGAGGGACGGCAGGAGGAAAAGGGCTTCACTGACTACATGCCAATCCTGGTCCTCAAACAGCACTTTTTGTTGTTTTTGAGACAGGATTTCTCTGTTGTAGCCTTGACTATCCTGGAATTCGCTCTGTAGACCAGGCTGGCCTTGACTTTACAGAGAACTGCCTACCTCTGCCTCCTAAGTGCTGGGATTAAAGGCACACACCACCACCACAGGCTCATGAGACAGCATTTTTTTTTTTTTTTTTTGGTTTTTTGAGATAGGGTTTCTTTGTGCAGCTTTGTACCTTTCCTGGTACTCTCACTGTAGCCCAGGCTGGCCTTGAACTCAGAGATCCACCTGCCTCTGCCTCCCGAGTGCTGGGATTAAAGGTGTGCGCCACCACTGCCTTTTTTTTTAAAATTTTTTATTTTATGTGCATTGGTGTGAAGGTGTCAGATCCCCTGGACAGACAGTTGTGAGCTGCGACATGGGTGCTGAGAATCAAACCCAGGTCCCTCTGGAAGAGCAGCCAGTGCTTTTAACTGCTGAGCCATCTCTTCAGCTCCTACAGCATTCTTTTTTTTTTTTTTTTTTAAGATTTATTTATTTATTATGTATACAGTGTTCTGCCTGCATGTATGTCTGCACACCAGAAGAGGGCACCAGATCTCATTACAGATGGTTGTGAGCCACCATGTGGTTGCTGGGAATTGAACTCGGGACTCTGGAAGAGCAATCAGTGCTCTTAACCTCTGAGCCATCTCTCCAGCCCCCTACAGCATTCTTAATACTAGTTTTTATGTCAATTCTAATTCTACCATAGCCACCCCCCCACACACACACACACATACCACTGGGGTCTGAACCTATTGCCAGACCTGTACTTGAGGTGGTCCCCCACTTGGCTACACCCCTAGCCTCCAGATTCCGTGTTGACTCTTACTTTGAAGCCATCTTTCTGGAAAACTGTCTGAATTTTATCCACCTTAGTGTCAACTCTGCCACTAAAATATGTAGTCAGAACTTTGAGGCCAGGCTATTTCACACATTTTATTATTTCAAACAGTAGTATGTGGCAGTTAAATATTAATACTCACTTTACTAAGTCTTTATCATACTATAAAAGCAGTTACCTAGCTGGGGTGGTGGTGGTGGTACACGCCTTTAATCCCAGCACTCCGGAGGCAGAGCCAGGCTGATCTCTGTGAGTTCAAGGCCAGCCTGGTCTACAGAACAAGATCCAGGACAGGCACCAAAACTACACAGAGAAACCCTGTCTTGAAAAAGAAAAAGTTGTCTTCTTCCTGGAGACTTTAGTGAATAGTAGCTAACTAAAATCTCACTCTAAAACCCAAATTGCTATGATAGCAGCAGTAACTGGCATTAAGAATGTTGTTCCAAAGCTGGAGAGAAGCTCTTTTGCTCTTGTAGAGGACCAAGGTTCAGTTCCCAGCACCTACTTAGTGGTTCTTAATCGTCTGTAACTCCAGTTCTAGGATTCTGATGCCCAATTCTGGTCTCCTCAGTACCAGGCACCCATGTGATGCACAGACATACCTGCAGATAACACACTCAAAAACTAAAAGAAAAAAAAATGTAATTATTAAGACAGGGTTGCACACTATGTAGTTCTTAGTTGGCCTGAAACTCAGAGAGAGCCGGGAGGTGGTGGCACACGCCTTTAATCACAGCACTCGGGAGGCAGAGCCAGGCAGATCTCTGTGAGTTCCAGGCCAGCCTGGTCTACAGAGCGAGTTCCAGGACCAGCTCCAAAGCTACACACCTTGTCTTGAAAAACAAACGCAAACAAACCTCACAGAGATCCACCAGCCTCTTCCTCCTGAGTGCACTGGGATTAAAGGCATGGGTCACCATGCCCTGTGCCAAATAAATTAAATAAATAATAAATAAACCTTAAAACAAAACATGCTGTCTGGAGCCAGTGAGATGCAGTGTGGGAAACCTGACGAGTTTGATCCCAGTACCCACACGGTGAAGGAGAAAAACCACTCCAGTAAAATGTCCTCAGACCTGCCCTCCCCACCCCACCCCCGACACACACCTGAGCTGGTTCATGGGCATCCACATACAAAGCAAATAAATGAATGTACTACTCTTTTTCTAGAATGTCTGGTATTATTTCTAATGATTGCGCATTATGACGCTTCACAGCAAGGCTTCTAGATTCTACCAAGATTACAGTCATTGCTTAGCAATCTCTAGCAGTAAATAAATTTGAAAATTTCAGCGCCCAGAAAGGGCTGTTTATATATTCCACTTTCACAATGTAACCTTAAATGTGGGTTCCAAATCAAACTGATCGGCTGAACATATGGCTTCCACCTTGAGTCACAGGCGCCTATCATCAGTTCAAACAAAACACGGGGGGGGGAAGGGCGGCGTGAGGACCAAATTGTCTCGGGGATTCTTCATTGAAGACACATCAGAATCATAGGAGTCTTGTATTTTAATTATTTATAATGCTTTTCTCGCTTGCACGTTAGAGTGGGGCATGGCATTATATAAAAAGGACCCAACTTGTCTGGGTCCTAAAGACCCCCGGGGAAGAGTTTTACACAGAGCCAAGGCACACAGGGCGGCTAAGGATTCATTCCTCTCCCCATGCGCATCCGCATCCCTCACATCACCCAGTCCTGGAGGCCCTCCCACCCCCCTAGCACTCTCCCCTCTTTTCCACCCAGACCCCACCGCAAATCCCGTGGGCGGGCCCGAGCAGAAGCCCCGCCCCAGCCCCAGGCCCCGCCTCCTTCGGCCGGGAAGCCACACCCCCTACGGGGAGAGCCCGGCGCCGGGCTAGGGGCGGGGCGGCGGGATGCGGGGCGGGGGCGGGTCCGGGTCGGGCTCCCGGAGGGGCGGAGTTGCGGCGTCGCCCTACGCCTCTGCTCGCAGCAGCGGTGCCTCGGGGGAGGGGGAGCTGCTGGAACAGCGGCGGGAGTCTGGGCGCCGTGCAGAATCGTGGGGAGCGGGGCCAGGTCACCGGAGGAACATGGCGCCCTGGACACTCTGGCGCTGCTGCCAGCGCGTGGTGGGCTGGGTTCCGGTGCTCTTCATCACCTTTGTGGTCGTCTGGTCCTACTACGCGTACGTGGTGGAGCTGTGCGTGTGTGAGTACCCGAGGCGCGGGCGGCGGGCCGGGCGGCGGTAAGGCAGGCCGAGGCTGCGGCGCCGCGGTGTTAACCCGCCCGCCGCGGGCCAGTCGTGGGGTCCGGCCTGCGTTTCCCCGCCGGTGGGCTCCCTGTCCGAGGGTTCTGGCCCGGTGGGCTCCCTGTCTGTGGGTTCCGGCCCGCGGTTCCCCGCTGGTGAGCTCCCCGTCCGAGGGTTCCGGCCCGCGGCTCGCTGCTCGTGGGGTCCCGAATTCGGGCCTGCGCGCCGCCCACGTCCCGAGCTTCCGGGTGACTGCAGTCGCCTTGGGGCTCCTACCCTTCTATGACGGAATGTTCACAAAGGCTTTTCCTTTGGAACTGGAGAAATCGCCCTTCATAGGTGGCTTGTGGGATCAGTTTGATTTTAAAAACAGCAACAAACGACAAAGAAATCTTGTTTCTCCCAGATTGTTTCTCTCCAAACTGCGCGAGCAGCGCGCGGCCTTCGGGCTGGAGAAGGAGGTGTGTCTCCAAGGTCTGCAGTGAGGGCTCAGCCGGGGGACAGGGAGAGCCAGCCTGTCATTTGGGCTGTATTTGACCCTTTTTAAAGTTCGTTTAGAATGTCAGGGCTGACCTTACACAAAATGTTGTTTTGAGGCACGAAGAATTGAACGAGAGGTGCATAGCACAATCAGCTTTTTCTTGGCTGTTTGTTTTGAAGGTTTGTATTTTCATACCTTTAGTTTTAGGGCTTTGCTTTATTTTTACTTTTTCTGTTTCCCGTATTTAATTTTTACCATGTAGTTCTTACCTGGTTTCCTGGAATAAAGCAATAGCATCACATTATACTAAAAGGACTTAACCTATTGGTTCAGATAGGTTGTCTTTAACGTGGAAAGAAATTCTTTGTTATCAAAACATCAGCATTATCAAATGAAAATCCAAGAGAAAGCAGTCCATTGGTTTCCCAAAAATGATGTGGTTTTCATTTTCAGACAGCCCACATTTATCTGAAGGACAGCCATTCTTTTGGGGAAAGCATACGGGGTAAATAAAAAAAATGGGGGGAAAAAACCAAAGATGGTAGACTGTGAACATCAGTTGTGGCTCTGGATTCGGTCAGTTCTGAACCAAGTACTTGTTTAAAGCTTGGATTCTGGGAGTTGGGGAGGTGGCTCAGAGGTTAAGAGCACCAGCTGCTCTTCCAGAGGTCTTGAGTTCAATTTCCAGCAACCACCTGGTGGCTCGCATCCCTCTGTAATGCATTCAGGTGCCCTCTTCTGGTCTGCATTGCAGGCATAAATGCAGGCAGAACACTGTATACATAATAAGTAAATCTTAAATAAATAAAAAAAAGCTCCGAGTTCTGTACATAGAAAAAGGCCCTGAGGTATTTATTTATTTTCAGTTTTTTGAGACAAGGTTTCTCTGTGTAAGTGCCCTGGCTATCCTGGAACTCTCTGTAGACAGGCTGGCCTGGAACTCACAGAGATCCAGCTGAAAGAAGAGACATACCCTCCCCTTCCCCTCACCCTAATCACCCCCCCTTCACCCTCATCCCCACCCCATCCCCACCCAGGTTTTTAAATGACAACATCCTTAAGAAAATGACTGCTCCTCAGAACGTTTGATTTAGAAGAAACGGTGTGTACCTGCCGTCTTAGCTCTCGGAAGACTGAGGTCCAGGCTAGCCTGGGCTACATAGTGAGGCCCTGTCTTAGAATAAAACAGCTGGGGCTTTAATTTCAGCACTAAGGAGGCAGGCACAGGCATATCTTTGTGAGATTGAGGCCAGCCTGGTGTACATAGTGAGTTCCAGGACAGACAGAGCTATGTAGAAATCCTGTCTCTCAACAACACATAAAATAATTTATTTTTTGTATTATGTACAAGGGTTCATATGGGTCAAGGTTCATTTGTGGAGGTCAGAGGTCAACTTTGTGGAGTCAGTTTTCTCCTTCCACGGTTATGTGTAGTCCTGAGGTGGAGCTCAGGACGTCTATACTGCGTGTCAGTCACTTACCTGCTGAGCCGGCTCATTGGCCCGAACAAAACAGTATTTTTTAGTTATCTCTGTAGCTATGCTCAGAATAAATTATGGAATGCGTTTCCAAATTTTACGTTTGTTGAGTGTAGTGACCTAGACTCATCCTTTTGAATACCAGAATGTTCGCTAGAATCTTTGAGTCAATTAGAATTGACTAGATTTAAATATTTCTTTTGTTTTTTAGAAGGGGGTTTCTTCCTGTAGCTCTGGCTGCCCTGGAAATTGCTCTGTAGGCCTGGAACTCAGAGATTCACCTGCCTCTGCTGGGATCAAAGGTGCTGCCACCGCCACCGCCACCGCCGCCACCACCACCACCCAGCACTCTTTTTTTTTTTTTTTTTAAGATTTATTTATTTATTATGTATAAAGTGTTCTATCTGCATGTATGCCTGCAGGCCAGAAGAGGGCACCAGATCTCAATTATGTATGGTTGTGAGCCACCATGTGGTTGCTGGGAATTGAACTCAGGACCTTTGGAAGAACAGCCAGTGCTCTTAACCTCTGAGCCATCTCTCCAGCCCTGGCACTCTTATTAGTTAAAATTCCTGAAGGAACACTAAAAATATAAATTAGGTTCAGATTGCCCAGCCTCACTTGAAAATAGTTTTGGGGTTTTTTGTTTGTTTGTTTGTTTTTGTTTTTTTTTTGAGACAGGATTTCTTCTTTGTGTAGTTTTGGTGCCTGTCCTGTGTGTGTGTGTGTGTGTGTGTGTGTGTGTGTGTGTGTGTGTGTGTGTGTAATCCGGCTTTTAGGAGTTGGTTCTCAGTTTCCACCTTGGGGGTTGGAGGTGGTTGAACTCAGAGAATCAGGCTGGTAGCAAGCCCCTTGACCCACTTCTGCCTCTTCAAACAAAGGGAATGAACGTGAATAGAGGGGTGCTGTGTGTTAATCGGCATAGAGGGAGCAGCGTTTCCTGTACTCCTTTCTCCCAGTATCTCAGAGCATAGGTGTGTCTACAGATGAAGGAGACCGAGCCCTGTGGAAGGACATACTTAGAACAACATTGACTGCGAAGTGATTCAGCTAAGCTCCTGCCTTTCAGAGTGGGATAAGTGGAGAAGTAGAGAACCAGGAATAATACCGAGTTTTAGTTTTAGATTGGAATTCCCTTTTGATTTTCTGTCTTTTTCTTTCCCCACGCTGGTATTTGAGAATACTGGTTTAGACAACATGGCCTGTCTGCTTGCTTGCCGTGTTGAGAGTCCAAACCCAGAGCCTTCCTTCCATGTGGAACACTCTTCATCCAGTTTTCAATTGTTTTCCTAGCTCGATTGTGTTTAAGATATTGCTAGTGTGCCAGTTTTGCTGTAACGCTGCTGAGTGTCAGGATTATAAGTGCTGTCTAAGAGAAGGAGGCCCCACATCGTCATCCCGTGCAGGGTAGATGGTTAACTCCTCATGCTCCTCCTGTAAGCTTAGAAACAGTGCAGATTTAGGTGTTCCTAGAGTACGGAGCACATCCTCTGAAATACTGAAATAAGAGGTCAGCAGTAAAAGCAACTATTTCAGGATAGGTTTCTGTAAAATAGAGATCCAGATCCTGAAAATTAGCATCTTAAAACAAAAAAGCAATTTTTAGTAGTTGGCCTTCAAAGGCCTGACTTTGTAATCCAGGGTGACCTCAGACTCACTGTAGCCCTCCTGCTTCCCCCTGAGTGCTGGGATTATAGGCTGTGTCCCCATTGCTCAGCCTGTATTTTGTTCTTTCAAGAAATAACTGGTATATTTCCTGCAAGTATTTAAAAATCGTTGTTATGATTGTGCTGGATGGTTTCATGTCAGTTTGACACAAGCTAAAGTCATCTGAGAGGAGGGAACCTCCTCCATCAGTTAAGATGCCTCTATAAGATCATACCCCATGCAAGCCTGTAGGGAGTTTTCTTTCCTTTCCTTTTTTGGTTTTTTGAGACAAGGTTTCTCTGTGTAGCCCTGGCTGTCCTGGAACTCACTCTGTAGACTATGCTGGCCTTGAGTGGGGGTAGGGGATGGGAGTGGGGTGTTGGAGGGGTGTTCTTAATTAGTGATTGATGGGGGAGGGCCCAGCCTTTTGTGGGTAGTGCCATCCCCGGATTGGTGGTCCTGGGTTCTGTAATAAAGCAGGCTGAGCAAGTCATGTGGAGCAAGCCAGTAAGCAGCTCCCCTCCATGGCCTCTGTATCAGCTTCAGCTCATGCATCCAGGCTCCTACCCTATTTGAGTTCTTGTCCTGACTTCCTTCAGCGATGAACTATGATGTGAAAGTGTAAGGCAAATAAACCCTTTCCTCCCCAAGTCGTTTTTCGTCATAGTGTTTCATCACAGCAGTAGTAATCTTAACTAAGACAATGGCCATAATTAATACCAGGTACGCATACTCAATGTACTTTTTTTTTTTTTGAGGCAGGCTCTCACTACCTAGCTCTGGCTAGCCTGCAACTCTTTGTATACACCAGGCTGAGATCCATCTGCCTCTACCTCATTAGTGCTGAGATCAAAGATGTGTCGGAGCCTTTCATATCTTGCCCTAAGGTTATTCCTTTGCCGCCCCCCAGTAGCTAGATTGAATCTTTTAAAGCCAAAGTCGGGATTATTTAAGGGCTGCTTCACAATCTCCAGCTGCTCTCCAGCTTGCTCAGTGAATTCCGCCGTTCCCATGGCCTACTATCTTGACTTTGTTTCTTATGCTTCGGACAAATAAACTACCTGTCGGCCCAGGCGTGGTCACCTGAGGACCCTTCTGCATCCTCTTCCTGCTTGGAATGCTGCCCCTCCCTGTGGAGAGGTCTCTGTTTACAGCTCAGTTCAGTCACCTGAGGAGGACATTTCTGACTTCCCTCTCTACTGTAGATGCCCCCTCCTTCACCAATCTTTAGCCTCGTGCCCCTCTGACAGTTGTGCGGCTCACCTGAGCACTGCTTAATGCTGTATCTCTAGAGCCTAAACGAGGAAAAATAAAGCTGGACCGGGAGGAGGCCTTCCAGCCTACCAGGCTTATTTTTTAGACACTGATGCAGAGACAGAGGAAATTGGGGTTCCCTCTTTGGGGTTCTTAGTCTCTTCAATAAAAGAATTCAAGAATGAACTCAGATAGAAGCACATGAAACATTATGTTTCAAGAGAATTACAGGGCAGGCAGGCTGTAAACCGCAGTGGCCTCCTGGAGGAGGCAACTGGAGGGCACACAACATGACCCTGAGAAAGGGTCAGGAACCCATGATGTTGACATGAAAGCCCAAACTTAAGGAGAGCATGTGTAGGAAAGAGGTAGAAAGAAGAAAAGTCCTGCCTCTCTGGAGACTTCAGAAAACTCAGTGCTTTAGAAGAGGCACAGACTAGGACCCTACTGCCTGCCTGCCACCCTTAAATTAGGGGCCGATTCTGGCAAAGAATAATGGAGTATCTCATTAAAGAACTACTTCCTTCTGTCTCTTTCGCATGACTTAACGTGAGTGGGGTGGTCCTTTAGCCAGTGACTGAACCTGCCCAGCTTGAATGTTAGGTCTCCACCCAGGCCGGAAACTCAACTTCTGCCTTGGGAGTTTCTTCTTTTCTTAACAACATAGCCTCAAGAAGCAAATATAGGGTCTTACTGTGGAGCCTGGCTAGCGTGGAACTCTTTAACTCGCTGTGTAGACCAAGCTGGCCTTCAGCGCCCAGAGATCACCTGCCTCTACCTCCTGAGCAGCTGGATTAAAGTGAAGGGCACTCCCTGATCTTCCCCAGATTTGAAAGCAGTATCTATCATTAGTTGGTGGTTAGGGGCATGTGACAACTTTGCTTCCTTTGAGTTTTGTTGAGCATCTAAAACTGCTCCAAGTGGTCTGTTTTAAAAATTATGTATTCTAGTGAATGGACAAATACATTGGCAGTGGAACAGAATGCCGTATTTCGAAAAAGACAATACTTCACATCTAGAATACAGTGAAGGCAGCACCTCAAATCCTGGAGAAAAGGATGGGACAAGCGCTTGAGTATCTGGAAAGAAAACCAGTCCCGAGCCTCACTGTTGAGGATTGATTACACATGGATAAGATCTCACTTTCTGTGTGTGTGTGTGTGTGTGTGTGTGTGTGTGTGTGTGTGTGTCTGTGTCTGTGTCTGTCTGTCTACCTCACTGATTATCTGTCTTGTCTTCTGAGGTGCTGGGAGTTGAAGCTGGGGCCTGTGGCTTGCTTTGCAAGCACTGTTACTCTCCTTTATGATTCTCCTAGCATCCCTTTTCTCACACTTAATTCCCCTCTGTCCCTCAGAGAGTTTATTTCTGCTGTCATGTTTGAACCTTCAGTGAGAGAAAACATTTGTCTTTCTGCATTAGCTTAATTTGCATGATGTGATTATCTCCTTTTCTCCAAACAGCAGAACTTCCTTCTTCCTCCTCCTCCTACACCACCATCCAGTCAAGGTTGCACATTAAAGATGGGCATGACAGTCCTTGCCTGCAATCTCAGCACTCAGGCAGAGACAGGGTTGTGAGTTCAAGGCCAGCTTGCAGGTAGTGCTGCAAGAGCAGTTTGAGTTGTGAGTTAGGCAGTGAGCACAGGCCAGTCTGCTGCAGAGCAGGTCCGCAGCTCATGAAGCAGAGTCGGTGTGAGCATGTGCAGATAAATAGAAGGGCTCATGCATTACAGCTGTTCCTCTCCAGGGCCTGAAGTGTTCCTCAGTCTGTGTGTCTGACTCTGGCATTTTAAAAAACCCAGGCATGATGTAGGGTGTCCTTCCATTTGGGTTTATCTTTAGTTTCCCGTGATTAGATCACACTTGAGCAGGAAAGGTGCAGAAGTGATGGATGCTGTGTCATTGTTTTTAACTTCGGTCACCACTTGAGAGATGACGTCTACCGAGTTTTTCGTCTATTAAAGGTGCAGTTTCCCTCTGTAATTGGTGTTCTGGTAGACTCAGAGTTCCAGTTACACAGATTTGCCTTCGAGGAAGGACTGGCTGCTCAGCAGCCAGGGCAAGTGCTGTCCACAGGCGGCAGCCAACTCTTTCCATGTGATTGGCCTCACCCAAGGTCACAGCCTTCCTGGCCCAGCCTGCTCGGCCGCCAGGTGCCTGAGAGAGGCGGGGGCGGGGCGGGGCTGCTCTCTACAGAGTGCCTTGCCTCGTCATTGCAGCCTGTGCTGCAGTTCAGGCTGCCCCCTGGGCCCGGTCCACTCTGCTTCCCCTTTCTGTCCTGTCAGGTTTCCCCTAGAAATTGGGCTGCACCTCAGATCCGTCTCAGCACCGCCTCATGCCCGAGTCAGGGTTTCTATTGCTGCAATGAAGTAACCATCATGACCAAAAGCAGTTTGGGGAGGAAAGGGTTGATTTGACCTACACATCCACCATAGAAAGAAGTCAGGGCCGGAACTCCTGAGGCAGGAACCAAAGCAGAGGCCAATGAGGAACACTTTGATTGCCTCACTCAGCTCCTACGTCAGTCACAACTTAAGAAAATGTCCTACAGACTTACTGCAGGCCAGTCTTACACAGGCAGTTTCCCAGCTGGGGTCCCTCTTCTCGTACTAGTCTAGCTTATGTCAGATTGGCAAATAACAATAACCATCAAATAAACAGCTAGCACAACATCTGATTCCACAGAACTCAACCTAAGACAGGTATCTTACGGAAGCGCTGAAATTAAGTCCTCTGTTCTTGGTACTTTCATTGGTCTCCTTGTAGCATCCTTTGACAGTTACTGCTTGAAAAAACAATGGTTACCAAATGGTGATTTTTCTTTTTCTTTTTCTTTTTTTTTTTAAGATTTTTTTATTTATTATGTATACAGTGTTCTGCCTGCATGTGTGCCTGCATGGCAGAAGTGGGCACCAGATCTCATTACAGATGGTTGTGAGCCACCATGTGGTTACTGGGAATTGAACTCAGGACCTTTGGAAGAACAGCCAGTGCTCTTAACCTCTGAGCCATCTCTCCAGCCTTTTTTTTTTTTTTTTTGGTTTTTCGAGATAGGGTTTCTCTGTAGTTTTGGTGGGTGTCCAGGAACTCGCTCTGTAGACCAGGCTGGCCTCGAACTTACAGAGATCCACCTGGCTCTGCCTCATGAGTGCTGGGATTAAAGGCGTGTGCCACCACCGCCCAGCCAGTGATTTTTTCGAATGCCATAATTTTGTCTACATTTATTAGCTAGAATTCTATTGGCAGGAATGACTTATCTTCCTATGTATTTGTTGTGTGTGCACGCTCGAGTGTGCGCGGTCAGAAGGCAGAGGATGACTTGCTGGAGTCAGTCCTGGTTTTGCCATGTTGGGTCACAAGTGCCTTTACTCATTACACCCACTTGCTGGTCCAGCCTCCCTGTTGAGTTGATGCGTTTGTTACCATGGTACACAGTCCTGAGTCCCATTTCAGGAGTTATAGTCTAGTATTGTTGCCTAAATTGTCCCAGATTTGGCCAGTAGGAGCCCCATTCCCTGGTTTCTGCAGCCACCCTCGTTTTGAATACTTTCTTTCTGCCACCATAGCTTTTTAAGGTTCATTTGGTACTTTTCCTGCCATTGGAATTGGCTGTTTCAAAGTGGACCTAATCTGATTTAAAAAATACATATTTTTTCAAGCCCTAATATATATATAATATATATTGCCAAGTCCGATAGGCAAAAATGGAAATAGGTAGACATAGCTAGTACAGAGGAAAAGATGAAAACACCTTGTAAACATAAGAAATTCATGTTCATTTACAAATGCAGATTGTAAAATTACCCTGCAATACCAGGAGTTTGAAAACACTCAGACTGAAAAGAGACAGGGTGCCGTGCTTTGCTTAAAGGAATGTAAAATCCTTAAAAGATTTCTGGGAAAAGCTAAGAATACAACAGACTTGCACTTTTAGTTCAGTAATCCTGCTGTGAGGATTCTACACAGGACATAAGCTTCCATAAATAAATAGCACACTTGCAGGGTTATTTATTGTTTGTTTTAATAACAAGAGATTGGAGGCAACCCAGACATCCACTCATAGAAGCCTGATTGTAAAACAGAACACCCACATGATGGAAAACTGCAGTGCTTAAAAAAAAAAAAAAAAGATTGTGTGCTAATGTGTAGTGATTGCTAGAGTATCTAAGACATTTCATAAGCCTGGTCTCAAAAAAAAGTACCATCCTTTTTTTTTGTTTTTCTATTTTTTGTTTTTGGAGACAGACCTTCTCACTTTCCTGGAACTCACTTTGTAGACCAGGCTGGCCTCAAACTCAGAGATCTGACTTCCTCTGCCTCCATCACCATCTTAGTTGGGTGTATTGGCACATGCTTTTAATTCCAGCACTCAGGAGGCAGAGGCAGGTGGAGCTCTGTGAGTTCTAGGCCATAGTGAGACCCTTAGAGAGTGTCTACAATGAAGCCAGTTTGCTGGAGAATGAGCTTCAGATAGCCAAACTGGCTACAGATGTACAACTAAGCACTGATAGGGACATTCGCTGTTTTCTTCTAAATCTAAGACTAAATGCGGGCTATCGGGAAGTGAGAGGAAGTTTTTGGTAGATGCTGACTGATGACAGATACTGACAGCTGTTAGAATGAGAGCACATGTATGCAGAACACTTGAACTCCTGTTTTCCTTTTTATAGTCTTGGCCGGCCTGCCTCTGCCTCCCGAGTGATAGGATTAAAGGAATGCACCACCACATCTGGATTGAATTCTTTCTTATACATTTTTGCTTTTGCCCCCCCCCCCCCCAAGTCTGGAAACATTAAGACTCCACAGTGTTTATTACAAAGGTTAACCCTGATCGTCCTGATGGGCTTTTCAGTAGGATTTCTGGTGGTGAGCATGGGCACTAGGGCCTCCGAATCTTCTGACTTACAGCAACAGGCTTGGTTACTATCAGGGCCAGTTGGACTGCCAAATAGCATTAATCTGGGCCACGTGACCACCACCCTTGCCATGAAACCAGATATGCGACCAGCAAAGTGCTGTTTGCCTAGAAGCAGCCCAGTTTCGGTAATTTGTATCGGGTTCAGTCATCTCCAGGACTCCAGGGAGACACCGTTTACCTTGATCAGGCCCATGCAGCCCGCTCTAGCTGCGGCTGTCTTGTGAAGATGAGCAGATGTGAGTTCCTAACCACACTTCGGTAACACCAGGGGAGGAAAACGAGGGCCACCCTGGTCCTTTTTGTTCCTCTTTTGCGTCTGAAGTACTCTTTGCTGACACCCCTGGCCTGAGACTCCTGGCCATAGTCACGGTGACGCAGCCACAACTGTTTCACAGCTACCATTTCACCCTAGTTTCTTCCTGTCATCAGCAAGACTGTGTGTCGGCATCATGGGTCTCCACCAGTGGGTCACATTGGCATGCATACACATGAGGATATGCTTAGAGCCTCTCCCTCCGCTTCCTGTTCCAAGGATGCGACTCAGAATTTGTGTGCTGATGCCGTGAACTCTGTGCTCTCTTCCCTTGTGGGCAGTTTTCCAGCTACAGCAGTCCACACGACAAGACTGTAACATGGACTTGTCCAAGGCTTTGGCAGCTTCAAGAATTATACTTGCTGTACCATCATAGATGCAGAGAATTTTCAACACCTTTTTTTTTTTTTTAAATCTATAAAACAGTTCTTTTTTGCCGGGTGGTGGTGGCATACACCTTTAATCCCAGCACTCTAGAGGCAGAGGTGAGCGGATCTCAGTGAGTTCGAGGTCAGCCTGGTCTACTGAGGGAGTTCCAAGGATGGCCAGGACTACACAGAGAAACCCTGTCTTGAAAAAAAAAACCAAAAAAAAAAAAAAAAAAAAGAGGTTCTTTTTCACATTTGCTTATTGTGTGTGTGCCATAGCAAGTGTGCAGAGGTCAGAGGACAACATGGTAGAGTTGGTGCCTCCTTCCGTCATGGTGGACCCAGTGATTGAACTCAGGTAGTCAGGCTTGGCAGCAAGCGCTTGTAGCGGATGAGCAATCTGTCTCTCTAGCCCTTCGCCAGCTCTTATGTTGACATGTATTAATGTCCATTAACACCTCCAGCAGCAGTGCCTCCTAAGCCACGGCCATGGGATTTTCATGAAGCTGAATCTCCCTTGAACACAGCCAAGCCTGCACTGGGCAGCCACAAGGAAAGGTTCGATCTTGGTGTTAGTGGCAATATTACTGGTCTGGTTGTCTTAAGATTATTGGATGAACATTGTTAGGTATTCTACTTATTCGTGCTTTGAGTCCTTAAGAAGCCAGAATCTCAAGGAAGAAAGCATACAAATGCTAGGTCAAAGCAAATATTTGTTAAGGAAAAAAGTTATGGGACTGGAGAGATGGCACAGCAGTTAATAAGAGTACTTGCTGCTCTTGCAGAGGACATGGGTTCATTTCCTAGCACCCACATGGCAGCTCACAACCATCTGTCACAATAGTTCTAGGGGATCTGATGCCTTCCTGTCTCCTTGGTGTGAGGTGTGAATGGGGTGAACATACAAAGTGCAGGAAAGTAGTCATGTACATAAAAATAAATATTTTTTTAAGATTGTGGACTAAAATAAATGTGGACTAAAGAGATGGCTCATTGATTAAGAGTACATACTGATCTTGCAGAGGATTTAGTTCCTAGCATCACATTGGGTAGCTCTCAGGTGCCTGTAACTGCTCAAGAGGAACTGATGTCATCTTCTAGGCTCTGCAGAAGGTCACCTACACACACACACACCCATATAGATACAACATATGCATACATATAGTTTAAAAAGTAATTTTTTTGGACAGGGTCTCTTTAAATAGTCCTAGTTTTCCTGGAATTCACTATTTAGAATAGGCTGGCTGGCCTTAAACTCAAAGAGATCACCTGCCTCTGCCTCCCAAGTGCTGGGGCGGGGGGAGAAAAATTTCCTGGGCTGTTGATAGTTCAGCAGGTAAAGGCCCTTTGTAGCTAGAGTTTTCCTGCCTGGCCCACAGTCAGGACAAATCTCTGACACCCGCCAGTCCCACAGCCATTCAGACCCAACCAAATAAACACAGAGACTTATATTGGTTACAAACTGTATGGCCGTGGCAGGCTTCTTGCTAACTGTTCTTACAGCTTAAATTAATCCATTTTTATTAATCTATACCTTGCCACGTGGCTTGTGGCTTACCGATACTTTACATCTTCCTTATCCTGATGGCGGCTGGTAGTGTCTCTCTCACCCAGCTTCCTGTTCTCTCAGTTCTCCTCTCTGTTAGTCCCTCCTATACTTCCTGCCTGGCCACTGACCAATCAGTGATTTATTCATTGACCAATCAGCAACACATTTGACATACAGACCATCCCACAGCAGCCCTTGGTCCCTAACCTGCTGATCTGAGTTCAATTCTTGAGACCCACATGATGGAAGGAGAAAACTGACTCCAGCAAATTGTCCTCTACTTCCCCATGTGCACATGGTACACAAGCTTACATACAAAGTAAGCTTAAAAAAAAAAACTTTAGAGACTGTTAAGACCTTGGGGCTGGTGTGTCGGACTCCTTTTGGCTAAATCTGTGACAATTTGAGCCCAGTTTGGAGAGTGCTTGCTAGCATGCATAAAACCCTAGGTTTGATCCCCAGGACTCCATAAACTGAATGTGTGTGGTAGTTTCAGTATCTATCCTCAGCTGTATAGAGTGTTCAAAGTTAGCTTGGATCACAGGAGAACCTTGTCTGAAAAAAACCAAAAATGGTAGGCATGAGTCTTAACTGAAAACATGAGTGAAAACTTAGGAGATAGTTTATCTTTAAAAGTGCATGCACAGGTCAGGCATTGTGGTGCAGACCTCCCAACACCAGGGGGGCAGAGGCAGGATGATCTCTGAGTTCAAGACCTGCCTGGTTTACATAGTGAGTTCCAGGACAGTCAAGCCCAGACTAGATAGGTAGACTCTGTCTCAAACCACAACAAAAAAGGCATACACAGGGCTGGAGAAATAGCTCAGCTCTAAGAATATTGGGTGTTCTTCAGAAGGCCCAGGTTCAATGTGCAGTACCCACATGGAGCTTACAACTATGCATACTTCCAACTCAAGAGGATTTTGACTCCTCCTTCTGACCTCCAAAGGTACAAGGCATGCATGTGGCCTATAGACATACATGCAGACAAAATACTCATGCACACAGAATAATGTTTTGTTTTTCGAAACAGGGCTTTTCTGTGTAGCTTTGGAACCTGTCCTGGAATTCGCCCTGTAGACCAGGCTGGCCTGGAACTCATGGAGATCTGTCTGCCTCTACCTCCTGAGTGCTGGGGTTAAACATGTGTGCCACCACAGCCTGGCACAAAATAAATTTGTTTGTTTCCGAGACAGGGTTTCTTCTCTGTGTAGTTTTGGTGCCTGTCCTGGATCTCGCTGTGTAGACCAGGCTGGCCTCGAACTCACAGAGATCCGCCTGGCTCTGCCTCCCGAGTGCTGGGATTAAAGGTATGTGCCACCACTGCCCGGCCACAAAAAAAAATTTTTTTTTTTCTTTTTGGTTTTTCGAGACAGGGTTTCTCTGTGTAGCTTTGCGCCTTTCCTGGAACTCGCTTTGGAGACCAGGCTGGCCTCGAACTCACAGAGATCCGCCTGGCTCTGCCTCCCGAGTGCTGGGATTAAAGGCGTGCGCCACCACCGCCCGGCCACAAAAAAAAATTTTTAAGAGTACGTAAACTGTAGAAATACATCACAGGTAGAAAAGGGTGTGGCCTGTTGATGTACTAGACTATCATTTACTAGAAAATCCCAACAACTCCTCAAAAAAGCCACTAGAACTGAAAAGTAAACTTAGCAAAATGACAAGATAGAAGGTTAGTAAAACTCACTAGTATTTTTAGTAATATCATTTCTAATAACATCAAAAATGAAAATTTAGGAGTGAATCTAGCATAATAGATGCACATTTTATGTACTGATGGGATAAAAAATCTAAAAGGGAGATAGTGTATTAATGGAATGTAAGACAGTAGTATAAAGATGTCTGTTTTCCCCAAATTGATCTATAAGATTAACTTAGACAAAGCCAAGTAGGCTTTAAAAAATATTTTTGTGTGTGGATGTTTTGTCTGCGTGGATGTTTGTGCACCATGTGCATGCAGTGCTTGTGGAGGCCAGAAGAGGGCAGCAGATCCCCTGGGACTGCAGTTATGGGTGGTTGTGAGCTGCCTTGTGGTGCTGGGAATGGAACCTAGGTGCTTTGGAAGAGCAGTCAGTGCTTCTAACCTGAGCCATATCTCCAGCCTCCAAGGAAGCTTCTTGGTTTTGTTTTTTTAAAGAAACAAAAATGTATATGGAAATGCATACCCAAAAGTAGCCAAACCACTTTTGTGAAGAGTGACTTGGATAGTTGACACCTGTTCCCAGCCAGAATGCTGAGAACATACTGATGATAATTGCTTTTCTAGTTGGTTATTGTCACCAGTGATTTGGATTGGGCGTTTACCACCTCTTACCTAAATAATTGAAAACGGGCTCACATAGATTTGCAAAAGTAGCAAGATCACTTTATTCAAATAAAAATAAAACGGTGCATATTATTACAGAGTGTTACACTGTCAAGACAGACACTAGGCCATGTGAGTGAATACTAAAGGGCCCAGTTATTTGGGACTTTTATTTAGGAGGCTCGAGAGTAATTTGGTTCCTAAGGAGCATAGTGAGGGTGTTGATAGATGGATGATATAATAAGTTTTCTACATGTATGCCTGGTCTCATAATACATCTGGTTTTAATTGTACACATGCTCAATCTTGTGTAAACATAAATGGTAAGTAGTGGATTCTTCTAGGGTCACAACATGCACCCAAAACCAGTTAAGACCAGACTGGCTCTTCAGTTATTCATACTCACATACATGAGGAATACATTTGAATAGAAACTAAGTTCATTTGTTACTAGGAGGGAGGAAACCTACTGTTGCTCAGAGTTGAGTAAGTTTAGCCTGGTGCAGGGGGGTTCAGCAGTTGCTAGGTGCATTTTTAGGAGAGAAGTGTGTGCTCGCAGGATGTGCAGATGAAGGAGCTAGGCTGCCAAGTGCATTATTACAAGAGATGTGTGTGCATAACCAAAACCAAATGCAATCCTAGGCCAAATGGTCTGTTTGCCTGCACATATCTATTTGTCCCAAGAGATTTTTTTTTCTGCCATAGTGATGATGTGAAGTCTGATTTGCTCTAAGAGTGTTGTTTTTGTTAGTAGCAGCCTTGTGTTTATAGCCCCTTCCTTCACACCCCTTCCTATCTTTGTGACTAAGTCTGGCTTTGTACTCCTGATCATCCAGCCTTAACTCCCAAGTGTTAAGATTCCAGTAGAGTGCCACCACTTAGGACTCCTGCTCCCTCTCTGAAATGTGTGGGTGGGTACTGAGACTGTCTCACTTGGATACCAGGGTGGCCTTGACCTCATTAACCTTACAGCCTCTGGAACATGGAAACATGCTGCCATGCCCAATTTTTAGTGCTACTTGTGATTGCATTAAAAAAGCCACATTGAGTGATTGATCCATACTGCCTAGTCTTGTCTGAGTATGGGTTATCCTCCAGTGGTTAGAATTGCCTACTTCTCAGAATGGTAAAAACTTTGAGAATGTGCTTCTGTATTTGATGACTAGTCACGTTTCATTCTCACTCAGCATTTCCCTACTTCATGACTATTTTCTATAAAGGACCTCTCAGTCTGTTGTAGCTAGAGTTTTCCTGCCTGGCCCACAGTCAGGACAAATCTCTCTCACCCGCCAGTCCCACAGCCGCTCAGACCCAACCAAGTAAACACAGAGACTTATATTGGTTACAAACTGTATGGCCGTGGCAGGCTTCTTGCTAACTGTTCTTATATCTTAAATTAACCCATTTCTATAAATCTATACCTTGCCATGTGGCTCACCAGCATCTTCACATGCTGCTTGTCATGCAGTCCCGCCCCCCCCCTTCCTGTTCTCTCAATTCTCCTCTCTGTTAGTCCTGCCTATACTTCCTGCCTGGCCACTGGCCAATCAATGTTTTATTTATTGACCAATCAGAGCAATTTGACATACAGACCATCCCACAGCAGTCTGTCAAATTAAAAACTGCTTTATTATTAGGAAAACACTACTTGTATGATAGAGAATAATGACTCATTCCCTGTAGGAGTCTATTTGTTCAGACCTGCTTTTGTGGTTCTCATACCAAATAAAATGTTTTTACTTGGGCTGGAGAGATGGCTCACTAGTTAGGAGCACTTGCTGCTCTTCCATAGGACCTGGGTGTGGTTCCCAGCACCCTCATGGTGGCTCACAGCCACCTGTAACTTCAGTTCCGGGGAGTCCAACCCCCTTTTCTGGTTTCCATAGGCCCCAGGCACACATGCAGTACACATTCATAACATTCAAGCAGAACACTCTTACACTAAAAATAAATCTTTTAAAAAGTGATTTTACTTGTGTAAGCTTCTATGTTTCTTATATTTCTTCCTAGGAGTTTGTTTTTAGGTGCTTTTCTCCTTCTGAAATGTCCCCTGAGCCTTAGGTGTGAGGTTGTGGTGTGTGTGTTTTACCTGGGGATGAACACCCCACAGTTAGTTCTTCTCTGCATTTTGACCAGTTGTGGCTTTCTGTAATTTCCATCTGCTGGTTTAAGTTTTTAAATTCTGTATATTTGTACCTGTGTGTCTGTTGGGGAAGGGTGTGTGTGTGCACATGAGTGCAGGTGACCTCGGAGTTCAGAAGGGGATGTCCTGTCTCCTAGAGATGGAATACAGGCAGTTGTGAGCTGCTAGACATGGATGCTAGGAACTTCAGGTCCTCTGTAAGAGCAGTGTGCACTCTTAACTGCCCAGCCATCTGCACCCCATTTCTTCAATTACTACTTCTAGATAACCTTTCAAAAGGGAAAGATACGGATTTCTGCATATCAGTTTTTACATACACACTCCCTTTTTAAAAAATTTTATATGCATGTCTGTATGAGGATGCCAGATACCCTGAAACAGGAGTTATAGACAGTTGTGAGCTGCCATATGGGTGCTGGGAATTGAACCTGGGTCCTCTGAAAGGACCCAGTGCTTTTAACTGCTGAGCCATCTCTCCACCCCACCACACCCTTTTTAAAAACAATATTGCTTTTAGTTTTTTCTTTGAATATCTAGGAATGCATACTTATTATATAACCTATAGGTAGATCATGTTTGCTTTTTGTTTTTTTTTTTTGTTTTTTGTTTTTTTTTTTGAGACAGGGTTTCTCTGTGTAGCTTTGCGCCTTTCCTGGGACTCACTTGGTAGTCCAGGCTGGCCTCGAACTCACAGAGATCCACCCGGCTCTGCCTCCCGAGTGCTGGGATTAAAGGCGTGCGCCACCACCGCCCGGCGCTTTTTGTTTTTGAGACAGTCTGATATAGTCCAGACTGGCTTTGGAACTCAGAACCTTGCTGTGACTTTGAACATGTGATCCTCCTGCCTCCATTTCATTGCTGGCTTTGGAACCCAGTTTCATGCTTGGTAGGCCAGCACTGTACCAACTGAGTTACATCTCAATTCTCCTTTTCAGTTTCATTAAAATTATTTTGCATTTATTTATTTATTTGGCTTTTTGTCACAGGGTCTCTCTGTGTACTCCTGGCTGTCCTGGAACCTGCTCTGTAGACCAGGCTGGCCTGGAATTCACAGAGATCTGCCTACCTCTGACACCTGAGTGCTGGGATTAAAGGTGTGTACCACCATGCCTGGCTCACTTAATTTAAAAATACATATATATTGATTGTATGTGTATGAGTATTTTGCCTTCATGTATGTGCACCACGTGCATGCCTGGTTCCCTGGAGATCAGAAGAGGGTATTGGATCCTCTGGAGCTAGAGTTACAGATGGTTGTGATCCACTGTGGGTGCTGGGACTCAATCCTGGTTCCCCTGGGGGTCAGAAGAGGGTATTGGATCCTCTGGAGCTAGAGTTACAGATGGTTGTGATCCACTGTGGGTGCTGGGACTCAATCCTGGGGCTCCCAGAGAGCCACTAGTGCTCTTAACCAATGAGCCATTGCTCCAGCCCTGGCATTTACTCCACCTTTTTTTGTGGGTGATGGTGATTGGATCTGTGTGCCATGCACACATCTGGACGGAGTTGGTTCTTTCCTATGCAGAGCCAGGCTTGGAGGCAAGCCCCTTCACCTGTGGAGCCACCTCACCAGCCCTCAATTTTTAAATTTTTATTTGATTTTTTAATTGGTGTGGCAGGTGTAATACTCAGGAATTTTCATTCAAATGATGGTATATCCAGGGCATTATCTTTTTAATGTAGCTAAGGGAGATGATGAGGCCAGGAGCCTTACCTAACATCTCAGATGGGTTGAGAAACCTTATGCTTCTGTAAAGTGTATTTAAAAGAAAAGTAATGATCAAAAACTTGTCTTAAATCTGATGTTAATTGGACTATGTCTTTAGTGTTATGCTGGTGGGCAAGTAAAGTAAATTTATTTTTGGTTTGTTAAGAAAGTATCCATATAGTCCCATTTCCACCCACCCCCCAAGACAGGGTTTCTCTGTGTAGTTTTGAAGACCAGGCTGGCCTTGAACTCACAGAGATCCGCATGCCTCTGCCTCCCGAGTGCTGGGATTAAAGGCGTGCGCCACCACTGTCTGGCTAGTCCTGTCTTATCTAGAGATTTTAGTTCAGATTTGATTTTACTTAAGTCCTGCTGATGTATATATTATTCTTTGAGTCTTAAAATATGGAATAGATGAGAGATGCTATAGGAGAAGAGGAGGATTGTGAGAGAATGAGATGTGGGAGTGAATAGCAGTAACAAAAGTGTGGTTTTTATTCTGGAAGTGGGGCTCAGGAAAGCTTTAGAGAGGAAGGAGAGTTCACACTGAGCTCTGAAAGGTGGATAGGAAGGACCATAGGACTTGTGAAGTTGTGTTCTGTAACACATTTGTTCAGAATAGACCAGAAGCGTGAGCAAGACAGAGGACTGGATTATGGTAGGCCTTTAGTGCTGGCTACCCTGAAGACTGGGCTTTATTCTGGAAGTGACACAGTTGCTGAAGAGTATTCAGCTGTCAGATTTGCTGGTGGTGAGGGTGTTAAACTGATCTGGGCAGGTGCCTTAAGTGTTGCATTTGAGGGAGGCAAGGAAAGAGGTGGGAGGACTGGAGCAGTGACGCCTTTGAAACAGACTTGGACTCAACTCGACCTAAACGCTTTTGGATCATTCCCACGTTTTCAGGCATTGTAGAATGCCTCCAGTGTACTCAAAGGGGTAATAGAAGATGGGGCCTGAAGAGAGAACTCAGTGGGCTTGCTCTTGCAGAGGACCTGGGTTCATTTCCCAGGACCCATATTGCAGCTCACAACAATCTGTAACTCCAGTTCTAAGGGATCTGCATGGGGGCTGGGGACAGGCACATGGCCCTGTGTTTTCGCAACCAGAACTTTACAGACTGAGCCATCTCCCAGGCCCAGAAGAAAATTTTGAGTACAGTTTTCAGAAAGAGGTTGGTAAGGTGTACTATATTCTAATGAAAGAACAGTCCTTTCCTTGCTGTGGGATTAAGGAAAGCACTAAAGAGCTCCATCAACACACCTGAAGTTTAAAGAGGTCTAAAAATTTTAAGTAGTTGTATTGTTAATGATAAGGAATGTTTTTGAAGTTTTATGAAGATGAAATAAGGTAAATATTCAACTTGAAATAAAATTCATGTATAAAGTATATTTTTTCATATTTTTTCTTCTAGTTACTATTTCTGGAAAAGGAGAAAACGGTAAGAGTCTCTTAGTCTCACTTGAAGTAGAGTCGCTTGTAACCATGTACTTTTTATTTAGTGGTGAGTGCGTGTGTTTTTGTTTTCCTAAAAGAAAATGTGTATCTTTAACTTTTAAGTAACTAAAAGGAGAGAATGCTGGGTTTCTTCCCAGGCACACAGTATCTTAAATGATTGACTTCACCATGTTTTGTAAGGCTCCCAGGACTACTCTGTGTAAATTTGTGCTTTGCTGCCTTGTGTGTTCCTCAGAGCTCTGTCTATTTCAATTCTAATAGCAATTGTTGTTTTGATGGTTTTTGTTCTTTTGGGGAACCCACCACCCAGCTCCCAAATAAATCATATACGGAGGCTTATCCTTAATTATAAATGCCTGGCCTTAACTTGGCTTGTTACTTGTCAGCTTTCCTTAACTTAAATTATCCCATCTATCTTTTGACACTGGGCTTTTCCCATTTCTTGTTTCTGTAAATCTTACTCTTATTCTGTGGCTGGATGTGTAGCTGGGTGGCTGGTCCCTGGAGTCCTCCTCCTTCTGGCTACTTCTTTTCTCCTCCCAGATTTCTCCTTCTATATATTCTCTCTGCCTGCCAGCCCCACCTATCCTTTCTCCTGCCTCACTATTGGCTGTTCAGTTGTTTTTTTTTTTTTCTTCCAGACAGGGTTTCTTTCTGTGTAGTTTTGCGCCGTTCCTGGATCTCGCTCTGTAGACCAGGCTGGCCTCGAACTCACAGAGATCCGCCTGGCTCTGCCTCCCGAGTGCTGGGGGATTAAAGGCGTGCGCCACCACCGCCCGGCCTATTCAGTTCTTTATTAGACCATCAGGCGTTTTTGACAGGCACAGTAGCACAACTTCACAGTTAAACATATGTAACATAAACAAAAGTAACACACCTTAAAATAATATTCCTCAACATTTTCCTCTTTCATCTAAATAAAAAGAAAGGTTTAACTTTAATGTAGTAAACTTTAATGTAGTAAAACTATATACAACAAAAACAGTTAACAAGTAAGATTATATTTATAATCTGTCCATTTACATTCAGCAAATTCAGAGAAAGCAGTCTACCATTCATCCATCTTAGTGACTCCAAAGTTTTATATATAATTTGCTTTCTATCATAACTAAGGAAAATTGCAACTATAACTATCTAGTCTTCAACTCCATCAAAGACCCAGAAGGATGTAATATTATCTAACAACAGAGACATCTAACTGCCTAGAGAGTCACCCAAAGTTCCTCTGCAGTGTTGAGGCATCCATTTTCAGCCTACAGGCCCACAGTATCTGGCAGACTTCTCAGTGAAGCAGGAATTTTGAAGGACTATCCTGCCTTGTTTGGTAAAGTTCAGCAATTCATTTTCCTGTGTGTCCTGCATGTCTGCTCTGCAGCACATTGTCAGGAGTCAAAGGCAAGAGTAGTTTCTTTGCCTGGTGGCTTACTTTGCCACAATGAAAGCAAACTCCATAAGGAGTTTCTTCAGTGTCCATCATCTTCTCTGAAATAAATTGGTACTGTCAGGAACAGATGTGTCTCTTTATCATGAAACACTTTGTTAACAAAACATTTTAAATGCCATATTCTGTAGGTCTTTGAAAGGTTTGAAGATCATCTTTCTATCTAAAATATATCTCTATATGACCTGAAAAGCATACCTACCATATCTACAAATTTGATTGTTATAAATGATTAACCATTAACCTATGTTTCCTGATTTTCCTATATAGTTTCTAATAACAGCTTTCAAAAATTAGAATTTTACCTTATAACTTTTTTTTTTTTTTTTTTTGGTTTTTCGAGACAGGGTTTCTCTGTGTAGCTTTGCGCCTTTCCTGGATCTCGCTCTGTAGACCAGGCTGGCCTCGAACTCACAGAGATCCACCTGGCTCTTACTCCCGAGTGCTGGGATTAAAGGCACCTTATAACTTTTTAAATAAATTTCATATATTCTTAAACAAGAATAGAAATATATATACAATATGTTGTAACAAAAATAACCTTAAATTGTTATTAATATATAAAAATTCTTTAAATAAGAATAGAAACATATATACAGTGTAACAAAATTAATTTTAAATTTGTATTAATATACTATATTTTCCTAAATGATAACAAACATCCATAGCCCATCATATAACCATCATATACCTCCCAGCTCTTGGGAATGTGGGCTTAGTTTTCTCCATATTGCTTCCTGCTGTGGATGAAGTATCTTTAGAGTCCCAGAGAGAAAATTTTGAGATGATGACCAAGTCCTGGGAAGGGTAGCAATAACCTTTCCTGATAGATTATCACCTGTCAAGTTTCAGGAGGTCTCACCTGATAAAATCTGATCCATATTATTGCTGAAGGAATCCACTGCCTCTCACCTCCTGTGGAAACAAAACTCCAAAGCATTTTTTATTTCCATTTGACAAATACATTTTTTTGACTTTTTTTTTTTTTTTTTTTTGGTTTTTCGAGACAGGGTTTCTCTGTGTAGTTTTGGTGCCTGTCCTGGATCTTGCTCTGTAGACCAGTCGAGCCTGGAACTCACAGAGATCCTCCTGGCTCTGCCTCCCGAATGCTGGGATTAAAGGCATGTGCCACCACTACCCAGCTTCTTTTCCTTTTCTTAAGCTTACGCACATTGTTAAACATACTGTAACCTGTTTAGAGGTTTTTCCGTCTGGCTCTCTTTTACTTTTACTGTATATCTCTAGTCTTTTTTGACCTCACGAGCAAACTTTAGACTGCTAAGGTACACCTGGATCCTCCGAGTGTGGCTCTCGGCTGGCTCTACCTGATTCTGGGGTCATGAAAGCCAAGCCTAAAACACATGTCCTGGTCTGGAGGTAGGTGACCAAAGACTGCGTTACACTTTCCTAGCTTTGGGGGCTGGGACCTTACCTGCCTGTAGGTGTTTTTTCCACTTAACTTGCCATTTTTCATTTAGCCACTGCCTGCTGGCTGAACAGCAGCACCTCTTAAGCCATGTCCTTTTTCTTTTTCTTTTTTACTTTTCAAGCTTTCTCAGGCCCTATGGGAATTGTTTGTTGGTTGTTTTTGTTCTTGAGGGGTGGCCACCATCCAGCTCTCAAATAAGTCACATACAGAGGCTTATCCTTAATTATAAATGCCTGGCCTTAGCTTGGCTTGTTGCTTGCCAGCTTTCCTTAGCTTAAATTCTCCTGTCTACCTTTTGCCTCTGGGCTTTTCCCATTCTCTTACTTCTGTAAATCTTACTCTTAGTCCGTAGCTGGCTGTGTAGCTGGGTGGCTGGCCCCTGGAGTCCTCCTCCTTCTCTGGCTACTGCTTTTTCCTCCCAGATTTTTCCTATATATTCTCTTTGCCTGCCAGCTCCACCTATCCTTTCTCCTGCCTTGCCATTGGCCATTCAGCTCTTTATTAAACCATCAGGTGTTTTAATATCACAGTAACACAGCTTCACAGAGTTAAACAAATGCAATATAAACAAAAGTAACACACCTTAAGATAATATTCCCCAACAGCAGTCTTCACTGGACTGAGGGGAGATCTGCTTTCATAATGCCTAAATCTAGGGATGGTTCCATTGTTCATGTATTTGTTCAAAATAGCACGTTATTACTCACAGATATTTAATCAAATAACCAGACTTTAAATTTGTAATATTAGGTCAAGGGAATAAAAGAGTTTATAATGACTAGTCAAACAATGCCTAGGGGGAAAGATCTTTTCTAAGAATTTCATTAGAATTAAAGAAAACTTTAGTTTTAGTAATACCATTGAAATAAAACTTTAAAAATAAAATTAGATTTTAACATACAAGGATTTTTAACATACAGAGGATTCTAAAACTATTGAACAGTTAACAGTTATTAATATTTATTTCATTTTAGTTTTATTTTTAAAAGACAGGGTTCTCTGTGTAGTTCTGGCTTTCCTGGAACTCACTTTATAGACCAGGCTGGCCTTGAACTCACAGATATCCACCTGCCTTTGCCTCCTGAGTTTGGGGATTAAAGATGTGTGCCACCACACCTGGCTAATAAAAACTTTAAAAATAGTACAGAATGGAAAAAGATGGAAGAGGAAGTACCTTTTCTGTGTTGACTACCCCAATTTGAGAGCTTTACATGTATACATGAATTATTACACTCTTTCCCTAAATAATGTATGCTTACTGTGTGTCAGTTAAAAGGAAATAGGAAATGTGTGTAGGCCAGAGGTCAGTCTTGGACGTCTTCCTCAGGAACTATCCACCTTGGTTTGTATTATGTTCTCTCTTTGCATCCAGCCTTGTCCAGATGTCTCCTCTTACACCCCATCCCGAATGTCACTGATTGGGCAGCCAGGGATCTGCCTGTAACTAATACCCAGAATTAGGATTATATATGCTTGCCTCCAGCACATAGTGTAACTGGAGGCGGAGCCTTTCTGTCCCCTTCACCTGTTCCCAAATTAACACACAGAAGCTTATATTAATTATGAATGTTTGACCAGTGGTTCAGGCTTATTACTAGCTAGCTCTTACTATTAAATTAACCCATTTCTATTTATGTATCGCCACATGGCCTGTGGCTTACTGGGTCTTTCACATCTTGCTTCTTGGGTGTCTTGCAGCTTCTGCCCCAACTTGATCGATGCTTGTTTATCTCCATCCTCAGTTTGAATGTCCCGCCTAACCTTATTCTGCCTCACCATTGGCCAAACAGCCTTATTTATCAACCAGTGAGAGCAGCACATATTCACAGCGTACAGAAAGACATCCCACAGCACATGGAGCCATCTCCCAGGCCCAGAAGAATTTTTTGAGTATAGTTTTCAGAAGGAGGTTGGTAAGGTGTACTGTATTCTAATGAAAGAACAGTCCTTTTCTTGCTGTGGGATTAAGGAAAGCACTAAAGAGCTCCATCAACACACCTGAAGTTTAAAGAGGTCTAAAAATTTTAAGTAGTTGTATTGTTAATGATAAGGAATGTTTTTGAAGTTTTATGAAGATGAAATAAGGTAAATATTCAACTTGAAATAAAATTCATGTATAAAGTATATTTTTTCATATTTTTTCTTCTAGTTACTATTTCTGGAAAAGGAGAAACAGGTAAGAGTCTTTTAGTTTCATTTTAAGTAGAGTCTCTTGTAACCATGTACTTTTTATTTAGTGATGAGTGCATGTGTTTTTGTTTTCCTAAAAGAAAATGTGTATCTTTAACTTTTAAGTAACTAAAAGGAGAAAATGCTGGGTTTCTTCCCAGGCACACAGTATCTTAAATGATTAACTTAGCCATGTTTTGTAAGGCTCCCAGGACTACTCTGTGTAAATTTGTGCATTGCTGCCTAGTGTGTTTTTCAGAGCTCTATTTCAATTCTAGTAGCAGTCTTCACTGGACTGAGGGGAGATCTGCTTTCATAATGCCTAATTCCTAGGGATGGTTCCATTGTTCATGTATTTGTTCCAAACAGCACATTATTACTCACAGATATTTAATCAAATAACCAGACTTTAAATTTGTAATATTAGGTCAAGGGAATAAGAGTTTATAGTGACCAGTCAAACAATGCCTGGGGGGAAAGATCTTTTCTAAGAATTTCATTAGAATTAAAGAAAACTTTAGTAGTACCATTGAAGTAAAACTTCAAAACTAAAATTAGACTTTAACATACTGAATCCGAGAGGATTCTAAAACATTTGAAACAATTGAACAATTAACAGTTATTAATATTTTTAATTTTCTCTTATTTTTGGTTTTTCAAGACAGGGTTTCTCTATGTAGTTCTGGCTGTCCTGGACTCACCTTGTAGACCAGGCTGACCTTGAACTCACAGATACCCACCTGCTTCTGCCTCCCAAGTCCTGGTACTGAAGGCATGTGCCACCACTCCTGGCTTAATATTTAGATTTATTCCTGGAGATAATCATGCCTGATTATTTAAAGTTGCCCTTAAGTCTAATTTTCAGTAACAGAAGAAACGGATTCAGTTTTGGTAGTCCTGCAGAATTATTTTACGTATGTTGAAAGTATAGACACAAAATGCAGGGAATTTCTGAAGATTTTGTTTTGTTCATTTTGAGGCAGAGTCTTTCGTGTAGTTCCAGCTTGCCAGGACTTGCTTTGTATCTTAAACTTCAGATTCCCCGGTATTTGTCTTCAAATGGTGAAGTTACATATATATATATATATATATATAACATGCTCAGCCTCCAAACACCGGTGTCACGGCCATATACCATCTGCTCAGCCTTGACATTATATTTTCAAAGTTCTCTTTTGTGCTATTATATATGTCTTGAGGTTTTTTTAAACCATGTCTTAAAGAATATTTTCTTCTTTTTTCCTCTTGTTAAAGGCTATCTTGAAGTTTTATGAAACGTTGAGTCACAGGTGATTTTTGAACACAGACTTTGATTTATAGATTTAGATTTTTCTTAGAGCTTTAATTTGTTTGCAGATATTTTTACTTTATATATTTATTTTTTCACGTTGTGTGTGTGTACACATGAGCGCACGCTCATGAGTAGATCACCAGAAGACAACTTTGGGGTTGGTGCTCTCCTCCTCTGTGGGCCGAACTCAGTTTAAAGGCGAGTGCCTTCGCCTGCTGAGCCGTCTTGCCAGCCCACTTTTATATACGTGACTAGAAGTCTGCCTCTTAACATCACATAAGCTGGGTGTGGTGGCACATAATCTCAGCACTTGAGAGGCTGAGACCAAGAGCATTATGAGTTTCAGGCCAGCCTTGTCTACACAGTAAGTTTAGGACCAACCCAAGCTATATATCAAGACCCTGTTGCCTCCAATGATGGCACACACCTTTAATGCCAGCACTTGGGAGGCAGAAGCAGGTGGATCTCTGAGCTTGAGGCCAGCCTGGTCTACAGAGGGAGTTCCAGGACAGCCAAGGCTACACAGAGAAACCCTGTCTCAGGAAAAAAAAAAGGGAGAGAGTACAGAAGGGCAGCTCAGTAGTAGGCTACTAAGGCAGGTGCACACACACACACACACACACACACACACACACACACACACACACACACGACCCTATATGGTCCTCAGCCCTCCAGCTCCCCCAAAGAAAAAAACCACAAATCACATAACTTTGAATTCAGTTAAAAGCACTATTTTCTTTTATTTACTAGTTATTGTGTATTAATTAGATCCCAGGAATTGTGCTAAGAGCTTAATTTTATTTAACTGAAAATGTGTTTTAAAGTGAACTATTTTGTGTACATGGAGTGTAGAAATTTCCTGAAGGAATAGTAAATGTTAAAAGAAGAGTTCAAGAATCTGTTTATGCTAGTCTTAGTTATAAGTAATTAAGAAGTTTAAAGTACTTTGGTGTATGTGACATCTGTCTTAAAACTAGTACTGTATAGACCAGTGGTTCTCAACCTTCCCAATGGTGTAGCCCTTTAATACAGTTTCTTGTGCTGTGGTGACCCCCAATCATAAAATTATTTTTGTTGCTACTTTATAACTATAATTTTGCTACTGTTATGAATTGTAATGGCAATATTTTTTGGAGGTAGAGGCATGTCGAAGAGGTTGTGGCCCACAGGTTGAGAACCGCTGTTGTAGATGACTTCTAGCTTGATTGATGCGGGCAAAAAATGAATGCAGGAAGTACTGGTTCAATACCACTTGCCAGTCATTGAACGGCCTCAGAGCTGGTGTCAGAGAAGGGAGCTAAGCTCCCAAATGTGTTTCCAAGGGAAAACCGATGAATTAGTGTTTTCTGAGTCTACAGGATAGACCAGGACATTTGGCCTGGAGGGTACAGACAGCAGAGAAATGCAGCTCACTGAGAAGTCGGCATTTTTAGTGTGGACGATGTATTAGTGGAAATGGAAAGGAAGAGTGCTTAGATACAGAAGGAAGTCGTGATTAGGGTTTCATTTCAAGTTCAGATGCTGGCAGGGAAATCGAACTGACTAATAAATGCTGACTGAGAAAGTGGAGGAGAACAATTGCCCGTGACAGAAGTGAGGAACTTTAGAAATGAAGTTCTGAGAATGGAGAGAACTTTTGAGGAGGAGATGACATTTAATCTGACTTTAGAAATGAGTAGAGTTCAAACTTGTCATCTTCAGAGTGTATATGTGGAACATTTCACACCAAAAAAAAAAGGGAGTTTAGCTCTGGTCATTGGTTCTCCCTTCTTAGAAAAACTAAACCTAGCCGGGCGGTGGTGGCACACGCCTTTAATCCCAGCACTCAGGCAGAGCCAGGCGGATGGATCTCTGTGAGTTCGAGGCCAGCCTGGTCTACAGAGCGAGATCCAGGACAGGCACCAAAACTACACGGAGAAACCCTGTCTCGAAAAACTACAAAAACAAAACCAAAACAAAAAACAACAACAACAAAAAACCCACCTACTTGTTTCAAATAGAAAAACTACAGAACGCAACAAAAGGCTCAACATTACATCAGTGAGGTGATAGTTGGAGTCCCAGATGTCAAATATGACACTAATCTACTTGGAAAAGACTATGGTAGAAATTCACAGTGGCCAGCTTTTTCTTGTTAGCCTGTGTTGAACGAGAGAATAAATTTCAGAATACTCTAACCCAGACAGTAATTGAGTTACTCAATTTTATTCATTATTTTTGGTGATAGTAAAAACTTTTTTTGCTTTCTGTTTCCAATTCCCCTTGACTTAATGCTCATGGTGATGCGTCCTTTTAAGTAATTTTTAAGTCCTTGAGAATTAACATTTAAGGAAAACTGTAAGTTACAGTGAGTGGCCAGCTGTGGGGCACGTTGTTACACTGGCTCTCTAACCATCCTAGCACGAGGGGAGCAGAGGCAGGAGGGTCATGAGTTCAAGGCCAGCCTGTCAAAAACTCTCTTTCAAAAATTCAGGCCAGCAGTGGTGGTGCATGACTTTAATCCCAGCATTTTGGAGGCAGAGGCAGGTGAATCTCTGTGAGCTCAAGGTCAGCCTGGTCTACAAAGTAAATTCCAGGACAGCCAGGGCTGCCACACAGAGAAACCCTCAAAAAACAAACAGAACAAAAATTCAAACCCAGTTGGGAGTGATAGCACACACTTTTAACCCCAGCACTCAGAAGGTAGAGTTGGAGGCCAGCCTGGGCTACACAGTGAGTGCCAGGACAGCCTGGGCTGTGTAGAGAGACACTGTCTCAAGAAAGGAAGGAAGGAAACCCAACCCAGTGTGCAAACATGTGCAAACGTGTTTTCAGCTCAGATCCTCAACAATGAATACAATCAAGTCTCGCCAAATGTAGCCTTATTCATAAAGTTATGGTTTATAAATAAAGTTTATTTTATAACTTTACATCCTGAAATATAAGAATAGAATACTCTTACTGCTGTATCATATAGATAAAGGAGTTTATGTATTTAAATGAAAGTTTTTATTAAATCAGGTCTTGTGACCATATTGTTGTAATGTAGTACATTTTCTTGTTTCTACCTGGACTCAATGAAATATTGTTTGTTTTTATTTACCAGGAAAGACCGTTGTTTACCTTGTGGCTTTCCATCTGTTCTTTGTTATGTTTGTATGGTCCTATTGGATGACAATATTCACATCTCCCGCTAGCCCCTCCAAAGAGGTAAATTTTATGTTGTCAAATTGTCAAATGTTTTAACTGATTACAGAATAATATTACCTTTGTTGCCTATGTTAAAACCTTGCATGATACATTTGTTGTTTGCATTTGTAAAATCCCTTGGTAATGTGAATGTGAGTCATTGGCTTGTTCTCAGCATAGTTTACTGACAGCGTAGTAAATGTTTAATTGTACTAACACTTTTCTGGCATGCTGGATTTTTTTAAAACACTGGAGTAAAAAGTTGAGGGTTGGAATTGAGTTAGGGAATTAGGATTGGTTTTTAGAAACTCTTCTATCATATTTTCTCAGCCATGAAAAAATGTGATATATCTAAATCACATGTGACTATGGAAGACAGTTATTCAGGGTTCATCTTGCTGTGACTGCATTTCTCTGCTTGAGGATGCATTTGGAAAATAGTACAGGTAAACATTTAAATGCAGTAGGTTTTACACTTGGTGTCTCTCTTGCCTTGACACAGATGAATTCTTCCTTCACTGAAATTTAGAATAGCAAGGTGATTAAGCCACTTCTCTAAGCTGGGTATGGTACACTCCTAATAATGTAGCTTTCAGCAGAAAGATCGCAAATTCAAAGCCAACCTTGGACGCAGTGAGACCCTATCCCTTTATCTTAAGAGTTTCTGTTGCTGTGCAGAGACACCTGGAAGATGGGAGGCCCTGGGAGAACATAGAAAGAAGAGCAACTGAGTTGGTACTTGGTAGGAAAATGTTTCTAAAATGAACCCAGCTGGCCTTAGTGGCCCATAATCCCAGCACTGGGAATGTGGAGAAAAGAGGATTGTACATTCAAGGCCAGCCTGAGCTGCATAGCACAACCCTGTCTCAAAAGAAATAAACTAAGCCGGGTGTTGGTGGCACACGCCTTTAATGCCAGCACTTGGGAGGCAGAGACAGGTGGATCTCTGTGAGTTGGAGGCCAGCCTGGTCTACGGAGCAAGTTCCAGGACAGGCTCCAACGCTACACAGAGAAACCCTGTCTCAAAAAAACAAACAAAAAAGAAATAAACCAGAGGACTCCATGATGTTTTTTGTGTATTTTGTTGTTGCTCTGGTTTGGTATTTTTTGTCTTTTTAGGTCGTTTTGATTTTTGGCTTTGGTTTTTTGTATATTTGTTTGTTTGTTTGTTTTAAGAGAGAAAGGAAGAACATAAAGTTGGTAGGGAGGTAAGGAGGATCTAGGAGTTTGGAAGGGAAAGAATATGATACATTATATGAAAAACTACTCTTAAGACCCTGCCCCCCCCAATAAAAAAACAACGTAAAGCCAGAAACACCTCTGAAAGGAGTATCTCGTTGAGGAAAAGAGATTATAGATGAGGTGATGAACCCTGGTAATTCTGGAGAGAACAGCACAGTTGGTTGGCTTTTTAAAAATGAAAAATGATGGGGCTGGAGAGAGAGCTCAGCAAGTAAGAGCATGGGCTGCTCTCCAGAGGACCCGGGTTCAATTCCCAGCACCCATGGCAGATGGTGGCCCAAAAGCCCCATCAGCTCCAGGGGATCCAGTACCTCTGGCCTCTGCTAACACCTACACTAACATGCATATACCCACATGCAGGCATATACCTACATGTAATTAAAAGAAAAAAGTAAAATTTAAAACAACGAAAAGTGTGAGCAAATGACTTTTTGATCTCATTGAGGCACTTAGAAAAACACAACATGGGACTCCTTGCCAGGGATCTCACTATCACCGGAGCATATCAACCTTTGTCTATCCTTGTAAAAATTAAAAATTTCTCTAGAATTTAACTCTGGTTAGAGAAGCTTCTTTTTGTAGAGGATGGCAGCATTTCCGGCAGAGACA
Source organism: Peromyscus californicus insignis (assembly GCF_007827085.1). Lineage (NCBI taxonomy): Eukaryota > Metazoa > Chordata > Mammalia > Rodentia > Cricetidae > Peromyscus > Peromyscus californicus. Next base: position 65,926,299 of record NW_026294413.1, read on the forward strand.
CAACTGCTCAAAGCCCTGAGAAGAAATGATTTGCTAGTGCTCAGCCCCAAATGGGGCATCTGAATCACTACCTCTAAGCCCAGGGAGCATTGGGAGGAACAGGTGAAAAGACAGAGTCGAGAGAGCAGGGCGGTGGTGGTGCACGCCTTTATTCCCAGCACTTAGGAGGCAGAGGCAGGCAGATCTCGTGAGTTCGAAGCCAGCCTGGTCTACAGAGAGAGTTCCAGGACAGCCAGGGCTCCAATGCTACACAGAGAAACTCTGTCTCAAAAAAAAAAGAGTGGAGGACAAGGGGTCTGGGGAGAAGATGGTGGTGGCTCATGCCTTTAATCCCAGCACTTGCAGGCAGAGGCTAGCCTGGCAGCCTGGTCTACAAAGTGAGTTACACAGAGAAACTCTGTCCTGTCCTGCCCCCCCCCAAAAAAGAGAGAGACTCTGGCTCAGAAAATAGAAATTGAAGAAAACACATAACACTGATCACTGGCCTCTACACACACGCACACGCACATGTACACAGCATTAGTACATATGTGCATATACACACCATGAGCACATACATATACCACCATATATATAAACATATGCACGTGAAGAAGAAAAACACTTGGATTATTTTAATTTTATCTATATCATTATATAATTTTCTTTTGTCAGATGAGATACTCTGTAGCTCAGGAATTCACTCATGACAGTCCTTTAAGGCTGCCTTCTAAGTACTAGGATTACAGACATGAGCCACCATACCTAGCTGATAGTAACTTAAAAAAAAGAAAAAATACTTGGTGTCACTAGGCAGTCATTCTACCACTAAGCCATATTCCCCAGTCCCCAGTATTTTTTTTACTGAATGAAAAGATGTGTTAAACTATTTTTTATTAAGGATTTTAATTTTATCTGTAAAAGGCAAAGGTGTAAAAATAATGGAATTTCTGCCCTCTCCTGTCATTAATAGGAAGTACTAACTCTTTTATTTTTTTTCCAAGACAGGGTTTCTCTGTATAGCCCCAGCTGTCCTAGAACTCACTCTATAGACCAGGCTGGCCTTGAACTCACAGAGATCACCCTGCCTCTGCCTCCTGAGGGCTGGGATTAAAGGCTTGTTGCACCACTGCCCAGCTTAACACTTTTAATCTGTGCCGTTTTGTTAGGATGTACATCAAGTTAAGTTGGAAACAAGTTTTGTTTTCATGAAGCAGAGTATTTGGGGATCCTCCCCCTCTTTTAGATGAGACTTTTTCTCAGCACACTGGCTGAGAATTATCATTGAGTAGTTGCTTTCTCTCTCTCTAGTTCTACTTGTCAAACTCTGAAAAAGAACGTTATGAGAAGGAATTCAGCCAAGAAAGACAGCAAGACATTTTGAGAAGAGCCGCAAGAGACTTGCCTGTCTACACCACATCAGCTTCAAAAGGTAAGCGACGGGGTGGACTTGGCAGAGGAGTTGAAAGGTGTGTCTCTGTCAGGATAGAGCTGCTTGGCTGGACTAGTCACTGAATGGCACACCAGGCACATGGGTTCCCGTTTAGTGTATCTCGCGTGGTGTTTCAGATGTAAATGGATAGTCACCTGTATAAATTCGGGTTCTTAGAGGGGTTCACTCTAATGTGAATCTGGGTTTAGTTTGTCTTGTTGCCTGTTTTCATCTAACAATTAGCCTTCTTGACTAAAGCTTTCAGGTATTGTTCCTAATACACTATCATCTGAAAATTCTGGTTTGAATTTAGCTATTCTGTGTCCTGAATAATAATAAAAAGAAGTCAAGAATGTATGAAAAATGGGAAGAAGTAAAGACAGCGGGGAAGAAATTGACCAAAATAAGACTTTGTGAGGCCATGAACTATGAACTGTGTGCTGGCTCATCTTATGTCAACATGGCACAAGCTAGGATCATCAGAGTGGAGGGAGCTTCAGTTGAGAAAACGTCTCCATAAGATGGGGCTGTGGGCCAGCCTGTTGAGCGTTTTCTTAGTTAGTGGTTGATGGGTGAGGGCCCAGCCCATTGTGGGTGGGGCCAACCTTGGGCTGGTAGTCCTGGGTTCTATAAGAAAACAGGCTGAGCAAGCCAGTAAGGAACACTCCTCCATGGTCTCTGCATTAGCTCCTGCCTCCAGGTTCCTGCCCTGTTTGAGTTCCTGTCCTGGCTTTCTTCAGTGATAAGACTGGATGTGGAAGTGTAAGCCAAATAAACACTTCCCTCCCCAACTTGCTTTTGGTCATGGTGTTTCACCACAGTCATAGAAACCCTAACTAGGACAGTTCATTTGCCTGGTTCCAACCTGCCTGTTTCCTCTGAGACTCTGCTCTTCCTAAGGGTTAGTTGAGACAGCAGCTTCCTGTCTTTGATAGAGAGGCGTCAGAGGTGCTGAGCTGATCACATTACTGTAGGAAATTGTTTTAATTATAAATAATAGCAGCTTAATGGTTTGAGTTCTACACATAAAAACTCACTTAAACTCACAGTAACCCATGGGGTAGATACTGTATCCTAGGATAATCTTGTCCCAATAGTGAGAACTAGCCCAAGATGCTGTGAGACCAGTGAAAAGCAGCAGAGAAGTCAGAGCACAGGTTGGGGGTTATTGAGGGACTTTCTGAAGGAAGTATGGGCCTACGCAGTAGCAACACCGAATTGACTAAGGTGACGTAGCCTGAGTTGTGTGGCTCAGACTGGTCTGGGATTAGATCCCCCTGCTGTGGCCTCTGCAGGACTCGGATGGAGTCAGGTACAGTCCAGGCGTTTGAATGCAGTTATAAAGATCCACATGATTAGTCCATTTATAGCATGGTAGCAGACTGCAGGAAAAGCCAACCGTGATGACTCAGAGTTCCTGCACTATGACTCAGGGTGGCAGTAGTTTGTCAAATTGAATCCCTAGTGACACAGGTTGAATTACTGTGATCACACAAGGCTGTATGTGAAGAAAACAGAATTTGAATCCAAGTACTCTTAATTTCAGAACCCAGTGGGCTTCTCAGTGACAGAGCACACATAAAGGAAGCTTACTTTGGGGGCTGCGTATAAATCTTGACTGGTCTTACATAGTGAGTTCTAGGCTAGCCACAGTTACATAATGAGACTCTGTCTTTTAATAATAAGAAGAAGGTTTTGATTATCTGCAATATTATGGGGGTGGGTATTGGGATTTTAAAGATTAAAACAGGACAGTGGTTTGGAGAGATGGCTCAGGGGGTAAGATGATTGCTGTGCTAGCATGAGACCTGAGTTTGACTCCCTAACATCTATGTAAAAATCCCAGTGTTGCAGTGAGTGTCTGTAACCCTGCAGGGTGGGGACAGGCACTTCCTGACAGCACGAGCCAAAACAGCCAGCTTCCTGCTCAGTAGATCCTGTGTCAAGGCAATGGAGGACAGACTGGTGTCCGCATGAGTGTACACTGTACATATACCACACCACACACACAGACAACACATGATAAGAGATCGAATTAGCATATTAAAGTACACGATTGTAAGCTGGGTGTGGAGGCACACACTGTTAATCCAGCACTCAGGAGGCAGAGGCAGAGGCAGGCAGGCGGATCTCTGCGTTCAAGACCAGCCTGGTTTACAAAGTGAGTTCCAGGACAGTCAGGGCTACACAGAGAAACCCTCTCTCAAACAAAACAAAAACAACAAGAGCAACAAAAAAATCAAAGCAAACACCATCTAATGTAGATTAAACCCTCCTGTTTCCTTTACTAGTGCTGTGCAAGTCACTTAAACAGTTGAGTTACATCAGTATCAACAGAAGCCAGGGCCTGATGCTGCCAGCAGTACACTCTCCAGAGTTCTTTCAGAGGCTTTAGGGTCAAGCCAGCATCTGTGACTTACATCACAGAGTTTCAGGATGAGTCCATGTGAAGCAGAGTGGGTGTTTATTAACAAAAAGTTTTATGGGGCTTTAGAGATGAGTGAGCGATAGGTTAAGCGTTCTTTCTGCTCCTGTGGAGGCCAAGTTTGGTTCCCAGTCTCCACATCATGTGGCTCCAGGGGAAACCAACGCCCTCTCCCAGCCACCACAGGCACCTCTGCCCGCATGCACATACTCATGCCAACACACACATACACATAATTAAAAATAAAAAGTCTTCTTAAAAGTTTTTTGCTATAGATACACACTAGTGCTAGAGAGGGTTCAGGCTTAGGAGAAAGACTGCTCTGCACACAGGAGTGGGTGTGGGCTTCTTGGGAAGGAGTTACTTTTCTGTGTCTGGGTTTTGAAGTTACGTTGTTAAAACCTTTTAAGAGATTAGGTAAAGGTGTTTTGGCATACTTTTTTTTAATAAATGAGACTATTATGTGATTTATGAGGTACATTGTACAGATTTCAGACTGAAAAGATAAAAACAAGCTGGGCGGTGATGGCGCACACCTTTAATCCCAGCACTCAGGAGGCAGAACCAGGCGGATCTCTGTGAGTTACAGGCCAGCTTGGTCTACAGATCAAGATCCAGGACAGGCACCAAAACTACACAGAGAAACCCTGTCTCGAAAAACTTTAAAAAAAAAAAAAAAAAAAAAAAAGGAAACAGATTTCCATTTAAAGTCTAGTGTCATGGAAACAGACGACAGGTTTGCTGTGTTCACCTTTACTTCTGGAAGTGGGCAGTATTTGTCATAGTAGGAACTCCCAAGTGTTCATTGAACAGATGGAAGAACACCCCGTCCACACCCTGCTCTATTTCTGTCTCTGGCACTGTCCTTTTCTGGTTGCTCTATACAAGAAACTGAGGTTTCCTTTGATTGCAACTCTTTTTAGCTTTATCTGCTCATTTGTTAACTGCAGTTTTCTTTCTTCCTTTCTCCCTCCGTCCCTCTTTTAGACAGGATTTCAGTATGTAGCCCTAGAACTCGAAATGTAGATCATGCTAGCCTTGAACTCACAGTAATCCACCTGCCTCTGCCTTCCAAGTGCTGAGTTAAGTTCTTGCAACACCACATCCAACTCCAACCCATTTTCTTGTAGGGCCTGTTTGATTTCATTCCCATCCCTGTTCTAAATATGTCACAGCTGTCACAGGCAGAGTGGAGGGAGGATGGAGAGGCAGGGGACATGAGGTGGTTGGCTTCTTTCTGATCCTGAGCTTGCTCCCCATGTAGTCTTGGCATTAGTGGTGCCATTTTCAGCTTGCTGTCTTTTCCTTAACGGAATATGTGTTTAGTGTGGGAAATCATGTTCTGCAGAATAGTGCACTATACAGACATACCGTAAAGTATTTAGCCATTTCATGTATAAAATTATTCCTCGGGACTTGGCTCAGTAGTTAAGAGCACTGGCTGCTCTTCCAGAGGACCCAGGACTTCCTAGCACCCACATGGCAGCTCACAACTGTCTATAATTTGAGTTCCTAGGGATCTGATGCCCTCTTCTGGACTTCAAGGCTACCAGGCATGAACAAGTTGTACAGAACATACATTCATGCAAAGCACTCATTCACAAAAAAAGAGATTATTCTGGTGTTTTATCATTTAAAATAGCTGTAATGAGCATTCATATTTGTTACTTTTTAAAGATTTATTTTTAACTCGGTATAGGGGTGTGTGTGTGTCTGCATGTAGATATGTGTACTGGGGAAGCCAGAGGTCTGGAGCTGGAGTTATAGATGGTTGTGAGCCACTTGCCATGAGTGCTGGGAAGTGAACCATGATCCTCTCTGGAAGAGCAAGTACAAATGTTTATAACCACTGAGCTATCTTTCCAGTCCCGGTATTTCTTACTGTTCAAACAAGCCAAGCAGTTTTCTATCCCTGAGTCTATTCCTTCTAACTAAAGTCTTTGTTTTCCAAGGTAGTGGGATTTTTTGTTTGTTTGTTTGTTTGTTTGTCTCTCAAATCTCATGTATCCCAGATTGGCCTCAAACTGCCAGTGTAGTTGGTAATGACCTTGAACTCCTGATCCTTCTGCCTCAAGCCTCCCAGGTGCTGGGGTTATAGGCTCGCACCACTGTGTCTTGTACATGCAGTGGTGGCCTCCAAACCTAGGGCTCTGCACTCTGCCGTCTGAGCTCCCTTATCCTCTAGCTCTATTTTCCCAGATGTTTGTAAGTTCGACTCCTCCCACTCTCCTTACTGTCCACTGTCACTGTCTAATGTACTGTTTATTTTATCGATTCTCTTAGTCCCTAGAGCATAGAGTATGTAAGGTTCACAAAGTAGGGATTTTGTTGAGATTACCTGGCACATAGTAGGTGATCAGTATCTTTTGAGCAACTGAATGTGAACTAGGCGATAGCGAAGCGTGTATTAGAATTTTAGTTGGAAGGATGTTTTTGTTGATCCAGATGTGAATTGTCGTTGGTCTAGAGTGGGGATGGCTGCAAACAGAAGGTGAATGCCTTGAAGAATTGTGATAACCTGTTACAGACATTAGGCTAGAGTCAGCAAAGCCCTGGGTTTGTGATTCAGTGGGCCTGAGTTCTGCCTAGTTCTGCTGTTCATCTTGGTGTTCGGCATTCTGCAAGGCACTTACTTGGGATCTGCTTTATTTAGTTTGGAAACTTCTGGGACACTACATTATGAGGCCTCTTTTCTCTTGACATTTTATTTGAGATGCTCTTTGGTGCATTTTGGTATTTTTAAATGAATCACTGTCAGTTTCCAGAGGACATTCCAAAAGTCAAGCTTAATAGATCAGTGAAGCTTGCACACCTTTGAGTGTCTTCTTCTTCTTCTTTCTAGCTATCCGATATTGTGAAAAGTGTCAGTTGATTAAACCTGACCGGGCTCATCACTGCTCTGCATGTGACAGGTGAGCGTTACTCAGATTGTTTTCCTTTAACCCTACCCTGGAATTTGGCAACAGAGGAACATTTTACATGCTTCTTCATATGTAGTAAAACCATTTCATCCTTTCCTATTATTTGCTGTGGATATAGAACTAATATAAATACTTACGTAAGCTAGAATATGCTAGAAGAAGACTTTGATAACCTTTTCTCTGCTCATTGAGTAGAATTTTAATTTTAAATACGCTTTTTAGACAGGTGTGGTGGCACATGCCCTTAATCCCAGCATTTGCATGGATCTCTGAGTTCGAGGCCAGCCTGGTCTACAGAGTGAGTTCCAGGACAGCCAGTGCTACACAGAGAAACCTTGTCTCGAAAAACCAATATAAAGAGACTATAATGATATTTTCTTGTTTTTATTATCAATATTGATATTCAAAAAAGTCACTGAATTAAATTCTGTAATTGTTTTCAGTTGTCATATGTTCCATTTTATTCCTTGTTTTCATGTGGGAAGCTGGGATGGTAAAGGACAGATTGTTAGTTTAAAACTCTTGACTAATCCAAGCCTCTTAGACAAGCTGTAAGTTTCTGGGTGTTGGGTTTCTCATCTTCACTTGTGAGATGTGTAGTCTCACCTTCTCCATATATAAAATAGGACTCAAGAGGGAGGAGGGCTTGGTTTGGTTTTGGTGTTCTTATGGTAAAGTTGGTAGTGGTCACCACGGGGAAGCTCAATGTGAAAGAATGGAGGAAAGCAGCCATCTCAAGCCATGTGGTAGTGTGTGGTGTGTGCACTTCTAAGGACTGATACTCTAGATCTGCACGTGCTCACAGTGCTAGAGGTCACCTGTTTATCTCCTTAGTTGATGTCTAAGCTGGGCCTTCTAATGGACCAAAAGTCTTCCCCGACCTGAATAATAAGATGTCATTTGGTGTGGTGCAGTGAGCTAGGTGTGATGAACTGAGGTCACAGTGTAAGAGCTGTGACTGTTGACCTGGGAAGGTGCTTAAGGAAGTAGCGGAAGTTACCTGTTGTTTCTCAGGTGTTCTCAAAGATTGAGTTTTTAGAGGATATTTTAAGTTCAGTAAAACAATGAGAAATTAGAGTCAGGAGTTTTCTATATGAATTTTCTTATGCTTGCTTCCTAGATGTGTTCTTAAGATGGATCATCACTGTCCATGGTATGTATGAAAAATAGTAGAGATTGCCTAAGTCATGGGGGTGGGGGTTGGATGTTAGAAGCAGGAAATTGAGAATTATTTTCTTTAGTAATCCTTTTTTTTTTCTATTGGTGCTGGTGTTTAAATCCAGGGTCCCTACACATTCTAAGCATGTGCTCTCTATGACTAAAACCATATATCCTGCTCCAATCTTCCTATTTTTTAGCTCAATTAAATTACTAATACATACATACATACATACATACATACACACACACACACACACACATATATGTGTAGATATGGACGTTTTAATTTTTTCCTTTAAAAATATTTTCTGATAAATCTCCAGATGGTGATATGTTAAAAATTAACATTAGAGTTGCAAAAATCTATATAACATTAATTAAAAACATCCATAGTTAAGATACTGTTTGTTTTCTACTTCTCACTGGACCTATTTCCAAGTAATGATGATATAAGCTCTCTGATTCCTTTTCCCCCCTTTTGACTCCAAGTCACACATTAATTTACTATCTTAACCATCTCCGTAAGCTCAGTGATGTTTGCTGTATTCCCATTTTGGTCCAGCACCAGGATTTTCACATCTTACAGAGCTGAGCTGTTTCATGAGACACTCCCTACACCCCTCTCCCACCAGCCCTGAGACTATTTTGTTTTCTGTTTCTGTATATTGTGATTTGTCTTATTTTACAGTGTTACTTTCTGTATTCTTCTAGGGTGAATAACTGTGTGGGATTTACTAATTACAAATTCTTCATGCTGTTCTTGTTGTATTCCCTACTATATTGCCTTTTTGTGGCTGCAACAGTGTTAGAGTATTTTATAAAATTTTGGACGGTAAGTCTTTTTTCTGCCTTAAACACATATAAAAGATGTTTAAAGATGTGTATTTGAAAAGAGTTTCTTCATGTTTTTTTTAAGTAGATCTGATTAGCTCTTATAATGGCTCAGACAGGACTACACTTTCCTCCATATAGGTTGCATGTGTACTTGTAAGTCAGCGTGTAGTACACAGGCTCTAATGACTGGTGCACTATTAGAAGAGCTGCTCTAAAGAGTTAGTGCTCCACTTGCCTTGATGAGTGAGACTCGCTGCCGCTTTGCAGTCAGAGTGGCGTCTTAGGCCCAGACAAGCACTTGCTTCCTGTCTGCATACACTCTTTGAGAATTTAAAAAAAAAAAAGATTTATTTTTATTTTATGAATATGGATGTTTTGCCATGTACCATAGTGTGCCTGGTTCCTGCGGAGACCAGAAGATGGTGTCAGATCCCTGGGAACTAGAGTTACAGAAGATTGTGAGCCAACATGACATGTGGGTGGGTGCTGGGCATTGAACCTGAGTCCTCTGGAAGAGCAGCCAGTCCTTCACAGCTGAGGTGTCTCTCCAGCCCCCATCTTTTCAGATTTTTTTAAAAAACAACAAATAGTTAAAAATAATCAAATGTTTTTATCAGCAAGGGACCAAAGTATGATTTACCTGAGAGGAAGTCGTGTAGAAACAAGCAGCTCAGTGTGACAGGTGACTGAGTGATCTCTGAGCTGTAGTACGTGTGAAGAACAGAGCTCATGTCAGTGCATATAGTATGTGGTGGGTGTCTAAGGGGAAATGACCTTCTAGGGTGTCCTGGCTTCTCCCTGCTGGACGCGAGAGCCGTCAGGGAGACATGCTTGCTCCCATTTTCCTGGGGATGTTGGCTACCATATACAGATGCTCATCTATTCAGAATACATAATCAAGTTGAAATCTTTTTAATGTGGAAGTGTATATACTTGAGGGGAAAATAACTACCCAAAACATGGAAAGAACTCCATCTTAGAAGTGCTGTGGAGAACTGCTGTTTTTCATTATAACGTTTTCACAGTGTTTGATTTTTTATGTGCATGTTCTGTTGATATAATTTAGAAATAACTTTAAAATATGTTGAAACTATCCCTTCATTAAAGTCTTTAACTGTCTGGATATTCTTCTTCCCTAGTCTTCCCCTCCAGTGTCGTGAGTCCCATTAAATGTAGGTTCAGTCTTGATTGTCACATTGCTGGACCTAATACCCAGGCCTCAATTGATAATCATCACTGAGCCGTCATAGAAATGGACATGTTTCACGTCTGCTTCCTGTTCCCTTTCCATTGTTTTTCATTGCTTATCTGCTGTAATGAGAACAAAGTCTACAGCAGTCCATTGGTTGCCAAGCTAGAATAGTGATGTCATCTCCGGGTCCTTGTTCGTCCTATCATTTTACCTAGATCGCAGGGATCCCAAGGGAAAGGGCATAGGCTTTGCTTATATATTTGCTATAATTTAAACTCAATGAAGGCAAGACATTTTGTCTTTTTCATTAGTAGAACATCTAGGGTGTTACCTGGCCCACAATATAGTAGGTATTTAGTAAATGTCTGCTGAATGGTAAAATAACCAAAGTGACGTTGGCTTAGATTGCTCTTTCATTTGTGAACTTTCAAGTAATACTGCACAGAATTGATAGATTAAATTAATGTAAACATGTGGTATATAAAAAGCACCCAGATGTCTGTCTATTCGCCTGTGTTTGAGACAGGGTCTTAAATTAACCAGTCTAGTCTAGGACTCACTGTGTAGCCTAAGCTCATGGCAGTCCTCCTGCCTCAGCCTTTTGCGATGTCATTGTATATGTCAAACCATTCCTGTCGTAACCATGTCTGTCTCCTGATGCCTTGTTCTACACTGCTTTATCACGTGCAGTGCGCATTGACTAAGAACACAGTCCCTAGCTTCACTCTGCGTGTGCGAGACTCTTTACTAACCGTTACCACATCTTATGAGCGCCCTGGTTTATTCCATGTCCACTTTTTTTGATAAAAGATACTAATCTTTATTCATGACCTTGGTATCTATCGATGAGCCTTTCTTCAATGAAAGACAGAAATCACCAGCTACAAAAGCCAAGTTCACAATTTAGGCAGCACTGAAATGGACAGTTTCTCCTACCCGGAGCCACTGTGCAGCCATGGTCCAGTCCTCCGTTGACTGAGATCGATTTGTCTGTAGGGCCCAGCCTCGGCCACGCAGGATAGCAAAGTTTCCACGTGGAAAGGCAGCCGCAGTGCCCAGCCCAGCGCTTGTCTTCAGGGCACTGGCCCTTGTGCCGTCTTTCCGTGACTCTGGCTGCAGACTTTCCTTCCCTTCTAGCTTGTATCTTCTAAACAGGTTTGGTTGTTGTTGACGTTTTCTGTTTTTTAACCGACTCTTTTTCATTTCTCTGTCTGGCGTCTGGTGTCTGGTGTACGGTTGTACACGTGGTCACCCATTGTCTTCTGACACTGTCACTGTCTTCATTTTCTCTTTTAAATTGTGGTTTGGAGGAGGAGATAATTGCGGTATAAAAATAAGTCCACATTTATTCTTTTTAACACCTGGAAAAATGTTTAAAGAGTGTGTGTTTTGTTATCCAGGCTGGGGAGGCCACAGAGCTAGAGCCCATTATGACTGAGAATTACTCAGAGGCCCCAGAGAGAACAGACACAGTGTAAGGCAGGCTCAGTGAGGTCAAGAGCTGCGGGGGTCTAAAACAGGATGCACTGCTTTAGGATTAGCCAGTTTGAATCATCCCAGTGGATTCTGGGATGACTAGAGTCATGCTGCTTCCTTGTGGGGGTGGCACCCGGATGGCGGGCTTGGAGTCTGGGCTCTGGATTGGTTAGCATGTGAAAATTGCTCTCCTAGAGGGGAGTGCTTTTCTATGTACTGGTGAACTTGGGAAGTGTATTACTTCCCCAAGTCAGTGAAGCCCCAAGATCCCAAGGTGTTTACACGGGAATGTAGGGAACCATAGTTTTGTACAGGGGGTTGTTGTGACTGCAGTTATCAGAGTGACAGCTGAGATTGGAGAAGTTAGGTAGCTGCCCAGGATCATGTGTTTCATAGTGTAGAAAACTAGAATTAAAGTCAGATCTGGCTATCCCAGGGTCCAGGTACTTTCCAAGGTCACTTGTTACTTAACAGCTGTGTACAGCAGCAAGTGACAGAGCACAGTTATTTCCAGGAAATACCTTTGTATTTTACAAAGCATTGTAATTTAGGGGACTGGAGAGATGATGGCTCGTTGGTTTAGATCACGTGTTGCTCTTGCAGAGGACCCAGGTTTGATCCCCAATATCTACATGCTGGCTCACAACCATTTATAGTCATGTATATGGTATATATGTACACAAAAACCCACTTGTATAAAATAAAATCCTTAAAAATGTATGATTTTAAACTTTATGCATGTTGGGCATGGTGGTGCACACCTTATCCCAGCACTCAGGAAGCAGAGGCAGGTGATCTCTTTGAGTCTGAAAGTCTGGTCTACAGAGTTTCAGGACAGATGGAACTACATAATGAGGCCTAGTCTCAAAAAGCAAAACAAAATAAAAACAAACAAAAAGCTAAATAAAGTTTCTGCTCAGTGATAGTGTGAGCTTAAGGGCCATGGTCCCTCAGCAGCATGAGCTGGGAGATGCAACCCAGCACTGCCCACTGTCCTGAGAAGGTGCCTACTTAAGCACTTCCACAGAAATGGGCTTTAGTGTCGACAAGTCAGAGTTAGTGAGATTATTGAGTAGAAACAAGATACAGTACATGCTTCAGAGCAGCGGTTCTCAACCTGGGATCGTGACCCCTTTCATAGGGGTCACATATCAGATATTTATATTACACTTCGGAACAGTACCAAAATTACAGTTATGAAGTAGCAACGAAATAATCTTATGGTTGGGAGTCAGCACAACATGAGGAGCTGTATTAAAGGGTCACAGCATTAGGAAGGTGGAGAACACTGCTCTAGAGTTAAGTGCTGGCGTGGAAAGGAAGAGGTGAAGTGCAGGAAAGGGCAGTACACACTCTCCAGTCACATTTAAGATACCCTTTTAGTGATTATGTGTATGATTTTGGGGCTAGGTTACATTGTTTGAAAGATGTAATCTACAAGAGTTAAAGATAAACAAAGTTGCCAGGCGTAAGTGGCCCACGCCTTTAATCCCAGCACTCGGGAGGCAGAGGCAGGTGGATCTCTGTGAGTTTGAGGCCAGCCTGGTCTACAGAGAGAGTTCCAGGACAGCCAGAGCTACACAGAGAAACCCTGTCTTAAAAAGAAATAAAAAAAATGAAACAAAGTTTAAAAAAGAGTTTAATAATTAGTAAAGCAAAATAAAACTGAAGTAGTTTTATTTATTTCTCTTATTTTAAAGAATATGGTCTCCATAGCAAGTTCTAGTCAATGCTACAACAGTAAGACCCTGCCTCTGAAGCCAAACTGAAATTTGAAAGGGGTTTTTCAGGTGTATGTTTTTAACTTAGGGCTGACAGGAGAGTGCTAAAACACTTCAATTCAAGGTCACAAACCTTGTGTCCTAAATATGCATAGTTTTTAACATCTTTGTTTGCGATGTCTTTAGAAAGACAAGCATTGTCTGTAGGTAGTGTTGTATTAAGTTTCTGCATCCTCAGCCAGTAAAAGATGCAAAGTGGACCCCAGGGTTAAGCAGCTGGTTTACCCTCACCTATCTGGGATGCTTGAAATGGAGTAGGTTGCATATTGAAGTGAGTGGACAAGATGGCCTTACTATGAGTGGAAAATGTGAACCAAGACAGAAGGGAATTGATGGGTGTCTGAGGGAAGAGCACTTAAGCCAGAGGAATCTGTAGGCATCACTGGAGTTTTTGTGCTATACTAAGGGAACTTTCCTCTGCGTAGCCCTGGCTGTCCTGGAACTCAATCTGTAGACCAGGCTGGCCTTGAACTTAGAGATCTGTCTGTCTGTCTCTCAAAAGCTGAGATTAAACGCGTGCACCACCATCACCCAGCTCCAAGGGAATTTTTTATAGCTAGATTAGACTAAGAACGGATACTAAGGAGAAGCCCAGGATCCTGGTAGGGCTAAGTAACAAAGGGACTTTAGAGATCTCTAGTGTTAGGAGGTGTCAATGTCTCTGTCTGTCTGTCTTCAGTAAAATGGGAACAAAAGGGTGAAATGATGTGACTCGTAAAAGGTTTTGATTGCTGAGCTGAGACCCAGGCAGAATCAGCAATCTGTGGCGTCAGAGGTTACCATTGTTTTCCCGATGAAACAGGTAGTTTCAGTGAGGTGCTGAGTCGTCGGGTCTCATTTCTGCAACTACTAACCAACCGGAAGGTTAAAGGATTGCAGATGTTCATGCTGAAGGGTTTATTTTGTTCTTTTAGACACAAGTGTCTTGTATAGGGATGGGAAAGTGCATGTTTAGAGGGTCTCTGAGATGTGGTTGAAGAGAGAAATGGTTTTGCCTGTTAGTTTTGGGTTGTGTTTTTTTTTTTTTTTTTTAACTTTTTGGAAAAATGTAGACCATTAGAGGACAGCTTCTTGTATTCCTTCCAAGTGCACATAACTGATAAAGCCTAGTTTTCAGGATAACTTTGTATAAAAGTTGTTTTCTTAATGCATTGTCTCTGTTTGCACAAGCTTTGCCGCAGGAAATCTACAGAGAATTGCCCGAAGGTAAAAACACATCATTGCCATGACATTCTCATCATCTCTCTATAGAGTGAATGTATGTAATTAATATCTCTTTACAAGTTGGCAAGATGGAATAGTCACTGTGTTTCAAAAGTACAGTGGTCACTGTGAGGAAAAAAATAAATATTGGAATAATGCAGGGCTGGTGGGGAAGTGTTCAGTGGTAAAGTTTCAGAGTCCCTCGTTCAGTCTCCAGCACACACACACACACACACACACACACACACACACACACACGCTAGCAGCCTTTCAGTTAGTCTGTCAAAGCCGGTGTATAGTGTGTGGGATTATATGTGTGTGGTGTATGCACATGAGTGTGGGTGTTCACGGATGTAGGAGGCCATAGCAGGATGTTGGGTGTCTTCCTCTGCCACATCACCTTAGTGCCTGAAGTCAGGGCCTCTCACTGGCCAGCAAGCTTTCCTGCTCTGCCTAGCTCCACCCCTTACAGGGATATGTAGCCATTCCCACTGTTTATGTGAGTGCTGGAGATTTCCGCTCGGGCCTTTGGGCTTCCAGAGCAAATGCCTTTATCCACTAAGCCGTCTTCCTAACCCCTGTGAAACTCTTTTTGTTTTAAATTTAAAAACTTAAATTATAGTTGTATGTCTGATACACGCGCACGCATGCATTCGGGCACAGGTAGAGGTGAGAGGTTAATTTGGAAGCCAGTTCTCCTCCTACCATGGCTTCTAGGGATGGAACTCGGGTTGTTGGGCTTGAGCATCAAGCACTGTTGTCCCTCGGAGTCATCTTGCTGGGCCTTTGGTTAGAAACTTAAAAAAAATAGGGGTGTGTGTGTGCATGTGTACGTGTGTGCTCATGCATGCTCTCGCTCTCGTGTGCTCACACAGAGGCATCAGATCCCCTTGAACTGGAGTTGTAAGTAGTTGTGAGCACCTGAGGTGGTGTTCTTAAACAAGGATCTCTCCAGTCTGTTGTATGTTGGTCTCCCACCTCCTTTGAGAGAGTCTTTCTGTGTAATCCTGGCCATTCTGGAACTCACTCTGTAGATGTAGCTGCCTCCCAAGTGCTGGGATTAAAGGTATATGTCACCATGCCTGGCCCATTAAACATTTTTTTAAATTAAATAGGGCAGCCTGTTTTGGAAAACTAGGAGACTTGGCTATATAGTTTTTGAGACAGTTTCATGTGATCCAAGATGACCTTCAACTTACTGTGCAGTCAAAGATGACCTTGAACTCCTGATTCTCCAGCCTCCACTTCGAGTCCTGAAATTACGAGATGTACTGCCATGCTCAGTTTTTAGTCATGCTAGGGACTGAACCTAGGACTTCATGCATACTAGGCAGGCATTTTTCTGACTGAACTACATCTCCAGCCCCTTCCGGGTTTTATTTTAAGAGCAAGTATTTAAAGGCTTCCCCTTTAATAGCCATATTTCTGTAAGAAGGAATGACGGAAACTGTTCATTCTTTAATACCTTATGGCATCTTTTATCAAGTGACAGTTGCTTACACAGATTTCTAAGGAAAAGAAACAAGGATGAGGAGGAGGTAGGCATCAGCATCTGAGGACATGGATACCTTGGAGGAAAGATGCACCGAAGTAAAAGTGAACTACATCACATTCCACTTGTTTGTAGAGCCTGTGTAGTTAAGTGGCTGTTTTTATACAAATGGAAGTGTCCTTGTTCCTCTGGATGTTGAGGAAAATCTGAATATATACATAAGGTATGAAAGGAAATTGCTAGGGAGAATAGTCCACCTTTTCATTTTATGGCTGAATTGCTGAGATTGTTTAAGGAAAACTTTAAAATGTTTGTATTATTTATTATTCTCTTATGTGTATGGGTGAGTGTGTGCTTGCATTTATATCTGTGCACCACATGCCTGGCTGGTACCCACAAGTCAGAAGAGGGTGTTGGATCCCTTAGGACTGGAGTCGCAGACAGTGGTAGGCTGCCTTGTGGGTGCTGGGAAGAACAGTCAGTGCTCTTAACCCCTGAGCCTTCTCTCCAGCTCCTAAGGACAATTTTTAAATGACTTGGGACTGTTTATGGGTTCAGCCTTCTGTGAGATTGTAACTTCAGAATACATGGTCTCATTTGTTCATTACTCTTCATATATGACTTTTTTTGTTTTGTTTTTGGTGGATTCAGTCTTTAGCAAGAACCAGATTACAAGTTGTATTTTAGAGGTTGAGTATCCTCCTAATTAACCCTTCTTTCCTCTTTCCTCAGAATGAACTGAGAGAGTCACGTGCAAAGTTCCACGTACTTTTCCTTTTCTTCGTGTCTGCGATGTTCTTCGTGAGTGTGCTCTCACTGTTCAGCTACCATTGCTGGCTAGTTGGGAAAAACAGAACAACAATAGGTAAATGAGTCTAAGTCTTTTCAAGATGATCACAAATGAACATGAATGTGTAGAAAGACTGGTAGGCAGTGAAGAAATAAAAAAGTGATTGTGTATTTAAACTTCACTGTTTTGGATACAGTAGGTGTGTAAGATAGACTCCTGTTGAAGAGGATTGTGGGAGTGATTATATGTAGGATGATTTCAGTAATGTATAACAAAATTTATAGTTTATAAACTTATAAATAAGAGCTATTACCTGTGTTTATACAATATCTTTCGAAAACTAATCTCTGAATGATAGATTTTCATAAAGTTGATGCTCAGACTCAAACCATTTTAAATCCTTCAGTTTACCTTCTTGCTAAGACAAGGCATACTTCATGTGTATTCTTGACACACAAACACACACACACATGCACATACACGCACACCCCTGCACAATTTGATGGGCATATGTTCTAAGGGTTAGTGCTTATGACATGCCTTTTTATTTCCATTTTTGTGTTCGTTGTCAGTGAATTTTAGTGCATAGTATTATTGTTACCAGCTTTTTTCTTTTCCCTTTTTTCTAATTTAAAATGAAAATGCAGGGCTGGAGAGGTGGCTTGATAGGTAGGTAAGGGTGCTTGCTACCAAGCCTGGTGAGCTCAGCTCATTCTCCTGAACCCACATGGTGGGAGGAGAGAGACCCTTCTTCCACATTTTCCTCTGACTGCCACATGTGTTGAGCTGTGTGGATATATAGACACACTGAATAAGTAGATAAATGCAAAAGAAGTAAACATAAAAAACAAAAGCAAATAGAGAGGAATAATTAAGTAAGGTGTGTCGTCGGTTGTTTCTACTCTTTACTCTTTTACTCTTTGGGGGGCCCACCACCCAGCTCCCAAATAAATCACACACGGAGACTTTTTCCTTCTTATGAATGCCCAGCCTTAGCTTGGCTTGTTTCTAGCCACCTTTTTGTAAGTTAACCCATCTGTCTTTTGCCTCTGGGCTTTTACCTTTTTCTATTCCTATATATCTTTCTTTCTTTCTTTCTTTGTGGCTGGCTGTTATGTGGGTGGCTGGCCCTTGATGTCCTCTTTTCCTCCTTTTCTTGCTCTTTCATCTTCTTCTCCTAGATCTCTCCTTCTATTTATTCTCTCTGCCTGCCAGCCCCGCCTATCCTTTCTCCTGTCTTGCTATTGGCCATTCAGCTCTTTATTAGACCTTCAGGTGTTTTAGACAGGCAAAGTAACACAGCTTCACAGAGTCAAACAAATGTAACATAAAAGAATACAATACATCTTTGCATCATTAAACAAATGTTCCACAGCATGAACGAATGTAACACATCTTAAAATAATACTCCACAACAAAGTTGTTCAAGGGTAGTAGGACTGGGTATTGTGGCATATGCCCTTTTTCCCAGCACTCAGGAAGCTAAGACAGGGTTACAAGTGTGAGGCTAGCTCAGGGGGGCCTAGCAGGACACTCTTGAGGCCCTGCTCACCCCGAGCTGCTCTCGTGCCAGCCTCCCAGCCTTGTTAATTCTTCTCTAGAAGCTTGAAGTCCACCTGCCATCCACAGCCTGTGTATTTTCCAGAACTGGAAGGAAACAATTTTTAATATAGAAACATTAAGAGATTTGAGGGCACATTTTAGTTACTATATTTGAATTGTATCGTCTTATTTATTATTGGGCTGTGTGAATTATGTGGCTTTCAGTATAAGGATTTCTCTGTTTCCTTGCCCAGCTCACCCTCCACTGTTTAGCACTTCAGGTCCATTATGCTTTACTTTTCCATATAAATAAAATTCTTTATGTCTATTAAATAATTTATTCTCTTTACAGAAGTGCTCTTACCCTAGAACTGACAACAACCTGACTTGTTTGGAAAGCCCTACCCTAAAGACCTCTTACCAGAAAAACAGACTTTACACAGAAAACCAGAATTCACAACTGTTTCAGGGGTCCAGTGCCTTCTCTAGCCTCTGAGCACTAGGCACACATGTGGTGTGCATACATACATTCAGGCAAAACACTCATTCATATTAAATAATAAAATTAAGGAATTCATTTCAAAATTGATAACTATGGTAGTGGTAGGTCCATTTTCCTAGCTGGTACTGACCGCCTAGGTCTAAGGAGCAACCAGTTGTAGATGGGATGCGAACACCTTAGTCTGTTTCTCACATAACTTTTTTCTTGTGTGTGGAGTCCAAGCCTGTGTGCAAGAGAACGATAGAGTACCTCAGCTGGATCGCCTAAAGGAAGCAGAGTCAGGATTTGATTGTGTCTTCAGAGGTCTTAGTCCATGTTTACCTCCTGTGCTCTGTGCTGTGAGCACAGGCCAGACCCAGACATAGACCGTGTTTCTAGTGACCAGCCCGTGAGCACAGGCCAGACCCAGACATAGACCGTGTTTCTAGTGACCAGCCCGTGAGCACAGGCCAGACCCAGACATAGACCGTGTTTCTAGTGACCAGCCCGTGAGCACAGGCCAGACCCAGACATAGACCATGTTTCTAGGTGCCCTGCTGTCATCCTTAAATCATTTCCTCACATTATTTTACCCAGTGAAACCAGTTTCTGTCATGACTTGTCATGTGCACATATACTTACAAAATTACACAAATAAGCAAGATTTCAGAGAATATCATTAATTCCAATCCTGTGTAATGTAGTCTGATATTTTGTACCGTATAGTTCAGCCAATTAGACGATTCTGTGGCCATGCTTTGAAAAACACGTTGCCTTTGCATACCACTTCCTTTACTGCCGCAACCCCACACCCTGGCCCCCAGCTAGTTCTCCACTGCTTCTGCCAGCCTGTTGTTCTTTCCTGTGGGGGCACTGGATTCTGCTGGGCCACCTCTGCCCGTCTCCCTAACTTGCCTACCCGGATTTCACTGAGTTCCAGTGTCCCGGCTAAACCATTATCTTTAAGCATGGAAGTTCGTCCCTGTCCCTTTGGTTTTGGTCAGTCTTTGCCATAATCACACAAGGACCCTTCAATCACATGAAACTGAAAAGCCTCTGAAAATGAAATTTTAATGTCCTCTTCATTTCTTTGTCTCTCTGTGACAGGGTTTTATATAGCATAGGCTGGTCTCAGATTCTTCTATATCTAGAGCTGGCAGTGGTGGTGCACACCTTTAATCCCAGCATTCAGGTAGACTGTGGCAGATCTCTGAGTTCAAGGCCAGGCTGGTCTCCATAGAGAGACTCTGTGAGGAAAACAGAGTTTTCTGACTATCTGCCCTCTGAATGCTGGGTTTTAACTGGAGTGTTCTGCCTCTCCCCAGTCCTTCCCTCACTGCGCTCCTGTCTTAGGGTCCTCCTCACAGGGCTTCTCTTCTGCTTCGATTCCACACACCAGTTCGATCTAGAGCCTCTGTCTTCAGGGTGCTCTCCCCTCTCGTGCCCCCGGGTGTCTCCCATGATTTCTTCACTAATCCACGGGCTGGGCTTTTCAGCTGTCCACGCCTGCTGTGTCTTGTGGCTGCTTACATCTGGAGGAAACCATAACTCCCTAGAGTGTCACACTTCAGATTGAAGATTCTAGACCCCATCCAGTTAACGCGTACGCCTTTAACCCTGGCACTAAGGCAGAGGTGGCAGATCTCTGTGAGTTTAAGGCCAGCCTCATCTACACAGTGAGTTCAAGTCTATGTCAGAAACAAAAGGATAAGACAATCCCATACCTCACAAAGGGTGGAAACAGTGGTGGTAAGGTCAGTCGGCTTCCTCAGCTTCTTTCCTTATTAATCTAGGTCTTTTCGGGGGGGGGGGGGGGGGGGGGGGGGGGGGGGGGGGGGGAGGGGGAGTTAGGGGTTGGTTTTTGAGACAGCCAGGTTAGTTTATAGCCCCTGGCTGTCATGGAGCTCGCTTTGTAGCCCAGGCTGGCCTCTCCTGGCCCTGATTGTCACCATTCTATTCTTCCGATTTGTGAGTCCTTCAGAGGAAAATATTCAGGGGCCACAAGCAAGTTCCCATCTTCTCACCTTTCTAGGCTTCTATACACATCTCCTTTCCCACCTGTGAGTGGTGGCCTGCCTCCAACTTCTGAGGAAGGGTGTAACTTTGCTCTGCAAGACTCATCTTAGAACTCTCGAGACTCTTTTGCTCTAAGTTGCCTTAGTTTTTATTTGCTGTCTCATGCTGTCTGCCCCATCCTTTCAGCTTGTAAGATGCTGAAGTGCTTTGTATTTAAAAACAAAGGAGTACAACTCTTGTTGTGACACCTGTCTGCCTGGACCTCACTCTGTCACTTCACACGGAAGCTTGAAGCTGGGTCTGTAATCTCCCTCCGCTGCCTCACTATACGAGCAGGTGGAATGCCAGCCACTCCTGACATCTTCATCTCCCCGACCCCCACCCCCCAGGACACAATCTGTCCTACAAAATAGCTCTCCTTCTGTACTCCTCCTAGGGCACAGGACTTTTAGTACTTAGCACATGTAGGTTTTCTAGACTGTAGATTAGTAGACATTCTGATTTTTTGTTTGGGTGACAGTGCCTACGTTGTTAGGAATATATAGGAAGTTCATCAAGAAAGGGTAAACAAGTTCCAGTATCTTAAAAATGAACTGAAATACAATAAATGAAGTAGAATATTTTTAGTAAAGACCGGGGACTTAGCTCAGTGGGAGAGCACTTGATAGCATGTGCAGGGGTCAATACCTAGCACCACAAAAATGGAATATATCCAAAGTGTAATGTTCAATTTTTTTTCCAAAAAGCAGTATATGGTTGGGCATTGTAGTCCACACCTTTAATCCCACTGCCTGGGAGGCAGAGGCAGGTGGATCTCTGTGAGTTCAAGACTAGCCTAGTCTACATAGTGAGTTCTAGTACAGTCAAAGACAGAGAAACCCTGTCTCAAAATAAGTAAATAAAAGTAATATTAGATAATTATTTGGGCCTTTCATTTTAGAGGGTTGAAATAAAAATACACTTTCTCCAATAAGTCAGAAATTTGTCTTTTTTAAAGTAATGTTTAATTGACATAATTGTGTATATGCTGAGGTGACATTTTCGTACACGTCTATAATGTAAGTCAAATCAGGATAATTAGGACATCTGTCATCTCAGATGATTATTATTCCTTGTTACCTTTTATTACAATTATGTTATGCTCACAGCTGTCCATGTCAAAACCATAAGCAAGAAAATGAATATTTTCCATCCCCTTTATGATTTTTAAATAGATAAGATTTATTCATGTGTGTATACATACTTGTGTTTGTTTCCTTTTTAAACAGAGTCTTTCCGTGCACCTATGTTTTCTTACGGAATAGATGGAAATGGTTTTTCTCTTGGGTGTAGTAAAAATTGGAGACAAGTCTTTGGTGATGAAAAGAAATACTGGCTAGTTCCAGTATTTTCAAGGTAAGTTGCAGAATGTAGGAATCAGTGGTAGCTTCTGCCTCTGGCTAAATAACTTAAGACTCGGAGATTGTTTTTTTAAGGGCTTTAAAATGAAAACTCAAAATATCTTGTACATACATTAAAAACATACATTCTCTTTTAAAAATTGGATACAGTAAGAATATCTATACAGCAAGAGTACACATTTGAATGGGCAGAAGAAAATACAAACGGCTCAAGAGCTCTTCAAAATGAAAATCAGTTGCTTTTGGGAACATAAAAAATATTTCATAGATCATGACACAGAAGTGTTGTACGTGTGTTGTCCCCTCCCCCCTTTCTCTCTTTCTTTTTCTGTTTTTTAAAGATAGAGTCTCACTGTGTAGCTCTGGCCGACATAGAACTTACAGTGTAGACCAGACTGGCCTTGAACTCGCAGAGATCACCTGTCTCTCCTCCAGAGGGCTGGCACTAAAGGTGTGTGCCACCACATCCAGCTTGTCTTTATCTTCTAAAGAAGGCTGGATGCTGATGCAGTTCTACCTCAGGTATAAATAATACACATGCTAGATAATTCCTACATTCACGTCTCCCTGACCCAGCGAGTCTGGCCATCTCTACAGCAGTCACCACAGAGGAGGAAAACAGTTGGGAAGTGGATCGCCAAGTTTGTCAAATCTGTAGGTGTGCTGGGTGGAGGCTCACACTAGAATCCTAGGATTTAGAGAGCTGAGGCAGGAGGATCATCATGAGTTTGAAGTCTGTCTGGGTTGTATAGTCAGATAGTCAGAACCTGTCTCTAAAGGGGTTATTGGAATTGTAGGGCCTTTTCCTTAATGAAATTGCCATTTTCTGTCTAAAATGGCTTGCTTTCATTTCTTTGATCTGTCTATCTATCTATCTATCTATCTATCATCCATCTATCTATCACCTATCTTATCTATTTATCATCTATCTTATCTATCTACCATCTTCATCATCTATCTGTCATCCATCTATATCTATCACCTATCTATCTTATCTGTCTATCTGTCTATCTCTCTCTCTTTCAATCATCTCTCTATCATCTATCTATTTTTGCTGCATCGTCTCCCGGATTGCCTTATTTTCTGCTGACCAGGGTATAGTCATCTTATTTTTTCCACTCCAGATGTCTTCCCTGGATAATTTGGGGAGCAGGGGGTTTCAAGACAGGGTTTCTCTGTGTAGCTTTGCGCCTTTCCTGGAACTCTCTTTGTAGACCAGGCTGGCCTCGAACTCACAGAAATCCACCTGCCTCTGCCTCCCGAGTGCTGGCATTAAAGGTGTGCGCCACCACCGCCCAGCTTCCCTGGATAATTTTAAGAGTGTTCATCACTCCTTTCACAGAATTTATTGTGATAAAATTTAGTGTAGCTTTTTTCAGGTTTCTTTTGTTTGGGATTAGTGGAAGTTAGGGTTTTTTATTGTTGATTTTTCTTTTGGTTTGTGTTTTGTTTTTTTGAGGCAAGGTCTCATAGCCCAGGCCTTGAACTCCTGAGCCTTGGGATCACAGATGTGCACCAGCACACCCAGCTGGCTGAGTCTGTCTGTGTCTTCTCATCAGTTGGGAACTACTAAGCATCACCTCTTCTGTGTCCTCCCCCGGGGGACTCCCCCTGTGCCTGCATGGGGCACTTCCTTCCCACAGCTTTGTGATGGTTGGCTGTTGTCTGTGCGTGCCATTTCCTGTAGACCCTGATGCTCCTAACTGGGAGCCACCCTCTGCAGCCCGGTTTTCAGATCTTCTGTCTGATGTTGAGAGGTGAACAGTGCTGCTTCCTGGCTTTTCTCTCACCTGGTACTTACCAGGCTTCTTGGATCTGTGAATGTGCTGTTCCCGTCAGATCGGAATAGTTTTTACCCGAGGTAGCTTTAGTTATTTTGTTACAGCTTATTTGTTGGGTTTTGTTTGTTTGGGGCTCTTATCTATTCCCCTTCTCCCACCTCTCCCCACCAGCATTTCTGGCTCTCCAGAAATTTTTATATTTTTAGCTTTAATACTGTGGTTGTGCTGTGTGTGGTCCCTCTCATCTTTTCCTCTTGTCCTTAATTGTTACAAGTGCAGTCAGCCCTTTGGGGGTATCTCGTCTGCTGGTGAGCCCCATCTAGTGGTTTAATTTGAGAGGATGTGTCTCTCAGCTCTAAGTTAGATTTGTTTGGTTCTTTCTTACAAAGTTTTACTTTCTGTTTTTGTTATATCCATCTGTCTTTCAAATTCATGGCTGTGTTTACTATATAATCGCAGTTTTGAAGCTGCTCATTTTCACTTTGTTTGATGTTGGTTGTTTTTTGTTCTTAGTTCTGATCACATTGTCTGTTACTTTCCTTGTCAGTAACTTCTGATTAAACATGGTGGTTTTATCAGTGTCTAGATTTTATTGTCTCTTTGTAGCTGGTGAGTTTGGTTGGGGCACACTGTTAGTTTCTTTAGGCTTCACAGTAGTCTTGTTGAGGTTGGTTTTAAGCCTTGTAAGGTTGGCCCAATAGTAGCATTTTCTTGAAGGCTAAGCCTAGAACTACTGAAGGCGGGGTCTCAATGGAGAGAGGTTTCCCTGCTGGCTGCCGGTCAGATGTGAATGCTGTCCAGTGTCGCGAGACTTGGACTTGTTCACTGCAAGCTTTCTAGCTGTTTTTTCCTCACTTTGCCTGTCAGGATAGTATCTGTCAGAAGCTGTGGAAACAGTTCTGTGCATAGTTCCATAGTGATTTCTCCTCTGTCTTTTAGGTTCAAGCCATCTCAGCTTCCCAAAGCTTCCTCCCTCTCCATTGCCTTGATGCAGTGAGACTGCTTTGCTTGCGTTCCCCCATCCCTAGACCCTAGCGGATGTCTGGGGCTTGTTGTACTTTAAAAAAGAATTGTCTTAAATTTATGCATATGCGAGTTTTGCCTGCATGTATATATGTGCACTACGTGTTTGCCTGGTGCCAGGGAAGATCAAAATTGGGCTTCAAATCCCCTGAGACTGGAATTATAGGTGGTTATGAGCTGCCATGTGGATGTTGGGAAAGAAGCCTGGGTCCTCTGCAAGAGCAGCAAGTGTTCTTACCTGCTGGGCCAACTCTCTAGCCCCTTAATACTTGTTTGACTATTACACTGTCCTATACTGTCTGTTTTGAAGTCAGTCGTTTGTGTGCCGATCTGTTTCTGATTGTTTATGGTGACATGTCAAATTTACAGCCACTCTGTCTTGGCCAAAGGTGCCTCTGCTGTGCACAGTTGTGATGGGTCAAGAGTGTGAGACCAACCGGACGTGCTGTGGTTCTTTGGACAGCCGTAAGCTCGAAGGTGGAGCTTGCCTTTTTTCACTGGTAGGCTGTACTTCTTACCAAGTGTTCGGAGCTCTTTGGTTGGCTGATTGGTTTTGTAGTACCTGAGAACCTTTGGAGGGCCTTCTGTGAGAGGCTACTTGTGAGCTCAGCACTGAGCTGCACCTCTAGTACCAGCTGTTCTGGCAGTGGTGTTGACTGAATACATGGAACTTACTTTGCAATTTCAGGTTGAGTGTGGATGATGCTTTCAGTGATCATGATGCTGTCAGGTACCCAGATAATTGAATAGCTGTCTGTGATAAGGGCTCACAGGGCATTGTGATTTTTTTTTTTTTTTTTTTGGTTTTTCGAGACAGGGTTTCTCTGTGTGTGTAGCTTTGCGCCTTTCCTGGAACTCGCTTTGTAGACCAGGCTGGCCTGGAACTCACAGAGATCCGCCTGGCTCTGCCTCCCGAGTGCTGGGATTAAAGGCGTGCGCCACCACCGCCCGGCGGCATTGTGATCTTAATCAGCACAGAGGCCATTGTTTCTAAGTACATGTGAGTTAGGAGAGAGAAAAGGCTGTCTTCAGTGGAGACGGTAACTTCCAAAATTAGACTTGATATCTGACTTGATAAATTTTAGTAATTTAGTTGTACCAGGCCTCTGAAAGACAAATGTTAAACTTGACCATTGTTATTAAATTAGTATGCAAATAATTACTGTTTCTCATCATACAGCTTGGGTGATGGCTGCAGTTTTCCAACTCGCCTTGTGGGAATGGATCCCGAACAAGCTTCTGTTGCAAACCAGAGTGACTATGCCAGAAGGTATGTTTCTTGTTCCTAAGTTTTTCAGTAGTCTTTGTAAAACAGTCTGATGCCTGTTCTACATGAATGATTCATACACAAACAGTAGCACCCCAGGAAACAGACAGAAAAAGGAAAGTTCTATTTACATTCTCTTTTAATGGAGGACTGATCGGTGTTAGGTGCCTAATCCTACACACTTTTTACATGTAAACTAGAAAACCAGAGTAGCAGAGCGAATCAGTAGTTAGATCAGGACAGGTACATGCAGCTTCATGTCTAAGGAAACTATCGAGCAAGTAAATATGCTGTCTTCATCTTCTAGAAAGTAAAATTCCCTTTCAGCACTTCATATTGGCTTATACCAAGTTGTATTTTTTTAAAGAAAATTTAAAAGCCAGTTCTTATTCTAATAACCATTAATTTCAATAACTAGGTTTTAATTGCAGTGTCAGAATAGTTGATGATAATTTGAAAGTACAAATATTTTCTTATTCATCTTAAAGGAAATTTCTTAACATAGTTGCACACCAGGAAAACTGATTCATAAATTCATATTTCTGTCAACACAAAAAAATGAAAGGTAGCCAGGTGTGGTGGTGCATGCCTTTAATGGCAACACTCTGGAGACAGAGGAAGCAGATCTCTGTGCATTTGAGGCCAGCTTAGTCTTAGTCTACAAAGTAAGATCCAGGACAGCCAGGGCTGTTACAGAGCAACCCTGTCTTGGGAAAAAGTCATAAAGTTAAAAATAAAGAAAGGTGGGGCAAGCCTCAGCGCGCACCGCACCGAAGGCCTCCAGCCCCTTCAGCCTTTGCGCTCACTCTGCTTCTAAACAAGTCATTCAGGCAAGTCTGTTTCCTTTCCCTAGAGGGTGGAGAGCGTGTGTGGCACCCAGCGTAGTGGCTGGCCCATAAGAAATACCTGGCAAACCTCTCTTCCTTTTCCTCCTTTCCTCCTCCATTCCCTTCCTCCCTGGCTCTCTTAGTTAGAAAAATAAGTCTACGATAAATTACTGAATCATTTTCTCCCCTTAGATCTAAACTGCAGAGGTAGAGAGCAGAGAACTTGGGAGATGACAGGTAACTTTTGTACTGGCCACAGACAGCTCTTCACCTGGCCTTATGCTACTACAGCTCCCAATTAACAAGTGTTAAAAGCCCTTTCCCATTGCCCTCAAGCTGTTTCTTAGTCTAACCGGTTTCTTTGGCAGTATTGGAATACACACTTTTGGGCCCAGAGAGTCATTTGACTGGGGGGCGGGGGTTGTGGGCATATTTTTTTCTTGGAGCTAGCCTTTTCAGAGTGCTAAGATCTCATGAGTTTCCTCGCATATTTCAGAGAAGGAATACTAATTGGCTGCTTATTAATTATTAAGTATCCTTAATTGAGCATTAAAGTATACACTGAACTGTCTGTTCCTTTTTTCAGTATTAGCTCAAATCAACCTTTTCCTATCAAACCACTTAGTGAGTCAAAAAACCGTTTGTTGGACAGTGAGTCTCAGTGGCTAGAGAATGGAGCTGAAGAAGGAGTCACCAGACCAGGTAATGATTCTCATCCCCTTCAGATGAAAGTCTCCAGATTCAACAGAACTGTATAAAGCCAAAATGGTGTGATATTTGAGACAATAAATACAGAAGACTGTCTGTAAAAGTCCTACATATGAGGTGCCCATGCTTGTGGATGGACCTGTGAGGAAAGGGACAAGGCACAATGGCTGAGTTGTACTCTGCCCTCTGTTCAGCTGGGCTGTTTCCCAGTCACAAGTTTCTTCACCCATGAATGGATAGTTTGGCATTGGCTAATCCGAATAATATTTTAAGAACGTTTTTTAGTGTTCTGGTATATATTTAATTTAAAACAATTTTTGAAAGCATTATACTCAACTGGGTATGGTGGCACACACCTGTAATTCTAGCTCTTGGGAAGCTGAGGCAGGAGGATCAACAAGTACTATTCGAGCCTAGGCTTCTTGTTAAACCTCCCTTGGGTGTGTAGTGACTTCATACTCTTTAAAGGGTGGCGTGGACGAGGCCTTTGCCTTTCTAAATGACCAGTCTGTGAACTGTGGATGCAGTTAGAACAGCTGCTGAGGCGAAGTGGGATTTCTGCAGAACTGGGCTCACAGTGTCATCTGACCACTTAATCAACGTCACCAGCCCAAATCCTTTCTCTGCTCTCTCAGGTGCTTCTCGAGTCTAACAGTAAGATGACTGTCAGGAATCTGCTTGACTATAGGAAAACAGATCAGTTCATAGTAACTCCAGGAAGTGCCCCGGGAACTGTCTGAGTAGCTCTGATCCCGGGGGGTGGTGGGTGGCGGGGGGGGGGGGGGGGGGGGGGGGGGGGGGGGGGGGGGAAGCTTGAGCTTTGAGAGGCATTTTGAGCTGCTTTTCCCTTACCAGTCATGGTAGCACACCTTATATTCCAGTACTTGGGAGCTGAGGCTGAAAGATTTCTATGAATCTGGGGCCATCCTGGGCCATAGAGTAAGACCTTGTGTCAAAAAAATCATAAGTAAGTGAAGGGAATCTGTTAATAAGTGTCTTCGCGTCTTTAAGATTATTTGGCTCCTGGTAAGGATGTGTTTCATGCACTTGTTAATTACTGCTGCTTCACTTCTAAGCCCAGTGGCCATGTCCCCAGATGAACCTGACAAACCTAACATGCTCTCAAACGCTCTCTAACGCGCTCTGCTCATGCCTGCCTTCTACACGGAGGCAAATTGTTGTCATTTGAAACCTGTAATAGTCACATAACTTAGTAATTAACTTCTCCCTTTAGCCAGAAACTTACTTCTTCTTGTGTCTTCTAATTAATTGTATGTTCACAGGTACAAATAACCATGTTACAGTGGCAATAGAAAGTAATTGAGTACTACTTGTTCCTAACTAACCATTGATGAGTGCAAGGTAAGACAACACAGAGGTATTTCCTTCAGCAAAATGTAGTTTATTTGCATATTTCATCTCATTTTTTTCAATTATGTACCCAGATTAAGCAGTTCTGTCCTACAACTGCAATATGACTTCTGCCCGAATCTCGTTTTCCTTACTACTTCTAACACAATGTTACTAACCATTTGCTGGTAGATTAATGAAGAAACTAATTGAAAATGTTTAAGATGTACATGTGAGGCCGGGCGGCGGCAGCGCACACCTTTAATCCCAGCACTCGGGAGGCAGAGGCAGGTGGATCTCTGTGAGTTTGTTCCAGGAACTCCAGAGCGAGTTCCAGGACAAGCTCCAAAGCTACACAGAGAAACCCTGTCTCAAACAAACAAAGAAAGAAAGATGTACATGGAAGCATGAGAGCAGTACCTTACTGGTTAGTTTAACGAACAAAGGGTGTCTGTTATTGAAGTTTGATCAAGTGAAGATTGACTAAAGGCAGACAAAGGGCTTCCAGGTTCATTAATGTTAGTTCTGTAGACACAGTAACAAAGCATTGTCTCAAACCTATGACCTAGTATCCCCTTTCCTTCCTGGCTACTGTTATTTTCCCAGAAGATCTCATCTGGGGTCTTGCCAAGTAGAGCACCTGCATCCTCCACTCCAGGCTTATCATGAGGTCAGGTCTTTGCAGAGGACCTGGAACCTAAGCAGTTAGAGGCAGGGCCCACGACCTAGGACAAAATGAGTTCCAGGCTCCAGACACGGCGGTTCTAAGCCTCCATCGGGCTGAATAGGCCGCACTGTGAAGAGCTAGCTTCAGGGTCTGCATCTGTGGACACTGCCCCATTCAACCACTCGGTGCTTCTCATGTAGTCGGAGAGTCCCCAGCTGAAGTTTCTGTAGCAGTAGGTGGATGAGAGAGGCTGACTCTCGGATGGTGTCCAAGTGGGCAGACAGGGTACCCTGAGTGCAGGCCGAAAGCTCAGTGATCCCTCCTTTACTCTTTGCAAAAGTCTGAGATATTGTAGAGTTCAAGAGTCTGGTTCCTAACTTGTTAGTCCTTAGGGCCATTTACTAAATAGCTAAGGAAATAGAAAAATTGGCTTCCACCTAATAATTCAATTATTTCTGTTTTTGTAGGTATATAAAAACACATTTTGGACTATTTTCAGTTTTATTTGCAAGAAAATGATGGATGGAATGAAGTAATGGAAGTATAACAGAAGATATATTTTTAAAAGGAAGCATTTGTACAGTGTGCTGGCTCCACAGAAGCACTACAGAGCAGAAAGATGCCTTAATTTCCAGTGTCCATTCGTGCAGCATTGCCTCGGCTCAAAAGTGACTAGTTTTCCTTTGGAAATAACACCTGTCTTGAGATGCTATCCTCACATGTTAACATGGCATTTGTATTTCTTAACACCTTAGTTAAAACAATAGAGTTATTCCTTAATATCCACTTAGATTTTCACTCCAAAAACAAACTAAAAAGTTGTCTTCGGTGAAGTCAATCTGGGGCAAATGGTGGCTAAAAATGATATCCATATCATTGATTCTTGTACTGTATAAGGGAAAGGAAATACTGCTTTTTTAATTAGATGTTTACTAATTTATAATTACTGTTTTATACTTTTCAACATTTTAATAAAGATTTTTTTATTATTGGCTATGAAATAGCACTCAGAAGGATTCAGATACCTAAATATAATCATTTAGAACATTGAAGATATTGATATAATTCAAAGGTTTAGTTAGAAGCATTATAATACAAGCCAAGTGGCACACGCCTGTAATCCCAGCCCTCAGGAGGCTGAGGCAGAATTGCTGTGAGTTTGAGTCTTGCAGGTTTCATAGAGACCGTATCCAAAGAGCAGAGTAAAAGGAGCATTAATACAGCCATGTGGTATAGTATGTGCCCAAGGCTCAAAGGACACATGGTAGTAAAAGAAATGTTTTGTACTCTCTGCTTTTTAATTACTCTTTGTTGAATTTTCAGGGGAATTTATATGGCATGGAAGCACAGAGGTTCACGTGCTATGCAAAGATCCAACACAGTATGAATAGGTGGAAGTAGCTAAAGGAAAGAGAGAATGGTAAGAGGAATATTTTAAACAGTGAAACAGATTCTTAGCCCTAAAAGTGTGTATGCTACAAAATGCTATGAATAGATTTTCAGTTTAGATGATGTCTAAAAAATCACTGTGGTACTTTCCAGTAACCTTTTAACAGCTTAAACAGCGACTGAAAATGCACTCCAGATGAAGCAAAATAAATAAAACAGATTCCAGTCTTGGGCTGGAGAAATGTTTCAGTAGATAAAGGCACTTGCTCCCAAACCTACAACCTGAGCTCAGCCCCCTGCTGGGAGGAGAGAACCAACTCGCACATGTCTTCTGCCATTCACATGTGCACTGTGATGCACACAGACACTATGTTTTAAATTCTCAGTCTCTGATTCCTATGTGAAGTCTTAAGCCTGACTCCCTAGCAGCCACCTGACAGCTTTAGCAGGAACGGTTGTACCTAGGAGACTAGTCCATGCTCTATAGAAAGACAGTGTGGAATGCTGTTCTCCGTTTACACTGTTATCAGAGAAATATACCTAACATGATAGCTTGCAGTAGACAGCAGAGAGGAGCCTCACTCAGATGTGCAGGTATTGGGGCTGTACGGTGTCTGTACACACAGTGGGATTGCAGCAGAAAGGACATCCTGAGGGAATTGAATTACAGGACTCCCAGGATCCCCCAGTGTTGAAGTTTGCAAATAACCTTGCTTTTCCTTTTCCCACCAAGTATCTCTGGACTCCCCTGTCTATCAAACATTATACTAAAGATAGTGCTGTGATTCCCTGATCCTGCGTAAATCAAGACACCTGCTGTTCCAACTTTGCAGTTTGGGGAATTGATTGAATTCTCATTGACTGCACTAATTCTGAATCTCAAGTAACTTCCCCTTTGGACCAGAGGAGTAAGTTAGCTTTGGAACCGTGGTTTAAAATGATATGTAGTATGAATTCCTCTTTGTGTCAACTCTTTATTGTTAATATTTTTGATTCTCAAAAAACAGAGTGAATTAAGAGATACAAATTACTGCTAGGCATGCTGATCCACGCTACCAGTCTCAACACTTGGGAGCCTGAGGCAAAAAGGTCTAGTTCCTTCTCAGCTTTGTAGTGAGTTCAGAAGTAGCCTGTGCTACATGAGATCCTGTGTCAAAAAGGTCAGGAGAGAAGATCAACTCCCAACCAAAAGTACAACCTCAGTCTGGTAGTTCGCATGCTGCTTTCAGCAGAATCCTGATCCTTCTGTCTCTGCGTTTAGATCAGAGGATTTGCATGCACCTGGCACATACTATTATGTAGAGGTATAGTCTTTCTGAGTTCTTTTCATTTGATTATTAGTATAGTAAACTATTTTTAGTTTTTGGTTTTGTAGCCTTTATAGCCAACATTTTGCCACAATCTAAAATATTTACCTGGCTTTTGTTGTTGTTTTTTTGTTGTGTTTTAATGCTGGGGAATCAAACCCAGGGCCTTGTGCATACTAGGAAAGTCCTCTACCACTGGTCCAGGCTGAATCTGTTCATACATAACAGTGGCTGTTTATTAGGGGGTAGCAAGTGGTATGGGAATCGGGGAAGGCTGACTCTTCAGTATTTCAACTGGCATTGAGTCTGCTGTCAGCTGGGGAGACCAGGTCAAAATTAAGCTTTGCCAAAATTTCAAACACTTGAACATTCGTGAAGAAAATGAAGTTGAATTTCAGGTCTTGCCCTTGCCATTAAAAACATTAGACAGGAGACTTGGTTTATCTGGGTACAGGGGTACTGGCCTGTTCAGTACCTGTGGCACCTGACCATTGTCACTGTGCCAACCAAAGCAGCTGCAGTATACCAGCTATTGAAATGAACATGTTTACAAAGTTGAGTTTTCTCTTCACATAAGAATGATTTTTTAAAAACTTTTTACATAGTGGTTATGATTCAATGTGTTATGAGCATAACTGGTTAGCTTAAACATATGGTGTTTACTTGAATTTTAATTCCTAACAGAAAGCAAATTTTGACTGTTTACAAGAATGCTTGAGATGAGTCATGAGATCTCCCGTTCTCTCTGAATCAAATTTATATTAAGGGCTTAGTGTTAGAGCCTGTGTATTTGGGGCATTGAATAGGCAGTAACTCAAAAATATGCTTAGCTTACATCTTGTTCTACAAACTAGTACTTCTAGCTGTGGATAAGTATTTTTAACTAATCTAATATTAAATCATATTTTTGCATTTCAGTCAAACTAATAAGAACATATGTAAAAGTACAGATAAGATATAAATCTGAAATTCATATTTCATATGATCTAAGCTGTATTTTTAAATTTAAAGTTCAATAGAGATTCAGAAAGGTCCATATTTTTCTAATGACTTCACTCTGTTATTTTCTTGGGTTATGTAAAGCAAGGAATCGTATTTGTATTAAGGGGCTAAGAAAGCTGTTAGTTTATTATATTTGTACATGATTATAGACAAGCCTATGCCCATTTAAAAGAAAAGATGGATACTATTTAAGGTGATATTTAATATGCTTTTCTATAAACAAGTTTGAAATATAGTTTACCTTAGTTGTCTTTACCTATCAAGTAGCTTAGCCTTGTATTTATTTCTCATTTGTGTGAACCTAGACCATGACTCTTTGCTCTGTATTTTGAATGGCCTAACCTACATTAATATGTGCACATTTTACAACTTTTTTTTTCAGAAATCATAATTACTTTATTAATAAACAGATAAAGATATTGCCTTGTTTGGGAATGGTTTGTTGCCATTATAAAGTGATATTTGCCAAATGAGGAAATAATTTCATTTTGATCAGTGTGAAAATCTGTTAAAAGTATTGTTTAGTTTAGTGGTTCTCAACCTTCCTAATGCTTCAGCCCTTTAATTCAGTTCCTCATGTTTTGGTGACCCCAATCATAAAATTAGTTTTGTTGCTACTTCGTAACTGTAACTTTGTTGTTATGAATCATAATGTAAATATCTGACATGCAGGATATCTGATTTGTGACCCTTATGACAGGGTCATTTGACCCCCAAAGGGGTCACGACCCATGGCTTAAGGACCACTGGTTTAAGAGCTTAGTAATTTCTGAAAACAGCCTCCAAGACAGGCAAGTTAAACTGTGGTTTAGTTTATTCAGAACCTAGGCAAGTTAAACTGTGGTTTAGTTTATTCAGAACCTTACAAGTTTAATTAAGTTTTTCTGGACAGACAGTTTGTTTCACAAGGCACTTTAGGATCTGCCACTGCTAGATGTGTAAAATGGTTGAACTGTGGTTGTTAAATTACGGGTCATAGATGTTATCTTGACCATTAAAATCTCAAGAGCATGTGTAAGAGCCAATAGAGAGGCTCACAGAGATGAGCACCTTTTCCTCAGGTTGAGTAAGTACACGGTTTGAGGCCAGTCTTGGTGGTATGCACCTATAATCCCAACATAGGAGGCAGAGGCAGGAGGATGTCTGTGAGTTGAAGCTAGTCTGGTCTACATAAAGTTCCAGGCAAGCCAGGGATACATAGTTGAGACTGTCTCAAAACAACAGAACAACACCATTAGGTGGTGTTCCAAAATACACAAGGATAGCAGCTAATAGCTCTGAGGCCACAGGATTTTGTGGGTATTCAGCAGTTCTGTGATGTTAACTTCCATGATGTTAGCTGTCTTTGACCTTGTTGAATGACTAATAGGGTGTTTTGTTTTGTTTTTTAAGCTTTTGGGGGGGGGCTCTTACAGGAAAGGGGCTATCGGTGCCTGGATTCTGTGGAGCTAGAGTTAAAGGCAGTTGTGAGCCACCCAACATCCCCCTGAAGAGTAGGAAGCACTTCTAAGCACTGAGCCAACTGTCCAGCTCCCTAATAGCTTCTGAGTGATACTTTACCCCAGGCCGCATTTCAACTCCATTACCTTTCCAGGTGCCTGGCCTCCATCACAGGCTGACACTTTGGTACCACCTCAGCACCTAGTTTCTATTACTGTTGTTATTTTGCTGTGCTGATAACATGGCTCCAATCAACTGTAAATTCTTGAAGTTTTATTTTCATCTAATAGCTTCCCACAAAATAAACACTAAAAATCAGATAGGAACTGTAATGAATTTCATATCTACTAATTTTTTTTCCTGTCGTGGTTCCTCAATTTCTCTAGATTAACCAGAGGGCTAGAGAGAGAGCTCAGTGGTTAAGAGCATATACTACTTCCCCAGGGGACCAGAATTCAGTTCCCAGCACCTGTAAGGGTGACAAATTCCAGTTCTGGGGCATCTAACACCTGGCTTTGTCAGGCACCTATACTCATGTGCGTATACCTACATACAGGCACACACATACACATAATTAAATATCTTCTAAAAGGATCAGAGTGTAGTGTTTTATTGACCTTAGTTTCAGGAGACCAGTTTGGTTTGGCAGTGTCCATCAAATTTTTCAGTGCTCACATTCTTTGACTCATTTTACCTTTAGGGGTTGTACTTTGTGTAAGAACATTCATTATATGTATGGCAGTGGATTTACCATAATCACAAAGATGGTTTTCCCAGGGTGAGGCTTATCTTTTGTACTCCAGATATACTGACCCCTTCGATTTCCCCCAAATGTAGAAAACTCAGCTGCATAATTTGTGGTAGTGGGGGACTGTATTCCTGCTCGCTCTCAAAAAAAAAAGTATCCATTCCAGTACTGTTTGAGGCAACAGAAGACTGAGGTACCCTGTGTCTGACTCCACTCCTGTTTCCATGTGCAGTGGAGTTTCCAAAGACATGCATGACCAACCCTCAAGAGAGCTGCTTCCAGAGAGGGGGGCTTGGAGTTGATAGCCGCCACTTCAGTGTTTATCTTTTTCTCCTTTCCTACCATGTGCCTACATTGGTTTTCAAACAGAAAAGTTGCGGTAGATAGTCCGCATCAATGATGAAAAGATGTTGGATGCTAGACCACTGTGTACCCACGTGAGGGTGGTCTGCCTCTTTCACATAGCACATGGATTCTACAGGGCTTGCAGTTATTTTAAAACTACTGGGCCAGTGAGCTAGCTCTGCTCTGCAGATGAAGGCTGTCTTTCAACCTGAAGTCCTGGGTTTGGTTCCAGGAAGCCAGTGTGCAAAGTAGCCAGTGCATGTACGTGTGCACACACGATTGTAATAAAAGTTAAAACTATTCCAAGAAAACAGCTAAATTGTCATGCTAGTAATCAAAGGAAAACATTGAGTTTGCGTGAAGACTTAAGAAATAGCACCGATTAAATGGAGGCCTGAGATGCAGCCTGGAATTGATACAGGAATGAGCAGAGAAAACTAGTTGTTTGGAGGGCTTTTTACAAAGCAATAAATGAGGGAGACCTGTGTCTATTCCATTGCACTTCCAGAAACACCATGAAACCATGTAAAGGTTTCCTATAACTAGTCATAAAATTTGGAGCACCCCAAATTATGTGTGAGCATGCTGGGTAAGCCTTTAATTCCAGCATTCTGGATGTAGATACAGGAGGATACCTATGAGTTTGAGGCCAGCCTGGTCTACATAGTTCCAGTACAGGACTTCATAGACCCTGTCTCAAAAAACAAGAATTCAAGTACATTCATGGGAAAGATCTTGAAGATGAAGTGAAAATAAAAATTTAAAGAAGTTTCATACATGATCACCCAATGGCAGGATTTATAGGCTCCTTGCCATCTGTTTATTGAGCACCTGAAGGAGGGTGAGTGGTGGGATTAGAAACCCCAGCAGCTGTCTTCCAGGCAGTGGGTATAGACATGGGCACCTATAAGGATCTGGGTTCTCTGGCAAAGGTAGGTCTAAGATGTGAGATGGTGGGTAGCCAGTGAGAGAATCGAAGACTGCAGTGGGCCCTGGAAGGTCATTGGCAGAGTAAGAAATGGCTTGTTAGAAAATACACACACCAACACCAACACCAAACTGGCTTTAGACTGACTTCATTTGGTCACTGTAAGTAATGGCCATGTATTTGGAAGATTATCAACTGAGTGAACCTGGATTTAGAGTGAACTAGCTACTAGCAGCTTTCCCTCAGTCTTTGTGGGGTTTTTTTTTTGTTTTGTTTTTTTGTGCCTATTCTGGGCCTAGAACCTGGTAAGCAAGCAAACGCTACCTCTGAGCCACACCTGCAGCCCCATCCCTCAATCTTTCTCATTTTTGGCTTTTCAAGACAGGGTTTCTCTGTGTAGTCCTGGCTATTCTGGAACTCACTATAAACCAGGCTGGACTTGAACTCAGAGATCTGCCTGCCTCTGCCTCTGTCTCCTGAGTGCTGGGATCAAAGGTGTGCATCACCACCTTCCAGGTTCAGTCTTTTCAAATGAATTTGGTGCCTGCATCATGTAGCCCTTCCAAAGTGTAGAGATGTTGATGTGTGCTGGAAGTAGTTTGAAAAACTTACTTCCTATAATCCCAGCACTGCGGGAAGATAATTTGTCCATCAGCCTAGGCTACATGATGAACCTGTAACAGGTCCCCAGACCTCAGCACAACATACACCATGACAGTACCATTCAGGCCTTGGAACCCAGCACAAAGGCAGCAACACCTGCCAAAAATGAAAACAAAGACCTAATCTGTCAAAGTCCAGAGTTCTGGGCAAGTCCCTAAATGTACTATGCTTGTTTTTTGGCTTCTGTAGTTCTGCTTCTGGCTAACTGTTCTTGTTAACTGAAGTGTGTCAACCCAGGTGTGTGTGTGGGGGGGCGGGGGGGGCGGGGGAGACGGATATCCAGTGTAGTCACCAGCTGGCTAATAAAGTTTCTATTGGCTTGAATCTGTGTCTCAGTTGTCTTCTCTGGTGGATACCTCAACAAGCCCTTGTGTAAATCCTGTGGACCACACCCGCACAGGCTTTTGTTGTTTTTGAGAGGGTCTCACTATGTAGCTCTGGCTGGGTTGGAGCTAGCACCCAGTCATCTGCCTGCTCTGGCTCCTGAGTGCTGGTTAAAGGCATCCACCGCCACAGCCAACAAAATCCCCTACTTTTAGGCAGGGTATGGAGCTCAGCTGGTAGAGTCCTTGCATAACACCTGACACCCCAAATTCAGTCACCAGCATAATCAAGTTTTATACGCTGGAGAGAAGGAAAGTTTGTAAATGTGATCTCCACGTCACTTCTTAGACTCATACCAGTTTCATCTCACAGGGTGGAGAGGAGGGCAGAAAGTAGTGAAGTGGAGTGACTCCTTATAAAATCTGTGTATTAGAATTGTTGCTTCATGGGTGTGTTACCCTGTGATTAACTCTAGGCCCTTTGTTTAAAGGTCTAGTTTTGCTACATGTTTAGGCACGTGCCTTTAATCCCAGAGGCCAGTAGATCTCTAGAGTTCAAGGCCAGTCTATATCGGGAGACCCATCTCTAAACCTCTCCCCCACCCCCTTTTATAGTAGGGCAGGGAGCCAATGCCTGTAATTCCAGTACTTGGAGATAGGCAGGCCTACTGCAAATTTGAGGTCAGCAAAAAAAGGCAATAGATCCGAAATTATGCACCTGTAGCAAGGTTAGAGCCCCAAATACTCTTTCTTTTGGCTTTCTGAGGTTGGGTTTTACTGAATACACCAGCAAAGATTTTTCTCCCTCTCCCTCCTGAGTGTGAGGAATACAGGCATGAGCCAAATGCCTAGGTAGAGCCCCAAATAGTCTATATGAAACAACTATTAATCATGTCTGTTTTAATAAGATTCTGGTCGAAGGGATCACACTTATATAAATTACATTTTTCCAGTTCCAGGACCAGGTAAGGGCAGAGCAGTCTGGTATCCATAAATGTAAAGGTGATGGCTCCTGGTTAGGACCATTTCTTCGTGACGTTGAGATGGTCTAGCTGGTCGGCAACGTATCTGTGCTCGGGGAACTTGGAAGTGGCGGCCGCCTTGATGGCCTCAAAGGCCTGGGCCCTGCGCTCCGCGGCGTGGCGGTACTCCTGCTCCGCTGTCATGTAGGGCATGCTCAGCCAGTAGTGGTTCTCGGCCTCCACCTCCAGGCGACGGATCATGTTCTCCTTCATCCGGAAAGACACGTTCCGCGGCCGCCGGTGCTTCCCGATCCACTGATGGCCCGGAATGCGGCCGCGGAGGAGGACGGCGGTGAAGAACATGGCGTCTCCTGAGGAAAGCACACGAAAGCCGAGGTCGCTGAGACCCGGAGCAGGAAGCGAGCAGCAAGCGTGCACGCTGGCTCCCACGTCCCGCGCCCACCGGGCCGATGCCAGAGCACGGTCTGCCCCCGCCGGAAGTGGGGGGCCGGGTGCCGGGCCGAAGCCAGAGCACGCTCTGCCCCCGCCGGAAGTGGGGGGCCGGGTGCCGACCACACTGCAGGGGACGATGGGCCTCCCAGAGAACCCACCTGGCCCACGAACTCACGACGACCTCGCCTCACAGTCCCTCAGACACTGACCCACGCGAGGACGCACGCGCGCACTTCTTCCGGGGCTTGCTGGGGCCCCGGTGCGAGACTTCCGCTCTCGCGAGAGAAGTCTTCTGCGCCTGCGCGGAGCGGGCGACTCGTACTGGACGGTAGGATTCAAATGAGTGGCGCGCTCGAGGGTGAGCGTGAGGGTCGGCGGTCGGCTCCGCGTCTCTCAGCATGAACCCTATCCAGAGTTTCCACTGTAAGCTGCGGGGTCTGGCCGCCGTGCTGGACGGCGAGGCGGCCCGGCTGCTGCGAGCGCTGGACGGCGAGGACGGCGGTGAGTGGGCGCGGTTCTCCGTGGGCGGGGGTACCCGCGAGGGTGGGCGAGGCTGACTGCGCTTTCCAGGCGTCGTGTGTGCGTTGGGTGCTTGTCAACAGCGTCCACATTCGGCTGATCGAAAAATGCACTAAGCCCTGTTCTGTGTATGTGTGAGTTGAAGCAGACATCTGCGTTTTCTTCAGTAATGTCGTATTTCCAGTACAAATACTCAGTACTGCTGTGTTTTGTTTTTTAAACAAATAAAATTCACCACCATTCTTACTCGTATTAGAGATTAAAAAATAATAATAATAATTGCATGGCCGGGAGTAGTGGCACACACCTTGAATCCCAGCCAGCACTCAAGAGGTAGAAGCAGGTGGATTTCTGTGAGTTCTAGGCCAGCCTGCTCCCCATAGGGAGCTCCAGACCGACCATGCTCATAGTGAGATCCGGTTTTTTTTTTTTTTAATCGTTGCAAAAGTGGTT
Source organism: Peromyscus californicus insignis (assembly GCF_007827085.1). Taxonomy (NCBI): domain Eukaryota; kingdom Metazoa; phylum Chordata; class Mammalia; order Rodentia; family Cricetidae; genus Peromyscus; species Peromyscus californicus. Next base: position 65,966,579 of record NW_026294413.1, read on the forward strand.
CAGATTTTGAGATTATTTACTTAAAATGTCATAATTATAATGTATCTTAAGTAATATTGCACCCTTTAGACACAGATTCCTCTTACTTATGACTAACTCTCCATTTGGAAATGTTTTTGTGACTATAAAAGTAACATGCACGGTAGGAAATTTCGGATACAGAACAGTAACAAGAATACATATTTTCTGTTTAACTCAAAAGAAACATCACTTACTGTTTTAGCAATATTTCTACCATTTTTATTTTAGGGGGTTAAAATGTGCTTTATTTGTTTATGTTTTTGAGCTAATGCTGCATAATAGACTAAAATGCATTAGTATTTTCGACTATATGAAAATTGCTTTTCACAGTTTGCTAGTCAATATTCTTATCAAAACATTAGCTCTGCATAAGCTTCATTTGTTTTTTACAATAAAAACTTGTAATAATTCTTTAATTATTATGTAAAAATTATGCAAAAGATGATTGCCAGCAGTTTCACTTTCGATAACTGTGCAGGCTAATTTTATGTCAGCTTGACACAGGCTAGAGTCATCTGAGAGGAGGGAACCCCAGTTGAGAAAATGCCTTTATAAGACTGGGCTGTAGGGCATTTTCTTAATTAGTGATTGATGGGGGAGGGCCCAGCCTATTGTGGGTAGTGCCATCCCCGGGTTGGTGGTCCTGGGTTCTGTAATAAAGCAGCCTGAACAAGCCATGTGAAGCAAGCCAGTAAGCAGCTCCCCTCCATGGCCTCTAGGTCAGCTCGTACATCCAGGCTCCTAGACCGTTTGAGTTCCTTCCACTCCCTTCAGTGATGAACTATGATGTGAAAATATAAGCCAAATAAACCCTTTCCTCCCCAAGTTGCTTTTGGTCATGGTGTTCCATTGCAGCAGTAGAAACCCTAACGAAGACAATGACTACAGTGATGGGTGATTGAGTGGACTTATAAATTATCTCTGAGATAATTTGCATACAGTCAAACTCGTCAGAATGCATTTCACTGGATCTTAGTATAGTCAGTTGTGCAGCTGTTAGTACAGAAGGGTTAGATTTTGATAACTTTCTGAAACCTTGTTACGGAAGCCTTGCTTCTGGCTTTACAGGTGTTTCTTTACTCCAGTGAACCCCAAACCCAAACTGATTCATTAAAATAGCTGGCCGGGCGGTGGTGGCACACGAAAAATTTAGTGTAATTCCTTAGACATAGCATGGTCTACAGAGTGAGTTCTAGGACAGCCAGGGCTACAGAGAAACCCTGTCTTGAAAAACAACAATAAAGTAAATACATAAATAAATAAATGAAAAACCTTTAGTGAACTTTTAATAAACCTTTAATAAATCTCCAGGCATGGCAGCCCATGTCTTTGATTCAGAACTAAGAGGCAAAAGCAGATGGATCTGTGAGTTCAAGGCCAGATCAGGCTCTGATCAACACAGCAAGGGCTATACAGTGAGACCTTATCTCACCAAATAAAGTACACCTAACCGACAAATGTCCTACAGCTGACACAATGGAATAAGACCCACTCTACAGTGTGGATGAACATGGGGAATGATGCTAACGATGAGGACTACATACTATAGGGTTCCTTTTACAGGAATAGGCAGGTCTACTCACACAGAAAGTAGAGCCTGGAGCCCGTGTGATGGACAGTGATAGGATTACGGGGAACAACTGTTTACTGGCATGACAGCTATTTTCTTTCTTTGAGACAGGGTTCCTCTGTGTAGTTTTGATACCTGTCCTGGATCTCACTCTGTAAACCAGGCTGGCCTTGAACTCACAGAGATCCTCCTGGCTCTGCCTCCTGAGTGCTGGGATTAAAGGCATGTGCCACTGCTGCCCGGCTCCCAGCAGGATTTTTATGTCTAAGGAATAAATTTTTCATTTTCCTCATGCTTATTTGTGGGAGCCCACAAAGGTTTTAGTGAGATCTGAGCTTGCTTTACACAACAGGGCTGCATTAGGGGATGGCTGACCACGTGCATGGTCACCAGGTGTTTGGGATGGCTGTGCTGGGGGAGGTCTTTTGCCTCACCTCTTGACATTCCTTTAAAAAGCACTTTAGTAGAGACAGAAGGGGCTGGTGGATTAGGATCCAGGCCCTCCCGAACTATCCTGTGTTTCTAACACTCTCTCTATGTGTGTGTGTCTGTGTCTGTGTCTGTGTCTGTGTCTGTGTCTGTGTGCGTGTGTGTCCTTCTATCTACAAATTTCTCACTTCTCTAACTTGGGGGGAAAAGAAGGAGCAGGTCTCTCTCACTTACTGAACTTTTTTCCTCCCTTTAAGACTTGGAAGATTCGCCAATGAGAATTTTATATGACCTTCACTCAGAAGTTCAGACTCTAAAGGTACTTATTTATCATTTTTCCATGGTGGGTAATTTTTCTGTGCTTAAGTTGTTATGGGTCTGGGTCGCTCAGAGATCCACCAGTCAGACAACGACTAAGATTTTAATAAGAGGCATTTTATTTACTGGCACCTGACTGCTTGGCCCCAGGACTGCACCTGAGAGTGCTCACAAGCTGCAGCATTTAACCAAATCAACCCAGGGCTTATCAAGGCACAAACCAAAGATGACAGGCATCCTGCCTGCGTGTAGGCAGGGGCTTACTTTAACATATTTACCTTGCGGGTGTCCTAGTCGTCGTCTTTTTGAGCAGAGTAAGCAAGCTTGATTACAAAAGCAGAAATGGCAGTCAGTCTTGTGACCTACTGTCTCGCAGGAGAGGCAGATTTTAGGAGATCAGTCAATTTTAAGAGTAATCTTCAGCCGGGCGGTGGTGGCGCACGCCTTTTAATCCCAGCACTCGGGAGGCAGAGCCAGGCGGATCTCTGTGAGTTCGAGGCCAGCCTGGGCTACCAAGTGAGTTCCAGGAAAGGTGCAAAGCTACACAGAGAAACCCTGTCTCGAAAAACCAAAAAAAAAAAAAAAAAAAAAGAGTAATCTTCAGTGTCTGGGGAAAGTGGGAGGTAGGCAGTTAGGGTACAGCCTGTAGAGTCTAGAGGCTTCCGTGTTAGAGGCTGTTTTGTTTTTTGGTCTCTCGAGCATAGTAAGTCTAAACTTTACACATAATGATAACCGTCACAAAGTCACTTAGATCATGTGTACTATATTTGCTTTCCTCCTGAAAGGATGATGTTAACACTCTTCTTGGTGAAGCAAGATTGGAAAGTCAAGAAAGCACACGTTTCATAAAGGCAACAAAAGTACTGATGAAAAAAAATTCAGCAGACATCGTGAAACTGAGGGAGTTTTTCCAGAAGTATGGCTATCAAGCACGTGACAAGGAAGAGTCAGGTTAGATTGATTTGCATTTCTTAGATCTCCGTGGGGAAGATGGCTTGCTTTCTGTCTGTCAGGTCGTTGAGTGAGCATTCAGCACTTCGTGCCGGTCAGTGGTCCGCCGGAAAGTGGTCCTTGTGGGTCTTGAATCTGAGGAACGTCTCGGACAATAGCAAGTCTGGCCTACATAGTAAGACTTGCAGCAAGACGTAAAACTGCCCTTGCTCTCCGTTCCACAGTGCTGGATGGAAGTGTCTTTGAGCTGTTTAAATGAGAAAGGGTGACTAGTTAGCTCTGCCAGTAAGGGTACTCCCTTAGATTCCTCCTCTGCAGAACAAGGTGCTTGAGCTGTATAAATTGACAACTTTTTTAGTTGTAAACGCCTGTAATCCTAGGAGCCAAGGGAAAGAAAAGGGTCCCCAGTTGAAAACTTGTTATTGCTCAGAGCCTAATAACTGCCCTTGCTTCTTAGTGTAAGCTGGGGTATTTAATGTATGTACTTCCTGAGGGTGCATAAAGAGCAGTTCGGAGTGAGCGTCGTGCAGCGCTTTGGAGGCCAAGGTACACAGATGGCCAGATGGGGCCAGCTGCTGTGTCGTTGCCCACTGTTAATGCCGCTGCCGCCCGCTGCCGTTCTGCCCATATCTCTAGTGTGCTTCAGTGTCTTGATCTTTTATGAAGATGGTCTTTGTATGTACGGAAAGCATTAATGAAATCAAACAAGTAATATATGTGTGGTAAGTATGTTAGTCAACATGCTGTACTAGAATTCAGTTTACTTTCGAAGTTAGAAAGTGTGTGATGTAATTTGCTTTCCTCCTAAAATAATCATAGATTCAAATGCTCCTCTCCTTCTCTTTCGTACTTGGGCACCTACAAGTCAAGTGTATGGTTGGCAAGAGGGCTCTGGGTAAGGCACTTGTCACCTAACCCGACTGCCTGCATTTGGTCTCCAGGACCCGCGAGAGGAGAACAGTCATTGCCACATGTACCCTGTGGCACACACACAAAATGAACAAAATGTAATTGAAAATTTTTACAAAATTAAAAGTATAAAATGATATTGTTTCAGTTTGTGTTAAATCTAGATTATACACTAATTCCCTAATAATACTTTCAGAAAACACTAAGACTGATCAATCAGTAATCTATTGAAGAAGTAGGAAGTTGGATTTTATTTGTGGGTGTTGGTTTTTCAAAGCAGTTCCATTTCCCTAAAGTGTCTAGATGGAATACAAGTAGGTAGGTTGTTTATATCAAACTTACAGAAGAGAAGGTTGAAATGAAAGCTTCAAAGGGTCAAGATTTCACCGACATGGGACATTTGGGATGGGCTATTCTGTGTTCTTTTAATAATCAGGAGATTTCCTGTCTTAATGTCTGACCAGAATTTACCTCTTTGACTTTTCCTCTCAGTATGTGAGCACAAAGTCAGTGCCTCGGCCTCAGAGTTGGCTGTGTGTGACGACGTTCAGAAGCCTGCTGTGGGGGACGAGCCGTCTGATCCATGTGTTCCGAGCACTTCTGTCTCTGAGAAGCCCCTACGCAGCCCACAGCTTTCAGACTTTGGACTGGAGCGGTACATAGTCTCCCGAGTCCCACCAAACCCTCCCCAGACAGCTGACAGCCTTAAAGAAGAACGCATATCTGAAACCCCTCCTGCCAAAGATTCTTCTGTCACAGTGCTAAAGACTCCCCGGTGTGCTCTGAAGATGGATGATTTTGAGTGTGTAACTCCTAAATTAGAACACTTTGGTATATCTGAATACACTATGTGTTTAAATGAAGATTATACCATGGGACTTAGAAATATGAAGAACATGAAAAGGTAAGCAACTTGAAATTTTTTTATTAATTTTTTTGTTGTTTTTTTTTTTCGAGGCAGGGTTTCTCTGTGTATCTCTGGCTGTCCTGGAACTTACTCTGTAGACCAACCTGGCCTCTAACTCACAGAGATCCACCTGCCTCCATCTCCCTTAGTTCTGGAATTAAAGACATGTGCCACCATCGCCCGGCTAGCACTTGAAATTTTTTAAAGATTTATTTTTGTTATTTTTAATTACATGTGTGGCTATGTGCTGGTGAGTGCAGGTGCCCTCAGAGGCCAGAGATGTTGGATCTCCCTTGGAACTGGAGGTACATGCAGTTGTGAGCTGTCTGATGTGGGTGCTGGGAACCAGACTCCGGCCCTAGAAGAGCCATACGTGACACTAACTGCTGAGCCCCTTGAAAATATTTTTAATTCTTTGAAAACTTTATACAGTGTTTTTGATTATACTCCCCCCTAATTCCTTTAGCAACTACCGTCCCCCAATTCATGTCCTTTTTTTTTTTTAAATAACCCATGGAGTCTGATTTGTGCTGCCCATATACTGCTGGAGCATAGTCTACCTTCCAGGGACCAGACCCTTAAAGGAGACAGACTCCCCCTCTCCCAGCAGACGATAGTAGCCTGTAGCTCCTATGCTAAGGGTGGGACTTGATGTCCGTCCTCCTCCTCCATGTTGGAATTTTGTAGTTTAACCTTGTGCATTCTGTCAAAACTGTGCGAGTCCCTCTGTGCAGCTGCCTGCCTTGCCAGGAGAGCACTGTTTGAATGCAGTCATCTACTGCCTCTGGCTCTTAGAGTCTTTCCACCTCTTCTGCTAAGATGATCCCATTTAGGGTTGAGCCACACCTTGCTTTGTAGATTTGTATATTTAAAATAAAGATGTATACTACTTAAATATTTAAAGTAAAAGATAAGTATATCAAATATATTTTTCAATTATTTTAATGATTTCTTCCATTGGTCTTTATTTCATAAACCAAAACTGAACTACCCCAGACTGAAATATTGTAAATTGAAGTTTTTCTTCAAAGGTTGAATGTTAACTCTTGTGACTTTACAGTTCCCCTCTGAATAGTGCCAGTGGAGAGGCCATAGGGACAGGGCCTGTGACCAGTGAGAATTCTTTAGCCATTCCTGGTTCCATAATCGAGCAGCTGGAAAAAACTGGTGAGTTTAAAAAATTAGCTTCTCCTTTTTACTCTTTCCTGGTTAACTTTGTACAAAATGATTCTCTAATTTTAGATTATTAACCTTAGGTAGTTTACTACATCTTTTTTGTTTGTTTGTTTGTTTTTAAATGTGCACATTTGTCTGTGTGAGGGTACTGGATTCCTTGGAACTGAAGTTACAGACAGTTGTGAGTTGCCATGTGGGTGCTGAGAATTGAACCTGGGTCCTCTGAAAGAGCAGCCAGTGCTCTTAACTGCTGAGCCCTCTCTCCATCCCCCCTTACTGCATCTTTTTAATTGGTGGTACTGGGTCTTATTCAGTACCATTCCACTTAAGTTCAGCTTGATTTCATGGGGGAGAGAGATACATTTTTCTGATAATTTTTTTCTTTCAACTATCTTTATTTCATGTGTGTTTGATTGCCTTCACATATGTCTGTGCCCCACACGTGTGTTCCTAGTACCCTTGGAGTCCAGAAGAGGGCATTGGAGCTGCTGGAACTGGAGGTTTACAGGTAGTTGTGAGCCACCATATGGATGCTGGGAACTAGACCTGGTTCTTCCACAAGAGCAGCCAGTGCTCTTAATTGCTGAGCCCAGCAATAATAAGTTTTCTGTCCAGCCCCAATAAGTTTTCAGCATTATTTCTGGTTATGTGCAGTGTGTGTCAGGTTTTTGTTCTCCACAGTTTAACCTACTCTGGTTGGAAGTGTCCATGTGGGTTGTGTGGAGGCCAGAGGTTGAATAGAGTGTCTCCCTGATTGTTTACCACCTTAGCTTTTGAGATGGGTTCTCTTATTGAAGCTGGAGCCCACATTGATTTGACTATGCTGACTGGCCAGTGAGCTTCAGGGGTGAGCCTGCCATTCCCCATCACTGGAGTTACTACTACATAGTGCCATGGCCCCCAAAAGGAGGGGCACTATTAGAGGTGTGGCCTTGTTGGAGGAAGTGTGTCACTGTGGAGGCGGGCTTCGAGGTCTCATGCTCAAGCCCAGGCCAGTGAGACCATCTACTTCCTGTTGCCTGCATAGCAACATGTAGCAGCAGCTCCTTCTCCAGCACCTTGTCTCCTGCACGCTGCCCTGCCCCCCACCACGATGATAATGGACTACACCTCTGAAACTGTAAGCCTCAGTTACATGTTTTCCTTAACAAGAGTGGCCGTGGTCACAGCAGTACAAATCCTGACTGAGACAGAGCTGGAGATCTGAACTCCGGTCCTCTTGCTTGCAGAGCAGTCCCATCTCCCCAGGGTCATGTTCACTTGAAACAGATATGGTGAGGCACACTTGTGAACCCATCACTAGGGAGGAAAAGGCTAAGTTTGAGGCCAGCCTGGGCTACTTTGAGATTGTCTCAGAAACAACTCCACCCTCCAAAATATATATTCAACATTTTTTCTTTAATTTTTAAAAAAATCATGTGTAGGGGACTCAGTGTTTAAGAGCACTGGCTGCTCTTCCAGAGGACCCGGGTTCAATTCCCAGCACCCACATGGCAGCTAACACCTGTCTGTAATACCAGTTCCAGGGCTTCTGACCCCCTCACACAGACATAAATGCAGGCAAAACACTAGTGAACATAAAAATTTTTTAAAAAACATTTTTATTTTATATATATGAGTATTTTGCCTACATGTATGTCCGTACACTCATGTGTGCCTGGTGCCTGTGGCAGTCAGAAGAGGGCATTAGATACCCTGGACCTAGACTACAGGTGACTGGGAGCCGCCATGTGGGTGCTGGGGAACTGAATTCAAGTCCTCCGGAGGAGCAGCCAGTACTCTCAGACATGGAACCATCTCTCCAGCCGTCCTTTATTCTTTAATTTTTGCAAATCTGTGAGTTCTTTTCACCGAATTGGCAAATGTTTAAGACTGTCTTTATCTTTCCAAAGTTTTGCACTTAGTTTTAGAAAAAATATGCTAATTTCATGACATGTTATTAATAAGCACTGTTGGTACAAGCAAGTTTAAAAATGTAACTGGCTTGTACTCATGGTAACTTACAGCCCACTCTATAAGGAAGAGCAGGACTGTATTAAAGAAATGTTTAGAGAAAGACAACAGCTCATGTCTGTGTCACAGGAAAGCACTGGGCGGGGCAGGAGCGGAAGAGCCGCCTGCCAAGATACTGCTTTTATTCTTTTTAAATGTGGATGGGTACTTTGTCTGTATGTGTGTCTGTGTGTCATGTACATACATGTCTAGTACCTTCAGAGGCTAGCTAGGAGAGGATGTCGGATCCCTCGGGACTGGAGTTACAGATGGTTGTAAGCTGCCATGTAGGCGTTGGAAATTGAACATTAGTTCTCTCAAAGAGAAGCCAGTGTCCCAACCACTGAGCTTTCTCTTCAGCTCCCAAGAATCTCTCTTTTTTTTAATTGATTATTATTTTTTTTTTTTTTTTCAATGAAATTAGGTCTGGAGAGGTGACTCAGCAGGGAAGAGCATTAGTTGCTCTTGCAGGGACCTGGTTTGATTTTCTGGCAACCATGATTCCTAGCTCACAACCATCTGTGACTCCAATTCCAGGGTCTCCAATGTCCTTTTCTGACCTCCACAGGCACAAATATGCACAGTCATGCAGACAAAATGACCATATACATAAAAGTGAATAAATCAATAGAGTGAGCTTTTTTAAAAGTATGGCTGACGAGATAGTTCAATTAGTAAAGTGTTTGCCACACAGACATGAAGACTGACTTAGGTTTGGGTTCCCAGAACTTGTATAAAAGTCCAGACACAGTGATCCGTGCATGTTGACGCCAGCCCTGCGGGAGGCAGAGACAGGTGAACCCCTCAGGCTTGGTGAGAGACATCTCAAAAAAAAAGAAAGGTTGAAGCTGGGACTGATGGCACATATCTTTAATCTCAGCACTTGGGAGACAGACAGGTGGAGCTCTGCATTTAAGGCTAGCCTGGTCTCCAGAGTGCATCCCAGGACAGCTGTGGGACACAGAGAAAGCCTGTCTGGAAGCCAAACAAACAAAAAGATGGGGTACAACTGAGAAAGACACTTAGTGTCTGCCTCTTGCCGCAGTCAGGTGTACCCAACGAAACACACTTGTGCACACACCACACTCATAAGCGTTACACACCACACCACTCGCACACAAAAGAGAAAGGAGAATGAATATATATTTTAAGACAGTGTCTCACCTTCAGTCTTGAACTCACAGCAGTCCTCTGCCTCAACCTCTGAGTTCTGGGATTATAGGTTTGAACCACCATGTCCAGTTAAAATACCTTTTTGTAACGATTTATTTATTTTCATTTTATGTCTATGAGTGTTTTGCCTGCTTGAGTATCTGTGCACCATGTGTGTAGTGCCCACAAAGGGCAGAAGAAGGACTGGAATCTTGGAATTCATGCTACAGGTTGTTGTGAGCTGCATGTGAGTGCTCAGAACTAACCTAGGACCTCTACAAGAGCAGCAACTGCTCTTAACCACCCCGCCACCTCTTCAGCCCTGACTTCACCCTTTCTGGTCCTCCTCCACCTAATTTCTGTAGTAGTGGGGATTGAAATTGTTTTTGGTTTTTGGGGTTTTTTTTTTTTGGTTTTGGTTTTTCAAGGCAAGGTTTCTCTGTATAGCCTTGGCTATCCTGGATCTCACTCTGTAGACCAGGCTGGCCTTGAACTCAGAGAGATCTGCCTGCCTCTGCCTCCCAAATGCTGGGATTAAAGGTGTGCACTGCCCGGTGCTTGTTTGTGTGTGTATCTTTTTTAAAATTTTTATTTGTTATTGGTGTGTGTGTGTATGATGTTTGTATATGAGTATGGGTTTGTGCTTGTCATAGTGTGTATGGAAGTCCAAGGAAAACTTTTGAGAGTCACTGTGTTATATGGGCATTGAGCACTAATCATAAGGTTGGTGTGACAAGAGATTTTACCTGCTGAGCCATTTCAATGGCCTGTTTACATAGTTTTTAATAGATTTATTTATAGTTATCTTTGTAGCTAATTTCATTATTTTTTTTTAAATTATTTTGATAGTAGGGACTGAACCCAGGGCCTTAGCAGACATTCTGACAACTGAGTTAGATCCCCAATAGTTGGTCGCTATTATATGTTACCTATTACAGAATTCATTACTTTTGTACTGTTCTTATACCATGCAACTTTTATTAATATTAATGATAAGTATATATATGAATTTAACAGTTTTGGTTTTTCTTGTCCAGCCAAACCACACACCATACTTAGATTTTTAGAACAATAGTAACAAAATATACAGGCTAAATTGACAATGCTTTTTAAATTAACATGGTTCAGTGGTTAGGAGCACATACTACTCTTCTAGAGTACCTGGATGCAATTCCTAGCACCCACATCAGGCACTCAAAACCACCTCTACCTCCAGCTCCAGGGATAGCTGACTGCTTTGGCACCTGTACCCAAGTACACACACACACACACACACACAAAATTAAAAAGTTGGATACTTACTTCAACTTAATTTTCATGCCTATTTTATGTCTTCTAGATGCTGAATACACAAATTCACCATTGCCACCTAAATTATGCACTCCTGGTTTGAAAATTCCGTCTACAGTGAACAGTGGAGCTTTGGTAAAGTTCTACTAAAGTTAAAAACTGTCATCTTCCTCCTTAGGACTCAGACATGACTTCTGGACTCAGTGTCCATAACAGACGAGATCAGTGAAGCTCTTAGGAATACATGTGCAGTGCATTCTGGGGAGTAGTTAGGCACCATCGATGAGGACCCATAGATTTTTCCCTATCATGTCAAAATCTGTTCAAGGGGAATTGAGACAGATTTATAGAATAACAATATAGATAGGAGTACAGAAATGTAACAGCTAGTGAGAAAGTGAGCACATCTAAGAGCTGATGCCAAGGGTCTGTCACGATCTAAATACTGGATGGCCAAGCAAAAAGAACATTTACAAGAAATTCGATGTCCTTGAAGATAAATGATTATATACACGCATATATTTTAAGAAAAAAGAATGGACCGGGTGGTGCTGGTGGTGGTGCAGGTGGTGCACACCTTTAATCCCAGCACTCAGGAGGCAGAAGCAGGTGGATCTCTTTTGAGTTTGAGGCCAGCCTGGTCTGCAGAGCAAGTTTCAGGACAGGCTCCAAACCTACACAGAGAAACCCTGTTTTGAAACATCCTCCCCTTCCTCCACCCCGCACCCCAAAGAAAAGAAAGAAAAAAGAATGAGTAGAAACAGATCAGAGTGGTTCTCCCTAGGTAACAGATTTTTAGGTAATTTAATGTCTCCCTGGCTCAGTTTTCCCTGTTAACTTATTTAACATAATCAAAACCTTCCTGGTGAGACAGCTTCCTTAGTCAAGTAGGACAGCTGAGGTACCCAACAAGACTGTTGATGGTCGGCCTGCTGTCATTTTCAGTGTTCAGTGTGGCAGCCACTACTCAGGCAGTGTTTAAGCACCTGCACTGTAGCTTGGTGCACCCGAGCTATGACTAGTAATACGAGACAGGGCATCTGTAGATAGTTCTTTTTAACAGGCTGGCTGCCTGCAGGTACTTGCCACTTCGGTTCAGTTACATCTCTTGTTGTGTGTGTGTTTGCTCTGTTTAAGAACAAGGGTTTCTTGTAACTCAGAGTGGCCTTGACCTTGCTTTATAGTTGAGAATTGACTGTGACCTCCTCTCATGCTCTTGCCTGCACCACCACGCCCCCTTGTGTTTCTGTCCCTGTGGAAGGCACCCTATTGCTGCCGTATTTCTCACCACTCTTTCTTTCTTAACGTGAGATAAGTGTATGCTGAGCATCTCTTAGATGCATGTATGCAGACAGCATATAGGAAGATTCTATTCTTCTGTGCTGGGCTTTGATGTCTGGCCCAGACTAGCCTCTCCTCCTTTTGTTCTCTTCTCTACCCTTAGCACCTAAATTCTGCACTCACAGCTTTGGTAAAGTTTCATAAGTTAAAGCTCTAATCTTCCTCCTTAGGACTCAGACACCGCTACCCACTTGAGCTCGCAACGGGCTCAGTTTGGTACGGCCTGAGATGGGATAGGATGGGATCTGGGGTTCAGCCACTGTTCTTTTGAGTTCTCCCCGAAGCCTGTATTAGTAGTGAAGATGGGACTTTGTCTTCTATGTACGATTTTCTTAATTTGGGTAGAACTCAGTCAGGAAAGTGGGATCATTTGGGGCCTGCTTTAGTAGACTCCAATAGAGCTAATTAAGTAAAAATGTATTTACAACACTATTTACTTACCATAATTCAATGATTTATTTTTATTCTGCAGGTATATAAAAATTATCCAAAACCAAATAGTTCATCAAGTGATTTGGAAGTTAAAGACTGTGATCCATTAATTTTAAATTCAGATGAATGCTGTGAGAATTTTGCAGACCCCCCTTCTACAATTACTTCTTGTGAAAATATCAGAACACCTTCTCCTCCAGAAGTCACTGCAATTCCAGAAGATATTCTCCAGGTTATTGCCAGGCTGTTTTCTTCTAATATTTTCAAAATTATATATTTGTGTTAGAGAACTGAAATTGCATATAAACTGTCATATTTACCATCAAGCCAATATGTGACTTTGGGTATTGAGAAAATCCTTAAGGTTTTCCTGCACCAGATACCAGTTCCTAAATTGGTTTTAGTGATGTTACGCAGGAGGTGTTTTCTCTCTAAATGTGTGTTCTACAGTGTGTGGTTTCTGTTAGTTTTTATCTGTGGCTGCCACTTTGGTTATTCATTGTTCCACTGAAAGTGAGTGCCCTTCCCCCTATTCACCATAGCCTCAGGGTGTCATTAATAACTCAAACTGATTGACGTGATATTAAAATAGCTGACTCTGTAGTATGGCATCAACAACTAGTAGATACTACTGACCGCTCGGACCCTGACTAATCCAGTTATAGTGTTGGCCATCAGTACTTAGTGTAAAGAATCTAAGTGACTCTTCCAGAACTGTCCTGCCTTGTGGGGAGCCATGAGAACAGTAAACTGAGAAAATACCTAATGCCAGTAGAACTGACTCATCCTGCAAGATCAACAAAGGATCTGTTAAATTTTTGTCTTTTTTAAAAATATTTATTGCACTTTTAATTATGTGTATAATCTATGTGTGTCTGTGGGATAGATATATATATATATATACATACATACATACATACATACACACACACACACACCTACCTACCTATAAGTGCAGGTGCCTGAGTAGTCAGAAGAGGGTGTCAGATGCAGAGTTATAGGCAATTGTGAGCTGCCCAAAGTGGGAGCTGGGAACCGAACTCTGGTCCTCTGTAAGAGCAGTGCATGCTCTTACTGCTATCTCCAGTCCCTCCTCCTGACTGCCTGCTTTCTTAGGAGATAAACGAAACAGAACGTCTGTCTTTGTGAGGGCGTGTGTGGAGGGTTAGCATTTCCTGCTGTGGGTTTCTTTATGAGAAGGTAAGGAGACCTCATCTTTGTTTGGTGGTGGTTTGCTTTTCTTACAGTGCTGGGGGTAAAACACTGGGACTATGGTATGATACAGACACACTCTACCTTTTATTACATGCCCAGGGATACCTTACAGTCAGTATGCTGCTTCTAGTTTCTTTCTTTTAATGTTTTAATTAGCATGTGTTAATTATATAAAGTAATGGATTTCATGATTTTTTTCCCCTTTTTGCTTTTTGAGACAGGGTTTCTCTGTGTAGTCCTGGCTGTCCTGGATCTCGCTCTGTAGACCAGGCTGGCCTCGACTCACAGAGATCCGCCTGCTTATGCCTCCTGAGTGCTGGGATTAAAGGCCTGCACAACCACTGCCCAGCTTACATGATAACATTTTCATACATGTACATAACCTATTTATGTCACAGATGCACAAACATCCATTACCTTCTCTGTTAAGAGAGATGGGGGTGAGTGTGTCCTCAAATAAGTTTCCTTAGGGCTGTTTAGGAGTGGCTGTGCCACTGAAGACTGTCTCACCCTCCTCAAATGTCTAGACAAATAGAGGGGAGAGGTAGGGAGGGCCTGTGAGCCTCCCCCTCCATGATGGGTGCTCATTTGCTCAGTCTTGTGGAGACGCAGTGCACATGCTTATAGCCCTTGTGTCCCTTCTCTTCAGTGTGTAGACTTCCTGTCTACACCATCATCAAGACTCAACACGGCTGTCAGGCATTGACTCTAGTACACATGTATTTAGAGTTTAGACATCCTACTTCATGCGAAGTTCATGTTGCTTTCTTTGCTGTTCAGTGTCTGTATGGACTGCTGATATTTTTAAGTATTTTAAATAACCTTTACCTATTCATGGCTCTTCTGCAATGTTTAGAACACCTTCCAGATTTTTCATTGTTTTTGTTTTAGATGTTAACAAAGCACAACTCAAACCTAGCTACTCCATTGGAGGTAAAAGCAATGCCATCCAGGAAAGGCTTCCTCAGGTACGGGGGGCAGAGCATCCGAGGTGCTGCCAATAAGGAAAACTGGTGACGCCACTGCAGAACGCACCTGTGTTACTACCCGAGGCATTTGAGAATGGGTGAGAACGTTAGTGCTGGTTCCCCTTCATTGCCTTGCCAGTGGGGTTAACAGCCTGGCTCCACCTGAGCGTGGAGCCGGCCCTCAAATCTCACGTGCCCAAGTTAGCACGTCTGCTGCTGGTGTGGTAATGAATCTGTTCCTAACTTCCCTTTTTAAAAAATGTTTGTCATTCTTGAAACAGGGTCTTAACTGTATAACCTTGGCTGGCCTGGAACTTGCTACATAGACCAGGCTGGCCTCAAATCACACATCTGCCTGCCTGCCTTGGCACATGCCACCAGCCTCTTCTTTTAAAGATTTCTTGGGTGTGTGTGTGTGTGTGTGTGTGTGTGTGTGTGTGTGTGTGTGTGTGTGTGTGTAAGTATAAAATACTTAGCTACCATATTGCCTTCTGTCCTGATGTCTGTTAACTGTCCTTACTTGGGTTTATTTGTTTCTATTTGTAGGAATTCTAGTGTGGATACATCCAATAAAGAAGCTGGACAGCAACGGGGAAGCAAGCTGGACTTAAGTTTTCTCGAATCTTCTATTTGAAATTTTAGCTGGTTAACACAGAGAGACCAGTGAGATGGAATGAGGGCTCACGGCTGGGTCTTTCTTCTTTCAGTTTTTGTTTTATTTCATTCTTACATTAATGTTTCTGTTCCGCCAGCTTGTGTTGGCCTCTCTAGCTTGGCCACCCAGCAGATCTGAACTTCATTCTTTCTGGAAGTTCTGGACACCTACCCTGAGCCAGGAGCCTTGGGAACATCTTGATTCTAGACCTATCTAATATCCTTCTAGGCCCAAGATTCTTCTGATCCAAGAACAGCTAGAAAGTGGTTCTCTTTAAGTTCATGACAGTGCTTTTAGGAAAGTCTTGCACTGCCACCAGTAGGGGAATGAGGAGCTGGTGTTCTAGAGACCAGCTAAAATTCTGAGAGGAAATAATCGGCAAATACCATCAGGTACTTAATGGGCTTAGGGAATTTTCCTTTTTTTTTTTTTTTTTTCTAACCCCCCGAGACAGGGTTTCTCTGTGTAGCCCTGGCCGTCCTGTGTCCCAGAACTCTCTATAGACCAGGCTGGCCTTGAACTCAGAGATCCATCTGCCTCTGCCTCCCAAGTGCTGCGATTAAAGGAATGTGCCACCACCGCCCAGCAGCTTTAGGAAATTTTGTGTGGCATAAGGATTATTCTAATTATGCATTGGAAATTAAGTGGAAGAATTCCAGGATAATTCTAAGTATTTGTATAAATTTGTTACATAATAAAACGATTTTCAGAGTAAAACTCTAGCCCACCTTTTGTGTGCTGCTGACTCTGAAATTTTTTTCAGCCCTTTTCACTACATGGCGTTTGTGGCCATGAATCCACATAACTGAGAGACTGCTGAGGGGGTGAAGAGTGGCTGGGGAGAAGGCTCCGTGGCTAAGAGTGCTTGTTGCTTCCAGGTACCCATGTGGTAGTTCACATCCATCTATAACTCCAGTTCCAGGGCATCTGATGCCCTCTTCTGACTTCATGGGCACCGGGCACACAGCTGCGGTACACATACTACATGCAAGCAAAACATAAAATACAATGAGTAAATCTAATACAATTTTTAAAGAAAAGTGGGAAGAGCAGAGTGTTCTAGCAAAGGTCAAGAGAGGCTAGTGACGCAGGAAGAAGGATTTCAGGCAGAGCGGTCGTTCGTTTCGGTGCTGCCGAGACTACGGAGGCTTGAGGTTTGGGGGTCAGGGTTGTCAAAGTTGATGTTAATTCTTGACGTGAAGTTTGGGGTGGACTGATGAAAACGGGCTGGGGGGGCGGGGAAAGAGAGCAGGTTTGGGAACTCTGGAGTTTTGCTAAACAGTTAAAAAATGGATGGGGCTAGAAGGGAAAGACAAGACAGGTTTTTTCAAGGTTAGTGGTAGACCTTGGCCCCTCAGACTATATAAATGTGTTCCCCTGAGCTTCACCCTCAGCACTTCCCTACTCGCCATAGCTTGTTACTTGGAATGATGCTTCTAGTTCTCAAGCTGCACACGCTGTGGTCTTTCCAGGGTGTTTTCCCATTGTTCTTTTTAAATGAGATCCAAGATCTTTACTGTGGCCTAGGTGATTGCTCTCCTGCAATGGGTGCCTTAGCCACACCAGTTTTCAGCTTCCTGCCTTGGGTCTTACACTTTTCTGCCGACTCTTCTTCATTCTCTTATGTCTTCAGTTGACAGTTGACATTGTTTGCCTCCTTCTCTACACTTAAGAACTTACGGCTCACTGGGCGATGGTGGCACACACCTTTAGTTCCAGCACTCAGGAGGCAGAGGCAGATGGATCTCTGAGTCCAGGGCCAACCTGGGCTACAGAGCGAGTTCCAGGACAGCCAGGGCTACACAGAGAAATCCTGTCTCGAAAATCCAGGAAAAGAACAACCAAACAGCATAGCAAACTCTGGCACAGTGCTGGGGGATATGTGCAGAGGCACACCTGGAGCCATGTGGAGTGAGTCTACCTGGACACAGCCCACACAGGCCCTACCTAGACAGGTAAGATTCCTCCATTGTGAGCTGGAGGCCAGCTAGCTATGCCAGGGACTTCCCATATAAATGATCATAAACAGCTGTGCTTTACGCTACTTGGAGTTGGTTGTAAACAATGAAGAGGGTTGGTTCCAGATCCCAGCTCTTGAATGCTGTATTGTCTGTCACACTAAGTAGAACTTATACTGTTTATCTGAGTGTAAACTCATATTCACCTCCCACAAGGCTGCCTGCTGGACCCTTGCTTTCTGTGGCTTTTACCCTTGTCTCATGCTTGCTTAACTAGTGATCGTATCAGTTACTGAGATTTTATTGTCATTTTGATTCTAAATGCTGTTTATGTAATTCTTACATTGGAGGTAGGCAGGTGGCATTTCAGAAGAGGAAACAAGCATTATTTTCCTCATGTCCTATTTTACACGGTATTGCAAAGCTCCGATGGTCTCTAAAATCTGGTATGTTCTCTAACTCAGTTCTCACCTTGGCTGCATAATCTGGTATTTCTACCTCCTCCTTTGATTATTGCCAACACTACATAAAAAGTTGATGAGAACCCTGGGGTGTGGCTCAGTGGCTGTGCTTGCCTAACATGTGAAGGACCCTGCGTTTGATTCCCAGCACCACAAAAGGTGCATGTGGCTCTTCTGTTTACTGAGTCCTTTATCTGGAGTAGAAATATCATCTCACATTTTTGGGAGTTGGGACGGGCTCACACCATCTCCAGAATTGTACCACGTGGTTTCAGCAGTTACCTTTTCATGACACTTACTCTTTTCATCCTCATGTTTTAAGGTTCTGTCTCTGATCTTTAAGTCACCTGTTGTCACTGCTGGAAAGTCTGACTGCAGTGAATCAGAAACAAGAAACAGTGTAAGTTTTCTGTCGGTTTCTGATTACTATCTGAAAATTCACCTCATTCACATTCAAATTTTAGTTGGGTACAACCAGACCTCTAAGTCCAATAGCAGGATGTTGAGAAGTTCAAGGCCATCCCGATCTACATAGAGTTCACCAGGACTACAGCGAGACACCATCTCAAAAAATGTTTTTATTTAAGTTACTGTACATGAAGTTTCCTTGGAAGTGGTTAAAGCAGCTGAGTAGGGTTAGGACATCAGAATAGCTTAAGGTGCAGAGCAGAAGGGCAGGCACGTTTCCCTCTATGGAAACAGCTGACACTGGGCTGTGTGCCAAGTTCTCAGTCACCTGGCTAGGCATGCCAGGCAGTGGTGGCGCATGCTTTTGATCCCAGCACTCAGGAGGCAGAGGCAGATCCATGAGTTCAGAGCCAGCCTGGTCTACAGGGCAAGTTCCAGGATAGCCAGGGCTATACAGAGAAACCCTGTCTTGAGAAACCAAACCCAAAATGTCTCACCACAGCACCTTTCCAGGGTAATGACTGTAACATTCCCAGATGAACTGCTTATTAAAATGACTTGTGTTTAGTATTAATAATGCTTTGTGCCGGGTGTAGTCCCCCATGCCTTTGATCCCAGGATAGAAAGCAGAGGCAGGTCAGATCTCTGAATTCTAGGCCAGCCTGGTCTACACAGTGAGACCTTATCTCAAAAACAAGGGCTACAGAGAGCACTTGTTTTTTTTTTTCAGAGGAGTTTGGTTCCCAGCATCCACATGCAGACTCACAGCTAATTGTCTGTAGTGCCAGTTCTGGGGGTCTAACACTACCGTCTGACCTCTAAGTGGACCATGCATCCACATGATAGACATATGCAGGCAAACACTCACACATCAAATAAAAATTGTATGTTCAGATGCTCTGTGGGCCAGTGAGATGGCTCAGTGGGTAAAGGTGCCTGCTACCAAGGCTGACAACCTGAGTTTGATCTCTGAGACTCAATGGTGGGAGCAGAGAACCAATTCCCAAGAGTTGTCCTGACTCACACTCCCCTTCCTCCAAACAAATAAATAAATAAATGTAATTTATCTCAATCTTAGGTTTTAGCTTACTGCCCCTAGGAATTTCCTCATTTGGGGGGAAAAAAGAATCTAATTTTTGTCTTCCAAGAATGGTTACCTGGTCAAGATTAATCCTAATAGGATAAATACTTTTAGAAGCTTATTTGATTGCCAGCCCTAGGAAATCATAGCCATTGGCAAGTGTTTAAGGCAACAAACCAGACAAGCCGTCATTCTGCTACTCTCAACCACCTTCAAGGTGAAAACTACAACCATGTATTTTAAGATTGGAGTTTGCAATTGTGTATGAATTCAATAAAGAAGGGTCAGGGTCAGTTAACACAAATGCCTCTCTTGAACTCAAGAGGCACAGCCTTACCAAGTAGAGAGAAGTCAGTCACCGCACCTCAGCTATGGAGGTTTGAGATGGTGCTTGACAGTATGTTCTGTGCAGTATCTGGAACAGCTAAGCCGTCCCACATAAGCTAGAAACCAGTAGGACAAGTCCAGTTCTTCATGTCAGTCACTATTTAACTCTCCCCCTCCTCACTCACCCTTCACACACATGTGCCAGCATGCACATTTACACATCTAATACTGAAACAAATGTACCTAGTCAGTGACTTACCCACTCAGCCATCTCACCTGCTGCTCTACAGGCACTCATCTAAAGCTTTCACAGTTCTCCAGCACTTCACAGGACACGCTTCCTTTCAGCTCTCCCTCCATTCTCAGCTCTCCCAGGTAAGCCTCACTGGAGCCTAGGCTCTGGCTCATTTCCTCTCTTGACTACATGCATGCTTGGTGCCGAGGTCAAGAGAGGGGGGTCAGAACCCTAGGACTAAAGTGACAGAGTTGTGAGCCATCATCGGACTAGGACCTGGGTCCTCTGCAAGAGCAGCAAGTGCTCTTAACCTGAGCCATCTCTCCAGCTCTTACCACCTATTTTATCTTGGGTTACCAAAGTGAGCCAAACTTTTCCAACATAAATAAGATGGTTTCTTCAGCTTGTCTTACTCACACAGGCCTACAGTCTAATGCCACAAACATATACTGCACCTTTTTATACAACCCCATGGCTTTCTTGCTCTGCCTCTTTAGGGCTTAAAATGCCCTCTGCTGCTTAGTAGAAATCCATATGTGGTGAGACTCTGTTCCCAGGTCTCCATTAACTTTCACACCTGGGCTAATTGCATACATGTATTTCACAATAGTTTTATATAGAATGCTAAGAGCACTTTTCTTCATATTTTACAGAAGGGCTTAAAACATACAGACTTTAATATACCAAAGTACATCCAACTCTAATTCCTAAATAAATGTGTTACAATTTGCTTAAAATTTAAAGGCTTAATGGCAAGGTTCAAGGGAGGAAAAGATTAAGTAAGTTTATTTTACAAACTGGCTGAAAAATAACTTCAAGAAAGTCAATAGAATTCAATACGGTCTCATCCGTCCTGAAGGAGGTGCCCGATTTGGAGGCGTGATGGCTATGTCCAGATAATCCCCTATTTGGAACTTCTGTGACTGCAGGGTCATGGAGTCATCAGTGCCCTTCCTGCCAGACATGGTGCTGCCAATCTCCTTAACTCTGCAGGAAAGGAAGTCAACTGTTAATAGACTAGAAATGCATCAAGGGAACATATGGACTAGAGAACATGAAATGATCTCCATACAACAAATTTACAGAATTTAAGTACTACATTCAAGCTAAGTCAGATCTGACTCTAAGGCTGCTGTGGATATCGCTCTGTATAAATAAAACACTGATTGGCCAGTAGCCAGACAGGAAGTATAGGCGGGACTAACAGAGAGGAGAATGGAGGGAACAGGAAGGCGGAGGGAGAGACTGCATGCAGCCGCTGCCGGGACAAGGAAGATGTAAGGTACCAGTAAGCCACAAGCCACGTGGCAAAGTATAGATTAATAAAAATGGGCTAAATATAAGAGTAAGAGCTAGACAATGATAGGCCTGAGCTAATGGCCAAGCAGTTTAAATAATATAAGCGTCTGTATGTTTATTTTATAAGTGGGCGAAGGGACTGCCGGGGCTTGGCGGGACCTGGAAAGAACTCTCCAGCTACAGAGGCTATAGACACCACCACTGCCACTCAAGAGGGCCGCTAAAGGGATTATCCCAAAGCCAAGCATGGCGGCATATTCCTGTAATTCCAACACTGAAGCCTGAAACAGACTGATAGCTTTTATCAGAGGGGGGAGAGGAGGCACGGCTTTGCAAACTACAGAGATATCAGAAATTAAAGTAACAAGTCACCTACCGATATCCAGGTCTTTTAAGATCCATAAAAACAATTGCAAAATTGAAGTGTGTGCCCTTCTTTCTGGCTTCTGGGTAGACTTCCTTTACTAAACTAGTCAGTTCTTTCAAGGTTGCATCCATCCTAAATTTTTTTAAAGGATAATATGATTAATAAACATTAGTATAACAAAGACATAAAAACAAGTTGTATTCCAGGGCCTCACATTATATGATTTACTGGCAAGATGGCCTGGCAGGGAAAAGGACATTTGTCACACAATCCTGGAAACCTGTGTCAACCCAAGCAAAGGTCAGAAGGAGAGAACCAACTCCACAGTTGTGCTCTGACCTCTTCTAGCATTTCATGGCATGTGAGCAAACACAACTAATATTTTAAAAAAATATTTTCCTCTGAATATTTCCTGTGGTGGCTTCAATGCTAAAAATATCAATAAATTAATCTTGTTACAAGTTAAGGAAAGTCCCACATAACCTCTTCTAAAGCTACATAACATCATCTAGTCAATGATGTACTTACCTAGAAGAAACCAGTCCAAGTTATTCAACTACACAAACTGTTTTAATTTCTAAAATACATAATCTCTCATACATTATAGCCCCTGAAATTGGAATGCACCTTAGAATCAATGTGCTAAGGTAGCATCTTCATAAGGATATGCAATTTCTTGTTCTCTAACAGAACTCTTAATGATGGAGGCAGGCAAGATGGCTTAGCAGGTAAAGAAAGGGGCTTGCTGCCAAGCCCGATGACCTGAATTCAATCCATGGAACCCACAGGATGGAAAGAGAGAAGTAACTCCCGCCACCTGTCCTCTGGCCTCCACACATGTACCATGACACTCCTACATACCACATGTACACACAAGAGTGTAATGAAAAGTTGCTGCCAGTGAGATGGTTCAGCAGGTAAAGGCACTTGCTGCACAAGCCTGGTCCTGAGTTCAAGCCCCAGAATTCTCAAGTAAATGTGGAGAAAACATATTCCAAAAGATGCCCTCAGACCTCTACAAGTGCTATCGTACTTGCACAGTACACAACACAACACAAAATAATAAAAAGTCATTTTTTAATGATGGAATCCTAAAGCCAAGGACATGAAATTTTAAGACAAACTATGGGCTCCTTTTACAACATAAGCCATTATTAACTTAAAAATACTTATCTGAACAAAAAAAAAAAAGAGGAGTAGGTGGGGGGGCAGAGGGGGAGGGAATGGGAGGAGAGGAGGGCGGGGAAACTGGTTAGGATGTAAAATAATTAAATTTAATTAAATACACTTATCTGAACTCAGAACTAAAGATAGTCCTTTGGGCTAATATACACAACCTAGAACAAAGTAACTGAAAACGTGAACACCTTAGCAACTTTGAACAACCTAGTTCCCATTTATATTGTTTCTGCCCATAACAATGAGAAAAGTGAAATGCAAGTGTAAACTTAAAACAGCATTTTGTGCAAAGTCCTAAAAAAACAACACCACCAACAAAAGCCGGCAGAACATTAGACACTTAAGAATGAGAACACTAGCCGGGGTGGCGCACGCCTTTAATCCCAGCACTCAGAAGGCAGAGCCAGGTGGATCTCTGTGAGTTTGAGGCCAGCCTGGGCTACCAAGTGAGTTCCAGGAAAGGCACAAAGCTACACAGAGAAACCGTGTCTCAAAAAAACCAAAAAAAAAAAAAAAAAAAAAAAAAAAGAACACTAAAAAAAACAAAACAAAAAAAAGATGTATAATACATCTTTATGATGTATTATCATAAAGATACACGTTAGATCAGACACTTGAGAATGAGAACACTGATGTAATAGTACCAAGGAAGAGAACCACAGAGCCCATTGCATTTTCACTGTGAACTTTACAAATCCACACCACCATAAGGTACTTGGGGTGTAAATACCCAGGATGACCACATTCTCAATATTCCCGTACTAGAATTCAGTCTTTCAGAACATGCCTTCTGCTAGCCCGATTAAAAAAAAAAATTTTACCACCACTCATTGAGCTGCCCAATCAATCGCCCTAGTTTAAGCCTTTCCAAGTCTTCCCTTCTTCATCTTGTTACACACATTCTGGTTATCTCTAGCTCTTAAACACAGATAAAAACCCATTTCCCTCCTCCTTCAGCTGTGCTCAGTTCTTTTCTAAAGTTTCCAGGCTTTTTTGTCTTTGTTGTTTTCTGACCAGGCCTTCATGCACAGAGCCAAGCAACTTACCATTGAGCTACCCCCTCAGCTCCAATCTATAAACTGCTGTGAAGTGGCACCTGTTGTCACCTCTAGGGGAGGGTCTCTGCATGCACAGTACAGCACAGCATGCCAATGTCTGACACCTGCTAAGTCCCAGCCTGTCAGGCTAATAAGTGACTTGTAGGTGTTATAGTCACCAAGAAAGACATTCCTTGTATTATCATAAAGATACACGTCAGATCAGCAAAGGCTCCCCCAAGCTGGCATCCCTCCCTCCCTCCAGGCATGGCCCACCTGCTTCCTGCCCACTGGGAACAGACAAAGCAGTGGTACAAACACACTTAAGCAGAACAAGCAAGTATACAAGCCTCTCAAGTGCTGGGATCAAAGGTGCCTGCCACCACCACTCGGCCTAAAACTAAAAAAAATTTTAAAAGATATTGTGGGGATTGGGAGGAGGGATACTGAAGAGCTGGCTCGGCAGTTAAGAGCACTGGATGCTCTTGCAAAGACCCTGTTTCAATTCCCAGCACTGACATGGCAGCTTACAACCATCTGTAACTCCAGTCCAGGGATCCAACACCCACTTCTGACCTCAGTGGGCAACAGGCATTCATGTGGTGCACACGCACACATGCAGGCAAAACACCCATACACATAAAAAAATAAAAAATTGAAAGATATCATACTGAAACTATGACAAAAATATATAGTTCATGCTAAGTATATTTCAAATAAAATCTTATTTTCTCAGAAGAAATGTAGTTCACTGTGTAGTCAAATGAGTTGTAAAACTTCAGATAAAAAGACTCACGCTGTTACCTTCTTACATAATTTTGCAGCGGCATTTTACTCTGTCAGAATTCATATCCTATTCCACAGTTAACTCTGAAAATTTAAATTTTGCCTCCAGTGACCTTCAATGCTGGCATAAACTCTGAGGTGAGATAACTAATTTTCTTTTGTTTTGAGGCGATTTTTTAAAAAAAAAGTTTAAATAAGCTTTAACAATCTGGGTAGGCCTGAATTTATCAGCTGAAAGTCCTAAAAGGATACACTGCAGGATGTGCACAGGTTCTAAGTAAACACTACCTTCATTTTTTAAAAAACATGAGTATTCCAAGATTTTGATATCCATGTGGTTCTAGAACAATCTCTACAGATAGAGAGGTAACCCTCTCTGAAAAGCTGAGCTCACTATATAGAAAGGTAGTACATTATATCCTGAGAATGTAAGGAAAGTACTAGCAAATTAGAATTCTTCTTTGTTGGGAGACACATGGAATTTTAATATTTGAAAAGTGGTTTACATTAAGCCATTACTTAATAGTTCTTCCCTATAAGTCCAATCACTACCCATTGTTTTTGGGGGGTGTTTGTTTGAGACAGAGTCTCCGTGTAGCCCTGGCTGTCCTCGAACTCAGATCCACCTGTACTAAGAAATTACTGCTTGATTAACAGGTGCAGAGTTTCCAGTTGTGAAGTGTGTGAAAAGATTTTAGAAGTAGACGTTGTGCAACTTTCAAAAGTTAAAATGGCAAATGTCGTGTTACATTTTACGACAAAAATATATTAAAATTAGCGTTTACTGCTTTTCAAAAGCCATTACGATGTTAACCCGACACAATGCGAAGGACAAGCTTGTGTGGTCCTAGCTGAGCGGGCAGCAAGGCAGTAACGCAGAGATAAAACATTTGGCGCACGCCTTTAATCCCAGCACTCGGGAGGCAGAGCCAGGCGGATCTCTGTGAGTTCGAGGCCAGCCTGGACTACCAAGTGAGTTCCAGGAAAGGCGCAAAGCTACACAGAGAAACCCTGTCTCGAAAAACCAAAAAAAAAAAAAAAAAAAAAACAAACAAACAAAAAAAAAAA
Source organism: Peromyscus californicus insignis (assembly GCF_007827085.1). NCBI lineage: Eukaryota > Metazoa > Chordata > Mammalia > Rodentia > Cricetidae > Peromyscus > Peromyscus californicus. The sequence goes on from NW_026294413.1 coordinate 65,992,111, forward strand.
ACATTTGGCAAAACCTTTGAACCACCACCAAATGCTTTTACACCAAGTGCCAGTGCAGAAAGGACTCGGATTTGCTGGTGCCTTTTAATTTCTGGTGCTGCGATACTTGGAGGCGTCCTATCTCTGAGAACGCCACGCAACAGCCAACCCCCGACCATCTACCGTCCCATTATCGCATTTTAAACTACCTACGTGTTTTTGTACCCGGTGGCCCTATGGTGAGAGCAACGCCGGTCAGTTCCTTCCAACCTAACGTTTCACCACCGCTCCTACAAGCGTTCCGAGGCGGGTAAGCCCGCTTCCCTCCCGCAGCAGAGCCCGGCCCCCGAGGGCGCAGCCCGCCAGGCCCCAGCCCCGCGCGGCTCACCAGGTGTAGATCTGCAGCTCGCTCGAGGGCACGTTCCCGCGGGAGAACTCGTCCATTCGGTGGTGGCGGCCGTTGTTGGTGGTGAAGACCCGCAGCAGGAGCGGGCAGGTCTGCGGAGAGGCGGGGAGTCAGCCTCGGCCGCGCCACTTGGCCTTCCCGCCCACCCGTCCGCAGGCCGCGCCCGCCCGCCTGCCTGCCCGCCCGCCGCCTCTGCCCCGCAGCGGCCCGCGGCCCGCACCTTCTCGCGGTCGATCGGCTTCTCGGGTTCCTTCTTAATCTCCTCCTGGGTAACGCGCGATTCCACCGCCATCTTCCTCCTTCGGCCCGGGAGACGCTCGCCCTGACCTCCGACCCCTGCGGCGAGCATGAGCTAGTCGTCTCTCGCGAGGAAAGGCACGAGGTTTTATAGCGGGCGAGTGGCAGGGCGGGGCGTCGGTCGGCGCAGGCGCACTTCCCTGTGTGTGGGGGGGGCGGGGGGGAGCCTGGGCGCGCCTGCGTGGTGCTCTGGGGAGGGCGCGGGACACACGCATGCGCGGTGGACTACGCACGGTTTCTGAAAAAGTTGATTGTGTATTAGCTGTTTTCTTTACGTGTAGGTTCACAGCCCAGGTAAGCTTTTTTTGTTTGTTTGTTTGTTTGTTTTTTTTTGTTTTTTCGAGACGGTTTCTCTGTGTAGTTTTGGTGCCTGTCCTGGATCTCACTCTGTAGCCCAGGCTGGCCTCGAACTCACAAACATCTGCATGGCTCTGCCTCCCGAGTGCTGGGATTAAAGGCGTGCGCCCCCCACCGCCCGGCAGCCCAGGGAAGATTCAAGAGGCGTTTTCATACGTAATGATGAAAATGTGTAGCGAACACGAGAAGCTTAAGAACTTTCAGGTGATATATAAAGAATATGAGCGAGGTGGTGCTATTGGTGATAAAAGGGGAAGGGACCCCTAAAGTAGACAGGTACTGCAAAGCCAGCCGAATATGATGCCTTTTCTGTAGGAGGTGGTGAAACTGTACTAGGGAAGTGAACGAATTGGGCTCTTCTCATGTCACACAGAATTCAAGTGAACCAGACCGGGTGGGGGGGAGGGGGTGCCCAGGGGTCACCTTTAACCCCAGCACACGAGAGGCAGAGGCAGGTGAATCTCTGTGGGTTCGAGGTCAGCCTGACCTGTACAGTGAGCACCAGGACAGCTCTGTAGAGAGACCATGTCTCAAGACAAAACAAAACAAAAAAACCCAAAAACAAAACAGTGAATCAAAGACCTAAATGAAGTGCAAAACCAGGAGCTTTTGTGGGGGATAACCTAGACTATCTTCTGGATCTGTGACCGGCCGGGAAAGATGAATTGATAAAAACTTCACAATATGCTATACAGAGAAAAACGCAAACCACATAGCACCAGAGGTATTTGTGAGCCATATGATTGTGACAGCCACTATCCTGAGTATGAAGGAGCCGAACAAACTGAGCCCCACTGAAAAATGAGTTTTAGAAAAAGCTGGGCAGTCGCTTTGAAAATGAAATCTAATCTGACAACAAGCATATTCGGTTCTGAAGCTCATTATTAATTTAGAGCGTTTGTTAAAGCTGTAGCGGCTGCTTTTAATAGACTGGCTTTTAAAACAAATTGTATGTGCTATATTGGCAAAAGTTAGAAACTAATGCCGGGCGGTGGTGGCGCACGCCTTTAATCCCAGCACTCGGGAGGCAGAGCCAGGTGGATCTCTGTGAGTTCGAGGCCAGCCTGGGCTACCAAGTGAGTTCCAGGAAAAGGCGCAAAGCTACACAGAGAAACCCTGTCTCGAAAAACAAAAAAAAACAAAAAAAAAAAAAAAAAAAAAAGTTAGAAACTAACAATAGAGCTGTTGGACTGGGCACTTCTACACTGAGGTGGGAAGGCAGGCTGGTTTGGATTACTCAGGGTTATTTGGTGGTCATCATTCGTCCTAACAAACCCTTCTTGGTGTTCAGACTCTGGAGAAAATATTTGCCCGAGTGTATCCAGAGACATTGTAAGAGTGCTCTTCACTTGCTGTTCTTACAGAGGAGCAGATAGGTTCCCAGCACCCACATGGCTATCTGTAACTCCAGTTCCAGAGGATCTCATACCCTCTGCTGGCTTCCTCAGGCACTACATGCATGTGGTACACAGACATACGAGCCGTCAAAACGCCCATACACATAAAATAAAAATACATCTTTAAAAAGGATGTAGAATGTTCTTAACTTCAGGCAGACGCTGCTCCAGTAGAGAGCATCAACCAGGTCCTACATCTCTATGTAGGACCTCCTTCCCAATCTGATGAGTTCCTAGCGGTTAACAGACCCAAGGCAGAGTGGGACAATAGGATTAACTTGCTAAATCTCAGCCTGATTTCCCCATCTAGTACCTTCACTAATCTGCTAAATTCAGAGACCATTCCCCTCGTACAGACATCTCTAATAGAAGAACTTCCCTTGGTTCTGGGGTTGATTGCAGGATCCCCACCATATTCTAGCTTCCTCCGCTGTGAGTGGCCAGTTTTATGAAAGGACATGATCACCTAAAATCCATCTCAGGACGTCTCGTCTCTCCATCAAATTTGGAAAGAGTTTTCATTA